>NC_067246.2:193895896-195145896 GCF_019359855.2 Lolium perenne | reverse complement strand
CATTAATAGGTGCAAAGTATATGATGCAAGAGCTTAAACATGAGCACAACAATTGCCAAGTATCACATTATCCAAGACATTATAGCAATTACTACATGTATCATTTTCCAATTCCAACCATATAACAATTAACGAAGCAGTTTCAACCTTTGCCATGAAAATTAAGAGCTAAGAACACATGTGTTCATATGAACCAGCGGAGTGTGTCTCTCTCCCACACAAGCATTTATTCAAACAAAAACAAAAACAAAAACAAACAGACGCTCCAAGTAAAGTACATAGGATGTGACCGAATAAAAATATAGTTTCAAGAGAAGGAACCTGATAATTTGTCGATGAAGAAGGGGATGCCTTGGGCATCCCCAAGCTTAGATGCTTGAGTCTTCTTGAAATATGCAGGGATGAACCACCGGGGCATCCCCAAGCTTAGAGCTTTCACTCTTCTTGATCACATTGTATCATCCTCCTCTCTTGACCCTTGAAAACTTCCTCCACACAAAACTCGAAACAAACTCATTAGAGGGTTAGTGCATAATCAAAATTCACATGTTCAGAGGTGACACAATCATTCTTAACACTTCTGGACATTGCCCAAAGCTACTGGAAGTCAATGGAACAAAGAAATCCATCCAACATAGCAAAAGAAGCAATGCGAAATAAAAGTCAGAATCTGTCAAAACAGAACAGTCCGTAAAGACGAATTTTATTGAGGCACCAGACTTGCTCAAACGAAAATTCTCAAATTGAATGAAAGTTGCGTACATATCTGAGGATCACTCACGTAAATTGGCATAATTTTCTGAGTTACCTACAGAGAATTTGGCCCAGATTCGTGACAGCAAGAAATCTGTTTTTGCGCAGTAATCCAAATCTAGTATGAACATTACTATCAAAGACTTTACTTGGCACAACAATGCAACAAAATAAGATAAGGAGAGGTTGCTACAGTAGTAACAACTTCCAAAACACAAATATAACACAAAATTACTGTAGCAAAATAACACATAGGTTATCTCCCAAGAAGTTCTTTCTTTATAGCCATTAAGATGGGCTCAGCAGTTTTAATGATGCACTCGAAAGAAATAGTATTTGAAGCAAAAGAGAGCATCAAGAGGCAAATTCAAAACACATTTAAGTCTAACATGCTTCCTATGAAAAGGAATCTTGTAAATAAATAAATTCAAGAAGCATAATGCAACAAGCATAGAAAGATAAAACAAGTGCAGCTTCAAGATTTTCAGCAAAAAGAGAGGTGTTTTAGTAACATGAAAATTTTTACAACCATATTTTCCTCTCTCATAATAATGTCCAGTAGCATCATGAGCAAACTCAACAATATAACTATCACATAAATCATTCTTATCATGAGTCTCATGCATAAAATTATTACTACTCCCAACATAAGCATAGTCATTCTTATTAATTGTAGTGGGAGCAAATTCAACCAAGTAGCTATCATCAAATATAGGAGGCATATTATAATCATAATCAAATTTATCCTCCATAACAGGTGGCACCAAAAGGCTACTATCATTATAATCATCATAAATAGGAGGCAACTTATCATCAAAGAAAATTTCCTCCTCAATGCCCGGGGGACTAAAAAGATCATGCTCATCAAAACCAGCTTCCCCAAGCTTAGAATTTTTCATATCATTAGCAACAATAGTGTTCAAAGTGTTCATACTAATATGTTCCATGGGTTTTTTAATTTTTGGATCAAACCATCCATGTCTTAAATCAGGAAATAGAATAAGAAGCTCATTGTTGTCCATTATGCCTAACTAGTGTAAAACAAGAAATAAAAAGATGCAATTGCAGGATCTAAAGGAAATAGCTTCGAGCACACACACAATGGCGCCAGAAAATGCATTACACTGAACCGGAGTATGAGTGCCTTTTACCTTTCCTCCCCGGCAACGGCACCAGAAAAGTGCTTGATGTCTACGGGTGCTTCTATTCTTGTAGACAGTGTTGGGCCTCCAAGAGCAGAGGTTTGTAGAACAACAGCAAGTTTCCCTTAAGTGGATCACCCAAGGTTTATCGAACTCAGGGAGGAAGAGGTCAAAGATATCCCTCTCATGCAACCCTGCAACCACAAAGCAAGAAGTCTCTTGTGTCCCCAACACACCTAATAGGTGCACTAGTTCGGCGAAGAGATAGTGAAATACAGGTGGTATGAATAAGTATAAGCAGTAGTAACGGTGCCAGAAAAGTGCTTTGCTGCCTAGGACTGGCATGTGGTTGATGGTGGTAATATTGCAGGCAGTAGAAACGCAGTAAAACAGAAAACAAGAAGCGATAGTAGTATTTAGGAACAAGGCCTAGGGATCATACTTTCACTAGTGGACACTCTCAACATTGATCACATAACAGAATAAATAGATAGATGCTAGACTCTACACTCTCTTGTTGGATGATGAACACCACTGTGTAGGATTACACGAACCCTCAATGCCGGAGTTAACAAGCTCCACAATATTCGATGTTCATATTTAAATAACCTTAGAGTGCAAGATAGATCAACATAACCAAATAGATCACATCAATACCATCATAGTAATAGTTAACTTCATAATCTACAAGAGATCACAATCATAAACTACGCCAAGTACTACATGATGCACACACTGTCCACTTTACATCATGCAGGAGGAATAGAATACTTTAATAACATCACTAGAGTAGCACATAGATGAATTGTGATACAAAACTCATATGAATCTCAATCATGTAAGGCAGCTCATGAGATCATTGTATTGAAGTACATAGGGGAGAGATTAACCACATAGCTACCGGTATAGCCCCGAGCCTCGATGGAGAACTACTCCCTCCTCATGGGAGACAACAGCGGTGATGAAGATGGCGGTGGAGATGGCAGCGGTGTCGATGGAGAAGCCTTCCGGGGGCACTTCCCCGTCCCGGCGGCGTGCCGGAACAGAGACTCCTGTCCCCCAGATCTTGGCTTCGCGATGGCGGCGGCTCTGGAAGGTTTCTTGTACCGTGGCTTTTCCGTATCGAGGCTTTAGGTCAGGGACCTTTATATAGGCGAAGAGGCGGAGTCGGAGGGGCGACGAGGCGATGACACAATAGGGGGGCGCGGCCCTGGCCTTGGCCGCGCCACCCTGTCATCTGGGGCCCCTGTGGCCCCCCTCTGGCGGCTCTCGGGTGTTCTAGATGCTTCCGGGGATTCTAAGATGCTGGGCGTTGATTTCGTCCGATTCCGAGAATATTTCCTTACTAGGATTTCTGAAACCAAAAATAGCAGAAAATAGGAACTGGCACTTCGGCATCTCGTCAATAGGTTAGTTCCGGAAAACGCATAAATATGACATAAAGTGTGCATAAAACATGTAGATATCATCAATAATGTGGCATGGAACATAAGAAATTATCGATACGTCGGAGACGTATCACGCCTCTCCATCGACCAGCCATGTTTCCCCCATCCATGTGTGAGTAATTCCCCCGTTGTAGGCTGAAGGGGATGGTAGGGATTGGATGAGATTGGTCATGTAATAGCATAAGATTGTTAGGGCATAGTGCCTAGTGTCCGTAATTGGTACTTTTATGATATTGTTGCAACTTGTTATACTTAATGCTTGTCACTAGGGCCCGAGTGCCATGATCTCAGATCTGAACATGTTATTGTTTCATGATGATATTCATTGTTTTATGATCTTACCTGCAAGTTGTACACACGTATTGTTGTCCGGAACCCGAGGCCCCAAAGTGACAGAAATTGGGACAACCGAAGGGGAAGGCGGTGATATGAGGATCACATGTGTTCACGGAGTGTTAATGCTTTGCTCTGGTGCTCTATTAAAAGGAGTACCTTAATTTCCAGTAGATTCCCTAGAGGCCCGGCTGCCACCGGCTGGTAGGACAAAAGATGTTGTGCAAGTTTCTCATTGCGGGCACGTACGACTAAATATGGAACACATGCCTATGGATTGTTTAGTACTTGGATACCGTTTTATTACTATCTGCAAATGCCCTACCTTGATTGTTACATGAGTTTCTCTCATCCATGCAACGCCCGTTCATCCATCCATGTGCCTACAATATTTTAATCCTGTTGTTTACTATAATCACTACTGTTGTTTCTGTTACACTGCTGCTGATATTTCACTACTTCTACTGTTATAAAACTGTTATTACTGATAAACTCTTGCGAGCAAGTCTGTTTCTAGGTGCAGCTGAATTGACAACTCCGCTGTTAAGGCTTACAAATATTCTTTGGCTCCCCTTGTGTCGAATCAATAAATTGGGTTTTACTTCCCTCGAAGACTGTTGCGATCCCCTATACTTGTGGGTCATCAATCCGACTAAGCCAGTTTTTCTGCCATGTTTTCTTCAGATGTCTTCTACAACTCCACCTCCTGCATCTGAGCCGATCATGGCAACACCCCTAGCTTCCGCCCCTCCACCCTTCGTCCCTGTTCAGCTGGATCCTTCCAAGGATTCCGACAAGAACGTCGAGGGAACCTCTTCTAACCCGGAGAAAGCCTCCGGAGCAGATCAGGCGGAGCAGAAGGCGGAAGAAGTGGCCGCCAAAAAATCTAAGGCCCGCCAGCGGGATAGCGAATCCAAGGGGAAATGGTGGCCCTGGACCACCACCGAGACTGAACTCAAGAACCTCGAGGCGGAAGGCTTCCTGAGGCCCGGATCCTGGCGGACAGTTCCGGGTTCTCTGGCTCCAGCCCCCAAGGATGGAGAGATGGTGGTGACCAAGGCGCTGGTGGAGCGTGGCTTCTCATTTCCGCCATCCGATTTATTCTCGGAAATCTTGAAGGCATATGGGCTCCAGCCCCACAACATATCCCCAAACAGTGTCTTGGCGATCAGCAATCACGTTACCCTTTGCGAGGGCAATCTCCGGGTACCTCCCGAACTTCCTCTATTTCAGTACTATTTCTCCGTCAAGAAGGAGAAAATCCCCAAAGCTTCCGAGTTGGCCACCTGCGGGTCAATCACCTTTATGCTCCGCCCCGGCCGCGTTGATACGTCTCCAACGTATCGATAATTTCTTATGTTCCATGCTACTTTATTGATGATACACACATGTTTTATACACACTTTATGTCATATTTATGCATTTTCTGGCACTAACCTATTAACGAGATGCCGAAGAGCCAGTTGCTGTTTTCTGCTGTTTTTGGTTTCAGAAATCCTAGAAAAGAAATATTTTCGGAATTGGACGAAATCAACGCACAGGATCTTATTTTTCCACGAAGCTTCCAGAAGTCCGAAAGGGAAACGAAGTGGGGCGACGAGGCGACGCCACTATAGGGCGGCGCCGCCCAACCCCTTGCCGCGCGGCCCTGTTGTGTGGGCCCCTCGCGTCGCCCCTAAACCTACCCTTCCACCTATAAGAAGCCTTCGTCGATAATAACTCCAGTACCGAGAGCCACGATACGGAAAACCTTCTAGAGATGCCGCCGCCGCCAATCCCATCTCGGGGGATTCAGGAGATCGCCTCCGGCACCCTGCCGGAGAGGGGAATCATCTCCCGGAGGACTCTTCACCGCCATGGTCGCCTCCGGAGTGATGTGTGAGTAGTTCACCCCTGGACTATGGGTCCATAGCAGTAGCTAGATGGTTGTCTTCTCCTCATGTGCTATCATTGTTCGATCTTGTGAGTTGCCTAACATGATCAAGATCATCTATTTGTAATGCTACATGTTGCGTTTGTTGGGATCCGATGAATATGGAATGCTATGTTATGTTGATTATCAATCTATCATCTATGTATTGTTTATGATCTTGCATGCTCTCCGTTATTAGTAGAGGCTATGGCCAAGTCGTTACTTGTAACTCCAAGAGGGAGTATTTATGCTCGATACTGGGTTCATGCCTCCATTAAATCTGGGACAGTGACAAAAAGTTCTAAGGTTGTGGATGTGCTGTTGCCACTAGGGATAAAACATCAATGCTATTTCTAAGGATATTTGTGTTGATTACATTACGCACCATACTTAATGCAATTGTCTGTTGTTTGCAACTTAATACTGGAAGGGGTTCGGATGATAACCTTAAGGTGGACTTTTTAGGCATAGATACATGCTGGATAGCGGTCTATGTACTTTGTCGTAATGCCGAATTAAATCTCACACTACTCATCATAATATGTATGTGCACTGTCATGCCATCTTTATTTGTCAATTGCCCAACTGTAATTTGTTCACCCAACATGCTATTTCTTATTGGAGAGACACCACTAGTGAACTGTGGACCCCGGTCCATTCTTTTACATCGAATACAATCTACTGCAATTCTCGTTCTACTGTTTTCTGCAAACAATCATCATCCACACTATACATCTAATCCTTTGTTACAGCAAGCCGGTGAGATTGACAACCTCACTGTCACGTTGGGGCAAAGTATCTTGGTTGTGTTGTGCAGGTTCCACGTTGGCGCCGCAATCCCTGGTGTTGCGCCGCACTACACTCCGCCACCATCAACCTTCAACGTGCTTCTTGGCTCCTACTGGTTCGATAAACCTTGGTTTCTTACTGAGGGAAAACTTGCCGCTGTACGCATCACACCTTCCTCTTGGGGTTCCCAACGGACGCGTGCTGTACGCGTATCAAGCACATTTTCTGGCGCCGTTGCCGAGGACGAGAAGGAAAATTACACCACAGAGATTTCTAACTCCCACGTCAACTGCACGCCAGCAAATACATTTTCTGGCGCCTTTGCCGGGGAGATCAAGACACGCTGCAAGGGGAGTCTCCACTTCCAATCTCTTTACTTTGTTTTTTTGTCTTGCTTTATTTTATTTACTGCTTTTTTTCATCATTATATCAAAAATACAAAAAAAATTAGTTACTTGCTTTACTTTATTTACTATCTTGTTTGCGTTCTCCATATTAAAAACACAAAAAAATTAGTTACTTGCATTTACTTTATTTAGTTTGATTTATTTACTATTGCTAAAATGGGTACCCCTAAAAATACTAAGTTGTGTGACTTCACTAGCACAAATAATAATGATTTCCTATGCACACCTATCGCTCCACCTGCTACTACAGCAGAATTTTTTGAAATTAAACCTGCTTTATTGAATCTTGTTATGAGAGAGCAATTTTCTGGTATTAGTTCTGATGATGCTGCTGCCCATCTTAATAATTTTGTTGAACTATGTGAAATGCAAAAGTTTAAGGATGTAGATGGTGACATTATAAAATTAAAATTATTTCGTTTCTCATTAAGAGGAAGAGCTAAAGATTGGTTGCTGTCTTTGCCTAAGAATAGTATTGATTCATGGACTAAATGTAAGGATGCTTTCATTGGTAGATATTAACCTCCTGCTAAAATTATATCTTTGAGAAGTAGCATAATGAATTTTAAGCAATTGGATAATGAGCATGTTGCCCAAGCATGGGAAAGAATGAAATCTTTGGTTAAAATTTGCCCTACCCATGGACTGACTACTTGGATGATCATCCAAACCTTTTATGCAGGATTGAATTTTTCTTCGCGGAACTTATTGGATTCAGCTGCTGGAGGTACTTTTATGTCCATGACTCTAGGCGCCGCAACAAAGCTTCTTGATAATATTATGATTAATTACTCAGAATGGCACACAGAAAGAGCTCCACAAGGTAAGAAGGTAAATTCTGTTGAAGAAACCTCCTCCTTGAATGATAAGATTGATGCTATTATGTCTATGCTTGTGAATGGTAGATCTAATGTTGATCCTAATAATGTTCTGTTAGCTTCATTGGTTGCTCAAGAAGAACATGTTGATGTGAACTTCATTAAAAATAATAATTTCAACAACAATGCTAATAGGAATAATTTGGGTAACAACTATAGGCCATATCCTGCTAGTGGTAATGATTATGGTAATTCTTATGGTAGATATGTGAAAAAGATGCTAGAAATTGAAAGATCTACCAAGAGCTTTATGCAATCACAATATGAGCAAAATCAATTGTTTACTAAAACTATGAATGAACAATCTACCTTGCTGAAAAATATAGGAAATCAACTTGAAAATTTGAATATGGAGATTTCGGGTTTGCAAACTAAGATTTCAAATGCTGAAAACCGAATCTCATACATGTCTGCGTCACAATCTTCCTTAATTAATAAAATGGCTGCTAAACCTGAGGATATTGATAATAAAATTGTTACTACAGCAAACTGATACGTCTCCGACGTATCGATAATTTCTTATGTTCCATGCCACATTATTGATGATATCTACATGTTTTATGCATACTTTATGTCATTTTTATGCGTTTTCCGGAACTAACCTATTGACGAGATGCCGAAGGGCCAGTTGCTGTTTTCTGCTGTTTTTGGTTTCAGAAATCCTAGTAAGGAAATATTCTCGGAATCGGACGAAATCAACGCCCAGCATCTTAGGATTGCACGAAGCTTCCAGAACACCCGAGAGTCGCCAGAGAGGGGCCATAGGGCCACCAGATGACACCCTGGCGCGGCCAAGGGGGGCCCACGCCCCCCTGTTGTGTCGTCGCCTCGTTGACCTTCCGACTCCGCCTCTTCGCCTATATAAAGGTCTCTGACCTAAATCTTCGATACGGAAAAGCCACGGTACGAGAAACCATCCAGAGCCGCCGCCATCGCGAAGCCAAGATCTGGGGGACAGGAGTCTCTGTTCCGGCACGCCGCCTGGACGGGGAAGTGCCCCCGGAAGGCTCCTCCATCGACACCACCGCCATCTTCATCAATGTTGCTGTCTCCCATGAGGAGGGAGTAGTTCTCCATCGAGGCTAAGGGGCTGTACCGGTAGCTATGTGGTTAATCCCTCTCCTATGTACTTCAATGAAATAATCTCATGAGCTGCCTTACATGATTGCGATTCATATGAGTTTTGTATCACTATTTATCTATGTGCTACTCTAGTGATGTTATTAAAGTAGTCTATTCCTCCTGCACGGTGTAAAGGTGACAGTGTGTGCATCGTGTAGTACTTGGCGTAGGCTATGATTGTGATCTCTTGTAGATTATGAAGTTAACTATTGCTATGATGGCATTGATGTGATCTATGCCTCCTTTCATAGCGTGAAGGTGATAGTGTGCATGCTATGTTAGTACTTGGTTTGGTTGTGTTGATTTGTCATGCACTCTAAGGTTATTTAAACATGAACATCGAATATTGTGGAGCTTGTTAACTCCGGCATTGAGGGTTTGTGTAATCCTACACAGTTAGTGGTGTTCATCATCCAACAAGAGAGTGTAGAGTCTAGCATCTATTTATTTATTCTGTTATGTGATCAACGTTGAGAGTGTCCACTAGTGAAAGTATGATCCCTAGGCCTTGTTCCTAAATATTGCTATCGCTGCTTGTTTACTGTTTTACTGCATCTGTACTTCCCGCAATATTACCACCATCAACCACACGCCAGTCCTGGGCAGCAAAGCACTTTTCTGGCGCCGTTACTACTGCTCATACTTATTCATACCACCTATATTTCAATATCTCTTCGCTGAACTAGTGCACCTATTAGGTGTGTTGGGGACACAAGAGACTTCTTGCTTTGTGGTTGCAGGGTTGCATGAGAGGGATATCTTTGACCTCTTCCTTCCCGAGTTCGATAAACCTTGGGTGATCCACTTAAGGGAAACTTGCTGCTGTTCTACAAACCTCTGCTCTTGGAGGCCCAACACTGTCTACAAGAATAGAAGCACCCGTAGACATCAAGCACTTTTCTGGCGCCGTTGCCGGGGAGGAAAGGTAAAAGGCACTCATACTCCGGTTCCAGGTAACTAAGTACTTTTCTGGCGCCATTGTGTGTGTGCTCGAAGCTATTTCCTTTAGATCCTGCAATTTCATCTTTTTGTTTCTTGTTTACACTAGTAAGGCATAATGGACAACAATGAGCTTCTTATTCTATTTCCTGATTTAAGACATGGATGGTTTGATCCGAAAATTAAAAAACCCATGGAACATATTAGTATGAACACTTTGAACACCATTGTTGCTAATGCTATGGAAGATTCTAAGCTTGGGGAAGCTGGTTTTGATGAGCATGATCTTTTTAGTCCCCCAAGCATTGAGGAGGAAATTTACTTTGATGATACTTTACCTCCTATTTATGATGATTATAATGATAGTAGTCTTTTAGTACCGCCTGTGATGGAGGATTAATTTGATTATGATTACAATATGCCTCCTATATATGATGATGAGAATAATAATGATAGCTACTTTGTTGAATTTGCTCCCACTACAACTAATAAAATTGATTATGCTTATGTGGAGAGTAATAATTTTATGCATGAGACTCATGATGAGAATGCTTTATGTGATAGTTATATTGTTGAGTTTGCTCATGATGCTACTGGACATTATTATGAGAGAGGAAAATATGGTGGTAGAAATTTTCATGTTACTAAAACACCTCTCTATATGCTTAAAATTTTGAAGTTGAGCTTGTCTAGTTTTCCTATGCCTGTTGCATTATGCCTACATAACTTGTTTATTTACAAGATTCCTATGCATAGGAAGCATGTTAGGCTTAAATGTGTTTTGAATTTGCCTCTTGATGCTCTCTTTTGCTTCAAATACTATTTCTTGCGAGTGCATCATTAAAACCGCTGAGCCCATCTTAATGGCTATAAAGAAAGCACTTCTTGGGAGATAACCCATGTGTTTATTTTACTACAGTAATTTTGTTTATATTTGTGTCTTGGAAGTTGTTACTACTGTAGCAACCTCTCCTTATCTTATTTTATTGCATTGTTGTGCCAAGTAAAGTTGTCGTTGCCTAATCGACGGTACCCCGGAGGAGGGATCCTTACGAGGGGGAGAAGAAGTAGGGGCCATAGGGCGGAGTGCTCTCGGGACGGTGGTACGCGATTTACCCAGCTTCGGAACACCTACACGATGACAGGGCCTACTGCTGCTTGTCTGGAATTATCTGGGCGCTTTCGCGTTGTTACAATGAGTTGTGGTTGTGCCTCTAGGGCTCCCAGGATCCGGCTTATATAGGCGCACGGATCTAGGGTTTACATGGAGAGTCCTAGCCGGAATACAAGTTACCTAACTACGGTACAATATCTTGCCGTGTACGTCAAGGATCCGCCTTCCTTCTAGGCCGTGCTGGATCCGGATACTTTATGGGCCTCCACGGATCTGGCCTCCTTCGTAGGTCGGTTAAGTTCCGGCTCCTCGTTCCTGGGCTGGACTTCATCCTTCACGATCAACAGCAACTGGGCCGCCCGATGGGCCACATGCCACCATCACCGTCGGTGGGCCACCCGGGCTTGCCGGATCCAAGCCATGTCGTTGATATACCCATAAAGTATACCCACAACAGTAGCCCCCGAAGTTCTCCGAGATTCATCATTCCTCCGACTTCATTCAGCTCGGAAACGAAGAGAATCTTGAAGAGCTTCAAATTTTTTTACTTGATTCCGGGTTCATTCATTCGGAAATCCTTCGTCTTCAGATGAGGTATTGCAATGGAGACTCCGTTTTTCCCGCGCACACCTTCCTTTCTTCCCGCGCTAAATTTTCGCAGATGCAAATCTTTAGCCGGAAATCTCGGGAGTGCATGGTTAAGTTACCTCCACGTCGTTTTACCGGACTTGACCTAAGACACGTGTCATCCATCCAACGGTGTGACCGTTCCGTTTCCACCGTTGGATCCGAATCCCGAATCTCCGCGCGTGGCCTATATATAACCCTCGCCCGCGGTAAATTCTCATTCTTTCACCTTCTCACCCACGTCGTCTTCTTCCTCGCGCCGCGCCGCCCGACAGATCTCATCTCCGGCGAACTTTGCCACGGTGAGCTTCACGCGCCGCCGGCTCAAGCCTCTCCTCGCGCCAAGATTCCCTCGGTTGATCGGGAAATCCTTCCCGCCGCCGATTCGTGGTCACGTGAAGCGATTCCCTGCAAGTCCGGCGACCTCGACTCCACCGGAGCTCCGTTGAGCCACCGTGCCATTAACGGTACGTGCGCCGGCCTCGTAGAAGATAAACTTAGTGTAGATCCGGATACTCAACTTAGCTCGCATGGGTGCAGCCGGAAGCATGTCTCACGGTTCTCCTCACTGCACTGGTAGTTCTCCGAGTAGCCCGGATCCCAGTGCCGTGGAACCATTTTGCCCGGATCCCATTGCGTATCTACCACCATATGTTTCCGACGTTAGGCTTGCTCAACCGTTCTCCGCCTCTTCCAGTACTTTACTAGGCCGGATCCCAACAGCCCAAGAGCTCGAAGAGGAGCTACAAGGCCAAGCTAGAATGGCAGCCAAGGTACAAGAGGTGGAAAACAAGAAAGCTTCCAAGGCCCGGAGCCGTGAGGGGGTGCGGGGTCAATGGTGGCCCTGCGAGACAACTGACGCGGAGCTCCGGGAGCTTCAAAACGAAGGCATGATCTCCGAGCATTGGAGTTTCACGCGCGACTCCGACATTCCCAAACCCGACGCGGACGAACGCGTCATGACAAAGGCGTGGGTCGAGCGCGGATTATCATTCCCTTGCTCGGAGTTCTTCCTCTCCGTCCTCGACACGTACGGGCTCTAGCCCCACAACATCTGCCCCAACTCCTACCTCCTGCTCTCGAACTTCGCAACTCTTTGCGAAGGGCATCTAGGGATCCGACCTGTTGTCAAGCTGTGGCAGTTCTTTTTCCGAGTGAAGAAGGAGACGAAGGACAAGGCCATGCTGAACTGCGGGAGCATGACTTTCATGCTCCGACCTGGCCGTATGTATCCGCCTCACGATTCCCACGAGTCCGTCCGGTACTGGAACGCCGGATGGTTTTATGTGAAGAACGCGTCAGTTCCGAACGTCCACGATGGACTCCCGCCCTTCAGCAACACGCCTCCGGAAGAATTGGCGAGCTGGAGCTTCATCCCCACGCTTGCCCAAACACCCATACTGGAGAAGGCCGCGCGGAGGATTTCCTGGTTAGTTCATGATGGACTGACCGGGGCCCAGCTCACCCTCAGCTGGTTTACCCGGAGGATCCAGCCCCTGCGCTACAACGCACGCCTGATGTGCGCTTACACTGGGGCGGACGATCTCCTCCGAGTCACCCGCCACGATCTTCCGGCCGACTCCCTCAAGAGAAGGTTCAAGACGTTGGTGAAAATTCCTAGGGGCCAACAGGTCCCGGAACTGATCAAGGATATTAGCACACACGACAAATGTCCTCCGGTAAGCACTTAATCCTTCGCATTCCTTTATCCTTTCACAAATTTCTAAGTGTTTAACTTGTTCTGCTCACCCTTTTCGCAGCTTGACTCTTTGGCGGAAGAAAACCTACGCACCATACTCCGAGTTCCCGTTAGCGGTGACTCGATGGAAGAGGATCCGGAAGACCCTGAGGAGGAAGAAGAACGAGTGCCCCGAAAGGCTGCTCCTCGACCTTCAAAGCGTCCCCGTGCCAAAGTCTCTGGCTCCGACGCCGGAGGCAGCGGTGAGGCTTCCGCCAAGAAACCCAGAGTGGTCAAACCACCTCCGCTTGACTCCAGGAAGGCGGAGCGCCAGCGCCTGAAGATGCTTTCGACAGCAGGGAGACCCTCACGTCCCAACATTCCAGGCGCAACGTAAGCTTCCGAGTAACATGCGTTGTTTATCTTGGTAAGCTGTTTTATGTATATTTTCCTTTTACTTGCTCACAGGAATCCGAACCCTACCACCGCGTGGACCAATGTTCAGGAGCATATCACTAAGTATATGCAGAAGAAATCTCCCGCCGTTGGTCCTTCGACGCCAGTTCCGCCGAGCGCTCCACAAGCCCCCCTGCAGCCTTCTCCTCCTCCCGCGGACCAGTCTCCGACTCCTGCCGCACCCACTACACCGGAAGTAATTCCGGTTAGCAGCGACAGAGCGAGCGGAGATGGTTCCGGCGGCAAGGGTCCCATCAACGATGAAACTGAAGGACGAAAACAGGGGGATGCAGAAGTTAACTCATCTGGCAAAGCTGAAGCCACCACAGGTGATATGGTCGTTTTCCCCAAAAACTTTGGAGATCCGGCTGATCTTACTTCCACCCCGAAAGCCTATGCCACGAAGTTTTTTAACAAACTAACGGAGGCAGAGAAGTGGGAGCTGGAGCAAGATTTGCTCAATGCTATGCTGAACAATGCCTGGGGCAAACCGGACGTGGAAACGTCGGAGATCCAGGACGTCAAGAAAAACATTGGCGAATTCTTCGACAAGCTTGTTTGCAAGCAAAAGGTAACTCCCCAGTAGCCCCCAAGTATTTAGGCGGAAACTTTATCAGTTAGCATCTGAATACTTTTAGAGAACTTAATCTGAAAGGAAAGTTTGAAATGTCATGGTAGCCCCCAAGCATGATGGCGGAAAAAATTTCCAGCGACAATGCTTTAGAAAGACTTAAACCATGATGGCGGAACTCACTCCATTTCTGACTGTGTTTGCAGGAACAAAAAGCCCTGCATTACGAGTTGCACAAAAACATTGCGCTGCAGCGTCGTGTGATGATACGCGTACAGCACGCGTCCGTTGGGAACCCCAAGAGGAAGGTGTGATGCGTACAGCGGCAAGTTTTCCCTCAGTATGAAACCAAGGTTTATCGAACCAGTAGGAGCCAAGAAGCACGTTGAAGGTTGATGGCGGTGGGATGTAGTGCGGCGCAACACCAGAGATTCCGGCGCCAACGTGGAACCTGCACAACACAACCAAAGTACTTTGCCCCAACGAAACAGCGAGGTTGTCAATCTCACCGGCTTGCTGTAACAAAGGATTAGATGTATAGTGTGGATGATGATTGTTTGCAGAGAACAGTAGAACAAGATTGCAAGAGATTGTATTTCAGTATAGAGAATTGGACCGGGGTCCACAGTTCACTAGAGGTGTCTCTCCCATAAGATAAACAGCATGTTGGGTGAACAAATTACAGTTGGGCAATTGACAAATAAAGAGGGCATGACCATGCACATACATATTATGATGAGTATAGTGAGATTTAATTGGGCATTACGACAAAGTACATAGACCGCTATCCAGCATGCATCTATGCCTAAAAAGTCCACCTTCAGGTTATCATCCGAACCCCCTCCAGTATTAAGTTGCTAACAACAGACAATTGCATTAAGTATTGCGCGTAATGTAATCAGTAACTACATCCTTGAACATAGCACCAATGTTTTATCCCTAGTGGCAACAGCACATCCATAATCTTAGAGATTTTACTGTCACTTCCCGCATTCACGGAGACATGAACCCACTATCGAGCATAAATACTCCCTCTTGGAGTTAAAAGCATCTACTTGGCCAGAGCATCTACTAGTAACGGAGAGCATGCAAGATCATAAACAACACATAGACATAACTTTGATAATCAACATAACAAGTATTCTCTATTCATCGGATCCCAACAAACGCAACATATAGAATTACAGATAGATGATCTTGATCATGTTAGGCAGCTCACAAGATCCGACAATTAAGCACAATGGGGAGAAGACAACCATCTAGCTACTGCTATGGACCCATAGTCCAGGGGTAGACTACTCACACATCACTCCGGAGGCGACCATGGCGGCGTAGAGTCCTCCGGGAGATGATTCCCCTCTCCGGCAGGGTGCCGGAGGCGATCTCCTGAATCCCCCGAGATGGGATTGGCGGCGGCGGCGTCTCTGGAAGGTTTTCCGTATCGTGGCTCTCGGTACTGGGGGTTTCGCGACGGAGGCTTTAAGTAGGCGGAAGGGCAGGTCAGGAGGCGGCACGAGGGGCCCAGATGACAGGGCCGCGCGGCCAAGACCTAGGCCACGCTGCCCTGTAGTCTGGCCGCCTCGTGGCCCCACTTCGTCTCCTCTTCGGTCTTCTGGAAGCTTCGTGGCAAAATAGGACCCTGGGCGTTGATTTCGTCCAATTCCGAGAATATTTCGTTACTAGGATTTCTGAAACCAAAAACAGCAGAAAACAGCAACTGGCACTTCGGCATCTTGTTAATAGGTTAGTTCCAGAAAATGCACGAATATGACATAAAGTGTGCATAAAACATGTAGATATCATCAATAATGTGGCATGGAACACAAGAAATTATCGATACGTCGGAGACGTATCATGTGACCATCAGCCAGGCGGAGAAAATCCAATGCTTTCAGGCGGAGAATGCGGCTCTGAAGAAATAACTTTCAGAAGCTCAAGGTTGGTTTCCGATCATCTGACGATCATCTGACGATTGTGGGTTATGTCCCGCACTTTCCGACCTTGATGCTTTATAAAACTATGAGCAGGTGCCTCCTCTTCTCTCGCTGCAGCTTCCTCCGAGTTGGAGACTCTACGTGCTGCACACAAGAATCTCGAAGCAAAACTCGCAGTGTCAGAACAGAAAATTTCTGAGAAGAACTCGGAGCTTATTCGGAAAACTGGTGAGTTTGAGCTGAAAAGACAGACTGACAGCGGCATCATCCAGAAGCAGCAAAAAGAAATTGGAGGTCTTCGCAAGTATATGGAAACAGCAGAGAGCTGCTGGGACTTGCTCAACTCCGACGTCATGGGTACGTCCTCGAAACTTATACGACAGCATATGTGCAACTTGTTGTATTTAACAAATTTTGCATCTTCCAGATCCACTCGGATATGACGAGGAACGTCGGAGTCAGTTCCCGCGCGATGACCTGCTTCAGCTGGCCGGAGAAGACTACAAGGATCTCATCTCCGCCTCCAGGAAAATCTGTCACAACCTCAACATTAAGAAGAGCCGAGTCTGCGATGTGCGCAAGCTCATCAAGAGGATGGATTTGCTTCCGGAGCTGGTTGTGGACCTGCAATCCTCTTCAGCACGGGGTGCAGCTGCCATGTCCTTGGCTATGTGCTTAGCGCATAATCCGAGTTTAAACCTGGACCGGGTGACTTCTGGCGTTCCTCCGGAATGTAATGTCAATGCGCTGCTTGACGCGGTTAGCGGCTATGATACACGCATTGCTCGGAGGATCCGCCACGATGAATTTTATGAGAAGGTGGTTCTTCCTGCTGACGAACCTCTCGAAGCTGAGCATTTGGAGGATCGCGAAGCGGAAAACAGGCCCGCCCAATCCGGAAGCCAGTATACATGGACAAGCTCAAAGAACCAAGGTGGCGCTGCTTCTCCGACTGCAGCTGGAGCGGAAGAAGATGAAGATGTCTCTTCGCCTGCCAAAGACGCAGAGAAGGAAACTCCGACTGACGCAGGGGGAGCTGATGCCAACGTGGAAACTTCTCCGGTTGAGGAGAAGTAAAAACTTAGTCCTGCAGAAAAACAATGCATCATTTTGGCCCCAGCGAGGGTTTGTAATATAACTTTAATTCTTAAGTATCTAGGGACGAAACAATTATGCATGGGCGGAAAACTTATCCTGCTATCCGTTAGAATTATTTGCATGTTTCGTTTGTTAAAAGCAAGTGCTGGTTTGTTAATTTTCCGGCTTACTCGTTTGACCTTCCACGAGCCGGAAAACCTTTGGCCGGAAACGCTCGCCTGCGGTGACGAAACCTAATGGCGTCCGTCCATAACCGCGGAAACAAGCCCCCAGCCTAGGTGCCGGAAGTCGCTACCAGGAATCCACGAGTTCGCAACGAAAAAAATTTCCACCAGAAAACTTAGGCTTACGTCCTAAAGGACGATTTTGAAAATCACAACTTTCATACACGCCTAGGCGGAAACATCCAGCTCTGCGGTTTTAGTCGGAAAAAACATACACGATCTAAAATGAACAAGTAAAGGAGGTAAAAGACTCAAAGAGTGAACCATAAGCTTTATTTCATTGTTCATGTATAACTATTACAGAGTTTGTAACTCGGAAAAAATATGCTAAGTGTAGAAAGGACGTAGCTGTGCGATGTTCCAAGGGCGATCTGTCTCGTCGTAGATATCATCCGGATCCTCACGCTTGCGTTTCCGGTGCCAATTAGCAGGTCTATCCTTCAGCTCGCGGAAATCAACAAGGTAGTACGACCCGTTATGAAGCACTTTGCTAACGACGAAGGGTCCTTCCCATGGAGATTGCAGCTTATGGTCTTTCACCTGTCGAAGGCAGAGGACCAGGTCTCCTGCCATGAAGGAGCGATTCCGAACTCGATGACTGTGATAGCGGAGCTTCTGCTGGTAGATGGCGGAGCGCTGGTCAGCTAAGTTCCGAGCTTCCTCGATCAGGTCTACAGATAGCTGTCTGGCCTCATCAGCTGTTTCTTCATTGTAGGCGGAAACTCGCGGCGAATCGTGGATGATGTCGGAGGGAAGCACGGCTTCAGATCCGTATACCAGAAAAAATGGGGTAAACCCTGTTGATCTGTTAGGGGTAGTTCGTAAACTCCACAAAACAGCTTCCAACTCGTCAGCCCAAGCTCCAGCTGCTCGTCGCAGCGGTTCTTCAAGGCGCGGTTTAATTCCTGATAATATTAGGCCGTTAGCCCTTTCAACCTAACCATTTGACTGTGGATGAGCCACAGATGCAAGGTCCAGTCGAATCCCTACTGTCTCACAGTAATCCTTCAATTCTCCTTGTGCGAAGTTTGTGCCATTGTCTGTGATTATGCTGTGTGGGATGCCGAATCGCATCACGAGGCTGCAGACAAATTTTAGTGCCGTAGCACCATCGGCTTTCCTCACTGGCTTTGCCTCGATCCACTTGCTGAATTTGTCAACAGCGACCAGAAGGTATTCAAAACCGCCAGGAGATGATCTCTTTAACTTACCAACCATATCGAGCCCCCAGACCGCAAATGGCCAGGTGATAGGTATGGTCTTCAGCTCTTGGGCTGGAGCGTTTGGTTGAGTAGCGTAGTACTGACAACCTCGGCAGGTCTTGACTATTTTGTCAGCATCTTCTTTAGCTGTGAGCCAGTAAAAACCTAGCCGAAAAGCTTTTGCAACGAGTGACCTGGAGGCGGCATGATGCCCGCAGTCCCCTGCATGGATCTCTCTGAGGATTTCGATGCCATCTTGATTGGAGACGCATTTGAGAAATACCCCTGTTGCACTGCGTTTGTAGAGCTGTCCATCAACAATTGTGTAGGATCTTGCTCGTCTGACGATCTGTCGCGCAAGGACCTCGTCCTCTGGCAACTTCTGATCGATAAGGTAGTATAGGAAAGGCTGGGTCCAAGCCGGAATGATAACCATCACTTCCTTTGCCGGAGATACTGCCACCTCTGGGTTTTCCGGGTTAGCGCCCTTAACTGAGGGTATCCGTAGGTGCTCCAGGAAAATACCAGGCGGAATTTGCTTCCTGCCGGATCCGAGCTTGGATAGCATGTCTGCCGCTGTGTTATCGTCTCTCCTGACGTACTTGACTTCGTATCCGAGGAAGCACTTGGCAATCTCATCAACTTCGTCTCTGTAGGCCGCCATGATGGAGTTTCTGGCGTTCCAGGTTCCGGCTACTTGTTGTGCCACCAGGTCGGAATCTCCACAGCATATAATGTGCTTGATCCCGATTTCCTTAGCGATGCGCAGACCGTGTAGTAGAGCATCGTATTCCGCCATGTTGTTTGTAGCTTCGAAGTGGATCTGCAGAACATACTGCAGTTCTTCTCCGGTAGGGGACTTCAGGGTGACTCCGGCTCCTGAGCCTTGATGCTGCTTGGATCCATCGAAGTGCATGACCCATGTTTCTGGTTCCGGCTCCAGACTTGCATCCGGAGCTTCTGTCCAATCTGCGACGAAATCTGCCAAGACTTGGGATTTAACCGCAGTCCTAGGCTTGTAAGCGATGTCGAAGGTGGATAATTCGATGCCCCATTTAGCCGTACGTCCTGTTGCGTCAGCGTTGTTGAGAATTGTTGACAGCGGAGCCTTGCTCACAACTGTTACTGGGTGCTCTTGGAAGTAATGTCTCAGCTTCCGGCTGCCTAGGAACACTCCATAAGCTAGCTTCTGAAAGTGAGGGTATCTTTGCTTTGACTCCGTCAGTACCTCGCTAATGTAATAGACAGGTCTTTGGACGTCATATTCATGACCTTCTTCCTTTCGCTCCACCACGATGACGAGGCTGATGACTTTGTTGGTAGCTGCTGATAAAGGAGCATCGGCTCGACTCACTGGGGCTGCCAAGATAGGTGGGGAGGTGAGTATTTCCTTCAACCCCCGAAGAGCTGCGTCGGCTGCGTCGTCCCAGACGAATTTGTCTGTTTTCTTCAGCAGCTTGTACAAAGGTAGCGCCTTCTCGCCAAGACGGCTAACAAACCTACTGATTGCTGCGACGCAACCAGTTAGTCCTTGCACATCTTTAAGACAAGTTGGTCATTTGATACACAGGATTGCCTTGATTTTTTCCGGGTTAACCTCAATGCCTTTGTGAGAGACTATGAAGCCAAGGAGTTTTCCGGCTGGCACGCCAAAGACGCACTTCAGCGGATTCAACATCATCTTGTACCTGCGGAGGTTGTCGAAGGTTTCTGTGAGGTCGCTGATCAAGTCGGATCCTTTCCGGGTCATGACCGCGATGTCATCGACGTAAGCGTGCACGTTCCGGCCGATTTGGTCCTTCAGGCACCGCTGCATCGTACGTTGGTAGGTGGCACCTGCGTTTTTCAAGCCAAAAGGCATAGTAACATAGCAGTAAGTACCAAACGGGGTAATGAATGAAGTCGCCTTTTGGTCGGACTCCTTCATCCGGATCTGATGATACCCGGAATACGCATCAAGAAAACACAGAAGTTCCGCCCCCGCCGTCGAATCAATGACTTGGTCAATGCGTGGCAAGGGGAACAGATCCTTCGGACAATGCTTGTTCAAGCCTGAGTAATCGATGCACATTCTTAGTATTTCAGTGTTCTTTTTGGGTACAAGGACGGGATTTGCGACCCAATCGGTGTGGATAACTTCTATGACAAAACCTGCCTCTAGTAACTTAGCTAGTTCCATTCCTATGGCGCAGCGCTTCTTATCTCCAAAGCGTCGCATAGCTTACTTCACCGGTTTAGCCCCCGGATTTATGTTGAGGTAGTGCTCGGCGAGTTCCCTAGGTACTTCGGACATGTCAGAAGGTTGCCATGCGAAGATATCCATGTTAGCGCGGAGGAACTCGACGAGCGCGCCTTCCTATTTGGGGTCCATGTTGGCTCCGACTGAAACCTGCTTGGAAGGGTCGCCCTTGATGAGGTCGTGCTTCTTGGTTTCTATCGCGGCCTTGAAGGAGGTCTTCTGTTCGGAGATCTGCTTCTTGGTGGTCTGCATCTCAGTCGGATCCACCGCGGCTCTGTAGCCTTGCAGCTCCTCTCCAGATATCACAGACTCTGCGAAGGCGGCTTCGCCTAACTCGCACTCATGAGCCTTTTTGTAGTCTCTGGATACGGTAATCATACCCTTAGGACCCGGGATCTTGAGCTTGTTGTAGATGTAGCACGCTCTCGCGTGGAACTTGTGGTAGGTGGGCCTGCCGAAGATAACGTGGTAGGAGCTCTTGAAGGGCACAACTTCAAACGTGATCTTCTCTTCGCGGAAATTATGAACATCGCCAAAAGCCACGGGAAGTGTGATGCTACTGAGGGAATTCGCCTTCTTACCCGGAACCACGCCATGAAACTCAGTGTTGCTGTGTTTGAGCTGTTCCTTGGTGAGGTTCATCCGCTCTAGAGTCTCCAGGTACATGGTGTTCAGGCTGGCTCCACCATCCATGAGGCACTTGGAGAAGTCATACCCGTCTATGCGGGGACTTACAACCAAGGCGTAGCATTCTTTTGGCACAATGGCAGGGTGATCCTCCCTATCAAATGTGCACGGGACTTCCGACCACCTGACATACTGCGGCACAGCCGGAACTGTGGCGTTCAGGATCCGGGTAGCTGACTTGTCAGCGCGGACTGTTGGGGTTCCGAGGAAAGTGTGGTAAGCCCCCACGCTCTTTTTCTCGAATAGGTTGGATTTACCTGCGGATCCTACCTTGGGATCCGGCGAGTTATCATCCTCATCCATCGCCTCGGAACTATCTTCCTCTTTGTCCTTGTTCTTGCCCTTGCCTCCCTTGCCGCGTGGGCGGTGCTTCCGGGCTCGCTTGTATCCTGCCTCCGGGTCGTTCTTTAGATCATTGACCCACTTGCAGTTGCGGTTGGTGTGAGTGGACTTCCCTGTAACCGGATCCAGGTGGGCCAGGCAGGGCATGTCTCTGTACTCATCGTAGGTTTGCGGGGCGCGGGATCCGCCGGCTGTGACCTCAGTGGCATGCTGCTGACCCCTGCCGGCTCCGCCTCCACGGCCGCGTCCTCTTCCGCCTCCTGAACCTCCACGTTGAAACGCCATGGCGACCATCTCGGATCCGCCACTCTTCTGGTCATCAGGGTTCTTGCGCTTATGGCTACTGCTGTTGCCGTTATCACGGTTCTTCTTTTGTTGGTGTAGGGGGATTGCTATAGCTGCGAGATAACCGCCTGCGTCATCATCGGCGGCAGTATGATCACTGGCAATGGAGATCATTTCGTCCAAAGTCAGCTTGTTTGAGTTAGCCAAACGAGTGAGCGTATGCCTCAGCAATCCTCCCCTTTGCAGTCCACCAATGAAGGCGTACATGGCAGTGGTGTGGTCAACGTTTTCGCACTCGTTCCTGCATGCCAACCATCGTGTGAGGTAGTGTCTTGAGGTTTCTCCCTTCTTCTGGATGCAGGCTTGCAGGTCGCTTGCCGTGGCAGGTCTTTTGTAGGTGCCTCTGAAGTGTTTCTCGAAAGCGGTCTTCAGGTCGAACCAGCAAAAGATGGAGTTCTTCTCGAGGTCACTGAGCCAGATCCGGGCTGGACCTACAAGGTACAACTGGAGCATGCGGCAGGCGATGTTAGGGGTTCCTCCGGCAAAGGTTACTGCATTATAGTAATCCTCAATCCAGGTATCCGGCCTTTCGGTGCCATCATAATGCTTCAGGTTTCCGGGTAGCTTGAGGTTCATCCTTGGCTTTGGTTCCTCTCGAATCATCCTGCCAAAGCACTTCGGACCAATGTAGTCGGTTCTGTATTCGTTAAGGCGTTCCCACGCGTCGCGCGGGCCGTGGCGAGGAGATTGTGAGCGAGAGCGAGATCTCCGGCCGTCGCCTCCACCTCCACCTGCGCCGCCACCGCTAGGTGGTGGTGAGGGAGACCTGCGAGGTGGTCGGTCCGATTTCTTGCTTCCGCCTTCCGATTCTCCTCGGCCTTCCCGGTGCTGGCTCCAGCTTCTGTGGCTGCCTTTGCCATGGCGCTGGCTGCCCTGGTCGTTCCGGCTCCGGCGAGGCTCCGGGTCGCGGCTCCGGCGAGGCTCTGGGTCGCGCTCCTCATTCCGACTCCTCCTGGGCTCGGGCTCACGATCGTTGTTCTGGTTCCGGCGAGGTTCCGGCGAGCGCTCCCTGTTTCTGTTTCTTGGCAGCACGTTGTCGCGGATAACAATCCCACCATGCCCTGGGGGCCTGGTGTTTCCGGCTGGACTACGGCGGCGAGGGGGTCACGGGTAACCATTAGGCGGAGGAGAAGGGTTGCGATATTTGTCTCGTCCAGAGTACATTGCATCCTTTCCCTTTCTTGGATCTGACGAAGGCGTCTTTGACGGAACGGGGATCGGATTTGGGTGTTCCCTGGTTTTTCTTCTGCGCTCCGAGGATCCGGTGTGTGATTCATCGTCGGGATGTCGATCGGCGCGAGCGTCCTTCTGCGCGGTAGATACACAGTTATCCGGATTGGATTCTAACCTGCGCGAGGTATCCGCCTTGCTTTGCTGCTGCATTGCTGAAGCGACAAGTTTGCGGAGGTAGTTGATATCAACCTCTTCGTCCTTCTTCTTCAATAGCTCCGCAGCTTTTAGCATGTTGTCCTTTGGGGTTTCCAGCGGCTGCTGCTCTGCGGGCGTGGCGAAGTTGATTCTGCGAGGCGGAATTGCTTCTCTAACGATTCGATCAGCCTCCACCTGCGCATAAGTCATCTTTACTTCCCACTCTTGCCTCATGCTCTTGACATGCTCGAGTGTGTCAGCAATTTCGCGATCCTGTCTGTCGAAGTGGTCCATCAAACTTGCAGCTTCTGCCCTTTCATCCCTTAATGCGGCTGCGGTATTGGCGAGCTTCTTGGCTGTGGCCAGCATTTCCTTTCTAGTGGCCTCTAGAGCCTCCGGATCTGCGGCGTCGCCCGAGGTTATAGGTTTGTTAAGAACTGCTCGTGCAACCATCTCTTCAGGTGACAGGAGTTCCTCCGAGGAAGAGTCCCTGCGGGGTCGCTCCCGTGACATTGGAGATCCTTGGTGGGATGGCTGAGGGTCAGATTGGTTGGTTGCCTCTTCTGATCCAGGTTGTCCCAGCACTGCTACGGTTGCGAGAACCTGCTTAGGCTGGGCGGAGTCGACTTCAGGCTGATCACCGAAACCGTACTCCCCTAGCTTGCGGTTAAACTCGTCAGTATCCATGGAGGGGGTATCTCCGGAGATTGGGCTCAGATTGCCCAGAATCGACTCTTCAACCGGAGTTTCGCTTTCTCCGACAGGCTCAGCCTGATCCGGATCCGCGTCGTTTTCCGGTGCCTCTACCTGCTCAGGACCAGCTCCGTCTTCTTGAGGGGCGGTTCCGGCGGTATGGGCCAAGAAGTGTACGAAGTGGCACCTCTGCTTTTCTAACACCTGGGAGACCCAGGCGGATCTGCATTGGTCTTCCACCGTTGTTTCCTGCTCAGGGGCGGATTGGGTGGACTTTGAAAATTCCAGATCCTAGGCGGAATCTTCCTTGGGAAGCTCCTGCATCTCAGATCGGATCTTCGCGACAGCGTCCAGCTCTGCGGCGGTCGCGTCTGCGTTACTTACTAGTGGGTTTCCGTCGGAATCGACGGTTTCCCCGATGAAGATGTGTATGCCGCCAACTGGGACGATGGAGAGCTTGATGGGGTTTGTCCTAGCCGGAATCCAACACTCATCCGGAGGGACGATCGGCAGATTTCTGGCGTAGAGGACGCGCCCCACAGCGATGGTGTCGTCGTAGCTTCCCATGGCGGAACCCTCCCGGTTCCGG
This sequence comes from Lolium perenne, assembly GCF_019359855.2. Classification (NCBI taxonomy): domain Eukaryota; kingdom Viridiplantae; phylum Streptophyta; class Magnoliopsida; order Poales; family Poaceae; genus Lolium; species Lolium perenne. The sequence continues at coordinate 195,121,006 of NC_067246.2, read as the reverse complement.
CCTCCAGACGCCACAGGCCCCACGGTGGGCGCCAACTGTCGTTGCCTAATCGACGGTACCCCGGAGGAGGGATCCTTACGAGGGGGAGAAGAAGTAGGGGCCATAGGGCGGAGTGCTCTCGGGACGGTGGTACGCGATTTACCCAGCTTCGAAACACCTGCACGATGACAGGGCCTACTGCTGCTTGTCTGGAATTATCTGGGCGCTTTCGCGTTGTTACAATGAGTTGTGGTTGTGCCTCTAGAGCTCCCAGGATCCGGCTTATATAGGCGCACGGATCTAGGGTTTACATGGAGAGTCCTAGTCGGAATACAAGTTACCTAACTACGGTACAATATCTTGCCGTGTACGTCAAGGATCCGCCTTCCTTCTAGGCCATGCTGGATCTGGATACTTTATGGGCCTCCACGGATCCGGCCTCCTTCGTAGGTCGGTTAAGTTCCGGCTCCTCGTTCCTGGGCTGGACTTCATCCTTCACGATCAACAGCAACTGGGCCGCCCGATGGGCCACATGCCACCATCACCGTCGGTGGGCCACCCGGGCTTGCCGGATCCAAGTCATGTCGTTGATATACCCATAAAGTATACCCACAACAAAAGTCTTTGATAGCAAGGTTGATACTAGATTTGGATTACTGCGCAGAAACAGATTTCTTGCTGTCACCAATCTGGGCCTAATTCTCTGTAGGTAACTCAGAAAATTATGCCAATTTACATGAGTGATCCTCAGATATGTACGCAACTTTCATTCAATTTGAGCATTTTCATTTGAGCAAGTCTGGTGCCTCAATAAAATTCGTCTTTACGGACTGTTCTGTTTTGACAGATTCTGCCTTTTATTTCGCATTGCCTCTCTTGCTGTGTTGGATGGATTTCTTTGTTCCATTGACTTCCAGTAGCTTTGTGCAATGTCCAGAATTGTTAAGAATGATTGTGTCACCTCTGAACATGTGAATTTTGATTATGCACTAACCCTCTAATGAGTTTGTTTTGAGTTTGGTGTGGAGGAAGTTTTCAAGGGTCAAGAGAGGAGGATGATACAATATGATCAAGAAGAGTGAAATATCTAAGCTTGGGGATGCCCCGGTGGTTCACCCCTGCATATTTCAAGAAGACTCAAGCGTCTAAGCTTGGGGATGCCCAAGGCATCCCCTTCTTCATCGACAACATTATCAGGTTCCTCTAGTGAAACTATATTTTTATTCCATCACATCTTATGCACTTTGCTTGGAGCGTCGGTTTGTTTTTGTTTTTGTTTTGTTTGAATAAAATGGATCCTAGCATTCATTGTGTGGGAGAGAGACACGCTCCGCTGTTGCATATGGACAAATATGTCCTTAGGCTTTACTCATAGTATTCATGGCGAAGGTTGAAACTGCTTCGTTAATTGTTATATGGTTGGAAACGGGAAATGCTACATGTAGTAATTCTAAAATGTCTTGGATAATGTGATACTTGGCAATTGTTGTGCTCATGTTTAAGCTCTTGCATCATATACTTTGCACCTATTAATGAAGAAATACATAGAGCTTGCTAAAATTTGGTTTGCATAATTGGTCTCTCTAAGGTCTAGATAATTTCTAGTAAAGTGTTTGAACAACAAGGAAGACGGTGTAGAGTCTTATAATGTTTACAATATGTCTTTTATGTGAGTTTTGCTACACTGGTTCATCCTTGTGTTTGTTTCAAATAACCTTGCTAGCCTAAACCTTGTATCGAGAGGGAATACTTCTCATGCATCCAAAATCCTTGAGCCAACCACTATGCCATTTGAGTCCACCATACCTACCTACTTCATGGTATTTCTCCGCCATTCCAAAGTAAATTGCTTGAGTGCTACCTTTAAATTTCCATTCTTTATCTTTACAATATATAGCTCATGGGACAAATAGCCTAAAAACTATTGTGGTATTGAATATGTACTTATGCACTTTATCTCTTATTAAGTTGCTTGTTGTGCGATAACCATGTTCCTGGGGATGCCATCAACTACTCTTTGTTGAATATCATGTGAGTTGCTATGCATGTCCGTCTTGTCTGAAGTAAGTGAGATTTACCGCTAGAATGGTTAGAGCATGCATAATGTTAGAGAAGAACATTGGGCCGCTAACTAAAGCCATGATCCATGGTGGAAGTTCCAGTTTTGGACAAATATCCTCAATCTCATATGAGAAAATTAACTGTTGTTGAATGCTTATGCATAAAAGAGGAGTCCATTATCTGTTCTCTATGTTGTCCCGGTATGGATGTCTAAGTTGAGAATAATCAAAAGCGAGAAATCCAATGCGAGCTTTCTCCTTAGACCTTTGTACAGGCGGCATAGAGGTACCCCTTTGTGACACTTGGTTAAAACATATGTATTGCGATGATAATCCAGGTAATCCAAGCTAATTAGGACAAGGTGCGGGCACTATTAGTATACTATGCATGAGGCTTGCAACTTGTAAGATATAATTTAGATAACACATATGCTTTATTACTACCGTTGACAAAATTGTTTCTTATTTTCAAAATCAAAGCTCTAGCACAAATATAGCAATCGATGCTTCCCTCTGCGAAGGGCCATTCTTTTACTTTTATGTTGAGTCAGTTCACCTATTTCTCTCCATCTTAAGAAGCAAACACTTGTGTGAACTGTGCATTGATTCCTACATACTTGCATATTGCACTTGTTATATTACTCTATGTTGACAATTATCCATGAGATATACATGTTACAAGTTGAAAGCAACCGCTGAAACTTAATCTTCCTTTGTGTTGCTTCAATACCTTTACTTTGAATTATTGCTTTATGAGTTAACTCTTATGCACGACTTATTGATGCTTGTCTTGAAGTACTATTCATGAAAAGTCTTTGCTATATGATTCATTTGTTTACTCATGTCATTTACCATTGTTTGGATCGCTGCATTCATTACATATGCTTACAATAGTATGATCAAGGTTATGATGGCATGTCACTCCAGAAATTATCTTTGTTATCGTTTACCTGCTCGGGACGAGCAGAAACTAAGCTTGGGGATGCTGATACGTCTCCGACGTATCGATAATTTCTTATGTTCCATGCCACATTATTGATGATATCTACATGTTTTATGCATACTTTATGTCATTTTTATGCGTTTTCCGGAACTAACCTATTGACGAGATGCCGAAGGGCCGATTCTTTGTTTCTGCTGTTTTTGGTTTCAGAAATCCTAGTAAGGAAATATTCTCGGAATCGGACGAAATCAACGCCCAGCATCTTAGGATTGCACGAAGCTTCCAGAACACCCGAGAGTCGCCAGAGAGGGGCCACAGGGCCACCAGATGACACCCTGGCGCGGCCAAGGGAGGGCCCGCGCCCCCCTGTTGTGTCGTCGCCTCGTTGACCTTCTGACTCCGCCTCTTCGCCTATATAAAGGTTCCTGACCTAAATCTTCGATACGGAAAAGCCACGGTACGAGAAACCATCCAGAGCCGCCGCCATCACGAAGCCAAGATCTGGGGGACAGGAGTCTCTGTTCCGGCACGCCGCCGGGACGGGGAAGTGCCCCCGGAAGGCTCCTCCATCGACACCACCGCCATCTTCATCAACGCTGCTGTCTCCCATGAGGAGGGAGTAGTTCTCCATCGAGGCTAAGGGGCTGTACCGGTAGCTATGTGGTTAATCTCTCTCCTATGTACTTCAATGCAATAATCTCATGAGCTGCCTTACATGATTGAGATTCATATGAGTTTTGTATCACTATTTATCTATGTGCTACTCTAGTGATGTTATTAAAGTAGTCTATTCCTCCTGCACGGTGTAAAGGTGACAGTGTGTGCATCGTGTAGTACTTGGTGTAGGCTATGATTGTGATCTCTTGTAGATTATGAAGTTAACTATTGCTATGATGGTATTGATGTGATCTATGCCTCCTTTCGTAGCGTGAAGGTGACAGTGTGCATGCTATGTTAGTACTTGGTTTGGTTGTGTTGATCTGTCATGCACTCTAAGGTTATTTAAATATGAACATCGAATATTGTGGAGCTTGTTAACTCCGGCATTGAGGGTTCGTGTAATCCTACACAGTTAGTGGTGTTCATCATCCAACAAGAGAGTGTAGAGTCTAGCATCTATTTATTTATTCTGTTATGTGATCAATGTTGAGAGTGTCCACTAGTGAAAGTATGATCCTGTTGGCGTCCGAAACCCACCGGCGAGCTACGGCTGGCAACACGAAGAGCCGGGAACAACCTTAGGGCTGCAGCTGGCCCTGGTCCCTCCGAGCGACGGCCCGCAAAGCTCCTGGTACGCACGTCCCGATGCTGGTGCAAGGGCGTGCCACCTGACCTATACCTGGTCAGGAAGGTGATGGATTTGCTTCGCTTAGGTTTCCTGCATGGCATACACGTAAACATTAAATACGAGCCTCGATCGGCTCTCAGGTTTTCCCGTGAATCGGCTCAAGGAGCCGATCCACCCATGATTCGTAAAGGGTTTACGATAGCATGGTGGTCCTGCTTGATCAACATAAAGCTAAAACGATCTACAACGATTTAGGGTTTTCACCGCATAATCGGAACATCATACTCGTGATTGAGCCTAGCAGCCACGCACGGTGTCAATAAACCAACCCTATATAAGGCCTAAAAACCAACATGAAGTTGATCGCCGGAACATCTTATCTAGGGTTAGCAAACTGCACCCTACGTGCCACCGGATCCTTCAACCCGTTTGCAAGGCCTAACTATGCAGATATTAAACTAATCCTTGAAGAACAAGGAACAATCATAACGGATCGGATCTACTTAATAATGATCAAGCAAGGTGCCGCCCTTACACCTAAGAAAGGTGTAAGGACGGCTAGACGTCTAAGGGTTGCATGAACGAAAGCATGTAGCAAGGTAAAACGATGCTAACCCTAACACATCTATGATAACTACGTTGCTCGCCATCAAAAGGGCTTCAGCACGAGCAACGCATGAACAACGAATAACGATATCTTGCCTAGATCGCAAGATGCGATCTAGGCAGCATGATGCTTACCCGGAAGAAACCCTCAAAACAAGGGGTCGGCGATGCGCCAAGATTGGTTTGTGATGAACGTGATTGTTGTTTATCTCGATAACCCTAGATACATATTTATAGTCCGTAGACTTTCTAACGTGGAAATAATCCCAACCGTGCATGAGTCAAGTTTTATCTAACCGACACGTATCCTACTATATTTACAGATACAAGGGCAAACTGCCCAATCTTCGTGTATAAGGTCGGTTCACGTATTTCTTCTATGTATATTCTTCAAGCCCAATCTTGATCGTGGCCCACCTCTGACTCGGTCAAATTCTGGTGATAACACATGCCCCCCTGGTTTTAGAATTGATAATTCCAAAATCACTCTGTTTTCTCTTCGTCGGGTCATGTCATAGCAGAGTAAAACCGTCGCAGTATCCTTCATCATGATGCCCTGCCTTCTCAACTTCTCCGCGTGATTTGACCGTTGTTTTCTTTTTTTTCTTTGGGCACCACCTCCTCGGAAACTGCTGTGGCATTGAATCTCCACTATATCGCCTCTATTTTAACCGCTCTGAACAGTTCACTTCTTCATCCCCTTCGCATTAGCACTCCAAAAGCCCTCCTCTGCCACCATGTCTTCTTCCTCCTCTGCCTCGTCGGGTCTTTCCACCCAGTCCTCCCGCGAGCCGACGCCGGAGTGGGACCCAAAGAAGGCCCACGAGGCCCACATTCGCCGCGCCATAGAAGACGGGGACGAGTCCAATCACGACTTCTCTGTCTGGTCTGAGGACGACCAGTCCTCGACCGACGGAGAAAGTGACCTCCGCTTCCTTGCTGACGGGGAAACGGAAGAGGAGAGCGACGACAATCGCTTCTCCTGGGACGACTTCTCCTCCTTTGAGGAGGAGGAGGAGGAGGAAGAGGAGGAGGATGACACCTCCTCCGATGAACCACCGGCCAAGCGCTTCTGCCCCTGGCCGGGGAACCTCACCGACTTCGACAGCGACGACGATGCTGACGAGGAGGACGAGGACAACGAGGGCCCTGCTGGCGGCCGCGGCAGCAGCGACGACGAGTCAGCCGGGAGTAGCGCCAACAGCGGCGACGACGGCGACGACGAGGGTAGCGACGGCCCATAGATAGGACCCTTAGTATAGGATTAGCAGTAGTAAACGGGGCAATGTATCCCCTGGTACTTCCCTTTGAGAGCGCTCAGCTTTTTATGTAAGGAATCCCATTATCAATGAAGAATTTCCTTTAATTTGATTTTGTCGATTTCCTTCATGCTAATTTAGCCGATTTCCCCTCATACTGCCTTTGCCGATTGTCAACTTAATCAATGCCCAATGAGCCGATGGTAACGCATCGGTCCCTCGCAATCTATCCTTCAACTCTTCGACTGACGACTCTGAGAGCTGGTGTACAAATGTGGGAGACCCATGCCTTCAGGAGAGCCCTAGGACCGTTGCTGAAACAACTTGACGCTGAAGCTGATACTCTGCGAGAACGGGTGCCACCTGCTCGCAAATCTCCCCGCGATAGTTTCCAGTGATGCTTTATAACCTTGCTCTATTTCTTTGCAGCAACAAGATGGCCCAGAGCCTGTCAATGATGATGGATCCCCTTTCAGATTCCTTTCAACAGCTCTGGTGGTCTTCTCCTGCAACAATTCACCGCTTCTGAAGAAGGTTATGATGCAGAGCCAGCCGACAACACTCCAATCGGCTCTAAAAACAGAGGGTCTACCAGATCAGCTGCCCCCCGAGCCTCAGTTAAGGCGAGCACAGCGGCGAGGACGCACAGTTCAGTCGAAGGGCCTCGAACTCAGGTAATTCTGAGACAGTCACCACGCAGAGCCAGCCAGACTTGCCACCGTCGGCTTCAAGAAAAGGTCAGCCCCTGAACCTACCGTTTCCCAAACTCCCACCAAAAAAGGGCAGGGCAGCTCCATCCTCTCCTCGGCTCATGTTGCATGCTGACCCCTTGTCGTTCTTATCGGCTAACCTCTTCCTCTGCAACTGATGACACCTCTAACAAAGATCGCTGAATCGGCGACCTTGCACAAAGGGTTGGAGGTCCTCGAAGAGAAGGTTCGGGCAACAGCTCATTGAAGCTGAGGAAGCTCTCATCGTTCACTCCCTCGAGGAAGCAGAAGGCCTCGGGGCTGAACTGAAGACCGACTTGGTCGAAAAAACGCGTCTTGAACACACGGCTGGTAGATCCTGTGTAATTTGTACTAGAGTCGATGGCTGTGCATCGGCTGTTCATCATGAGCATTTTTTTTTTACTGGCCGATTTTTCTATCGGCCACTCAAATTTCACTGCCCATATATCTCACATGTTCCTCTGATTATGTGCCCCCCCGAGCCGAATCTGTCAGGTTACTGCAGATATCGGCTCTGCAGTTATCCAAGGCACTCTATTTGAACGTCAGCTCTGTTAGGACCAATGTTGACTTCTTCCAGCTCATCAGCCGACGTAAATCCGCTGCCCGTTCGATCGATGCTGAACACAGGCAGAACGTATGGTGAGGATAATTTTGGCCGATTGCTGGAATCGGCCTCCATGTTGATTAAATCGCTCAATGAAGGTTTTGCAATGTTCGTGCTTCACTACGTGACATGCTTGAGACAAGATCATTACTTTTCATTTTTTGGGGGCCGATCACAAGGATCGGCCTGCCCATGTACCTTCATAGACTTTGCTCCTGTTACACGGCCAGGCCAGTGGATAAGACCAGCCTCACCCCGTTTTTTGACACGTCGATGTACTCGCAGTCATCCAAAGTGATGCCTGAGAGTGGCTCTTGGCCTTCCGTCTCCCAAACGTTCATGCCAGCCGTTGAGACCTCGGCTGTATCGTCTGCATGGACGACTTCTACTTCATCTCCATCCCACTGTATTAAGCATTGGTGCATCGTAGATGGAATGCAACAGTTGGCGTGGATCCAATCTCTCCCTAGCAGGACAGCGTAAGTGCTCTTGCTGTCGACAATGAAGAACGTCGTAGGGATGGTTTTACTTCCTACGGTCAGATCCACGTTCGTAACACCTTGTGCATCGTATGCTTGGCCGTTGAAATCACTCGGTGTCACGTTGGTCTTGATCGGATCCGAGCTAGAGCGTCCCAACCGACGTAGCATGGAGTATGGCATGATGTTGATCGCTGCTCCGGTGTCCACCAAAGCATCCTATTGACAGGCTGCCCATTGATATAACCTCGTAAGTACAGGGCCTTCAGGTGTCTGTAACTTCTTTCACGTGGCTTCTCAAAGATAACCGGCCGTGGGCCGCAGTCAAGTTGTGCCACAGGTGCTTCGTCTAATCCTGGAGCACAAAACTCCGCTGGAAGGATGAACACCATGTTTGTACTAGCCGATGTCTCATCATCGGCTTTCCTTTGCTTGGGGCGCCACTCCATCTTTTGTGGTCGACCTTCTTCGTCTAGGGTTCGTTGAATTTTCGCGGCCAGATCGGGCCGCGCCTTCCTTAGCGTGTGCAGGTATAACCTTTCGGCTTCCTCCAAACCGCGCAGTCGCTGAACCCTACGCTTTTGGGAACGGCTGAGTCCATCTGGGCACCACCTTGGCCGGTGGTACTTGTCCTCTTCTTCTTCATAGTCATCTTCCAACTCCTCGAGGTCTTCTTCCCGAGAGGACTCGATTGGCTTGTTCCTAGATGGGAGAGGCCCAAGACGTTTGAACAACCGACACGTCTGTTGCACCCTTCTTCTCCTGTCCACATTACGGCGATTGCCGATTGTAGGCAATCGGCTCATTCCTGAATCCCAGCAGTGTTTGAAGAAAGGGCAGTCCCAGTGCTTATCCACGTCGTCCTGTTCTCTCGACTTCTCCTTGGCGTAGCGCTCATATCCCTCCTCGTCGCGATCATGCCGACGATGTCTCCTGGCGTTCCTGCTAGCTAGACGATCCCTTTCATCGTCGCTATTGTACCGCCGGCGCTGGTCATACTGACTCACGTATTTATTGAGGAGATGATCAGAGAGAGGTCGTTGATATCGTACATTCTTCACTTCTCCCTCTGTGATGTAGCGCTTGCCATCGTGTCGGAGCCGATCGCGTGGAGCGGCTTCCTCTTTGTCCTTGCTATGAGAGCGGCTGCCCTCGCCTTTGTCCTTTCCAGAGTGGTGCCCAGGCTCGACCATGTTGATGCTTAACGAAAAACCTGGCTGGCACCCCTCGGGGTAAGCGTACTCCACCGTGTTAACGGCGGGGAAGGGGCGTGTGTCGACTTTCATGGCGTGCGGTTGAAGATTAGACGCCCTTGCTCTATCGCCATTTGGATCTGCCGACGCCACACCTGCGATCGTTAGTGTTATGGCTGAACGTGTTATGCCATTTGCAATATGGCTTTCCATTCAGCTCTGTCTTTGTGGGGAGTTTGAGACCGTCGGGTAACTTCAGCTGCTTTTCCTTGAGTAAGAGATCAAAAATTTGCTCGGCTTTGGTCACGTCGAAGTCAAACCCTCTAGGAGGACCTTGTGGCTTCACCCATTTGCAGGACACGGGGGTTGCCCCCCGAGTCCATTCAGCTACTGCTACCTCTTGATCTCCCGCGGACCCTTCATCTGCTTCAACCAAGACTACCGAACGCTTGAATTTGTCCTGGTACAAGTCTGGGTGGCGCTGTTCATATAACGACGCTTTCAACCATGTGCGATGCTGAAGGGTAGTCTGCTTGGGAGGCCATATCCTTGATTGGTGATGCAAGGCCCACCACCGCCAACTCGATCGCTTCTTTTCAGTCACACGAGCCGAATAACATCGGTTTCTAACGATTACGAAGCGCTGGACGTATTACGCCACGGTTCTCCACGCTTCGACGTACTTGTGCTAGATCGGCAATGCCGCACTCGGAAGCCTCCGAGTGATACCGCATGTGGAACTGTTCTTCCAAGCGCTTCCAAGTCCGGATCGAGTCCGCGGCAACGAGGTGTACCACCCGAAAGCCGATCCTGTGAGGGACTGTGCGAAGAACCTCACGCGTAGTGGATCTGCAGCTGAGATCGTGCCCAGCTGCGCCAAATATCGGCTTACATGCTCGATTGAGCTGGAGCCATCTGCCCCACTAAACTTGGAGAATTCAGGGAGCCGATATTTGGGTGGTAGTGGGATCAAATCGTAGTCGTTGGGATACGGCTTGGAATAGCCGATTGCCCTCCTTTTCGGCACCATGCCGAACTGGTCTCTTAAGATCGTGCTGATCTGATCCGCCGTGCTAGCTGCAGGAGTTGAACTCTGAAGATTTGCTGGGGTGGCGTACTTAGCTAACCACGCTTGCTTCTCGAGATCTGAGCTAGCCACGTGAGTTGAGCTCTGGAGGTTCGTCGAGCGGCATACTTAGCCAGCCACGTCGCTTCTCAAGATCTGATCCAAACTCCTCCTGTTGTTCCGAAGTCCCCGCGTTGCGATCTGGTTCATGAGCGCCCGATTCGCTGTCTGGCACGTATGTGCACGTGTATCCGTGAGGGATCTCCTTGGGCGCCTCGTACAAGAACTGGTAATCACTAGGATCACCCCCGATCTTGTAGACAACGAATGCCGGTGTATTCGGCACCTCTGGTGCTGCCAGCGCGAATAGCAGCGGTGGTCGGCTCTGGAGTGGTAGCTCCCCTTGATGAGTTCCTAGAGCTGGTCCTGACGGAGAGTACCGATGATTCAAGATTTCATGGAGCACTCGAAGAGCGACCCGCTCCAAAGTGTTCACCAGGCTCTCAGAGTGGCGGTGTAGCGAATGAGCTACCATGAAATTGATCTCCTGACGCAAGGACGTGGTGCGTTCTTCTGAAGGGGTGGACAGGTCCACTCCGTCGAGCGCGCCTTCGGGTGAGAACCCTCTCCACCTGATGCCGTGTGAGCGGGTCCTGTGGAAAGAGCCGATGAGGTCGGCCTCGAGGAGAGCTTTGACATCGTCATACTTCTTCTTGAGCTCCTCTGGCAGATCCTCGTACGTGATCGGAGTACCTTCCGCCATCTCGGATGTAGATGGCGATGCGCTTGATGTCGAAGACCGTCCCACCGGCGTGCCGAGAATGTGTTGGCGTCCGAAACCCACCGGCGAGCTACGGTGGCAACACGAAGAGCGGGAACAACCTTAGGGCTGCGGCTGGCCCTGGTCCCTCCGAGCGACGGCCCGCAAAGCTCCCGGTACGCACGTCCCGATGCGGGTGCAGGCGTGCCACCTGACCTATACCTGGTCAGGAAGGTGATGGATTTGCTTCGCTTAGGTTTCCTGCATGGCATACACGTAAACATTAAATACGAGCCTCGATCGGCTCTCAGGTTTTCCCGTGAATCGGCTCAAGGAGCCGATCCACCCATGATTCGTAAAGGGTTTACGATAGCATGGTGGTCCTGCTTGATCAACATAAAGCTAAAACGATCTACAACGATTTAGGGTTTTCACCGCATAATCGGAACATCCTACTCGTGATTGAGCCTAGCAGCCACGCACGGTGTCAATAAACCAACCCTATATAAGGCCTAAAAACCAACATGAAGTTGATCCCCGGAACATCTTATCTAGGGTTAGCAAACTGCACCCTACGTGCCACCGGATCCTTCAACCCGTTTGCAAGGCCTAACTATGCAGATATTAAACTAATCCTTGAAGAACAAGGAACAATCATAACGGATCGGATCTACTTAATAATGATCAAGCAAGGTGCCGCCCTTACACCTAAGAAAGGTGTAAGGACGGCTAGACGTCTAAGGGTTGCATGAACGAAAGCATGTAGCAAGGTAAAACGATGCTAACCCTAACACATCTATGATAACTACGTTGCTCGCCATCAAAAGGGCTTCAGCACGAGCAACGCATGAACAACGAATAAACGTATACTGCCTAGATCGCAAGAGCATGATGCTTACCCGGAAGAAACCCTCAAAACAAGGGGTCGGTGATGCGCCAAGATTGGTTTGTGATGAACGTGATTGTTGTTTATCTCGATAACCCTAGATACATATTTATAGTCCGTAGACTTTCTAACGTGGGAATAATCCCAACCGTGCACGAGTCAAGTTTTATCTAACCGACACGTATCCTACTATATTTACAGATACAAGGGCAAACTGCCCAATCTTCGTGTATAAGGCCGGTTCACGTATTTCTTCTATGTATATTCTTCAAGCCCAATCTTGATCGCGGCCCACCTCTGACTCGGTCAAATTCTGGTGATAACAGATCCCTAGGCCTTATTCCTAAATATTGCTATCGCTGCTTGTTTACTGTTTTACTGCATATGTACTTCCCGCAATATTACCACCATCAACCACACGCCAGTCCTGGGCAGCAAAGCACTTTTCTGGCGCCGTTACTACTGCTCATACTTATTCATACCACCTGTATTTCACTATCTCTTCGCCGAACTAGTGCACCTATTAGGTGTGTTGGGGACACAAGAGACTTTTTGCTTTGTGGTTGCAGGGTTGCATGAGAGGGATATCTTTGACCTCTTCCTCCCTGAGTTCGATAAACCTTGGGTGATCCACTTAAGGGAAACTTGCTGCTGTTCTACAAACCTCTGCTCTTGGAGGCCCAACACTGTCTACAAGAATAGAAGCACCCGTAGACATCACAAACGCCATCCAAGTTAGAATTAATGAGAATATAAGATTGATGGCCGAATTGCGTGCTAGGTGGGAAAAAGAAGAAAATGCTAAAGAGAATAATATAGCTAAAGTTTGGACTATTACCACCACTAGCAATGAAAATGCTTCACATGTTGACACACCTCCTACTATCAATGGTAAAATAATTGGTGTTGGCAATGTTTCTACCCCTAATGCAAAGCTTGCAAAACTGCCTGAAACTGCTAAAACTGCTGAAACTGCCTGTGATAGAACTGCTGAAATTTTTTCCAATATAGGGGACAATGATCCCATTGCTGTAGATTATAATGGTTTAGATTTTGATGATTGTCACATCTCTGAAGTTATAAAGTTCTTACAAAAACTTGCTAAAAGTCCTAATGCTAGTGCTATAAATTTGGCCTTTACAAAACATATTACAAATGCTCTCATAAAAGCTAGAGAAGAGAAATTAAATCGTGAAACTTCTATTCCTAGGAAGTTAGAGGATGGTTGGGAGCCCATCATTAAGATGAAGGTCAATGATTTTGATTGTAATGCTTTATGTGATCTTGGTGCAAGTATTTCCGTTATGCCTAGGAAAATCTATAATATGCTTGACTTGCCACCATTGAAAAATTGTTATTTGGATGTTAATCTTGCTGATAATTCTACAAAAAAAACCTTTGGGGAGGATTGATAATGTTCGCATTACGGTTAACAATAACCTTGTCCCCATTGATTTTGTTGTGTTGGATATTGAATGCAATGCATCTTGTCCCATTATATTAGGAAGACCTTTTCTTCGAACTGTTGATGCTATTATTGATACGAAGGAAGCAATATTAAATATCAATTTCCTCTCAAGAAAGGTATGGAACATTTCCCTAGAAAGAGAATGAAGTTACCTTTTGATTGTATCATTAGAACAAATTATGATGTTGATACTTCATCTCTTGATAATACTTGATTCACACTTTCTGCGCCGGAGAAAAGGGTGAGCCTTCGTGGCGTTGGGGAATCCTTCGTGGGACTTCCACCCCTCCAAACGTGACGTACCTTCTTGCAAAGGAAGGGAACAAGGGAATAAACCCTCGTCTCCGCGTGCTATCGGTTATCTCTAACCGAACTCCTTACTTGTGATATAATTGTCTGTGAGAGCCTTCGTGCTTGAGTTACTCGTATCATCATATAGGTTGCTCCACCTAGTTTGCATTAGGATCATCGTTATATTCCGCAAAGCCTAATATTGCAAAGAAAGAATTAAAATTTGTAGAAACCTATTCACCCCCCTCTAGGTTTACCATCTCTAATCTTTCAGCTTGGCGATGCGCCAAGGCTGTATCATCTTTTCCAAGGAAGTGTTTGGCGAGTTGGTCAAACCTCTCAGCTGTTGAGTCTTTGGAAAAAAGTGAGGGAAGATGCGCCCAAACACAGTCCGCGCAGACTTCAAGCACTCGCGCGCCAGGGAGCAGTTCAACTCGAGGACGGTGAGAGTATCCAGGAGATGATCTTCATCCAAATCTTGGTTCCTGGTGTAATGCTCACCAATCTTATCTGCTGAAGAAAGTAAACATCTTATCAATATAAATATAACACCGGCATGAAAACGCAAGTAAAAGGACAGAGAAGGGAGAGGTAATATTACTCGAAAATCAGGAGGATTGCGTCTCGAAGCGCGCAAGTATGTCGTTTTCCCGTTGGACGAGCTTGGCTTCTCTTGTCGCAGAATTTCTGAAGGTTAATTTTCGAAATTTGGTTCGTAAAATTGGCCTGTGGAAATGTAAAAGAACAAGTACTCTTACTTTATTATTATATTACTTGTGTTCATGTAGTAGTATTATTATGGTGGTGTACTTCTATTCATGTACTTGTTTCAGACAGGTACTGTTGTTTTGGTGAAGGAGACATTCATCAGATGGTACCAAAATCGACCAAACCCTAACCGCTGCCTAAATCTACGAGATTCTGCGAGTACCTTGGAGAAATCGGGCGTCCCCGATGGCGGAGGAACGCTCCTAGAGCAGGACCGACCCACCGGAGCCCGGGAAGAAGAGGAGTAGCATAGTCGAGGCGGCCGTCGAAGGGGTAAAAAAAACCCTGCCAAATCGGTGAGGCTAGGACCTGCGTAGGAAGGAGCCTTGCCAGCCGCAATGCTCTACAGACTGACATCGCCGTCGATGACGATCTGCCATGGTCGCCTCCCTCGTCGCAGGCAGCCTCGAACAGAGCGGGGACGACCGCTTCAGAGTGGCTACAAGGTTGCTGACTCCGCTGGCCGCGAGCAGGTCCAGATGCCGCTCATGTATGGACATCTTCCGCTTCGAGGGGAGTCCGCTGGGCGGAGGGGTGGGGGGGAGAAGGAGCGGTTGCCATGGAGTTCCGAGGAAGGTGAATGTGCCAGTTGGGCTATGAGGGGAGTGGGGTGCGGGAGTAATGGGTTTCGCCTCGTCTCCCGCGCTTCCCACCCCGTGCGAAACAGTAACGACGCCGTTCCTCGCGGGACAACTTTTGGCCTGCTTTAAATATCGTACTATGCAAGATTTTGGTACGAGCTGGGCTTCTAAATGGACGTTTTTTTGACCCAATGGATACGAGAAAACGACTTAGTGGGCAACCAATCAGGCCTTAGAAATTCTTCATGGGCCTACATTTCTAGTATGACCACTTCTCCAGCCTATAGGCCTAGCAAGAAACTACTTTCGTTCACATGGGCCGCTACGCTTCGCTCTCCCCACAACAACCTGGTCCGCACAAACCACCTCCGGGCAGGCACGCGCTCTGGCCGCCGCCGCCGCCGCCGCCGCCGACGACGACGACGGACACGACATCTCAGGGGAGGAAGCGAAGTGAGGAATGGCGGACCGCCAGGTGGCTCAGTTGGGGCCCGGAACCGCGTGCTGCGGCTGGAACCACTGCGGCCGGCGCCTCGCCGCGGGCGCCATCGATGGGTCCGTCTCCGTCTACGATTCTCAGCCGTCTCCCTCCTCCAGGTGGCAGGTCAGTTTCCCGCATCACCGCTACCTTTTATACGAAACCCTAAACCTCACATGGCACCAACTCGCCGTCTCGTTCTTTCGCTTCCACTCATGTGGGCTAGTAGTAATTGAGCTATTTTCCGCATGAGTTCGTCCGGATTTAGTGCGGGTTTAGAGCTTCTTGTTAGTATTCGATTCTCGTGTACAATATGTCCTCATGTGACGCGTCGCATAGGTTTAGGATCACTAAGTTCTTGCTCGTGTATGTTGCAATTAGTGTCTCTGGAATCAGTCATGGGACATGTCAGTAGGAAATAGCAGTGTTTCTCATTTCTTGATGCACCAAACTAGAAGGATATGCAGTGTAATGGTTCTACTATTTGTATAGCATCAGACTTCCGATGTGATTAATAATTATACTGGAGCTGGAGCACAATGGGCGTTGGAACGAAATATTTATCTTAATCTGTGTTAACCACAGCATATCCCTTTTGTTGTTTCTTGTGTCCCGGGTGTGGCTTGTCTTATAATGTGATTGATCTTGGATCAGGCCCATGAGCACGCCATCGTGAATGTCGTCTGGCTTCCTCCAGACTATGGGGATGCTATAGCTTGTGTCTCTGCTGACGGGACACTGTCTTTGTGGGAGGAGGTTGCTGAAGGTCAGTTGTCCTTGTGGCCTTTAAGTGTTGTTTTATGCTGTTTGATGTTTCTAACTATTTACACTTCCATGATGGAGATAATTGTGCTGTTATTACCTTTTGTAGTAAGGGCATGTTTGGTTCCCAGCTACATTTTGCCAAGCCTAACTTTGGCAAGTGTGGCAGCCATAAAAGTGTGGCTAGGATTTTGGAAGCCACAAACTGTGGCAAAAGTTGGCAAAAATTCACTCTGTGACAAGTGGGCCATATGGATAGTGAACTGTGGCAGCTCTAAAGTCTGGCAAAAATCAAACACATGCCAAATTGCCAAACTTTGGCTTGGCAAAGTGTGGCTGGGAGCCAAACAGGCCCTAAGTCTGAAGTGGCTTGTGCATTGACTGAGAATGAATTTGGACAGCACGCACCAATCATTGATCTCGATTTATTTGCATCTCCATCTACATAACTAGCTCATTTTGGCCATGAAAATATAACATGCACAATAGTAGTGTGGCTAGGATCTGTTCAGTACTTTAGTCAGTTTGCCTCTTTGTCATGACCATTACCGACTACCAAGTAGAGTTAAAGCACTACAGTTATTTTTCCTCTCCCTCATGTTCAGTGCTCACTAGGTATTGATTAGATTTAAAGCACTTTATTTACAATATATTTAATTATTTTGATACATCGAACACTATAACAGGATTATTTTACTAGACTTTGCAGCACAGTGCAATAGTACTCCGTCCGTCTAAAAATAGATGCCTCACTTTTCTGTATTTACGGATGTATCTAGATATGCATTTTAGTATCTAGATAAAGTTGAGACATCTATTTTTAGACGGAGGGAGTAGTATGGAATTCCAAATTGACCTGTCTGTAACTTTATGGGCTGTTTGGATCTTGAATATTTATAAGGTGTGATCAAATTTACCAAATCTGGATTTGCAACGACGGAGAACAATGTTTATTTGCTTCTCTGGACACCAGTAACATTAACTTCTAAAGCCCAACCAGTCGGTTCTACCAAAATCAACTTATATACATGTTTCTAAGATAACTCAATCGAGAAATCTTAAATGTAGTACGTATCAAACGACTTATTTAATTAATCTAATCTTGGCTAACGTGTATAACAATAGAATCACTGTTTCTCAACATAATCATTCAAGCAACCTTTATGCTTCGTTGTTTTTGTTATAACTTCTTATAAATATCGAAGCTGCATTCTGCTTCACTTTGGATAATTAAAGAATACTGTAACTATACATACTTATCATTTCTGTACTGCATTTTTCCCCTTTTGATTTGTCACTAACGGAACCTGGTAGACGAGACCCTTAATAAGAATTTTTCTACTGACAGATGATCAACTTCCGACCTGGAGGAAATGTAAAGTCTTTGAGGGTGGCAATTCTCACATCCTAAATGTACAGTTTGGTTTGCTGCTGTCAAGTCTGAAAATGGTGAGTTTGAACACCTTATTTGTAAACCAGAGTTTCATTTCAATTCTCACATGCAGCAAATTGTAACTCCAATTATTCACACCTTTTACTTTGCAACGCAAACCATTTTTTTTTGTTTTATTTTGGTGAATGGCAGCCCCTGTCTGGCTATCTCAGTTATTAAACCAGAAAGCATTACTACAACAGCTGGTCATAGAGTACTCCTCTACAGCTCCTAAATCCAGATAACATACGGTAAACAAAGTCAACAACTCAACAAGGTATATTAATGAACACACAAAAGTTTAAGCAGAGCAAAAGTTGAGAATTATTAACTAGAAATTATAGCAAGCTGGCAAACAAATTATATTCTTGTAATAAACCGGCCTGTGCAGAAGTGTTGTGTTGTTTTTTTTTGGTTCGTTTCACTATGCTTTCCAAAGCTTTAGCATTGTTTTTGACCCGTCATGCGTTGCATGTGCCTCATTATTTGTTAGTAACTCTTTCTGGTCTTCATAGGTTACTGCATACTCAGATGGTCAAGTGAAAGTCTACGAACTCTTGGATTCGTTGGAATTGGACAAGTGGCAGCTGCAGGTTTATCTGAATTTTGTTCACATTTGTCGGCGTTCTCAATAATTGTATTTTGGTTCCTTTCTACTGCTGATGGACTTCCTTTTTATCTTGACTGGAAAATCCCTCCAACATGCTGCAGTAATCTGATGGTCTGTTTTGAAGAAGTACAATAACTGATTCCTAACATAATTTCAGGCAGAGTTGCAGAACATCACCGATCCTGTTTCCAGAAACGGGAAGCCAGCATGCATATCTGCATCAATTGCATGGAGCCCAAGAAGAGGTGAAGGCCAGCAGGCTAGTTTTGCTGTTGGTTTCAATTCAGATTCTCCATATTTCAACTCTTGCAAGGTCCGTGGATAGTTTTTCATGTTTCTTGTATGCTCATTATGGAGTTAATAAATTTTTGCAACTTCATCCGAGCAATAATCTTAGTATTCTTATATTATGTTGCTTTGGAGAATAATAATGAAATAAAAACTGTTATTAGGGTGATCACTGTGAATTGGAGTCTACAAATAGTAATTGAATCTTCGCATGATGTAGCTTTGGCTTTGCATTAATGAGAAACCAGCTTTCGTATTTTCCTAGTCCATGAACTGGTATTTATCTATGCAAAATTCTAATTTGAAACGACAAACAGATTTGGGAGTTTGAACAAGCTCATCAGCGCTGGCTTCCACTGATTGAACTCGGTTCAGCGGAAGATAAGGGAGATAGAGTACATGCTGTAGCATGGGCTCCTAACATTGGCAGGTTAGCCCCATCATGAGCAAGCATGATATGCCTTTAGGCTGCAATGTATAACACACTTGGAATATTGATATTGTTTGCTGATACTGCCATTTGGTTGCAATCTAAGCGAATTTTAGGTGCTAAATTAAACTAAGGGGATTTCCACAAGTTCAGATCGTAAAACAACTGGGCTCAGCTAAATGCACCAAAAACATAGGTCTATATTAAAATTAGCAGACCTAGGGATACAAGCAAGAATGCTTTCTAACAAGATAATTGCACAAGCATGGTAGTATGAATAGCAAGATATAAATTGCAAGGAAGTAATGGAGACAAGTGAGACACAATGTTTGTTCTGGAAGTCCGAATTTCCATCTTATTTTTTGTCGCTTTTGAGCCTGATGAACAAGTTCACTGAGTCGAGCTCTTCCCTCAAGTACCTTGCCTTAAGCAATCTCACAATGGATATTTTCTTGGTCCATCCCGGAGATGATGGGCTCCATAACCACTCACAACTCCTTGGTCCTCTTCAGAATCTCCACGGAGAGATCGCCGAGCTCAACTCCACCAAACTGTCTAGAAAGCTGTGTCCTCCAAGAAGTTCTCGGACTTACACTTTAGCATAGTTGAGGTGGAGAGCTCAAAGCCTCAAACTAGTGCAGCGCCAAGTGCAAGTGTGCAACTCAATGTACAAAATCTTGTCGCACCTCACAAAAAGTAACTCATTCCCTAGAGCCTATTAAGTGTGAGGGAGCAGCAAGATGTAGAGGTTATTGAGAGTGGAAAGGAGCAGCAAGATGTAGAGGTTAATGAGAGTGGAAAGGAGCAGCAACTTGACTGGCTATATATCTTATAATTTGGTTTTCCTCCAATTCCTTGAGTTTGGTAAACCTAGTAACACCTACCTCGGCATACATTTGCCTTGAGCACTCCACTTGAGCTTGATGAAGCCAATCATCCTTGCTCCAAGAAAGAATCTTTCTTCAATCTTTTCTGCTGCATAAGATCTTTAAGTTCGCTCTCCAATAAACCAATATGAGAAGATTTTTCTTGATAATTTCTTCGCTAACATGTCCGCCATTGCTTGATGGACCACAAGTTTAAGTATATGACTTGAACCTGCATGCCTTGATATCGGTAATCAGCTGAACTCAGGCCTGAGGCTAATTGATGGTTGGGTGCTCATGTGGTTGGTTTAGAAAGACCATGGCAATTTGGTAGATCATCGTATTGATATGCTCGTACCAAATGCATTTTTTTTCATTAGCTTTTGTTTTGCCCCCACAGTTTGTTGTTTCGTGGTATTGCTATGCTCTTCTAACAATTTTCATGCGCTCTCTTTCAGACCATATGAGATCATAGCAGTTGCAACCTGCAAGGGAATTGCAGTCTGGCATGTAGGCTTCAACCCTGAATCTGATGGCAGACTGTCAACAGAAAATGTTGCTGTACTTCCTGGCCACAATGGAGAGGTATGCATGTTAACATGGTACTGTTGTGTGCTTTATGGAGAACATGGTATTTATAATCCCTGAAATCAAATAGTTGTAAATCTGATAATTGAGGACTTACGCTGGTATCAGTATAACCCTGACATGCATCAAGGAGAAAGGAAACAATAACTTCAACCCTCATACTCATGTCTTGTTTCACTTGTAGTTTTCCACTGTGTCGTGCTAGTTGGAAATTGGAGTAGATCTCACTGGGTTAAGCTGCTTTTCTTCAGCACACTCGTATTTGGCATCCTACTAATTGCTTACATCTGACTAGGTATGGCAACTGGAATGGGACATGGGTGGTATGACGCTTGCATCGACCGGAGGTGATGGCATGGTTAAGCTATGGCAGGCTAACTTAAATGGAGTTTGGCATGAGCAGGCTGTGCTTGACTGCAATGGTTCTCATGATTAAGCTGTAGAAGTGTCTTTAGCTATGCACCATCAAGATAGGAGCAACTGATGTTACTATGTTTTCATAATTCTGCAAGGTTTCTTGCTGTCACCTATTGTGGATGGTATGGTGCATGGTTGGCTTTGTCCTGACAATTAGGCTCATAAAGATGAATGCATGATGTAAATGTTTCTTATCCTGATCTGGTTGATGATGTAACTGTTCTTATGGTCTTGTGATGGATTTTTTTTTCTAATAATACGACATGACCATTTTAGATAGGGAACTCGCGGATTAAAATGGTTTATTTTATTCAACTGCCAACAATTTTAAATATAAACAAACATATTCGCAAGAAGGTCTGATAAATAATTATGCAATCCAGTTAATCGCCGGGTCCACCTCATCCTTTGTAAGTAGGGTGTACCCTATCCATACTAGGATAGTAGGATAGCATATCTTGTTCCACAACACTGATTGGAAGCTATACATCGTTCAACATAAGCTTCTGGAATGTGAGAGTACGTCGCTGCTGCCAGCCACAAGTTCATGCTACTGTTGGTGTTGGATGTTATCTTGTAATAATTGATTTGTTTTTTGTTTCAGCACGTCTGTGATGTGTACCACTGGGCACTGAAGGATGCAGTCATAGGCTATCACATATTAGGCATCCGTCGCTATTGATAGATTGCTATGTATTATCACGAAGATTTACAAATTACGAAATAACATGGATGCGTGTACGACCACATTTGAGTGATATACTCTGAGATTTTCTATCTTAGGAATGCTGGCAACTTTTCCCACTAAATACAAATGGGTTTGACGATTTCATCGCTTGGCATCCGAATTCACATGGGAGATTCACCGTGAGATCAGCGTACTACCTTCAGTGGAATCATCAATTTGGTTCAAGGGCGCAACAATTGGCATTGCCGGGGACCTCGGCACAAAATCCAGTCTGGCAGACTCTGTGGAAACTGAAGCTCCCAGGAAAAATTAAAATCTTCGCGTGGCAGGCGTTGCATGAAATTATCCCTTTAAAGTGTATCCTTGCCAACCGGCACATTGGGGTGGGTAGTGAATGTCCGATTTGTCAACTAGATGCTGAAGATGTGCGCCATTTGCTGTTCCAATGCCCGGCTGCTAAACATCTGTGGGATATAATGGAGCTATAACATGTGATCGATTATGCTATGCAAGCTGATAGATCGGGTTCAACAATTTTGGAATATATTTTGCGCAGCCCTGGAAATAACTTACAGGGTTTTAATTCAGTTAGCCTCAAAGAGGTGGTGATCACAACTTGCTGGTACCTTTGGTGGTTGAGACGACAACGTACACATGAGGAGAATACGCCCCCTCTGTTTAAATGCAGATTCTCCATCCTTCCATTGTCGCAAATGCAGCTAAGGTTTATGGAAGATCTATTAACACAGGTTCTGTTAAATGGAGTAGGCCTAAGGCTTCATACGTTAAACTGAATGTGGATGCCTCTTTCCATGAGGACTTGAAGGCTGGATCAATTGGAGCAGTACTTCGGGATGTCAAAGGAGATTTCATTGCTGCATCTTCTATATTCCTGCAAAACGTGGATTCGGTTGTGATGGCGGAGGCTAGGGCTATGAAAGAGGGTCTTGAGCTGGTGATCCGTATGGGATGTAACAAACTGGTAGCCGAATCTGACTGTATTAAGATCATTGAGGCCTTCAATGAGAGAGAAGCTTGGTGGAGTGCTCAAGCGGCCATTTACTCCGACTGTATTGATATGGTGGCTAATATTGGTTGTGTATCTTTCAGACATGTTTCCAGAGATGCCAACCAAGTAGCTCATGGTTTAGCCCAGAACTCTTATGAAAATCGTAGCTCTTGTAATTGGGTCGATGAGCCCCCTAGCTTCATTCTAGATAAACTCCTATACGATGTAATCATTTGATGTGAGAGGCTGCAGGTTTCAGATGCACTCTTTTCCTCCCAGGGTACCGAAGGGGACTGGGAGGTTTTTAATGAGGCGGCCTGCTGACCTAATATATATTTTATGCTTTCAAAAAAAAGGAATGCTGGCAACTTTGGTTATCAGGATTTCAAAAGAGGAAAAACATAGGGCTACAATGTCATTGCCCATTTCAACTCTCAGAGATTTTATGTGTAACAAAGTATGTTTGATTGCATCGTAGGGGAAAGCAAAAGATTTTTACCAACAAGATTG
Source organism: Lolium perenne (assembly GCF_019359855.2). Taxonomy (NCBI): domain Eukaryota; kingdom Viridiplantae; phylum Streptophyta; class Magnoliopsida; order Poales; family Poaceae; genus Lolium; species Lolium perenne. The sequence goes on along the minus strand of NC_067246.2, from coordinate 195,097,963 downwards.
AGTGGAAAACAGGGCACCATGAAGTTTATCAACAAGATCGAGCGTGCTTTCCTTTGGTCCGCCAAGGATACCACCACCGGGGCCAAATGCAAGGTGAATTGGGAAACGATATGCCAGCCAAAAAAACTCGACGCGTTAGGGGTGCTTCATTTGGAAAAAATTGTGATGGCGCTTGGGCTTCATTGGCCTTGGCTAGAGTGGAAAGACTCCAACAAAATTTGGATCGTTTCCGGCAACCCATGCACCATTGATGATATGGAGTTGTTCTACGCCACCATCGACATCACTCGTGAGGATGGGAAGAAAACTCCCTTTTGGCATGCACCTTGGCTAAGTGTGTGTTCACTTCAGGATTTAGGTTTTACTGGGGTACCTTTTACCTTTGATAATAAGAGGAAAGGAGAGGCGAATGTGAAGGTCCGCCTTGATAGGGCCGTAGCTACACCAGATTGGCGAGACTTGTTCGCTGAATCACGTGTACAACATCTTGTATCCCCAGTATCTGACCACTGCCCTATTCTAGTATCTTTGGTGCAGGAAGAAAGAAGCAGCTGGAGACCAACGAAACGACAGTATGAGATCCTTTGGGAAAGAGCATCTGACCTCCCGGAGCGGGTATCGAACAAAATGTACTATAAACGGTTAGAAAAAGAATACAATATGATTCAATCAACAACCGTAGTAGAATCTTTTTTCCTAAGGATTCAAGTTCTCCAATGAAAATCATTTGTAGTATGAAATAGGCCCTTAAATTTTGGAGAACTGCGCATTTGGATTTTTTCCAGCACTCAAGTTTTCCGTGTCGAGTTGGTTTGATTCGTTTCTCTGGTTTACTATGTACGTTAGTATTACTTTGTATGCAATCTAAAACAATCCTTTCAGTGATATAAAACCATCTGTCTATAAACCACACAAAGGCCCAATTCTTCAAGAAGATTTAATTTCACTGTCCTCTTTTTGGCAAAACCAAGCATTTTTTTTGAATGTTCATGTGCTTTCAGTTCTTGTAAGAGTCAGCACACCATGATATTCGATTATTGCTACTGTATTTGTTCTATTCTGCGTGTTTTTGAAACCTTGCTACTCACAGATGCCTATGTTCGGTTTGGTATCTTGCTCTTCTGATTTTTGTGGAACTTTCTTGGCCATCGCGTTCACAGAATAAATTGCGGCGATGCGTACAGACCGTGACGGATTGACGGCAGGCTAATCTCGAGGAAACATCTGGCTATGCAAACGTAGATGCCCACTTCTTTCAGCTTCAGGTCCCCGCTGGTTCACGTGAAGGCCCGACCTATTCACGTGTCTGCCACGCGGGTCGTGCCGTCCTGGATAGCTACAGTTCAGCAGCAAACAAAGATGGACTTGAGGACTATGCACCAACCAGTCGCCTCCAGTATCCAGTCCCGACTCTGCTTGCTAGCAACCACCCACTGCTTGATTGCAATGGATTCAAATTTTAATTAATATCTATCTATGTCTTCTATTTGGTCCCAGGCCCAGCCATACGAGGAAAGGTCAACAAATCTATACTCTGGGAACCTGCTTTAAGTTAGATTAGCGTAGCAAAACACTGCATATTAATAACACCAACCTGACGTTTAAATTTGGTCCCTTGAACCAATTTAACAGGTAATGATTATACTGCACAATTTCAGTGTACAATTGAAATTACTACACAATATACTGCAAAATATGTATGGGTACAGTGTATTTCACATTAAAGGATGCTCAGTCAGGACGCTTGAGGCTAAAACATATGCTTAATCATAAACAAAATAAACCAGACCAAAAAATATAGAAGGAGCAAAGTAAGAGGCTGGTGACAAAATTAAACTTTTAACGAACGGACTCTACAGATCAGGCTATATAAGCAGATATACCATAGATAGTAGACAGAAAAATAAAGGACACTGCTGTCCCTGTCTGCCTAGGTGGTTTAAATCCGAGGCTTATGATAACCTGTAAATAAAGTGAAGGACTTTAATTGGGCAAACTGACTTCTCAGTTTCAATCGACCATGTACCTTTCTATAATAATGGTAGGATCTTCTCTGGCAGATGTTTTGGGAAGAGGAAAAGCTAACAGCCTATGACTAGTCAATAGTGACTACCAACTCTGTCTCTATAAAAGCCAAAGATTTGCTCATGTTTCATCCCAGACAGAGCCTGGGAGAGAGTAAGGTCATACAAGGGTGTATGCACTAACTCAAAGTCTAACCACCCTCTGTGGCACCTCATAGTCCAACCTTACCATTTAAGAAACGTTGTCTTCTCGGAAGGATATGAGCAGTAAAAGCTTGGCGAAGAACTCCAAGACCATGGGTGTCCATGAAGCGAAAGGTTCACCACCATCCCGCTTCTCTTGTTTGTTTCCTTCTAATCTTCTTCACTCTCTCTTCTACTAATTATACTCCCTCCGCTTCACTAGATCAGTCTGGAACATGTACCTAATAGGGGCACAAAAGTTGTATCTGATGGAAGTGGACCATGTTTTGCTACAGTTAGATAAAATATTGCTATTTCTATCTAATGTAAGCAAGTATGGTCCAACTCCATCGAACATGCCTGAACTTTTGTGCCCATATACAGACATATATAGTGAAACCGGAGGCAATAACTTTTAATTACAGACATTTTCTTCAAAAGGACAACTAAAGAAGGAAGAAGAAACAGTTGCTATTTTCATATGCCTTTTATTGGCCTAAAATACTCCTACATGGTTGATTACCAGAATTTTTTCTTGATTGTATGACCAAGTTTTTTATTATATAATGTTCGCAGAAGTTACTAGCACCACACAACATTTCGTTGATTTCACAGAAGCAGAGGAAGATCTCGTATTCAGAATGCACAGGCTTGTCGGGAACAGGTTTCCTACTACCCTTAAACTGCTACACACATGTGTGGAATGTATTTCGAGTCAAAATGAAGAAAATCATTTGACAGACTCATGAAATCCACAGATCTATTAGTTCCAAGCAAATAACATCATCTGCAGTTCCCTAAATGTGCAGCTCATATGATGGCTTAATGTAGGTGGGAACTTATAGCTGGAAGGATCCCCGGAAGAACAGCAGAAGAAGTAGAGATGTTTTGGGCGAAAAAGCAAAAGGAACAATGAAAATGAAAATAAGATGCATGCAATAACACAAGATTGATGTATACCCTGCATTTTCTTGTCAGTCACAGCATGTGTTGATCTTACTCTTCTTATTTTCTGAGCCATGCTAAAAGCAACTTGTTCTGCACCAAGCATGGATGTACATAAAAAAGCCTCAAGCAAAAATGAGGAACATGTGCTGAATAAACAAAAATACTACCTCTGTCCATAGAAGGGTGTCGCAAGTTTGTCTAAATTTAGATGTATCTAGACACTCTTTAGTGTATAGGTACATCCAAATTTAGATAAGGGGTATTTATTTCTATGCTCCTGGTTTCTTAGTTGTGCTCACTTTTCCCCATTCGATAAATTTTTGCTCACTTTTCCCCATGTGTCTAAAATTTTGCTTTCACATTTTCTTTTATGGACGGAGGGGGTATGAGTTCTTGTATTCCAGGATTACTCCTTTTGAACATATAAAATTGCATCACATATTAAATGGCTGTAGTGATTTATGAAGTCGCAAATGGACAAAAAGAGCAGAAACTGCAGGATCACATAATCATAATATGATACCTGTCTGGGAACCGAATCAAAATGTAACTCGTATAACAATGTACATATGTGAAAGGTTAACCTACGAATAATATAGGAGATATCCATCATATGGAAGCAAGATGAATTACACCGCGCAAATTCTGAATATAGTTGACTGCTCTAACTGTAAGTCTGTAACTGTACTTGCATGATGACTCAAGGAAAGCCTGGTATATCGCAGAGTTTCCATGAAGGATGTGATCCACTATCAGATAATGATTTAAATGCAATAACACTCAAAATGCATACAACAAATAGCCACATAGTTATCTTGGTACTTCTCAACAGTAGTTGTTCAAGTAATTAACAGACATTGTTCAGAAACTAACAATCATATTCATAAATGAAATATTCCTAGAGAACATCAAAAAAGTAGTCCAAACCTTGTCCGATTTCCCAGATTGAAAGCCCTATCCCCCAATCTTGTGCTTCATCCAAACGTACAGAAAGGGACATCAGTGTCGGATAAAATACAGCATGTCTCACACCTTCATCCGAATATATAAAAAAATGCTCTGAACTTTTGTCATCCCACTGCAAAGATGGCTTGTACTTCTCAATTAAATGAATGAAATCTCTTCCAGTAATAGAACTACCAGCACCACCTGTGTACATATATTAATAAGAAACGGTCTTTTCGAAGCATGCATCATAATATCTTGCGCCATTAAAAAAGTACCACGCGTTACCAAAGGTACACCATGACCCTATATAGTTTTAAAGTATTAATACGTATCATAATATGCCCCCCAAAAAAAGTACTATCATAATATGGGTCAATCCAGTGGCATTTCAAGGAAGCAGGGCTCAAAGGAGAACTCTCTCTTTCAGCTGGTTACATGAAAGGTTCTTTGTTCACTTCAGTAGCAAGGATGTGAAAATGAGTGTGTGTACCTTTGGAAAGTAGAAAGTCGTTCCCATAAAAATTAATTCCAAGGAATATCATGTGAGAATAACCATCAGAAGCAGAACCCTTGTCTGGGAGAAGTGTTGTTAAAGAATACTGTATCCACTTCAGAGGTGCACTGGGGCCAGGGTTTTGTGGTCCGGAGAAGTCATATGTCATAAGAGAAAAACCATCCACAGAGTCAACCAACTGCAGGAGATCTTCAGGTCCAAAGTCTTGATTGTTCAGCCCTTCCATTCGTGGAGCTGGGATAACATAAATTAGTTCCAAATGGTTCCTGGTACTTAATTGGGAACTGATAGAATGCAAAGCCTCCCCCAGTTGCTTAACAAATTGAAGTGCCTGCAGCATGCAGCAAAAATATTAATGAAAGAACCCCCCAAGAGTGCAACTCCCTCCATTCTCAAATAGATGTTTTCAAATGTGTCCAGTTTAAAATTTTGATACACAGAATGATCTAGACTTGTGAAATGATAAAAAACATTATGAGGGAAAAACATATTTATATCATTAGTCTTTCTTGTTTTTGTACTAACGTACTCCCTCCGTTCCTATTTAATCGACGCGGAGGAGAGAAGGCTAATGAACAAATAACATACTGATTGAAGCAAATTAAATCCGGACAGAGGTAGTATAAACAGAAAGAAAAATATGTTCCAAACCTCAGTTGCCTCAGCAATCTGGAAGGCAACGAGTTAAACTTCCTCTGCTTGGCTACATTTGGTTGATGATACATCAGACAGGCTGGCTTGGCTTGACCTGCCGCATGTACACAAGTGCTTTCTCTGCGAAGAGTAACCAGAGTCAATGTAGCATCTTCTCGCAGACAGCCCTTTCAGACGCCAGGTCCGACAAAATCCGTCCTTGGATCTGCTCAACAGGCAACATCTACACGACGGTCGTGAATTCTGTGGACTGGTGGTCTTCTACGATCAAGGCAGATCAACGAAATGGAGCAGTTCCCATGGTCGTGCGAATGGCCTGGTCAATCTAGAAGCAGCGGAGTTGCTGCGTCATCAGCAGAGATGAGCCCCACGTGCAGCAGCTTGTTAGCATCATTGAAGAGGAAGCACATGCATGGGCAGGCGCAGACACGTGGGTGTTTGCACGAGAACACGTCACTGTGTATGCTCTGCGTCGAGCGCGATACACAAGATAACATCGCCGAGGGAAACCCGGCCGGAAGCACGATACACAATACAATCCGGCAGGGTGCTTTTGGAACCCGAAAGCCCACTCAGCCCACCCGGGAGGGACCCCGTCAGGGCTAGTAGAAGCTATGGACTGATCCGAGTCGATTTGCTCGCCCTTAGGTCGATCATGATTCGATGCTTGTCGAAAACAAGGGACACCGAAGAACAAGAAGCAACACAAATGTTTAGAGGATAAAAAGTAGATTGTGTTGATTTAATCGACAGTGTGTTGGATAGATAAATTGGCCATCACCTCTTACATGTATATGAGGCACATGAACTTCCTGTGGTGGACTTCCCATGATGCAAGAAAAGGATTACAAGACGTACGCGTTTACAATGTTCAAATCTAAGTCTAACCCACATCTAAACTAGGCAGGTCTCCGTGTAGGTCTTGGCAGGAATTGGCTTCTTGTCTTCTTCTCCGTCTTTTGGCCTGAACCGGTCGTGCTTTTGAGTATCTTCTTTGCGCTTCCATGCTACTTTACAAGCCCAAGTGCCTCCTGCATCACTCGAGTACTTCCTACTCCGAGTGCTTATTGGACGCATCCGCCCGAGTCACCTGCCGCGGCAGGAATTCGTACTTGGCAGGCTACCAACCAAAAACGGCTGCCAACAGTGAACTCATCCTGCCTACAGGTGTTGGCTAATCAACCATGTACTGCTCAATGTTGTAATCCTAACAGAGATGGGTAACTTCGTCAATTTTCTTTACTACCAATGCAATGATGCGTAACTCTTTTGCTTATCCGCAAAACGATTTTTTTTTGGAGACTGCTGATATCCATAATGGCAAGTAATAAGGACAGAGATACTTTCTGTAAACATAATAGTAAAAGAATGATCACAGTAAGCAGCAGCACCCACCAGGTCAGCAGCATTTCTGTTCTTTTGCTGCAATTGTACTATTGGTTGTAGTGTTGTGCAATAATCAAAGGCTTGCTCTGATCTATGCCAGCTGTAGTATTCCCTCGGTACAATAATTGTGGCAAAAGGACCATATACCAAGAATGATCTCGACCCTTAAGTCGAACTGCCTTGTACAACACAAAGGGCTGCCTTGATAATACATATGCCTAGCTACCTTCAAATTCTAAGTAGAGAAATAAACAGTTCACGTGAGTGATTCCAATCTTCTTTAGATCGTAATAGGGTGCACACTGGATCTGGGATAGGGATATCAGGTGGATTAGGTGGGTTATGAGTTCTTACATCTACTAGCATGTCTAAGTGTGGTAACATGGGGGTTAATGATTTTTATTGGGCCAAAAAAATCGTTGTTCATGTATTTTCATTTGAATAAAACACTAAACCAGAAAAAAAACATGAATTTCCTGCAGAAAATATTGCAAAATGGATTTGCTCCTATGGGGAAGAAGTAGATGAGAGTATCTCGCGACGATCGGAGGAGGACAGGTATAGTGAGCCAGCTCGACCAGTGGTCTCGAGCTGGATCCACGACAACCGCGTCAAGCTGATGAGACAACTAACAAAAGGTTCACAACAAAGTTGGTACTCTCTGATTTACTAAAGCATGCCATCCTAGCATATAGCATTGGAACTAAGGTATGAACAGTGACAGATTGTGAGACAAAAACAAGAGGATCACAATTCACAACTGTCCAAAGCCCAAAAATATTATATAAGTGCTAAATCAAAAAGGATTCCAGCACACCATAAGCACACCATGCCCACAATTCACAATTCACAACTGTCATGCAAAATTTGTCGTTGGAACAATAGTAGAGATAGTACGGTATGAAGGTAAATGATTTACCAGTTTGCGTAGCTTTGGATCATCTAGCACACCATAAGCAGCCCATCTTGACCAGGATTCCAGCACAATACCATCATATCCCTTATCCCTATGGACTGACAGTCAGACGTCAAACTGACAATCATAAGAGTACCTCCTACATCTGGAGATGCAATAATACAAACACATTTTACCTGCATTCACTCACTATAAGGTCAATTGCTTTGTCCCTCGGCTTCTTTTTTAGAAGTACAACACCAGGGAATGCTTCCAAGACAACTCTTGGCACTACCTAAGGAACCAACATAAGGAATAGAGAACAAGAAAACACTATTAGTTTACCGTCATACTTATGCACACCCTGGAGAGAACAGATCCTTGGCCAACATAATAAGTACATAGGGAACTGCAGAGGAAGAAAGACATATTACCAAAGATGCATTACTTTGAAGTTCGGAGACCCATCCGGCATCATAATTGTGCTGCCCTTCCAAAACTAGCTTGTTCCCATCACTGGGCAAAGAACACGTAAGGAAAAACAAAATGATGAAACAGGATACTTGGAAACTGCATCCTGGGATGGAAACCACATACCTCTTTAAGTCATACCACACTGGTGATACATGAGTAAGCTTAGTGCTGAACAACTTTGCCATGTCATAACCTTTAGAGTTCCTGCAGCGATGTTCATAGCACGGCAAGTGTACACGAGCAAAACGTTAGAGAAATAAGATTTAGAGCAATGAAAAGGTAATGCCTAAATGCGTATTACGTAGACTAGTTTCTTTTATATATGTACATGGAGGTCAATAGTCCTTATAATATAACGAGTTTGTGTACACGGACAGGTCGCATTTCGGTATATTTCCTTTTGTTTCAGAGTAGTTCATCAATGTGTATATATAGCTCTTAAGTCTCAAAGATGCATTTCGTTGCGGAATGTGCCAATGTGGGCAAGATCTCTAAAGTTCTAACTTGATGTAGTGGTATGATTTAGCATTTAAATGTGTGAAGTAACAACTGCAGAATTCAAATCATCATTGCGCTTGTGGGTGTAAGTAAATTGTATACAAGGTAGCACACAGGCTGGAATGACGCACCAGGGAGTGACGTAAGCGAGGACGGGGTTGGGGAAGTGGCGGAGCGACCGGTTCTCCGAAACCCTATCGTGCTCCTGCAGCGCCGCCACGGCACCGAGCGGTCCGACAAAAAAAAGAAAAGCAACCCGTCAGTGGCGATGAACTCAAGCAAGCGCTAGAGGCACGCGCAGCTGGAACGATTGGAGATCGAGCGAGAGGAGGAAGGAGACCCTTACGGCGAGGATCTCGTCCGCGGAGACTTGGCGCTTAACTAGGCCGCGCTCGTAGACTGAGATTGGGGTCGTCCGGGGCGCCTGGGGACGGGAAAGGCGGCCGGTGAAGTGAAGCGCGGCGAGGACGAGGAAAAGCAGGGGAACCGCGGCGAAGGCGAGGCGGACGCGGGGGCGTGGGGTGGAGGAGGACGCGCGTGGCTCGCTTGGGCGGGAGGGCGACGGCGAGGGGTCGCGACGGCTCCGGCGATCCCGCCTCCGCGGCGGCATTTCTCCGGCGGTCGCGGGGGGTCAGGACAGCGAGCTGAGGTGGGTTTCTGTCACGATGTGGTTTAAGCTGGGTTTGCCTCGCGATGCGTTTTGCGCCGTCAGATGGCTGCCTCGAGATTCGCGCAAATGGCCCAAGCCCACCGCGCCGACCCATCGAGGGACCGCCTTTTTAGCCCAGCTGCCCCCATCATCCACACTGGACACGAAACCCTAGGCAAGGCGACTCGGAAGCCCGTCTTCCTCCGCTCCGGCCTCGCGCCGCTCGCCGCCGTTAAGTTCAGGTTCCTATACCGCGAGTTCCGCCCCGAGCGAATCTGTAGACGCCGGAAGTGCTGAGGGAAGATCGAGAAGGAGGAGGGGCGCGGGGATGGCTTCCGGCGGGAACCCGCAGTTCCGGTACACGCAGCCGCCGTCGAAGGTGATACACGTGAGGAACCTGCCGTGGGAGTGCACCGACGAGGAGCTGGCCGAGCTGGGCAGCCCCTTCGGCAAGGTCGTCAACACCAAGTGCAACGTCGGCGCCAACCGCAACCAGGCCTTCATCGAATTCGTGAGTACTACTTCCCGATTCTTCTTTGTTTCGTCCTCGTCCGTGGTTTCGGTCTATTGCCCGCGTTGCTGCTGTTGAACTGGCGTAAGGGCGAAGTTAGTCAACTGAATGTTGAACTGGCGTCAGTTTAGTTCTCCTGCTCGCCAAATCGAGTCCAGGAATGAGCCTATGTTGGCCGTTTAGTTTTTTTTTTTTTTCTTGATATAAGGTGTGACTGACTCGATGCTCCATTCACTTCTGCCTGAAGAAGCTGGAGAGTTCAATTGATTTGAATCTGGAGTTAGGGATCGATGCGCTACTATCTATGTGCGGCACCGATACGGATACGGATACGGAGATACGTCATTTTGAAAAAGCGCCAATACGGGGATACGCTTTAATACCCTGATGTTTTCAACAAATGGGCGTGCACTCTCGAGCAGCTAGAGGTGCCAACATGATCAAATAAATTGCATTTCCATTTCGGTATTGCCCCCCACCTGCTGGTTTCTCTAAAATAGTAACATGATTCCGTAGTGGAGCCTTAAGGTTTGTAGGTTGCTGTGCCATTAGGTAGCAATCTACAAAAAAAAAAAAAAAAAGCTAGAGAGAGAGGAAGAGGGAGCTGCAATTAGATGGCAATCAACCGGAGGAAGATAGAGAGAAGGAAGGAGTGCACAGGAGAGGGGGAACTGAGGAAGGAATGTATCTTGATAGCTGGCTGCCTTGCAAGGTGCTGCTTAGGTCTCCACCGCCGGCTGCTCAAGAGGGAGCTGGGGGCTACGTCACGGGTGGGGAAGTGAGAACGGGAGAGGAGAGGAACGAAGTAGGGTATCCATACCTACCTCGGCTGGGTGGTATCGGATTGGGGCCAATACGTATCGAAAAGGTATCTCGCTGAATTTTTTATACGGTTTATTTACCAATTCGTTGCCAATACTTGGGTGTCAGGGAGGAATCAGTATCGGATATGCTATCCGACACGGACACGGGCTTCAGGCCAGCTATCCCGTGCTGCAGAGGCTACTGTTGTTCCCTATTAATTAATATTGCAGTTCATTTTAGATTCTTGCACAAGAAATAATGTGTGTGGTGAAATGACAGAAAAATAACCTTGCTTAATATGTCTTCGCACAAGGAAAAACCTGAGGGCTCGCTTGGTTCAGCGTATTTTAGGAAAATGGCCGTAATGATTACGGGCTGCAACTGCTTCCGTAATCTGCACTTGGTTCACCGTATTTTTGGTCGGTCCGTTTTTGTCTCTCCGACGTTTTGTGCATGGCGAGCGCCTAATTTTTCAGTGACCGCGTGTGGTCACACAAATCTGGATGGAATTCTGGGGAACAACGAAACAACACACTAAATATTTCGGGACAGGATATTAAAACGGTATTCCAAGCGGGATCTTTGTTGTTGTCATTCTCTTTGCAATCAATCCAGTGCATTTTCGATGTAATTTTTTATGGAGTTTGTCTCGGGAAGGAATGATAGCTGATTATGTGAAAGAAAGATAGAAATCTAGAATGTAATGTGAGTACTGTTTGTTCTATACTGTATCAACAAACACAATTTTACCTGTGTTGCAGGCTGACCAAAATCAGGCAATTGCTATGGTATCTTATTACGCATCGTCTGCGGAGCCAGCACAGGTAAGAGGCAAAAATGTGTACCTCCAGTACTCCAATAGACAGGAGATTGTCAACAGCAAGAATACAGGGGACGCCGCAGGAAATGTTTTGCTGGTGACCATGGAGGGTGTTCTGCCAGATGCTGTGAGCATCGATGTTCTGCACTTGGTAAGGAAGTTAAGAGTTGCAACATGATTTCCGTTGTTTACTTCAGCTGATGTTGTCTGCAGGAATAATTTGATTCACCAGGAACTGTCTTAGTAACTTGTAGCCCTTTTTTCCCATGGTATGAATGGATTAGCAGGCTGTTCTCACGGAGTATCTTGGCTGGCTGCCGCAACAAGAACACATGTGTGTGTTTGTTTCCTCTCCCTTACTCATCGCTGCCCTACCCCTTCCTTCCCTCCAACTGTATCCTCGACTAGGACATTAACATCCGCCACCTCCCACTCCCCTCTTCCCTCTTCCTCACTCCCTCATGTTTGTTGGTTACATCATAGTTGGCAGCATAAAAGTCGATTTATTTGTTGCCTCTATCAGGATTGTATGAAATACTTTCTGAATGTGATGTGTCCAAGGACACTGTATGGAACTAAAAGATGTGGGGATTAGATTTTTTTTTTTAAACCTTAGTGAGGATTAGATTGGTTACAAGTATCCCCAGAAAGCCATCCGGAACGCTGAATAAGATGAAGATGTCACTCTAAAAGAACAAGATGAAGATGCTACAGTGGTGGTTCCCTGTGATATAACTCTTCGTGTTCTTTTTCATAGTGGTACTAATAGGCTTGAGGGCAAAAAACAAATAACCGATTTCATTTTGCCAAAACTTCTAAATATGTACACTTCATTCACGCCCTCAAAGAATTCCGACAAATAGTATTTTCCGTCACATTCATACCAAAACGATGCCACGTGTAACTTTAAATCAATGAAGTTAAAGTACACCATCTGAAGCCCCTTCAACGTTAAATGGATTCTGTTTTTGAAACCATATTCCATAATTGAACCCTTTGGACACGACTTGCACGAGTGCTTCTAGAAGTTTTTATGCTCTCTAGTCTCAAATGACGGAGACACCTGTATAATGTGCTGTTAAATTGAGCTTCATGATTTCTATGGAGGAGCACTTCTCCTTTTCTTGGAATAATTTACGTGCCGCTTCGTAGAGATGCCTAAAAAATGCCTTTCAGGATTGAAACCTTGGTGACCTGAACTCATAGTTTCCTTTTTTGCATAGCACTAATCGTTGTAGATTTGCTGCTTGCTAAAATCCTTCTTTTTCTGGTCCATCTGTCATAAATGCCATGCAAAGTATTGACTCTAGGCCATAGCGTAGTTAAAACTTCCATGAGTTATAGTTGTGTCTCAAGACAGTATGTTGATGTCCTTTGTCCATTTGGTTATTAGTGGTTTAAACTTTAAAATGGCCTCCATATCTTAAAATGGTCTGCTTGTAAATCTTCAAAATTTTCCTTACAACTCTTTTCCTTGAGTATCATAGTTATGTCTATTAGTGAGGAATTTGCGTTGTATGCCTCTCTGCTTTTTTCCAAGCTTTTATATTAAGATTTAGCATTGCATTGCATTCAGATATTAGTTGGTCTCTGTTGCTACTTTTCCCATTTATGCTTACTTTTATTTTATCTATCTGAATTCATAGTTTCATACATTTGATTTACTTTATTATTGAACTTATTGTATTGACAACCAGAGTTTGTTTACCAGGTATTTTCTGCTTTTGGATATGTTCACAAGATTGCTACCTTTGAGAAGGCATCTGGTTATCAGGTGACGAGCTTGTACTCAATTAGTAACAGTTCTCATGTGGTCATCCCTTGCAGTCTCACATGCTGGCTGATATCTCTAGGAACAGAAGCATGATTTCCTTTTCTTTGCCCAAGTAGGTTTATTTGATGATTTTTTTGGTTTTCTGGCTTGTAGGCATTGATACAGTTCTCTGATGCTGAGACAGCATCGTCTGCAAAAGATGCTCTTGATGGCAGATGCATTCCTAGGTATTGTAATCAAGTTATATCTATTTTTATTTTTATTGTACTCTCTTAATCGCTTTAAAGATGGGTGGATAACTATATGTGTTTATGTTGTGCTGCAGCTACTTGCTTCCAGAACTTGATGGGGCCTGCACTTTGAGAATAAATTATTCAGCACATTCTGTTCTAAATGTCAAGTTTCAGAGCCACAGGAGTAGGTAAGAATTGCTCTCTTGCTTCTTAATTTGAGAATTCATCACATTCACTTATCAATTTCTTTCATCACACACAATGGAAAATAAATACTCCATAAAATCACTCTGCTTGTTGACTATTTTTTCAGTATTCCCTCATGTTGCCCTTTAAAGATATCCCCCACTTATAATTGGTTTCTTTTTCTTTTAGGGACTATACAAACCCATACCTTCCTCTTGCTCCTTCTGCTATTGATGGATCTGGAGTGGTAAAACTTATTCTGTGCATATATACGTCTGTCTTGTTCTTATATTAATGTAGTGATTGTGTTTAGGCCCAGGATGGGAAGAATCAGGAGGCAGAGAGCAATGTTCTTCTTGCAACAGTTGAGAATATGCAGTATATTGTTACAATAGATGCTCTTCACGAGGTAATGTGTCAAATAGAGTTGAATCATCGTATGTATGCATTTTTCGCTGACTTTCTTTTTTCTGTAATTGGCAGGTCTTTTGCAAACACTGTTATATCACCACCTGCATGCATTTTGCACTGACTATTTGTTCTCTGTAATTGGCAGGTCTTTTCTGCTTATGGGTTTGTGCAAAAGGTTGCTATTTTTGAGAAAAACGCAGGCTTCCATGCATTAATCCAATATCCAGGTAAAAACAAACAAATCAAAGTTGCAGCTACACAAGTTTTTTTGTGCGGCACATGTCTCAAACTTTAATGCCTTTCTTGTAGATATTCAAACTGCAGTTAAAGCAAAAGAGGCATTAGAAGGACACAGCATCTATGAAGGCGGATTTTGCAAGCTTCACCTCGCGTTTTCACGCCATACTGATCTTAATGTTAGGGTAATCTTCACCACTTCCTCACTCTATGGATTTGATATAACAAATGCACCATCATGCTCGAGAATAAAGATTTGGATGCACCACGCAAAAGCTGCTGGTGACTGGAATGAGCTAATATTTGAGTCGTCTTGTGTTAGTACATATATTAAATCCTAATGTTTTGAGTAACTGTTACATATATTGATGGCCTTATCTGCTTTCAGATCAACAATGAGCGAGGTCGCGATTACACTGGAGGGAACAGTGCTCCAGCTAACCACGGACCTTCCATTCTTGGTCCTCAGCCTGCTGGCACTACAGCTCCTCCTGCAGCCACTGGTACAGTAGTGCCACCAGGGCCTGCTTCTATTCTGGCAACACCTGGAGCACCATCCCCACAATCGTTTCATCCTTCCAGTGAGCCACACCCACAAACTGCTTCAGGTGGATCTCAACAGTACGCCAACCAGGGAATCCTACAAGGCCCCCCTGGTGCTCCTCCACAGATCCCCGGCTTTGGAGTCCCAGGTTTTCCCCAAGGCTCAAATCAAGCTCAAATGTCACAGCATTCAGGTCAAGGAAATCAACAGATGCCCAACCACCAGCTACCTCAAGCAATGTTGTTCCCTGGCCATGGAAGGCAGCAGCTACCTCCAGGTCCTCAAATGATGCAGGGTCCAGGTTTCGGAGGCCTGCAGATTCCACAAGGTCCTATGCAACCAATGCCGCAGTTTCATCTATACGGCAACCAGCAGTTTCCTCCTGGTGCAGGGCCGCAGATGATGGGCTTTCCTGGGCAGGGAGGCCAGTATCCTCCATTTGGTAGGCGGCTTCATCCCTATAACCGTTAGGTGCTGTGTATGTACAATATACATGTCCGAATGTACCTTCAGGTAGCAAGTGACAGGGTTTTGACTTCGTAGTTGTGCTGTGCAAATTTTGATGCACATGTGGAAAAAGCAAGTGGACGTCCCAGAATTATTTTGTAGTAACTGGCTATGGGTTGGACCATTTCATTCTCATTGAAGAAAC
Source organism: Lolium perenne (assembly GCF_019359855.2). NCBI lineage: Eukaryota > Viridiplantae > Streptophyta > Magnoliopsida > Poales > Poaceae > Lolium > Lolium perenne. The sequence continues at coordinate 195,082,618 of NC_067246.2, read as the reverse complement.
GGATGTTGGCTGAAAACCATTCATTTCTGCAACCTTCTAATGTAACATGGCTACTTTGGCCGTTGCCAGGAAAGTCGCAGTGCTGAGTACTATGAAATGAAACATTCAATTCATGACAAGAACGTACCACCAGCATGGCGATCAGTAGTTCAGGAGATTGTCCTGTACACTTACAGGTTACAACCGTTTTTTTTTTGATCGTATGTATCTATGTGGATTTCAGTATATGTCTGCTCACTCATTTGTAGTCCACGTTGAAATATTAAAACATCTTATAATTTGGAATGGATGGAGTGCAAGATTATGACTAACATCAGTAGACCTCACCGCTTTTCTGTTTAGTTTACGTTGCCTGTGGCCCTGTGGGCAACCAGTGTTTTTTTTTTTTCTGGGCGTAACTCATGTCCGAAGACCTTAAAGCTTAGAGCATGTTTAACAGGCCCCGATACTTTTTCGCCCCTTAAAACGCGAGTAGAGGGTTCTATATTCACTTTTTGCCGGCCGAAAACTCGGACGAGCTAGCAGAACCTGTATCCCCACTCCGTAAAACAGAATATTCTGAATATTCTGTTTTACGGAGTGGGGATACAGGTTCTGCTAGCTCGTCCGAGTTTTTGATCCCACAAAACAGGGTTTTAGATAACAATTTGCACAACAATTTTAGATCAAACATAGCACATCTAAAATATATGATGCATAATTCATAGTTTTTAACATCACAACGCAATCATCCCCACCTTGCTCCAAGCACGGACCAAGATGGCGTCTTCGATCTCGCTGTAGTTCGCCGTGCGTGGCTTCGGCGTTGACGAAGAACCGGCGGCAGCCGGATCAACCTCAACCACCTTCTCCTCGTCACCCTCATCCTCCTCCTCGTCATCAATCTCTTCGGCGTTGCACTCCCTATCGAATGCATCGATGTCGGTGTTCAAATTCACCGTGGATTCGTTGAGCATGTCCATGTAGGATGTTGTGGACTCAACATCGAACACCTTGTCTACGTCCATGGTGGGTGGCGGCGGCGCGGGCGGCGCATCGGACGGAACGGAGGGAGGAGGGGTCGTGGCCTTGGAGGGCGGTGGAGGCGCGAGGCCGATGCGGCTGATTGACTTTGTCCGCACCTTGGCCGGCGCGGCGCCCCTCGGCCCGGCCGCCTTGGTCTTCATCCTGCCCCCCTTCTTGGAAGCCGGCGGTGCTTCGGCCGGCGAAGCTGCGGCCGCCGCAGGTGCTTCGAAGAATTGCTTCGGAATCCTCTTCCTCTTCAACGGGATGGTGGCGGAGATCATGGCCGACACGACGCCGGCGTTCGGCGGACCTCCGACGGGGACATCAACCACCGCGGCCGAAGGAGGTGCACCGCCGGCGGTAGGCAGCTCTTGCGGACGATCCATGGCAGCGGGATCCGGCCGGGAAGGGCGGGGCGGAGGAGATCGGGCGGCGGCGGCGGTTGGCTTCAGCGAAACCCTTCGCGCGCAGTGGAGTGGACGATACCGGTTTGGCCCTCTATCCCCGCTCCCACCCCGCACAAGTAGGGGGCGAAGACCCACCCCGTAATCGAAAACAGCAAAAATCGGAGCGAGGGCCTTTTTACGGGACGTGCTAGACGGCCGGGTAGAGCCGAAACCCGTATTCTTACGGTTATTATACGGGTTTGTCCTTTTTAAGGGATCTGTTAGACATGCTCTTAGTAGTAGCACTGCGTTTCATTTCAGAAACAGAGTTCAGCTAGTATAAAAAATAAAAAGAGCAAAAACCCATTACGTCATGCTGCACATGTGTGTGCACTAGGCCTAGAGCAAAAATGGATGTTGTTTCTTGCTAAGTAAATTTTCGTGACGACTCCTGTGCACAGAGCTGAAGCCAATTTCCAGTAGGTTTGTGCTCGTTTTATACTGCGAGTCCAGGAGAACACTGTAGGTGTCACAAATCCCTTTATTCGATATAAATTCCGTTATGTACACACCAAAACCTACTCCCTCCATCCACAAATAAGTGTACTTTTAGGTTTTGTACTAAGTTAAACATTTTAAGTTTTGACTAACCGTGAAAGAAAAAGTAGCAATATATATAATGAGATTTTGGTATAATTTGAAACTACATTTCAAAACGAATCTCGAGATACTAAATCATAAATACTACTAGTTTTCACTATATATTTGGTCAAAGTACACAAAACCTAGATGTACACTTATTTACGGACGGAGGGACTACACAAATAGCCAAACGGTATGCACCACAAGCAACTGTACCGGCCGTGCAGGCATGAGACGAGAACATCAGTCATCAGACGGAGTTCTTGATGGCGGAGCTGTAGCCGTCCTGGTCGTCGTAGAACTTGGACCACAGCATCACCCCGCCGTACTTGCTGGACCCCTTCAGCGCCGGGAGCACCTGCGACTCCAGGCTCGCCGCCGGTATGAACCCGCTCCCCGCCGCCGCAGGCGCCGCCGGCAGCCCGATGAAGATGTACTTGGCGTGGACCCCCGTGGTCCACTGCTTCCACGAGTCCATCAGGTTGGCCGGGTTCCCCTGCACGAACTGGCATGGCGGGTTGTTGTAGAACTGCACCCACACGTAGTCGAAGAGCCCCGTGTCCAGCGCCTTGCCCACCCACTGGTCCGGGAACGGGCACTGCGGCGCCGCCGACAGGTACACCTCCTTGTTCTTGCTCCCCTTGCCACTGTAGGACTTGAGGTGGGACGCCAGCGCGCCGTAGTAGTCCGGGTTCCCTCCCTCGATGTCGAAGTCCACGCCGTCCAGCACGGCGTCGCCGAAAGGCCGCTTGGACGACGGCGAGCTACCCCCGAGGAAGCTGTTCCAGATGTATAGCGCCAGGTCGGCGGCGTCCTGCTCGGAGTTGAGCGTGTACCCTCCGGCGCCCCCGCCGATGGAGAGCATCACCTTGACGCCCTTGGACTGGCAAAGGTTGATGTCTGCGGTGAGGTTGGTGCAGGCGTTGGAGTAGGGGTCGCAGTGTCCCGCGAGGTTGAGCTGGGGGGACTGGCCCGACCCGAAGCTGCACAGGAAGGCGATGTTCACGAAGCCGTAGTTGCCCGTGCTGCAGGTCTCGGCGAGGGTGCCCTCGTTGCCGTTCTGGCCCCAGTAGATGGCGATGCCGCCATGGCTCCGCGGGGCCGAGGAGAAGAGGAAGATGGCCGCCAAGAGGCAGGCGACGGAGAAGGAGGCGCTGGGTTTAGCCGGAATGGCCATTGCTGCTTCCTAGCTCTTCTCTTCGTATAGGTAACTGCAAAGGGATTGCTGCTTCTAGCTTGGGATATGAAAATGCTGCTGCTACCTGCATGATTTATATGCTACTGCTCAGGTGATCTGATATCATCAGCAATTAGTGCGTGCCCTCGATGTAACGGTGGATCAGTGTCGTTGTTTAAGGCCCTCCAGAATATCATTCTCAGACGGCGTTTGCCTCTGATCGCGTCTTCGCATGCCTCTCGATCTGCTGCTACGGCACGTTGCTAATATTTACTGTATCTTGTAGTGTTAGTACTAGCTAATGCAATTATGCAAACCCTGTACTGACCTGTTCATACCTCATCGTGTCTTTGCAGTCATCTCGATCTGCTACGGCATCTCCGCGTGGTGGAGAAAATATCACATAGTCTTGTGAATATCTTGCAAAAAATGAAAACTCTAATCTTGCTATAAACAACATCATTAAGGTTCCAAACAATCTTGAATAGAGCACATATTCCCACCAGCATTAGAGCATCTCCAGCCGCGTCCCTCAAAGGTTTTTAGGGTGCGTCAGATATTTTTTCGTTCTCAGTCGCGCGCCCCAAAGGTCATTTTCACCCGGCGGCCCAACACCGTGTCCGGCGCCCCGAGCATGTTCACGGTCCACAAGGGATGCTCCAGGCGCGCTGGACACAGCGAGAAGCGAGGCGGGGAGTGGCGGGTTCGACGCGTCATCGACACAAGAACGACGCTCAACCATCGCCTACCTAGCGATGGTGCAGTTGCCAGGAAGGGGAACCGTCGTAGTGGCAATCACGTCGATCGACGCGCGAACCCCAGGAATGGAGGGCGAACTCCGCAGAAGAGCAACCACAACCCTCTTCGATATATGTGTCGTCATTCATCCCCGCTCAACAAGACCCGTACGTATGCGCATTCCGATCTACAACCGGACGGAGCCATTCATCTCTCCTCTCTTTCTGACCATGAGCAACCTCACTTTGCCATCGAACACTGATAGCAAGGGGAAGCCGTCGGGATGGCGTCATTGGTGGGACAGTTGCAACGCCTAGCAGCTCTAGTTCCCCGCCAACGGACGGCCAAGAGGAGGATTGGGAGGCCGACGACGGCCATGAGGAGGAGGGGAAGGCCGTCGCCGACGACGGCCATGAGAAGGAGGAGGAGGAGGAAGAGGCTAAGGAGTCGGCGGCGGCAAAGAAGGGTAAGGGCCCGGGTGAAGGCGGAGGCGCAGCTGGCGAGCAACAACGATGACGAATACATCAAGGACTACTCATTGGAGGGGGGCACAAGTTCCTCCGACGCGTCGAACGACATCGGCTCTTCGGAAGATGGGATGAGCAGGAAGCACCTCCGTGAGGACGACGAGACGGGGCCATCAAAAAAGAAGTAATTTAAAAAATTAGTTCATATTTTTTGAAGTTTTTATGTGTAATTTGTTACAATATATTGCAGTACTTTGAAAATCTTGATTGTAGTTACAAATTCCTTCTCTTTATTGAAATAAAAATGAAAAAATATAAATAATGAGTTATTTTAATGTTTGGGGGTCGCGTTTGGGGGACGTGGCTGGGGAGCGACGTCCTCCAAACGCGACACGAAAAAACGTGTCCCCCCAAACGCTTGATTCGACACCGTTTAAGCACGGGCAGGAGATGCTCTTAAAGTGTTAATACGCGCTAATTAACCTAGTCAGAACGACAGAACAGGTCCCTTTGGATACGCGGTCGTGAACATCATCTGGAGCAATACTCTGGACTGGGCAGACCTCACCCAGGCTGTCCCTTCCGATTGATAGTAAATTCAGAGAATGGTGGGTGGAGGCTTCAGATAGACTGCATGGATCAAGAGCTTCAACACAATTGTTATGCTCACGGCTTGGGCGATTTGGCGAGAAAGAAATGGACGTCTGTTCAGAAATGAGTGCAGACCAATCCAACTTCTAATCAACCAAATCAAAACTGATGCAAAATATTGGACGATGGTAAGTGGAGGTAGTTTCATTCTTACAACCAATAATACAGGGTAGTCTGTAGTGTTGTACGTAGTCGGCTTTCAGGTTTAAGCTTTCAGGTCGTTTCGGTAGTTGTTAGGCTCAGGTCGTTAGGCTGGGTTTCTTTTTCTTGTGTGAATCTAGTTGTCTTGATCATGTATTTTTGCCCTCTGGGCTTCTTATCTTCTTAATATGATACATGCAGCTCTCCTGCATGGTTCGAAAAAAAAGAACAGTTCCCGGACCAGCTGGACGTGTTACACGTGTATCAAATAAGATTTGCCATATTATTCTTCGCTAAAACAACCCTTCTAGAGTAACTATGAAAATATTTTTATTTTTAGAGGCACCTTAAGTTTTCAAATATAAATCTGAAGAAACATTGAGTTGGTATCATCCAAATCTTGCATTAGTAATTATAACTAGATGATACCCTGAGGCGTTGCAACAGGAATTGCATCAAGATAAGTTGAATATATTAGACAAATAAATAAGAGCTATTTGACTGTCTTTGCTAATTTACCACAGCCTAGCAAAATATAACCAAATACATGATACTGATCAATGCAAGATCGGAAAGAAATGTAGTAAGACGTGTGTACTAAAGTAGAAATTAGAACAGTTCCGCAGCTATCGCGGGAGTATAAATTGGATCACCGTAGATGCATGAAAGGAATTTCTGCGAGAAGTAAGAAAGCACCACATTCCACATTGTAGTGTTTCTATTAAATTGAGTTGCCATACTATACAAAGATGGTTAGGAAAAGTCTTTTCAAATAGCCCAAAAACCTAGGCAATGTTGGATCGACATTATGTGTCAATGGCATGGAAAAATAATATAAAATAAAATCCTAAGACAATCAACACATATTTGCAAACTAAGACTAGTCATAGTGGGGAATAATATAGAGTAGTAACATGGTGCATATAACATGGTGCATGTTACTACTCTATGTTACTACCTTCATAGTGGATAGTTACATATATGTGGTATCATGCATGATATATTTATTAGATTGTAAACTTATTTTATCTTGAGAAGTGTGATAATATAGCCAACTGTTGGCTATAACAAGATGTCATATCATTTGTAGTCATCATATAGCCAACATGTACAATAGTCTATAACAATGAAGTACTTTACTAACATATGGCCCACCTTTCACTCTCACAAAGTGCATAAGAGCACGTGCAAGAGCTAGCTATTGCATAAGAGCCCACCTCCCTTCTCTCTCCTCCAAGTCATCTAATTTTTTTTTAATGTTTTATAGTCAGCTGACTGGACTCTATTGTACTTGCTCTAACATAGCTAGTTACCAGTTCACTCTCTTTCTACATTAATTGTCATGCCATATCATCAAAATGCTTTGAAGTGTGTGATGTTACTACCTATGTTACTCCCACTATGAAAGACTGTAAATATATACTCTGTTATTAACACTTCAAAATTGATGCAGTGCATATCTGTCGACTGTTGCATGTACCTGTACGTATCTGTTCGCATTGATATTGCCATCCAGAACTTAGGAGTTGAAGATCATTTCGTGCGTCCAGTGAAAGCCAACGCATCTAACAAACCCTGCGCAACTTAGGAGTAATTTTCTTCATCTGATATATACATATAAGTTGAACTTGCAGGTACTTTTTTTTATTGGAAAAAATTCAATACTATATTAACATAGTACAAAGAAATACAAAAGCCGCATGTATATTGGAGTTAAAACGTCAAATCTAGAGACCTGATGTGCTGAGGGAAATTTCACGGCTGCAAGCCTACACTTATCCCTTGAATCATGTCAAACTGGTCAAAAAGATTAAACATTTTGTCCGTGCAATATTTTCACCACTGCAATCAAATTCCGCTACACTTTAGTTAAGTCAATATACAAAAAATTGTTGATAACGAACTTTGGTTCATGGTTTACAATCAAAAAAATGGTTAATGAATTGTACATGGCATTCTATTATAACTAGATGGAGGTGGAGGACGATATCATGCTGATGTTGAGATGGAGAAAGAAGCGGAGAGGTTGAAGAAGTGGCCGTAGTCACCGCTGTCGCCGCACCGCCTACTTACTTGTTCACCGACCGGAGAAGAGAGCTCGGAAGGGGAAATGGTGGTTCGAAATTAGGTGGCGACGGGAGAGGGCAGAATAAGGGAAGGGTTTCGGTGAAAGGTGTCCAAAATACTCCCACCTCCTTTTTGGTTGCAACTAGGGGGGTCGTGCCATCTACAAGGTCGCATAAGCTCGTGCGGACAACGCGTTTTGGCTTTGGGGAGGCAACCACGAAGGTGGCTCTGGTAAAACGGCCGATTAGAACATTTTCTCTAGGCCTGTCCTAGAGCTGCTTTGGTGTCCACTAACATGGAGCGAATCCAGTTAACCAACCACCCAATTTTTGGCTCCCGGAGCCTAGTTAGACTCTGATCACGCTCTTATCAATGCTTCAAAATCCGGTTTCGGGAAACATTGAATTTTCCCTCTGAGCTAGCTTTGCGAGCTCAAGGGCGACAACACGTCCGTAGTCACATGTCATATTGTGTTAGTCCATGGCGCGTACCGTAGACCATGCCGATGTGAAACCAGAATGGAAAGTGTCAACATGCCACCAACCCAGCCTGGCCGTGTGTATGACCACTAGCTAGTACGTACATGATTGGTTCAGAAACGCGCGCAAAGAATTATTCAACTACAAAGTCCAAATGCTACCACGAACCTACCTTGCGCGTGCTACGTGATTGTATATAAAAGGCCCCTCCTGCACGGCAGCATCACAAACACAAGAGCAACCCGAAGTCCCAAACCCCGCCAAGATCAGCTACATCTGGCATTGTACCTCCTCTTCTTGCTTTACTTCTTCCAGTTCCAACCGCAATGGCAGCTGCTATGAAGACCACCCTCCTTGTCATGGCGGCGATGGCCATCTTGGGCACCGCCTCAGCGGCCACATACAACGTCGGCGAGCCGGCCGGCGAGTGGGGCTTCGGCATCAACTACGGCAGCTGGGCGTCCTCCAAGCAGTTCATCCCCGGTGACAGTATCGTCTTCAAGTACTCCCCGCAGGCGCATGACGTGCTTGAAGTCAGCAAGGCCGACTACGACTCCTGCAGCGCCGCAAGCCCAATGACCACCCTTAAAACCGGCAACGACATCGTCGCACTCCCTGCCACGGGCACCCGCTACTTCATCTGCGGTATCGCTGGCCACTGCTCAGCCGGCATGAAGGTCACGATCGACGTCGTGTCAGCCTCATCCCCGTCGACACCATCGTCGCCCGCACCAGCCAGCGGTCCCAGCGCCAGCAACTCTCCCCCGCCGCTGTCACCCTCCGCCGCTACCTCCGTCAGGGTCACAGCAAGCCTTGGCCTTGTCGTTCTGCTTGCCGGTCTCATGGCTTGAAGCCTTGAAGTCTGACATCTACCGCTGCATGAACATACGAGCTTATGTATAATCAAATATATTGCTGGTGTATTTTTTTAGTGAGAGTATGAGACATTACATGTATGGTTTGCATATTCATTGACTCATTGTAAAGGATATAAATTAATATAAAGGCAACATCTTTTCAATTCGGATATGAAATGTTCACTTGTTGTATCGGAAGTTAGAATAGTGTGATTGACTGAGTTGTACATGAATGGTAGTTGAATGAAAAGTTGGACCCTTGATAACTGACTTGGTGATCACATCCATCACTTCTACTCCGGTGCTCCCCATTTGCAAATATCAGGCTGCGTAAAAAACAATAATGGCAATACCTCTTCGTAAGCGGGGTTATGATCGTAAAATTTAAAAATCTGATATGTACGTATGACCCTCTAGAGACCCGTATGGCCCGTGTTATCTTGTACGATTATTTTCTGTAAGTATAATGTACTACTACGGTAACGTGCATGTACCGAATATGCAGGACATATAAAAGGGTCATAGATGCTCCGCATACGTCCAAATCAGGAACGAAAATACCGTATGTATACAGACGGGCATACATGGGCTGGATATGGGTTAGCGGGCCTAAGGTTGGAAAACAAAATAAAAATGAATATAACCTCTAAACTTGTGTTAGGGGGAGCACCGGAGTAGGACTCCACATCCATTAAGTTTAGCATAGCCAAGTAAAATACATTGCATCTAAAAAAGTCGGATGTATTGCTTGTGTATTGTCTTATAGAGAGAGAGAGAGAGAAGGTTTATGTATTCGTTTTAGAGGGTATTTTAATAAAAATAGCATCTTCTCAATTAGGAAATGAAATGTTTACTTATTTGATTTTAATTCTTCTAGGCATTAAAATTTTGCTTATGACCCAAACTATCCTTTTTTTTTTTGAGAAACACAGTACAAACGCAGGCGCTCACATACACGCGCATACACTAACCCCTATGAACGCACACACGCACACCCTACCCCTATGAGCACCTCCGGAAGACTGAGCCGGCGGATTGGATCTTGAAATTGACGAAGTCACCACAGGCGCCTCGCTGTCGACGGGAACGTCGCCTCCCACTGAATGAATATTCCGCCTTTATGAGACACACAGATGTCAAACCTGGGGTTTGAACTCTGGTGGGCTGGGGGTACAACCACCCTCCTAACCACCCAACCTCAGGTTGGTTCTCCGACCCAAACTATCCTTGTGGCGACGAGAATAATATGTTGGTTAATCATGTTCAATTCAGTTGAGTAGAGTAGGTGGAGTTGCCCAGCGCTAAGGTTGATATTTTAATATCTATGCTTTCTAAGCCTGCTGTTTATAATATTCCTTTAAGTAAGGTTATTGAAAACTAGGTGCGCGCTGTTGTCGGTGCAGTTCGGGAGGAAAATAGTTCAACACTGCCATTGTGAAACCCTCCAAAAGAAAACAGTCATTGTGAAGCTAATCAAAGTTGCAGTCCCGTCTTGCCAAAGTTTCCTTCGACATTAGAAATCTCAGTGCATGGGATGATCCACCTTAGCTTATTTCATTGATATGCTTGTAAACAACCCTGCTATTATTTGATGAATGAAGTCGTATTCTCATTTTGGAACTAGATTCCAGTCGCTATAAGCACAATGCTTCTGAAAATAAAAGAATGAAGAAAAAAATGTTTGGCGTGCCATTGATGCCGTCCTCCACATAGGAGGAACTAAACATATTGGCACCCAAACAGAACTGACTATTGAAGTGCAAAAACTTATCCGGCATCAGAGGGAATTCGTACAGAAGCTCATCCCAGACGTGCTAGTCAATTCTGTGCACGGCGACGGCTGCACGTCGAGCGCACCACCACTGATAGCCTCACATTTCCATGGCCGAACTGGCACACTGCCATGGAGCTTAATGTTCGACAGGCAGATCCTGGAGAATGCCGAGTTTGGAATGCCCTTGAGCAGCCCAGCCTCCTTGATGTTCTGGCCTTGAACATTCTTTATCGTCAGGCTGTCGACGATTGGAAGAGCGTTGTGGTTGTAACCCTCGTCAGGATGGCCTCCAACATCACCAGCAATCCTCAGGCTGTAACGGACATTGTCCAAGGTCACGTCAGAGACGGTGACGTTCCGAATGAAGCCTCCCCTGCCGGTATTGGTCTTGATGTGGATACCGAACCCTGAGTTGTAGAAATTCAGATGCTCAGCGAGGACATTCTCCACACCGCCAGAGGTCTCACTTCCGACAGAAAAGCCAGCAAAAGGGGAGGAGCCTGTGATTCGCCGGATGGTGATGTCCGAGCTGGGGCGGCCATAGGCTATGCCATATTCATCCCAGCCACTCTTGATGGCAATCAGGTCATCTCCCGTCGAGATGTAGCAATCCTCAATGCAAACATTGCTGCTCGAATCTGTTCAGTTTAAAGCACAGCTCTGGATTCAGAATCAAAAGCCACATGTTTGCATGAATATATTGTCAGTGTGAAAGGAAAATAGCATTTGTACCTGGATCGATACCATCGGTGTTGGGGGAGTCATGTGGAGCCACAATAGTCACATTTCTGATCACCACATTGCTGCACACACGGGACAGATGATTTAGACAATTATGTCTTGGCTGGCGCAATAATAAATGTAGATCTGGACCGCAAGTTTTGCAAGCAGGTAGCAATAACTAAACAGACAAACAATGGAGCCTACAATAATGTTCTAATCTTGTATGGTACTGTTTGGCACTTTCTGTACTTTGGTTATGGTTCACTATTTCACTGTTTGCTCCAAACAGTTTAATGTGATGCTATTGCCAGCTATAATAGGGCAAGAACCCAGGCTGGAGTTCATCTGCAACTTATGATGGTGCAAATGGAGAGACAGTACAAGCGTGGATCCTTATCCTGCTATATAACTGCAGTAGGGTTAAAATCAAGCGTGTTCCAGACTACAGAATAAGCTAAGCAATTGGACTGCAAGAAGGTGCACTGCAGCACCTAATTCTGCAGAACTGGCTAGTGGTCTTCCTCATCAAATCGATAAGTAACAAAGATAGCATTTGGGATTTTTGGTCTAGAGAAGTGCTGGCTATCCTCACCTGCAATAAACTGGATGGATGTTCCAAAATGGTGAATCCTGGAAGACCACATTGGAGACAATAGCATCGGACGAGTCCATGAGCTCGAGTAGATGGGGTCTTGTGAAGGGCAATGTACCCTTCTTCCACATGTCCCACCACACACTACCTTGGCCATCGATAGTGCCATTCTCACCTGCACAATAACAGTTCCAATCACAAAAACATTCATCACCTAATCGCAAGTGTAGATCTATATGAGGAATGTCATTCTACAAGTTTCTAGTGGCACATTCTTCTGTCATGTGTGTATGCATGGTGTCATAACTCATAAACATGATGCCAGCTATAAACCTTGCTCTGAACTGCCGTATAACACAGGCTGGAACTTTACGGGAAAGAAATTCTGCAACAGTTTCAGTTTCAGGAGCATCATAGATTCAAGAGTTCAGAATGAGAACCTGTGATGAAAACATCCTGAAGTCCTTTGCCATGGATCAAACTCATGTACCTCTTGCCAGGCAGCTCACGTCCTCTCCCATATGAGGGCAGCGGATCGACTAGCGGCCATCTCGATGTGTCCTGCTCCAAAAACCACGAAGATTTCATTAAGAAATCAGAGGCCAAGTGGTGGTGGCAAAACAGGAACTTGTGCAGCTCCAAAGTAACCACCATGAAAGATGGCACACCATAATAAAAGAGCACGTTTTTCTTCTTCTCTGAATTCCACTGGAACACACCAGAGATCTGAAGCCCGAACAAAAAAAAGCTTTTTTTCTACTCGGAACAGAATAATGAAGCTGAGCACTCTCTGAACCTCTCTTAAAAGTTAAAATACAAGACTGATATAAGGCACAATGAGTTAGTAGAGGAGCAAATGCAGGGCACGGGACGTCACCTGTGTGGCTCGGATGACGGCGCCGCGCGCGAGGAAGAGGGTCATGTGCGAGGCGAGGCTGAAGGGCCCCGTGAGCCAGACCCCTGGCGGCACGTACAGCAGCGCCCCGCCCGGCGCCCTGCGGCGCTCGATCCTGGCGACGGCGGCCGCGAACGCCTGGGTGTTGAGCGTCCGGCCGTCGCCCGCGGCGCCGAAGCTGGCGACCGACATCCAGGCGCCGCGCCTGGGCGGCTCCGGCACCGCCCCCGCGCACGTCTCCTGCGCCCCGGCGCCGCCCGCGGCCACGGCCACGGCCAGCAGGCACCACCACCACCTCGGCCCCATACGTGGCCTCTTCGATCTTCTTCTCCTAGCAAGAATATTCTAGAACCCGAGGGAGGGGCGTCGGGGAAGGGCGGGAAGGAGGCAGGAGCGCACGCCGGTGGCGCAGATGGGTAGGGGGTGCCAAGAAGGGAACCAAATCCGCCCGGAAAGTTGGCAGGAGCTGTGTTGCGGGTGGATTTACGTGGGAGCAGGGTAGGGGATAACCGATCTAGCGGTGGGGAGGGCAGACAAGCAGAAGAGTACAAGGGAGGCGGTGCCGGGGCGTTGGATCCGTTGCGCGGCGGTGCGGAAGCAAACGCCTTTTTGAGTGCGAGTGCAAGAGGGGCAGGCGAGAGAGAGAGAGAGAGAGAGAGAGAGAGGGAGGCCGTGTGGAAATTAAGGCAGAGACGACGGCGGTCCGCGAGACCGACGGCGGTATTGGAGGCGTATTGTCTGTCGGAGTGGACGGGCGTGGTGGTGGTGGCCGGGCCGGAGGACGGAGGGCACGGAGGCGTGGCTCTCGGATGGGATGGGGATGCGATCACGCGCTCCACTCGGTCGGTCGCTGGATTCCTCTGGCTCTCCTGTGGTCCACCGACCCGACCCGCGCCGCACCGGATGGTGAATTTCTTCCGGCCGTCCGAGGTGCACTGGCGGTATCACATCATCTCCACCGACGACCCCCAAATAAACACCGGCACAAGCGCCGACACTACGTAGGGAGACGTCGGCAGAGTATACTCTATTTAGAGATACTGCTCCCACATCGGCGCTCCTAAACCGGTAACTCAATAGATTTAGAAAGTTAAATTTAAACTTTGAAAACAATATTCATACGGACCACATTGCCAACTGCCGTGGGTCCAGCGAAATATGCCGGTAGTCTTCATCGACGGAGCGGCTGACCATGAACTATAGGGCGGGGAACTCCTTGTCGTCGCCGTCGCCACGGAGGGCCGCCTGCGCCTTGGCCTCCTTCTCCCACCATTGCTTCTTCGCCGGCGGAACTGATGACGAGGCCGCAGCGTCCTCCTCCTTGATGCGGGAGCGGCGGCCCAACCCCGTCATGCGACGGGCCGGAGCAGAGGATGCGTACCTCGCCTCGTCGCGGATGACGACGCCTCCGGAAGGAGGCGTGGGCGCGGCGTCCTCCTCCTTGATACGGGAGCGGCGGCCCAACCCCGTCGTACGACGGGCCGGAGCAGAGGATGCGTACCTCGCCTCGTCGCGGATGACGACGAATCCGGAAGGAGGCGTGGGCGCGGCCGAGCACATGCGCGCAACGGCATACGACGATCCGGTGCGCGAGCTTCCGGACGCCGCGGTCCTTTCCGGCGCCGCCGGACTTCCGTGCGCCCGGAAGATGGCGCCTGAGCGCGGGGGGGCGTCCCGATCCCACCGCCGCTAGTTGGAGGTGACGCCCTCGACGCCGAGATCGACGCCATGCTCGTCACCCTCAGCGACGAGCAGCGCGTCGAGCCTCGCTACTTCCCCGACAACTATGTCGCGTGGAACGAGTTCTTCCGTCGTAGGTATGAAGGAGCCCCTCCTCCCGCGTGCAACAACGCCACCTGCCGCCGCCGCTGGTGGAGCGCGCCGGGACGCACCCTTGAGAATGTGGTCGCGCACATCGAGGGTGGCAACTACCCCGTTCTGGGGATGTCGCCGCTGGTGCCTTCCGTGTCACGCCTGCACAGAAGCTCCTGAATGCCACGACGCATGGCGTTGCCGTCCTCGTCGGGGTCGGCATCAAGGTCTGCGACGCGCAGCTACGGATCCGCTACTCCAGCAGCGACACCGAGGACGGCGGTGAAGACGGAGCCGGCGTCGGCACCACCGACCATAGGACGCAGCAGCGGCGCCATCGTCATTCGCGAGGGGGCGCGCGCCTCGTCATCACCGACGCGTGGGAGGAAGAGGAAGCCGAAGAAGGAGGACGTAGCGACGGCTGCTGCGTCTGATCTCTCCACCGAGGAGGCCACGCGAGTCGAGGATGCGACGGTCCGCGGGGTCCCTCGAAGACCTCGTCCCCGCCGACAACGCCCTGCCGATGGACACGGCGCTCGCCTGGTCCAGGCATGACTGGAAGAGGGAGGAGGCGGAGCAGCAACGGCGGCTGTTGGACCTGGCCGCCACGAGGTGCCGCGGCCACGCCAGTGAAAGCCAAAAAAAAATGTTGGCACCACGCCAGCTAGCATGAATTGGTTCCTAGCTGAAAATTCAAAGGATCTCCTGGTTGAAGCTCAAGGGTATGTGAATGGGAGCTGGGTAACCTAGGTCGTCGTTCCTGTCGCTTGGGAGAGTCGGGGTCAAGGGGGGATTACTTGCTCGTACATTCACGATCAGGGAAGCGCTTTGCATATTGTATTAACAGATCCGTCATCGGATATGCATCATGTTAACTGATGGCACGCTGCTTTCTTGCGAGCTGTCAGAACAGGTATGCTGAAACAGTGGTGGTTTGTAGGATGTTGATCATATTTGAAAGATGAAACCGTCGGAGGCTATTGTCTGAACTCTTGACTTATTGAGCTGATAAATCTGAACAAGAAAATAAAAGGCAACGCTTCAAGGAAAAAAAATAGAAAAGAATAAAAAGGTGATGGTCCGCCGGAGTAGGCTGCGAGGCCCAAGTGGACCAGGAGTGCAGCAGCCCGTTATCCTTCCACCGTTGGAAGCGGGCAGTTCTCGCTGCTCTGTGAGGCCAGCCTAACGCTGTGCCTGCCACATTATGGACCGTGAGGCCCAGCTTTCGCACAGGCCCCAGCGGGTCTACTACGCAACTTGGAACGGGCGGGCCAGCAATAGCACAACCGATCCAGGCCCACAGCGCCACGGCAACATCCACAACACCTATATGCCCCCGCTCGGGTTACAAGCTCACGCTACTGAGTTCGGCGATCTGGCAGGTGGAGACGGGTATTTAAGCTGGTCGAATCCTTCCTCGGTTGGCGAGGTGGGACTAAAACGGCGAGCTGGTGCGCAGTCTGTACGTTGGTCGCCTGGCTGGACTCTGGAAGCGCTGCTTGTCTAATGGGCTTTTCTTGCTTTGTCGAGCTGGGCTCATACACAAAGGCCACGCGAACACAATTTGAGCAGCTACTGTTGGTACTACTTTCGAACCGAGTGCTTGGCATAGACGCATAGTGAAATTGCTTTGCAAAGAGCCGAGGATGGAAACACTTACGGTCTAACGGTCATGTAACAAAAAATGGACGAATCTAACAACTGCAGTATGCTTTAATAAACACATGTCGGTGAGAATGATATTGAATCGCTCTGTCACGCCTGGTTGTACATTCAAGAATGTGCTAGAACCGTATCTTAGCAATGAGAAGCACACATTTGTTTGGTGGTTTTCTTGTGCGCTTGTGCTAAGTGCTTAGGGCATCTCTAACCCTGCGACCGCGACCCAAATGGACCATCCGTTTGGGTCGTCCCGCGGACACGCGGATGTCGCGCGGACGCACGCAGACATCCGTCCTCATTTTTATTCCCCAACCTCACACACGACCCAACCGGACACCATCCTCACCTGCGTCCACGGCACCTTTGATATAAAAATCAAGGAAAATTCCAAATGATTTTAAATATTTGTTAATCAAATATTTTCAAAAGAAAATTCTATTATTCCAAATCTTTTCCTTTAAAACAAATATTTCCAAAAGGAAATATTCTAATATTCCAAATCCTTTCTTTTGAGATAAATATTTCAAAAAGGGAAATTCTATTATTTCAAACCCTTTTATTTGAAATAAATATTTTTCAAAGGAAAAATCTATTATTCCTAAATCTTTTTATTTTTAGGGAAAACCATATCAAAATAACATGTAGAGATTATAAATTACTGCCTAATGCATAAAAATTCAAATAAAGATTTAATAACACAAATCTTAATAAATACTCCAGGGGTAAGGGGTTCAACATAAAAATAAATCACTCATTCATGTACTATTTGGATTTTATAACATTGTCCTTATCGGACAATGATGCTTCTTTTCAGACCCCGAGGTCCATGTTCCATCCAAACCTTCGAACTGCACTATCTCGCAGTCTCCAGGCAAGTTCACTCTTGCTCATGCCATATTGATTATTTTCTGTCAATTTACTAGCAAAGCGATATACTTATCACTCCTGCATTGAAAATAAAATGTTACTTTTCCAATTATGAATATGACTATGTGGTGGGCAATGGAACCAAGGTATGTGTTGATGGTGCAGGTTCCATTGCAAGGGTTCTACTCATCTAGGACTAATCACCAATGTCGTCTAGTGATTCTAGCGTCGTACATTTCGCGTTAACTATGAGATCTATAATGGCTATGGGGAAGTAAGTTGTATCTTCTTCCTTTCGCATATCAACGGATGCCTATTTGTCGGCGCTGTGGTGTGCTGCTGGCCCCACAGTAAGGTTGAGAGGCCATAAAGCTCTCCGGTTCCAGGTGGACGTCATTGTGCAATAGGGTCTTTGATGGATTGTATCATGGCCGAGGATCAAACGCTCTAAATAAGTAAGCGAGCAAGGGCCCTCTGAATACAAAAGGGTGGGTATGCGGGGTCACAGAGAAGGCAGTGATTGGCTTGGTTCTTATACTATGCCTCACACCAATGAAGTGTGGACGGGAAAGTACGCCCGGTTGGAAACAAGGATAAGTTCTCCTTCAGAGTGTATCAAATTGTGGTTTGTCACTCCCAGTTCTGGAAAGGGAACTACGAACGTGGCAGGAAAAGAACTCCGTGAAGTTCTGGTCAACCTGTGAAGACTGGCGGGCATAGTTTTCAAAATAAAATAAACCTTTTGAAGAAATGCATTGACTTGAGATTTTCTGATCAATGGTCCTAGCTAGTGCATCGAACACCTTTTCTCTTTTGAACTTGCTGAGTACCTCTGTACTCACTTTCTTTCGACACCCTTGCTAGACTGTGATCATGAAGAGGAGGCCTGCATCGGAGCACACGAAGGCGACTACAAGATGGTCTATGAAGAGCCAGATCTTTCAGGAGGAGTTCAATGCTTAGACTATGGGATAGTCTACGGAGTTGATGATGCAGAGGCGGAGGAGTAGAGTCTTACCCTAGACATCTAGGAGCCGAGCAGCACAGTGACTTACCTAAATAAGTTGTTGAGCTCATCATGTCTACCTTAGTTTGGGTTGTAATGATACTTAAGTAATATCGTAGGATGTTCGCATCGGACCTGTGAGAATACCAACTTGTGTAGACCGATGCTTGTAATATAATCTGGAGTGTTATGACCTGCAATGTTTCTATTGTACCACTATGAGGGATGTGATATTTGTGAAGAAGTCCCTTCATGAATGTCATATCAACGACTTGTATACTACAAAATGCAGTGGTATGCTGGGTCACCGCAATGGTCCCCAACCAAGTTGGGTCCTAAGAGGTTAGTGACAATAGACTTGACAATCCAGATGGTTGTTTTCTTGAAACCATTTTGAATTCCACCAAACTTGACAAACACATTGCCATCAATATCCTTCCCAAGAGAATAATCATCACGAATAATGATAAGGTTAGATAAGGTGTTGTTTAAACATGAAGAAGCAAATTGCCCTTTCTCACGACAAAAAATAGCAATCATTGAATTCTTAACTTGGGGAACTTTGAAAGGACACGGATGTCGCCTAGAGGGGGGAGGGGTGAATAGGCGATTTAAAACTTTTACGAGATGGGCTTAACAAATGCGGAATAAAACTAGCGTTTACTTTATCAAGCCCAAAGCCTATAAACTATGGTTCACCTATGTGCACCAACAACTTATTCTAAGCAATGGTTCACCTATGTGTACCAACAACTTACGCTAAGCAAGACAAGCAACTTATGTGATAGCACGATATATATATAACTTCAAGCACGATGGCTATCACAAAGTAAAGTGCATAAGTAAAGAGCTCGGGTATAGGAATAACCGAAGTGACGCGGAGACAACGATGTAGCCCGAAGTTCACACTCTTGCGAGTGCTACTCTCCGTTGGAGCGGTGTGGAGGACAAGTCACTCCAAATGCACGAGGGCCACCGTATTCTCCTCGAGAATTCCCACCAAAAGGGATGTCCTCGATCCACTATGGGACCTTAGGAAGGTCACCGAACCCGCACAAAGCTTGGGGCTATCTCCACAACTTAATTGGAGGCTCCCAACAAATTGCCACAAAGGCCTTGCCCTTGAAGATTCTCCACAACTTAATTGGAGTCCCCAAGAACACCACAAAGATGCCACAAAGGCCTTGCCCTTGAAGATTCTCCACAACTTAATTGGAGTCCCCAAGAACACCACAAAGATGCCACAAAGGCCTTGCCCTTGAAGATTCTCCACAACTTAATTGGAGTCCCCAAGAACACCACTAAGATGCCACAAAGGCCTAGAATCCGTCTAGGGTTCCAAGAACCCAAGAGTAACAACCTTCTTGCTTTCACCTCCACGAATCACCGTGGAGAACTCAAACCGATGCACCAAATGCAATGGCAAGAACACCACAAAGATGTTCAAGTCCTTCTCTCTCAAATTCCAACAAAGCTACAAAAGCTATTGGGGGAATAAGAGAGGAAGAACAAATAAGAGGAGGAACACCAAATTTCTCCAAGATCTAGATCTAGTGGATTCCCCTCACAAAGAGAGGGATTTGATTGGTAGGAATGTAGATCTAGATCTCCTCTTCCTTTTCCCTCAAAAAGATTCAAGAAGCATAGGAGGAGTAAAGGGAAAGGGAAGCTCTCAAGGTCAACAATGGTGGAGAGCACAAAGGGGAAGAGGTAGCTGCCCAAGGAGGAAGAAGGGGAGCTTAAATACCCCCTCCCATCGAAATATGACCGTTTGGGTCAGCTCAGGCCGGATTTTCCGGGCCGGATATTTGCAAAATATCCGGGCCCCGAAAAACGGCTAAGGACATGAGAAAACTGCTCTCAGGATGGGGGCCGGACATTTGGCCGGATATTTGCCCGGATTTGTCCAAAAACCGGTTTTTTCGGGGGGGGGGGGGGGATTATCCGCCCCAAACTTGGGCCGGAATATCCGCCCCCCTGAAAACTGGCAGAAACATCAAACTGAAACGGGCATAACTTTAGCATCCGGACTCCGATTTTGATGATCTTGGGCTTGTTTTAAAGCTAGGAACAAGCTCTACAAGATCATGCAGGAAACCATCATAGTCCAACAAGGGAGGATAGAAACAAATGATAAAAGGTTTGACCTATCTAAAAAAGACATACCGGTAAAACCTCCAATCTTGAAAATGCAACAAGTTGCCCGTGCAAAAACCATTCTTGATGAACTAGAGCTTGTCATGAGAATAAGCACAAGCTCTAAATCATCACATGGATAAGATCCAAATAATAACCAAGAAAGATTATGCAAGGATGCAAAGGTTTGAGCTCTCTCCGAACGATACGATCGAGTTACTCACTCGAGAGCCCTCTTGATAGTACGGCAACTAAACTATAAACCGGTCTCCAACTACACTATGAGACCGGTGAGAAAGAAACCCTATCAAGAGCAAACCTTATACTTGCGCATTCCACTTGAGCTTGATGACGACGATCTTGACCTCAACAAGATGGAACGCCTTTCTTGCTTGTGCTTGCTTGACGAAGTCTTGTAGATTGCTCCCCCATAAACCACCATGGGAGAGCTTCTTCTTCGGCGCATCTTCACATAAACATGACCACCATGTGGATTGCTCCCCCATAATCCACCATGGGAGAGCTTCTTCTTCGGCGCATCTTCACATATCCATGATCACCATATGGATGGCAAGACTCAAGCAAAGGATCTCTTCGAGATGGCTCATCTTGAACTTGCACATCATTTCTTCATTCTTCATCATGTTGATGTCTTGAAGTAACTTGAGGGCTCACTTCATCTTCATCTTCAAGACATACTTGACACTTGATATCCTTCATCAATTTCTTCTTATTGCAACCTTGAAGCCAACATATGGTTCAAGAATTGCCTATGGACAACTCCTACAAATATAACTCAATGCAAACATTAGTCCATAGGGATTGTCATTAATTACCAAAACCACACATGGGGGCTCCATGCATTTTCAATCTCCCCCATTTTGGTAATTGATGACAATCTCTTTGAGAGGGTTTATATAAGGAATTTAAGTAACAAATAAGTTGATCTATAGAGCAAACTCCCCCATAATATATGCATGTGTGAATGATCTTGACTTTCATTGCATATATTGGCATTCAAAGCCTAGTGGAGTTTCCTCTAAATATTCAACTATGCAAAGCAACAAGATGCAATGCAATAAAGGCACATGCTTAAGCACAAAGCAAAGACATAACCAAATTCCCTTAAACCCTCCAAACTTCTCCCCCATTGGCACCAATTGCCGAAATGGGTGAAAAATTTAGAAGGCCAATATAGTGAGAGTTCCTCCATAGCGTGTGCATTTCTCATAATTTGAGTGGAATCAAATGCACATATCCAATTACGAATATTCGGAAGGAATCACACCATAGATAGGATCAAAGATTGCAAAAAGATAACAAAGTCAAGAAGCTTCAATAAATGAAGCAAGCAACCAAATGAACCACAAAGAAGATACCAAAAGAAAGATAGATATTATGATAAGATCAAGAAGATTGCTCTAAATAATATGAGGAAGCTCCCCAAGGTTTGTGCACAAAACAAGACAATTTGCATTGGAGTATAAAGTGCACAAACATGGAATCATCACTCCCATAATATCATTCAAAAACAAAATATACCAAGTGAATCAAACTCTAATGATCACCAAAAGATAGTGCTCTAAATTAAATGAGGAAGCTCCCCAAGGTACATGCATAAATTAAAATGTTGTATTTGAATACAATATGCATAACATGGAATCCTCACTCCCTCATTACCATTTAAAACACAAACATTTGGAATAGATCATAGATAGAGAAATAAGCTTAACACTTGCAACAAACAAATAGTTGAGCAACAAGTAAGAGGCACCATAATAAAAAGGCTCAACCAAGAGGATATGTGAAAGGCATGATAAAGCATATTATAAGACTATTACAAGGATGAGCAAAAAGCATCATCATAGTCTTCAATGAATTATATTGCTTAGCATGACCAATCAACACGCAATAAATAAATAAGATATCAAAAGGAGATGTATCATCTCTTATGTGTATAAGTTTCTCTAAGTGGGCAATATCACAAAGATATTTATCCACAAAGAAACATGCACACATAAAATAGATACGCAAGAAAAATAGTATGATATCCAAGACGAAGTCATGCAATATACCAATAAGAATTTGTGCTTAATAGCATGGCCAAAGGCTCAATTTTATCTTATTGTACATTCATGAACTTCAACCACAAACAACTAAAATACATCACAAATATCAACAAGGGATAGAAGATAGTTGGGATGCATTTGAGAAAGGCAACAAGTATCACAAACGGGGATACCAAAAGAAGTAACTAAATTTGCACTTTCATCTATATTGCACATGTGAGAGCCTTGAGGAATTGATATGCAACAAAATTGCTAGATAGGCATAGATGGGATGGATGAATCATGAGCATGATTTAAAATATTTCCCAACAAATGCACTCATCTCAAATTACTCACATTCACAATAAAGAGGTTTCATTAAGACTTTTGCAAGAAGCACAACATTTGCAAATCAAGAGATTCATGCCAAGATGCAACCATAAGGTTGGATACAAGAAAAGTATGCATGAGAAGATACTTGTTACCAAGATAGCATTGGTGTGGATGTAGTAGATATGTGTTCGTTGATCATCCTAGCTTGCCTCACGTTACCATTGAGTCACCACTTCTTTCCAAGAGTGAGACAAGCATTCAATGCATATCCATTGTACCTAACACAAAGGTAAGTACAAAATGGTCCCCAAACTAATTGGGTCCGAAGTAGTTAGACACACTACAACATATAGGACAAACTCCACAATTCTATGTGCATATAGATATGAAATTGAATTTCATGCACATCTTAGTCAAATTAGGATTTGATGGAGTTTACCCTATATATTGGATCAAAGAAAGTGACACATGCCATAAGATATACATATATTAAATATGCATGCACAATACTTTCAAGAACCAAAGGAAGATACAATTTGGACAAAACACCAAATAAACCAAGAGACAATGGTTGTCCAAATTATATCAAAGAATCAAATCAACACAAGATTGACTCCAAAGACTTATCTCATTATAAGAAGCTAATTAAACCTAAGCACAAAGGAATGAGATAACCAACTCCCAAGAGAGCAAGGTTCCAACAAATAAACCAAACCCTCGACACTTTTTATGATGGCACAAAGTACCAAAAAGAAAATTTTATGTCTCCCAAAACAAATTTTTTGATAAAGATCAAGAGATGTTAAGCATTCTAATAATATAGAAGAGCTCCCCCAAGTTTGGTGCATTATCTAGGATTTTTTATATGAATACAAAATTCACAAAACTAGGATCATCACGCTACCTATATCTTCTAACAATGTTAAGAAAGTTTGAATAGACAACTTAGATCCATAAGATGCAAGGAAGACACATGGGAGTCAAAGCACAACAAATTCATGGCAATAAATAAGACAATTTAAACACAAGAGCCAATGTAAATATGATCAATAAATTTCTACCTCATAATAGATTGCCAATTGTCCTAGGACACAAGGTATTAGGAAATATTTCCCGGTGGTAGTTTGTAAGTATATGTAAGATCATATCTACACCAAATAAAGCATATGGTAAAAGATAAGAGTTAACCATCATGCAAAGAGAGTTTCTTGATAGCTTCAATTAGTCATACCATCATGCAAAGCAATTAATAGTATTCATACCAACATGCAAAGCAATTAATAGTATTCATACCAACATGCAAAGCAATTAATAGTATTCATACCAACATGCAAAGCAATTAATAGTATGACTTGAAGCATATGGTTTTCCAAAAATGTATTGAGAGACACATTGTGAAAAACCATGCTAAGGACCACTTTCACAAATAAGATCCACAAAGATATTAGCAATGAAGCCATTTAAGCAAATTGGAACTTGTTTGAGAAAACATGTCACATATGAAAGATAATTTACAATATCAATTCTATGTGACACAACCTCAAATGTTCACATTTCCTAGGCTTGTAATATGCACAAAGCTTATTACTCCCCCATAATGTGATAAGGAATTTATTTTCACAAGAGGCAAATAAGATCCAACTAGAGATATTAATGAACATTAGAATTTGAATTTCTCATGAAGATGACATACCACATAGAGACTAGATAATCTTGCAATATCAATTCTAAGTGATATTCCTCATGTACACACATTGTTAGGATTGTGAAATTCCTAAACGCATATCACTCCCCCAAAATGTTATAGTCCATTAATCTCTCATAAGAGCCATATAAGATACAACAAGATGCAAAGAGGCTCCAACACAAGCACAAATACATGGTGTGCAACCTAACATACATAGACTTGATTTCTCAAGAAAAAAAAGTAGGATGCACAACATATACAAACACATGTTAGGAACAAAACTAACACATGCAAAGGGGCGAGTAACTTTCAATATAAATGAGTTGAGCACATGTTACCGCAAGGAGGAACATTGGGTGTATGATAGAAGTAAGATAACCAAAAGACTTGGCTTGAGATAGTATAAATAATGAAGATCCCTTAATTCTTCATGATGTAGCCAAGTCTCCAATGCCCTCCAACAAGCACCTATTGATCAAGTTTTGGATTGTTGGTCCCCAACCAAGTTAGGTCCTAAGAGGTTAGTCACAATAGGCTTGGCAACCCAAATGGTTCTTTTTTTGACACCACTTTGAGCACCAACATATTTGGCAAACACATTGCCACCCTCATCCTTACGAAGAGAATAAACATCATCAATGGAGATAGAGTTGGATGAGGTACCAATAGTGCAAAAAGAGGAGATGTGGCCCTTCTCACGGCATATGTAGCAAGTTCTTTTCCTCTCCTTCTTCTCACTAGATTTCTCCACAATGGGAGCATTGGCTTGATTCTTCTTGGGAAGTGGAATTTCTTCAACTTGAGGTTGAATATGAGTTTGAGCTTGAGGCCGCTTCCCTTTTTGCTTCTTCTTCAAAGGGCGAGATCTAACATGGTGCCCTTCAATTTTGCACTTGAAGCAAACAATCTTGGCCGGGTCTTTGACTTGTACTTGGCCCTTGTTGTTGTTGTTGTTGTTGTTGGACTTGTTCTTGTTGTTGGATTTGAATCCAAGTCCACTCTTGTCATTGGGGGATTGTTGCACACTTAACATCGTGTCAAGTTTGCATTTCCCTTCATGACTCTTTACCAAGTCATTCTTCAAAGAAGTGACTTGAGCCTTGAGCTCTTTGATTTCCTCTACATGGTTAGTAACAACACAAGTACTAGAGGAAGTAGAACCTTCATTGTTAGAGCAAGAAGGCAAGGAAGATAATTCATCACAAGATTTAGCAATATTATGAGTGGATGAATTACTAGGACTAGCACATGGCAATATAACATTTTGAGTAGTAGTGCTAGTACCCACATGAGGCTCACAAGGTGTTGCCTTAGATATGATAGCCTCATGAGCTAACTTTAGCCTATCATGAGAGGCTAGAAGATCCTCATGGGAGCTAGCAAGCTTTCCACGATTTTCTTCCAATTTCCCATAATTGCTAGTTAGCAAATCAAGTTGAGCCCTTAGCTCAACATTCTCCTTCAAGATAGATGCTTCACAAGAAGTAGAGTTAGTAGCACAAGCATCATCACAAGACATATCAAGAAGAGAGGGTAACATAGCATGCTCTTTTAAATATGAAGCTTGTAGTTGCTCATATGACTTGGTGAGGATAGAGTGTTCGCTCTCCAAGGCCTTGTGGGCCTTGTCTAGATCATCTAGATCCTTAACAAGTTTATCATGACCAACACCAACTTTAGACTTTTCATTTTTAAGCAATTTTAATTTAGCTTTAGCATGGTCTCTTTCTTTAGTGAGTTTAGCAAATATTTCATTTTGAGACACCTCAAGGGTTTCAAGTTGCTCCTCTAGAGAGGCTACGGTATCTTGTTCTTCTTCAAGATCATTCTTTAAGGATGCTACATCATTGGCATACTCTCGTTCAAGAGCACCCTTTTTATCAATGGTGTTCTCATGCATCCAAATAAGTTTTTGGCTCTCAATAGCGGTAGTCAAGATTTCAAAGAAGTGAGTGCTAGCAATTTTATTTTTGCAAATAACCTTGAATACGCTCTCACCCTTATCACGTAGAGAGACAACCCAATCCTCTTCTTCATATTCATCCTCATCCTTATCACCACGAGACATATTAGGTTCCATGGTAGGAGGTACCGTGGAACCCTTGGCCATAAGGCATATATGAGGACCGTGAGATAAAGATGAGGAGTTACTTGAGGCTCCTTTCAAGATCTTGTCTTGACTAATAGAATCCTTGGTTTCCTCTACATTGTTAGACACACAACAACTAGAGGAAATAGAATCATTTTTATCATGTCCACAAGACAAATCAAGCATATCATTATGAGATTTATTCAAGCAACTTACACATGATATGCAAGGACTATCAACACAAGCATGTAAATCATTTCTAGTGCTAGATGTGTTTAAGTCCAAAGATGAAGCATTGCAATGAGATAGAGATGAAGAATCATCAATAGTAAGCTCAATATCAACATTGCAATTTTCATCACCACTCACCATATCATTACCTTGTGTCTTACCACACTTTGGTGAAGTGGATGAAGATGAGAACTCATCACGGCCGGAAGTGGAAGCAATACAATCATCCTCAATAATATTGGACACATCATATTTATCTTGAATCTTTGTCCATAACTCATGAGCGCTCCAAAAAGGCAAGTATGGAAAAAGACCTACATCTCTCAAAGCATTCATAAGAACATAAGAAGCTTGAGAATTGAGATATAAAATTTTCTCATCATCTAATGATAGATTTTGTGAATCCATAGGAGGAGAAAAACCTATATCTACAATTTTCTCCATATGAGGGTCAATGTCCCGAAAATGACTAAGCATGCAAATTTTCCAAACATCATAATTTGTGCCATCTAATATAAGAGTGTTATCATGCACTAATCCTCTAGCCGACATCTTTACTCTCAAGGCGGTGAAGCCTAAGAATGAGAGACCTTGCTCTGATACCAATTGAAAGGACACGGATGTCGCCTAGAGGGGGGGGGGGTGAATAGGCGATTTAAAACTTTTACGAGATGGGCTTAACAAATGTGGAATAAAACTAGCGTTTACTTTTTCAAGCCCAAAGCCTATAAACTATGGTTCACCTATGTGCACCAACAACTTATTCTAAGCAATGGTTCACCTATGTGTACCAACAACTTACGCTAAGCAAGACAAGCAACTTATGTGATAGCACGATATATATATAACTTCAAGCACGATGGCTATCACAAAGTAAAGTGCATAAGTAAAGAGCTCGGGTATAGGAATAACCGAAGTGACGCGGAGACAATGATGTAGCCCGAAGTTCACACTCTTGCGAGTGCTACTCTCCGTTGGAGCGGTGTGGAGGACAAGTCACTCCAAATGCACGAGGGCCACCGTATTCTCCTCGAGAATTCCCACCAAAAGGGATGTCCTCGATCCACTATGGGACCTTAGGAAGGTCACCGAACCCGCACAAAGCTTGGGGCTATCTCCACAACTTAATTGGAGGCTCCCAACAAATTGCCACAAAGGCCTTGCCCTTGAAGATACTCCACAACTTAATTGGAGTCCCCAAGAACACCACAAAGATGCCACAAAGGCCTTGCCCTTGAAGATTCTCCACAACTTAATTGGAGTCCCCAAGAACACCACAAAGATGCCACAAAGGCCTTGCCCTTGAAGATTCTCCACAACTTAATTGGAGTCCCCAAGAACACCACTAAGATGCCACAAAGGCCTAGAATCCGTCTAGGGTTCCAAGAACCCAAGAGTAACAACCTTCTTGCTTTCACCTCCACGAATCACCGTGGAGAACTCAAACCGATGCACCAAATGCAATGGCAAGAACACCACAAAGATGCTCAAGTCATTCTCTCTCAAATTCCAACAAAGCTACAAAAGCTATTGGGGGAATAAGAGAGGAAGAACAAATAAGAGGAGGAACACCAAATTTCTCCAAGATCTAGATCTAGTGGATTCCCCTCACAAAGAGAGGGATTTGATTGGTAGGAATGTAGATCTAGATCTCCTCTTCCTTTTCCCTCAAAAAGATTCAAGAAGCATAGGAGGAGTAGAGGGAAAGGGAAGCTCTCAAGGTCAACAATGGTGGAGAGCACAAAGGGGAAGAGGTAGCTGCCCAAGGAGGAAGAAGGGGGGCTTAAATACCCCCTCCCATCGAAATATGACCGTTTGGGTCAGCTCAGGCCAGATTTTCCGGGCCGGATATTTGCAAAATATCCGGGCCCCGAAAAACGGCTAAGGACATGAGAAAACTTCTCTCAGGATGGGGGCCGGACATTTGGCCGGATATTTGCCCGGATTTGTCCAAAAACCGGATTTTTCCGGGGGGCCGGATTATCCGCCCCAAACTTGGGCCGGAATATCCGCTCCCCTGAAAACTGGCAGAAACATCAAACTGAAACGGGCATAACTTTAGCATCCGGACTCCGATTTTGATGATCTTGGGCTTGTTTTAAAGCTAGGAACAAGCTCTACAAGATCATGCAGGAAACCATCATAGTCCAACAAGGGAGGATAGAAACAAATGATGAAAGGTTTGACCTATCTAAAAATGACATACCGGTAAAACCTCCAATCTTGAAAATGCAACAAGTTGCCCGTGCAAAAACCATTCTTGATGAACTAGAGCTTGTCATGAGAATAAGCACAAGCTCTAAATCATCACATGGATAAGATCCAAATAATAACCAAGAAAGATGATGCAAGGATGCAAAGGTTCGAGCTCTCTCCGAACGATACGATCGAGTTACTCACTCGAGAGCCCTCTTGATAGTACGGCAACTAAACTATAAACCGGTCTCCAACTACACTATGAGACCAGTGAGAAAGAAACCCTATCAAGAGCAAACCTTATACTTGCGCATTCCACTTGAGCTTGATGACGACGATCTTGACCTCAACAAGATGGAACGCCTTTCTTGCTTGTGCTTGCTTGACGAAGTCTTGTAGATTGCTCCCCCATAAACCACCATGGGAGAGCTTCTTCTTCGGCGCATCTTCACATAAACATGACCACCATGTGGATTGCTCCCCCATAATCCACCATGGGAGAGCTTCTTCTTCGGCGCATCTTCACATATCCATGATCACCATATGGATGGCAAGACTCAAGCAAAGGATCTCTTCGAGATGGCTCATCTTGAACTTGCACATCATTTCTTCATTCTTCATCATGTTGATGTCTTGAAGTAACTTGAGGGCTCACTTCATCTTCATCTTCAAGACATACTTGACACTTGATATCCTTCATCAATTTCTTCTTATTGCAACCTTGAAGCCAACATATGGTTCAAGAATTGCCTATGGACAACTCCTACAAATATAACTCAATGCAAACATTAGTCCATAGGGATTGTCATTAATTACCAAAACCACACATGGAGGCTCCATGCACTTTCAAACTTTAGCTTGATTCTCTTTGGAAGTGGCCTATATTTAACTTGAGGTTGAGCTTGACCTTGACCTTGTGTCCGCTTCCCGTGTTGCTTCTCACTCATTTGCTTCTTCTTTTTAAATGGGCATGATATATAACATGATGTCCCTTAACCTTGCACTTGAAACAAACGATCTTGGCCGAATTCTTGACTTGGTCTTGGCCCTTCTTCTTGTTTCTCTTGCTCTTGGATTGTCCTTATTATTAGAGTTGAATCCAAGAATCTAGAGTCAAACATTGTGGCACTTATTTTTGTATTACATGATTGCTCTCACTCATGAAAGGCCCCACGTATCACCTCATGCCTACACTTTTAAACATTAAAAATTAGTACTTAAGTTCTTTCGATGAAAACTAAAAATATGATGTTACTGTTTACTGCTCCCTCCGTTTCTAGATATAAGCCATCTAGTTTTTTGAGAAACATTCAGAACATAGGGTGCATTGCATTGCACCACTTGTCTCGACAATTTTTTTAGGGATTAGTTTACATCTCTTTATCTTATGCAATGGCCCTCTGCTCATGTCAATTGTCCAGTGGTAATCCTGCTCGAACCTAGTTTAATTTTTCTCCTCAATGTGTGTTCTTTAATTTTCCCGCCAATAACCTACTCATAGTGGGAGTAACTAAGGTAGTAGCATGCAACTACATGCATTATCAACTAAGCATTTTAATGACATGACATGATATTAAATTAAACGAGATATGGATGTAGTAACTACCTATGTTATGTTACCATAACATCACATTTTTCAAGATAGAATGAGTCTACAAGTTCATTGATGCAGTCATATGAAGGTAGTAACATGGACTGGCTAGTGCCATATGCATAACACTACTCTATGTTACTTCTCAATGTGACTTGTCTTATATCAAAGAATGGAGGGAGTATTTTACTTTACTGTTTTGATCCACCTGTTGCATTCACCACTTGCTTTTCGGACCATTGATAGACATGTGTAGTTGAGAGTAACATCTCAATTGGTAGAATCTTATTGATATTCTTATGCTCCCTTAAGTTCAATAATATATTTAGGTAATACTTCCTGTCGAAGATTTCCAAGATTCCCTCCACTTACGAGCGATCAGTCATCAAAGGCAATTTCTTCAACTGTAAAAGGAAATATATCCGTGGCAGGACTGTTTAGGTGCTCTTCTCAAGCCACCACAAAAGGGTCAATCATTATTTCCCTTCTCCCCTTTGCCATTTCAAATGAGACCAGTGAAAGACATGAATGGGGAACGAAAAACAAATATAACGGAGAGAGGACAACCTTCTTCTTTTGTTTTCAAATTGCCGAGCTTTTTCGGGAGATAATTTGGCTTCGTTGATCTTCAAGAGCCGAGTTTCTATTCCAGAGCGACACGTTGAGATTGGCACATGGTTGGTTTTGCTTTTTCTTTTTTACTTTTGCAAGACGGTGCTTTTCGATGTTTTTTCTTGTCTTTTTTCAACAGAAAGCTAAGTCACTTGTTCTGTTGTTCACGGAGGGAGCACTAGTAAATAAAAAGGACTTCTTGAGAGTTGAGATTACTTTACTGTGGCATACACTCATACTGTAGACTGTAGTTGAGAAGCAACTGAGCAAGGCACTAGAGGAGTTTAGCTCTCGCCGGTAAAATTCCCCAACTTGCTTCAACCCTTGTTCCCAAAATCCAAGTTGATATTCCCCAAATCCATAGCCAACAGGGAATCGCACGGCGACGATCAAGTAGGAGAAGCGCGATGCCGTTCGCCGGGACTCTCCCCTTGTCCGCCCTTCTCCTCCTCCTTGTCCTCTCGGCCGACGCGCAGCCGGTGGAAGGCCTCATGCCGGCCGGCAACGCCACTGCGACGGAAGCGGCAGAGATGTGCACCGTCTTCCACGGCGGGCTGGTGGACAAGGCGCCCGTCGCCTTGTTCCTCGACGATGGCGTGCTGCTGCCCTCGGCGTCGGGCGCGGCGCCTTCACCGGCGCCATGGCGGGCGCCTTCGCCGCCGCCGCCGCCGCCGCCGCCGCCGCCAATACTGACGGACACGCGCGCGACTACGCCTGGTGCCGCGCCTGCGCATAAAAAGGGCTTGAGCTGGCGAGCCAAGACATGGGTCCTCGCCGTGGCGATGTTGCTCGTCGTGTTCCTATCGAGGTAACCCACCAACTCCATACTTTCTTTAGCTCCTTGGTTCATTCCTATGACCGCGTGACGATGTACAAATCGATTACAACGAATTGCAAACCGCACAATATTACTCAGGCCCGAAGCGTCCCCAGCATCGCGCATCGACGGCAGTGGAGCCGATTCGCCGCTCGACGGCAACGGCGGCGGCGGCGAGTTCTTCTACTGCGCCATCTGCATGGAGACGGTTGCCGACATCCTCAAGTTCAGCGTCACCTCTTGCGGCCACGAATTCTGCTTCACCTGCGTCGCCCAGTACGTCGCCGCGAAGCTGGGCGAGAACGCCGCGCGCGTAGACTGCCCCGATCCTGGCTGCGGCGGCGCGGGCGCCGTCGAGCCGGAGAGCTGCCGCGGCATCATCTCCCCTGATCTCCTCGACAAGTGGGGTTTCCTGCTCTGCGAGTCCGCGTTCGGTGCCGGTAATAAGGTGTACTGCCCGTACAGGGAGTGCTCGGCGCCTCTTCTCGCAGATGATGGCGGGGAGGCGATCGCGCAGGCGGAGTGCCCGCACTGCCACCGCCTCTTCTGCGGCCGCTGCGCCGTGCCGTGGCACGCCGGCGTCGAGTGCAGGGAGTTCCAGCAGCTCGGGCAGGACGAGCGCGGACGCGACGATCTCTTGCTCCGCCGGCTCGCCGGCCGCCAGAGGTGGCAGCGCTGCCCCAAGTGCCACATGTACGTGGAGAAATCGGAAGGGTGCAATTACATCAAATGCAGGTGTTCTATTCTTCCTGACAAATCGCCATCTGCTCA
Organism: Lolium perenne; assembly: GCF_019359855.2. NCBI lineage: Eukaryota > Viridiplantae > Streptophyta > Magnoliopsida > Poales > Poaceae > Lolium > Lolium perenne. The sequence continues at coordinate 195,050,166 of NC_067246.2, read as the reverse complement.
TGAGTTGTTGGTTCTTAACCGTGGAATGATCTGTGGCTTATTTGGTTCTTCAACCTTGCTTGTAGGTGTGGACACAGCTTCTGCTACAGGTGTGCATCCAAGGTGTCCGCGCTAACTCATTACTGCAACAAGTGCAAGCGGTAGCCATCTGTTTGGTTTTGTTTGATTCAGATAGACCACATTAGGGGGTGGACTAACGAGCTGCTCGGATCGTTAAGGCTCGGCTCGTTAAGCCCGTTAAGAATAACGAGCTGAAATCATTGTTCGGCTCGACTCGTTATGTTCTTGCGAGTGCTCGCGAGCAGCTCGTTAAGGACCGTTAAGGAGGCAATGGAAAACAAACATGTGTGCATTGCCTGGTGAGGAAGAGAGTAAGCATAGGTTTTTAGATCCTAATGTAGGAGTTTCAAACATGGTTAAAGAACACTATTTTGCTTGGCCCCTTCCTGCCGAATATTTGAGATAACTAAAGTGACTCGCAGTTAAAACTGGTGAAGCCTAGCTTGTTACCGATCTTAACAAGTAGCTCACGAACATAATCGGCTCGATTTTTTAGCTCGTTAACCTTAATGAGCAAAAACCAATGCTCAGCTCGGCGCGTTAACAAAACGAGTTGAGCTCAAACGAATCGAGCAAACGAGCACTCATTTAACTCGCCGAGTTTCGAGCTTTTTGTCTAGCCCTAGACCTCACCACCAAGCTACCCAGTAGTTACTTAATTGTTACTAACCGACTACTAATACTAGATCGCAAAAAGGACTACTAATACTAGTACATGGCTTCATCTTGGCCATGTTATCTCTAGCGAAAACTGAGAATCTAGGCTTGAGACGATCGTCTGGATGTACAGAACTAGTACGAGCTAGAACCACGAGTCCACGAGTGCGCTTCGCTGCGCCGGTAATGCATTTTTCACATGTGTGGATCCAAGTTGTTGTTATTCAAAGTGCATTCACAAGGTAAGCACTCTCTTGGTTTAATGAAGCAGCAAAACAGAATCAGATGGAAACGAGCTCCATGCAAACTTGCAAAGTAAAGGCCGGTAATAATAAGCTCAAGGTGCTAAATTTTCGGGATTAGGAGTTCAAGGTTTTGATTCCGACGCTTACTACAACTTTAAGGTTTATTTCAGACTTTACTCATTCACTAGTAAGCTTGCACGCGCAATGCACGTCAAAAAAATAAATATAATACAGAGTACATATTTTAAAATTTTATTATTTTGGTTTAATTGATTTTGTTGTAGTTTTGTTTATGGAGCCACTTAAATAGGTCGCATGACCCAATGGTGTATTCAATTGCTTCATGCAGGCACAACATATAGCAAAATTCACCAAGCACAAAACCAGGTACAAAATGAACAATGCCATCCGGAAAGAATTTTTTTATGTGAACTCCAAAACAATATGAAATGGCACAAATGTTAATCCGGTGAAGGAGCATCGTCAACCATATATTTTTATGCCATATAATTTATATTATATCAGATTACTCTGTGGTCTTGGATATAACAACATAGGGAACAATATAAGGGATATTCACTTTGGGACATAGGTGTAGATGCACCCATTGTTCAAAAATTATATTTCAAAATGTCCAAAAAATTTCAAAAAAAAATCAAGATGTATGTTGATACGTCTCCGACGTATCGATAATTTCTTATGTTCCATGCCACATTATTGATGATATCTACATGTTTTATGCACACTTTATGTCATATTCGTGCATTTTCTGGAACTAACCTATTAACAAGATGCCGAAGTGCCAGTTGCTGTTTTCTGCTGTTTTTGGTTCTGACCTATTAACAAGAAATCCTAGTAACGAAATATTCTCGGAATTGGACGAAATCAACGCCCAGGGTCCTATTTTGCCACGAAGCTTCCAGAAGACCGAAGAGGAGACGAAGTGGGGCCACGAGGCGGCCAAACCCTAGGGCGACGCGGCCTGGCCCTTGGCCGCGCCGACCTATGGTGTGGGCCCCTCGTGCCGCCTCCTGACCTGCCCTTCCGCCTACTTAAAGCCTCCGTCGCGAAACCCCCAGTACCGAGAGCCACGATACGGAAAATCTTTCAGAGACGCCGCCGCCGCCAATCCCATCTCGGGGGATTCAGGAGATCGCCTCCGGCACCCTGCCGGAGAGGGGAATCATCTCCCGAAGGACTTTACGCCGCCATGGTCGCCTCCGGAGTGATGAGTGAGTAGTTCACCCCTGGACTATGGGTCCATAGCAGTAGCTAGATGGTTGTCTTCTCCCCATTGTGCTTAATTGTCGGGTCTTGTGAGCTGCCTAACATGATCAAGATCATCTATCTGTAATTCTATATGTTGCGTTTGTTGGGATCCGATGAATAGAGAATACTATGTTATGTTGATTATCAATTTATGTCTATGTGTTGTTTATGATCTTGCATGCTCTCCGTTACTAGTAGATGCTCTGGCCAAGTAGATGCTTGTAACTCCAAGAGGGAGTATTTATGCTCGATAGTGGGTTCATGTCTCCGTGAATCTGGGGGAGTGACAGAAACCTCTAAGATTATGGATGTGCTATTGCCACTAGGGATAAAACATTGGTGCTATGTTCGAGGATGTAGTTACTGGTTACATTACGCGCAATAATTAATGCAATTGTCTGTTGTTAGCAACTTAATACTGGAGGGGGTTCGGATGATAACCTGAAGGTGGACTTTTTAGGCATAGATGCATGCTGGATAGCGGTCTATGTACTTTGTCGTAATGCCCAATTAAATCTCACTATATTCATCATAATATGTATGTGCATTGTTATGCCCTCTTTATTTGTCAATTGCCCAACTGTAATTTGTTCACCCAACATGTTGTTTATCTTATGGGAGAGACACCTCTAGTGAACTGTGGACCCCGGTCCAATTCTCTATACTGAAATACAATCTCTTGCCATCTTGTTCTACTGTTTTCTGCAAACAATCATCTTCCACACTATACATCTAATCCTTTGTTACAGCAAGCCGGTGAGATTGACAACCTCACTGTTTCGTTGGGGCAAAGTACTTTGGTTGTGTTGTGCAGGTTCCACGTTGGCGCCGGAATCTCTGGTGTTGCGCCGCACTACATCCCGCCGCCATCAACCTTCAACGTGCTTCTTGACTCCTACTGGTTCGATTAAACCTTGGTTTCTTACTGAGGGAAACTTGCCGCTGTGCGCATCACACCTTCCTCTTGGGGTTCCCAACGGACGTGTCAACTGCACGCATCAAGCAAATTTCTGGCGCCGTTGCCGGGGAGATCAAGACACGCTGCAAGGGGAGTCTCCACATCCCAATCTCTTTACTTTGTTTTTGTCTTGCTTTATTTTATTTACTACTTTGTTTGCTGCACTAAATCAAAATACAAAAAAATTAGTTGCTAGTTTTACTTTATTTGCTATCTTGTTTGCTATATCAAAAACACAAAAAAAAATAGTTACTTGCATTTACTTTATCTAGTTTGCTTTATTTACTACTGCTAAAATGGCCACCCCTGAAAATACTAAGTTGTGTGACTTCACAACCACAAATAATAATGATTTCTTATGCACACCTATTGCTCCACCTGCTACTACAGCAGAATTCTTTGAAATTAAACATGCTTTACTGAATCTTGTTATGCGAGAGCAATTTTCTGGTGTTAGTTCTGATGATGCTGCTGCCCATCTTAATAATTTTGTTAAACTATGTGAAATGCAAAAATATAAAGATGTAGATGGTGATATTATTAAATTGAAATTGTTTCCTTTCTCATTAAGAGGAAGAGCTAAAGATTGGTTGCTATCTCTGCCTAAGAATAGTATTGATTCATGGACTAAATGCAAGGATGCTTTTATTGGTAGATATTATCCCCCTGCTAAAATTATATCTTTGAGGAGTAGCATAATGAATTTTAAACAATTAGATACTGAACATGTTGCACAAGCATGGGAAAGAATGAAATCTCTGGTTAAAAATTGCCCAACCCATGGACTGACTACTTGGATGATCATCCAAACCTTTTATGCAGGACTGAATTTTTCTTCGCGGAACCTATTGGATTCAGCTGCTGGAGGTACCTTTATGTCCATCACTCTTGGTGAAGCAACAAAGCTTCTTGATAATATGATGATCAACTACTCTGAATGGCACACGGAAAGAGCTCCACAAGGTAAGAAGGTAAATTCTGTCGAAGAAACCTCTTCCTTGAGTGATAAGATTGATGCTATTATGTCTATGCTTGTGAATGATAGGACTAATATTGATCCTAATAATATTCCATTAGCTTCATTGGTTGCACAAGAAGAACATGTTGATGTAAACTTCATTAAAAATAATAACTTCAACAACAATGTTTATCGAAACAATTCTAGTAATAACTATAGGCCATATCCTTATAATAATGGTAACGGTTATGCTAATTCTTATGGGAATTCTTACAATAATAATAGGAACACACCCCCTGGACTTGAAGCTATGCTTAAAGAATTTATTAGTACACAAACTGCCTTTAACAAATCTGTTGAGGAAAAACTCAATAAAATTGATATTCTCGCTTCTAAGGTTGATAGTCTTGCCTCTGATGTTGATCTTTTGAAATCGAAAGTTATGCCTAATAGGGATATTGAAAATAAAATTGTTACTACAGCAAATGCCATCCAAGTTAGAATTAATGAGAATATAAGATTGATGGCTGAATTGCGTGCAAGGTGGGATAGAGAAGAAAATGAAAAACTAGCTAAAGAGAAAAATGTAGCTAAAGTTTGGACTATTACCACCACAAGTAATGTTGATTCTTCACATGTTGCTGCACCTCCTACTATTAATGGTAAAATAATTGGTGTTGGCAATGTTTCTACTCCTAGTGCAAAGCGTACAAAATTGCCTGAAATTGCTAAAACTGCTGAAACTGCCTGTGATAAAACTGCTGAAATTTTTTCCAACCTTGGGGATGATGATCCCATTGCTGTAGCTCATAATGATTTAGATTTTGATGATTGCCACATCTCTGAAGTTATAAAGTTCTTACAAAAACTTGCTAAGAGTCCCAACGCTAGCGCTGTAAACTTGGCTTTCACAAAACATATTACAAATGCTCTCATAAAAGCTAGAGAAGAGAAACTAAAACTTGAAACTTCTATTCCTAGAAAGCTAGAGGATGGTTGGGAACCCATCATTAAAGTGAGGGTCAATGGTTTTGATTGTAATGCTTTATGTGATCTTGGTGCAAGTATTTCTGTTATGCCTAAGAAAGTCTATGATATGCTTGACTTGCCACCATTGAAAAATTGTTATTTGGATGTTAATCTCGCTGATAATGCTAAAAAGAAACCTTTGGGGAGAGTTGATAATGTTCATATTATGGTTAACAATAACCTTGTCCCCGTTGATTTTGTTGTCTTGGATATTGAATGCAATGCATCTTGCCCCATTATATTGGGAAGACCTTTTCTTCGAACCGTTGGTGCTACTATTGATATGAAGGAAGGTAATATTAAATATCAATTTCCTCTCAAGAAAGGTATGGAACACTTCCCTAGGAAGAGAATGAAGTTACCTTATGATTCTATTATTAGAACAAATTATGATGTTGACACTTCGTCTCTTGATAATACTTGATACACACTTTCTGCGCCTAGCTGAAAGGCGTTAAAGAAAAGCGCTTATGGGAGACAACCCATGTTTTTACTACAGTACTTGGTTTTTATTTTGTGTCTTGGAAATTATTTACTACTGTAGCAACCTCTCCTTATCTTAGTTTAGTGTTTTATTGTGCCAAGTAAAGTCGTTGATAGTAAAGTTCATACTAGATTTGGATTACTGCGCAGAAACAGATTTCTTTGCTGTCACGAATCTGGGCTGTTTTCTCTGTAGGTAACTCAGAAAATTATGCCAATTTACGTGAGTGATCCTCAGATATGTACGCAACTTTCATTAAATTTGAGAATTTTCATTTGAGCAAGTCTGGTGCCTCGATAAAATTCGTCAATACGAACTGTTCTGTTTTGACAGATTCTGCCTTTTATTTCGCATTGCCTCTTTTGCTATGTTGGATGAATTTCTTTGATCCATTAATGTCCAGTAGCTTTATGCAATGTCCAGAAGTGTTAAGAATGATTGTGTCACCTCTGAACATGTTAATTTTATTGTCCACTAACCCTCTAATGAGTTGTTCTAAGTTTGGTGTGGAGGAAGTTTTCAAGGATCAAGAGAGGAGTATGATGCAATATGATCAAGGAGAGTGAAAGCTCTAAGCTTGGGGATGCCCCGGTGGTTCACCCCTGCATATATCAAGAAGACTCAAGCGTCTAAGCTTGGGGATGCCCAAGGCATCCCCTTCTTCATCGACAACATTATCAGGTTCCTCCCCTGAAACTATATTTTTATTCCATCACATCTTATGTGCTTTGCTTGGAGCGTCGGTTTGTTTTTGTTTTTGTTTTGTTTGAATAAAATGGATCCTAGCATTCACTTTGTGGGAGAGAGACACGCTCCGCTGTAGCATATGGACAAGTATGTCCTTAGGCTCTACTCATAGTATTCATGGCGAAGTTTCTTCTTCGTTAAATTGTTATATAGTTGGAATTGGAAAATGATACATGTAGTAAATTGCTAAAATGTCTTGGATAATGTGATACTTGGCAATTGTTGTGCTCATGTTTAAGCTCTTGCATCATATACTTTGCACCCATTAATGAAGAAATACATAGAGCATGCTAAAATTTGGTTTGCATAATTGGTCTCTCTAAAAGTCTAGATAATATCTAGTATTGAGTTTTGAACAACAAGGAAGACGGTGTAGATTCTTATAATGTTTACAATGTGTCTTTTATGTGAGTCTTGCTGCACCGGTTCATCCTCGTGTTTGTTTCAAATAGCCTTGCTAGCCTAAACCTTGTATCGAGAGGGAATACCTCTCATGCATCCAAAATACTTGAGCCAACCACTATGCCATTTGTGTCCACCATACCTACCTACTACATGGTATTTCTCCGCCATTCCAAAGTATATTGCTTGAGTGCTACCTTTAAATTTCCACTCTTCACCTTTGCAATATATAGCTCATGGGACAAATAGCTTAAAAACTATTGTGGTATTGAATATATACTTATGCACTTTATCTCTTATTAAGTTGCTTGTTGTGCGATAACCATGTTTCTGTGGACGCCATCAACTATTCTTTGTTGAATATCATGTGAGTTGCTATGCATGTCCGTCTTGTCTGAAGTAAGAGAGATCTACCACCTTATGGTTAAGCATGCATATTGTTAGAGAAGAACATTGGGCCGCTAACTAAAGCCATGATTCATGGTGGAAGTTTCAGTTTTGGACATATATCCTCAATCTCATATGAGAATAATAATTGTTGCCACATGCTTATGCATTAAAGAGGAGTCCATTATCTGTTGTTCATGTTGTCCCGGTATGGATGTCTAAGTTGAGAATAATCAAAAGCGAGAAATCCAAATGCGAGCTTTCTCCTTAGACCTTTGTACAGGCGGCATGGAGGTACCCCATTATGACACTTGGTTAAAACATGTGTATTGCGATGATCCGGTAGTCCAAGCTAATTAGGACAAGGTGCGGGCACTATTAGTATACTATGCATGAGGCTTGCAACTTGTAAGATATAATTTACATAACTCATATGCTTTATTACTACCGTTGACAAAATTGTTTCATGTTTTCAAAATCAAAGCTCTAGCACAAATATAGCAATCGATGCTTTTCCTCTATGGAGGACCATTCTTTTACTTTTATTGTTGAGTCAGTTCACCTATTTCTCTCCAGCTCAAGAAGCAAACACTTGTGTGAACTGTGCATTGATTCCTACATACTTGCATATTGCACTTATTATATTACTCTATGTTGACAATTATCCATGAGATATACATGTTGTAAGTTGAAAGCAACCGCTGAAACTTAATCTTCCTTTGTGTTGCTTCAATACCTTTACTTTGATTTATTGCTTTATGAGTTAACTCTTATGCAAGACTTATTGATGCTTGTCTTGAAGTACTATTCATGAAAAGTCTTTGCTTTATGATTCACTTGTTTACTCATGTCATTTACATTGTTTTGATCGCTGCATTCACTACATATGCTTTACAAATAGTATGATCAAGGTTATGATGGCATGTCACTCCAGAAATTATCTTTGTTATCGTTTTACCTGCTCGGGACGAGCAGAACTAAGCTTGGGGATGCTGATACGTCTCCGACGTATCGATAATTTCTTATGTTCCATGCCACATTATTGATGATATCTACATGTTTTATGCACACTTTATGTCATATTCGTGCATTTTCTGGAACTAACCTATTAACAAGATGCCGAAGTGCCGATTCTTTGTTTCTGCTGTTTTTGGTTTCAGAAATCCTAGTAACGAAATATTCTCGGAATTGGACGAAATCAACGCCCAGGGTCCTATTTTGCCACGAAGCTTCCAGAAGACCGAAGAGGAGACGAAGTGGGGCCACGAGGCGGCCAAACCCTAGGGCGGCGCGGCCTGGCCCTTGGCCGCGCCGACCTATGGTGTGGGCCCCTCGTGCCGCCTCCTGACCTGCCCTTCCGCCTACTTAAAGCCTCCGTCGCGAAACCCCCAGTACCGAGAGCCACGATACGGAAAACCTTCCAGAGACGCCGCCGCCGCCAATCCCATCTAGGGGGATTCAGGAGATCGCCTCCGGCACCCTGCCGGAGAGGGGAATCATCTCCCGGAGGACTCTACGCCGCCATGGTCGCCTCCGGAGTGATGAGTGAGTAGTTCACCCCTGGACTATGGGTCCATAGCAGTAGCTAGATGGTTGTCTTCTCCCCATTGTGCTTAATTGTCGGGTCTTGTGAGCTGCCTAACATGATCAAGATCATCTATCTGTAATTCTATATGTTGCGTTTGTTGGGATCCGGTGAATAGAGAATACTATGTTATGTTGATTATCAATTTATGTCTATGTGTTGTTTATGATCTTGCATGCTCTCCGTTACTAGTAGATGCTCTGGCCAAGTAGATGCTTGTAACTCCAAGAGGGAGTATTTATGCTCGATAGTGGGTTCATGTCTCCGTGAATCTGGGGGAGTGACAGAAACCTCTAAGATTATGGATGTGCTGTTGCCACTAGGGATAAAACATTGGTGCTATGTTCGAGGATGTAGTTACTGATTACATTACGCGCAATACTTAATGCAATTGTCTGTTGTTAGCAACTTAATACTGGAGGGGGTTCGGATGATAACCTGAAGGTGGACTTTTTAGGCATAGATGCATGCTGGATAGCGGTCTATGTACTTTGTCGTAATGCCCAATTAAATCTCACTATATTCATCATAATATGTATGTGCATTGTTATGCCCTCTTTATTTGTCAATTGCCCAACTGTAATTTGTTCACCCAACATGCTGTTTATCTTATGGGAGAGACACCTCTAGTGAACTGTGGACCCCGGTCCAATTCTCTATACTGAAATACAATCTACTGCAATACTGTTCTACTGTTTTCTGCAAACAATCATCTTCCACACTATACATCTAATCCTTTGTTACAGCAAGCCGGTGAGATTGACAACCTCACTGTTTCGTTGGGGCAAAGTACTTTGGTTGTGTTGTGCAGGTTCCACGTTGGCGCCGGAATCTCTGGTGTTGCGCCGCACTACATCCCGCCGCCATCAACCTTTAACGTGCTTCTTGACTCCTACTGGTTCGATTAAACCTTGGTTTCTTACTGAGGGAAACTTGCCGCTGTGCGCATCACACCTTCCTCTTGGGGTTCCCAACGGACGTGTCAACTGCACGCATCATATGTCTAGATATTCTATGTTTGCACAGAAAGTTAGGCAACAAAATGACATTTTTTGTGACCCATGCAAAAAAGACAATTTTCGGTGCACCAAAAAGAGTTTCCTCGGAACATTTTCTTGTCTTTTTTGTATAGGCCAAAAATAATATCTTTTTTCCGCAATTTTTTGTGTACGAACATATAATGTTCAAATGTACACACATATTTTTTTTTTGACATTTTTTTAATGCATTTAAAATAAAAAGTAATTTTTTTGCATAATGGGTGCATTTACCCGCGTGTGCCAAAACACCATGTCCACAATATAATCTCAATGTTAGCTGAACCAAAGCAAATGCCTAAAATTTTATTTTGCCGGAATGAAACGGAAGAGATGTTCAATCTTGTCTTGGCCTATTCCCAAAAGCTTGAAATTAAATACATGAAAAGGCCAACAGAAACTCAATTCGGCTCCCGGGTGCGTATGATCCCTCTATTATAAAAACATATTTTCAAGTGATAAAAAAATTGATATATACATCTCCATAATATATGCGTGTTCGTCAAGTTTCATGAAAAAAATGATTTTTTTAGTCTACGTGAAAAGGAGAAAATTTATCTTATGATTAGTTTTGTTTTAGCACCGAATTTTATCTTTTTTGCACACGCCACACGACAAGTCGATTTTTCATGAAACGAGTTTATGAGCGCGTAGCACATGAAGATGTACGTGCAAAAAATTTATTTCAAATTTATTGACATTTCAAAATGTGTCTAACATGCATTTCAAAATAAAGGGAGCATACGCTCCCATGTGCCAAAACACCACTCCGTACAAATGAAGAAGATAAAGTACACATAGACCTAGGTGATGTCGCCCACCGCTAACGGGCTGGAATCTGACATACTACGATATTCTACACTACCACTTTCACTCTTCTCTCATAGTGCTTCCCCTCCACTGCCTCCCCAGTCCCAGTCCCAGTCGGCCAGTCCCCATCGATGGCGCATGTACCATCCGCAGATCCGCTCCCCTGCCTCCAGTAGCCGGCGAGATGACCTCTGCCTCCCCACAGATGGCGCGAGGAACACCGCCATCCCAACCTCCCCGCCGCCGCAAGTTCTAGCTCATCCGCCTCCGTCGCTGCTGCCATTTCCTCATGCCGACGGAGGCCAAGGGGCGGACCTCGTGTCCACCGGATTCTCGGCCCTGGCCACTGTACGATTGTTGGAGAGCTCTACAGTGTGCTATTCTCCTCCCGTGAGAGCAAGCTTCGAGGTAGGAAGTCCTGCTCCGGCGGGTTGGCCGTGCCCCAAGTCTCCCGGAGTGGCCGGCGCACCTTCCCAGCTCAACCTCCGTGACCGAAATTTCTGCCGGAGAAGCCTGCTGCCAGGCAGATCGCCCGCATCCTACCGTTTCCGCGCTTCTCCAACGCCCCCGCATCTCCACAAGGTTCATCAGTTCCTTAATGCTCTTTCATGAAATAAAAATGATATTACTGTTTCGGCTAATGTTTTGAGACATATGGAATTTGACAGATTAAAATTCAATCCTAAAGTTTCAGCTAAGCCTGGTCCCTCTATTCAGGGTGATGAAGAGCTGAGTGCTTCTTTCCCATCTTGTTGATGAGGTAGCAAAACTAGATTTGGATGAATTGATGCTAAATTCTGTATATTATCTAAAAGCATCAGCTCGGAAATCCAAAGCTAATTCTGCTTCAAAAAAATCTAAGTATTCGTCTAAGGTTAGATCCACAAAATCAACAATGGTTGCACAATGAATGGTATGTTCTCGAATAGCAGAGGTCTCAAGAACTTGGCTAAACATTTACATATCACTGATTGTATAACAGAACATTGTTTAGATTTTGTGGGTATTCCCGAGACCGGGAAGCGAGATTTCACTGGGAGCCTTCTAAACCGCATCTCTGGTGGGGTAGATTTTTCCTGGTTTTCTCGGCCTCCTCGGGGTCGTTCTGGGGGCATATTACTTGGTGTTAGGACTTCTACTATGGAAGTGTTGGCTTGCTTGGAAGGAGATTTCCATGTTAAACTCCACATCCGTAACAAGTCCGACAATTTCATTTGGAGCCTGGTCACTGTATATGGTGCTTCCCAGGCCGAGCACAAGGCTGCTTTTCTACGTGAATTGGTTAACCTGGCGAAAGATAACCCATATCCTATCATCATAGGGGGGATTTCAATTTACTAAGGTTTTCTCATGAGAAAAGTAGGGGCCGGGGTTTCGACAACTATTGGCCTTTCCTATTCAATGCTGTCATCGACAGTTTGGATTTGAAAGAGATGGAAATGGTTGGAGACAGTTCACTTGGGAGAATAATCTTCCAGAACCTACATATGAGAAATTAGATCGTGTACTTATGGACCATAATTGGGAATCAAAATATCCTATGGTCACTGTACGGGCTCTTCCTCGTATTGAAGGTTTGTTGGATCATGCCCCCATACTTTTAACAATCGGCAAGCATAGAACACAATGTAAACGCCAATTCAAATTTGAATTAGGCTGGTTACAACGTGATGGCTTTTTGGATATGGTTAAGCGAGTATGGGAGAGACCTGTTGCTGGTTCTAGTCCTATCCAAAGGTGGAATAATAAACTCCGTGCCATGCGGAAACACCTTGGAGGATGGGCAAGACATGTAGCAGGCATCCTTAAAGCTGAGAAACTTCGCCTTACATACTTGATCGATGATCTTGAAGCCCTTGCCGAGACACGGTTGTTGTCACCGCAAGAAATTGATCTTAAGAATCAATATAATGCGCAGATGGCTTCCATGTTGAGAGAGGAGGAGCTTAAATGGTATCAACGATATAAAGTCCAATTTATCCTAGAAGGGGATTCGAATACAAGATACTTCCATTCTGTCGCTAATGGCAGACATAGGAAGAAACTTATTCATTCCCTGGTTCAGGATGAAGGGACGATTGTGGGGCATGAACAACTCAAAACTTACATTGTACTAATTATTATAAGGGCCTATTTGGGGATCCGGATGAAGGAACTTTCACTATGGAAGAATCCATGATTCAGGATATTCCCCAAGTATCCTCAGAAGAAAATGCTTTTCTGACAGCCCCTTATTCTGAGGAGGAGGTCAAGAAGGCGGTTTTCCAAATGGAGCATAATAAAGCACCAGGTCCTGATGGTTTTCCAGCAGAGTTCTATCAAAACTTCTGGGAGATTATTAAGTCGGACCTTTTAGCTTTATTTTCTGCATTGCACGAAGATCAACTAGAATTGTTTCGTCTAAATTTCGGTGAGATAATCTTATTACCTAAGGTTTTGGAGGCAGAGAGGATTCAACAATGTAGGCCTATCTGTCTCCTAAATGTTAGCTTCAAGATCTTTGGGTCTCGTGGTGAATAGCCCTCCTCAATGATGAGCCAAAGCTTGGTAGAAGCACTGCGCACATGAGAACGCATTAAGAATTGCCAATTTTCAAAGCTATTAGATTCAAGTAGCGGTGGTGAGCCATGAGTCAAAATATGTGGCATATGTATTGGAACATTTACGGTGTAATCACTTGGTGGGGGCACCGCATGATTACCTCCTAATTGTTCTGTTACCGGAGGTTCATCCTTCCCTTTTGATGAAGTGTCAACATCCTCAAGTTCCCTTTCTCGAGGTGGTTTTGTCGATTGCTCAACAAAACCAACAAGAGGAAGAGTGTTGACTTGTTGTGGAGGAACATCAACACTTCCCTTAGGATCTATGATGAGGTTTGGTTTTGGAGCAATCAACTCCATCATCATAGCCTTCATTTGAGATACAATGGATGACTCCAATTTCTTGAGGTCATCCAATGTAGCCGGAGTATTATCGGCAATTGATGATGGAGGTGATTGCTCACCGGGAAGGGATCCATTCGCAACCGTCTCTTGTTCGACCATTTCTTAGGCGGTAAAGCCCGAGCAAGAAAACCTTGCTCTGATACCAATTGAATGGATCGTAACGAACAAGAGGGGGGGTGAATGGATGCTACGTCAAGTTTTAGCCTTTTTCAATTTTTAGTGCAACGGAAGTAAATGTGATAGCTTTGATGCTCAGGGTGATCCTAGTATGATCCTAGACGAGTGCAACAAGTAAAGGAACCAAACAAGATAGGAAGAGTAAGGAGCGGGACAACCGGAGGGTGCGGAGACGAGGCGAGGTTTGTTTCCCGCAGTTCCTCCCACAAAAGGGAGTACGTTTGCGTTGAGGAGGTGCTAGCCTCACACAAGAGGCTAGGCGGCCACACCACGAAGGAAGGCCTCACCTTCTTCCTCGAGAGAGCTCCACGAAGGTGCTCCCCCTTCTCCACTATGGCACCGGTCGAGGCGGTGACTCCTTCACAAGGTTGGGGCGAGCTCCACAACACAGGGAGGCTCCCAACAACCTATGGGGCTAGCACAACACCAAGCTAGCCTCCATAGGTGCACTTCTTCCAAGATCCCACCATAGGAACCCTACCACCAAAATCCACTAAGGACTACCACGAATTGGTGAAAATTCTCTCGGTAGAACGATAGATCGGGGTCTCCTCCGCCACTCCTCAAAGTATGAGCAAGATTGATTGGGTAGGGAGGGATATCCACTCAGTTTGAGCTCAGCAACAATGGAGGAGAGAGAGAAGAGCTGAAAACGAGCTGGAGAAGAGGAGGCCTTTATATAGGTCTCTCCAAATCCAACCGTTATGTGCAGTTTCTGCCTAAGCGGTACTACCGCTTTGGGTAAGCGGTACTACCGCTCTGGGTTCGAAATCCCCACTGAACTTGTCCACGTGGACAGATAGCGGTACTACTGCTTGCGGTACCGCCCGAGGTACCGCAATGGCCTCCAGAGCATACTGGATACCAAGCGGTACCGCAGCGGTACCGAAGCGGTACTGCCATAACCTAAGTTTCGGTACTTAAGCGGTACCATGGGCGGTACTACCGCTCTCAAGCGGTACTACCGGTTGAGGTAACGTAAAGGTACCATAACCTGTTCTGTGAGGAAATTGCGTGAGAAACCTCCAGAGCGGTACGACAGAGCGGTACTAGTAGGGTAGCGGTACTACCGCTCTTGGTACCGGTACCGCTATGGCTGAAACTGCTTTTTCCTCTTTTCCTCTCCTACCTTGTTACCTCGCGACACACACACAAAACCAGAAATCCTAAGAGCTACGCTTCAGTCTTCCGATCATAATGTGTTCAGCGAGGGCACCGTACACTTTGCAAATCTATCAAAGATAATCTTCGCGCACGGTTAAATTCATTCGAGTGTTGTTATCAAACACACAAAACACATGATATGGATCTTGCTCTTACAGAGATGTTCACCCAGGTCCTGTGGAACATCAGCAACAACCACGCCGGACACCTCCGCCCATTTGGCCTACTCGTCGCCGTCAACATCTCCAGTGGGAGGCTCCACGAGGTCTCCCCCGAGGCGGTGACCTTGGCAATGATCAAGCACCAGATAGCGCCGTGCAAGGTCGTTTGCCTGACGGACCTCAAGACCTCCTCCAAGGATCCAAGGAGGTTCAAGGAGGCGGCGAGTTGCGATCTCGATTTGCGCAAGCCCATCCATGGCTCCCGGCTGCGCAGGCTCCTGCAGACAGCGAGGGATCTCCAAGCCTCCCCGTTGCAGCAGCACACGACATTGCTAGCAATTAATCTTTGTTTGTTTCAGATGCCATTGATGGCATCCACACCCTGATCATCGCGCTCACTGCACATCCTTCCGAGGACATTTCAAAGCAACGACATTTGAACCCCATAGTTTTTAAAACATGTCAAATCTCATGTCGGCCATATATGCACGGGCCAAACATGTGCCCACACCCCCAATAAAAATCATGGGTACTGAAGAAACCGGATTTGCATGGATAATTCTACGAGGAAATCCTAAATTTTCTAGCAATTCTACTCCGTACTCCAAAACTAAGAAGAGCCCTCAAATTCCTTTTTTTTTATTTACCCAGAACCGCAAATAAAATCGCCGTCCTTACAGCAGTACAGTACCATGAACGCTGCGTGCGTGGTGTCGTAGACCATGATGCAACTTTATAACGCAAATTCTATCTCATAGTCGAATTCCTTTTCGTCGTACGCCGAGGTCGCGCGTCCGCGCCGTTGGATCAGATCGGACGATCGCGCGTCGTTCCGCGCGGGGCCACCACCTGGTCGTAACGTCCGACCGCTTTTTGGTGCGTGTAGTAATTTCCCAGGCGGTTCAAATTTCGGGACTCGTGCGGTCGTCGTCATCCATTTCGCCCTTCGCCCAAATCTCTCCCGGAGCTTCGCCAAATCGCCGGCCAAATCGCCGCCGTTCCCCCGCGATTCTCGCCGTAGAGTAGAAGATCCTGTCCGCGGCGGGTGTACACCATGTCGGCTGGCGGCTGATTCGTCGTCGGAGCTCCATTTCCGTCCGCTCGGCGGGGGGGGAGGTTTCCTTCGTCGCGCGCTGGTCACATCCCTGCATCGCTCGTCAACGGTGAGGTCTGGTTTGCGCCCTCTCCTCCCTCAACCGCAGCACCCGCATCTATTTTTGCTCTCCGTGGTTACATCCTTCGTATGTTCTGGCAGGGATTCGGGGATTTTTCGGCTTTTCTCTATTTGCTGCTACATCTACTTTCGCGCCCGACCTGTTCCTGGTAAGTGATGGCGATTTTCGTTGAGCATATGTTAGGATCTGTTGAAATTCACAGATCTAAGTTATTTTTCGAGGATCTCCCCTCCGCAACTGCTGATTTTAGTTGTAGCAACATATACATGGTCAAGCTCATAGCTGATGTTTGTGGATCCTTTTTTTTATGCAAACAGTGTTACATTCTAATGGTATGCTCTTTCCTATCTAGTGGTTACATGCACCCATGGTTTTGCATGCAGTGTGCTATGTATGTGGGAATGAAAATGTAACAGTGTAGCACATGGTTATCAAAATCAAATGCTAAGTCTAGTTTAGTCCCTGCAAAAATGGTTATCAGTTGTTCAGATGGCACAAAGCATGTAGCACATGGTCCACAAACCATGCAACTAGGTCACACAAACCATGATATACGTATCTGCATTACTGCATGTCACATGATAGCTATACCTGGGGCATGTAACTGAACATGATATGTTTGTGTTCATTGCCAGCAGCTGTAGCTGTGTAAGTGCTTGTAACATATTTTGCTAGATGTAGCAGGGGGAAAGGGATTTTCTATTTTTTTTGCTAGGTGCATGTAACTGAATCTGGTCAGTATATTACCTCCAGACCTCGACGTAGTATGTTACATGAGATATCTTTACTTAAACTAGATGACCCGTTGCGCTATCGCGCAATGGCAGAATCTGAACAGAATTTAAACCATAAGTGTTTTAGCTTATTTTAGTAGATGCATCTGTTATGAACTTCCGATATGATCCATTCACATAATCCATGGTGAACTTTGGAAGACAACAATGACCAAACCGAAATAAACAATAAATCTCCGTAGTTAAAAAAACCCGAGGGAAATATTCATTTGCAAGAGCATAAAACTCAGCATTAGAAATCTTGTGCTGAAGATCCTAAATAGTGTTTTTGATATGTTTGTAACCGCAGCCCTAAACTAAATAATCACATGATTGTGTGAATAGAGCAAGAACAGAAAATAAATATTATCTTATAATATCCCAAAATTTGGAACCAATACACTCTAGGGAGTGAGTATGTTAACATGCCAACATACTATACAAGATGAAGTCAGAAACAGGAGAACCAAGTTCATAAAAAAGAGATCGAACTCAATAAACAAAACTACCAGAGTGTGCATATATTATATATGCATTACATCCAATGACACTTACAATTATATAGCTGTTATATAGCAAGAAAAAAATAGATACATGTGATGTTCAGTTGCTGCAACTATTTAAAATGACACAAACCGTAGTTGACCGCATATATAAAATCTGCAATACTTGCATAAATTATGTAACCAAGTTTCAAACAAACCATTTGAAATTTAATGCCTTCAGCACACACACAATTATATAGCTGTTATATAGCAAGAAAAAAATAGATACATGTGATGTTCAGTTGCTGCAACTATTTAAAATGACACAAACCGTAGTTGACCGCATATATAAAATCTGCAATACTTGCATAAATTATGTAACCAAGTTTCAAACAAACCATTTGAAATTTAATGCCTTCAGCACACACACAATTATAGTCACCTGTACCTTTGCAAATGGCAGAATGCAGGCAGAATTTAAATTATAAGTTTTAGCTTACATTTTAGTATTAATAATTAGCTTAAAATTTGACTGATTAGTATAATTGTAGACACACGATTCTATCAAGATGTTGCAATAAGATATGACAATTTTAGCGCAAAGGCAAAAGCGAAACAGTAGGTCATATATTTTTCAATGAAAAACCCGAGACCAGAGTGCTAAAGTTGACCAGCTTATTTTCAAATCAAGCCAGGAACTTATAGGATGGCAATTCAAGGCAGGAACTTATAGGATAGCAATTCTGCCACTTATTCATTACATCTCTTTTTGTGTGTGGTCTAATACAATCCCAGGAACGTATATGATGGCAATTGTGCCATTTATAAATGACCCGTTGTGCCCCGGCGCAAAGGCAAAACGGGACATTAATCAAGCCATAAGTTTTACATTAATTGGTTGCTCCATGTTCAGAAGTCAATAATCAGTTACTTTGGCACTTAAATGAGATGATGTTTAGATTCACTACACATGACAGTGCACACAGAGAAACACATAAGCCCAAAGACCTAAATACCAAAGTCTGATTAGGCATGGGAAAACATACCAAATTCACAAAGATTGCCACAAAATAAAGTATTCTAAATTCTCATTACTTCATTTGTTTCCATCCAAACTCAGCAAAGTTTGTCCAGATTATTTTGCAGCGTTGCGAGAGAATGGTGTCGTTTCAGGAACCATAGCAGATGCTTGTTGCATCTTAAAACAAAGATGAACTACTAAGTCTTCTCGTATTGACTGCTTGCTGCTTGAGCTCGCTGAACCTTATGGATGATCATTTGTAAACTGGAAAAAACAACAAAACAAGAGAAGACTTTCTGATGCTCGGAGGAAACAATAATATAAGTGCATAATAGAAATACTCAATATATCATAACCATATAAGTATATTTTCAAAGAATCATGCACTAAGAGGCTCATCTCTATGTGCACTGTGTCCGAAGAACAAATATATACCGGAACAAGCATTACACACCAGCATATGCGTGCACCATTCAATGGTCAATGAGAATAAGTCATAAAGTAATACAAGAGAATCTTCTTCCTTCATGCACTGGTGCATGCATATGAATCACTCCAATAATTAAATATTTTATAACATAACTGAAGGGTCTCGCTGTTACATAAGAACCACAGTTCAGCGAGCTCCATGGACACAATTAAAGAGGTTGGAGAAAATGAAAAACATTTGAAGGATAATAGTTTGAAAGCAAAATCTATAACCTGGAATGGAGACATTATACATTACCAAACATGTTCTAAATATATCTTGGGCATCTACTTTATGCCTAACTAATATAGAGAGCACTTTACATGGCAGGAAAATGAAAACGTTGAAAAAAAGATTGGTACCAGTTGTAGATACAACTATCAAAAGGGTCAAAAAAAAATTTGCACGAGGACAGGGCCTAGAAGGCCCCAGATATCCATTCAATCCACCATTCGCCGGCGTCCTCAAGCGTCGCCGCCGAGGATCCAGCTCCATTCCTGACGAAGAGTCGAAGCCGCCGGTCACCTTCAGTTCACCGGGGACACACCACTTGATGAAGAGGAGGCGCCACGCTCCAACAAAGAGATCGAAGAAGGCCTCCGCCGTGGAGGATGTAGTTTCGCCGCCCTGCCGGCAGAAAATCGCAGAAGCCCAGATGGCTCTTGCGTGTTTGAGCTCGAAGAAGTAGCACCACTCAGGCAACAGCCTGCTCCAGATGGTATTGTGGCAGTAAAGAACAAACAGTTTTATGTTAGATTTTCAGCAAGTGACGGGAACAGATGAGCTTCTTCTCGCTCGGAAGTGTTGGGTCTCAGGAGCGGAGACAACCCACCAATTCTTCCCAGAATGGCGAGTTACACCTGCCAGTACATCTGCAGAAGGCAAACAAATGAGAAGAAACAAAGAAGCAGGCAATCAAAACCTAGAAATAAAGTACATGACAGTGAACAAATTTGTAGAGCTGCTCCGCAATGATATTTGAAAAAACATGCCCTTCTTACCTTGTATACATTGGAAAAAGGCACAAAAGCAATAGGAAAGGGATCTTCTATGTTCATGCTAAAAGGAAATGAATACATATAGCTATTTGGCAACCAACAGAAACTAAAAAAACAGATGTTATTTCTATTTTGCAGAACTATTTTGACGGATGCATAACACGCAGGTGTGCACTAATTTTTGAAATAACCATTCCCCTAAATTTGAAATAGCCGTTGTTGTTCAATCCAGTAGCTGTAACTGATGAAAAATGCAACAAACAGATCCGACAATCTCTTATATAACTCATCAAAACAGGCGACTATATCCCAAATAAATAGAAAAGATTTCTAAAAATTTAGGGTAAGTTAACAACAGTGTTAAGTAGTAAATGGATCAAGGCTGGCACGTGAATATATGTTACTTGCAAGGAAAAGGAACACACTGTAATAATGCTGTAATGCCCCATATGAATGATCAGCTATGCTTTCCTTTTCTCGGGGAACAAAAGGCCACACGATAAATAATGATGGAGCTTTCTATTCATCCTCCTTTGACTAAATAAAGAGAGAAGATTTTGACTACTCAATGGATATCAAATAGTTTTGAAGAATAATTACCTGCAACCCTCCCTGGAAATAATATGATGTTGACACAGTTTCCGTACATAACATGGATCTGATGCTAATGATTACAGCAGAGATACACTTGAAGTATAGCTCAGTTCTCGCACTGGAATAACTTCAGCCAACAGTCACCAGCGTAGAAGAAGTTATCAAAAAACATGCTTGCTTCCAACATAAACCACTGATAAGGTCACACAGCAACCATCATTATGAGAGGAAGTTTTCAGCGTAAGCCACGGATACATTGCCAAACAATGACCTAGACCTTCTGATCTCACCCATGCGAGATGTATCCTATAAACAAAATAACATCAAGCATTATTAATTACCTGGCTACACAACATAGATATATCACAATCATTGGCATGGCACTAAACATCTAAGATACTTTATATAGCTGAGATAAAAAAACCTAAATGTTAAATTCAGAGAAATACAATCAGCAGCTCCCAAAAATTAACAACATGAGCCTAAGCAAAATTAAACTCTCAGCAGGGTCCAAAATATAGTAACTAATTTGCACTGAACATCCAAGATATATATAGCTGAGATAAAAAAAAACTAAATATTAAATTCAGAGAAATTCAATCAGCAGCACCCAAAAATTAACAACATGAGGCTAACCAAAGCACAGCTGAATGTAAAAAATAATTCAATCTAAAATATTGAAATAATTCGTAGTGTGTCTTCTTTCGACACATGTGGAACTGACCTGTACAATTGACTGGTACACACATAGCCTTTCTTCAGAAGTTCTTTGAACTGACCTGTACGATTGGCTGGCACACATACCTCCATTGTGTTTCCCTGGAACCAAAAATGAAACTTTAATATTGCTTTGCACAGAAAATAAGTAAGTTTGTCAGCTGCTAATTACGCAGTAAGAAGAGAATTCTGTAAGTCTAAATAGTGAGAAGCATATCCGTAATTAGTTACTGTATTTTTGGCTCATGTAAATACTTGGAAACGCAACCGCCTTTGCTCTCCAAAAGTGCCTCGTTTATGTTTGTTGGTGTGAGATCGGAATGGCGTGCAGCGAAGGTATTGAAGATTTGAATAGGTATATATTTTGTGTTATCTTATTTCGGCAAAATGATTAATGCCTAGTTTACTGATCAATTTGTCGTGGTTGGACGGTAACGGAATCAAGCATGTGTAAAACAATGGTGTCATTAGTGCCCTAAAATGAAGGATAATAATATATTTATCAGGAGAAAAAGAGTCACATATTGTCTCTGGTAATGCAAGTAGTTTATATAGAGGAAAAGGGTACAAAGTTGAGACAACTCAACATTTTTCCTATAGGCAGGAGTAAGTAAGTCAAGCGACTGAATTATGAGATGTACCTCATGGCAACAACATTGAAATCCAGCTCATATGAGATGTACCTCATGGCAACAACATTGAAATCCAGCTCATATAAGTTTTGCCGCATATTTCCCAAAACATGTATTCCGAGAGACAACAACGCATCACCAAAAAGCCTTAAAAAACACGAACGGTAAGAACTAAAGCATAAACCAGACAAACCATTAGAATCAGCAGGAGTATTCAGCGCACCACCTGGCAAAATTGAATCGAGACCCTCCGAGGGTGGAACTTGAAGGTAAAATAACATTCAAGCGATAGGACTACTCATTAGGAAATTATATATCACAAAGAATATGATATACATTTAAGACTAAAAAGAATATGCTTAAGGAAAAGCATATATCTTCCAAGTTAAGCATAGCTATCAATGAAACCAGGGGTATTGTAAAAAGGAATGTCCATTCCTAATTAGGAGCCAACCATGGATTTGGGGATGTGTAGCCAGGCTAACAGATGCAGCCACTGCCACTCGCCATGGAGCCGGAAAAATCACTTCTTGTAGGTGGACAGATGCAGTCAGAAGCAATGTTTTGGTTTTTCAGAAACTTTCTCCATCGGGTCAGACATAACATTTCTACACAAACGCTCTTTTTTTCATTGATAAATGGAAAAAACAGTTGCAAGCCACATATGACATTCATTTTCACACAACATGATGACTTTCTCCATCGGGTGAGGGTTAATTTTTCAACACTACATGTGCTCTGCAAGTGTTATAAGGGAAATCGAGAAAGAGAGAGAGGGGCAGAAATTACTGCAATACCAGCGGCAATATCTGGTTGCTTTTCTCCTTCTTGTGTTTCCCTAACCAGATCTGCTGCAACCTGCTACCTGTAAGGAGACGGCACAATAGCTTACCTCAAACAAAAAAAGAATCATAGATTCATCATGCTAAGAAAGAAAGAATGGTCCAGTACAAGGTCATGTCATTGTGTAGCAATTTTTTATATTTCTAATCCAAGCACCCCATTTGCTCTTAGATAAAGTGTTACTCTTGCAAATCCAGTAATTCAATTGCTTGATTTTTACCATAAAAAGATAGGAAGTGGCATGCCTGGCTGGCATGTCTAAATCAGAGGAGCCGTTTTTGGCCACGATGACAAGATTGTCTCAACTACAAAAAGGCCAATACCTTGATCCGAACGGCCGAAAAGGTAGCGAGCATGCTCCTAGCAAAGCAGCAACGCACGGAAACACCAACCAGCTTGTGCAAAGCGACAGAACGGATGGAACAACCTGCAAGAAAACAGACAAAAGCACATGAGACACCATGCCATTTCTCAAGTGTGCCCCGATCCGTGGAGGACAGAAAGAAGGAAGAGGAGGACCTTACTCGTAGAGGAGTCTGCTGGCGCCGAATCCGTGCAAGCCACAAATGAAGAGAAGCCGAAATGAAGAACCATCTCTGAACCATACAGCTAGCTCAAAGCAACATCAAGAATTGCTTGGCTAGATGCACGAATCTGGATGGACAGAATACTCTGTATTTGGAAATGATGCCTTGACCTGTAAAGAAAAGAAGATATCATGTTATAGTGGAGAGATTTAACAAATTAAAAGACCACATCTACTCGACATATTATAGCATATAAAGAGGCTAGCAATGCATCCTCTTTAAATCTTCTTTGTAAGGCTAGATATAATCACTTATTAAGGTTAAGAAAAGCTTCAACAGCACGGCGTCTTTGTTAAATGCAGTGAATAGTCACCATTAGTGCAATGGACAAAACTCATGGTGAAGCAGGCGATTGGCTAGCCAAAAGAATTATAGAAAAAATGATCAATCACTAACCTAGCAAGCATATATCCAAGCAAAGAAGGAAAGGAACCTGATGGTATTGGCATCTTGCCTCTGAGGCCAGTGTGCACAAGTTGGCACAATCAATACAATGCATAAACTCTTGTTTATGCTACTGAATGCAATATATCATGGTAGCTATATAATTTTCCTAACTTCAGTCAGAAAAACAAGTTAACGAAGGCAAAAAGTAGCAGCAACTATTCACCAACGAAAATGGGCATAAAGGCCTCAAATCAGAGCAAAATTGAGGAACTGGGAGCACACAATGCAACCAAAAATATACTGAAAGGAAAGAAAGCTTTTTAAAAAATAGGGTTGCTCTTTTACATGCTCACAGAAACTGAATGGTATGATCGCTAGACAGGCCAGATTCTGAAATCCAAAATCTACAGTGCTTTATAAACCCTTAAGACAATACTCGTATATACGAAAAAGTGACTTCCGAACTGACTTAGAGTAAATTGTTACATTTCTCCAAGCAATTTACAAGAATGTATTTATTTTGAATTTTCCATCAGACGAGCTTCATTTTAATTCTTCGACCAGGTTGAACACTACGGAGTTGTAAATCATACTCCTATATAGATCAAATAAGCCAATTCTCATATTCAGGAAATTAGTTATTCCATGCTGCAAATATGAGTGAAGACATGGATTCCAGATGAAAATACTCCACATATATATTCTAGTTTAATATTAACATACCATCATATATTTGATCCCGCGAAGATGTATCCTGATGCTAAAATCGACTATTGATGATCAGGTAACTAATATCAGATCTGAAGTTTCGTGAAACGACGAATCCTGATACCCAAACAAAGCATGATGGACAAACACCATCAGGTAACTAATATCAAATCTAAAGTATCATTAAAATGAATCATTGCTTGTTATCTGCAAAATAAAATAACATAGGGGAAAAAGTTGGGTTTGATCACCTCAACTTTATGCCTATGAGTACATACGAGCAACAGTTCTCTAAATTAGTTTATTTAAGTGAATGGAGACATGAAAGAGCAACACAAGATTCTATGCCTTTCAATCTATGAACCATGACGCTAGACTTGTTTAATCAAGCACAATTAATTCAGACATCATGCTATAAAAGGCATGAACCCTACAAAAGAACAATTTGGGTCAAACATTTATTTTAATCCATCTACCATTAGTTCATACATAGTCGTCAGTGGTAGCAAGCAACAGACAAGCAAAGAACGACCTTCCACTATTTAAATCACCATTTTTCCATGCATTGTACTAAAATGATATATCCATGATATTTATTAAATGGTGGTTCCAGTGAATAAATTTGGAATAGTAGACACAAAAGTCACTCCCCCATGGCCTCGTATAGTTTAAAAGCCTTCCAAAATTAAGCATCAACCGAAAAACTCTAACTGCCTATTTTCAGGGCATGGTTAGTTTCAACCGAAAAAACTTTAACAACATGCACCCTTTCTTTAAATAGACTACTCTGCTATACTGTATTTATTAGTTGCCATAGAAACATGTGTGCTCCTATCATCAGGTTTCCACGAATGTTGTTTGTTTACCTTTTTTTTCTTACTCCTTTGGTGACTGAATTCTGGGAACAAACGTACCTCCACTCGCAGGGCCGAAGAGGAAAGAAGAAATTTCCCCAAGCAGCAGCGATGCACGCACATGCCATCCTAGAAGAATTGACAGATGGCAAGCAAAACAAGCCAAAGAGTGGGAAGAAATCAGCAGGCAGGCATTGCAACAAACATGCAAGGTGCAAGGAAGATTAAAGGCATTGCAACAAACATGCAAGGTGCAACAAACACATGAAAAGAAGGAGACCCACCAGAATACGTAGGTAAAGATTAGCGTAGAAGATGTGGACGAACATCCTAGACCTGGATGCAAAAAGGAAAAGGAAAATTAGGCAAACCCATTAACAAGAACAGGGCATGGAGGGCAACGAACACAGTAAGCCAGTGCGAAAGAGAGGAGAGAAGAACGGTGAACCAACCTCAACCGTACGCATGCACGACAGGAAACTCCGCGGGCAGAGAACGCTGAACCAACGGTGGTCAGGCCCGGGGCGGCTCATCAGGGTCACAATTTCTGTAGTTTGACCAATTCCTGTTATCATTATAAATTTCCAAAGATGCGCCAGATGCAGCCGGTGCTGCTCGTCATGGAGGCACAAAGATAATCGCTTCTCATAACCTAAAAAGGCACCTTACCAGCTTGCAACATATATGGTTGGTAGCTCATAGAAGAATAAACACCAAAAATTACATATCACCCTTAGTTCATAGTCATTGCATGACCCCCTTTGCAGCCTTAATTTATATCAGATTAATGAGTTATTTAGAACACTTGAAATAAATAAACCACATTTTTTCAAATCACCATGCATTCATATAATCTGTTTCTTTAATTAAATAAAGAAACTCACCAATTTCTTCAACATCCTTTGTAGCATACTGACATCAAAGTCCACCCCCTCTGTAGCAGCCTGCCGAAGAGAAATCCATAAGAGAATTAGGGAGGCTAACACCAAATGGCACATAAAAATCCACTACTCTGGAATTTTATTTATTATTATAGTTAGCCAACATGGAAAATGTTAGCCAACATGGAAAATGGAAACACAACGGAATAACTAATTCGAACACGGAAAAGAGATAATTAATCATTAGAGGCAAATACTGAAAACATGTTGATCTTGTAGGATTCTATTTCTCTGCTGAAAATATTTATGGAGTACAATAAGTATAGTGTGTCATACTGACATCAAAGTCCACCCCCTCTGTAATTTCGCACCATTTAAATGTCAAGTTAGTTGTAAAATTTTATCTAATAACAATCTTAAACCCTTGAGCCACAATAAAAGGTATGTCTGACTAAAAGCATAAGGATGTTAGTGCAGTTTCTCTGAAAAGAGAATGTAATAAAATATATTAATGCCTCTGTATGCAATCCTACCGCAAAATGGTACGAAAAAATAGAGACAGTAAATATGAAGCAACTCCTACATAGTATTCTACTTGCTTTCTCTTGTAAAGTAGACCATGAAACTAATATTCTACCCACCTACACATTAAGCAACTCTCACCTAATATTATGACTGCTACCCAGTTGCTTCAGACCCACTCCACGAACTGCTCCTTCCAGAGTAAATAGTCAAGCTGGATGCAAGAAGGAACACACAAAAATGAAAGAAAAGCACCGCAAGCAAGGGGCAAGGAATCAATAACAAAGCGTATTGAATATATAGTTTGCCCACAATTCATGATAACATGAAAGCACCGCAACTGAAGATTAAACAAGATGCTGATATTTTGTAAAATACAGAACCCAACAATTGCCAACACCTTGTGGCCCACTAAAATCATCACCATATATATATGCATATATTGAACTGAAGAAAATTTAGTGGATGGAGTAGAGTAACAGCTGAAGTGGCGAACCGCTGCTAACCTTGCTCGGGTTGTGGAGGTCACGGAGCCTCAACATCATCTGTGCGCACAGCCTGGGTACGTCTGATGTGTGGACCTCCGCCGCCCCATAGCCGCATCACGCAACCCCTCACGAATAGCGGGAATCCCCATGACTTTTTGCTTGTCAATGCGCCATCTCATCAAGCTCGTCGATGCACCGTCGCGATCGCCATCGCCGATCTTGAGGATCTATTATGACAGCAAAACCAGCATGTATATTAACACTGGAAAATTACCGAAGAAGGGATATCCGCTATTTTTTAGAAGAATAAAAGTGCAACAGAACAATTGATACAAAGGTATAGTCAAGCATACCCCAAACCCCACCTTCTTATGTGCCTATCTTGGCGTAATTGTCCATTTCATTGTGGACCCCTTGACAAAATTACGGTGAAGAGAGCTATAGCTTACTTAATTTGTGGATGGTGCCTGAATAACCTCCAGCGCCATCTGAGCGTCAACATGCTGCAGCTCACTACCCTGAAGTAGGACAACCTCTGAACAATTTGAAGTCGGGTAATTAGGCCAACACATAAAATGAGAACCATTAAATGGGTTTAGAAGCGTTGGTTAAAAATGTGGGTAAAATTTACAATAAGGGTTAAATGGTAGTCTAAAATATATATTAAGACCTGCAGTTAAAAGAAATTGTCAAACCTTAATTTAGGCTATAGCTGGCAAGAAAATATCTAGGTGTGTGAGTGATAGGGAGGTAGTACCATGAACACTGACAAATATGCATATTATCACATATGCCAAAAGTGGCCAACTGTACAACAAAAGGAATTTGCTAGCTTGAGTAGATCATAAGCAACTGAAAGCAAGTATATATGCTATAAACAAGATCCGACAAGGATGAATAAGCAACTGAAAGCAACTTTACCTTCAGGAAACTGTGTGAGTGCATCAGTCACCACAACACCATTATTCGCGGTCTGTGCATTATACAAATCGATATGCTCAACCTCACCGTTACAAACACCCAGCACAACCATTAGAATCCTGCACAAGTGATGAATTATTAGAAAGAAACACGCATATAGAGCAGAATCCATAGTAGAATTGATGAACTCAGCCTTCCTATTCTCAGCACACCGCAAAACCGAGAACAAATATGCAAGGTCGCGACAGTGAACCTTCTGACTGGAACATGGAGTTGTCCTGATGATGAAGATCCTTTGTGAGATCTGCTATACCAGAGGAGACTGGTCCACATCCAAGAAGAAAGTGAGCAGCTTGACCTTCAGCACCAATAGGTGGAAATTAATCTTCTCAAATTCATAAATAAGGAATAGTAAGGACACACAAACTGAGATATATTATCAAAATAATCGGCTGCAATTTTATTTGAGTAAAGTACAAAAACATATCTACATGATGATTTCTTTAGAAATGCAATATTGTATTCCTCTTTCCAATACTTGTATAAATAAACTTTAAACATCAGTACAAAGCACTATATATAAATTTGCAGCACTCATGAATCCGTGTGCTAAGACAATCTCTCGCTGTTTATCTCCTTACGCTTTCCCAACCAGATCTGCTGCTAGCTGCAAGGAGAAATAACTTTAAGGTTGCAATCCATGGTCTAAACTGAAATCGATTTACTACATGCAAATAATCAAGAACACACCAGACATTAGAGCATGGGAAGAAACACAACATACCATCGCAGATGCAGGCGTCGGATTTGAGGGCCATGGCCAGCGTGGCCAACAGCAGAGAGGAAGAGGAGAGGGAAACGTGGGGGATGGGCAAGCTGGAGACCAGAACTCGATCCCGCCGCCGCTGCAGCCCTCCATCCGCCAGATCTCGAGCACCGGCAGCCATCGCGCATCCCCGCGCCGGCCGAAGAACCGCCATCCATGGATCTCATGGAGTCACGCAGACCGCGCCATCTCATGTGTGCCCCGATCCGTGGAGGATAGAAAGAAGGAAGAGGAGGACCTTACTCGTAGAGGAGTCTGCTGGCGCCGAATCCGTGCTCCTCCACCTCCGTCCCAGCGCCGCCCCTTGCTGCTCCTCCAACTCCGGCGCAGGGTAGATTGAGCGTGAGAGGCACGACGGCGGCTGCTCGGAATCGCACAGGAGGCGCCACGGCGGCGGAGCAACACGCCGGAGATGCGTAGGTCGAGGAGGAGAGGCGGGATGGCAGCTGCTCGGGGTGGCGGAGGAGGAGGCGCGGTGGAGGCTCGGGGTCGATCCCGAGAGGAAGCGGGGATTGGGGGAGGCTCGGGATTGGAGTGAGGAGGAGCCTTTTGGTTGGCTAGGGTTTTCACCGTTTTTGGTTTTCTGAGCGACGCGAGCACGGACTCTGGTTGTCTCAAACAAACGGCCCCACGCATGCACGGGCCCAGCCGTCATGCACTCAGAACAAGCAGCGGACGGTAGGAAAAAGATTACAACATCCAACGGTTGAGGTGAAAAGCGGGTTGGAAAATTTACTGTGCACGTGTAACGGACGAACCAGATGTTTTTGCCCCTTTTGAGTGCCTTGGTTGGCCGGGTAGTCTAGGGACATTTATAGGAGAAATTTTTTTCTGGCTGCTTTAGTGGCATGTAAGGTAACTATAGATTTTATCATCTTACATGCAGTGTTTATTGCATCACGTCGACCTTGTTTAAAATTTATAGCTCCCACTCTCTACCATCCTTTTTTTCTACGATTGAGTTTTTTGGTGAATGTAACATCATAATGTGTAGGACACAAAATGGAACATGCAGCTTACATATATGCTATATGCAATAATAGATTTGAGCTAGCTTTTTTTCCTTATGTATATTCAGATTAAATGTTTTTTGTTTTCACAGTTAAACTAACTAATGTTCTTAGACAGAAAATATAACTATGGACAACAACGAAGAATCTAGGAACCCCATGGTTTCTCGTTTAGTTATGGATTACCTTAGTCTGCAGCCTGGCCCAGTAATTGGTGTCCTCTTGGTTTGTGTCCGTTTCTCTTCATCACCTGAGGCAATTTTTCATACACTCCACACAGTCAAAGCTTTGACTACTGCTCCTATCAATTATGTCGTAAACAGCACACGGCATGCTCAACTGATTGTTAGGTGCACAAACCCAGTTGATGCACTAAACCTAGATTACACAAGGGGCACCTTCAAGTTTAATGACACGTTGATCAAATGCATCAACTTCGAAACCATCAGCATGTTACCTTATGATGAAGACGATGTTTACTCATGCACTGTTGAGCATTTCCTTGCATGCCATGAGGGCAATTCTATTATGCACTACCCTAGAGGGTTTGGGACTCCAATCGAAGACATGGACTTGCATTACTACCCCACGTTGTCCGCCACCACAATGGACATCCTTGGTGTATAAGAAGGCCCTTCAGATTCTCTGCTCAGAGTGGAAATCAAGTATTTCGGACGCCCTAGGGATTTCCTGTATGCCATACGAGTTGCCAACCTCCCAAACCACAAGTTTGCTGTTGACCAAGATGGAACAATGTACATGAAGTACAGGACCACATTTGAAGCTCATTACACATCTATCCATCACTTCTACGTGGGTGGACACATGATGATCAAGTTCTATCGAGTAGCAAATGTCAACAAAAGGATTGCTGCCCTTGACGCGTCTTTCATGCCAATATATTTCAGGGCTTCAATTGATGATGCATGGGAACGTGTTGTCTAGTGCATCTAGGGGAGGAAATACCATCAGGCTGCACCGGGGGGGAGAGGCTTCGAGTGATCTTTTTTTTTGGAATTTCATAACTAGATTTTTGGGAGGATGTTCCCAAATCTTCTTTGTCATATTTTCCCTGTGTTTTTTTACCTATGCTGCAATGTACTTCTGAACATGGAAATGTAATAAGTACTTTTTATTATGTCGAACCTTCATTCTCATTTTGTATTAGTTCCTATGAACGACATTTATGGTCTGTAATTTTTTTATATATGTGTGGATTGTTCGTTTCTTTTTAGAGAGAGTCTATAACTCTTTTCTGTAATGTATTCCATCTCAATTTCTATTACTCTGAAATTTTAAGGGTTCACTTTTCTGGGGAAATGTCTTATGCAGGTTACATTTTTCTAATAAACTGTAACTTCTTTTTTTATGCAGATTTTTTGTTACAGGTACAATGACAAGATCTAGTAGTAACAAGAAAAACAAGTCTGTCAGAAGATATTCAAAGTACAACCAGATGCGCCATAAGCTTACACTGAAGCGTTCGATGTCACCAGTCCAATTCATAATCAAGCAAGAGGAAAATGTGCCTGAAGCTAGACCAGCCATTCAATTTGTGAAACAAGAATCTCCAGGGGCTGGTAATGAACAGCACCAAGATAATATGGTTAGTCACTTTATAACATCCTAGTCTACTGCCTTTTTTGCTCTTTTTCATTTGTATTCTGTAACTGTCATAGTGAAAAATACATCCTCTGATTTTTTTCAACTACTTTTTTGCTTTGTTCTGTAGACAAAAAGTAAGAAATTGTTTTAGAGAGCTTCACCTATGAGGATGGTCAGGTTATACCCAAACATTATAGAGGAACAACAGCTGTTGATAAGGAACAATGACTATGGCGGTCTCCTGGATATTAAGTGTTCTAAGTTGCATCCCGATCTGTGCCAGTTTCTAATGGAAAGCTTTGATCTTGCGTCTTGCACATTAGTGTTCCCGGGACGTGGCACAATACCTGTGACATAAGAGTCTGTTCAACAAGTTATCGGTGTTCCATTTGGAGATATTGATGTCATTTTTGCTCGAGATCGAGAGGCAACTGCTTTCATGAAGGAGCAACTATCGCTTACTGGGAGGAAACAGCCGACCCTTACCTCATTAGAAACAAGGCTTACTGCAATGAGACCTGCTAACAGCAAATTTCTGAGGCTTTTCATAACTTTTGCAATGTGCTCTGTTCTGGCTCCAACAACTGGAATCCGCGTCAGCCCTAGAGTATATCCTTCATTGATAAATATTAAAGAAGCAAAGCGGCTCAACATGTGCAAGTTTGTTATAATGATCCTTTGTAAATCATTGAGTGTAGATGCAGACAAGGAACAAGTCAGTCCATGCATGCTGTACCTCATGGTACCTCTTCCTTCTCCAATTTATTCATATGTTTTTGAAATCTAACTTTTACCCATGCATCGTCTCTTCTCAACATGATTCTACAAAGGAAACGCTTTTATTACATCCATGGTCTTCTTTTTCTTCTCTTTTTTTATGACAGGTAAGGTAAAATATCTTGACTCATTACAGTTGCGGGATTTGGATGTAAACCCTGAAGGTACTAGAGTGTTAGTATGGACAAATGAAATGGCTAGAAAAGCTATAAAGCAAGACACTAAAGAAAATGGCTCATTCGGTGCATTACCGGTGAGTTTTTCCCTCTTCATTTAGGTGCTTTTAGTGTTCGTTTTTTCATAAACTCCATTACTCTGACATGTTACATTGCATTTCACACCCATGTCTTTTTTAGAAACAACCTTATTATATCCTTATGTTTTTTTCTCGATATAATTGCAGCTAAAGCAAGAATTCTCAGAAGTACAAGATGCATCGGATGACAGGACAATAACAGATGGAAGTGATAATGAGAATGTGAATGTTGCATCCGATCCAGAGATGAATGAAAGCTATGGTAATGATGGTTGCATGTCGGAGTCTGAAGTTGCAAAAAGCATAACAAGCGGCCCATCTGATGCACTAGCGCAGGGGTATGAAAACAACAATACTGCTAATGACAATGGGCAATCAGAAGAAGACGAATATGTTCAGATGTCACAAAGCATTCTATTCTCAGACCCTCGCAAAATAACCAAGTTCATCGAAACGAATGCTCCACAAAACGTTACACAGGAAGTAAGTCGTGAAATCATTTTTTTATACTTGCACATTTAAATGCTGACCACTATCATTACATCCTTTTTGAAAAATTTATATAAAACACCATTTTCTATGAACAACAATTTTAAATTTCTTCTTCTACAGTACATCTCATTTCTTTCCAATTATCTTCTTTTGTAGGACAAAAGGAGATTTACAGAAGCAGTTGAGTATGCGTGCCATGGTTTTGAAGCTTCCTTGCAAATGCTAGTCAGGAACCTAGCCACGAGCCGAAGTGACCCAACGACATCAATGAACCACAATTCTATGCCAGAGAAATCAATATTACCCAGTCCAAAACAAAGCAAGAGAGCTCCTCCAAGGAAACCAAAGGTACACAAAGACACATAGTTGCAAGGTCCTAAACATGAGGATGTTGGTACGATTCATTCTCAAGTGGAAACCAAGGATTCAAGTAAAATAACGGCAGATGTAACTAAAGCAAGACCAAGCAATACTACCAGTTAAGAGAATGTACAAGGAGAATCAAAGTTGGATGGTAACACGCATGCCGCCCAACATCCTTCAGTTGGTGCAGTCATAGCAATTCGAGAGTCAGAGAAGGAAGAGTCTGATCCTGCTCCCGCAAGCTCTGATGCCAAAACCAAAAAGCTTGTCAGTGAACATGCGAGTTTGGAAAAAGAAGATGAAGCTTCAGTTGATGCGAAGAATCTTCAAAAGGATGAGGAGCATGTAGTTATAGTTGACACAGAAATATCAGCACAACAAAATGCAGTGTTGCCCAT
This sequence comes from Lolium perenne, assembly GCF_019359855.2. Classification (NCBI taxonomy): domain Eukaryota; kingdom Viridiplantae; phylum Streptophyta; class Magnoliopsida; order Poales; family Poaceae; genus Lolium; species Lolium perenne. The sequence goes on along the minus strand of NC_067246.2, from coordinate 195,016,309 downwards.
AGAGGACCAGCACACCACGAAACATGCTCTTCCCACTGCAAAAAGTGCTGCCACATTCGATAATCAGCTCAGTGATCATGGAAAACTTGAAGAACAAGCTGAAGTTACAGTAGTGGAGCAGGAATGTGGAAATGTTATTCCACTCATTGGTGGCAAAGGAAATAAAGTTCTTGAAGATGCAGAGGTTACATTGGCAGATACAGATAATGTCACAACCAACACCCTCAAGTTTACTCACATTGACAGTACGAAAACTGAACACATAGTGGCTTTGATGAGGGATCTGAAGAGGAAAAGATGTAACAGAGCAGAGGATGATATTGACCAACATGAAAACAATGAAGAAGAAGTTAAACCAGAAACTACATGCATCAATTTTGCTGCCATCGATCGCAACGCAAACATGACTTCATCATAGAAGGAACATGTGGTACAGACACCAAACATGTTAGCAGATGACAGCACTTGCAGTGAAGAATCAGAATCCAAACTAGAAGAAAATAGGAGGAAGGAGTTCTTGAAGTATGTTGGCACCGAGATACACAAACAGCCTGAATTTCCTTTGTTCGAAGAACCTGAGTTCGTTGATATCGGCACACCTATTCTAGCTAGGTGTCAGTTAATGAAGAACATACCACAAATGGAACCTTCAATGGATGGGCTGGAAACTGTGCATGATGCTATTCTGAGGCCTGATTGCCAACAAATTCTTGCTCAAATGGAGCCTAAAATCATACTAAAGAAAAGGAAAGATGTAAGGTTTGTTGACAAAAAAGACAAGAGAACCAAAGTTGAGGAAACCAATGTAACATCACCAGGCAGGTACCGAACTAGGTCTGTTGTGCGTCAAGAGCTCAAAAACAGTCCTATGAAGGATGGAATAGGCACAACACCAAGGAAAAATGCAACTGACTCGGGAGCCAGCCCAAGCAGTAGCAATTCGCGCAGGCAGACTAGGTCACAAGTGAAAGGATACGGATGTCGCCTAGAGGGGGGGGGTGAATATGCGGTTTAAAACTTTTACGAGATGGGCTTATCAAATGCGGAATAAAACTAGCGTTTACTTTGTCAAGCCCAAAGCCTATATGGTTCACCTATGTGCACCAACAACTTATTCTAAGCAAAGGTTCACCTAAGTGCACCAACAACTTATGCTAAGCAATACAAGCAAGCATGTGATAGCAAGATATATATAACTTCAAGCACGATGGCTATCACAAGGTAAAGTGCATAAGTAAAGAGCTCGGGTATAGAGATAACCGAGGCACGCGGGAGACGAAGATTTATCCCGAAGTTCACACTCTTGCGAGTGCTAATCTCCGTTGGAGAGGTGCGGTGGCTTAGTGCTCCCGAACGCCACAAGAGGCTCACCTTGAGGTGTGGTTGCTCGATGCACACCAACGCCACAAAGGCCTCACCCCAAGATGCGGTACTCACACCACACACCGAACGCCACGAAGGCGCCTCACCTAAATCTCCGGTGACCCTCGCCACAAAGGCCTAGGTCAAGGTTCCACTAAGGGATTTCCTTCGAGGCGAAAACCGGGCCTTACACAAAGATTGGGGCACACATCCACAACTTAATTGGAGGCTCCCAACAAACCGCCACAAAGGCCTAGAATCCGTCTAGGGTTCCAAGAACCCAAGAGTAACAACCTTCTTGCTTTCACCACCACGAATCACCGTGGAGAACTCAAACCGATGCACCAAATGCAATGGCAAGAACACCACAAAGATGCTCAAGTACTTCTCTCTCAAATTCCAACAAAGCTACAAAAGCTATTGGGGGAATAAGAGAGGAAGAACAAAATAAGAGGAGGAACACCAAATTTCTCCAAGATCTAGATCTAGTGGATTCCTCTCACAAAGAGAGGGATTTGATTGGTAGGAATGTAGATCTAGATCTCCTCTTCCTTTTCCCTCAAAAAGATTCAAGAAGCATAGGAGGAATAGAGGGAAAGGGAAGCTCTCAAGGTCAACAATGGTGGAGAGCACAAAGGGGAAGAGGTAGCTGCCCAAGGAGGAAGAAGGGGGGCATAAATACCCCCTCCCATCGAAATATGACCGTTTGGGTGTGCTCAGGCCGGATTTTCCGGGCCGGATATTTACAAAATATCCGGGCCCCAAAAAACGGCTAAGGACATGAGAAAACTGCTCTCAGCAAGGGGCCCGGACATTTGGCCGGATATTCGGCCGGATTTTCCCAAAAACCGGATATTTCGGGGGGGCCGGATTATCCGCCCCAAACTTGGGCCGGAATATCCGCCCCCCTGAAAACTGGCAGAAACATCAAACTGAAACGAGCATAACTTTAGCATCCGGACTCCGATTTTGATGATCTTGGGCTTGTTTTAAAGCTAGGAACAAGCTCTACAAGATCATGCAGGGAACCATCATAATCCAACAATGTAGGATAGAAATAAATGATGAAAGGTTTGACCTATCTAAAAAGTACATACCGGTAAAACCTCCAACCTTGAAAATGCAACAAGTTGCCCGTGCAAAAACCATTCTTGATGAAATAGAGCTTGTCATGAGAATAAGCACAAGCTCTAAATCATCACATGGATAAGATCCAAATAACAACCAAGAAAGATGATGAACCAAACTCGAAAACGCAACAAGTGATCTATGCGAAATCCGTTTTCGATGAACTAGAGCTTGTCATGAGAATAAGCACAAGCTCTAAAACATCACATGGATAAGGTCCAAATAACAACCAAGAAAGATGATGCAAGGATGCAAAGGTTTGAGCTCTCTCCGAACGATACGATCAAGTTACTCACTCGAGAGCCCTCTTGATAGTACGGCAACTAAACTATAAATCGGTCTCCAACTACACTATGAGACCGGTGAGAAACAAACCCTATCAAGAGCAAACCTTATACTTGCGCATTCCACTTGAGCTCGATGACGACGATCTTGACCTCAACAAGATGGAACGCCTTTCTTGCTTGTGCTTGCTTGACGAAGTCTTGTGGATTGCTCCCCCATAATCCACCATGGGAGAGCTTCTTCTTCGGCGCATCTTCACATAACCATGACCACCATGTGGATTGCTCCCCCATAATCCACCATGGGAGAGCTTCTTCTTCGGCGCATCTTCACATATCCATGATCACCATATGGATGGCAAGACTCAAGCAAAGGATCTCTTCGAGATGGCTCATCTTGAACTTGCACTTCATTTCTTCATTCTTCATCATGTTGATGCCTTGAAGTAACTTGAGGGCTCACTTCATCTTCATCTTCAAGACATACTTAACACTTGATATCCTTCATCAATTTCTTCTTATTGCAACCTTGAAGCCAACATATGGTTCAAGAATTGCCTATGGACAACTCCTACAAATATAACTCAATGCAAACATTAGTCCATAGGGATTGTCATTAATTACCAAAACCACACATGGGGGCTCCATGCACTTTCAATCTCCCCCATTTTGGTAATTGATGACAATCTCTTTGAGAGGGTTTATATAAGGAATTGAAGTAACAAATAAGTTGAATATATAGAGCAAACTCCCCCATAATATATGCATGTGTGAATGATCTTGACTTTCATTGCATATATTGGCATTCAAAGCCTAGTGGCATTCAAAGCCTAGTGGAGTTTCCTCTAAATATTCAACTATGCAAAGCAACAAGATGCAATGCAATAAAGGCACATGCTTAAGCACAAAGCAAAGACATAACCAAATTCTCTTAAACCCTCCAAACTTCTCCCCCATTGGCACCAATTTCCGAAATGGGTGAAAAATTTAGAAGGCCAATATAGTGAGATTTCCTCCATAGCGTGTGCATTTCTCATAATTTGAGTGGAATCAAATGCACATATCCAATGACGAATATTCGGAAGGAATCACACTATAGATAGGATCAAAGATTGCAAAAAGATAACAAAGTCAAGAAGCTTCAACAAATGAAGCAAGCAACCAAATGAACCACAAGGAAGATACCAAAAGAAAGATAGATATTATGATAAGATCAAGAAGATTGCTCTAAATAATATGAGGAAGCTCCCCAAGGTTTGTACACAAAACTAGACAATTTGCATTGGAGTATAAAGTGCACAAACATGGAATCACCACTCCCTTAATATCATTCAAAAACAAAAGATACCAAGTGAATCAAACTCTAATGATCACCACAAGATAGTGTTCTAAATCAAATGAGGAAGCTCCCCAAGGTACATGCATAAAATAAAATGTTGCATTTGAATACAATATGCATAACATGGGATCCTCACTCCCTCATTTAAAACACAAACATTTGTGATAGATCATAGATAGAAAAGTAAGCTAAACACTTGCAACAAACAAATAGTTGAGCAACAAGTAAGAGCACCATAATAAAAAGGCTCAACCAAGAGGATATGTGAAAGGCATGATAAAGCATATTATAAGACTATTACAAGGATGAGCAAAAAGCATCATCATAGTCTTCAATGAATTATATTGCTTAGCATGACCAATCAACATGCAATAAATAAATAAGATATCAAAAGGAGATGTATCATCTCTTATGTGTATAAGTTTCTCTAAGTGGGCAATATCACAAAGATATTTATCCACAAAGAAACATGCACACACAAAATAGATACGCAAGAAAAATAGTATGATATCCAAGACGAAGTCATGCAATATACCAATAAGAATTTTTGCTTAATAGCATGGCCAAAGGCTCAATTTTATCTCATTGTACATTCATGAACTTCAACCACAAACAACTAAAATACATCACAAATATCAACAAGGGATAGAAGATAGTTGGGATGCATTTGAGAAAGGCAACAAGTATCACAAACGGGGATACCAAAAGAAGTAACTAAATTTGCACTTTCATCTATATTGCACATGTGAGAGCCTTGAGGAATAGATATGCAACAAAATTGCTAGATAGGCATAGTTGGGATGGATGAATCATGAGCATGATTTAAAATACTTCCCAACAAATGCACTCATCTCAAATTACTCACATTCACAATAAAGAGGTTTCATTAAGACTTTTGCAAGAAGCACAACATTTGCAAATCAAGAGATTCATGCCAAGATGCAACAATAAGGTTGGATACAAGAAAAGTATGCATGAGAAGATACTTGTTACCAAGATAGCATTGGTGTGGATGTAGTAGATATGTGTTCGTTGACCATCCTAGCTTGCCTCAAGTTACCATTGAGTCACCACTTCTTTCCAAGAGTGAGACAAGCATTCAATGCATATCCATTGTACCTAACACAAAGGTAAGTACAAAATGGTCCCCAAACTAATTGGGTCCGAAGTAGTTAGACACTACAACATATAGGACAAACTCCACAATTCTATTTGCATATAGATATGAAATTGAATTTCATGCACATCTTAACCAAATTAGGATTTGATGGAGTTTATCCTATATATTGGATCAAAGAAAGTGACACATGCCATAAGATATACATATATTAAATATGCATGCACAATACTTTCAAGAACCAAAGGAAGATACAATTTGGACAAAACACCAAATAAACCAAGAGACAATGGTTGTCCAAATTATATCAAAGAATCAAATCAACACAAGATTGACTCCAAAGACTTATCTCATTATAAGAAGCTAATTAAACCTAAACACAAAGGAATGAGATAACCAACTCCCAAGAGAGCAAGGTTCTAACAAATAAACCAAACCCTCGAAACTTTTTATGATGGCACAAAGTACCAAAAAGAAAATTTTATGTCTCCCAAAACCAAATTTTTGATAAAGATCAAGGGATGTTAAGCATTCTAATAAATATAGAAGAGCTCCCCCAAGATTGGTGTATTATCTAGGATTTTTTATATGAATACAAAATGCACAAAACTAGGATCATCACGCTACCTATATCTTCTAACAATGCTAAGAACGTTTGAATAGACAACTTAGATCCATAAGATGCAAGGAAGACACATGGGAGTCAAAGCACAACAAATTCATGGCAATAAATAAGGAAATTTAAACACAAGAGCCAATGTAGATATGATCAATAAATATCTACCTCATAATGATTACCAATTGTCCTAGGACAAGAGGTATTAGGAAATATTTCCCGGTGGTAGTTTGTAAGTATACATAAGATCATATTTACACCGAACAAAGCATATGGTAAAAGGTAAGAGTTAACCATCATGCAAAGAAAGTTTCTTGATAACTTCATTTAGTCACACCAACATGCAAGGCAATTAATAGTATTCATACCAACATGCAAAGCAATTAATAGTATTCATACCAACATGCAAAGCAATTAATAGTATGACTTGAAGCACATGATTTTTCCAAAAATGTATTGAGGGACACGTTGTGAAAAACCATGCCAAGAAAAACTTTCACAAATAAGATCCACAAAGATATTAGCAATGAAGCTATTTAAGCAAATTGGAGCTTGTTTGAGCAAACATGCCACATAGGAGAGAGATAATTTACAATATCAATTCTATGTGACACAACCTCAAATGTTCACATTTTCTAGGCTTGTAATATGCACAAAGCTTATTACTCCCCCATAATGTGATAAGGAATTTATTTTCACAAGAGGCAAATAAGATCCAACTAGAGATATTAATGGACATTAGAATTTTAATTTCTCATGAATACGACATACCACATAGAGACTAGATAATCTTGCAATATCAATTCTAAGTGATATTCCTCATGTACACACATTGTTAGGATCATGAAATTCCCAAAGGAATATCACTCCCCCAAAATGAGATAGTCCATATCGCTCATAAGAGCCATATAAGATACAACAAGATGCAAAGTGGCTCCAACACAAACACAAATACATGGTGTGCAACCCAACATGCATAGACTTGATTTCTCAAGAAAAGCAAGTAGGAAGCACAACATATACAAACACATGTTAGGAACAAAAACTAACACATGCAAAGGGGCGAGTAACTTTCAATATAAATGAGTTGAGCACATGTTACCGCAAGGAGGAACATTGATCATATGATAGAAGCAAGATAACCAAGACTTGGCTTGAGATAATATAAATGATGAAGATCCCTTAATTCTTCATGATGTAGCCAAGTCTCCAATGCCCTCCAACAAGCACCTATTGATCAAGTTTTGGATTGTTGGTCCCCAACTAAGTTGGGTCCTAAGAGGTTAGTCACAATAGGCTTGGCAACCCAAATGGTTCTTTTCTTGACACCACTTTGAGCACCAACATATTTGGCAAACACATGGCCACCCTCATCCTTACGAAGAGAATAAACATCATCAATGGTGATAGAGTTGGATGAGGTACCAATAGTGCAAAAGGAGGAGATGTGGCCCTTCTCGCGGCATATGTAGCAAGTTCTTTTCTTCTCCTTCTTCTCACTAGATTTCTCCACAATGGGAGCATTGGCTTGATTCTTCTTGGGAAGTGGCATTTCTTCAACTTGAGGTTGAATATGTGTTTGAGCTTGAGGCCGCTTCCCTTTTTGCTTCTTCTTCAAAGGGCAAGATCTAACATGGTGCCCTTCAATTTTGCACTTGAAGCAAACAATCTTGGCCGGGTCTTTGACTTGTACTTGGCCCTTCTTGTTGTTGTTCTTCTTGGACTTGTTCTTGTTGTTGGATTTGAATCCAAGTCCACTCTTGTCATTGGGGGATTGTTGCACACTTAACATCGTGTCAAGTTTGCATTTCCCTTCATGACTCTTTACCAAGTCGGTCTTCAAGGAAGTGACTTGGGCCTTGAGCTCTTTGATTTCCTCTACATGGTTAGTAACAACACAAGTACTAGAGGAAGTAGAACCTTCATTGTTAGAGCAACAAGGCAAGGAAGATAATTCACCACAAGATTTAGCAATACTATGAGTGGATGAATTACTAGTACTAACACATGACAATATAGCATTTTGAGTAGTAGTGCTAGTATCCACATGAGGCTCACAAGGTGTTTCCTTTGATATGATAGCCTCATGAGCTAACTTTAGCCTATCATGAGAAGCTAGAAGATCCTCATAGGAGCTAGAAAGCTTTCCATGATTTTCTTCCAATTTCCCATAATTGCTAGTTAGCAATTTAAATTGAGCCCTTAGCTCAACATTCTCCTTCAAGATAGATGCTTCACAAGAAGTAGAGTTAGTAGCACAAGCATCATTATTAATAGCAATGGGAGAAGGCAAGTTGTCATGCTCTTTTAGATAAGAAGCTTTAAGTTGCTCATGCGACTCGGTGAGTTTGGTGAGCGCACTCTCAATAGCCATTGAGCCTTTTTTGAGTTGCTCAAAATCCTCAAGGAGTTTAGCATTAACAAACACAAGCTTATCATTTTTTAGCTTTAGTTCATTTGCCACCTCAAGAGCTCTATCATGGTTTTCCTTTTCTCTAGACAATTCTAGAGCAAAGGTTTCCTCAAGAGCTTCCTTGGTGGTTTGTTCTTCTTCAAGTTCATCCTTTAGGGATGCCACATCATTGGCATACTCACGTTCAAGAGCACCCATTTTATCAATGGTGTTCTCATGCATCCAAATAAGTTTTTGGCTCTCAATAGCGGTAGTCAAGATTTCAAAGAAGTGAGAGCTAGCAATTTTATCTTTGCAAAGAACCTTGAATACACTCTTACCCTTATCGCGTAGAGAGACAACCCAATCCTCTTCTTCATATTCATCCTCATCCTTATCACCACGAGACATATTAGGTTCCATGGTAGGAGGTACCGTGGAACCCTTGGCCATAAGGCATACATGAGGACCGTGAGATAAAGATGAGGAGTTACTTGAGGCTCCTTTCAAGATCTTGTCTTGACCAATAGAATCTTTGGTTTCCTCTACATTGTTAGACACATAACAACTAGAGGAAATAGAAGCATTTTTATCATGGCCACAAGATAATGCAAGCATATCATCATTAGATTTATTCAAGCAACTTACACATGATATGCAAGGACTATCAACACAAGCATGTAAATCATTTCTAGTGCTAGATGTGTTTGAGTCCGTAGATGAAGCATTGCAATGAGATAGAGATGAAGAATCATCAATAGTAAGCTCAATATCAACATTGCAATTTTCATCACCACTCACCATATCATTACCTTGTGTCTTGACACACTTTGGTGAAGTGGATGAAGATGAGAACTCATCACGGCCGGAAGTGGAAGCAATACAATCATCCTCAATAATATTGGACACATCATATTTATCTTGAAGCTTTGTCCATAATTCATGAGAGCTCCCAAAAGGCATGATTGATGAAGTAACTACATTGCTCACAACAATGGAAAACACATGAGAAGCAAGAGCATCGAGGCAAGAGTTTTTCTCCTCCTCAAGAGATAAATTTTGAGGATCCTTAGGAGAAGAAAAACCCATGCCAAGAAATCGCTCCATGTCCGGGGACATACCCCGTAAGATTTTAAGCACATAAATTTTCCATAGAGCATAATTTGTGCCATCAAATATAAACAAGTTATTGTGCACTAATCCCCTAACCGACATCTTTACTCTCAAGGCGGTGAAGCCTAAGAATGAGAGACCTCGCTCTGATACCAATTGAAAGGATACGGATGTCGCCTAGAGGGGGGGGGGGTGAATAGGCGGTTTAAAACTTTTACGAGATGGGCTTATCAAATGCGGAATAAAACTAGCGTTTACTTTGTCAAGCCCAAAGCCTATATACTATGGTTCACCTATGTGCACCAACAACTTATTCTAAGCAAAGGTTCACCTAAGTGCACCAACAACTTATGCTAAGCAATACAAGCAAGCATGTGATAGCAAGATATATATAACTTCAAGCACGATGGCTATCACAAGGTAAAGTGCATAAGTAAAGAGCTCGGGTATAGAGATAACCGAGGCACGCGGGAGACGAAGATTTATCCCGAAGTTCACACTCTTGCGAGTGCTAATCTCCGTTGGAGAGGTGCGGTGGCTTAGTGCTCCCGAACGCCACAAGAGGCTCACCTTGAGGTGTGGTTGCTCGATGCACACCAACGCCACAAAGGCCTCACCCCAAGATGCGGTACTCACACCACACACCGAACGCCACGAAGGCGCCTCACCTAAATCTCCGGTGACCCTCGCCACAAAGGCCTAGGTCACGGTTCCACTAAGGGATTTCCTTCGAGGCGGAAACTGGGCCTTACACAAAGATTGGGGCACACATCCACAACTTAATTGGAGGCTCCCAACAAACCGCCACAAAGGCCTAGAATCCGTCTAGGGTTCCAAGAACCCAAGAGTAACAACCTTCTTGCTTTCACCACCACGAATCACCGTGGAGAACTCAAACCGATGCACCAAATGCAATGGCAAGAACACCACAAAGATGCTCAAGTACTTCTCTCTCAAATTCCAACAAAGCTACAAAAGCTATTCGGGGAATAAGAGAGGAAGAACAAAATAAGAGGAGGAACACCAAATTTCTCCAAGATCTAGATCTAGTGGATTCCCCTCACAAAGAGAGGGATTTGATTGGTAGGAATGTAGATCTAGATCTCCTCTTCCTTTTCCCTCAAAAAGATTCAAGAAGCATAGGAGGAATAGAGGGAAAGGGAAGCTCTCAAGGTCAACAATGGTGGAGAGCACAAAGGGGAAGAGGTAGCTGCCCAAGGAGGAAGAAGGGGGGCATAAATACCCCCTCCCATCGAAATATGACCGTTTGGGTGTGCTCAGGCCGGATTTTCCGGGCCGGATATTTACAAAATATCCGGGCCCCAAAAAACGGCTAAGGACATGAGAAAACTGCTCTCAGCAAGGGGGCCGGACATTTGGCCGGATATTTGGCCGGATTTTCCCAAAAACCGGATATTTCGGGGGGGGGGGGGGGCGGATTATCCGCCCCAAACTTGGGCCGGAATATCCGCCCCCCTGAAAACTGGCAGAAACATCAAACTGAAACGAGCATAACTTTAGCATCCGTACTCCGATTTTGATGATCTTGGGCTTGTTTTAAAGCTAGGAACAAGCTCTACAAGATCATGCAGGGAACCATCATAATCCAACAATGTAGGATAGCAATAAATGATGAAAGGTTTGACCTATCTAAAAAGTACATACCGGTAAAACCTCCAACCTTGAAAATGCAACAAGTTGCCCGTGCAAAAACCATTCTTGATGAAATAGAGCTTGTCATGAGAATAAGCACAAGATCTAAATCATCACATGGATAAGATCCAAATAACAACCAAGAAAGATGATGAACCAAACTCGAAAACGCAACAAGTGATCTATGCGAAATCCGTTTTCGATGAACTAGAGCTTGTCATGAGAATAAGCACAAGCTCTAAAACATCACATGGATAAGGTCCAAATAACAACCAAGAAAGATGATGCAAGGATGCAAAGGTTTGAGCTCTCTCCGAACAATACGATCGAGTTACTCACTCGAGAGCCCTCTTGATAGTACGGCAACTAAACTATAAATCGATCTCCAACTACACTATGAGACCGGTGAGAAACAAACCCTATCAAGAGCAAACCTTATACTTGCGCATTCCACTTGAGCTCGATGACGACGATCTTGACCTCAACAAGATGGAACGCCTTTCTTGCTTGTGCTTGCTTGATGAAGTCTTGTGGATTGCTCCCCCATAATCCACCATGGGAGAGCTTCTTCTTCGGCGCATCTTCACATAACCATGACCACCATGTGGATTGCTCCCCCATAATCCACCATGGGAGAGCTTCTTCTTCGGCGCATCTTCACATATCCATGATCACCATATGGATGGCAAGACTCAAGCAAAGGATCTCTTCGAGATGGCTCATCTTGAACTTGCACTTCATTTCTTCATTCTTCATCATGTTGATGCCTTGAAGTAACTTGAGGGCTCACTTCATCTTCATCTTCAAGACATACTTAACACTTGATATCCTTCATCAATTTCTTCTTATTGCAACCTTGAAGCCAACATATGGTTCAAGAATTGCCTATGGACAACTCCTACAAATATAACTCAATGCAAACATTAGTCCATAGGGATTGTCATTAATTACCAAAACCACACATGGGGGCTCCATGTACTTTCAACAAGTTGCTGCAGCTATCAAATCAGAGGAGGAAAATTCAGTACTGGCCAAGGACACTGACGACAGATGTGCCCCAATCCGCTGCACATGATCCTATGAATAGAAAGCTTGACTTCGAAAGCTCTGAATCGAAAAAAAGGGAAGAAGCAATCAGACGGGCTGCAGATCCTCCACTGTTTGATCTCGACACTCCTCCAGATGTCAATGACCTAGGCGAAGGAACTGAAAACGAACAGAACAATCTTGATGGAACTGAAGCCAGGAAGGAAGATGTAGCTCAAGATCGCATGAATCCAAAGTCGAAACAACCAGCATCTAGCATTACACCAGTGCCTCATGAGTATGAAAAGAGGATTTCCAAGCCAGGACAGTATGCGAAATCGCCTTTTGTCAACTCACAAACTAGTAGAACATTTTATGTCAACAAGTCTGTTGACGAGGTGTATAGCATGGTCTGCCAGCATGGATGGAAACATGCACCAAGGGACCCTTTCAACAAGGAAATAGTTATAGACCTGGAGGACATATATGTTAGTCTCGGTGACCTTGTTGAATCTATTAGGCCAAGGAACAAGTTGTACAACACTGTTGCAGAAATTGGAATCAACATCATCAAAAGGGAAAATCAAAACCCAAAGAAGGTCATTATGCCTCTGCGTATAGCTGTAAGTTACGTCCAATTTGTTCTCGTTCTTTTTTTTTGGATAATCAGATAGAACTTGAATTTTAGTGGAACACATGTGCACCTAATTGTTCTTTCTCTTTTTGTCAATAGTAATTGGTTTTACTTTTTATCTGTTCGAACAGTCGTACCTAATTGAGGGACGTGATAACCTCAAGGAAGTAACCCGATGTTTCGAAAACAGTCCATCAAACAGATTGGATCACAAAGACATTGTAAGTACTAACCTGATTTTTTTATTACTAATCATTTTCCTGATCAAACCTTTTTACTACTAGAATTGTTTTTATCTTTTCTGATTCCTCATCACAATCCCACATCCTTTTTTGTTACATTACAGGTTTGCTTCCCTACACTTCAAGCTTTTCCTGGAACACCTAAGGATGCATCAGGCCATTACTGGCTTGTTAACCTGAACATCAAAGCTCAGAGGTTCGAGATATATGATTCACTAGGAAACAATTCCGAGCCAGTAAACATGCACGCTTGCCACTTGCTAATTGCTGGCATAAAGACTAACTGGACCAGACAGTACTCCAACTCAAAGATAAAGATCATGGACTGGCCTATAGAGATAATTGATAGCCCGCGCCAAAACAATGGGTAAGCTTCATAATACTTTTCAATTCAAACGTATAAAGCATTTTTTATATTTTTTTGGAACAATGTAACTTCATTTTACCGCAGGTTTTTCATTTTCTGCTGTTTCTAACAGTCTGACTGAACACACTATATTTTTTCATCTCCCAGGTATGACTGTGGTTTTTTCACACTGAAGAATCTTGAAGCATGCCCAAGCAGGACCCCAGCAACGTTCTCACAGAAAGACATTCCAAACATAAGGAAGTTGTACACAGATAAATGGTTACGTTTCACGAAGAAAGCAAATTGGCAGTTATTTGTCTAGCAAATGTGGTCAAGTGGTAATGCATATCTCTAACCATGCTCTTTTTTTTCCTTTTTTCCTACTACCTATGTATCAATACTGTCTTTGCATAGTTACTTTATTTTTACTCTATCGAAAAGAATTCAGCAAATGCAATAAAGTATAAGTTGACAATCATAAGATACATTTTTTCGCATCAGAAAACATACTATCTCAAAAATCATTTGAATATTCGCAAAAAGGTCTCGTACAAATTTGTTCGACAAGGTAACATGAGGCCTGTAATGTAACACATATTTTTTAAATCAAACACAATGTCCTTCACTTCTTATATATTTTTCTTCTTTTTTTCAAATCAATGAAAAATGCCCAACAAACTGTACTTCTCTGGGTTTGCTAGTCGCACCTCGCACGTACGAGCATCGTGACCTGGTTGCTTGCACACACCACAAAGACCTTGTTTTGGTTTCTGTAACTGTAGACCACCTTTCTTTCTTTTTGAACCTGGGCGCCCTTTTGTCGCTGACATTGGTGGGTTCCTAGCTTTCCGATTCTCCACGATGTAAACATCTTCTTCCATAGGTACACTTTCTTGTGAATCATTAGCAGGGTTGGTGTTTACTGGATGCTTGGCGCTCTTCCTTTTTTTGAGTGCATCAGCATTAGCCTTTTTCAAATCTGCCATCTCTTTCTCCATTGCTCTCATGTGCCGTTCAGCTATTTCATTAGTTTTCTCTGAGGCCGCTAAACCAACAGCAAGCTTGGCAAAATCACTGCAGAGGTTACCATATCTAAGCAATCTCATATCTTTTCTAGATAGTTTCTGGCCAACAGGCTTTTCTTGCCTCTCATCCCGCGGTGCAACTATGTCGGGAGGGGGTAGACACCACCTGGGTAGGATGTAGTGCTCTGGGTATTTTGTAACCATCCCTAGATGTGTCATAACTTTCATTGCATGGCAGCACAGGATACCATCCCTGTTAATTTTGCAACATTCACAATTGTAGATTCCATTAGCTACATCAGCATCGACACGATAACTCCTCCTACCGTACCCGCGCACGGATCCTTGTATTGGGAAAACCTCATGAATGCTCCCTTGTTCAGTAACACCAATGTCACGAACATTGTAGGATGTAATCTTCCGAAGCTCAAGCTGAAAGCGGTTGTAGATGGGCATGGTGTATGTGCTCAGGATGCTGCTTCTCCATGGGAAAGTCCCCCAAAGCTTGTTGTCTTCTCATCACCATCAAACTCATGAGCATCTTCTGTTACATCAATTCTTTCCTGCAGTTTCATGTACTGCTTGAAGAAACGAACAAGGCTATCATGTGGATGAACATACTGCTTAAGAACAGGATTAAACCCTTCACTTCTAGATGTAGTTTGAAGGAATGGGAAAAACCGGTGGCGGAAATATCTTTGGCACAAAATACTCACGCAAATCATAGAGGTCAAGAAAATGTGTGTTATCTGCAACCCCATGCGTTTCCACCATATTTGCCCACCGCTGTTCAAACTCTTCCGGTGTCATGTCTTGTAGTCAATCACATCATTGAACTCTAAACGCAAGTCTTCTCTCCGAGCAACAAAAGTACCAAGTTTTTCCTGTACTTTTTGCATTATATGCCATATGCGAGAACCCGTATGATGCCAATGAACACAATGAGGATAGCAGTTCGATAGCCGCATCTTGATCTGTAATGATGTTCAATGGATGTAGTCCATCCATTGCCTCTAAAAACCGCTCAAACAACCACACAAAATTCACGGAAGATTCATTCCTCACAAAACCACAACCAAAATTTGGATGGATTGACCATATCTATTTATTCCAATGAAAGGAGCACATGGCATCTTTGTCTTGGTTTGTCATGAATGTTGTATCAAAAGAAATACAATCATTGTACAGGGGTAGACATCTCTTGCTTTGCTATCCACCCGAACGGGTTCTCCACTTTATTTTACGCATCTAGCTTGAACTTGTAGAAAAATCTGGGATCATCTTTCTTGATTTCTTCAAAGTACTCTAGCAGCTCTGGGATATCTTTAATCCTGTCATAGTTCCCTAGTTTTGCGGTGTAGTTACTAAGCTGTTTCTTTGTTGTATGGGACATTCTGCTTGCTCCCATATAGCTCCCCCATGATTTCCATGATTCTTCCTGAAGTAAGGTTGACTTCATGCAACAAGTCAATGAACTTTTTCTCTTCTGCAGGGATCTTGTTGTGTGATCTCAAGTACTTCTTAAGCGCAAACTTGTCAATCACCTCATGTGTATGCACCTCAACAAACTGAGTAACTTTCCATCTAGCACCATCACGTTTTACTCGAAGCTTTGCTTTGCAGTCGGTCAGCACAGTTAGCTTACGATTCCTCTACTTAATCAACCGCTTCTTCTTCTCTAGGCTTCCCAGTTTGTTGCGGACATAAACAAATTTATCTAGCTCACCATCTTTAGCACATCTCCTAGATGATTCTATCTTCACCGAAAAACCAATGTGGTGAGCATATCTGTTGTAGTGCTTTGCAAAGCTAGTTCAGTGTGTCAAACATCATGCCAACAAATGGAACCTTTGGAACATATCCTTCGAGCGTTGACTCAACCTCGACTTCACCATCGCTTTCCTCACCGGAAAGTGTAACACCGATCCGTGCACGCGAATCGACTTCTTGATCATTGTTTGAAGGACCTGCTTCATCTCCTTGGGGATCGACACGATGGCCTCCGACTTCTGGCGGCTGCCCAGCATGTTGATCAGTTGATGTACTAGCTTCATGAGTTGCATTGAGATCAATGCCACCAAACCAGTATTCAAATCCGCGAGCCCTTTGCATTCTTCTTCAAAAACAAATATCTGCATGGAATCAGTGACATGAATCATTAAGATTTTTTGGTTGCACAACATTTTTTAAAGTAAATTTACATCTATTTTTTACCATCTTCAGTTAAATAACATTCTCCTTTTTTTTTTCCCTGTTTTACAGGTGCAAGTTGTAAATATCTTTGTGTTCCGCAGAAAACCAAGGCAATACCAGGAAAGATCATGTGACTGACATGGCAACTAGTATGGGCAAATTTTATGCAGTACTACTTTTACTAATGGCAAACCAGTATGAACTGATAACCAGTATGAGCATGTAACATATTAGCTGCAGTCTAGTGTTCTTTCTAGCTCTGCCCCTAACTTTTCTGTTCTACCTAGTTGTTCTCCCAGTTACATGCTTTTTTCTTGTGTTCAACATGGTTGTCCTACCTTTGTGTTCTACCAGTTACATGCTATCTACTTTTTGTGTTCCATCTTTTTTTGTGTTATATCATGTGTTCTACATGCTATCTTTGTGTTCTATGCTCTTTTTTTTAGACTTGTTACTTTTTGTTTGTCCTATAGTTACATTAGTGGCACATGTAACATAGCATGTAAATATAGTTACATTAGTGGCAACTACTTCTGTCTGAAGGCAGTAGAGAAGTCACCTACTAAGTGCTTGTAACATACATTAGTGGCAGCTATAGCTGTCTAAAGACTTGATGCTGCCATATTTTTTTCACTAGATGTAGCAAAGGGAAAGGTGCATGTAACTGAATCTGGGCAAGATAGTACCTCCAGTCAACTGAATTTGTAGAGGGATAGACGATGTAGCAGGGGGGGATGGGCTGGAGGTGATTTTACTGGACCTGCTAGTCGTCAGATGTAGCAGATCCCTCCCTCAATGTAGCAGATCTCTCCCTATATGTATGTAGCAGATCTGAAACAAGCAAGTATGTAGCAGATCTCTCCCTCAATGTAGCATATCTGTTCGTCAAGTAGATTGAATCGATGTATGTAGCAGATCTCTCCCTCAATGTAGCAGGTTAACTGGTGGCAGGAACTGGACGAGAGGAGAGGAGTTTTTTTTTCAAGAATCTGGATGTGACTGTTCTTCCCTGGTTCATCCTTTGTTCTTGGCGTGTTGAAGAAGAAGATGGGGATCCAGAGCACATGTAGCAGGTAAGAAGAAGATGGGATCCGATGTAGATGTAGCTTTATGCTGCGGTCCCCAAAAAAAGTGGCGCTCACGTGGGAGATGATCGTATGCTGCGGGGTCCCCACGGTGGACCAGAAAAGGAAAGTGCGTGGTCCCCACGGTGGGCCAGAAAAGGAAAGTCCACCTGGTCAGACTGACCTCGTTTTATCAGGAATCGAGGTCGACCTCGATGTAGCACAGCCCACTTTATAAATGCAACTTCCATGAGATGAGACCATGATGGTTCATTCGTTTCTCGTCATGTGCGTCTTCTCCGTGCGCACGCTATGGAATCCGGTCCCTTGCTTCAACCACAGTGCCTGCCAAGTGAGATCCCACACGGCCTCCCTCCACGCAGTCTCGCCGTCATTGAACCTCAGCCGTCCGTCCACGTCGCCACTCTCCAAACCAACGGTTCGGGTGAATGCTGCCAACCACCGAACCGCCTCTCTCACTCTACTCCCGTCCGGCTCACGATAAGGCTACTCCTCGTGGCCACTAAAAACTATACCGGACCCCACCCACAAGTCAGTCACAAAGAAAAAACAAACCCCCTCCGCCTCCTCTCCAACTCACGCCTCTCCCACCTCGCCGGCGCCGGCGCCCCCCCGCCGCTGCCGCCATGAGCGCCCTGCAGGCCTCCCTCCTCCTCCGCCCCCTCCCCTCCCCCCTGCCCCAACGCCGCCGTCTTCCACTCCCCCCCAACTCCCTCTCCTTCCCGCACCACCGCCGCCCCCCGCTCTCCCTCCGCGCATTGGCCTCCGACGGGCCCTCCCAGTCGCCCGACCCGCCCGCGGCGGCCGCGGCCGCCGCGGCGGAGGGTCCCGCTCCCGAGGGCGGCAAGGAGGAGCTGGAGGACCTGGTGGACAGGGCTAGGGTTTGGGCCCTCGCCCTCGCGGCCGCCCTCGTCAACGCCGCCAGGAGGTTCGTAGACTGGGTCGTGTCCGGCGACTGGATGAGCTGGTGGCCCTTCTGGCGCCCCGACCGCCGCCTGCAGAGGTTGATCGACGACGCCGACGCGGACCCCAAGGACGCCGCCAAGCAGAGCGCGCTGCTCCACGAGCTCAACAAGTTTAGGTTCGTGCGCTACACAAAAGATTTCTTTTTTATTTTTGTCTGCTGTCCTTTGGTTAGTAGTCAAACTCAGATAAGCATTGCTTTGGGGGAACCCACTTGGAAATGTGTTTAGGCTTGGCCTGGGTATCAGGGGATTAGTTTCTAATTTGTACGTTTCGACTATTTGACTTACCTTTCTAACGCAGTTGCAACCAGGTTTGAGAAATCTGTCCATCTCAGTTTCAGTTTTTATTTTGTGATGCTGGGTGAATTCTGGATCCTTGGTAGTATTATAATGTGTTCATTGGCATTGATACGATCAAGTTCATTTTTACCTATTACTCGAAATTACAAGGAATATGACCAGTAACTGACATTTCATACGGATGCATCATTTGCTTTACTGAAAATCTCAAATCTAGGAATCATGCACTTTGTAGCCAAAGCGCCAGACCCATTACATAATAGTTTTGGCGTCGTTGATATGCGATGTGGAACAATGTACTTCTCCTGCCATCTTTTGATGCTACTGAAACGATTAATTGGAATGGTAGAAACGGGTTAATCTTCCTTTTGTGTGTTTTCCTTTGCACATTGCATATAACGGTCCAGTGTCCTACTTAGATTTCAGAGAATGATACGGTTCTTGGTTTTTCATCCATGTAGCCCAGAAGACGTCATTAAAAGAATTGAGCAAAGAAGTCACGCGGTGGACAGCAAAGGTGTTGCAGAGTACCTCCGAGCTCTCATTCTCACCAATGCTATTGCTGATTACCTACCAGATGAACGGTATGGGCGTTCGGCAACCCTACCAGCTCTGGTAAGTTTCCTTTTGTAAGTATGCAACTTGCATAGATTTGTGTTATCCTAGTCAAAAAGTGCAGCTTGAAAACTATCCTGGTTATCAACTTGTCATACTGACAATAAAATGGCACTTGATGAAGTTCCATGCCCATTTATAATACCACAACAGATGACAATGTCGGGTGCTAAAATACGTTATGTATGTTTTCTATTTCTTCAAGAAAGCAATGCATCAATTCAGATACTTATTTTAATCAAAAATTGTTCAGTTCTTCAGAGAGATGTACGTTGCTACCATTTTGAACATAAAAAAGCTTAAAGCTTCAAACCTCCCATTACTGCTCTATGTAGCATCAGTTTCCCTCACGTGTCGTATGTTTGTACATTGTAATGGTTTGAAAATTTTAGTCACCATTTTGTAACACACATTTCCCGCTAGTTACTTATATACATTTACGTCAATAGTTGCAAGAATTGAAGCAGCGTGTATCTGGGGATGAGGACAAGCCTTTCTCAAATCCTGGGATATCACACAAGCAACCATTGCATGTTGTAATGGTAAGTTCACTCAACCTTCAAACCACACCATTATGCTATTATATTATTCATGACCATTTTCATGTTCTGGGGTGATTATTGCTTTCACTATATGATCCTGATAATGTTTGCTTTGATTGCCATCATAGGTTGATCCTAAAGCTACCGGTAGATCAACTCGCTTTGTTCAAGAGATTTTCTCGACTATCTTGTTCACAGTTGCTGTTGGACTAATGTGGTATGCTCAACCTTCCATAAGTCACCACTCTAATTACTTTGAACTTTTAATATGTCATCTATTCACATCTTACTTGTTTACGGACTCTGTAAGGTTAAATGGTCTGTATTTGCCATGCAATTTCTTGCATAGTGCAACTGAAATTTAGTTTCATAGATTTAAGTTTCAAACACGAATCCGCTACCCCTGGTGTTTAAGGCATGCATGATATTTTTTAATGTCATATTCAGAGTTGTAATGCAAATAGTTGTTTCCTGTGATTATATATGAATAGCAAACTAGTTGAAGTCCTGTTGTATTTTCTTTCCCATACCTTATTCCATGGATAACTTCTTAGATTTGTTTTTGGTTCACGTGGCAGTGACAAACTCTTTGTGTTAACCTTGAGTATCTTTTGAACATCAAGTTTGTTCTTTTAGTGACCACTAAATTTTGTTTCAGGGTAATGGGTGCCGCTGCGCTACAAAAGTATATTGGTAGCCTAGGTGGAATGGGCGCGTCTGGTGTTGGTTCTAGTTCGTCATATTCTGCAAAAGACTTGAATAAGGATGTAACTCCGGAGAAGGTGTGATTTGATGATATCTCGATCTACCATCAGTAATGCAAAAATACATTACTGAGTGCATTTTTTGTTTCCTTTTGTGGTGTATGCCTTACTTGCACTGTTAGTATGCAATGGTTCAATTACTCAGTGCTGAAAAAGAGAGCAAACATATGTATATTCCAAATGATCCCTTTATGCTCTTTTATATGCAGAATGTCAAGACATTTAAAGATGTCAAAGGCTGTGATGATGCAAAGAAAGAACTTGAGGAAGTTGTCGAGTATCTGAGAAACCCTACAAAGTTCACGCGCCTTGGTGGAAAGCTACCAAAGGTAGTTTGTTCTGTAGCAATCTGCAAGATACATTTTCAATCTCCTATGTACCTTCCATATGGTGGTAGATACTTGTTTGCAGGCTCAAGGCATCTTTTTATTGAATGCCGACTCAGTAACTATAGACCTTGATATTCAATAATGTGTTTTTTTGTAGGGAATACTTTTAACTGGAGCTCCAGGAACTGGGAAGACACTACTTGCGAAGGTACAAGTTGTTTGAAAGAATCATGTCTTGCTTCATGTTTGTTAATTAAGAATCATGTTATGCTTCATGTTTGTGAGGTCCTTGCTAAACAATACAGTTCTCTGCTTAGCTTTCGAAAACTAACACTATTAGAAGACATCTCTATCTATTTACAACAATCATTTCCTTGATATATACAATACCTTACTAGAGCTGGTCTTGTGCTTTAGGCCATTGCAGGTGAAGCTGGTGTGCCGTTCTTTTACCGAGCAGGTTCTGAATTTGAAGAAATGTAAGATCTCTTCTGTCATGATTTTGGGATTCATATTTTATTGTATCTTTGCTAACCCTAGACTACTACTTTGAATTGCAAAAGTTGCCTATCTTGACTTCAGAAAACATGGCTTTCTGGCATCATACCATTGTATGTGTTGCAATCGAAGCAGTACTAAAATTGTATGTATCGGGCATGTAGGAGTCATGACTAGTGAGGCATTTGCATTCCAATGGCACCGTACCTATCAGTTGTATGCCTATCCTGCTTTCATGCCTTTCAGTTTAATCAGAATTTACTAACATCATATTATGTCAGGTTTGTTGGTGTCGGTGCTCGGAGAGTGAGGTCCTTGTTTCAAGCCGCAAAGAAAAAGGTGTTTTACCCTTCTCTTCCGTTGCCTGAGTTTGCTCCAACATTTCCTTCACTCTATAGATCTAGCCTGCACTACAAGAGTATTTTCGTTGCACTGTTTACTTATGATGGGCCATGCTCCATCGCGATTCTCTTTTCATCTCCCTAATAGGCAAACTGGCTAAGCTTTTATCAGTAAAAATTGATGTTTTAACAGATTTTTATTGTTTCTCTTTACAGGCACCATGTATTGTTTTCATTGATGAAATAGATGCCGTGGGATCCACTAGAAAACAGTGGGAAGGGCACACAAAGAAAACATTGCATCAACTTCTTGTTGAGATGGATGGATTTGAACAAAATGAGGTAACATCATCACATAAGTGAACAGAGTGCTGCAGAACTTTGCGTAACTCTTGTTTCCTAACAATGTGTACAGGGAATAATAGTAATGGCTGCAACAAACTTGCCAGACATTCTTGATCCGGCACTTACGAGACCTGGTAGATTTGATAGACATGTAAGTTTTCTCGAGTAGATTTTTCCATCACCGCAACTATTATCATCAACGACTTATATTTTTTGCGAGAACAGCGATTACATATAACCAAATTTTGTATAAATAAGCAATTTCATTTATTTATGCTGACATTGGTTATTAGATTGTTGTCCCTAGCCCTGATGTGCGCGGCCGCCAAGATATTCTGGATCTCTATTTGCAAGACAAGCCAGTGGCCACTGATGTGGATGTCAATGCAATTGCCCGTAATACCCCTGGCTTTAATGGGGCTGGTGCGTACAACTTCCCCTCGCATGATCTCAGCTAACTATGAGGTGTTTTGGTACCAATAGGATAGCTATTTTTAATTAACAATTGGGATCTCTTTGTTCTTTTTGCCGCTTCACCATTTTAATAAGTCCCAAGTTCTAACACATAGATCGGCAGTATTCCACTTTTCCCCACTAGAATATAAGAATAAATATCTTACGTTTGAAAGATGCTATAAATTTTGACAGCAATATCATGTGGAGGACTGATATTGACTCATCTTTCTTTGTTTTTCTGTCAGACCTTGCAAACCTGGTAAACATTGCAGCAATTAAGGCTGCAGTTGAAGGTGCTGACAAGTTGAATGCATCACAATTGGAGTTTGCCAAAGATCGTATCATCATGGGTACTGAAAGGAAATCAATGTTCATATCTGACGAATCGAAAAAGGCAAGTTGCTGTTTTCTTAGGCACACTCGGACTAATAGTTATAGCATCCAATGTTTTTGAAATTTTGTAATCTGAAGAAGCTGTGAATTTCAGTACTAACTGTTCTTTTTTGTTCCTTAGCTTACTGCATATCATGAAAGTGGGCATGCTATTGTTGCACTCAATACCAAGGGCGCTCATCCAATTCACAAGGCAACTATCCTGCCTCGTGGATCTGCCCTTGGAATGGTTACACAACTTCCCTCACAGGATGAGACTTCTATCAGCAAGAAACAACTCCTGGCACGTCTTGATGTTTGCATGGGTGGAAGGGTTGCTGAAGAGCTTATATTTGGGGAAGAGAACGTTACAACTGGAGCAAGGAATGATCTTCATACTGCAACAGAGCTTGCTCAGTATATGGTGATTATTTTGTACTTTTTTTCTTTTTTTCTTGTTAGATGTGTCTAATGCCTTAACATACTGGTGTAGGTATCAAACTGTGGGATGAGTGATGCTATTGGTCCAGTGCATGTGAGAGAACGTCCGAGTGCTGACATGCAATCGAGAATAGATGAAGAGGTACATATTCATAGGTTTTGTAATTAAGAATAACATTTCTCTAGTATATTATGACCACTTACCAGTACAAGCTAGTTATCAATGTTTGTTGTGCTTGTGCATGGTGTATCAGTATTTTCGAATCACTGGGTATAACTGTCCTACGGAGGATAGTTACCATCTCTTCTTGCATTTTGTCTGATCATGTGGCCTTGCAGGTGGTCAAACTCCTAAGAGAAGCTTATGAGCGGGTCACGCGTTTACTAAAGAAGGTTTGTTTCTCAACTTTGACTGCTTTTTACCAACATATTTATCTTTTAATCAACTCAGTTCTGACTGATCCAATTTATTTTCAGCACGAGAAGCAATTGCATGCTTTAGCAAATGCCTTGCTAGAACGCGAAACTCTCACCTCCGATGAGATCAACAAAATAGTCCATCCATACCAAGAACCCCAGCTTCCCTTCCAAGAAGAAGCATTTGCGCTAACTTAGATGTAGTACCATTTGTTGCATCAAGACGGTAGTCCCAACTGTAAATCCGTGTACAGTATTTGGAAAATTGACTTCAGTTCTCACCATTTTGCACAGATGGGGTCAACCTGGGTTCATTTTCCTTTTAGGTGAGCATGCAGGAATTTAGAAGATGAGATTGTCGGTGTTGGAAAAAAGTTGTGTGCTTATGAGCTAATGGTTGTCCGATACGGCAAGGCTGACCCTGGCGCCAACATGAAACTCCGAGTTGAGAATTCCGTGCTCGGTTTAGTTAGGGAAGCAATACAAGTGTAGCACTGCATATTTTGAATGAACATTTGGATTTTTATCCAATACTCTGTCCCTTCATTGTTTTAGGCAAACCGTATATATATAATGGCTTAGTCTGCCCTTTTTGGACATTCAGCCTGTCACTAAGATGCACACACTGCTGTTACAGCAAGAAAGGTTACATCATCGTGACTGGCTACAACATACTGCCTTTTGTTTTTGCATTTGTATACCACTATTTTTTGCAGTCAAACAATCACAGCATGATCAAGATTGGCCAATTTTGGGCATAGACAACCAGCATGGCAGACAATTTTAGTTCTAGTTCTTTGAAGACGATCAACATACTAAACCATCTTCAGTGACAAAATAAGAAGGCATATTCTAAACATGCCATGTGAAAATACGAAGACACAACACCATCAGTTCTATCATGGGAAACAAAGGCACATCCAGACCAGTAGAGAGTTATATATGTCATGGAGCAAGAATCCAACACCTTTCGCGCTTTTGTTCAAATTCCACTTGTTTAATTGATTGCTGATTTGTTTGTCTTGCAATAACACCACGTTAAGCATGTAATATATGGCATACTTTTCAGATTCGCAGCTCCCTCTGCTTATTACGTTCTGCAATGGAGATGGATATCACGGATAGGCCCATAAGGAAAACCGTGTTGCTGATGATACTTGTTCTCTTATCCACGATATTGCAAACTGAGAACAAATAGCATGAGAACAAATAGCATGAGAACAGACCGTCGGTCTGGTGGCTAGGCGTGCGGGAGCGCATGCCCGGGTTCGAACCTTGGGTTCGGCGGGTGCTCAGGAGTTTTTTTCTATAAAAATGCCAACGGGTGCTAGTGCCTGGGTTGGTTGCGAAAAAAAGAACAAATAGCATAGCTGCATAGGAGATCTGTACCCCAATTAAACAAGGGAAGAATACAAGGCTTGGCGAACTAATACTAACAATGTAGCAATAAAAAAAAAGTACATGGACTATGCAGGAATACATGTGGAAGAACGGGCAGCCCTCGCCGTGTCATTAAGAAATAGCAAAAGTGTGTTTTTTTCCGGTAGTATGTAAATTAACTTATCATGAGAAACAGTCATTCTGGTTTTTATAGCCATTTGGTTTGCATAATTTCATATTTTCATAAGTTGTATTTTTTCTCTCAGTTCTACACACGACAACCTTCATACAGTCATAGTATAGTATGTCCTTCATTTTTGGAGACAGTGCCCACTATGATTATACCTTATTCACCACTCTTATCATTCATTGTCAATGCCATCATGTATGCTCCTTCCTGTCAACCTACCCTTTGATACCATCCCTATGGTGGGATGCTTAGTTTTGGTTACAGAAAACTATCAGTACATGTTATAATGTTCAACCTTTTAGGATTTGAAAAATAAAATACATCTAACAATTATTCATGAAAGTTTTAAAAAGTGTATGAGTTGACATGAAATTTCAAGACATCTAATTTTGGCAATTTTCAAGATTACTCTCATTTTGGAAATTCCGATGAAACCATGAACCCTGCTCACAAACCGCCTTAGATGAACATCCTCTTTAGTCTCTAGCCTTCCCTGTTAGATCGCGGAGCATGGTGTTCTCCAGGGACGGGGTTCCACCACCCTAAACTCCTACTCGATTATGACTACCTCTTCTTCGAGTTTCGTGAGGGATGGGGAAGAGAAAGGAAAAAACAAAGAAGAAAAAATCGATCAAAGCTCAAATATTTTTTTAGTTCAAATTTAAAATATCTAGATTCAAATCTCCACCTGTGGACGTAGTTCCTTACCACCAACTAGCATAAACCCGTGCGTTGCTACGTGCCACATTAAATCAAACAAATATTCTTTTATATGTTTAAATTTGTTTGTTGATCAATTCCAAATGGCAGGGACCTCGCTTTTATTGTCCTATCTTTTGAACCCTGCATGTATTAGTGAAAATCATATAAACATCCAAATGTGTAAGGAAACAGTTATGCTAAAAGCTAGTAGAACGTAAAATGCAGGAAACAGTTAATAGTCCTCGTGCACAACCTTTTTTTTTTGCGAAAAGACCCCAGATCTATTAAAAAGGACCAAGACCAGCAGTACAATCCTCAGAAAACATGAATATTACAATCCAGTCCCTGAAGATCCAGCACCTCGACCTCGCCGCCGCGGGACAGGGACGCGCCGATCCGCCACTGCCGCCGCACTCCTCACGAGCCGGCGCCGCCTTGACGAAGAGCAGCCTTTCCGCGGCCGGGAAGTCACCATCCTCAGTCTTCCGACTCGCACGGCGGAGAAGAGAAGCGCTGGAACACCGCCAGAACCACACCGTCGCCAGGACCACCGATGACGAAGCCGTCGATGTCGAGCGCGACCTTGATGATCTGAAGCCCCGAACTCCTGTACACCCAGCACCAGCCTCCCGCCGACGCCGGAGAAAGCATCGACCGAAGGAAAGCACCGCCACAGCCTGGCAGCGTCGTCGAGGACGACGCCGAAGAAGGGAGGCCATGGAACAGCAAAAGGACGACGCCGACCACCCCACCTCGCCGGCGCCGACCACAAGCCCCTTATCTACAACGCCGGAACGCAGATCTGGGGATCCCCCGTCCTCCCGCCGCCGCGGCGGCCGGCGGAGGGCGAGGAATCCCACAGATACGCCGGCGGCCGCCGGGAGAGCCCGAGTCGCCTTCGAGTCGCCTCTTAGCACTGTAGAGAAAGAGAGGGTTCCAGAAATTGGGTGAGTGTTCGTTTTAGTCCTCGTGCACAACCTGTTTTATGTGAATAAATTGTGACCCACTGGTGTTGAACATGGTGAAGTTGTAGGCATTTATTTCACTTAGTTTACATCCACTCCTCGTTGGCTGCTTGTTTATGCTTGAGATTCAGCAAACCACCAGTAGAATAGATTTACTGCATGAAGACCTGGCGACCTACTTGTCCCGTCCGGCATGACCGCTGCGTCCATCACTGACGTCGACGGCACCACGGCCGCGGATGGCTGCCCGCCTGTTTTGTATTCGAGTTGTTTCAGCGATCTGCGGGTTGTTTCACCGATCCGAGGCGGGACGTACGACGTACGTCGCATTGCCGGTTAATAGTAAAGATATCTTGCTGCATTACTTCCCGGCTGTCATGCATGTGGTTGTTTTTGTTTGAAGAGAGAAGAGACCAAGCAAGAAGCACAGTTTCATGCATTCTGTTTTCTAATTTGTATTGGTTGATGAGTGTGCTTTTACGACCAAGCACGTGATCGTATCTTCTTGGTGATCTATGTATGTGGGTAACCACCATAACCCATTCGGTGTTCCTAGAGACCTGGAAAACATAATATTTAATTAGCTCCATGATCTCGTTGGAAGATGATGAAGATTCTTACATCCTAAATGACACGGGCTATCATGTTTTGAGTATGAGAACTGAGTTCTAGCTCAGTGGCAGCGAGGGCGCAGCCAACCCACCCGGATTCGAATCCTTATCTGGCGGTAATTTCGTAGGGAGGGGCAAACTTTAAACCAGGTTATCATCCTAGCGTCCATCCGCGGGGAGAGTCTCATTCTACCTAAGAGCATCTAAAGTCGCGTCCCCCCAAAGCGCCCCCCAAAGCAATTTGGGCGGGCCGGACCAAAAAACGGTTCCAGCCGTGTCCCCAAAAGCCCATTTTTGTCCGGCGCGCCCCGATACGGTGTCCGGCGCCCCGATCCCGTCCCCGCCCCACAGGGGACGCATCGGGGACGCCGGACACACCAAAAAGTGAGGCGGGGAGTGGCGGGGTCGACCCGTCAGCGGCACAATAAATTTTAACCTAACCGTCGCCTACCTCGCGACGGAAGTTATTGGCGCGCAGCGACGGTGCAGTTCCCGCAGAGGCGCAGCGATGCGTCTCGTCGCGCCTAGCTCTGCGTGCCGGCGTTAATGAGCGCCACCGCTCCCCCGCCTCCCTCCGGTCTATAAAAAGGGCCGCCTCTCGTCGTCCCTCTCACACACAAACCCTAGCGCCTCTCTCCCCAACCCTAGCCGCCACCATCTCAACAAGAGACGACGCCATGTCTAGTAGAGGCGGAGGCCGAGCTCGCGGGTGGCCGTGGTCGTGGTCGTGGCCGCGGCAGAGCGTCACGCTCGCCGTCGCCTGCCACGCCGTCGTCTTCACCGTCGGAGATGGACGTGGAGCCGGGCGTGCTGTTCGAGTTCGTCCTCGTCCTCAAGGGCGACCCACACGGCATCTAGAGGCTGCCGAACTCCTTCGCCGAGTATGTCGTCGGCGACGACCGCCCGCGCACGATGCATCTGTGGGAGGCTGCGTGCGGCTACTACCGGTGGATCGTCAACGTGATCTACGACGCGCGCGGCAAGATGTACCTCAACATTGGCTGGGAGAAGTTCGCGCGCCACCACAGCCTCGAAGCCGGCTTCATCCTCCTGTTCTCCTACTTCGGCGACAGGGACATGAGCGTCAAGGTCTTCGACGAGACGCGCTGCCGCCGGGACTACCACGGCGACAGCACCGACAAGGAGGACGACTGATGATGAAGAGTGTTGTTTCTTCGCAGCGAATACGTGCACGGAAATTTCTCCTCATCGGTAGAACCAACAAGGGCACCATCCTCCCGCTGGATTTTCCAGTTTGGGTGACTGGGTGTGCCCTCGAGTGTTCTTTCTTAGCAGCGAACACAGGGAAACCTTGGATGCACGGCCTAGTTAGGTTTAGTTTTTTTGCAAAATTTTATATTTGTGTCTACCATGGTTCAAACTATGTATTAGTTTGTGGAAAACCATGTTCCAAACTGTGTCTTCCCGTAAACCATATTCCCAATTATGTATTAGTTTGTGGAAATTAAAATAAAAATACCAAAAAAAAGTATTTTTAATGTTTGGGGGCGGCGTTTAGGGGACGCGGCTGGGGAGCGACGTCCCCCAAACGCGGCACGAACAAAACACGTCCCCAAACGCTCAATCCGGTGCGGTTTGGGAGACGCTTAGGGGGACGCGACTGGAGATGCTCTAACAACTTATAGCTAAGGGAGGGATCATTCCCCTGTTGGTCAACAACAAAAAAAAAATCATGTTTTGAGTATAGACCACTCAGCTCTGATCGTTATCATTCGGTCGATAATTTTCACACCGGCTGGCAGTTGAGTTACCTATATCGAGGCAGAATGCTCATGTATCATAACAGATTCGTCATCTTCATCAAATGATTGAGGCAAAACGTGTTCCAGTTTGCTGGTCACTCGGGGAATTATTGAGAAAATCCTAGAAGAAAATGTTGGGCGAACAGGAAGTTCTCATTTGCAGTTTTGTTGCGTTGGGTCGTGTCTGAACTACTAGATTGTTAACTGAATTTAAACTCATTCCCCATCATTATGTCCAAGTCCAATCAATCATATGAACTTCCGCGTCCTAGTTAGTGACATCACTTGCCAAAATATAAAAGCAACAGTTCTCGTATATGGAGATCAACGGTTCTCGTATGTGGAGATCCTTATGCGCAAAGAATGATATGTTCTCTTTTGCAATGCTTCTAGCAGAAAACTCTGAACTTTTGCCTCCAAACAGAAAAGACCACCATCCTCAAGAATCATTTGATGTTCCCATCCAGTGTGCTTGTTCCTCGCTTGTTCCTCCCTTATTTCCCTCGGGTACTAAAATGAGGATAACTTTTCTTCTACTGTTCAACGTCTTTTCAGAGATGTAGGTCCAGAATCTGCGAGGACAGAAATAACAGCCGTCACGGACGGATCAAATTCTATTATATGGAGAATGCCTTGCTGCTCTCATGATCACAGACCGATCGCAAGAGCTAAAACTCGCTTCCAAGGAAGAACTACCAGAAGAACATAGTCTGAACGGACAGGATTAATCATGCCATATCCCAGAGATTCACCATCCTCTAATTTATGGTATTATTTGCCACCAGCTACTAGGTGCATAATGCATGTGTGTGATCTGCCACTTATGCCCATGATTAGTCCAAGGAACAAAGAAGGCACATGCCCAGTGTGTACATGCATGATCCTCGTCAACGATCCCCGTTGATGTGATGCACATAAACAGAATTCCAATCAGCTCGCCGGCTGTTGCTTATAAGTTCCAGAGAACACACGCAAGGCTTTCAGTATGCAGCAGAGTTGAAGTTAGATCAGATAAGCACCCACTTCAGCAGAGTTAGTTTCGGTGACATGGAGAAGGTCGCGATCCTGGCATTGTTTCTGGGCTTGTGCGTGTCACAGCTCGGGGGTTCAGTGGCTCAGCAGTACTGGACGCCCGCCAATGCGACCTTCTATGGCGGGGGCGACGCGTCCGGCACAATGAGTATGTGTAACCTCATTATGCACAGATCTTTGCCAGTTTTGCTACTACCAAATAACGGTTTTCTTTCGAGCACTGCCGAATGCATGAATTCTTAACATTTGTTTCTTCTCTTGCATATATATGCAGATGGGGCGTGCGGGTACGACAACCTGTACAACGACGGGTACGGGACAAACTCCACGGCGTTGAGCACGACGCTGTGGGGCGACGGCAAGTCCTGCGGCGCGTGCTACGCGATCACCTGCGATGCCTCACGCACGAAAGACTGCAAGCCAGGGACGTCCATCACCGTCACGGCCACCAACTTCTGCCCGCCGGACAACAGCAAGCCCAGCGACGCCGGCGGGTGGTGCAACTCGCCGCGGCAGCACTTCGACATGTCGGAGCCCGCGTGGGAGTCCATCGCGCAGTACAGGGCCGGCATCGTCCCCGTCAACTACGCCAGGACGACGTGCAGGAGGACCGGGGGCATCCGCTTCACCATCACCGGACACGACTACTTCGATAACGTTCTCGTCACCAACGTTGGCGGAAGCGGCGCCGTGTCGGCGGTGTCGGTGAAGGATTCCACCACCGACTGGACAACCATGAGCCGCAACTGGGGTGCTAACTGGCAGAACGGCGCCTACCTCACCGGCCAGAGTCTGTCCTTCAAGGTGCAGACGGACGATGGGAAGTCCATCGAAGCGGACAACGTGGTGCCGGCATACTGGAAGTACGGCGACACCTATGAGTCCTATAACAACTTCTACTAGCATCGAGCATTGCCATTAATCTCAGATTGCCAGGGCGAATTGGCTGACCTGATCCATTCAAACTGATAGGTTAGCCACGCAAGAAATTAAGGCCGAGATAAGTTATGGAAAGTCACCTAATGTACCTATTTCAACTTGTAGGAGAACTGCAATTCAAGGGGCTACGCAGTGCCATGGATGCAGATGTTTCTGCTTATGTACATTAATAACACTCTATATCCCTTAAAAATGCTTAAAACATTCTTTGACACCGATCGCTAATGTATGTTTGCTCTTTTACATAGATCTGCAGTTTTTGAACAACTAGCTAGAGGGTCCTTGCAAATACGAGATCATCTACTTAAGTCGTTCAGAGTATCAAAAAACAAATAGTTATGACATGACAGTTACTTAGTTTTGTTGCCAGCTAGTTGATGGTTATTATGCGATTTAAGATCAACGCCTGTGGCTGAATGTCAAATTTCCGTCGTTGATATTAGATGCACAAATCTAAAATTCAAAGCCGTCTCCTGCGATTGGGCGCACATGAGCCAAACCTAAAAATGGAGCTGTATATTCTAGAAAAATCAATTGGACACTTTCACTTTCACTTTATTATAAACTTCAGTATGGGACTAATCCCTTGTTTCTACTATTTCTCTAATTATGCTTTGCAGCATCAGAGCCATACAAGATATGCTTTTTCCGGTCGAATGTCATCGGGTCAGACTGTTTTTTCAAGTGCCTGATAATAAAAAGGGAGGCAGGAGTGGACATTTGAAAATATGTGCAGACATAGTGTCAGCCTGATCAGAACCAAATACTTTCACTAAACTTCTGTGTTTTTGGACATGTGAAAGGGGAACATGCTGAAATAGTGACATTATCTTTTATAAGCACCTACACACGCGAAACAAGATGATACTCCTTGGTCATTCACCTGTTGTGCTATCTCTTCTGAGAATATTTAGAATAAACAATAAGACTATAATCATGAGGATGCTTGATGAGAATATTTAAAATAAACAATCAGACTATGAATGCATGGCAGTAGCTATATTAAGAGCGTGATAATATAGCTAAATCCATAGGCATATGAGAACAAAGAGAGAACATGAATAGTTAGTAGGACCATTGCTTTATTCTCAGCAAGTTACTAGGATGAATTCATGGTGTACCGCTAAGCAACCATGTGTTACTGCTGGATGTGTTGTGTTATCCTGAGATAAGCCGCCACCCGTTTCCATATCCAACGCGAGTGCAGGCAGTCGATGAAGAGATGCAAGCTAGTTTCCAAGTTTCGCATGCAAAGGGGGCAAATGTAGCCATTGGACCACTCCAGAGTAAGTAACCTGTTGGCCGCCATCAAACGGTTCTGGACAAAAAGCCAAGCAAAAAAATGGCATCGCGACATGGCCCCTAGTTTCCAGATGAGGGGGAACGAAAGGGAAATCTACCGCACCCGCAAACTGAAGGCGATACGCCGAATAGATGCCATTGCTAGAGAACTTCCAAGTAAACTTAATCACCCACATCTGGAGAGAGCTGCGCAAGAGCCATCAAGGCGTGGAGCGTGACGAAAGAATCTAACAAGGCCGCAGCGACGGATCCTTCTCCCATGCCCCGTTCCTAAGCGCGTCGCGGACACACCGGTGCTTACGCCGGGAGAGAAAGATAACTCATTTGTTTCTAAATGTTCAATAGGACATGCATGACACAACCCATAATAGGTCTAGTATCACTGGGCACGGGCGGATCTAGAGTGTTAGCCATGGGGGGCAAATGCCCCCACTCAATTTTTTGTCTCTTTGTAATAGTAAACTTAAAAGAGTCATTTGCTCCCACATAGCATGGGAATTTTTCCTCATTAGCACATTTTTGCCCCCTCTTGATTTTAATCCTGGGTCCGCCCCTGTCACTGTGGGACTTGATTCATGGGAGTACAGTTTAGTGTTGCTATACGAATTTTATTCCGTTCCTTCATTGTGAACGGACGGCAGATCAATCTTCAGCTAGTCATTTTGATACATTGCTAATAATAGAAAAAGGAGATCACAAGACGTGATGCCAAGAAATACACATCCTTTTGTTCATGTCGTACTTGCACATGTCATTATCGTTTCGGAGTATATCTTTTATGGTTGGAGCAGTTCTCCTCTGTGTTTTTCTTTTACGGTGGTTTTCCTTTATGTTAGTAGTAATGCTGGCCTCTTGGTTGCAAGCATTTCTACGAAGTTAAGGGTTGAAGAGTTAAAATTCAAAAAAAAAAAAATGGTTGAAGAGTTGAAGTATGTTATGTCTGCCTGGTTTAACTTCACGTCAGTAGTGTCAGATTTTCGCATGCCCGCGAAAAAAAAAACTTCACGTCAGTAGTGTCAGATTTTTTTGTGTTCAAATAGGCCTTCTACTCTGTTTTGATCTAGGGGCGTGCTCAGCCACCGTCGGTCGGCTGATTTGAGCCAGAAAATCGGTTGCAGTCTGCGCTGTCCGATCGCGATCCAACGACCAGAACATGCCGCAGTGCAGTTTAGCATTTTAACCCCTAGATTTTGAGAAATCAACCCGCGGTCCTAACTTCTTCACTTAAAAACAAAAAGGTGTATCTATGCCACTGTGCTGATTTGTCACTAGGGTAGAGGGTGTTACAACAAAAACACTCACCCCGTATACAAAAAAAATATACTTTTACAACAAAAAGTCACAACATTTTTAAAAAATAATGTCACAATAAAGTGGTTAAACCAACAAATTGTTTTGCTGGAGATCGATTTGCAACAAAAGTAGCCAATATTATTAACAAAAACCGGAGTTTATTACAACAAAAATCCATATGTTTACAAAAATAGAAAATAAAATATTAATTTGCTACATATTGAATTACAACAAAAGTCACCAACTTCTTATGTTTGCAAAATGATGGAAAGTGGTCAAGCGACATTTAATTTGCTACAGATTGAATTACAACAAAAGTCACAAACTCTTTTTTATAAAGGTGTCAAACGATTACAACAAAAGTCTATATATTTACAAACACTGCAAACTGGTGAATTAACAATTAATTTGCTACATATTGAATTACAACAAAATCCACCAACTATTTATACAAAAGTCAAAAAGATTAAAACAAAAATATATATGTTTGCAAACACTGCAAAGTGGTCAAGCAAAATTTAATTTGGTACATATTAAATTACAACAAAAAAAATACCAACTATCTTTACAAAAATTCACACATGAATACAACAAAAATTGGGTGCACAAAGAAGCGAAGCAGTGAACCAGAAAATTGGTCTCTATGTGTGTTTAGTGCTGGGCCGAACGGACGAACAGGCACTATAGAGTTTTCGCCTACCTATGAAAAGTGAGATGAGGGATGGGCCATGCGGGCGAACTGCTAATGGGCCAAATTCCAGGCAAGCCAACGAGCTACGGGCCAGCAGCGACGCGGAACCGAGAGACCGATCTTTTCCCTCGATCGGTCGCCGGATGGTCGCCGGATGAGAAGCTTTTTCCTTTGATCTATTATTAACCTTCAGTACTAGACTTTACTTAGCTATGAAATGTCGAAAAATTTGGATAAAAAACTCTACATGTACATCTCCATAATATATGAATGTTTGTCAAGTTTCACGAAAAAATAATATTTTTTGTGATCTATGTAAAAAGAAGAAAGTTTATTTTGTGAAAAGCATTATTTTTAGCACTGAATTTTGTCTTTTTTACACACGTCACATGATAAGTCATTTTTTTATGAAACAACTTTGTAAGCGCGTAGCACGTAAAGATGTACGTGCGGATTTTTTGTTTCAATTTTTTTGAAATTTAAAACATATGTAAGATGCATTTCAAAATATAGGGAGCATATGCACCCATGTTCTAAAACACCACTCTCTATCTATCCTTCTGTCCTAATTATGCCAAATCATATAAGCTCTTCCACAGCCATCTTGAACAGCTGTCTGAAGTTCTGAAGTTATATAGAATGACAGCTGAACTTCAGTTATATAGAATGACAGCTGAACTGGGATGTCTGGTTGATTTGCTCATCGGGGTTGCTTCATTTTGGCAACCTGCAGCAGAGCCAGCCACGAACCTAGGAAAATGGCCACTAGTCCACTACCAAGATCCCGGTCTAGATCCCCATGTTTCGGTACAATTTGCCACACCCGTGTTGAAAACATGATTAAAATTCAGTTACAGAGGAAGTGCAAAGTCGGCTCAAACTTTTCGAGATTACTGTAGTTTCTTTGTGATTGTCCAACCTGATGCAAGCCAAAGGTCGCACCCGCGGTTAACAATTTCGGCCAAATTTGGTGCCACAAGTTTGGGTGAAAGTACAGCAGTGTCAGCAGCGGTTGAGTTTGAGATGGACCAAAGCAGTGCATTGCTTTGGCTGTACGGGTACACCGAACCGAAGACCAAACCAAAACCACATCTCGCGCAGATCAGATCCCAATTCCACTCGCGAATGCCCTCCTCGTAGCTGCGCCCAGCCCACGCCGGTCCGCCTCCATGGGCGGCCTCAGTGCAGCGTCGCCGTCGCCGTCGTCGGGGGTGGCGATGGCGTGCGTGGTGGCGTCGGAGGTGGCCACGGTGCTGGCCGTCATGCGCCGCAACGTGCGCTGGGCAGGGGTCCGCTACGGCGGGGACGACGGCGACGGCGGCGCCGGCGACGAGTACCTCGACCACCCGCTCATCGCCGGCCTCAAGTCCCTCCGCCGCCGCGCCGCCTCCTGGGGCGGCCGCTGGCCCGCCGGCGGCGACGTCGACCCGCTCCTCTACCTCCGCCCCTTCCTCGACGTCGTCCGCTCCGACGAGACCGGCGCGCCCATCACGGGCGCCGCGCTCTCCTCCCTGCACAAGATCCTCTCCCTCGACCTCGTGGCGCCCGGCCCGGGCGTCGCCGACGCCATGGGCGCCGTCGTCGAGGCCGTCACCGGCTGCCGCTTCGAGGTCACCGACCCGGCCTCCGAGGAGGCCGTCCTCGCCAGGGTCCTCCAGGTGCTGCTCGCCTGCGTGCGCGGCCGCGCCGCCCCGGCCCTCGCCAACCGCCACGTATGCGCCATCGTCAGCACCTGCTTCCGCGTCGTGCAGCAGGCCGGCACCAAGGGGGAGCTCCTGCAGCGCGTCTCCAGGCAGACCATGCAGGAGGTCATCCGCTGCATCTTCGCCCGCCTTGCGGACGTTGGTGTCACCGCGATCGCCAATGACCAGGTGGGGTTTTGCCTCGCAAGGTTCCACTCTGCTGTTTCTTGCTACCTATTTAAGAGTTTTAGTGGGGATTAACAGGGATAATCCGCTCCAAACTTCAAATCCCCACTTATCCCCAATACATGTTTGGTGGTAGAGTATGAGCGAGTTTAATCCACACTTTTCCCCACTTTTTCCCAAATTTTAGTGTAATTTTTTCAATCCCCAATACTCTACCCCTACCTAGTGGATTGGGGTTGGAGTTTTATGGGGGATTGGGTGACAAAAGTGATTCACCCAATACTCTAGAGTATTATCCCCACTAATCCCCACTAAAACACTAGTACCAAACAAGGCCTTAGTGTAACATAGTCAATTTTAGAAAACTTATGATTACTTCACACCACCAGTTTCTTCTGTACGCTACATCAAAAGAGTGTAAACCATAATCTACTGGTACCATGTACTATGTCTGTCATTTCCTTGCATCGAGAATGATTAAACTAAGCTGGTTGGTTGCAATCTTAACAAACCAACACAAAGGGATACGATCCGATGAACATCGAACTCAAAGTTTTTGTTGTCAATTACCATAACCCAAGGATGATGTTTAAGTCTTGAAGCTAACAGAAGTTAGGTAGAAAGTAGACTTTCCTGCATCACATAATCATGTTTTCTAGGCTTCTAGCACATTTTTATTCCATGATTAGATGGCAAACATGTGAAGGCTACGGCTACATAGTAATGTGTAGCTGCCACACATTAACAGACAGACACACACACACCTCACTTTATTTCAACTTTTCAAGAGCCACAAACATGTTT
This sequence comes from Lolium perenne, assembly GCF_019359855.2. NCBI lineage: Eukaryota > Viridiplantae > Streptophyta > Magnoliopsida > Poales > Poaceae > Lolium > Lolium perenne. The sequence goes on along the minus strand of NC_067246.2, from coordinate 194,978,826 downwards.
ATTTATGGGTTGTATGCTTATTACTGATAATTTTGGGTGTGCCAGGTAGTATGCCAAACTGAAACTGTGCGCTTTAAAAACAGATAACTTATACACTATGTAAAAGGCATTTCGGTGTAATTCCAAGTTTGATGACATATTAATGTGGTGGTAGCATTTGTTCTGCAGTTTAGCAAGAACCAAGATTTGGATGCTGCGGAGCTGAGCAATGGGAAGAGTGATTATGTTTGTTTGGATAGCTCCGGGGACGAGGTGGGAGCTGAACTTGGTGTCGTGCAAGATAAGGCCATGATGGAGCCGCTTGGGGTTCCTTGCATGGTGGAGATATTGCAGTTCTTGTGTTCCCTCTTGAACATTGCGGAAGACATGGATGTGAGCCAGAGGATGAACCCTATTGATTTTGACGAGGACGTGCCACTCTTTGCTCTGGGGTTGATAAACTCTGCTATTGAACTGTCGGCTTCGTCCATCCACAGGCATTCAAAGTTGCTGGCATTTGTACAGGATGAACTGTTCCGCAATCTGATGCTGTTTGGGTTGTCAATGAGCCCCTTGATTCTGTCGACAGTGTGCAGTACTGTTTTTACTCTCTTCTACCATCTACGCCAGGAACTTAAGCTGCAAGTTGAGGCTTTCTTCTCTTGTGTGATCCTAAGATTAGCCCAAGGTAGATATGGGGCTAGTTATCAGCAGCAGGAAGTTGCACTGGAGGCTCTAGTAGATTTCTGTCGGCAGAAAGAGTTTATGGCGGAGATGTATGCTAACATGGACTGTGATCTACAGTGTTCTAATGTTTTTGAAGACCTAGCTAATCTTCTGTCTAAAAGTGCATTCCCTGTAAACAGTCCATTGTCTGCCTTGAATGTGCTTGCATTGGATGGTTTGGTTGCTGTCATTCAGGCGATAGCAGAGAGGACTGATCATGCACATCAGCATCATGAGCAAACAGTGCCAGAAATAAGTGAATATTTTCCTTTTTGGCAGTTGAAGTGCGAGAGCAGCAATGATCCTGATCAATGGGTTAGATTTGTTCACCAGCAAAAAAGCATCAAGATAAAGCTAATGGTTGGTGTTGAACATTTCAATAGGGACAAAAAGAAGGGCTTTGAGTACCTGCAAGGTTTGCACCTATTGCCTGATAAACTTGATCCATGCAGTGTTGCTCTGTTCTTTCGGTATACACCTGGACTGGACAAGAACCTTCTTGGGGAGTACCTGGGGAATCATGATGAGTTCTCTATTCTGGTACTTCACGAATTCGCTAAAACCTTTGACTTCGAGGAGATGAACTTGGATGCTGCCCTAAGGCTCTTCTTGGAAACTTTCCGGCTGCCTGGCGAGTCACAAAAGATACAGCGGATTCTGGAGGCCTTCTCTGAGAGGTATTATGAACAGTCACCACACATGTTTGTTAACAGGGATGCCGCCCTGGTGCTGTCATATTCAGTAATCATGCTCAACACAGATCAGCACAATGTAAGGGTTAAGAAGAAGATGACTGAAGAAGACTTTATCAGGAACAATCGCCTTATCAATGGCGGGACTGATCTTCCGCGGGAGTTCTTGTCAGAGCTGTTTTATTCTATATGTCGGAATGAAATCAAAACCATTCCCGAGCAAGGAGCTGGATGCTCTGAGATGTCTTATAGCCGCTGGGTTGATCTTATGTGGAAGTCAAAGAGGACATCATCATACATTGCTTGTGACTCCTACCCTTTTCTTGATAATGACATGTTCCCTATCATGGCTGGACCATCAGTTGCTGCCATCTCTGTGGTTTTTGATAATGTTGAGCATGATGAGATTCTTACAGGATGCATTGACGGTTTCCTGTCAGTAGCAAAGCTGGCTGCATTCTATCACCTCGATGATGTATTGAATGATCTTGTCGTGGCGCTATGTAAGTTCACCACTTTGCTGAACAATTCTTATACTGACGATCCTGTAATAGCTTTTGGAGTAGATGCCAAGGCTAGAATGGCAACAGAGGCTGTTTTTACTATTGCAACTACTTATGGTGATCATATACAAAGTGGATGGAGGAATATAGTAGATTGCATTTTAAGATTGCACAAGATAGGCCTTCTTCCCAGTCGCCTCACTGGTGATACAGGTGATGGTCAGGAATCCTCTTCAGATTCCATGCCCAGCAAGCTTGGTTCGTCTACAGTTGCACCTCATGTTTTACCGATCAACGCTCCTAAAAAAACATATGGGCTGATGGGGAGGTTTAGCCAGCTACTTTACATGGATGCTGAAGAACCAAGGTCCCAGCCAACTGAGGAGGAACTGGCAGCTCAGAGGAATGCTTTGGAGACTGTGAGAAAATGTCAAATAGGTACCATCTTCACTGAGAGCAAATTCTTACAAGCCGACTCGCTCTCAAATCTAGCAAGAGCCCTCATTCAGGCAGCAGGCCGACCTCAGAGGATTAGCAGCTCGCTTGATGATGAAGGCACAGCAGTGTTCTGCTTAGAGCTACTAATCACTGTCACATTAAACAACAGAGACAGGATTGTGCTTTTGTGGCAGGGTGTTTATGAGCACATAACTCATATTGTCCAGTCCACAGTGATGCCCTGCAATCTGGTGGAGAAGGCTGTTTTTGGTCTCCTGCACATCTGCCAGAGGTTGCTTCCTTATAAAGAGAATCTGGTAGATGATTTACTGAAGTCGCTGCAGCTAATTTTGAAACTTGATGCGCGTGTAGCTGATGCTTACTGTGAGAACATCACATTGGAGGTCACAAGGCTTGTGAAGGCCAATGCAACCCATATCAAATCCCAGACGGGTTGGCGGACTATAATTTCCTTGCTATGCGTCACCGCTCGCCATCCAGATGCTTCTGATGCCGGCTTCGAAGCTCTGGTTTTCATCATGTCTGAGGGGGCACACCTCTCACCTGCCAACTTCATCGTTTCAGTGGAGGCGTCAAGGCAGTTTGCAGAATCTCGGCTCGGGTCTGCAGAAAGATCTGTCCATGCTCTGAATCTTATGGCCGACTCAGTAAATTGCCTTACACGCTGGTCGCGCGAGGTCAAGGAAGCTGGTGGCGATGCAGACAGGATACTGGAAGGAATTGCCGAGATGTGGTTGCGGCTAGTGCAGGCATTAAGGAAGATGTGCACCAATCAGAGGGAGGAAGTGAGGAACCACGCGCTGTTATGTTTGCAGAGATGCTTAGTAGTTGATGGAATATCAATTTCGTCTTCCACGTGGCTGATGTCCTTTGACATCATCTTCCAGTTGCTTGATGAGTTATTGGAGATTGCCCAGACCTACTCACCGAAGGACTTCAGGAACATGGAGGTCTCCCTCTTGCACGCCGTAAAACTGTTATGCAAGGTATTCTTGCAGTCACTTAAAGACCTGTCTGCACAGAGCAGTTTTGTTAAGCTGTGGTTGGAAGTCCTCGACATGGTAGAGAAATTCATGAAAGTCAAGCTGAGGGGTCGGAGGACTGAGAAGTTACATGAGGCGATCCCCGAGCTACTCAAGAACATACTGCTGGTGATGAAAGCAAATGGTATCCTGTCAAACACAATTGCTAGCGGAGAGAGCACTCTGTGGGAAGCAACTTGGATTCAAGTTAACAAGATCGTGCCATCGCTGCAGTTAGAAGTCTTCCCTGACAATGAAATTGACGCCGCGGCGGGGAAAGGCAAACTGAGTAGTCCGGCACATGAGGGTCAAACTGCTGAGCGACCGGCCATGGTACCACTCGCTGCCGCCTGATCAAGTTACCTGAATAGAAAAATGGGATCTGTGAAGGCTGACTTTCCAGCGTTTTTCGTGGAGCTATACACAGAATGATCGGCTGTGCTCTCGGTGGACATTAGGAAGGGAGAGCTAAAGCTGGTGATTGTAATTTTGTAGTCTATAATAATTGCCTTTTTTGGGTTTATTGACTGAGTTTTGTTGCCTTCTGTGGTTGGTTCCCTTTGTTGTTGCAACACCTGGGGAACATTGTATGATAGGGTATATCGCAGCAGTTACATACAGGATGGATTTTCCCTACACAGCATTGTTGTTACATTTGTCACATATATGAATAGGTCATGAGGCAGCAGAGCTCCTTGGAATGCATGTGAATCATTTGTTTCTCTGTATCCATTAAAAGCTGTAATGACACACAATATTAATACACTGTACAATCCTTGGTGCATGCGTCCACTGCCTTGTGAGTGAAGTGGATTGAGCATAGTTTAACGCCTCTGATTAATATGGCTTTCCTAGGAATTTGGGAGTGATTTGGATTCAACATAGTTTATGGCTTCTATGATTAAGCTGCTTTCCTAGGAATTTAGGTGAGTGAATTGGATTGGACATAGGTTAGGGCCTCTTTGATTCAAATGGTTCTCTAGAAATTTGGGTGGTCTAATGATCTACGATATTTTCCTATATTTGTTCGTTTTGTTTTTTTTACACAAATTATCTAACTATGATATCTTGATCTACCGTCGGTTATGCAGAAATACAACTACTGAGTGCATTTCGTGTTACCTTTTTGTGGTGTATGCCTTATTTACGCTGTTTGTATGCAATGGTTCAAAGTACTCAGTGCAGAAAAAAAGAGTTAACATATGTATATTCCAAATGGTCTCTTTATGCTGTTTTATTTGCAGAATGTCAAGACATTTAAAGATGTCAATGGCTGTGATGATGCAAATAAGAACTTGAGGAGGTTGTCGAGTATCTGGGAAATCCTACAAAGTTCACCCGCCTTGGTGGAAAGTTACCTTGCTTATGGAGCTAGATACAAAGTTCACTCGCCTTGTCGTCATTCTCGAGTATCTGGGAAACCCTACAAAGGTAATTTGTTCTATATCAATCTGCAAGATACATTTTTTATCTGCTATGTACCTTGCTTATGGAGCTAGATACATGTTTGCAGGCTCAAGGCATCTTTGTATTGAATGTCTGACTCAATAGCTATAGACGTTGATATTCAATAATGTGTTTTTTCTTCGAGAAGTAGGGAATACATTTAACGGGTGCTCCAGGAACTGAGAAGACACTACTTGCGAAGGTATAAGTTGTTTGAAAGAATCATGTCTTGCTTCATCTTTGTTAACTGTGTAAAAAATCATGTTTTTTTGTGTGTGTCTGTAAGGTCCTTGCTGTGCTTTGTACTTCTGTTTTACATGGAAACAATACGGTTCTCTGTTTAGCTCTCAAAGACTAACCTTCTACTAGAAGACATCTCTATCTATTTACATACCTGTTGTTCTGCTTTAGGCCATTGCGGGGAAAGTTTGTGTGCCGTTCTTTTACTGAGCAGGTTCTGGCAGCCCGACAAGGAGGCGATGGCCACTAGTTTCTACGTGGATCTGGTGGGACGCCCGCTCCCTAGGGTGCATGATCTCGATCTGGCTGGTATCGGGCTAAACCCCGTCGACTTGGCTGGGCTCGAGGCCCAATTTACCGAGGATGAGGTCTGGTGCGCCGTCAAGGCGATGCCTGCGAATAAGTCGCCTGGGCCGGATGGGCTGACCTGGGAGTTCTTTCGCGCTTGTTGGCCTGTGATCAAGGCGGATATCATGGCTGCTGTTCTTGTTGTGTTCCTCGGTAGGGACTGTGCATTTGATCTCCTTAATTCTGCCTTCATCACGTTGCTGCCAAAGAAAGAGGATGTTGTGGATATTCGGGACTTCCGGCCAATTAGCCTTGTGCATAGCTTTGCTAAGCTTGTCACCAAAGTGATGGCCCTTCAGTTGGCGCCGTGGATGGTCGAGCTTGTGGGGTGCAACCAAAGTGCTTTCATTCGCGGAAGATGTATCCATGACAACTTTGTCCTTGTGCAGCAGTCCGCCCTTCTGCTGCATCGCAAGAAGGTGCCGGCGCTCCTCCTCAAGCTGGACGTGGCTAGAGCCTTCGATAGCGTCTCTTGGTCCTTTCTCCTGAGTGTGCTGCGGCAGCGGGGGTTCGGCCCCAGGTGGATCGGGTGGCTTATGCTGTTGCTTCGGACGGCGTCCACGAGTGTGCTTGTCAATGGCGCAGCCGGACCAGCCTTCTTTCACGGCCGAGGTCTCCGTCAAGGGGATCCGCTGTCCTCACTCCTGTTCGTCCTGGTCATGGATGTGTTGGACGCTATGTTCCATGCGGCCGAGCGTGCCGGGGTTCTGGTGGACTTGGCGGTGGATGGGCTGAAGCATCGCGTATCACTCTATGCCGACGATGTTGTGGTTTTTGCCAGGCCTGAGGAGCGGGAGTTGACCGCTGTAAAGGAGATCCTCGCATGCTTCGGGGCTGCTTCTGGCCTCCTCGTAAACTATGGCAAAAGCGCAGCTGTTCCGATCAGATGCGATGAAGCTTCACGGCTCGCTGTTGCTCCGTTCCTCGACTGTCAGTTCCAGGAGCTGTCGTTGAAGTATTTAAGGCTGCCTATGTCGCTTCGTAAGCCCTCCAAGGCCGACCTCCAGCCCGTGCTTGACAGCTCGCCAACAAGTTGGCGTTTTGGAAGGCTAGGCTCATGTCACGAGATGGCCGGGTGGCGTATGTGCGTGCGGTTATGGCCGCATCGGTGGTGTACCAACTGCTGGCCCTTGACGTCGATCTCTGGTTCCTCCAAGCGGTGGACAAGCTCAGGCGCGGCTTCTTGTGGGCCGGTAAGAACGAGGCGCATGGCGGCAATTGCTTGGTCGCTTGGGATGCCGTGTGTGCACCTAAGCATCTGGGAGGACTTGGCCTTCCGAATTTACGGTGGATGCACGCGGTGCTGCGTGCTCGCTGGATTTGGTTGCAACGCACGGATCTCACCAAGCCTTGGACAGGGTTTAGGTTTGCCGTTCGGGCGGATGTTGTTGCCATGTTTAATGCTTCGGTGGTCATCTCTGTTGGCTCCAGCGCTAGTCTCTTGTTTTGGGAGGACCCCTGGATCCAAGGCCTCTCCGTCGCAGCTGTGGATCCGGAGGTGCTCAAGCTAGTTAGGCCGGGCGTCGTCAAGCGAAGATCTGTGCGGGATGGGCTGCTCAACCATGCATGGGCGATAGATATTGGGGGAGAGTTGTGGGTCGATGCAGTTGTGCAGTACCTACGGCTCTGGGCCGCCGTTGCTGCCGTCCCCATCAACGGCGGGGCTGACACTTTTCGGTGGAAGTGGACGGAAGACGGTACTTTCACGGTGCGGTCCGCTTATCGTATGTTCTTCCACGGCACGACCACCCTCCCAGGTGCAGTGCATGTCTTGAATTCCTTCGCGCCGTACAAATTCCGCTTCCATGTGTGGCTTTCTCTTCGTGGGAGGTGCTGGACGGCGGATCGTCGGCTTCGGCGAGGCCTTCCCTCTCACGTCTTATGCCCCCTCTGCTCCGCTGCCGCGGAGACGGCGGACCATCTTTCTCTGCTTTGTCCCTTCGCTCGCTTGGTTTGGGATGGCTTCTCGAGGCGAGCTGGAGTGCAGATTCCGGCGCCTACGGTCGGCAGCAGGTTGCCGGCATGGTGGTCGAGTGCGGTGGAGGGGCTGTGTACGGCGGATGCTAGAGTCACCAACTCCACTATCATGCTCATCCTGAGATCCCTGTGGCTTGAGCAGAACGCCAGAGTCTTCGAGGATACTCCCTCTACTGTCGATCATGTTATTGATGTAGTTTGCCAGGATTGGGGCCTCTGGCTTACTTGTAGAGGTGGGTTGGCGAGAGAAGCGGTGTAGGTGTTGTCTGCCGCTTTTATGCGGCATGGTGGATGTTTCGAGCCCATGGTTCGGTTGTAATCGTTTCCCCTTAATCTTAATGAAATGACGCGCAGATCTCGTGCGGATTCTTAAATTTTTTTTTGAGAAAATGTAAGATCTCTTGTGTCATGATATTGACATTTATATTTTATTGTATCTTTTCTAACCTTAGACTGCCAACTGTGAATTGAAAAAGTTGCCTATCTTGACATCAGAAAATATGCTTTTCTGGGCTTTCTGGCATCATACCATTGTATGTGTTGCAATCAAAGCACTGCTAAAATTAAGTATTGGGCATGCATGAGTCATGACTATAGTGAAGCATTTGCATTCAAATGGCACTGTATCTATCAGTTGTATGCCTATCCCGCTTTCATGTCTTTCGGTTTAATCAGAATTTACTGACACTATATTGTGTCAGGTTTGTTGGTGTTGGACTGTTGGTGCTCGTAGAGTGAGGTCCTTGTTTCAAGCTGCAAAGAAAAAGGTGCTTTACCCTTCTCTTCCGGTTTCTGAGTATATAAGCAAATTATCATATGAATTAATTCGAACTAAAACTTGAAAAATCATGACTACATAAACAACAGATGAACTAATCATGCAGATCAACAGATGAACTAATCAGAAGAGTAGATGAGCAAATAACATCTAGACAATATAAACCTATCGCATCTACTCCAAACAGCAATACTAGAAACTCTAGCAAGATCTAAAACGACAAGGACAGATATTTGTACCGTCCAGCGCTGGCCGCAACAACAGCGGCGATGTTGGTGGCAGTAGGATCCTGGTTGTTGTCGCCCATGTTGAGGTTGCCGAAGAGGTTGTCGATGTCCGGGAAGAAGTCGTCGTTCGGGAACTCGTCGTCGGACGGCGTCGTGGTGTCAGTAGTTGCGCGTAAGCGCTCCCCACAAACCCGATTGCCCCTCACCCGTATAGGTGTACGAGAGGCAGGGTTTCAGAGGCCTACTATCCCGCCGCTCGGTGCACACCGAAGGACGGGATGAGGAAGACGAAGGCGGCGACACAATGTACTGGAAAGAGGCGGTCACATATGGTGTCTCGTACATGCTAGGGTTCGCGTCCACGCTTATATAGTGCGGTTCGGGAAGGTCGTGGGGCGCATCCCACGTCCGAGTCCACGATCCAGAAAAACCGGAACGAAACGGCTACGTTAACGACTCATAATTGATGATACAATTAATTTCCTGAACACCGAAAAGATAAGCTCGGCTCGGCGAGATTCCCGCAACCTGCGGTGCATCGTGGCGTGCGTGCGTGACGAGGAGGGCGGGCGGCGGAGGAGGCATATACCACTAAAACTCTCCCTCATCTAGCAATGTGGACTAAATTTTAGTCCCACCCCTTGCCGTTCCCACATGGGCCAAGAGAATTTCTGAATTTGTATTGGGACATGGGCTAAGGCCCAAGGCCAAATTCCAGCAATCCCCCACTAAGTCTCATTGGCATATTTAATACCATTATTCCTGAACATTGTTTTATATACCGGTGCGTGGTGGAGTCTATTAAATTGAACTTCCACTAAGAACTTCATATTACACTAGTTTGCAACTTGAATAGTGGACTATGCCTTGAACTTCAACTTTTCTGTGAACTAGCTTTACACAAAGTCTACACCGATACAAGGCTGCTGCGAGGCTTCCTCGCGGTGTGGAGCTTATACGTCATACTCCAGGTCCTTTCATGAGTTTATTAGAGAGTACCCAACTTTTATAGATTGCGATGTTTAACAATCAGACTCATATATGTGTGTTCTTCAGAAGATGTTAGAAGATGTTCTGTAGGAAAACATCTTTGCTTGAGTAAACCACTTAGAACACATTAAGATAAATATCAATCTGCCATGCATATTAGGAGAGTATTGCATCTTCACGGAGAGGGTAAATTCAGTGTAGGGATACTCTCCTCTCAGCTGACCAACAACTTGTCTCCCAGCTCTAATTCATGGGATCTCCGATCACATAGAGTGGGTTACCACTGTGGGCAACTCATAGTGTGGGTCTCAAGCCCATCTCCCTCGATGCATTCTCTATTACATTTCGTGGTAGACCCTTTGTGAAAGGATCTGCCAAGTTTCTAGACGTTTTGGATATAATCCAACACAATAACTCCGGAGTTTCTCATTTTCCTGACATATTTCAATCTCATCTTCACATGTCTTGATGACTTTATATTATCCTTAGAACTATTAACTTTGATGATCACAGTTTGATTATCACCGTTCATAAGAATAGCGGGTCTTGGTTTCTCAACCACATGTAAGTCCATCAAGAGCTCACGAAGCCACTCTGCTTCAATAGTGACAATGTCTAGTGTTGTGAGTTCTGCTTCCATTGTTGACCTCGTTAAGATGGTCTTCTTGCAAAACTTCCAGGAAACAGTGCCACCACCAAGTGTAAACAAATAACCACTCGTGGCCTTAGTCTCATCAGCATCAGAAATCCAGTTGGAATCACTATAACCCTCAAGTACCCTCGGATACCCAGTATAGTGAATACCATAGCTCGCGGTGCCTTTCAAATAGCGCAACACTCTCTCAAGAGCATGCCAATGAACGTATCCAGGTCTCGATACAAATCGAGCCAATTTGCTTACTGTAAAAGAGATGTCAGGCCTCGTGGCACTGGTTAATACATAAGCGAGCCAATAATTTGAGAATATCAAATATCTCAATTAATCTCTAGAAGCTCTTTTGTTCTTTCGAATTAGCAAAGTAGGATCATAAGGCGTTGGAAAAGACTTGTAGTCGCTATACCCGAAGCGACTCAATATCTTTTCCACGTAGTGGGATTGAAGCAATGTAATCCCACTATCGTTATCCTTGAGAAGATTGATGTTTAAGATTACTTTAGCTACTCCTAAGTTGTTCATCTCAAAGCAGCGAGATAGGAACTCTTTGACCTCCTTAATGATAGTAAGGCTGGTCCCAAATATCAATATGTCATCAACATAGAGACAAAGGATAACTCCCTCGCCCCCACCATGACGATAGTATACACACTTGTCAGCTTCAATTACAACAAAGCCTTCAACGGTTAAGGTTCTTTCGAACTTCTCATGCCACTGCTTAGGTGCTTGCTTAAGACCATACAAAGACTTCAACAACTTACACACCTTTCTTTCTTGACCATCTACTACAAATCCATCAGGCTGCTCCATATAAATTTCCTCATCGAGTTCTCCATTTAGGAAAGCTGTCTTAACGTCCATTTGATGAACGAGAAGACCATGTGAGGCAACCAAGGAAAGTAGTACTCGAATAGTGGTCAGTCGAGCTACAAGTGACTATGTATCAAAGAAGTCTTCGCCTTCTTTCTGAGTATAACCCTTGGCCACAAGTCGTGCATTGTACTCTTCAATAGTACCATCGGGCCTAAGCTTTTTCTTTAACACCCACTTGCATCCTACATGTTCGCACCCATAAGGACCATCAGTAACCTCCCAAGTTCCATTAGATAAGATGGACTCCATCTCGCTACGGACAACTTATTTCCAGTAGTCAGCATCCTGAGATGCATAGGCTTCTGAAATAGAAGTGAGAGTATCATCCATGAGGTACACAATGAAATCATGACCAATTGACTTTGCAGTCCTCTGTCTCTTGCTCCTTTTGGGAGCTTCATTGTCGTCCTCCACAGGATTATCATAATGTTCTATCGCGATGGTAGGTTCAAGAATTGTAATTAACTCCCGACTCGATGAACTAGGCATCTCCCGATTTGATGAGCTAGATGTGTCTTTCATAGGAAAGATGTCCTCAAAGAAAGTCACATCATTTGACTCCATAATTGTACCAACATGCATGTCGGATACGTCATATTTAATTATCAAAGATCTATTGCCAATGCTATGAAATGCATATCCCAGAAAAACACAATCCACAGTTTTTGGTCCAAGCTTGCGCTTCTTGGGTATTGGCACATTCACTTTCGCTAAGCAACTCCAAGTACGTAAGTAGGATTCAGCCTTTTCCTTTCACAATCCTCAAATGGAGTAATGGTTTTGTTCTTTGTGAGAACACAGTTTAGAACATGACACTCGGTCATTATCGCCTCCTCCCACCATACATTGGATAGACCCGATGTATCTAACATGGTGTTAACCAAATCAGTTAGAGTACGGTTCTTTATTTTGTCCACCCCATTAGACTGAGGTGAGTAAGGAGGAGTCCTCTCATGGATAATATTATGCTCCATATAAAATGAATCAAACTCATTGGAAAAAATACTCTCCACCACGATCTGACCTAAGCCGTTTAATCTTTTGATCAAGTTGATTTTTTTTCTTCAGCTTTATAGATTTTGAAGTGATTAAAAGCTTCATCTTTAGATTTTAGAAGGTACACATAACAATATCGAGTGGAGTCATCAATTAAAGTCATGAAGTATATTTTTCCACCTTTTGTCAAGTCACCATTCATCTCACAAAGATCTGAATGTATGAGTTCCAGCGGTGACAAATCTCTTACCTCAGTAGTCTTGTGAGACTTGCGAGGTTGCTTAGCTTGCACACACAATTGACACTTGGAACTCTTGACGGTAGTAAATTTCGGAATTAAATTCATATTGGCTAGCCGTGTCATGCACCCAAAATTAATATGACAAAGTCGTGGATGCCAAATATTGGACTCACTATCATTGCAAACATGATTAATAATTTGACTACATAAGCTTAAAAAGTAGCGATAAAGATAAGCGAAACAAGCCACCACACTCATAACCTTTTCCAAAAAATTATCCATACTTAGAAATTACAACTTTATTGGACTCAAAAACCAACTTAAAACCATCTCGACATAAAAGCGATCCACTGATGAGATTCTTATTGATGGAGGGAACGTGCTGCACATTCTTCAGATGGATGGTCTTCCCCGAAGTAAACTTCAGATTTACCGTACCAACACCATGAACATAAGCACGTGAGCCGTTTCCCATCAGCAGAGAGCAAGTTCGTGCGACCTGATAAGAAGAAAACAAGGAAACATCACAACATCCATGTGTATTGGCACCCGTATCAATCCACCAATCAGGAGAGTTACATACTGAAAGGATAACAGGAAAAATATCGTACCCAACGCATCTCAGTATTGCCACCAATAAAAATATTAGCGGTCTTGCCACCGTTTCGACGCTTATCATAGCGATTAGGAAAATTAGGAGCCCAATGGCCAGGCTCACCACAGATGTGGCAAGCCCATTTCTTCTTATCAGTCTTCTTCTTGAAGTTGGTTGAGTGTGAGGCCTTATTATTGCCATCAAACTTGCTTTTGCCTCCAGATTTGTTCTTGTTCTTGAAATTATGGGATTAGAAGTTTTTCTTGTATACCACATTGGCGCTAGAACCTCCCTCAAATTCTCGAGCACGTGTGTCATTTGCTCTCGCCTTTTCTTCCACATGAAGAGACCCAATGAGATCCAAAACGAAAAACTCTTGTCTGTTATGTGATACGTCTCAAACGTATCTATAATTTCTTATGTTCCATGCTACTTTTATGATGATACTCACATGTTTTATACACACTTTATGTCATTATTATGCATTTTCCGGAACTAACCTATTAACGAGATGCCGAAGTGCCAGTTCCTGTTTTGTGCTGTTTTTGGTTTCAGAAATCCTACAAAGGAAATATTCTCGGAATTGGACGAAATCAAGGCCCACGATCTTATATTTCACGGAAGGTTCCAGAGCACCGAAGAGGGACCAGAGGGGAGCCAAGGGGGCCCCACCCCACATGGCGGCGCGGCCAAGGGGGGGCCTAGTGTGTGGGTCCCCCAGGACTCCTCCGAGGCTGCCCTTCCGCCTATAAAACCTCTCCGTCGCGAAAACCCTAAAAACATAAGCCACGATACGAGAAAAGTTCCAGAGCCGCCACCATCGCGAAGCCAAGATTCGGGGGACAGAAGTCTCTGTTCCGGCACGCCGCCGGGACGGGGAATTGCCCCCGGAAGGCATCTCCATCGACACCACCGCCATCTTCATCGCCGTTGCTGTCTCCCATGATGAGGAGGGAGTAGTTCTCCCCCGAGGCTGAGGGCTCTACCGGTAGCTATGTGGTTCATCTCTCTCTCATGTACTTCAATACAATGATCTCTTGAGCTGCCTTACATGATTGAGATCCATATGATGAGCTTTGTAATCTAGATGTCGTTATGCTATTCAAGTGGATTTTACTTATGTGATCTCCGGAGACTCCTTGTCCCACGTGTGTAAAGTTGACAGTGTGTGCACCGTGTGGGTCTTTTAGGCCATATTTCACAGAATACTTGTTCACTGGGTTATGATTTGAGTTGGATGTCTCTATGAAATTGTGGTGTGTTAGTACCTCCTATGAATGCTCACAGTGACAGCGTGGGGTGTTTATTAGTACTTGGGAATACATCTTTAAGGTTTGCTTTTGCAGCCCTACACGGTGAATTAGTGTTCGTTATCCTGCCAGAGAGTAATTCAGAATAGCATAGTGAAGTGGTTATATTTATATTCCTTGATGATAACATTGTTGAGAGTGTCCACTAGTGAAAGTATGATCCCTAGGCCTTGTTTCTAAGCATTGAAACACCGTTTCCAACAAGTTCTGTTACATGTTCGCTTGCTGCCATTTTTATTTCAGATTGCAATTACTACTTACAATCATCCATATTACTTGTATTTGACTATCTCTTCGCCGAACTAGTGCACCTATACATCTGACAAGTGTATTAGGTGTGTTGGGGACACAAGAGACTTCTTGTATCTTAATTGCAGGGTTGTTTGAGAGGGATATCTTTGACCTCTACCTCCATGAGTTCGATAAACCTTGGGTGATTCACTTAAGGGAAACTTGCTGCTGTTCTACAAACCTCTGCTCTTGGAGGCCCAACACTGTCTACAGGAATAGAAGCGTGCGTAGACATCAAGCTATTTTCTGGCGCCGTTGCCGGGGAGGTAAGGTAAAAGGTATTCACATCCTCCGACTACTAAGCTATTTTCTAGCACTGTTGCCGGTGTGTGAGTGCTCGAAGCTATTTCCTTTAGATCCTGCAATTATATCTTTTTGTTTCTTGTTTTTATTTCACTAGTTAGGCTTAATGGAAAACAACAAAAAAATTAGAGATCTTTATGAAATTTATATTGAATTAGGACATGAGGTGTTTGAAGAGAAAATTAAAAAACCTATGGAACTTTATATGCATGCTAATGGCAATGTTATTAGTATGAATGCTTTGAACACCATTGTTTCTAATGCTATGGAAAATTCTAAGCTTGGGGAAGCTGGTCTTGATGAGCATGATATTTTTAGTCCCCCAAGCATGGAGGAGAAAATTTACTTTGATGATACTTTGCCTCCCATTTATGATGATTATAATGATAATGGTATTTTGGTGCCACCTACTATGGAGGATAAAGTTTATTATGATTATAATATGCCTCATACATTTGATGATTATGGTGATGAGAATAATAATGATAACTACTTTGTTGAATTTGCTCCCACTACAATTAATAAGAATGACTATGCTTATTTTGGGAGTAGTAATTATTTTATGCATGAGATTCATGATAAGAATGTTTCATGTGATAGTTATATTGTTGAGTTTGTTCATGATGCTACTGAAAGTTATTATGAGAGAGGGAAACATGGTTATATGCATCTTAATAATATTAAGTTTCCCCTCTTTATGTTGAGAATCTTGAAGTTACTCGTGTTTTATCTTCCTATGCTTGTCACTTTGCTCTTAATGAATTTATTTGTGTACAAGATTCCTATGCATAGGAAGTGGGTTAGGCTTAAATTTGTTTCATACTTGCTTTTTGAAGGAGATATGCCCTAGAGGCAATAATAAAGTGGTTATTATTTATATCTTTATGTTTATGATAAATGTTTATATATCATGCTATAATTGTATTAACCGAAACATTAGTACATGTGTGATATGTAGACAAACAAGAAGTCCCTAGTATGCCTCTTAAACTAGCTTGTTGATTAAGGATGATTAGTTTCATAATCATGAACATTGGATGTTATTAATAACAAGGTTATGTCATTGTATGAATGATGTAATGGACACACCCAATTAAGCGTAGCATAAGATCTCGTCATTAAGTTATTTGCTATAAGCTTTCGATACATAGTTACCTAGTCCTTATGACCATGAGATCATGTAAATCACTTATACCGGAAAGGTACTTTGATTACACCAAACACCACTGCGTAAATGGGTGGTTATAAAGGTGGGATTAAGTATCCGAAAAGTATGAGTTGAGGCATATGGATCAACAGTGGGATTTGTCCATCCCGATGACGGATAGATATACTCTGGGCCCTCTCGGTGAAATGTCATCTAATGTCTTGCAAGCATATGAATGAGTTCATAAGAGACCACATACCACGGTACGAGTAAAGAGTACTTGTCAGGAGACGAGGTTGAACAAGGTATAGAGTGATACCGAAGATCAAACCTCGGACAAGTAAAATATCGCGAGACAAAGGGAATTGGTATTGTATGTGAATGGTTCATTCGATCACTAAAGTCATCGTTGAATATGTGGGAGCCATTATGGATATCCAAATCCCGCTATTGGTTATTGGTCGGAGTGAGTACTCAACCATGTCCGCATAGTTCACGAACCGTAGGGTGACACACTTAAAGTTGGATGTTGAAATGGTAGTACTTGAATATGGAATGGAGTTCGAATATTTGTTCGGAGTCCCGGATGAGATCCCGGACATCACGAGGAGTTCCGGAATGGTCCGGAGAATAAGATTCATATATAGGATGTCATTTTATGTGAATTAAAATGTCGCGGAAGGTTCTATGGAAGGTTCTAGAAGGTTCTAGAAAAGTCCGAAAGAAACCACCAAGGAAGGTGGAGTCCACATGGGACTCCACCTCCATGGCCGGCCAACCCTAGTGGGGGAGGAGTCCCAAGTGGACTCCCCCTTAGGGGGCCGGCCACCCCCCCATATGGGAGGTGGAACTCCCACCTTTGGTGGGAGTCCTAGCTTGGCTAGGTTTCCCCCTCTTATGGAAGGTTTTTGGTTCGGGTCTTATTCGAAGACTTGGACACCAACACTTGGGGATCCACCTATATAATGAGGGGCCAAGGGAGGGGGCCGGCCACCCCAAGACCACAAGCTGGCCGCCCCCCTTGAAGTGGCCGGCCACCCCCTCCCAAACCCTAGCCGCCCCCTCTCCTCCATATCTCCCGCGTAGCTTAGCGAAGCTCCGCCGGACTTCTCCACCGCCACCGACACCACGCCGTCGTGCTGTCGGATTCAAGAGGAGCTACTACTTCCGCTGCCCGCTGGAACGGGAGGTGGACGTCGTCTTCATCAACAACCGAACGTGTGACCGAGTACGGAGGTGCTGCCCGTTCGTGGCGCCGGAACCGATCGTGATCAAGATCTTCTACGCGCTTTTGCAAGCGGCAAGTGATCGTCTACCGCAGCAACAAGAGCCTCATCTTGTAGGCTTTGGAATCTCTTCAAGGGTGAGACTCGATACCCCCTCGTTGCTACCGTCTTCTAGATTGCATCTTGGCTTGGATTGCGTGTTCGCGGTAGGAAATTTTTTGTTTTCTATGCAACGTTATCCTACAAGTGGTATCGTGAGCCGTGTCTATGCATAGATGGTTGCACGAGTAGAACACAATGGTTTGTGGGCATTGATGCTCTTGTTATCTTTAGTTTGAGTACTTTGCATCTTTGTGGCATAGTGGGATGAAGCGGCTCGGACTAACTTTACATGACCGCGTTCATGAGACTTGTTCCTCGTTCGACATGCAACTTGTATTGCATAAGAGGCTTTGCGGGTGTCTGTCTCTCCTACTATAGTGAAGATTCAATTTACTCTTCTATTGAAAACATTAGTATCAACGTTGTGGTTCATGTTCGTAGGTAGATTAGATCTCTCTCGAAAACCCTAAACCACGTAAAATATGCAAACCAAATTAGAGACGTCTAACTTGTTTTTGCAGGGTTTGGTGATGTGATATGGCCATAATGTGATGATGAATATGTATGAGATGATCATTATTGTATTGTGGCAACCGGCAGGAGCCTTATGGTTTTCTTTAAATTTCATGTTGAGTAGTATTTCAAAGTAGTTGTAATAGTTGCTACATGGAGGACAATCATGAAGACGGCGCCATTGACCTTGACGCTACGCCGACAATGATGGAGATCATGCCAGAAGATGATGGAGATCATGTCCGTGCTTTGGAGATGAAGATCAAAGGCGCAAAGACAAAAGGGCCATATCATATCACATATGAACTGCATGTGATGTTAATCCTTTTATGCATCTTATTTTGCTTAGATCGCGACGGTAGCATTATAAGATGATCCCTCACTAAAATCTCAAGATAATAAAGTGTTCATCCTTAGTAGCACCGTTACCAAGTCTTGTCGTTTCGAAGCATCTCGTGATGATCGGGTGTGATAGATTCAATAAGTACATACAACGGGTGCAAGACAGTTTTGCACATGCGGATACTAAGGTGGCCTTGATGAGCCTAGCATGTACAGACATGGTCTCGGAACACGTGATACCGAAAGGTAGAGCATGAATCATATGGTTGATATGATGAACACTTTGAGTGTTCGCCATTGAAATCACACCTTTTCTCGTGATGATCGGGTTTAGGTGCGGTGGATTTGGTTCGTGTGATCACTAAGACAATGCGAGGGATATTGTTTTGAGTGGGAGTTCACTTAGTTTTTTAATTATGTTGAATTAAAATTTGAACTCAATTTGTCATAAACTTAGTCTAAACTATTGCAAATATATGTTGTAGAGATGGCGTCCCCAATCAATTTTAATCAGTTCCTAGAGAAAGAGAAACTTAAGAGCAACGGTAGCAACTTCACCGACTGGTTCCGTCATGTGAGGATCTTCCTCTCTGGCGGAAATCTGCAATTTGTGCTTGATGCACCGCTAGGTGACCCTCCTGCAGAAACTGAAACCGATGAAGTAAAAGCTGTTTACGCGACTCGGAAAACTCGGTACTCTCAAGTTCAGTGTGCCATCCCGTGCGATCTGGAATCCGATCTTCAAAAACGTTTTGAGCACCATGATCCTCATGAGTTGATGAATGAGCTGAAAGCTATATTCGAGACTCATGCGGCCGTGGAATGCTATGAAGCATCGAAACATTTCTTCAGCTGCATGATGGAAGAAGGCAGCTCCGTTAGTGAGCACATGCTCGCCATGACCGGGCATGCGAAGAAACTCGTTGACTTGGGAATAGTGATTCCTAACAGACTGGGATTAATCGTGTCCTTCAATCACCGCCACCAAGTTACAAGAACTTTGTGATGAACTACAATATGCGTAACATGACCAAGGAGTTACCTGAACTCTTTGGCATGCTAAAAGCTGCTGAGATTGAGATCAAGAAAGAGCACCAAGTGTTGATGGTCAACAAAACCACCAGTTTCAAGAAACAGGGCAAGTCTAAGGGAAAATTCAAGAAGGGTGGTAAGAAAGCTGCCACGCCTCCTATGAAACCTAAGAACGGCCCTAAGCCTGATGCTGAGTGCTATTACTGCAAGGAGAAGGGACACTGGAAGCGTAATTGCTCCAAGTATCTGGCTGATCTGAAGAGTGGCCTTGTCAAGAAGAAGAAAGAAGGTATATCTGATATACATGTTATAGATGTTCATTTCACTGGTTCTCGTTCTAGTACCTGGGTATTTGATACTGGTTCAGTTGCTCATATTTGTAACTCGAAACAGGAACTAAAGAATAAACGACAACTGCTGAAAGATGAAGTGACGATGCGCGTTGGAAACGGATCCAAGGTCAATGTGATCGCAGTCGGCACACTTCCTCTACATCTACCTTCGGGATTAGTTTTAAGCCTAAATAATTGCTATTATGTACCTGTGTTGAGCATGAACATTATATCTGGATCTTGTTTAATGCAAGACGGTTATTCATTCAAGTCTGAGAATAATGGTTGTTCTATTTTTATGAATAATATCTTTTATGGTCGAGCACCACAAAAGAATGGCTTATTTCTGTTAGATCTCGATAGTAGTGATACGCATATACATAACATTGATTGTAAGCGAATTAAATTGAATGATAGTTCTACTTATATGTGGCACTGTCATCTTGGTCATATTGGAGTGAAACGCATGAAGAAACTCCATACTGATGGATTACTTGAATCACTTGACTTTGAGTCACTTGATATATGCGAAGCATGTCTAATGGGAAAAATGACAAAGACTCCATTTTCTGGTATGATGGAGCGAGCTACTGACTTATTGGAAATCATACATACCGATGTATGTGGACCAATGAGCGTAGCATCGCGCGGTGGTTATCGTTATGTTCTAACCTTCACAGATGATCTGAGTAGATATGGGTATATCTATTTCATGAAACATAAATCCGAAACTTTCGAGAAGTTTAAGGAATTTCAAAGTGAAGTAGAAAATCAACGTAACAAGAAGATCAAATTTCTACGATCTGATCGTGGAGGTGAATATCTGAGTTATGAGTTTGGCATGCATTTAAAGAAATGCGGAATACTTTCACAATTGACACCGCCGGGAACACCTCAACGTAACGGTGTGTCCGAACGTCGTAATCGAACTCTCTTAGATATGGTTCGTAGTATGATGTCTCTTACTGATTTGCCGTTATCATTTTGGAGTTATGCATTAGAGACAGCCGCATTCACTTTAAATAGAGCACCATCAAAATCCGTAGAAACGACACCGTATGAATTATGGTTTAATAAGAAACCTAAGTCGTCGTTCTGAAAGTTTGGGGTTGCGAAGCCTATGTAAAGAAGTTACAACCGGACAAGCTAGAACCCAAAGCGGAGAAATGCGTCTTCATAGGATACCCTAAGGAAACTATAGGGTACACTTTCTATCACAGATCCGAAGGCAAAATCTTTGTTGCTAAGAACGGAACCTTTCTTGAGAAAGAATTTCGCACTAAAGAAGTGACTGGAAGAAAAGTAGAACTCGATGAGATTGATGAATCTATACTCGTTGATCAGAGTAGCGCGATCGGAAGTTGTACCTGTACCGCCTACACCGGCAACGAGAGGAAGCTAATGATAATGATCATGAAACTTCGAACGAGGAAACTGCGAACCTCGCAGATCGACAAGGGAACGTACCACTCCTGATTGGTATGATCCTTGTCTAAATGTCATGATTGTGGATAACAATGATGAGGACCCTGCGACGTATGAAGAAGCGATGATGAGCCCAGATTCCAACAAATGGCAAGAAGCCATGAAATCCGAAATAGGATCCATGTATGATAACAAAGTATGGACTTTGGTAGACTTACCTGATAGCCGAAAGGCTGTCAAAAATAAATGGATCTTCAAGAGAAAAACAGATGCTGATGGTAATATTACTGTCTATAAAGCTCGACTTGTCGCAAAGGGTTTCCGACAAATTCAAGGAGTTGACTACGATGAGACTTTCTCACATGTAGCGAAGCTAAAATCTGTGAGGATTTTGTTAGCAATAGCTACATTTTTCGATTATGAGATTTGGCAGATGGATGTCAAAACGGCGTTCCTTAATGGAGACATTGAGGAAGAGTTGTATATGGTACAACCCAAAGGTTTTGTTGATCCTAAAAATGCTGACAAAGTATGCAAACTTCAGCGTTCAATCTATGGACTGAAGCAAGCATCAAGAAGTTGGAACCGACGCTTTGATAAGGTGATCAAAGACTTCGGGTTTATACAGTGTCATGGAGAGGTTTGTATTTACAAGAAAGTGAGTGGGAGCTCTGTAGCATTCCTGATATTATATGTAGATGACATATTATTGATCGGGAATGATATAGAACTATTAAGCAGTGTTAAAGGTTATTTGAATAATAGTTTTTCAATGAAAGACCTTGGTGAAGCATCGTATATATTAGGCATCAAGATTTATAGAGATAGATCAAGACGCCTAATAGGGATATCAGAGAGTACATATCTGGACAAGATTCTAAAGAAGTTTAGAATGGACGAAAGTAAGAAAGGGTTCTTACCTATGTTACCAGGCAAGGTATTGAGTAAGACTCAAGGACCGGCTACGGCAGAAGAAAGAGAAAGGATGAGTAATATCCCCTATGCCTCGGCAGTAGGATCTATCTGGTCTGCCATGCTATGTACTAGACCGGATATAGCACATGCCGTTAGTTTGACTAGCAGATATCAAAGTGATCCAGAATGGAACACTGGACAGCGGTCAAGAATATCCTGAAGTACTTGAAAAGAACTAAGGATATGTTTCTTTGTTATGGAGGTGACCAAGAGCTCGTTGTAAACGGTTACACCGATGCAAGTTGGAACACCGATCCCGATGACTCTAAGTCACAATGCAGGTACGTGTTTATATTGAATGGTGCCGCAGTAAGCTGGGCAAGCTCGAAGCAGTGCACGGTGGCAAAGTCTTCAACAGAATCAGAGTACATAGCGGCTTCAGAGGCTTCATCAGAAGCGGTATGGATGAAGAGGTTCATTGTAGAGCTCGGTGTGGTTCCTAGTGCATTGAACCCATTAATCATTTACTGTGATAACATGGGTGCCATCGCCAATGCACAAGAGCCAAGGTCACACAAGAGGCTGAAGCATATCAAGCTGCGTTACCACTCGATTCGCGAGTACATCGAAGATGGAGAAGTAAAGATTTGCAAAGTACACACTGATCTGAATGTAGCAGATCCGTTGACTAAAGCTCTCCCTAGGGCAAAGCATGACCAACACCAGAATGCCATGGGTGTTAGGTATATTACAATGTAATCTAGATTATTGACTCTAGTGCAAGTGGGAGATCAAGGAGATATGCCCTAGAGGCAATAATAAAGTGGTTATTATTTATATCTTTATGTTTATGATAAATGTTTATATATCATGCTATAATTGTATTAACCGAAACATTAGTACATGTGTGATATGTAGACAAACAAGAAGTCCCTAGTATGCCTCTTAAACTAGCTTGTTGATTAATGGATGATTAGTTTCATAATCATGAACATTGGATGTTATTAATAACAAGGTTATGTCATTGTATGAATGATGTAATGGACACACCCAATTAAGCGTAGCATAAGATCTCGTCATTAAGTTATTTGCTATAAGCTTTCGATACATAGTTACCTAGTCCTTATGACCATGAGATCATGTAAATCACTTATACCGGAAAGGTACTTTGATTACACCAAACACCACTGTGTAAATGGGTGGTTATAAAGGTGGGATTAAGTATCCGGAAAGTATGAGTTGAGGCATATGGATCAACAGTGGGATTTGTCCATCCCGATGACGGATAGATATACTCTGGGCCCTCTCGGTGAAATGTCGTCTAATGTCTTGCAAGCATATGAATGAGTTCATAAGAGACCACATACCACGGTACGAGTAAAGAGTACTTGTCAGGAGACGAGGTTGAACAAGGTATAGAGTGATACCGAAGATCAAACCTCAGACAAGTAAAATATCGCGAGACAAAGGGAATTGGTATTGTATGTGAATGGTTCATTCGATCACTAAAGTCATCGTTGAATATGTGGGAGCCATTATGGATCTCCAGATCCCGCTATTGGTTATTGGTCGGAGTGAGTACTCAACCATGTCCGCATAGTTCACGAACCGTAGGGTGACACACTTAAAGTTGGATGTTGAAATGGTAGTACTTGAATATGGAATGGAGTTCGAATATTTGTTCGGAGTCCCGGATGAGATCCCGGACATCACGAGGAGTTCCGGAATGGTCCGGAGAATAAGATTCATATATAGGATGTCATTTTATGTGAATTAAAATGTCGCGGAAGGTTCTATGGAAGGTTCTAGAAGGTTCTAGAAAAGTCCGAAAAAAACCACCAAGGAAGGTGGAGTCCACATGGGACTCCACCTCCATGGCCGGCCAACCCTAGTGGGGGAGGAGTCCCAAGTGGACTCCCCCTTAGGGGGCCGGCCACCCCCCCCATATGGGAGGTGGAACTCCCACCTTTGGTGGGAGTCCTAGCTTGGCTAGGTTTCCCCCTCTTATGGAAGGTTTTTGGTTCGGGTCTTATTCGAAGACTTGGACACCAACACTTGGGGATCCACCTATATAATGAGGGGCCAAGGGAGGGGGCCGGCCACCCCAAGACCACAAGCTGGCCGCCCCCCTTGAAGTGGCCGGCCACCCCCTCCCAAACCCTAGCCGCCCCCTCTCCTCCATATCTCCCGCGTAGCTTAGCGAAGCTCCACCGGACTTCTCCACCGCCACCGACACCACGCCGTCGTGCTGTCGGATTCAAGAGGAGCTACTACTTCCGCTGCCCGCTGGAACGGGAGGTGGACGTCGTCTTCATCAACAACCGAACGTGTGACCGAGTACGGAGGTGCTGCCCGTTCGTGGCGCCGGAACCGATCGTGATCAAGATCTTCTACGCGCTTTTGCAAGCGGCAAGCGATCGTCTACCGCAGCAACAAGAGCCTCATCTTGTAGGCTTTGGAATCTCTTCAAGGGTGAGACTCGATACCCCCTCGTTGCTACCGTCATCTAGATTGCATCTTGGCTTGGATTGCGTGTTCGCGGTAGGAAATTTTTTGTTTTCTATGCAACGTTATCCTACACTTTTTGATGCTCTCTTTGCTTCAACTCTCATCCTTATGTGAGCATCATTAAAATTACTGAGCCCATCTTAATGGCTATAAAGAAAGCACTTCTTGGGAGATAACCCATGTTTTTATTTTGCTATTGTTTTGTTGTGTCTGGGAAGTTGTTACTACTGTAGCAACCTCTCCTTATCTTTATTTTATTGCATTGTTGTGCCAAGTAAAGTCTTTGATAGTAAGGTTGATACTAGATTTGGATTACTGCGCAGAAACAGATTTCTTACTGTCACGAAATTGAGCAGCCCCATCTGTAGATAACTCAGAAAAATCTGCCAATATACGTGCGTGATTCTCAGATATGTACGCAACTTTCATTCAATTTGAGCTTTTTCATCTGAGCAAGTTAAGTGCCTCTAAAACATTCATCTTTACGGACTGTTCTGTTTTGACAGATTCTGCCTTTTATTTCGCATTGCCTATTTTGCTATGTTGGATGGATTTCTTTGTTCCATTAACTTTCAGTAGCTTTGTGCAATGTCCAGAAGTGTTAAGAATGATTGTGTCACCTCTGAATATGTGAATTTTTGATTATGCACTAACCCTCTAATGAGTTTGTTTTGAGTTTGGTGTGGAGGAAGTTTTCAAGGGTCAAGAGAGGAGGATGATACAATATGATCAAGAAGAGTGAAAAGTCTAAGCTTGGGGATGCCCCCGTGGTTCATCCCTGCATATTTTAAGAAGACTCAAGCATCTAAGCTTGGGGATGCCCAAGGCATCCCCTTCTTCATCGACAACTTATCAGGTCACCTCTAGTGAAACTATATTTTTATTCCGTCACATCTTATGTGCTTTACTTGGAGCGTCTGTGTGCTTTTATTTTCGTTTTGTTATTTTCATTCTCTGAATAAATTCATGCTTGTGTGGGAGAGAGACACGCTCCGCTCGTTCATATGAACACTGGTGTTCTTAGCTTTACTTTTAGTGTTCATGACGAAGGTTGAAACTGCTTCATTCATTGTTATATGGTTGGAAACAGAAAATGCTTCATGTGGTAATTGGTATAATGTCTTGAATAATTTGATACTTGGCAATTGTTGTGTTCAAATAGTTCATGTTTAAGCTCTTGCATCATGTACTTTGCACCTATTAATGAAGAACTACCATAGAGCTTGTTGAAATTTGTTTTGCATGATTGGTCTCTCTAAAGTCTAGATATTTTCTGGTGAGGTGTTTGAACAACAAGGAAGACAGTGTAGAGTCTTATAATGCTTGCAATATGTTCTTATGTAAGTTTTGTTGTACCGGTTCATACTTGTGTTTGCTTCAAACAACCTTGCTAGCCTAAGCCTTGTATTGAGAGGGAATACTTCTCGTGCATCCAAATCCTTGAGCCAAAAACTATGCCATTTATGCCCACCATACCTACCTACTACATGGTATTTCTCTGCCATTCCAAAGTAAATTACTTGAGTGCTACCTTTAAAATTCCATTCTTTGTCTTTGCAATATATAGCTCATGGGAAAATAGCCTTAAAAACTATTGTGGTATTGAATATGTACTTATGTATCTTATTTCTTATAAGTTGCTTGTTGAGCGGTAACCATGTTTCTGGGGACGCCATCAACTATTACCTTTGTTGAATATCATGTGAGTTGCTATGCATGTTCGTCTTGTCTGAAGTAAGGGTGATTTATCATGATCCAATGGTTTGAGTATGCATATTGTTAGAGAAGAACATTGGGCCGCTAACTAAAGCCATGATCCATGGTGGAAGTTTCAGTTTGGACTCTAATCCTCAATCTCTTGTGAGAATATTATCAGTTGTTGAATGCTTATGCATTAAAGAGGAGTCCATTATCTGTTTTCTATGTTGTCCCGGTATGGATGTCTAAGTTGAGAATAATCAAAAGCGAGAAATCCAATGCGAACCTTCTCCTTAGAATTTTGTACAGGCGGCATAGAGGTACCCCTTTGTGACACTTGGTTGAAACATATGTTATGCAATGATAATCCATGTAAATCCAAGCTAATTAGGACAAGGTATGAGCACTAATGGTAATCTATGCATGAGGCTTGCAACTTATAGGATGTCTTATGCATAGCACATATGCTTTATTACTACCGTTGACAAAATTGTTTCTATGTTTTCAAAATGAAAAGCTCTAGCACAAAAATAGTAATCCATGTTTCCCTCTGCGAAGGGCCATTATTTTACTTTTATGTTGAGTCAGTTACCTACTTCTTTCTATCTTAGAAGCAAACACTTGTGTCAACTGTGTGCATTGATTCTTACATGTTTACCTATTGCACTTGTTATATTACTTTATGTTGACAATTATCCATGAGATATGCATGTTACAAGTTGAAGGCAATTGCTGAAACTTAATCATCCTTTGTGTTGCTTCAAAACCTTTGTACTAAGAATTTATTGCTTTATGAGTTAACTCCTATGCAAGTCTTATTGATGCTTGTCTTGAAAGTACTATTCATGAAAAGTCTTTGCTATATGATTCAGTTGTTTAGTCATTATCTTTACCATTGCTTTGAATCACTTCATTCATTTCATATGCTTTACAATAGTATGATCAAGATTATGTAAGTAGCATGTCACTTCAGAAATTATTCTTTTTATCGTTTACCTACTCGAGGGCGAGTAGGAACTAAGCTTGTGGATGCTTGATACGTCTCAAACGTATCTATCATTTCTTATGTTCCATGCTACTTTTATGATGGTACTCACATGTTTTATACACACTTTATGTCATTATTATGCATTTTCCGGAACTAACCTATTAACGAGATGCCGAAGTGCCAGTTCCTGTTTTGTGCAGTTTTTGGTTTCAGAAATCCTACAAATGAAATATTCTCGGAATTGGACGAAATCAAGGCCCACGATCTTATATTTCACGGAAGGTTCCAGAGCACCGAAGAGGGACCAGAGGGGAGCCAAGGGGGCCCCACCCCACATGGCGGCGCGGCCAAGGGGGGGTGCCTAGTGTGTGGGTCCCCCAGGACTCCTCCGAGGCTGCCCTTCCGCCTATAAAACCTCTTCGTCGCGAAAACCCTAAAAACATAAGCCACGATACGAGAAAATTTCAAGAGCCGCCGCCATCGCGAAGCCAAGATTCGGGGGACAGAAGTCTCTGTTCCGGCACGCCGCCGGGACGGAGAATTTCCCCCGGAAGGCATCTCCATCGACACCACCGCCATCTTCATCGCCGTTGCTGTCTCCCATGATGAGGAGGGAGTAGTTCTCCCCCGAGGCTGAGGGCTCTACCGATAGCTATGTGGTTCATCTCTCTCTCTCCCATGTACTTCAATACAATGATCTCATGAGCTGCCTTACATGATTGAGATCCATATGACGAGCTTTGTAATCTAGATGTCGTTATGCTATTCAAGTGGATTTTACTTATGTGATCTCCGGAGACTCCTTGTCCCACGTGTGTAAAGGTGACAGTGTGTTCACCGTGTGGGTCTCTTAGGCTATATTTCACAGAATACTTGTTCACTGGGTTATGATTTGAGTTGGATGTCTCTATGAAATTGTGGTGTGTTAGTACCTCCTATGAATGCTCACAGTGACAGCGTGGGGTGTTTATTAGTACTTGGGAATACATCTTTAAGGTTTGCTTTTGCAGCCCTACACGGTGAATTAGTGTTCGTTATCCTTCCAGAGAGTAATTCAGAATAGCATAGTGAAGTGCTTATATTTATATTCCTTTATGATAACATTGTTGAGAGTGTCCGCTAGTGAAAGTATGATCCCTAGGCCTTGTTTCTAAGCATTGAAACACCGTTTCCAACAAGTTCTGTTACATGTTCGCTTGCTGCCATTTTTATTTCAGATTGCAATTACTACTTACAATCATCCATATTACTTGTATTTCACTATCTCTTCGCCGAACTAGTGCACCTATACATCTGACAAGTGTATTAGGTGTGTTGGGGACACAAGAGACTTCTTGTATCTTAATTGCAGGGTTGCTTGAGAGGGATATCTTTGACCTCTACCTCCCTGAGTTCGATAAACCTTGGGTGATTCACTTAAGGGAAGCTTGCTGTTGTTCTACAAACCTCTGCTTTTGGAGGCCCAACACTGTATACAGGAATAGAAGCGTGCGTAGACATCATTATGTTTCAGAGAAATACTCCCTCCGATCCAAATTAATTAACTCTACTTTGTCTAGATACGGATGTAGCTAGATGCATTCCTTGACTAGATACATATGTATCTAGACAAAGTGGAGTCAATTAATTTGGATAAGAAGGAGTAGCAAAGTTCCTCCATGAAGGAGGAAGCTTGACAATTATGCCACCAGCCAGAAACTTGTCCGGTAAGGTACACTTAAACAGTTCTTTGGCAAGTGACTCTATCTCATGAGCTTGCTCAACAACGGAGCGTTCACCAGTCATCTTGTAGTCATAGTATTGCTCCATGACATACAACTCAGTGCCAGCATCCGAGACCCCAAATTTGTCCTCGAGTGCATCACACACATCCTTACCATGATCAAAAGGCATGATCAGGTCAACAATGCTGTCTGCAAGAATACTGAAGAGAGCCGCCTTAAACATGTCATCGACTTTCTTGTAAGCTTCCTCTTGAGCAGGAGAAAGATCACCCTCAGGTTTGCCAAGAAGGGCGCTATCGCAGTTCAGGTTTGGAAAACAGAGAAGTGCCCTCGTGCGCCACCTCTTATAGTGCGAACACTCAAAGAGAGGCGGCCTAGTAGCAGCGACAATGCCACTTGAATTCATTTGCCTATAATCAGGTTTTTGGATCGTTGAATATATAAGAAAATTATCATATGAATTAATCCAAACTAAACTTGACAAATCATGACTACATAAACAGCAGATGAACTAATCATGCAGATCAACAGAGTAAATGAATAAATAGCATCTAGACAAGATAAACCTATCACATCTATTCCAAATAGCAGTACTAGAAACTCTAGCAAGATCTAAAACGAGAAGCACGGATATATATACCGTCCAGCGTTGGCCGCATCAGCAGCAACAACGATGTTGACAGCAATAGCATGATCCTGGTTGTTGTCTCCCATGTTGAGGTTGCCGATGTCCGGGAAGAAGTCGTCGTTCAGGAACTCGTCGTTGGGCGACGTTGTGGTGCCAGTAGTCACACGTAAGAGCAACTCTAACAGAGCCCGTAAATCCCACCGGAACCGAACTTTTCCGGCGGATTTACGGGTTCGGGCTGAAATGCGCGCAGATCAGAGCCCGTAAACATGGGCCGGCCCGAATCGAAAGTTCAGGGGCCCGAGAAATCCCCCGCATGGCCCCTATTAAAAGGGTTCGCGGAGGGGAGTTTGGTTCGGACACCCTACTCCCCTCCCGCCGCTCCTCTCCCACCGCCGTAGCCCGCCGTCGCTCCGACGAGCAATCCCGGGCGCTCGGACGCCGCTCCGCCGCTATGGCCACCACCCCGCCGTCCGAAATGACACGTGCAACACGCGTGAGTAGGGGCGGCGGCCGATCCGGCGTCGGAAGGGCAAGTCGCTGTCCCCCGGGCGTACGGGCGGAGACGGAGCGCGGCAGGCGGGCGCGCTCCGACGGCGCATGGAAGCGGGCCGGCCGCAAGTGGCCAGACCTAATGGCGCGCCACCTTCAAGGGCGCGCGGAGGCGGCTGCGGCTGCGGAGGCGGCTGCTGCGGCTGGGGAAGCGGAGGAGCCCCCCGCTGCCGGCGGGTGCAGCTCGCCGCTGCCGCCGTTGCCCCCGAGCGGCGACGATGATGATGCAGACGGACCGCCTCTGCTCTGCGGGGGCACCTCCGGCGCGGCGGAAATCGAGCTGGCGGCCCTCGTCGTCGCCTAGCAACCGGCGGCGTCGAAAAACCCTCCTCCGCCGCCCGGTGACAGTATAGTCGCCGGGAAATTTAATTTCTTGTCTAATTAGGCTCGTAGTACGTAATTTAAGTCCAATGCGGTTGTATTTTGTCACTATTTAGTGTGAATTATGATCGAATTAAGGTTGATCGGATGAAATCGACTGCAATCCCCGTCGATAGATTTCCCGCGTCATTTGATTTTCGCGAGTTCGGTTTGGGTTTACAATTTCTGTTCTGCGCCGTGCCCAAATGCTCTCTCAATTTGTTTTTCGGGAGACTGAACTCCGTTTTTTCGGTTCCGACAAATACGGGCTTTGTTAGAGATGCTCTAAGCGCTCCCCCAAAAAAACTGATTGCCCCTCACTCGTACAGGTCTACGAGAGGCAGGGTTCCAGAGGCTTACTGTCCCGCCACCCAGTGCACGCCGAAGGACGACATGAGGAAGACGAAGGCGGCGCCGCAATGTACTGGAAAGAGGAGGTCACATATGGTGTCTCGTACAGGCTAGGGTTCGCGTCCACGCTTATATTGTGCTCGTACATGCTAGGGTTCGTGGGGACGCAGCCCATGACCGAGTCCACGATCCAGAAAAACCGGAACGAAACGGCTACGTTAACGCATCCGTTAATGACTCATAATTAATGACACAATTAATTTCTTAAACAACAAAAAGATAAGCTCGGCTCGGCGAGATTCCTGCAACTGTGTAGTGTGTGACGAGGCAAGTGGCGAGGGAGGAGAAGTGCACGAGGGCTCTCTCTCTTCTGACTCACTTACAAGGACTAGAAAAGCCCACCTTATATACCACTCCAACTATCTCTCTACTATCCATGTGGAACTAAACTTTAGTCCCACCCCATGGCATTTCCACATGAGAGAATTTCAGAATTTGTATTGGGACATGGGTCCAAGGCTAAATTCCAGCACTTTGTTCTATCTAGCCTGTCCTACAAGAATATTATCATTGCGCTGTCAGCTTATGGGCAGTGCTCCATTGTGATTCTCGTTTCATCTCCTAAATAGACAAACTGACAAAGCTTCATTTGTTTTATCAGTGAAAATTGATGTTTCAGCAGCATTTTTATTATTCCTGTTTACATGCTGACAAGTTGAATGCATCAAATTGGAGTTTTCCAAAGGTCTTATCATCACGGGAACTTAAAGGAAATCATTATTTATATTTGAAGAATCAAGAAGGCAAGTTGTTGTTTTCTTAGACACACTTGGACTAATAGTTCTAGCATCCATGTTTCTGTAATTTTTGAATCTGTAGAAACTGAAATTTCAGCACTAACTGTTTTTTTATGGTTCCCGAGCTTTTAGTATTTATTGAAAAAAGATTGCAATTCCCATATCGATTAATGGCCTGGACGGATCGCGCTGCCTTGTCCACCATGATCAATCTTCAGCACCGGGCTAGGTCATGAGCTGCCCTGCGGCCTGCCTTGATGGCGCGGTCCCTCGCATGTTTCTTTCGGGCGCGGCGCTTCCGCACACGGGACTCATGCTCCTCGTCAGATAGAGAGTTGTCTGGCTCGGCGACGACAGCCGACTAGACCAAAGAAAGAGCAGAGTCGGA
The DNA here is from genome assembly GCF_019359855.2 of Lolium perenne. Lineage (NCBI taxonomy): Eukaryota > Viridiplantae > Streptophyta > Magnoliopsida > Poales > Poaceae > Lolium > Lolium perenne. Next base: position 194,947,147 of record NC_067246.2, on the reverse strand, counting down.
GTTAGTAGGCGGGAGAGAGGTTGCAGCTGGAATTCAGGGAAAACGAGCCAAGACCAAACCTGGCAGAGGGAGTTGCACGAGACGACGCGGCTCATCCAGTCCAGCCACCCAACATAATTTGTTTTCCCGCCGTGTGTCTTAACTACATCCTTTGCGATTTGCGTCAGCGCTGCAACAAGCACATGAGGGACATTGTGATCTTTATACTTGACTTGTATCGATTTGAGGTTCTTGCACCCGCGGAATGCTGTGCCGCGGCAACTGGAGGCTGATTCCCCACTACAATTCCCTGAGATCTGTTTGTAGGACACCCAACAGGAACATGTATAAGATGATGGCTCAATTTCAGGCCATGCACATATTCATATTATTAGTTCCATAGCAAAAAATAAAAAGAAAATGGGAAAAGATACAGCACCTCGCAATCTTGCAGCACAAGTCTCTCCAGATTTGGGACGTTCTGTAAGACGTACCACAGCACCTGGCATCTCTCTCCAATGTCGCATTCTATCAGGATCAAGGTCCTCAGGTTATGGAACTCACGGAATTCTTCGTGTTCCCCCTCCAGCAACCCCTGAAAAAGATTCAGAACTATATAGTACAAAAAACCAGAGAGAGTTTGGGCTTGTGATTATTCGTACGTACCATGGTGGTAAAGCTTCGGAGTTGCAATACTTTGGCGTTGCGCAGGGATTTCAAGACATGGTTACGGTATTCCTCGGCATACATATTTGGTTCTGTGACGGATGCCACGTCGAGGAACTGCAACTCACCTTCAATGGCCGGCAGGGGGACCTTGTCGAGGTTCAAGGATACAAGGGCAGGAACGGCGAGAGAGCCTAATGTATTCATGCAATTGTAACTGCCGCGGATGTGCAACCTCTTGAGGGAGCGGGAGGCGATGTGGTGGCCGAGCCTGTAGTGGCACTTGCAGTTGACGAGCTCAAGGTCTTCCAGGACTGTGCACTCGGATCTGAGTTCCTCCGCGAATTTCTCCGCTAGGGTCAATCCAGAAAGGTGCAGCCTCCTCAGACGGCTAGCAAGGGGCAGGGCGCCGGCGCCGCCGGAGGCGAAATCGAAGCAAAACAACGGACCCTCGTAGTAAGATAATGGGCGGCGGAAGTCCAGGAGGAGCTCCGCGGGGAGGCGCGCTAGGCCGCGGCGTATCCATCGGTGCCAGTCCGTGCGGAGACCCGGGTCGACGACTCGCAGCCGATACGCGTCGAGGGGGCACACGCCGTGGAGGAGTATCACGACGTCGGCGAAGTCCTCGAAGCGGCGCTGCCGCTTTATCTCTCTGACAAGACTCTCCTTCAGCGCTTTGCTGTAGACTTCCTGTTCCGCGTCGGAAGCGCCGTCGCCGGGCGACTCCGGCTCTGACTCCTCCAAGATGAAGTCCTGCTGGTCGACGTCGAGGCACGGCACGGAGCGCCACAGGTCCCTCCACCGCCGCGACAGCAGGGAGGTCTGAACCACCTGCAGGGAGCCGAGGGATGACAGCACGCTGCGCAGGAGGCAGTCCGGAAGATCACTCAGCCGGTCTCTGCCGGCGTGGGAGGCGGCGGGCACCGTCTCCATGGAGACTTGATCTGAACTCGCGATACGATCGGCCGGTATTTATGGTTTCAGTTAGGTTACATATGGGGTCATCAGCCCCATTCACATCCATTAGTTACACGTCCCGACTAACGTGTCTACCAGAGAGAGAGCGTTTCCTATACATAATCTTGTTTCTTTTTAATGTTTTTTTTTATCTTTCAAGATTCATAAAATGTTCAAATTTAAAAAATGTGTAGTTTTTTAAAATGTTCATTTAAAGAAGTAAAATGTTCAAATTTTTAAAAACATACAAATTTTTAAGAAGTTTTAAAATTAATATGTTCACATTTGAAAATGTGTAGATTTAAAATTGTTCGAATTTCAAAATATATCAATTTTCTTTGAAAAATTGTGCAATCTCTAAAAATGTTCACATTTTGAAAAGTTTAGTGTAGACTAAAATAATCAAACCTTATTACCTTTTGTCGGTCTCTTGAGTTCGGGTACCTGTCAAACCTTCAAGATCGAGATAAAAAGATCTAAGATATGAAATGAATCTCTACTTCCAAATTGCACAATATCTCATAAGTTAGGTGCATATATTTTTGGCGAGGATTAGGCCTTAGCCCATAGGCCAAACCCACATAATTGGATTAACAAAAGCAAACATTGTATAACAAATCTCAATGAGATGAATGGTGAGTCTTATAATGCCGACAATCGCGAACGAAATCTAGATTACAAGTAGATGGAGGTAGATGGAGGGAGGATGGAGAGGATGATGGTGATGAAGCGGTGAAGTCGATGGCGACGGCCTCAAGGCCTCGGTGCTGATGAGATCTGATTGTGGCGGGGGAATAAATATTTCCTCTTCATGTGTCTCTTAAATGCCTCGGGTCCCTTCACTTTTTATATTGGGGTTGATGAGGCTGAGCCACCGACACATGGTACAGTCATGCCGTAGGGGCGGGCTTGACCGTCAGTGGTCGTTAAGCCTAATGTGAATCTTCTTTCGACCCTGGTTGACTTTGTGATGATTCTAGCTCGTGATTCTTCATTAAATGCCCTTAATTTTCTCCTAATTGCTTCCATTTCTACACAAAACAAATAAAATAGGATATTTGCACATGTCAGCATTGGTTAGCATTTATTAGTAGGTCTAGGAAGATATTCGCTGCATGTTGTAACGAAATATTCCGGTTTAGATGGACATAATGTGGTCGTTTTCACGAGTCATCAGTGGTCAGCGAGGAACTCTCGGCTGCCAAAATGGATAAAGCCTCATAGGCTAATCCATGGATTATTGGGGACAGAGTGGAGGTCTTCCCCGACGGCGTCAATGCCGCTGGTGGTGAGGGGGCCGATGAACCCATCCGGATGCTTGATGTTGACACACAAAGCCCCTACCTAGTACACCAATTGTAGGGGTTTTGTTTCCCGATAGTAAATTTGTATGTAGGCGGGACTTATGGTCACGATCCGATGGGCTAACAACCTTAAATGCACATGATGTATACAAATTCAGGCCTCGGGAGTTCGAGTAAACATCCCTACTTGTTAGTATGATTATATATTATGGAGTGAATAAGGTGCTCAAATGTGTGGAATTATGTGGTGGCCGGCTAGATCGATGAGGAAGGTCAGTCGGACTTCTAACCTTGCCTGGTTGAAGTTGCCTAAGGTGGATGGTCTAATCTAAGCTGAAATGGGCTCTGAGAATTATTAATGATGTTATATTGTGACCCAAATTTAATATGAAGGCTAACGACGGATCATCATCACCGCCTATTTATATCTCTTGTAAGATGCCGATTAGGGTGAATCTCTTAATAAGATAATCCACGTCGTTCGTAAAACTCCTCGATATAGTGAAGTTTTGATGGCTGACACTCGTTGTTTTTACCTCTATTTGTTGGAGATGGTTTTCCATGTTAAAATCTTGTGTCTCCCGCTGTGATTTAATTTTTATTCTTCGTTATTGCTTGTCGTGTTTATAACAAGTGAACCGAGAGATAGCCTCTCGGGTCACTTTAAACTACTGTATATCAATGACTCGTCCTTTTTCCTAGGGGCAGCTGGCCTTTTTATAGCCATGGCCACTGTTAGATGTATATATCTGTCTATTGTAGTTTCCCCATATGTTAGGGAGCTTTCTGCATATGTGCACCTGTACATGTACTATATATTGTGGCCTTTTCCCCTGGTAATATAACAAATATATTGCTCTAACATGGTATCAGAGCTAATTTTGATCCTATTTTTCTTCTAGTCCGCGCGTGGTGCGTCTTGGCTTGTTCCGTCCCCGCGCCTCTTCTTCACCGGCTGCTGCCGCCGGCCGTCTTCCCCGCCCGCCGCCCTGCCTCTTCCCCGCCGGCGCCTCTCCACCGCCGACCCCACCTCTCCCACCGCCGCCCGCCCGTCCCGCTCTCCTCCGCCGGCTGCTTCCCTCGGCCGCCGCCCTCCGCCGCTACCGGTCGCCGGCCGCCGTCCTCTGTCGCCCGTCCCGCGCCTCCCGCCGCTCTCTGCCGCCGGTCCAGGCCCGTCCCGTGCCTCCCGCTGCGCGTCTCTGCCACCAGGGACGGAGAAGCGGCCTCTGCTCCCCGATCCGTTTTCTCTCTCCTGAGTTGACTTCGATCTGAAAAAAAGATAGAGCTATGTCTTCCTCGGGCTATGTTGCGATCCCTCGCTGCCCGGTGATCTTTGATGGCGCGAATTACCCTGATTTCGCTGCCTTCATGCGCGTCCACATGGGCGGTCTTCGTCTTTGGGGTGTGCTTTCTGGCGAGGTCTCCTGTCCGCCGCGCCCCGTTTCTCCTACGGTGCCTGTAGCACCGCCACCTGTTGCCCTTGCCCCTGATGGTACTCAGGCGGATAAGGATGCAGCCAAGAGTGCTGATGACACTGCTCTGGCTGATTATGACCGGAAGGTCCAGGACCACTCTACTGCCGTTGCGACTTACCGGCTGGATCTGACCGAGTACACTTAGTGGATAGATGAGGATGCTCGTGCTGCTGCTGTTCTTACCTCCAGTGTTCTGCCTCAGTATGTGGCTGAGTTTATGGGTCTTCCCACTGCTGTTGCTCAGTGGGCTTTTCTTCGTCAGCGCTATCAGCCGTCTGGGGATGCTCTCTACCTATCTGTGGTCCGCCAGGAGCATGCCCTTCAGCAGGGTGATTCTACTATTGATGAGTTCTACACTCAGAGTGCTGCTATTTGGTGTCAGCTTGATTCTCTCCGTACAGCTGTGTTTGCCACCTATCCCTGATGTCTGACTGTGCGCGCGGATCTGGAGTTTCAGCGCGTTTTTGAGTTCTTGTCGCGGCTCTGTAAGGAGTTTGAGCCGCGCCGGGCCCAGCTGCTTGCCCGTGGTCGTGTTCCGCTCTCTGAGGTCCTTGCTGAGCTTCGTGCTGAGGAGACTCGTCTTCATGGTGCTGGTCTTCTTGATGTTCCCTCTGTTCTTGCTGCTCGTGGCCCTTCTGTGCCGTCTGCTCGTGGACCTCCTATGCCGCCGGCTTCGTTGCGGCCTCCGGCACAGCCGATACTTCCTACTCCTCCATTCCAGGGTCAGCGTCAGCCCCAGCAGCCTCGTGGTTCGACATCACCTCCTTGCACCTACTGCGGCAGGACTGGCCACACTATCTCTACTTGTCGGCAGAGGGATCCCAGCTTATGCCCGCCGCAGCATACTCGTCATCAGGCTGGGTCTTCAGGATCTTCTGCTTTTGCGCTCTCTGATCAGGACATTATCCGTGGTCTTCGTGGTCTGCTCGCTGGTATAGGCTCTTCCTCGACGGGTACTGCTGGTTCCGTGCCTAGCTCTTCTGGCACCGCGCGACCACCACCTTCCACACAGTCAGGTACGTCATCCCCGTGGTATCTGGATTCTGGAGCTTCTTTTCATATGACTTCTGCGTCTTCTATTCTTTTTGCTCTTCGCTCTCTTGTTTCTCCTATTCGTGTTATCACGGCTGATGGTACCTCTCTCCCTGTTTTCAGTCGAGGCACCCTTTCTACTACCTCCCTCTCTGTTCCTGATGTTTTTCATGTTCCTAGTCTTAAGATGAACCTGTTTTCCGCTAGTCAGCTTACTGATTCTGATTGTCGCGTCATTCTTGACGCTGATTCTTGTGCTGTTCAGGACCGCCGTACACAGGCCCTGGTTGGAGCTGGCCCTCACAGCCTTGAGTCCCTGGGGCTTTGGGAGTTAGACTGGCTTCGCGTTCCTTCTACTGCCACTTCATCTTCTAGTTCCTCATGCGGTTGTTGCTTCTGTCACTGGATCTTTTCAGCAGTGCCATCATCGGCTGGGTCACCTCTATGGCTCCCGTTTATCGTCATTAGTTCGTCGTGGTCTTCTGGGGTCTGTCTTAGGAGATGTGTCTTTGCATTCGTGTCAGGGTTGTAGGCTAGGCAAACAGATTCAGCTTCCCTATCCTACTAGTGCGTCTGTATCTCAGCGACCTTTTGATTTAGTTCATTCGGATGTTTGGGGTCCGGCTCCCTTTCCTTCGAAAGGGGGTCATCGATACTATATTTTGTTTATTGATGATTTTTCGAGATACACCTGGTTGTTTGTTATGCACTCTCGTAGTGAGGTGCTTCCTATTTATCAGCGTTTTGCAGCCATGGTTCGTACTCAGTATTCCATGCCTATTCGTGTGTTTCGTGCTGACTCTGCAGGAGAGTATATCTCCCAGCACCTGCGTGGTGTTCTTGCTGAGCAGGGCACCCTTGCCCAGTTCTCGTGTCCCGGCGCCCATGCTCAAAATGGTGTCGCCGAGCATAAGCATCGTCATATTCTTGAGACTACCCGTGCTATGATGATTGCTTCCTCTCTTCCGCCGCATTTCTGGGCTGAGGCTGTTGCTACATCGACTTACCTCATTAACATTCAGCCTTCTTCTTCCCTTCAAGGTGGCATTCCTCTCGAGCGTCTTTCTGGTTGCTCTCCATATTACTCGACACTTCGTTTATTCGGTTGCATTTGCTATGTTCTTCTCCCTCCTCGCGATCGCACCAAGCTGACCGCTCAGTCTGTTGAGTGTGTTTTTCTCGGATACAGTGATGAGCATAAGGGCTATCACTATTGGGACCCTGTTGGTCATCGGATGCGCATCTCTCGTGATGTCACGTTTGATGAGACGCATCCCTTCTATCCTCGTCCCACCTCGGGTACTTACCCGGTGGATGATATCTCTTTCCTTCTTTTTCCGGATGCACCCTGTCAACACCCGGATTTTTAAGTCCGGATGCCTATTATGTCATACGTCGCAATCCCAAGAATATTGTTGTTGCGAGGCATAATAGTTAAGCATCACAGTCATCATTCATTACAAACCATAATGTCTTACATATTGGAATCACATGATCCATATTACACGAATAGTTGATCTATTGATCAACGAACAAACACAAGTTCATAGCGGAAGCGTAAAGATAAATGGACTCTCTAGTCCACAGGCTAACGCTTGACGTTAGAAGCTCCTAGTTGTGGTAGACGTCCTGCTGATCGTCATCCTCGTACTGCTGCTCGGCTTCATAGTCTGGCCATTTGAATAGCCAGGGACAAAGCCGTGAGTACTTTAAGTACTCGCAATCTAATACTAATGTAAGTACTAACATTGCTATTGAGAGTGTTCTAAGCTCTAAGGTTATTTGCATAAAGCCAATTTTAGTTTAGAAACATTTTAGTAAACCACTCCTCATGTGCTAACTAACTCAAGTGGGAACATTAGTGTCATTCCCACAACTCTGTTGTGATTCAATTTCAAAGTCACCAATCAAGTCACATTCATAAGTCACAAAGATATAAATTCTGATGACGGAAACAGTATGGCCTTTCCAACTGTCCATGACCACGGACGCGGCTATTCGAATAGGTTTACACTCTGCAGAGGTTGCACACTTGTGCCACAACTTTTGATTACATCCGTCAGGGATAAACCCCGAATAGTAGTAACTCAGTACGCGGATCATCAACCGTTAACCTTTCACTTACACATCCTAGTATAGGCACCTCTCCCCATGAGCTTGGCCTCCCGGTGAAAACCAACTGTTAACCCGGGAACTGCACAGGGCTTGGCCATACAATTCACCTCAATCCACATCATTTCTCAACAACGGAGGCAGCCTCAAGCATAACCCCTATGATGTGTGTTCAGAGGGAACCCATACTAAGACACATAAATTTCCAGCTAAGCCTTACCCATAATCAGGTATTGTGGGAGTACTCAAAAATTGGTAAGGTATCGTATCCAACTCAATCATCAGTTTTTAGCCATTTCACCAAGTCAAATTCATGTCATATTCACCTTCAAAATCTTTCAATGGAGATGACTCATCATTTCAAGGTTTTCAACATCTTCATTTCACAAACACATGTTCCCATCTAGAGTAGTCAATTTTAATTTAGCACTAGCATCTAGGTATGAGGGGTGCTAAGTACTTTGCTTTGCTTCTAGACTAACTTGCTACCCTTGTACTAATCCAATACTAACCAAGTGAATCATGAATCAAAAGTACTTGATAAAACAAAAGTAAATAAAGCTTGTAAAGTAAAACTGGGAAGTAGGATTATGAACATAAAGTAAAAATGGGGTAATGCCTTGCTCATGGTGAGCTTTGCACTTTGCAAGAGTATTATCTTGCCTTGGTTGGGAAATTGGTCAAAGTGGTCTTCTTCTCCTTGGAAGTAGACCTCCTCCTCCTCTTGATACCCCTCGGTACTAGCGTCTAAAATACGAATACGGGGTACACAATCATCATACCAAACTTATTTACTAAACTAGTCACACTCATGATTCACACAACTTAAACTAGCATCACACATTACTATTAAGTTGGTGGAGGTGTTTTTCTTATTATTTAAGAGAAATAATTTCCTCTCATACTAATTTAGATGTTACTTTTAATTACTTAGAGAAATAATTTCCTCTCAATATCTTAGTAAGATTTAATTTCTCTCATGAATAATATGTGACCTATGTTGATGATACGTCTCCGACGTATCGATAATTTCTTATGTTCCATGCCACATTGTTGATGATATCTACATGTTTTATGCATACTTTATGTCATATTTATGCATTTTCCGGCACTAACCTATTAACGAGATGCCGAAGAGCCAGTTGCTGTTTTCTGCTGTTTTTGGTTTCAGAAATCCTAGTAAGGAAATATTCTCGGAATTGGAGGAAATCAACGCCCAGGGGCCTATTTCCAGAAGACCGGAGGACTAACGAAGTGGGGCCACGAGGCGGCGCCACAGTAGGGCGGCGCGGCCCAAGCCCTGGCCGCGCGGCCCTAGCGTGTGGGCCCCTCGTGACTCTCCCGACTCTGTCCTTCCGCCTACAAATAGTCTTCGTTGCGAAACCCCCAGTACCGAGAGCCACGATACGGAAAACCTTCCAGAGACACCGCCGTCGCCAATCCCATCTCGGGGGATTCAGGAGATCGCCTCCGGCACCCTGCCGGAGAGGGGTTTCATCTCCCGGAGGACTCTACACCGCCATGGTCGCCTCCGGAGTGATGAGTGAGTAGTTCACCCCTGGACTATGGGTCCATAGCAGTAGCTAGATGGTTGTCTTCTCCTCATTATGCTTCATTGTCGGATCTTGTGAGCTGCCTAACATGATCAAGCTCATCTATCTGTAATACTATATGTTGTGTTTGTTGGGATCCGATGGATAGAGAATACTATGTTATGTTGATTATCAATCTATGTGTTGTTTATGATCTTGCATGCTCTCCGTTACTAGTAGATGCTTTGGCCAAGTTGATGCTTGTAACTCCAAGAGGGAGTATTTATGCTCGATAGTGGGTTCATGTCTCCGTGAATCTGGGGGAGTGACAGAAGCCCCTAAGGTTATGGATGTGCTGTTGCCACTAGGGATAAAACATTGATGCTATGTCCGAGGATGTAGTTATTGATTACATTACGCACCATACTTAATACAATTGTCTGTTGTTTGCAACTTAATACTGGAAGGGGTTCGGATGATAACCTGAAGGTGGACTTTTTAGGCATAGATGCATGCTGGATAGCGGTCTATGTACTTTGTCGTAATGCCCAATTAAATCTCACAATACTCATCATATCATGTATGTGCATTGTCATGCCCTCTCTATTTGTCAATTGCCCAACTGTAATTTGTTCACCCAACATGCTATTTATCTTATGGGAGAGACACCTCTAGTGAACTGTGGACCCCGGTCCATTCCTTTACATCGAATACAATCTACTGCAATACTTGTTCTACTGTTCTCTGCAAACAATCATCATCCACACTATACATCTAATTCTTTGTTACAGCAAGCCGGTGAGATTGACAACCTCACTGTTTCGTTGGGGCAAAGTACTTTGGTTGTGTTGTGCAGGTTCCACGTTGGCGCCGGAATCCCTGGTGTTGCGCCGCACTACATCTCGCCGCCATCAACCTTCAACGTGCTTCTTGGCTCCTACTGGTTCGATAAATCTTGGTTTCTTACTGAGGGAAAACTTGCCGCTGTACGCATCACACCTTCCTCTTGGGGTTCCCAACGGTCGCGTGCTGTACGCGTATCAGTTGACCATAGTCAACCTCTTCACACTTATCATTTAAGAAAATGATTTAAATGAGGTGAGCACCTCATACCATTTAATCCTAACATGATAAAGATTTAATATCACCAACAATTCATATGAGACCTAAATGACCAGAGTCTCTACCTCATTTTGTATTGGTTGTGAGAAGATTTAAATGAGAGAAACACTCCCATATGATTTCTTAATAGTTTTGGACAATATGTTTGACTAGAAATAGCCATAAAATGCTTTAATTAAACTAGGCCATGATCATTCAAAGTAAGCATGGCATATTTTTGCGAAAACAATTAGTACAAGTGTAATGTGATTTATAGGAGTTGGAATTAACTTAAAAGCATTTATGATTGATTTTTAATAATTATTCTAAGGTAGAAAAGTCCCTGCCTTGTTTATTTTCCTAATTTAATTCTGTATTATATCTAGGGTTCAATCCAGTGGCATTGTGTAGATAAAATCCTAAGCTTTCCATAGATATAAATTTGTAAAATTTGGCCGAGTATATTTGTCCCTATTGAATTTTAAACTTGGCATCAGATTGCAAAATAACTGAATTCTGGAAATTCGAATTTCAAACGAGTGGGCTTGGCGGGAGACGCTAATGGGCTAAGCAGAGAGAGAAGGGATTGGGCCGGCCCAGCTTCGCAGCAGGCCAGCTGACAGCGTGGGGGCCACGCGTCAGTGGGAGTTTGCCAGCGAAACGGTACGTTGAAAGAGGGCCGTGCGATTAGAAGGAGATCGCACGGTCGGGATGCGTCGTCATCGACGATGAGAGAGGGACTCACTGGCGGCGGCGGTAGGGGGTCGGCGAGCTCGTCGGAGCTCCGACGGTCGTCGGAGGTGTGCGCAGGGACGTTGTCGTCGATGAGGAAGCCAACGGTAGCAGTTGCGTCGTCTGGGGCGGCGTCAATCGGCGGCAAGCTTCTCAGCACCTCCGCGGCTCAGACGTTGCAATTGGACGGTGTCAGCGGCTAATCGAGCAAGGGGAGTGAGCGAGGCGAGTGAGAAGAGGGAGAGGAGGCTGGCGGTGTAAAGAATTCGAAGCGGGAGGGTCTCCTTTTATAGCAGCTGGAGGTGGCCGTGGGGCAGCGATGAGCTCATCATCGATGACGAAGCTACAGGGGAGCTCGGCCACTGGCGATGATGCAGCGGGGTCGGCGAGTCTCTGGCGGTGACGCAGCTCTTGACGGCGTTGAAAACGAGGGAGAAACGAGGACGAGAGAGTGACGAGGGCGGCCAGTACCCGCGGCGGACGTCGGCGAGATGGGCTTCGTCTACGGCGTTCCCGCGGGCTAATGGCGATGTCCTGGCGGTGCGCGGTGACATTGCGAAGCGTGTGGCGCAGAGAGCAAGGGCGGAGGTGACGCGAGCGGGTGGCGCGGCGACGTGGCCAGGCGGGTCTGCGACGCTCGCCATGCGCGCTCTGGCGCGCGTGTGCAAGGGCTGGGCGTGTCTGGGCGTCATGTTTCTGGCGTGTCCAGTGCACCGTTCGGTCGAGGCTCATTTCCAGTGTGATCAGGAGGGTGTGGAGAGTGTGAATGACATGGTGGTGCACGCTGAGGAGGTCCAGGGAGAGAGTTGGCAGGGTGAGGTCATGCCATGCCACAGCATGGCATTTGTTTTGGTCAAATGGTGATGATGGCTTGTACCACAGCTTGTCCATTCTGCTTGGCAAGGTCCAGAGAGGTCAAAGAGGTACCAAGGATGACCTAGGTTTGAAGAGGAATGCCAAAATCTGCTGGACAAAGCAATGTCACTTGTTGGCAGATTGTTGCTCACAAGGTGTTTGTTGAAATGGCCGCAAGAACAAAACTTTCAAATTTTGAAATGATTTTTGGTGGATTGCAATCATATATTATTTGCAGTAGAATGGTGATGGTTTGGGTCAATTTGGAATTGGTTTGCAAAATCTCAAATTGGCATATGATCTAACATATGTCTCATTGTCTCAACTTTGCTAGCTTGCCAATTGAAATAGAGAAAGAATTTGGGGTGATGGTTTCGGGCAAAGTTGTTCACCTTGATGTTTTCTTGGATGAGGTGCAAAGAGTTGGCCAAGTGTAGAAAGGAAAACTCAAAATATCAGGGCTCAAAGAGGGCATCAGGCTAAAATTGTCACAAGTGACCATATTGCATGTAACTTGGAATTTGTATTTGATTTCAATTTGATTTGAGTTTCTTTGATTTCAAAAGTCCTAATAAGTGTTTATTAACCATTTACAACCAATGGTGCATGCCAAAGTGGTCTAGGTTAAGAATTTTCAAAAATGGCATAAGCCATATGTGTGTGTGGAGTTGAATTTTCTAATTTCTTTTCTTATTTCTTTTCCTTTGGATTTGGAGGATCAAGTGATCATGGTTAGGGTTTTTGAGTAAGTGTAAACACATAAGCAAGCATCATGGCAAAAGCACAATCAAATAATTAATATGGTGAGCTATATGCATAGTCCTAGATGATGAGAAAAAGTTTTTGTTGGCTCAAATTTTTGAATTATTGGAAACTCTCTCTTGTTTCTTTTATTGAAATCTTGGGATGTTACAAACCCTTCCCCCTTACAAAAGATCTCGTCCCGAGATCTAGAGAAAATTGGGTACTGAAGAGATTTGGGTATTCCTTCTTCATATCTTCCTCGCGTTCCCAAGTGGCTTCTTCTTCGGTGTGATTGCTCCATTGAATCTTCAGTAACTTGATACTCCTGGTGCGGGTGGTCCTGAAAGCTTCTTCAAGGATGCGAATAGGCACTTCGCGGTATGTTAGATCCTTGTTGATATCAATGGCTCTGTGGTCTATATTCTTGAACACTTCGGTCTTCTCCGGCACTTCTAGGCACTTCCGAAGTAGTGAGATGTGAAACACATTGTGCACAGCGGACATTTCTTCCGGTAGTTCAAGCTGATATGAAACTTCTCCTCTGCGACTCAGAACTTTGAATGGTCCGACATATCTGGGGGCGAGCTTTCCTCTGAGTTGGAATCTCTGCATTCCTTTGAGGGGTGAGACTTTGAGATACACAAAATCTCCGATCTCGAATGTCATCTCTCGGCGTCTCTTGTCGGCGTAGCTCTTCTGTCTTGACTGAGCGGTCTTGAGGTATTCGCGGATCTTGTGCACCTTCTCTTCGGCTTCTCGGAGAATATCGGGGCCGAAGACTTGACTATCTCCGAATTCCGACCAGTTCAGAGGGGTACGGCACTTCCTTCCGTACAGGGCTTCAAAGGGGGCCATCTGTAAGCTGGCTTGATAACTATTGTTGTAGGAGAATTCTGCATAAGGTAGGCAGTCTTCCCATTTGGATCCATACTCTAGCACACAGGCTCTCAACATATCTTCCAGTATCTGGTTGACTCTCTCGGTCTGTCCGTCAGTCTGCGGGTGATAAGCTGTGCTAAAATTCAGACGGGTTCCTAGTCCTTCATGCACTTTCTGCCAGAATCTTGAGGTGAATTGAGATCCTCTATCTGACACAATTGACTTCGGGGTTCCGTGCAGGATGACTATTCTGGAGATGTATAACTCAGCTAGCTTTGGGCCTTGGTAGGTGGTCTTGACAGGGATGAAATGTGCAACCTTGGTCAATCTATCAATAACTACCAAAATGGAGTCATTTCCTCTGCTAGATTTGGGCAATCCTGTGATAAAGTCCATACCGACAGAATCCCATTTCCACTCAGGAATCTGTAAGGGTTGCAACAGTCCTGCGGGGCGTTGATGTTCTGCCTTGACTCGTTGACAGATATCACACTTGGCAATGTAGCTTCCTATCTCTCGCTTCATTCCGTGCCACCAGAATTGTTCTTTCAGGTCTTGGTACATCTTGGTTCCTCCGGGGTGAATGGAATACAGGGTGTCGTGAGCTTCCTTCAGAATGACTTGCTTCAATTCTGAATCTGACGGTACACACAGGCGTCCGTTGTACCAAAGAACTCCTTCTTCATCTATGGTGAATCCCGGTGCCTTTCCTGCAGCTATCTGACTCTTGATTCCGTCAATGCTGGCATTTCCCTTCTGGGCTTCTTTTATCTGGCTCATCAAGGTGGGTTGGAGCTCAATGCTGGCTAAGAATCCTTCGCTCACTAGCTCTAGTCTGAACTGTTCAAACTCTTGATACAGGCTGGGTTGCTCTATTGCGATCATGGAGTTCAACTGACACGGCAGTCTGCTCAAAGCATCCGCTACCACATTGGCCTTGCCGGGGTGGTAGTGAATTTCCATGTCGTAATCTTTGATTAATTCTATCCATCTGCGCTGTCTCATGTTCAGCTCCTTCTGGGTGAAAATGTACTCCAGGCTCTTGTGATCTGAATATATCTCGCATCGATTACCCATGAGGTAATGACGCCAAACCTTTAGGGCTAAAACTACGGCTGCTAACTCCAAGTCATGGGTTGGATAGTTCTGTTCATGTTGCTTCAGTTGCCTTGATAGGTATGATATCACCTTGCCTTCTTGCATCAACACACATCCAAGGCCAATCTTGGATGCATCACAATAGACATCGAATGGCTTGGTGACATCGGGCATGATCAGTATTGGGGCTGTGGTTAATCTGAGCTTGAGTTGTTGAAAGCCTTCTTCACATTTGTCATTCCAGTCAAACTTCTTGTCCTTCTTCAGCAGTTGATTCATTGGTCTTGCGATGCTGGAAAATCCTTCCACGAATCTGCGGTAATATCCCGCTAATCCCAGAAATGCCCGGACTTCCGTCTGGGTGGTTGGGGCTTTCCATTCCTCAACGGTTTTGATTTTAGCGGGATCTATGGCGATTCCTCCTGCAGACAAGATGTGTCCGAGGAATCCAACTTTCTTCAACCAAAACTCGCATTTGCTAAACTTGGCGTACAACTGGTGCTGCCTGAGGGTTTCTAGGACTACTTCTAAATGTTGCTCATGTTCTTCTTCTGATTTGGAGTAGATAAGAATGTCGTCGATGAAGACAATGACAAACTTATCCAGGAATTCCATAAAGATCTTATTCATAAGATTCATGAAGTAAGCGGGGGCATTGGTCAGACTTTTCTGGCGCCGTTGCTGGGGAGGAAAGGTAAAAGGCACTCATACTCCGGTCCCAGGTAACTAAGTACTTTTCTGGCGCCATTGTGTGAGTGTTCGAAGCTATTTTCTTTAGATCCTACAATTGCATCTTTTTGTTTCTTGTTTACACTAGTTTGGCATAATGGAAAACAACAAAAATATGAGAGATCTTTATGAACTTTATCTTGAATTAGGACATGATGTGTTTGAAGAGAGAATTAAAAAACCCATGGAACTTTATATGCATGCTAATGGGAATGTTATTAATATGAGTGCTTTGAACACTATTGTTGCTAATGCTATGGAAAATTCTAAGCTTGGGGAAGCTGGTTTTGATGAGCATGATCTTTTTAGTCCCCCAAGTATTGAGGAGTAAATTTACTTTGATGATACTTTGCCTCCTATTTATGATGATTATAATGATAGTAGTCTTTTGGTGCCACCTGTTATGGAGGACAAATTTGATTATGATTACAATATGCCTCCTATATTTGATGATAGCTACTTTGAATTTGCTCCCACTACAACTAATAAAATTGATTATGCTTATGTGGAGAGTAATAATTTTATGCATGAGACTCATGATAAGAATGTTTCATTTGATAGTTATATTGTTGAGTTTGCTCATGATGCTACTGAAAGTTATTATGAGAGAGGAAAATATGGTGGTAGAAATTTTCATGTTACTAAAACACCTCTCTATGTGCTAAATTTTTTGAAGCTACACTTGTTCTATCTTCCTATGCTTGTTACTTTGCTCTTCATGAACTTGTTTATTTACAAGATTCCTTTTCATAGGAAGCATGTTAGGCTTAAATTTGTTTTGAATTTGCCACTTGATGCTCTCTTTTGCTTCAAATACTATTTCTTGTGAGTGCATCATTTAATTTGCTGAGCCCATCTTAATGGCTATAAAGAAAGCACTTCTTGGGAGATAACCCATGTGTTTATTTTGCTACAATACCTTTGTTTTATATTTGAGTCTTGGAAGTTGTTACTACTGTAGCAACCCCTCCTTATATTTATTTTATTGCATTGTTGTGCCAAGTAAAGTCGTTGATAGTAAGGTTCATACTAGATTTGGATTACTGCGCAGAAACAGATTTCTTGTTGTCACGAATCTGGGTCTAATTCTCTGTAGGTAACTCAGAAAATTATGCCAATTTACGTGAGTGATCCTCAGATATGTATGCAACTTTCATTCAATTTGAGAATTTTCATTTGAGCAAGTCTGGTGCCTCAATAAAATTCGTCTTTACGAACTGTTCTGTTTTGACAGATTCTGCCTTTTATTTCGCATTGCCTGTTTTGCTATGCTTGATGGATTTTTCGATTCCATTGACTTTCAGTAGCTTTGTGCAATATCCAGAAGTGTTAAGAATGATTGTGTCACCTCTGAACATGTAAATTTTAATTGTGCACTAACCCTCTAATGAGTTGTTTTGAGTTTGGTGTGGAGGAAGTTTTCAAGGATCAAGAGAGGGAGATGATACAATATGATCAAGGAGAGTGAAAGCTCTAAGCTTGGGGATACCCCGGTGATTCACCCCTGCATATTTCATCGACAACATTATCAGGTTCCTCTAGTGAAACTATATTTTTATTCCATCACATCTTATGCACTTTGCTTGGAGCGTCGGTTTGTTTTTGTTTTTATTTTGTTTGAATAAAATGGATCCTAGCATTCATTGTGTGGGAGAGAGACACGCTCCGCTGTTGCATATGGACAAGTATGTCCTTAGGCTTTACTCATAATATTCATGGCGAAGGTTGAATCTTCTTCGTTAAATTGTTATATGGTTGGAAACGGAAAATGATACATGTAGTAATTGGTAAAATGTCTTGGATAATGTGATACTTGGCAATTGTTGTGCTCATGATTAAGCTCTTGCATCATATACTTTGCACCTATTAATGAAGAAATACATAGAGCTTGCTAAAATTTGGTTTGCATAATTGGTCTCTCTAAGGTCTAGATAATTTCTAGTATAGAGTTTGAACAACAAGGAAGACGGTGTAGAGTCTTATAATGTTTACAATATGTCTTTTATGTAAGTTTTGCTGCACCGGTTCATCCTTGTGTTTGTTTCAAATAAACCTTGCTAGCCTAAACCTTGTATCGAGAGGGAATACTTCTCATGCATCCAAAATCCTTGAGCCAAACACTATGCCACTTGTGTCCACCATACCTACCTACTACATGGTATTTCTCCGCCATTCCAAAGTAAATTGCTTGAGTGCTACCTTTAAAAAATTCAAAATTTATTACCTCTGATTTGTGTCAATGTTTTATAGCTCATGAGGAAGTATGTGGTGTTTATCTTTCAATCTTGTTGGGCAACTTTCACCAATGGACTAGTGGCTTCATCCGCTTATCCAATAATTTTGCAAAAAGAGCTGGCAATGGGATTCCCAGTCCCAAATTAATTAACCTTCATAATATTACAAAAATAGACACTCCTCCATGGTATGTGATTGTTGGACGGCACCCGAAGATTCGGTTAGCCATGGCTTGAGAAAGCAAAGGTGGGGAGGAGTGTCATCATAATAAAACTAAAATAAAAAGGCACTCCTTCATGGTATGAGATTGTTGGCAGGCACCCGAGGATTCGGTTAGCCATGGTTTGTGAAAGAAAGGTTGGAAGGAGTGCCACCCAAAAATAAAATAAAATGGGAGCCGCTCTTTGAAGGTTTGTCTGGCAAGGGGGTTAGAGTGCCCACTACCATTCGTTGACAACAACAAACACCTCTCAAAATTTACTTTTATGCTCTCTTTATGTTTTCAAAACAAAAGCTCTAGCACAAATATAGCAATCAATGCTTCCCTCTGCGAAGGGCCTTTCTTTTACTTTTATGTTGAGTCAGTTCACCTATTTCTCTCCATCTCAAGAAGCAAACACTTGTGTGAACTGTGCATTGATTCCTACATACTTGCATATTTCACTTGTTATATTGCTTTGCATTGATAACTATCCATGAGATATACATGTTACAAGTTGAAAGCAACCGCTGAAACTTAATCTTCCTTTGTGTTGCTTCAATACCTTTACTTTGAAATTATTGCTTTATGAGTTAACTCTTATGCAAGACTTATTGATGCTTGTCTTGAAGTACTATTCATGAAAAGTCTTTGCTATATGATTCATTTGTTTACCCATGTCATTTACCATTGCTTTGATCGCTGCATTCATTACACGTGCTTACAATAGTATGATCAAGGTTATGATGGCATGTCACTCCAGAAATTATCTTTGTTATCGTTTACCTGCTCGGGACAAGCATAAACTAAGCTTGGGGATGCTGATACGTCTCCGACGTATCGATAATTTCTTATGTTCCATGCCACATTATTGATGATATCTACATGTTTTATGCATACTTTATGTCATATTTATGCGTTTCCGGAACTAACCTATTGACGAGATGCCGAAGGGCCAGTTCCTGTTTTCTGCTATTTTTGGTTTCAGAAATCCCAGTAAGGAAATATTCTCGGAATCGGACGAAATCAACGCCCAGCATCTTAGGATTGCATGAAGCTTCCAGAACACCCGAGAGCCGCCAGAGAGGGGCCACAGGGGGGCCACACATGGGGCTGGCGCGGCCAGGCTGGGGCCCGCGCCCCCCTGTTGTGTCGTCGCCTCGTTGACCTTCTGACGCCGCCTCTTCGCCTATATAAAGGTCCCTGACCTAAATCTTCGATACGGAAAAGCCACGGTACGAGAAACCTTCCAGAGCCGTCGCCATCGTGAAGCCAAGATCTGGGGGACAGGAGTCTCTGTTCCGGCACGCCGCCGGGACGGGGAAGTGCCCCCGGAAGGCTTCTCCATCGACACCGCTGCCATCTCCACCGCCATCTTCATCAACGCTGCTGTCTCCCATGAGGAGGGAGTAGTTCTCCATCGAGGCTAAGGGCTGTACCGATAGCTATGTGGTTCATCTCTCTCCTATGTAATTCAATACAATAATCTCATGAGCTGCCTTACATGATTGAGATTCATATGAGGATGCTTGAAATCTAGATGTCGTTATGCTAGTCAAGTGAATTTTACTTATGTGATCTCCGGAGACTCCTTGTCCCACGTGTGTAAAGGTGACAGTGTGTGCACCGTGTGGGTCTCTTAGGCTATATTTCACAGAATACTTATTCACTGTTATGAATGGCATAGTGAAGTGCTTATTGATGGCGTGTATTTCACACGTTCGTTGGGCAACCCCAAGAGGAAGGTATGATGCGCACAGCAGCAAGTTTTCCCTCAGAAAGAAACCAAGGTTTATCGAACCAGGAGGAGCCAAGAAGCACGTTGAAGGTTGATGGCGGCGGGATGTAGTGCGGCGCAACACCAGGGATTCCGGCGCCAACGTGGAACCTGCACAACACAACCAAAGTACTTTGCCCCAACGAAACAGTGAGGTTGTCAATCTCACCGGCTTGCTGTAACAAAGGATTAACCGTATTGTGTGGAAGATGATTGTTTGCAGAAAACAGTAGAACAAGTATTGCAGTAGATTGTATTTCAGTAAAGAGAATTGGACCGGGGTCCACAGTTCACTAGAGGTGTCTCTCCCATAAGACGAACAGCATGTTGGGTGAACAAATTACAGTTGGGCAATTGACAAATAAAGAGAGCATGACCATGCACATACATATCATGATGAGTATAGTGAGATTTAATTGGGCATTACGACAAAGTACATAGACCGTCATCCAACTGCATCTATGCCTAAAAAGTCCACCTTCAGGTTATCATCCGAACTCCCTCCAGTATTAAGTTGCTAACAACAGACAATTGCATTAAGTATGGTGCGTAATGTAACTAGTGACTACATCCTTGAACATAGCACTAATGTTTTATCCCTAGTGGCAACAGCACAACACAACCTTAGAACTTTCTCACATCGTCCTGTGTCAATGCAGGCATGAACCCACTATCGAGCATAAGTACTCCCTCTTGGAGTTACAAGCATCTACTTGGCCAGAGCATCTACTAGTAATGGAGAGCATGCAAGATCATAAACAACACATAGATATAACTTTGATAATCAACATAACAAGTATTCTCTATTCATCGGATCCCAACAAACGCAACATATAGAATTACAGATAGATGATCTTGATCATGTTAGGCAGCTCACAAGATCCGACAATGATAGCACAATGGGGAGAAGACAACCATCTAGTTACTGCTATGGACCCATAGTCCAGGGGTAGACTACTCACACATCACACCGGAGGCGACCATGTCGGCGTAGAGTCCTCCAGAGATGATTCCCCTCCGGCAGGGTGCCGGAGGCGATCTCCTGGATCCCCCGAGATGGGATCGGCGGCGGCGGCGTCTCTGGAAGGTTTTCCGTATCGTGGTTCTCGGTACTGGGGGTTTCGTCACGGAGGCTATTTGTAGGCGGAAGGGCAGGTCAAGAGGCGGCACGGGGGCCCCACACCACAGGGCCGCGCGGCCAAGGGGGGGCCGCGCCGCCCTATGGTGTGGCCCCTCCGTGGCCCCTCTTCGTCTCTCCTTCGGACTTCTGGAAGCTTCGTGGAAAAATAGGCCCCTGGGCTTTGATTTCGTCCAATTCCGAGAATATTTTCCTTACTAGGATTTCTGAAACCAAAAACAGCAGAAAACAGCAACTGGCACTTCGGCATCTTGTTAATAGGTTAGTTCCAGAAAATGCACGAATATGACATAAAGTGTGCATAAAACATGTAGATAACATCAATAATGTGGCATGGAACATAAGAAATTATCGATACGTCGGGGACGTATCAGCATCCCCAAGCTTAGTTCTGCTCGTCCCGAGCAGGTAAAACGATAACACAAATAATTTCTGGAGTGACATGCCATCATAATCTTGATCATACTATTTGTAAAGCATATGTAGTGAATGCAGCGATCAAAACAATGTATATGACATGAGTAAACAAGTGAATCATATAGCAAAGACTTTTCATGAATAGTACTTCAAGACAAGCATCAATAAGTCTTGCATAAGAGTTAACTCATAAAGCAATAAATCAAAGTAAAGGTATTGAAGCAACACAAAAGAAGATTAAATTTCAGCGGTTGCTTTCAACTTGTAACATGTATATCTCATGGATATTGTCAACATAGAGTAATATAATAAGTGCAATAAGCAAATATGTAGGAATCAATGCACAGTTCACACAAGTGTTTGCTTCTTGAGGTGGAGAGAAATAGGTGAACTGACTCAACATTGAAAGTAAAAGAATGGTCCTCATAGAGGAAAAGCATCGATTGCTATATTTGTGCTAGAGCTTTGATTTTGAAAACATGAAACAATTTTGTCAACGGTAGTAATAAAGCATATGCATCATGTAAATTATATCTTATAAGTTGCAAGCCTCATGCATAGTGTACTAATAGTGCCCGCACCTTGTCCTAATTAGCTTGGACTACCGGATCATCACAATGCATTGTTTTTACCAAGTGTCACAAAGGGGTACCTCTATGCCGCCTGTACAAAGGTCTAAGGAGAAAGCTCGCATTGGATTTCTCGCTATTGATTATTCTTCAACTTAGACATCCATACCGGGACAACATAGACAACAGATAATGGACTCCTCTTTTATGCATAAGCATATAACAACAATTAATAATTTTCTCATTTGAGATTTGAGGATTGTTGTCCAAAACTGAAACTTCCACCATGGAGCATGGCTTTAGTTAGCGGCCCAATGTTCTTCTCTAACATATGCATGCTTAACCATATGGTGGTAGATCTCTCTTACTTCAGACAAGACGGACATGCATAGCAACTCACATGAAATTCAACAATGAATAGTTGATGGCGTCCCCAGTGAACATGGTTATCGCACAACAAGCAACTTAATAAGAGATAAAGTGCATAATTACATATTCAATACCACAATAGTTTTTAAGCTATTTGTCCCATGAGCTATATATTGCAAAGGTGAATGATGGAATTTTAAAGGTAGCACTCAAGCAATTTACTTTGGAATGGCGGGAAAATACCATGTAGTATAGGTAGGTATGGTGGACACAAATGGCATAGTGGTTGGCTCAAGTATTTTGGATGCATGAGAAGTATTCCCTCTCGATACAAGGTTTAGGCTAGCATGGCTTTTTTGAAACAAACACAAGGATGAACCGGTGCAGCAAAACTCACATAAAAGACATATTGAAAACATTATAAGACTCTACACCGTCTTCCTTGTTGTTCAAACTCAATACTAGAAATTATCTAGACCTTAGAGAAACCAAATATGCAAACCAAATTTTAGCATGCTCTATGTATTTCTTCATTAATGGGTGCAAAGCATATGATGCAAGAGCTTAATCATGAGCACAACAATTGCCAAGTATCACATTACCCAAGACATTAATAGCAATACTACATGTATCATTTTCCAATTCCAACCATATAACAATTTAACGAAATAGAAACTTCGCCATGAATACTATGAGTAGAAACCAAGGACATACTTGTCCATATGCTACAGCGGAGCATGTCTCTCTCCCATAAAGTGAATGCTAGGATCCATTTTATTCAAACAAAACAAAAACAAAAACAAACCGACGCTCCAAGAAAAAGCACATAAGATGTGATGGAATAAAAATATAGTTTCAGGGGAGGAACCTGATAATGTTGTCGATGAAGAAGGGGATGCCTTGGGCATCCCCAAGCTTAGACGCTTGAGTCTTCTTGATATATGCAGGGGTGAACCACCGGGGCATCCCCAAGCTTAGAGCTTTCACTCTCCTTGATCATGTTGCATCATACTCCTCTCTTGATCCTTGAAAACTTCCTCCACACCAAACTCGAAACAACTCATTAGAGGGTTAGTGCACAATATAAATTGACATATTCAGAGGTGACATAATCATTCTTAACACTTCTGGACATTGCATAATGCTACTGGACATTAGTGGATCAAAGAAATTCATCCAACATAGCAAAAGAGGCAATGCGAAATAAAAGGCAGAATCTGTCAAAACAGAACAGTTCGTATTGACGAATTTTAAAATGGCACCAGACTTACTCAAATGAAAATGCTCAAATTGAATGAAAGTTGCGTACATATCTGAGGATTACTCACGTAAATTGGCATAATTTTCTGAGCTACCTACAGGGAGGTGGACCCAGATTCGTGACAGCAAAGAAATCTGGAACTGTGCAGTAATCCAAATCTAGTACTTACTTTTCTATCAACGGCTTAACTTGGCACAACAAAACACAAAACTAAGATAAGGAGAGGTTGCTACAGTAGTAAACAACTTCCAAGACACAAAATAAAAACAAAGTACTGTAGGTAAAACATGGGTTGTCTCCCATAAGCGATTTTCTTTAACGCCTTTCAGCTAGGCGCAGAAAGTGTGTATCAAGTGTTATCGATGGGTGGTACTTCTACAGCGGGGTGTGGGCTTTTCTCAACCAGGCATAGTATATTAGATACATAAGTTTTAGCATCTCCCTTTTCATTAGTCTTAGGCGTGCTACTCTCATCAAACAAATTTTCAGGAACAAGCCAAGCATAGTTATTTTCTAGTGCATCATTCATAGCTAGGAGCTTACATGGTATTGGTGCTTTGATCTCCCCTCCATCATCAATATTATTAGTGTATCTTATTCTATCCATATCCATCTTTTCAAGGAGACTAACAAAATTAGTAGGAGAACCAAGCATATTAAATTTAGCAAACACCTTTCTAGCTTCTCTTGCTAGACCACCAAATTCTCTAAGAAGGGTTTCTAACACAAAATCTTTCTTTTCCCCTTCTTCCATATCGCCAAGTGTGAAAAACATGTGTTGGATTATAGGATTAAGATTAACAAATTTAGTTTCCAACAGGCGAACTAAATACGCAGCAGCAATTTCATAAGTAGTCGCAAGGTCTACCAAGTGTCTATCTTCAAAATTTTCAATAGTACTAACATGATTGAAAAATTCTTCTATATTATTTCTCCCAACTATAGACCCACGTCCTACCGGTATGTCTTTTGTGGTAAAATTAAAAGGAAACATGATGAAATAAGTAAAGTAAATGCAAGTAACTAATTTTTTTGTATTTTTGATATAGCAAACAAGATAGCAAGTAAAGTAAAACTAGCAACTAATTTTTTTGTATTTTGATTTAGTGCAGCAAACAAAGTAGTAAATAAAACTAAGCAAGACAAAAACAAAGTAAAGAGATTGAGAAGTGGAGACTCCCCTTGCAGCGTGTCTTGATCTCCCCGGCAACGGCGCCAGAAAATGTGCTTGATGGCGTGTATTTCACACGTTCGTTGGGCAACCCCAAGAGGAAGGTATGATGCGCACAGCAGCAAGTTTTCCCTCAGAAAGAAACCAAGGTTTATCGAACCAGGAGGAGCCAAGAAGCACGTTGAAGGTTGATGGCGGCGGGATGTAGTGCGGCGCAACACCAGGGATTCCGGCGCCAACGTGGAACCTGCACAACACAACCAAAGTACTTTGCCCCAACGAAACAGTGAGGTTGTCAATCTCACCGGCTTGTCAGAACAAAGGATTAACCGTATTGTGTGGAAGATGATTGTTTGCAGAAAACAGTAGAACAAGTATTGCAGTAGATTGTATTTCAGTAAAGAGAATTGGACCGGGGTCCACAGTTCACTAGAGGTGTCTCTCCCATAAGACGAACAGCATGTTGGGTGAACAAATTACAGTTGGGCAATTGACAAATAAAGAGAGCATGACCATGCACATACATATCATGATGAGTATAGTGAGATTTAATTGGGCATTACGACAAAGTACATAGACCGTCATCCAACTACATCTAAGCCTAAAAAGTCCACCTTCAGGTTATCATCCGAACTCCCTCCAGTATTAAGTTGCTAACAACAGACAATTGCATTAAGTATGGTGCGTAATGTAACTAGTGACTACATCCTTGAACATAGCACTAATGTTTTATCCCTAGTGGCAACAGCACAACACAACCTTAGAACTTTCTCACATCGTCCGGTGTCAATGCAGCATGAACCCACTATCGAGCATAAGTACTCCCTCTTGGAGTTACAAGCATCTACTTGGCCAGAGCATCTACTAGTAACGGAGAGCATGCAAGATCATAAACAACACATAGATATAACTTTGATAATCAACATAACAAGTATTCTCTATTCATCGGATCCCAACAAACGCAACATATAGAATTACAGATAGATGATCTTGATCATGTTAGGCAGCTCACAAGATCCGACAATGATAGCACAATGGGGAGAAGACAACCATCTAGTTACTGCTATGGACCCATAGTCCAGGGGTAGACTACTCACACATCACACCGGAGGCGACCATGTCGGCGTAGAGTCCTCCGGGAGATGATTCCCCTCTCCGGCAGGGTGCCGGAGGTGATCTCCTGGATCCCCCGAGATGGGATCGGCGGCGGCGGCGTCTCTGGAAGGTTTTCCGTATCGTGGTTCTCGGTACTGGGGGTTTCGTCACGGAGGCTATTTGTAGGCGGAAGGGCAGGTCAAGAGGCGGCACGGGGGCCCCACACCACAGGGCCGCGCGGCCAAGGGGGGGCCGCGCCGCCCTATGGTGTGGCCCCTCCGTGGCCCCTCTTCGTCTCTCCTTCGGACTTCTGGAAGCTTCGTGGAAAAATAGGCCCCTGGGCTTTGATTTCGTCCAATTCCGAGAATATTTTCCTTACTAGGATTTCTGAAACCAAAAACAGCAGAAAACAGCAACTGACACTTCGGCATCTTGTTAATAGGTTAGTTCCAGAAAATGCACGAATATGACATAAAGTGTGCATAAAACATGTAGATAACATCAATAATGTGGCATGGAACATAAGAAATTATCGATACGTCGGGGACGTATCACTTATTTATATCTCTTTATGATTGCAATGTGTTTTGTATCACAATTTTATCTGTGTGCTACTCTAGTGATGTTATTAAAGTAGTTTATTCCTCCTGCACGGTGTAATGGTGACAGTGTGTGCATCGTGTAGTACTTGGCGTAGGCTATGATTGTGATCTCTTGTAGATTATGAAGTTAACTATTGCTATGATGGTATTGATGTGATCTATGCCTCCTTTCGTATCGTGAAGGTGACAGTGTGCATGCTATGTTAGTACTTGGTTTGGTTATGTTGATCTGTCATGCACTCTAAGGTTATTTAAATATGAATATCGAATATTGTGGAGCTTGTTAACTCCGGCATTGAGGGTTTGTGTAATCCTACACAGTTAGTGGTGTTCATCATCCAACAAGAGGGTGTAGAGTCTAGCATCTATCTATTTATTCTGTTATGTGATCAATGTTGAGAGTGTCCACTAGTGAAAGTATGATCCCTAGGCCTTGTTCCTAAATACTGCTATCGCTGCTTGTTTACCGTTCTACTGCATCTGTACTGTCTGCAATATTACCACCATCAACCACACGCCAGTCCTGGACAGCAAAGCACTTTTCTGGCGCCGTTACTACTGCTCATACTTATTCATACCACCTGTATTTCACTATCTCTTCGCCGAACTAGTGCACCTATTAGGTGTGTTGGGGACACAAGAGACTTCTTGCTTTATGGTTGCAGGGTTGAATGAGAGGGATATCTTTGACCTCTTCCTCCCTGAGTTCGATAAACCTTGGGTGATCCACTTAAGGGAAACTTGCTGCTGTTCTACAAACCTCTGCTCCACCCGTAGACATCAGTCAGTCCAAATGACATGACGTTGTATTCATACAAACCATATATGGTGGTAAAGGCAGTCTTAGGAATGTCTGTTGCACGGATCTTCAGTTGATGGTAACCTGTCCTCAGATCAATCTTCGAGAAAACTTGGGCACCGGTCAGCTGGTCGAATAGGTCTTCTATCTTTGGCAAGGGGTATCTGTTCTTGATGGTGACATCGTTAAGCTTACGATAGTCGGTAACCAAACGAGTGGCACCGTCCTTCTTATCCACAAACAAAACTGGTGATCTCCAAGGCGACGCACTTGGTCGAATCAGACCTTTGTACAGCATATCATCCAGTTGCTTCTTCAGTTCCACTAGCTCTGCGGGGTTCATGCTATAGGCTCTCTGGGCTATAGGTCCTGTTCCAGGGATTAACTCGATGATGAACTCGATATCCCGATCTGGGGGCATACCGGGTAGATCATCCGGAAACACATCAGGGTATCGACAGACGACCCTGATTTGATCCAGAGTTGGCTTGGCTACACTTTGGTTGCAGGTGAATTTTCTGGGTAGTCTCTCAGACACATGTTCTATTATTATTCCGGTGCTACTAGTCATGGTGATGGCCTTCTTGGCGCAGTCTATCAATCCATGATGTTTCGCCATCCAATCCATACCCAGTACTACTTCCAATCCTTTTGTTCCCAGAACAATCAAGTTTGCATAAAAATCTATTTCATGAATTCTGATGGGTACATCTTTGCAAAATTTTCTAGCTTTAGTGGTTGCTCCAGGTATTTGAACTATCATGACATGTTTCAAGCTGATTGGTTGAATCTTACTAGTGCAAACAAAGTCTTCTGTAACAAATGAATGCGATGCTTCGGAATCAAACAACACTCTTGCTGGTATGGAGTTAACAGAGAACATAGCCAGCACCACGTCAGGTGCTTCCTGGGCTTCCTCGGCATTCATGTGGAAGAGGCGACCTCCACGGTTGTTCGGGTTGTTGGGGGCGAACTTCTTGCCGGTGGAGACACGGCGTTGCTGCTAAGCTGGTGCTGCGGGGTTGCCTGCGAGCTTGGCGAGCCTCTTGAGACACTCATTGGAGTAATGCCCCACTACACCACACTCATAGCAAGTGATGGTGGCCTTGTCCTTGGTCGCAACGGGGATGGCGTTGCTCCCAGTCCTTGGTGCGGTGTTGGTGTTGTTGTTGCTGTTGTTGTTGTTGTTGGGGGCTCTCGGCGGAGCGCGGTTGAAGTTGTTTTTGTTGTTGTAGTTGCTATTGTTGTTGTAGTGGCCTCCTGGCCTGGGGTTTCCTCCACTCCGGTTCTGATAACTCGGACGTGACATCTGTGCATTGGGCTTGTTGTTCCTGGAGGCGAAGCCTCCGCCTGAGTTTGGGCGATACCTAGGGGCATTTCTAGGCCCACTCTGGTTCATCATGCGGCGCTTGCGGTTCTCACTGGCTTGGTGCAGTTTGCCCTCCATTTGGATGGCGGAGTCAACAAGGGCTTCGAGGTCGGCGAAGGGGATGTTGATCAACACAGTCTGCATCTCATCATGCAGTCCGTTCAGGAACCTTTCCTTCCTCTTCTCAGTAGTATCAGTCTCATCTGGGGCGTACCTTGACAGAGTTAGAAACTTGTCGCGGTATTCCACCACGGACATCCGGCCTTGCTTCAGTTCACGGAATTCATCTCTCATCTTCTTTATCAAACCCGGGGGCACATGGTACTTGCTGAACTTGAGCTTGAAATCAGTCCAAGTCATAAACTGTCCCGCGTTCATGGCACGGGTGTTTGTCCACCAAGCTCTTGCTGGTCCTGCTAGGTAGTGCGTGGCAAACAACACTTTCTCATTTTCCTCAACTCCAGCTACTTCTAGATTGTTCTCCATAGTTTGGAGCCAATCATCTGCATCAAGGGGTTCATCAGTCTTGCTGAAAACTGGCGGGTTTGTATTCTGGAAGTTCTTGAGCTTTGATCCTGGGTGATCATGATGGCCTTGATTGTTGTTGGCAAGCTATTGAAGTGCGGCAATGTTGGCTTGTCTTTCAGCTCTTTCTGCTTCTCTATCTTCCAGCATAACTTGCAACATCTGCATCATCGCGTCTTGAGTCGCGTTGCGAGTTGGAGGGGCCATCTGAGCATGGAGATAGATCATGAGATAAGAGGGAAATTCTCTATGGCTTGTTTTGTGTTTTTAAGTTCAAAAGTTTAAATCTTGAAGTCTTTTCATGATAACACAAACATACATACATTCATTCATAACAAACAACACACATTACAAGCTAACCCACTAAGGGTTTTAAGAACCCTTCTTCTCCAAGCTACGATACATGGGGCGGGATACAACTCACACCTATGATAGTGCACAAGTGAACTACTCCTCATCCTCATCTACATCTATGGCGGTGTGGTCATCCTCTCTGGCGTCCAGGAACTCGTAGTCTTCCTCCTCGGTGTCTCCATCCTCCTCGAAGTCGTCGTCGTCACTCAGGAAGGCGCTTCCTCCCTGAATGTCTTCTCCATCTTCCTCCATCTTCTTCATCTGTTCCTCCTGGTTCTTGACGGTGGCCTCAAGTGCTGCTATCTTCGCGCGGAGGCGGGTGATGGTGGCATCCTTCTTCGCCCGCTGCTGGCGGAGGGCCTTGCGGTCGTTGTT
Organism: Lolium perenne; assembly: GCF_019359855.2. NCBI lineage: Eukaryota > Viridiplantae > Streptophyta > Magnoliopsida > Poales > Poaceae > Lolium > Lolium perenne. Next base: position 194,917,697 of record NC_067246.2, on the reverse strand, counting down.
GAGCAGCTTGATGGCTTCGCCTTGTTCGATGATGTGGGCATGAGTCTGGTTGGCGTACTCACGAGCGCGGTCGAGGTCCAGCTGGGTGTGGTACAGGATGAAGTCGAGATGCTCCACATGGTGCTTCAGCGCCGGGTGGGGCTGCATGTCCATGGGCTCTCCAGCGGAGTTACGCCTCGCGAGGTGAGAGAAGCGAGGGTGCTTGAGGGCCTCCCCACTCATCCCGCACAAGCGTGCGAGTCCTTCCTGCAGAGCGCAGGCAAGTCCGTCCATCCAGTTGCTTTCCCTGAAGGAGAAGAGGATCCTCTCAGAAGTGGGAGGCTCCATCTTGCCCCTCAAGTCAGCGGTGATGATCCACTGCAGCTCGCCTCCTGGCTGGTCATTGACCTGAACTCCGTGGAACTCCGGGTGCGGGCGATCAAGGTGATCGGAAAGGGCGTTGAGGTCGTGCTCGAAGACCAAGCTTCCCCCATTCCCGAGCTGGTAAAACTTCGTGTTCATGGGCTCCATCTGAAAGTGAAGTGAAGGATTTAGTTAGAGAAGTGAACAAGTGTGGCAAAATTTTAGTTATATTTCTAAGGAAGAGCATGACTTCTTATTTTTCCAAAGAACTCAAAGAGAAGACAAGACTTAATTTTTCCAAAGTACTCACTTCATTTGTTTTTGAAACTAAATTTTCAGAACGTCCATTTCTAACTAGGGTCTCCTAAGGTCAAACAATGGCTCTGATACCAACTTGTCAACACTCGGATTTTTAAGTCCGGATGCCTATTATGTCATACATCGCAATCCCAGGAATATTGTTGTTGCGAGGCATAATAGTTAAGTATCACAGTCATCATTCATTACAAACCATAATGTCTTACATATTGGAATCACATGATCCATATTACACGAATACTTGATCTATGGATCAACGAACAAACACAAGTTCATAGCGGAAGCGTAAAGATAAATGGACTCTCTAGTCCACAGGCCAACGCTTGACGTTAGAAGCTCCTAGTTGTGGTAGACGTCCTGCTGATCGTCATCCTCGTACTGCTTCTCGGCTTCATAGTCTGGCCATTTGAATAGCCAGGGACAAAGCCGTGAGTACTTTAAGTACTCGCAATCTAATACTAATGTAAGTACTAACATTGCTATTGAGAGTGTTCTAAGCTCTAAGGTTATTTGCATAAAGCCAATTTTAGTTTAGAAACATTTTAGTAAACCACTCCTCATGTGCTAACTAACTCAAGTGGGAACATTAGTGTCATTCCCACAACTCTGTTGTGATTCAATTTCAAAGTCACCAATCAAGTCACATTCATAAGTCACAAAGATATAAATTCTGATGACGGAAACAGTATGGCCTTTTCCAACTGTCCATGACCGCGGACGCGGCTATTCGAATAGGTTTACACTCTGCAGAGGTTGCACACTTGTGCCACAACTTTTGATTACATCCGTCAGGGATAAACCCCGAATAGTCGTAACTCAGTACGCGGATCATCAACCGTTAACCTTTCACTTACACATCCTAGTATAAGCACCTCTCCCCATGAGCTTGGCCTCCCAGTGAAAACCAACTGTTAACCCGGGAACTGCACAGGGCTTGGCCGTACAATTCACCTCAATCCACATCATTTCTCAACAACAGAGGCAGCCTCAAGCATAACCCCTATGATGTGTGTTCAGAGGGAACCCATACTAAGACACATAAATTTCCAGCTAAGCCTTACCCATAATCAGGTATTGTGGGGGTACTAAAAAATTGGTAAGGTATCACATCCAACTCAATCATCAGTTTTTAGCCATTTCACCAAGTCAAATTCATGTCATATTCACCTTCAAAATCTTTCAATGGAGATGACTCATCATTCCAAGGTTTTCAACATCTTCATTTCACAAACACATGTTCCCATCTAGAGTAGTCAATTTTAATTTAGCACTAGCATCTAGGTATGAGGGGTGCTAAGTACTTTGCTTTGCTTCTAGACTAACTTGCTACCCTTGTACTAATCCAATACTAACCAAGTGAATCATGAATCAGAAGTACTTGATAAAACAAAAGTAAATAAAGCTTGTAAAGTAAAACTGGGAAGTAGGATTATGAACATAAAGTAAAAATGGGGTAATGCCTTGCTCATGGTGAGCTTTGCACTTTGCAAGAGTATTATCTTGCCTTGGTTGGGAAATTGGTCAAAGTGGTCTTCTTCTCCTTGGAAGTAGACCTCCTCCTCCTCTTGATACTCCTCGGTACTAGCGTCTAAAATACGAATACGGGGTACACAATCATCATACCAAACTTATTTACTAAACTAGTCACACTCATGATTCACACAACTTAAACTAGCATCACACATTACTATTAAGTTGGTGGAGGTGTTTTTCTTATTATTTAAGAGAAATAATTTCCTCTCATACTAATTTAAATGTTACTTTTAATTACTTAGAGAAATAATTTCCTCTCATTATCTTAGTAAGATTTAATTTCTCTCATGAATAATATGTGACCTAGGTTGACCAAAGTCAACCTCTTCACACTGATCATTTAAGAAAATGATTTAAATGAGGTGAGCACCTCATACCATTTAATCCTAACATGATAAAGATTTAATATCACCAACAATTCATATGAGACCTAAATGACTAGAGTCTCTACCTCATTTTGAATTGGTTGTGACAAGATTTAAATGAGAGAAACACTCCCATATGATTTCTTAATAGTTTTGGACAATATCTTTGACTAGAAATAGCCATAAAGTCCTTTAATTAAACTAGGCCATGATCACTCAAAGTAAACATGGAATATTTTTGCAGAAACAATTAGTACAAGTGTAATGTGATTTATAGGAGTTGGAATTAACTTAAAAGCATTTATGGTTGATTTTTAATAATTATTCTAAGGTAGAAAAGTCCCTGCCTTGTTTATTTTCCTACTTTAATTCTATATTAGATCTATGGTTCAATCCAGTGGCATTGTGTAGATAAAATCCTAAGCTTTCCATAGATATAAAATTTGTAAAATTTGGCCGAGTAGATTTGTCCCTATTGAATTTTAAACTTGGCATCAGATTGCAAAATAACTCAATTCTGGAAATTCAAATTTCAAACGAGTGGGCTTGGCGGGAGACGCTAATGGGCTAAGCAGAGAGAGAAGGGATTAGGCCGGCCCAGCTTCACAGCAGGCTAGCTGACAGCGTGGGGGCCACGCGTCAGTGGGAGTTTGCCAGCGAAACGGTACGTTGAAAGAGGGCCGTGCGATTAGAAGGAGATCGCACGGTCGGGATGCGTCGTCGTCGACGACGATGGGACTCACTGGCGGTGGCGGTAGGGGGTCGGCGAGCTCGTCGGAGCTCCGGCGGTCGTCGGAGGTGTGCGCAGGGACGTTGTCGTCGATGAGGAAGCCAACGGTAGCAGTTGCGTCGTCTGGGGCGGCGTCAATCGGCGGCAAGCTTCTCAGCACCTCCGCGGCTCCGACGTTGCAATTGGACGGCGTCGGCGGCTAATCGAGCAAGGGGAGTGAGCGAGGCGAGTGAGAAGAGGGAGAGGAGGCTGGCGGTGTAAAGAATTCGAAGCGGGAGGGTCTCCTTTTATAGCAGCTGGAGGTGGCCGTGGGGCAGCGATGAGCTCATCGTCGACGACGAAGCTACAGGGGAGCTCAGCCACTGGTGATGATGCAGCGGGGTTGGCGAGTCTCTGGCGGTGACGCAGCGCTTGACGGCGTTGAAAACGAGGGAGAAACAAGGACGAGAGAGTGACGAGGGCGGCCAGTACCCGCGGCGGACGTCGGCGAGAGGGGCTTCGTCTACGGCGTTCCCGCGGGCCAATGGCGATGTTCTGGCGGTGCGCGGTGACGTTGCGAAGCGTGTGGCGCAGAGAGCAAGGGCGGAGGTGACGCGAGCGGGTGGCGCGACGACGTGGCCAGGCGCGTCTGCGACGCTCGCCATGCGCGCTCTGGCGCGCGTGTGCAAGGTCTGGGCGTGTCTGGGCGTCACGTTTCTGGCATGTCCAGTGCACCGTTCGGTCGAGGCTCGTGTCCAGTGTGATCAGGAGGGTGTGGAGAGTGTGAATGACGTGGTGGTGCACGCTGAGGAGGTCCAGGGAGAGAGTTGGCAGGGTAAGGTCATGCCATGCCACGGCATGGCATTTGTTTTGGTCAAATGGTGATGATGGCTTGTACCACAGCTTGTCCATTCTGCTTGGCAAGGTCCAGAGAGGTCAAAGAGGTACCAAGGATGACCTAGGTTTGAAGAGGAATGCCAAAATCTGCTGGACAAAGCAATGTCACTTGTTGGTAGATTGTTGCCCACAAGGTGTTTGTTAAAATGGCCGCAAGAACAAAACTTTCAAATTTTGAAATGATTTTTGGTGGATTGCAATCATATATTATTTGCAGTAGAATGGTGGTGGTTTGGGTCAATTTGGAATTGGTTTGCAAAATCTCAAATTGGCATATGATCTAACATATGTCTCATTGTCTCAACTTTGCTAGCTTGCCAATTGAAATAGAGAAAGAATTTGGGGTGATGGTTTTGGGCAAAGTTGTTCACCTTGATGTTGTCTTGGATGAGGTGCAAAGAGTTTGCCAAGTGTAGAAAGGAAAACTCAAAATATCAGGGCTCAAAGAGGGCATCAGGCTAAAATTGTCACAAGTGACCATATTGCATGTAACTTGGAATTTGTATTTGATTTCAATTTGATTTGAGTTTCTTTGATTTCAAAAGTCCTAATAAGTGTTTATTAACCATTTACAACCAATGGTGCAAGCCAAAGTGGTCTAGGCTAAGAATTTGCAAAAATGGCATAAGCCATATGTGTGTGTGGAGTTGAATTTTCTTATTTCTTTTCCTTTGGATTTGGAGGATCAAGTGATCATGGTTAGGGTTTTTGAGTAAGTGTAAACACATAAGCAAGCATCATGGCAAAAGCACAATCAAATAATTAATAAGGTGAGCTATATGCATAGTCCTAGATGATGAGAAAAAGTTTTTGTTGGCTCAAATATTTGAATTATTGGAAACTCTCTCTTGTTTCTTTTATTGAAATCTTGGGATGTTACACACCCCCTGTTATCCCGTCTCCTCCCCTCCTAGTCCTGATGCGCCCCCTTCGGCGCCATCCTCTCCTCCGTCTAGTCCACCTAGTACTCCTCGTTCTCCGGCTTTGAATCCTTCTGATGTTGTCCCTTCGTCCTCTTCTTCTGATGAGTTGTCCTCCGCTGATGACCTTCCCTCTTCCCGGCCTGTTCGTCAGCGTCGTGCTCCAGCTTGTTACTCTCCTAGTCAGTATGGTCTCTCTGTCATTTCCGAGCCGACTTCTTATCGGGATACCGAGCGTCATCCTGAATGGCAGCTTGCCATGGCTGAGGAGATCGCTGCGCTTGAGCGCACTGGCACTTGGGATCTTGTTTCTCCCCCTTCTGGTGTTCGTCCTATCACGCGTAAGTGGGTCTATAAAATTAAGACTCGCTCTGATGGATCTCTTGAGCGCTATAAAGCGCGTCTTGTGGCTCGTGGCTTTCAGCAGGAGCACGGCCGTGACTATGATGAGACTTTTGCCCCTGTGGCTCATATGACTACTGTGCGTACCCTTCTTGCTGTTGCTTCTGTTCACCGCTGGTCTGTCTCCCAGCTTGATGTTCAGAATGCTTTTCTTAATGGCGAGTTGAGTGAGGAGGTTTACATGCAGCCTCCTCCTGGATATTCTGTTCCCGATGGGATGGTTTGTCGTCTTCGACGTTCTCTCTATGGTCTCAAACAGGCCCCTCTTGCCTGGTTTGAGCGCTTCGCCTCTGTGGTGACTGCTGCTGGTTTCTCTCCTAGTCTTCATGATCCAGCACTTTTCGTTCACACTTCTCCTCGTGGACGTACTCTTTTTTTTCTCTATGTTGATGATATGATCATCACTCGTGATGATCCTTTCCCTATCTATAATCAATATCGATAAAGTTCATCCCCACTAAGATGCATTTAATGTTTGCAAGCTTAAAGCTGATGAAGCCACGTCACCCCAATAACCATGTCCATTGGATTTGAAAGATGTGGTCTTAATTATCTGTCTCAGTCCTAATCTTATACGGTAGTAGGTATCGCTAAAAGGAAAGTGGCTTGGTGCATACTCCTTGTGGCCGGTTAGTTCTGCGTCGGAGCCAAACTGCTCACATTCCCGCGACCGGCCGAGCCCAGATTAAAAGCCATGTCTTCTCTCTAGCTAGCCCACGTCTGGTATTCTTTTCTAACGGTGGCACGAAGAAAACAAAACTATTTTGGTCGGTCGGCGAGACACGCTCCATGCCGTGGCATCAATCGCCGGCCGTTCCTCCCGATCCCCCACCAAAAACTGCCGGACGCCTCCCGCCAGAAACTTCCGGATGCCTCCCGATCTCCCAGGTAGCTCCCTATTTGCCATAATTTCTGCTGGCCTATCATCTCCCATGCTGCAATGCAAAGAGGCGTTCTTTTGTTTTAATGGCTTCCATTGGCCGGCCGCTGCATTACACCCTGTATTTGAGGGGGCCCCTCGGTGACCTCTTCCCATCAAACAATCTGCTTGGAGCTTCCATTGCCTGCGCCTCTCAATGTTGCCGGATGTGAAAAAATTCGAGATATTCACCCAAGCTCTTCACAGGTTCCTCTCATCTGCCCTGTCTCTCTTCTCTTTTATTTTATCATCTACTCTATGTTTACAGTATACATGACTAGAGGTGTGGGCATATCCATCATTTGGATCTGAATCGAATTTTCTTCCTAAGTTCCCAGAGCTTGGAAGGTTCTAAACGTTTATTTTCTGGAATTTAAAGCTCATCTTCAGGTTAGGTTAGACAAGCAGTCTGTCCGATCGAGCTCTTCACATGTCCTCACACATGCCTTCGCCCTCCTGCCTTTGAGTTTATCATCATCTAATTAATTTATGTATTTTCTGCAGCTCTGTGCGTAGTGTTTTATGTGTTTTTCTTCCTTGCAGCCATTCCACGGGAAAAGAAAGTTTCTATATCAGTTAATTTGTTTGGTCAGTGATGAAGCTTATGGTTTGTCTTCAACACCCCCTTTTTATCAGTCGCTCTTAGTTTTGTATTATCTATCATGTATACATAGTGAAATTGGCAGCTCAGATTCATGTTTCAGGTAAAACGTGGTGTGAGGATTCAGTCTTTAATTGACTTCTTATCTTGCTCTGCTCAATAAACTGATAATGTACTTGATTCTGCCACTCAAGCTGACCCAGTACTCATGATTTTTAGGTCTGATGTGGTACCCTGTGCGTGAATATTTTCATATATGCTTCTTCAATCTTATATTAAGTGAAAGAATTGGTTAATTTTGGTCATTTATTTGGATGGATAGATGAAGAATCACACTTCAAATTCGCTCAAGTGCCTTCTTTATTTTGGTTCTTCATATCTCAATTCGAAATAGTTGCTTGTGTTTGTTTTCTTAAGAATGGTGATTTCTTTTTGAAAGATCGTGATGAATTTGTTTCATATAGAGATTTCCCCCACGAGCTACCTGCAAAGATTATTTGTGGTGTATATTTGTTCGGATAGCCTGGTTGTTCATATTGCAGATCCTCGAGCACGTTTAGATGAAAATAAAAGTGAAGGCGGTGGCAATGATCGTTAGCTCTACAGTTTTCACATATTTTTGCAATGCTGTGGAAATTTCTGAATCGAAATTTTGGAAGTATGGAATTCATAATAATTCAGTTTACCATGGCACATTGGATCTATATTTTTCTACAGCGTGATGGTAGTACTTCCTTTAGGTGATTCATATTTTATTATTTGTTGAAACTTTTGTACGCAACCAAAACATAATAATCACTTTGTGGTGATATATTATGATACAATGCTATATATTATTCTGCACTGATTATATAAGACCTTTTTTTTGACCAAAAGATAGCTGATCTGTTCCTGCCAAGCAATTGTTATTATCATCTTACACATAAACAAACAAACAAAAATAAAATCAATTATTCAAGTTTCCTATTCATGCTATTTCCAGCATATATGAAAACCACCTAACGTTTCCGCGGCAACGCGCGGGGTATCAACTAGTTCCCTATAAAAGTATGTCATAACTAACAATTTAATTATATAATGATGATATTTCATCGTATTTGATTTCATCTTAGGAACTAACACAAGTTTGCTTGTTTGGTTGTATTTTTCCGCATAATCTAAGTGGTTTCAAGATTCCGACAAACACCTGCTTTCCGCTCCGTGATCATGTCGTATTTTCTTTGTATCTATTTCTGTATTTGTTTTTGAGATTTTTTTTATCCGTTTCTGCAACAGAAAAAATATGAAAATAAATACGGCAACACTCAGTTTCGGCCGTACCCGTTCCGTTTTCATCTCTATCTCTGAGCACATTACCCCATCACTCAGGCGGTCCCCTACTCGAATGTTGGGCCGGATTCCACTCCGGAAGACAGCGACGGCAATTCCGACAAACAATTTAATTTTTCACAAGAAATTAAATGTGCATGTAGTCTCTGTCCCCTGGCCGGGTCCATAAATATTTCTTATCACACTCGCATAGCACGTGACAAAAAATGTATAGTTGGATGAAAATGTGACTCCATACCAGTTAAGGAATTAAAATGCCATGGCGCACGAAAAACATGTGGCTGTTGCAAAACCATTTTTTGATGTGCATACAAAAATCCCACATCGGTTGGATATGCCACTCTTTGCTGAGTTTACAGGTGAATGTACCAAAATGGCCTGGAGAGACGTCGATCAGTGTACATTTCTCAGCTTTGACATTGCGCCGCCTTGTTACACCGCGCCAAGGAAAGGTGGATCAGTCTTCAGCGCCGGGCTGGGTGAGCCGCCCTGCGGCGTGCCTTGATGGCGCCGTCCCTGTCATGTTTCTTTCGCGCGCGGTTCTTGCACACATAGGACTGGTGCTCCTCGTCAGACAGAGAGTTGTCCGACTCTAGGACGACGGGAGCAGCATCATATCGCTACAGGGCCAAAAGAGCAGCGTGAATTAATATGCTAGGCGGGAGGGAGGTTGGAGCTGGAATTTAGGGGGAAAGAAGGTGAGAGCCATGATCAAACCTCACAGAGGGAGACGATGTGGCTACAGGGGACGACGCGGCGCATCCAGTCCAGCCTGTGAAATTATTTTGGGAAGCGTAACCCTAAACCTGGGTCCGCGGTGCATATATATAGTCGGACATACAAGGCCCACCTCGTGTATATGCGAGGGGGTACAATACACAGGAGATATACATGACTACAGCTAGTCTATACAGATACAGTTTAACACTCCCCCTCAATCATAACTTGTCCAAGTTAAGATTGTGACGAAACGTCACTAGCTGTCGAGTAGCAAGAGGTTTAGTAAAACCATCAGCTACCTGATCTCCTGAAGGAACAAACCGGATGTCCAAAAGCTTCCGAGCAACCCTCTCACGAACAAAGTGATAATCCACTTCTATGTGTTTAGTCCTAGCATGAAACACTGGATTTGCAGAGAGATACGTTGCTCCAATATTATCGCACCATAACACTGCCGCTCGTGGATGAGGAACTCTCAATTCAGCAAGCAATGTTTGCACCCAAATTACTTCAGCCGTTGCATTAGCCAGAGACTTGTACTCAGCCTCTGTACTGGACCGAGAAACTGTAGCCTGTTTCCTGGCACTCCATGAGATCAAGTTTGATCCCAAAAACACAGCAAAGCCTCCAGTGGATCTCCTGTCATCGGGGCACCCAGCCCAATCAGCATCAGAAAAAGCACTGACCAGAGTAGAAGTCGACCTGCTCAATCTCAGCCCAAGGGAAACAGTACCACGCACATATCGCAGTATTCTCTTGACAGCAGTCCAGTGAACAGTGGTCGGGGCATGCAGAAACTGACACACCTTATTAACAGCAAAGGCAATATCTGGTCTAGTCAAAGTAATGTACTGCAAAGCACCAACAATGCTTCTGTAGCGAGTAGAATCATCACCACTCAGAGCCTCACCATCATGCAGTGACAGTTTGTCAGACACAGACAAAGGAGTATCAACAGTTTTGCAAAGTTGCATATTCACACGACTGAGTAATTCATTTGCATACTTCTCTTGGGACAGAATGATACCATCAGACACCCGCTGAACTTCAATACCAAGGAAGTAATGAAGATCTCCCAAGTCCTTCAAGGCAAAGTCCATGCCCAAGTCATGCAGAAGAGCATCAACAACCTTCTCTGAAGAGCTAGCTACAACAATGTCATCAACATAAATCAACATAAAGATGGACACTCCCCCTTTGTTGTAGAAAAACACAGAAGTATCTGCCTTGGAAGGAACAAACCCAAGAGAATGCAACTTAGTACTCAAACGAGAGTACCAGGCTCTAGGTGCTTGCTTCAAACCATAAAGAGCCTTATCCAACTTGCAAATATGTCCCAATTTAGTTTCATACCCAGGAGGTTGGCGCATATAGACCTCTTCTTCCAGAACACCATGTAAGAACGCGTTCTTCACATCTAGTTGTCGAAGTTTCCAGCCACGAGAGACTGCAAGGGCCAACACAAGACGGATAGTAGCCGCTTTCACAACAGGACTAAAAGTGTCCTCATAGTCGATCCCATAGCGCTGCTTAAAACCTTTTGCAACTAAGCGGGCTTTGTACCTATCAACAGTGCCATCAGCCTTCCTTTTTACTTTGTAGACCCACTTACAGTCAATCACGTTCTTCCCGTGAGAGGAAGGAACAAGATGCCAGGTGCGATTAGCCATCAGTGCAGCATACTCCTCATCCATAGCTGCCTTCCACCGAGAATCACTCAGGGCTTCAGTGAGAGTGTTAGGTTCACCAGTACGGCAGAAGTTACCAAACCGAAGACGGTCATACCGAACAGTACCATCGGTGAATTGTTTGGGACGAGAAATCCCACTCTGGGAGCGTGTACGAAGACGCTCAACAGGCACCACAGGAGCAGCTGCAGGTGGCTCCGGCGCAGATGATCCAACGCCTGAAACAGGAGCTGCCGGGCTGGCAGCAGGAGTCGGCACAGATGATCCTGTGGCCGCTGAAGTGGAGGGAGAACCCACCACAAAGGATCCGCCAGTTCCTGTCGGCGAGGCAGACGAGGCGGGGTGGTCACCAGGCACGGATGGAGCAGGCGAATCGCCGCGCGCCACGCTGGGCGGGAGAGCGCCAGACTGTGGCAATCCCGGGGCGGATACGCCAGGCAGCGGCGATCCCGGAGCAGATGCACCTGGCGGCAATGATTGGCCGCTGTCAGCAGAATCAGCATGAAAGTCCGTGTCAGCAGCAGAAAAACCACCTGATTCCTGTAGAACAGACTCAGCAGATGCAGAATTAGCAGGATTAGCGTCAGGCGGTGCCTGTAAATCGTGCCCCTCATGATGATGCAAAGTAATTGGTTGAAGTTCAAGTGGGAGGAGATTAATCTCGGCGCGCAACCGAGCACCCGCATTAGAGTGAAGAGCAGCAAACGGAAAACTGCTTCATCAAAAACAATGTCGCGAGAGATATACACACGACCAGCAGAAATATCGAGACACTTATAGCCTTTATGCAGACTACTGTGACCAAGGAAGGCACACTGTTTGGAGCGAAAGTCGAGTTTGTGTCGATTATAGGGTCTAAGATTCGGCCAACAGGCACACCCAAAAATGCGTAAGACGGAGTAGTCACCCTTGTTGCCAAAGAGACGCTCCATAGGTGTTTGAGATTGGATGACCTTACTAGGAAGCCGATTAATGAGATAAACAGCTGTAAGAAAAGCTTCATCCCAGAATTTTAAAGGCATAGATGCATAGGCAAGGAGGGACAGACCAACTTCAACAATGTGCCTATGTTTGCGCTCAGCAGGACCATTCTGCTGATGAGCATGAGGACGGGAAACAAGGTGAGAGATACCAATCTGCTGAAAAAAAGGATTTAGCTTCTGGTACTCACCACCCCAATCAGTTTGCATGGCCAAGATTTTAGTATCAAACAATCTCTCAACATGATTCTGAAAATCACGAAACTTTTGAAACACATCAGATTTCTTTTTCAACAGATAGACCCATGTGAATTTACTATAATCATCGATAAAACTCGCATAATATTTAAATCGACCAAAAGATTCAGAGGCCGGGCCCCAAACATCAGAAAACACAAGTTCAAGAGGTGCAGTGGACACACTAGTAGACTTTGGATATGGAAGTTGATGGCTCTTGGCCATTTGACAAGCATCACAAACAGACTCTTTATTGGACTCACTAAACGGAATATTATTATCACGAAGGACTTGTTGCACCACAACTGACGACGGATGACCTAGACGCCGATGCCAAAGCGATGAGGAGGACTTGACGACACCATGAGCTTGATGACCAGGAGAAGGTGTGGTGGAAGACGGTAGTGGATAAAGCCCATCAACGCATCTACCGTGGAGCAGAACCTCCCTCGTGTCCTGATCCTTAACAAAAAAAGAGTCAGGCCAATATTCCACAAAAGCATGATTATCACGGGTTAGGCGACTAGTGGACAATAGACTTTTTGTGGCTTTAGGAACATGGAGGATATTCTTAAGATGCAGATCATGATTAGGGGTACGAAAAACAGACGAACCAACATGACGAATATCCATACCTGCACCACTAGCTGTGTGAATTTGATCATGGCCATTGTAGCGATCCCTCACATGAAGTTTTTCAAGCTCTCCAGTGACATGATCCGTCGCTCCAGAATCAGAGTACCAGTTTGTATCAACACCGTATTGTCCAACAGCTGCGCCAACAGACTTTTCAGGACCACGGTAATTTTTGTTGAACCTCTTCCAGCAGGCTAGGGCAATGTGGCCTTCCTTGCCACACACTTGGCATACAGGCCGGGGACCATCACCATAAGGCTGGCGATACCCCTGGTTACCACGTCCACCGTGTCCACCTCGATTGCCGCGGGACTGATACCCGCTCTGCTCATAGCTGCGTTGATCATAGCGTTGTGGCTGCTGCTCATAGCCACGTTCGTATCCGCGATCAGAGTAACCGCGACCACCACGCTGTCCTCCAAGCGAGCCACCACGACCACCACGTGTAGCTGCATTTACAGAGGAGTCACCAGTCGGATTCTGTTCATCCAACCGAGCTTCATATGAGACCAGCTGCGAATAAAGATCGCTCATGCTGACATGCTTGTCCGCTTTGATCAGAGCGGTTATCGCAGCAACAAAGCCGTTGTAGGCCTCTTCATCAAGACCAGCTAGAACATATGATACAACATCATCATTGTCCAGAGGCTTCCCGGCGGCGGCCATCTCATCCGCCAGATTCTTGATCTCATTGAAATAGACAGCAGCAGATTTGTTCTCTTTCTTGCACTTGTTCAACTGTGTACGGAGCTGCACTACCCGCGCCTTAGATTGCGACGCAAACATCTCCAGAACCGTCGTCCAGACGCTCGCAGCACTGGTCAGACCGACCATCTGCGTAAGAACTTCTCGTGACATATTCCTCACGAGATAACTGAGCACAGTTTGATCCGCAGCAATCCACTGAGTATATGCTGGATTAGGGATCTTCACCTCCTTCCCATCCTTGTCCGTCTCCTTCAGTTCCTTCTCAGGCGCCGGCATCGATCCGTCCAGGAGCCCAAACAGTTGAGTGCCACGGATGTCCGGCAGTACCTGCGTCTGCCACAACAGAAAGTTGTCCCTCGTGAGCTTCTCCGAGAGATTCGTATTGAGGCCACCAGAGGCCGGCGTCGCAGAGGAGGAAGACGACGCTTGAAACGCCATGGCCAGGAACAGCGATCTGCAGAAAACACTGCGATGCACAGAGAGACGGTGGCGGCGATGGCGGCGGAGGCTCGACCTAGATGCGATCGTGGAAGCCGAGCTCTGATACCATGTGAAAGTATTTTGGGAAGCGTAACCCTAAACCTGGGTCCGCGGTGCATATATATAGTCGGACATACAAGGCCCACCTCGTGTATATGCGAGGGGGTACAATACGCAGGAGATATACATGACTACAGCTAGTCTATACAGATACAGTTTAACACAGCCACCCAACAGAACTTCTTTTGGTTCGGCATATCACATCCTTTGCGATTTGCGTCAACGCAGCAACGAGCACATGAGGGACATCGATCATCACCTTTATACTTGAAACTGTATATATTTGAGCTTGTCACACCCGTGGAATGCTGTACCACCACTGAAACTGGTAGCTGATTCCCCCCTATAACGCCCTGAGGTCTGTTTGCAGGACACCAGAAACACGTATAAGGTTAAGATGATGGCTCATATTTTTTGCAGGTAAAAAAAGTACTGTATATATTCGCTAGACAATTAACTGAAGACACCGCACCTTGCAATCTTTCAGCACAAGCCTCTTGAGATTTGGGACGTTCTCTAAGATGTACCTCAACACCTGGCATCCATCTCCAATGTCACACTCTATGAGGATCAAGGTCCTGAGGTTATGGAACTGGCGGAATTCTTGGGGTTCATCCTCGAGCAGTCCCTGAATAACATTCAACACCATGACATATACTGTAGTACCCCAACGAATATATACAACCTAGCTAGAGGTTTAATTACAGGATGTGCGGCTTGATTGACGTACCGTTGTGGTAAAACTCCGTAGTTCCAAGACACTGGCTTTGCGCAGGGATTTCAAGAAACGGTTGCTGGCGTCGTAACATGGATATGTGATGGATGCCACGGCAACGGACTGAAACTCATCTTCACTATCCGGCAGGCAGACCATGTGGAGGTTCAAGGAAACAAGGGCAGGCACGGCGATAGGGTCTAATGACCCGAAGCTCCTGTAGCTGTAGCTGTAGCTGTAGCTGTCGCTGTGGTAGCGCCCCTCGATGTGCAACCTCTTGAGGGTGAGGGAGGCGATGGGGTGGTCGTGCTCGCAGTCGACGAGCTTCAAGTCTTCCAGGACTGGGCACTCGGATCTGAGTTCCTCGGCGAATTTTCGCGATAGGGTCAATCCGGAAAGGTGCAGCTTCCTTAGACGGCTGGTGAGGTGCAGCGCACCGCCGCCGGCGGAGATGAAGTCGAAGGAATAATGCCACGGATACTCGTGGTGAGTTACGTAGCCGTAGGCGACGGAAAGCTCCACCGGGCGGCGCGCTAGTCCGCGGCGTATCCACCGGGACGAGGCCTCGCGGAGATCCCGCTCGGAGACGTGCAGTCGATACGCGTCGAGCGGCCACGTGCCGTTGAGGGGTAGCACGGAGTCGGCGAAGTCCTCGAAGCTGCGCCGCCGCTTCATCTCCGTGTCGAGCCTCTCCTTCCGCGCCTTTTTGTAAACATCGGAAGCGCCGCGGCCGGGGAAATCGGGCTCCCGATCGCGATCGACCGATAGCAGGAAGTCCCGCTGGTCGACGTCGAGGCACGGCACGAGGCGCCACAGGTGCCTCCACCTCCGCGACAGCAGGCAAGTCTGCACCGCCTGCCGGGAACGGAGGGACGACAGCACGATGTGCAGCAGGCAGTCCGGAAGATGGCTCAGCCGGTCCCTGCCGGCGGCGGGCACCGTCTCCATGGAGATTTGATCAAAAGTCACGCTTCGATCGGCCGGTATTTATAGGTGCAGTTAGGTTTATATAATCCCCACGACTTTGCAAAACCGCCACGAACCACCTTTAGACCTTGTTTAGCACAAGTCTATGTGGAAGTATATCTCAGAGTATTTTCCCAACCTTCACCCAAAACACTTTGTTACACCCTAATTTCCGTCCTCATCAATACTCTTCGTTGGAGTCTTACAAAGAATGGTAAATTCTCGGTAGGCTCTATGTACAAAGTTTTAATTATACCTAGTTAACCGATTGGTAATAATAAATTCATCTGAAAGATGAAGATATCTTTGAAACAAAGGTCTTTGCATGTTATCTTCGTCGGGTGTGATTCTAACTAAACATAACCTTAGCAAACGCACTGACATGGCTGTACGAAATGTGTTTTCTGTCATGAACAAGAGACAATAAAACATATTTTTTTCAGTTGTCGGGTTGCTAGGTCAATATGGTCAATCATTCAGATAGGTTGTACCTTATATCCACCTCGCAACATTGCAAATATTTTTGGCAATTGGCTAAAAGGGGTCGAGTCTAGGTATAAAACTTTTATCAGGATGGGCGCGATTGCTGTCATTTGGTCCCTTTGGCTAGGTAGAAATTAGAAGTTTTTTAATGACAAAAATTCTTCTCTTTTGCAGGTTGTTTACCACGCTACAGATTTGCTCCGTTCATGGTCGCCACTCCAACGTTTGGAGGATCGCTACCTCTTTACGGAGGTGTTTACACGGTTGGAGAATACGACGAAAGAGTTTATTTCTCAACATGTGTGGCTGCATAGTAAGCGTATTGAGGCCAATGAAGCTGATCGTTTCTTGTTTTTTCTTCTTTGAGTACTTTGTTAAATGCTATTGATACTTTGAACGGGTGTGCATCTTAGTTATGCAGAGGTTGGTGTAATACTTAAAACTTTTGACTAATAAAGCACTCTTTATCGAAAAAAGCATCAGTGCAAAAGGTTGGATTAGAGGCACGTCAGCTTCACTTAGCTTCCATTAGCTTGGGGAGATAAGGAGGTGTGGTGGCGTAGGGATGGATGCGGCGGTGGTGGCGGCGGATAGGAATTCTAGGAAGTCGGCGGATGCTAGGTGCACCGACGAAGCCGTGCAACACATTGAGAAGAGTGAAAAACTTGCGAAACCCAATGTACAGAGTATTTATTATTCGATATCTCCGTGAAATAACAAATTTAGCCGCCCACAACTTCCATCTTTTATGTTCAATTTTATCTCATGTACCAAAGCAAACTTGGGAAATTTAGTAGTTGCAAGAATTTTTTATTACAATTTGTAATTATTGATGATGGATTGAATTGGCATAAGCACATGGATCAAATTAGACCTGTGTCCATAAATATAATTCATGCTCCTATGCAACAATCCAAGAGATTAGAGCGCATCGAGAAATTTTAGCTCACGAGAGGAACAAAGCAAGATTTTTTTTACGTGTGTCATATGTCCTGTGGAGGTGCATGCTGAGTCAACGAACTGCAAGTCATCATCGAGCTGGCGGATGAATAAATGGAGCGCACGACCACTCCATCCATGTTCCATTCAGCAGCCTCCAAGTCCGTCGAATCCGGCTACGGGCTGCAATGCTTAAGCCGTAGAAACGGTTGCGCCACCCAGGATCCAACGCCTCAAAGGTACAGCCTACCGTGCTTGGGCCGATTGAAGCAGCAACGCCACCCAGAAACCAAAGCGTGCGCACACATGTAGACCGACTTAGCTAAGAACTCTTTGGAAGCGGTCCAAATCCACTCAAAAGAGTGATTGGTACCATCCATCAACTGGACAACGGAAACCGCATTCTAAAATTGCAGATATTGGACCATAGCCAGGACCGATGGTTCTACCAAGAGGCCATGGACCCATGCGTGAGAACCCAGCCTCTGAGCCACAATATGAGTGCGTAGAGAGCGCTTATCCAAAAAAAAAAATTACAAGAGAGGAGCAATCATCTCTATATCCTTATTGGTAATCCACCTGTCTTTCCAAAAAAAAAGAGACATGCTTCACACTTCCAAGCACTGGCTTGACCGAAGCTTGAAAGATGACTCTAGCGTTAGCCGAGAAAGGGAGTTGGTCGGACGTACACGAATTATCGTTCAATGTACGGTGCAGCCACAACCACTTCATGCTAGGAGCGCCATTCAAAATATGCAGGTTTTTATAAAAAAGAAGCATATGCAGATTTCGAATACCCAATCGCCATACATTGTAGGTGTACATACCAAAGTACACCTGGGCATTCCATGGGCTGGGCCTAAAAAATCCTGACCTTAAATTCCTAGGCCCGAGCCTGGCCTGACCTTCGGGCTTACAAATCAGGCCCGTGCCCTGCCCGAATGGAGTAAAGCCCGGCCCGACAAGCCTGTCCCGAACTAAGCCTAAATTGTATTTTCTGCAAGCCCAAGCCCGGTCCGGCCCGAACATGGGTTGAGTTTTATATTTACAAATTTACAAAAAACTAAAACCAAAGATAAAAAGGAAAATTACAACGGGATCTTGGTCAATTTTATTTTGATTGCATGCTATTGCTATTATCATGTTCATATGGGTATCTACTTAGCACCAATGACTTTTGCTTCTGGTTATGGTAAATAAATACTATTACACCTTATGCATATGTATGGATTTTTATGACGAGTGGTTATTCTTCTTTAGTTCTCTAAGAAACACTGCTAAGCAAGTGGGAAATGCTTCCCGGTAGAGCGATAGACGACCAGGTGGTGGTGGACCGGTCTCAAGGCACTATAGAAGCAAAGACGACCATGGAGGGCAACAGTCCGGTCAGGGATGGATGGTGGGTCGCAGTGGTTGGTGGACTTCGGCAGCGTTGGTGCTTCTGTCCCCTCCTCTCGGGCCCGAAATGACATAGAAATTCATGTGGAAATTAAAAGGATTTATTTGGGAGAGTGAGTTAGCAATGTCCGACAGAGCGAGTGGAATGTGCAAGAAAGATAATGGCATCGCCTCATTGCGGTTGGGCCGGATGGACACCGAAAAATGCGTCGTTGATTGCGTGCCTTGACCCTCGTGTTCACAAAATATAATGGTATTCTCTTATTGATATGGGGTGGCCCGATCTTCTCAGTAAGCAACAATGGTGATGATGATCACGGGATGAACACAGCGGAGATAACTTGATGAAGAGTGGATGATAACTTGTATGACGCAACGAGATCTCTCGATTGGTCCCTATCGCCAATGCAACAGCTCTCAACCCTGCAAGATATTTGCAACTCCACACACTTGCGCACGTAGCCGCCGACCATGAAGCGGTAAGTTGCAATCATCTAATTCCCAATGGAATAGCAGATCACACAAGACTTTCAGAGTTTACACCAAATCAATGCAATATGGTGTAGGGATTCAATAGAGTTGCAAAGCAATCAACTATGAACTAGGGTTTATCTTAAATGTGGTCTAAACCTAATTTGGGGGCATACTGGGCACTTATATAGGGGTTCAGGACGGCCAGGGTTCGAGAAAATACAAAAATAACCGATCCAGATTGGGATCTGGTCAAGACAGACTCGGACACGACCGGCTCAGGAGCCGGTCGACCGGGCCTGGGACCGGGTCAGGCCGGTTGAAACTGGGCCTGGCGCCGGGTGGTGACCGGGCTACGGTTCCGGGCATACTGAATAGTGCCCGGCTGGCACCAGCTGTGGATCCGGTCGGCGCCGGGCTGGGCCGGTCAGGCGCCCGGTTGAACCGGGCTTGGGACCGGGCGTGGCGACCGGTTAGACCGGGCCTGGCGCCGGCCTGGACTTCGTCTTCTCCCCTCATGCATGCCTCCCTCTCCTCCCTCACGCTTCCATGTGATGTCTTCTTGTCCAGCTTCATGGCTAGCTCCATGTCCAGCTTCACGTCCAGCTGCTCCTCTCCTCCTCGTGCGATGCTTGCTCCCTCCTCATACCTGATCATACATAAGTAATAGGACTTAGGCAGTATAAAGTTCTCATCGATCAAAGTATTACTTAGGAACAAGTTCACCTGTTGTTTCAGTAGCTTCGCACGAGCTCGTGTCATTGGTCCAATCCTGACTTCATTGGACTTGAGCTTCACAGCAGCATCGTCTTCATCTTGCAATGACGGAGGTAGTAGTGTAGTAGGGATGTCCTCATCATCTCCCCCCCCCCCCTTCAAAAGGCGTCGACCTCGACGCTCCAAGATCTTCTCCGTTATATGGTGTCAAATCGGCCACATTGAAAGAATTGTTGACACCAAACTCATCAATTGGAAGATCTATAGAGTATGCATTATCATTGATCTTGGCAAGCACTTTGTAAGGACCAGCACCGCGAGGAAGCAACTTGGACTTCCGTAGCTTCGGGAACCTATCCTTGCGAAAATGTACCCAGACCATATCACCAGGCTTGAACAACATCTCCTTGCGCTTCTTGTTCATCCTTGCAGCATTCCTCTTGCCTTTCTTCTATATCAACTCTTTAGTCTTCACATGAATCTTTCGCACAAAATCTTCCCTCTTGGATGCCTCCATATTGACTCTCTCATGTATGGGTAGAGGCAACAAATCAAGCGGAGTAATGGGTTTGAAACCATACACCACCTCAAAGGGACACATCTCTGTGGTAGAATGTACCGCACTGTTGTAAGCAAACTCCACATGCGGCAAACAATCTTCCCACTCCTTCAGGTTCTTCTTGATCATGGATCTCAACAGTTGTGACAATGTTCTATTCACCACTTCAGTTTCACCATCAGTTTGGGGATGACAAGTAGTACTGAAGAGTAGCTTCGTCCCTAGCTTTCTCCAAAGCGTCTTCCAGAAGTAGCTCATAAACTTCACATCATGATCACAAACAATAGTCTTCGGGACTCCATGTAGACGCACAATCTCCCTGAAAAACAGGTTAGCAATATGCGACGCATCGTCGCTCTTGTGGCAGACAATAAAATGTGACATTTTAGAGAATCTATCCACTACCACAAATATAGAATCATGGCCTCTCTTAGTACGCGGCAAACCCAACACAAAATCCATACTAATATCTTCCCAAGGTGTAGTAGGTGCCGGTAAAGGAGTATACAAACCGTGAGGCTTCAGCTTGGACTTAAACTTTTTGCAAGTAATACACCTCTTCACATATCTGTCCACATCCCGCCTCATATTTGGCCAATAAAAGTGGTCGGCTAGCATGAGTAGCGTCTTCTCACGCCCAAAGTGACCCATCAAACGTTCAACATGAGATTCCTGCAATAAGAGCAAACGCACAGACGATTCTGGAACACATAGTTTGTTAACTCTAAACAAGAACCCATCATATATGTGATATTTTTTCCATGCCTTACCAATAGCACACAAGCGATATGGTTCAGCAAAATCATGATTAGTAGCATATAAATCACATAGTATCTCTAATCCAGAAATTTTAACATCAAGTTGAGTTAATAGCATATTCTTCCTAGAGAGAGCATCAACAATAATATTATATTTTCCCTTATTATGTTTAATAATAGATGGAAAAGACTCAATGAACTCAACCCACTTACCAAGACACTTATGCAAAGTAGATTGGGCTTTCAGACATTTCAAAGCTTCATGACCAGAATGTATGATAAATTCTTTTGGCCACAAGTAATGTTGCCAAACCTCAAGAACTCTAATCAAAGCATACAATTCTTCATCATATATAGGATAGTTCAACTTAGCGCCAGAAAGTTTCTCAGAAAAATATGCAATTGGGCGACCCTCTTGCATCAACACACCACCAATTCCAATACCACTAGCATCACATTCAATCTTAAATTGCTTATTGAAATCAGGAAGTGCAAGCAACGGTACAGAAGTTAACAATCGTTTCAGTTCATCAAAAGCATGATCTTGGGTTGCGCCCCACTCAAAGACAACACCCTTTTTAGTCAAATCACTCAAAGGTGCATCAATAGTACTAAAGTTGGGCACAAATCTTCTATACAACCCAGCTAGACCATGAAAACTTCTTACTTGACTCACATTCATGGGAGTAGGACAATTTTGAATAGCTTCAATTTAGACACATTGATACGTCTCCGACGTATCGATAATTTCTTATGTTCCATGCCACATTATTGATGATATCTACATGTTTTATGCACACTTTATATCATATTTGTGCGTTTTCTGGAACTAACCTATTAACAAGATGCCGAAGTGCCAGTTGCTGTTTTCTGCTGTTTTTGGTTTCAGAAATCGTAGTAAGGAAATATTCTCGGAATTGGACGAAATCAACGCCCAGGGTCCTATTTTGCCACGAAGCTTCCAGAAGACCGGAGAGTCAACGAAATGGGGCCACGAGGTAGCCAGGAGGGTGGCCAGCACGGCCCAAGCCTTGGCCGCGCCGACCTGTCTCCTGGGCCCCTCGCGACGCCCCCTGACCTACCCTTCCGCCTACAAATAGCCTTCGTCGCGAAACCCCCAGTACCGAGAGCCACGATACGGAAAACCTTCCAGAGACGCCGCCGCCGCCAATCCCATCTCGGGGGATTCAGGAGATCGCCTTCGGCACCCTGCCGGAGAGGGGAATCATCTCCCGCAGGACTCTACGCCGCTATGGTCGCCTCCGGAGTGATGTGTGAGTAGTCTACCCCTGGACTATGGGTCCATAGCAGTAGCTAGATGGTTGTCTTCTCCTCATTGTGCTTAATTGTTGGGTCTTGTGAGCTGCCAAACATGATCAAGATCATCTATCTGTAATTCTATATGTTGTGTTTGTTGGGATCCGATGAATAAAGAATACTATGTTATGTTGATTATCAATTTATATCTATGTGTTGTTTATGATCTTGCATGCTCTCCGTTACTAGTAGATGCTCTGGCCAAGTTGATGCTTGTAACTCCAAGAGGGGGTATTTATGCTCGATAGTGGGTTCATGTCTCCGTGAATCTGGGGAAGTGACAGAAATCTCTAAGATTATGGATGTGCTGTTGCCACTAGGGATAAAACATTGATGCTATGTCCGAGGATGTAGTTATTGATTACATTACGCGCAATACTTAATGCAATTGTCTATCGCTAGCAACTTAATACTGGAAGGGGTTCGGATGATAACCTGAAGGTGGACTTTTTAGGCATAGATGCATGCTGGATAGCGGTCTATGTACTTTGTCATAATGCCCAATTAAATCTCACTATACTCATCATAATATGTATGTGCATGGTCATGCCCTCTTTATTTGTCAATTGCCCAACTGTAATTTGTTCACCCAACATGCTGTTTATCTTATGGGAGAGACACCTCTAGTGAACTGTGGACCCCGGTCCAATTCTCTTTACTGAAATACAATCTACTGCAATACTCGTTCTACTATTTTCTGCAAATAATCATCATCCACACTATACATCTAATCCTTTGTTACAGCAAGCCGGTGAGATTGACAACCTCGCTGTTTCGTTGGGGCAAAGTACTTGGTTTGTGTTGTGCAGGTTCCACGTTGGCGCCGGAATCCCTGGTGTTGCGCCGCACTACATCTCGCCGCCATCAACCTTCAACACTACAACAAGCCCCCCCCCCATATAGCAATGCATAGTTTGCAACGCTTTAAAAATGCGCTGCAAAATATCAAGGCAGCAACGGATATTTGCGTTGGTAATCCCATCCGTTGTGGGCTATACGAGTGGCAATGAATACCATGCGTTGCAGTCTATGCGTTGGAACATACCAATACACAACAGGCGTGCGTAACTAGATCACCTTACCAACTGGGTTTTCTAACCGGTGGACCTGAACATAATAAAGCTTAGAAAATATACCATCGTTGGAAAATAAAGTTTGAACATATTTTAGGTTCGAACATTTTTCAAATCTAAACTTTTTTCAGATTTGAACTTTTTAAATTGTTCAGATTTTAAATTGTTCAAATTTAAAATTTGTGTAAAATTGAAATTCGTTCGAAATTAAAATTTGTTTAGATTTTTGAAAAAGTAGTTTTAAAAATGATCATTTCGAAATTTGTTCAAATTTAATTAATGTTCTGATTAAAAAATGCCCACTTATCGCAGCGCCTCGTTGGCGTCATCCCCAGCCTTCCTGCTCGGCGTCGAACTCTGCGTGGGCCGCCCGCTCCTCGTCTGCTTCCTGCTCCGTATCAGCCATAAACTTCGCCAGACACGGGCGGACGCGTCCGTGGAGACGCAAGCCCGGTCACTATGCGTCGGGCCGCTGGCCTGGTCTCACACGCATTTTTCGACCGCGCGGATGTGTCCGTTTGGGTTGCCCCGTTGGAGATGCCTAAGAATACATATTTAATTTCAAGTTGGTTTAATTATTCTTTTACAAAAAAGGATATATGTGCGCAGATTCAGCCAGCATATAATTGTGGAGGTCGAAACCTATTTTCATCTCCCTCCGTATCTTTTTTTTGTATTCTCCCTTTTACCTTTATTTTTCCCTCCATTTTTTTCAGTTTCCCTCCAATTCTTTTATGCCTTTCGCTTATTACCCGCGCGTTTTCTCTCATCTTAAAGCGAGTAAGTTCCGAACGGTGTGGTATTAGTTAAGTGACCCCACCTCTCATAGAAATTAAACCGTGAAACCGGGTTACTTATGGTAACTGCCTCTAAATCTCCGCACCTCCCTTATCTCAATTCTCAAATACAACTCGTGCTTGTCTTCTCCAACAAAAGCTCCATCAAACCTCTGCCGACTGGTGGCGCCGTGGTGGTGGGCGATTCGGCGCCATTTACTTAGATTGAAGGTCAGTTCCTCCTCTCCAGTCCTCTCTCCTTCTAATCCGGCAACTGCGTCCGTGCATCTGGCCCAGAACGCGCTACGCCGATGACTGCATCTCATGTATACCCGCGAGGCCACGATTCCATCAACACTCGACCTCCGAGTCTGGTAGCTCCGACTCAACCACCAATCCACCATCCACACCCTGCTGCGCTTCTTGTCCGAGGGGCAGCCACCGCCGCTGGCGGTCGATGATCTGGGGCAACCTCTTCCTACCCCTTAGCTACGACATCCTCATGTAGTCATGTTTAAGGTCGTCACAGTTGTAATCATGCGATGGCTGTTTTTTTTTTCAGTATCTCTGTATGTGCATGCTAAGGAACCAGCTGTACTAATTTCAGAAAATAAAATTATGCCATTACTGAATCTGTGGTTCTGTTCTTTTGTCAAAATCTGTTGTTTCTGTGATGTATCTTGCTCGTTTGCAGTTCTTTCAGGTCACGGTGGATGTAAGAAGAGGAATCCATTTTTGTACTCAGCTGCATCATGTGTCCTGCTGTTAGATTTTGTATTTTTGTTTTAGATGTTGTACAAATGTTAGAATTAATTACTCACGTTGCCATTAAGCTGCAATTTGTATGTGCTGACATTGAGTATATCTGTGGGTATGGAATAATTTGTTTAGATTTCCATTTTTTCGATAATTGTAGATTCCATATACACTGATGATTAGTGATATAGGCACACAGATGAATGCTGAACAAAAGCATGCTTCTTTTATTTAGTTTACAACTGAGAACAACGGTTTTCACTTCGTGTTTTGGTTTTCCTCCTACAACAGACATGACACGAAGTAAACTGCATGTTGTTCAATCCAGTGATGAATACATGACCGAGGAACATGACAACATTACGCACAATGATGATGAATCATTTGATTTTGAACGTTTATCTTTTAATGGTGAAGAAGGCTTGACAGAAAGTGATGATGAGGAGGATGAGGATGAAGATGACCATGATGACGCTGGTGATAATTGCCAAGGTAATTGTTCATATATTCAATATTGGTGATAAAAATATATGCTCTGGCTACCTATTTCTGGAACATAATTGTTTTGGAAATTTATGCATGATCAGATGAAAATGGAGAAACGGTCAAGCGCGGGAGAACGAAGCTGAAAAAAACTTGGAATCTTCCCAAAGGGCAGAGAATTGTGGTCAACTGCAGTGATCTGAACCAGCCAATTGGAAAAGAAGGTGGACGTCTAGGTTACTTTCTTGGTACAATTGCTAGGAATGGGAAATTGTGTAGCTTGAGCTACACAGACTGGAGAAAATTAATAGGAGAGAGGGATAAGAAAAATGAACAGAGAAATAAAAAGGATATATTGGCGCAAGTAAAGGTAGATCCAGAGTTCACTAAAAATATTTTGCTACAGTTCTTATGATTTACATTGCATGTTATGATAATATTACTTTTGTTGGATATGTAGATGAGGTTTCTTTACCCTCCTCGATTGGAAAAGTATATATTAAAAACAATTGGAGAACGATGGAGGCAACATAAGTCAAATCTGAAATCACTCTATTTTGATGCAACCAAGAGTATGGAAGCGAACAACACCAATGTTCCAAGGGGTGTGATTAAAGACTAGTGGATTTCTCTTGTTACTAATTGGATGAGCCAAAAGGCACAGGTACATACGGACGACTTGTGAGATTACCATTTACATCTTGATTAGTTTCTCTAGGAAATTATGCAAATACATGTGCATTATTTGCAAATTGTATGATAGGATATAAGTGAGAAAAATAGGCAAAACTCTATAATGAAGAAGTCGATACATACGGCTGGAACTAAGAGTTTCGCTCGGAATAGAGAAGAGCTGGTTAGTTTAGCAGGACTCAAATATATGCATCTATATCCCATTTGCACTGTATGTTGTCATCACTAACTATTGATTAATATTTCCATCTAACAAATAGAGGCAAAAGGATCCAGAAAAGAAGAACCCACACAGAGCTGTCCTCTACATTCATACACACCAGCACAAAACTGACAAAAATGACAAGACGATTAATGAACACGTGGTATAATGTCTACTCTCTATTATGAATATTTATATTATTGTTTTGTACATTTTTATTAATTAGACTATCTATGTGTTTAGGTTGAATTGAAAAATACTTTAGCTCAGAGGCCAGATTTAGCAGACACAAGTAAAGGGACGGCTTGGAAAGGAGATGCCTTGAATACAATACTAGGAGCAGACAAGGCTGGACATGTACATGGGTTGGGACTAGTGCCAAATCCTAATCAAGTCTTTGGTGTATCATCTTCACGTCACTTTCAGGATATACACCTTATTTCACTGGAGGATGCACGAAATGAAGATATTTTGCTTGTTAGACTACAGATGGAAAAGATGGAGCAACACATTAAAAACCAAGATGCTAAAATTCTAGAATTAAATGAGAAGTCGCTGAACTCTAGAAGATAGGTAAATTTAAGGAACTTTGCCATTGTTCAATACATGTACTAAAAAATTTATTGGTCATTATAGGGTTCTTTGGGTCAGATATCTACATCCCGAGATGCTCTTGGTATTGCCCAGACAAACTCAAAAAGGAAAGTAAGTATCCATAGAAAGGTCAAAGTCATTTACATAAATATATTCATATTTGTTTCTTGATCCGCAGAGAGTATATGGTGATCTTCATAGTCAACAACTTGGAACTGTTGGAAAGGAGAACAAACGTCCTGCTTCACATAAGGTTTGCACATTTATATATTGTTTGGAACCCAACATGTTTGACCAACCATTTCATTCTTCCTTGTAATTTTTGCAATATCAGTGCTCATTATAGTTTTTGCCAATCTTACAATATATGTACTGTCGTAGAACAAAGAAACTTTGGTCCAAGATGAAAATGTGCAACCTAGACAAGGAAGTGCTAGTGCAGAAAAGGTTAGTGCACTTCTTTACTTTGTGAGTTAACTCTTATGTAGCTGATGTCGCCCTCGTTCATTGTGTAGTTACCTTTTTGTCCATGCTTGTTTATTCCATCTATGGTGTATTTGTAGCACTGAATCTATTTTAACGATGACATGGTTCATGCATTTTTTTTATCTAATTAATTACCCTATACTATAGGACCTGAACATTGACCCCCAGCACAACGACTCACTTGAACATTTTAAGGTTTCCTCTACACACACGGTACCT
Source organism: Lolium perenne (assembly GCF_019359855.2). Taxonomy (NCBI): domain Eukaryota; kingdom Viridiplantae; phylum Streptophyta; class Magnoliopsida; order Poales; family Poaceae; genus Lolium; species Lolium perenne. Next base: position 194,890,248 of record NC_067246.2, on the reverse strand, counting down.
TCTCATTCATCATGTATACATTTGAATTCAGTTTTCTGCTTGTATTACCTCTGATATTATGCACCTTCTCATTAGCATGGTGGCCAGAACACAAAGATCCCAAAATGGGCTATTAAAACAAAGCATGTCAATGTATGATATGGAATTACTAAATATTTATCTTCTACTTTTCAGTTTGCTTCTAATTTAGGACTATATATTTGCAGCAAGAAATTTATTATTGCTTGCAGTTCTTGCAACATGAGTTATTATTATAGTCCATGCCATCTTATAATGTATATTTTGTCATAGAACAAAGGAACTTTGGTTCATGATGAAAATGTCCAACCAAGGAAGGAAAGTGCTAGTGCTGAGAAGGTTAGTGCACTTCAGTTCTTGAAGTTCTCGCTTCTATAGTTATCACTTTGTCCATTATTATGTATGCATTCCGAAATCATTTCAGTGGCCTTGATTACCTGCAGAGCACAACTTGTTCTTTTTAGCTGGCTAATTACTAAAATCATTAGTTGGATTACTAATAAAGTATCTTTTGCACAGTCCTTTATTCCACCGCAGATCTGAGTCTAAATGAAAAAAATAACAATCACAAGTTGACCATTGCCTATGAAGTGGAGCTCCATGGACGTTAGTACCTTTGTTGCTCCATATGCTCAAGTCAGTTGGATAGTTCTAATGCACATGTCTATGAAACAGAGGAGAAAATCCCCTCTCAATGTGAAAAAAGAACAGTACTATACAATGGTCGTGTGTGGATAGAAAAATGTGTATTCTTTTATCACTTGCAGCTTCTTATGAAGTTTCTTATTTCCGTTATATCTGACTATATTGCACTCCTCATTAGCATGGTGGCCAAAGCATGAAGATATCAAAAGGGACTACCACAACAAAGAAAGCTAATGTATGGCATGGTATTTCTTAACCTTTTCCTTCTCCTTTTCAGTTTTCTTATGATTCACTTTATTGCATACTGATGTTGCACTATCATCTACAGAAACAACAATGCAGTACGCCAAATAGCTTGGATGCCAACTCGATAGATGTATGCACATTACATTTGTTTTATTCATGATTCTTCTTAGGTTTATTGCATTGGAAAAAAATCTCACGCACTTTTGTTTATGTAAAAGGTTGGCACTGTAGTATTTTTGAAGAGTTTGGAAAATCCAAACAAAAATGTTGCTCTTGCTACACTCCAAAGTAGCGACCCAGAATATACAGTGGAAGGTGTTAGACTTGGAAATCAATTCTGGGCAGTGCGCATTGATGCTACATTAGCAAAATCCGATGAGTTGATCCGACCACTCAAAAAGGTCAAGATTATTGGTCATGCAGCGGGATTAATCATCGCATGGCCTTCAACCTTTGTATGTTATCCTGTTCTGCAATTTTACCCCTATTAAAATTTTCACCACTTTATTTACTTGGTGAATTTCTTTACCGATCTCATTTTTTCTTGTAGATATCGAAGATAAATTGATGATGCATGGTTGAGATGTTGATGGCAAGATGAAGACTGCTACTACTACTGGATAGCTTACATTAGTTTTAATAAGTAATTTAATCGTCAATGTTGGGAAGGGAACATTATATTTGTAATAGTGCAAGTACCAGACAGTTTGTGTTCTTTGAATCGTTTTCTTTGTTATTGAACAAAGTCAATATATTATGTGAAATATTTCTATTCCCTATATTGCGTCTCCTGTGCAATATCTGCGTTGATTTAGTGACCCCTATGAGCTATATGTAAAATATTGATCATGGTATGTAGCAGCGTTTTGAAGTGCTGATACCATTAGTGCATGATACCACCAACGCATACATGTGTTGTTAGACTCGCATTATATACGTTGCTATCTTACAACGCTTATGCATGCTGATTACCAACGGATGTTTTTGTGTTGTTGTAGACCCTTGCAACGGCACCAACGGCAACGCATAATAATCCGTTGGTATAGACCTTACCAACGCTTATATGAACATCTGGCAACACATCGATGCGTTGCTAAAGGGGGGGGCCTGTTGTAGTGAACGTGCTTCTTGACTCCTACTGGTTCGATAAACCTTGGTTTCTAACTGAGGGAAACTTACTGCTGTACGCATCACACCTTCCACTTGGGGTTTCCAACGGTCGCGTGCTGTACGCGTGTCAAGCTAAATTTCTGGCGCGGTTGCCGGGGAGATCAAGACACGCTGCAAGGGGAGTCTCCACATCCCAATCTCTTTACTTTGTTTTTATCTTGCTTTATTTTATTTACTACTTTATTTGCTGCACTAAATCAAAATATAAAAAAATTAGTTGCTAGTTTTACTTTACTTGCTATCTTGTTTGCTATATCAAAAACAAACAAAAAATTAGTTACTTGCATTTACCTTATCTAGTTTGCTTTATTTACTGTTGCTAAAATGGGTACTCCTGAAAATACTAAGTTGTGTGACTTCACAACCACAAATAATAATGATTTCTTATGCACACCTATTGCTCCACCTGCTACTACAGCAGAATTCTTTAAAATTAAACCTGCTTTACTAAATCTTGTTATGCGAGAGCAATTTTTTGGTGTTAGTTCTGATGATGCTGCTGCCCATCTCAATAATTTTGTTGAACTTTGTGAAATGCAAAAGTATAAAGATGTAGATGGTGACATTATAAAATTAAAATTGTTCCCTTTCTCATCAAGAGGAAGAGCTAAAGATTGGTTGCTATCTCTGCCTAAGAATAGTATTGATTCATGGACTAAATGCAAGGATGCTTTTATTGGTAGATATTATCCCCCTGCTAAAATTATATCTTTGAGGAGTAGCATAATGAATTTTAAACAATTGGATACTGAGCATGTTGCACAAGCATGGGAAAGAATGAAATCTTTGGTTAAAAATTGATCAACCCATGGACTGACTACTTGGATGATCATCCAAACCTTTTATGCAGGACTGAATTTTTCTTTGCGGAACCTATTGGATTCAGCTGCTGGAGGTACCTTTATGTCCATCACTCTTGGTGAAGCAACAAAGCTTCTTGATAATATGATGATCAATTACTCTGAATGGCACACGGAAAGAGCTCCACAAGGTAAGAAGGTAAATTCTGTCGAAGAAACCTCTTCCTTGAGTGATAAGATTGATGCTATTATGTCTATTCTTGTGAATGATAGGACTAATGTTGATCCTAATAATGTTCCGTTAGCTTCATTGGTTGCTCAAGAAGAACATGTTGATGTAAACTTCATTAAAAATAATAATTTCAACAACAATGCTTACCGGAACAATTCTAGTAACAACTATAGGCCATATCCTTATAATAATGGCAACGGCTATGGTAATTCTTATGGGAATTCTTACAACAATAATAGGAATTCACCCCCTGGACTTGAAGCCATGCTTAAAGAATTTATTAGTACACAAACTGCTTTTAACAAATCTGTTAAAGAAAAGCTTGGGAAAATTGATATACTTGCTTCTAAAGTCGATAGTCTTGTTGCTGATGTTGATCTTTTGAAATCGAAAGTTATGCATAATGAAAATCATCATAATAAAATTGTTACTACAGTAAATGCCATCCAAGTTAGAATTAATGAGAATATAAGATTGATGGCCGAATTGCGTGCTAGGTGGGAAAGAGAAGAAAATAAAAAAGAAGATAATACAGCTAAAGTTTGGATTACCACCACTAGTAATGCTAATGCTACACAAGTTGCTGCACCTCCTACTATTAATGGTAAAATAATTGGTGTTGGCAATGTTTCCACTTCTAATGCAAAGCGCGAGAAACTGCCCGAAATTGCTAAAACTGCTGAAACTGCCTGTGATAAAGCTGCTGAAATTTTTTCCAACATTGGGGATGATGATCCCATTGCTTTAGATTATAATGGTTTGAATTTTGATGATTGCCACATCTCTGAAGTTATAAAGTTCTTACAAAAACTCGCTAAAAGTCCTAATGCTAGTGCTATAAATTTGGCTTTCACGAAACATATTACAAATGCTCTCATAAAAGCTAGAGAAGAGAAATTAGAGCGCGAAGCTTCTATTGCTAGAAAGTTAGAGGATGGTTGGGAGCCCATCATTAAGATGAAGGTCAATGATTTTGATTGTAATGCTTTATGTGATCTTGGTGCAAGTATTTCTGTTATGCCTAAGAAAATCTATAATATGCTTGACTTGCCACCATTGAAAAATTGTTATTTGGATGTTAATCTTGCTGATCATTCTACAAAGAAACCTTTGGGGAAAGTTGATAATGTTCGCATTACCGTTAGCAATAACCTTGTCCCCGTTGATTTTGTCGTCTTGGATATTGAATGCAATGCATCTTGTCCCATTATATTGGGAAGACCTTTTCTTCGAACTATTGGAGCTATCATTGATATGAAGGAAGGTAATATTAAATATCAATTTCCTCTCAAGAAAGGTATGGAATACTTTCCTAGAAAGAGAATGAAGTTACCTTTTGATTCTATTATTAGAACAAATTATGATGTTGACACTTCGTCTCTTGATAATACTTGATACACACTTTCTGCGCCTAGCTGAAAGGCGTTAAAGAAAAGCGCTTATGGGAGACAACCCATGTTTTTAGTACAGTACTTTGTTTTATATTTTGTGTCTTGGAAGTTTTTTACTACTGTAGCAACCTCTCCTTATCTTAGTTTAGTGTTTTATTGTGCCAAGTAAAGTCGTTGATAGTAAGGTTCATACTAGATTTGGATTACTGCGCAGAAACAGATTTCTTTGCTGTCACGAATCTGGGCAAAATTCTCTGTAGCTAACTCAGAAAATTATGCAAATTTACGTGAGTGATTCTCAGATATGTACGCAACTTTCATTCAATTTGAGCATTTTCATTTGAGCAAGTCTGGTGCCTCAATAAAATTCGTCATTACGAACTGTTCTGTTTTGACAGATTCTGTCTTTTATTTCGCATTGCCTGTTTTGTTATGTTCGATGGATATTTCGATTCCATTGACTTTCAGTAGCTTTGTGCAATGTCCAGAAGTGTTAAGAATGATTATGTCACCTCTGAACATGTATATTTTGATTGTGCACTAACCCTCTAATGAGTTGTTTTGAGTTTGGTGTGGAGGAAGTTTTCAAGGATCAAGAGAGGGAGATAATACAACATGATCAAGGAGAGTGAAAGCTCTAAGCTTGGGGATGCCCCGGTGGTTCACCCCTGCATATATCAAGAAGACTCAAGCGTCTAAGCTTGGGGATGCCCAAGGCATCCCCTTCTTCATCGACAACATTATCAGGTTCCTCCCCTGAAACTATATTTTTATTCCATCACATCTTATGTGCTTTGCTTGGAGCGTCGATTTGTTTTTGTTTTTGTTTTGTTTGAATAAAATGGATCCTAGCATTCTTTGTGTGGGAGAGAGACACGCTCCGCTGTAGCATATGGACAAATATGTCCTTAGGCTCTACTCATAATATTCATGGTGAAGTTTCTTCTTCGTTAAATTGTTATATGGTTGGAATTGGAAAATGATACATGTAGTAATATGCTAAAATGTCTTGGATAATGTGATACTTGGCAATTGTTGTGCTCATGTTTAAGCTCTTGCATCATATGCTTTGCACTTATTAATGAAGAAATACATAGAGCATGCTAAAATTGGTTTGCATATTTGGTTTCTCTAAAGTCTAGATAATTTCTAGTATTGAGTTTGAACAACAAGGAAGATGGTGTAGAGTCTTATAATGTTTACAATATGTCTTTTATGTGAGTTTTGCTGCACCGGTTCATCCTTGTGTTTGTTTCAAATAGCCTTGCTAGCCTAAACCTTGTATCGAGAGGGCATACTTCTCATGCATCCAAAATACTTGAGCCAGCCACTATGCCATTTGTGTCCACCATACCTACCTACTACATGGTATTTCTCCGCCATTCCAAAGTAAATTGCTTGAGTGCTACCTTTAAAATTTCTAATCCTCTACCTTTACAATATATAGCTCATGGGACAAATAGCCTAAAAACTATTGTGGTATTGAATATGTACTTATGCACTTTATCTCTTATTAAGTTGCTTGTTGTGCGATAACCATGTTCCTGGGGACGCCATCAACTACTCTTTGTTGAATATCATGTGAGTTGCTATGCATGTTCGTCTTGTCTGAAGTAAGGGAGATTTACCACCTTTATGGTTAGAGCATGCATGTTGTTAGAGAAGAACATTGGGCCGCTAACTAAAGCCATGATCCATGGTGGAAGTTTCAGTTTTGGACATATATCCTCAATCTCATATGAGAAAATTAATTGTTGCTACATGCTTATGCATTAAAGAGGAGTCCATTATATGTTGTCTATGTTGTCCCGGTATGGATGTCTAAGTTGAGAATAATCAATAGCGAGAAATCCGATGCGAGCTTTCTCCTTAGACCTTTGTACAGGCGGCATAGAGGTACCCCTTTGTGACACTTGGTTAAAACATGTGCATTGCGATGATAATCCAGGTAATCCGAGCTAATTAGGACAAGGTGCGGGCACTATTAGTATACTATGCATGAGGCTTGCAACTTGTAAGATATAATTTACATAACACATATGCTTTATTACTACTGTTGACAAAATTGTTTCTTGTTTTCAAAATCAAAGCTCTAGCACAAATATAGCAATCGATGCTTTCCTCTTTGAAGGACCATTCTTTTACTTTTATGCTGAGTCAGTTTACCTATCTCTCTCCACCTCAAGAAGCAAACACTTGTGTGAACTGTGCATTGATTCCTACATACTTGCATATTGCACTTGTTATATTACTCTATATTGACAATATCCATGAGATATACATGTTACAAGGTGAAAGCAACCGCTGAAACTTAATCTTCCTTTGTGTTGCTTCAATACCTCTACTATGAATTATTGCTTTATGAGTTAACTCTTATGCAAGACTTATTGATGCTTGTCTTGAAGTACTATTCATGAAAAGTCTTTGCTTTTTGATTCAGTTGTTTACTCATGTCATTTACATTGTTTTGATCGCTGCATTCACTAAATATGCTTACAATAGTATTGTAACACCCCAAATTTCAATGAAAAGAAAGTTAGAGAATTCCAGAAGGCAAAATTTCAAACCAACAAAAACTTTTCTGTTGCATATAGTACCATGCATAGGACTTGTGCATTTGAGTGATATGCCATGATGATTGCTATTACTTGTATTTGATGTGCTCTAAAACCCTAGAGTGATCATATTAAGCTCACCAACCAAATAAACCAAGGAGGAAGAAATTCCAATATTTGAAAAAAAACCCTAAAAACCCTCACATATGCCCTATGGCATTTTTATAAATTTTGACCCTAGACCTATTTGGTCTTCACCATTAGTTGAATAATGTTATTAAACACTTATTACAACTTTTGGAACCAAGGTTGCACAACTCAAATGAATTTCACACACATTTCCCACTCACATGTGATGATGGCCAAATCTGCCAATTTTAGTCTGATCACCACTTTGAGCCCCTGCAATTCAATTTTCCCAAACCAATGCTTGCTAACTCTTTGCACCTTTTCAAAGTCAACATCAAGGTGAACAACTTTGATGAAGACCACCCTGCCAAATTCATCTTTGATCACTAGCTATGCTCATCCAAAGTCTTAACTTTTTAACAAGTTCAACAATCTTCACTTAGCCATTTTGGCCAAATTTTGAAATCTAATTTTTCCACCACCACCTCAATTCACCTCTGGTCATTTACAACTAATCCCAACACTCACATTTCAAAAAGGTTCACCATTTGAATTATTTCAAATTTGGACATTTTTGGGAATTCCAAAATTGGGCACTATTTGCAACTATTGCAAATAGTGATCTACCTCACCTAATTTAAACCAAAGCTATACTACATTGTTCCCTGGTCCCCTTAAACCCTCAAGGCAACATAGTAGAGCTAAGGAGAGGAGGAGAGAAGCTAAGACATGGCCATGCCGGCCATGTCGCCGAGCTCGACCACCTCCCCTCTCTCCCCTTCACTCCCTGCCCTGGCCCCTGCGCCACAGCACGCCACCACACCGCCTAGCCTCGCCTAGCACCGCCCTGGTCGAAGAGAAGCTCGACAACGCCCGGACGATGCGCGCCCAAACTCGCCCTGGATGCCGCTCGCGTCGCGCGTGTGCACACCGCGGGCACGCACTGGACACGCGCCGCGCCACGACCTCGAGCACCCCCTGGACCCCCTGCGAGCACGTTGAGCATCACCGTGACACCGCAACGCTCCCAGACACGCCCTCGACCACGACCCGCAACCGCCATCGCCGGAGAAGAGAACCCTGGTCCGCCGCGGACGTGACGGACACGGAAGCAATGCGACCAACCTAGCCACCGCCCGACCCCGCTGTCGCCGCCAAACGCATCGCCTGGACGAGGAGAACCCGACAGCACCCTCGCCGAGCCCAACCGCTCGCCGGAATCGCCGCGAGCATGTCGACTTCGCCGCAGCCCCCACGGTCACTCGCTCGCCTATAAAAGGAGAGCTCCGTTCGTCGAATTAAGCACACCAGCACACTCCCCTCTTCTCACTCGACCGCCTGAGCCACTCCACCGTCGACATTCACCGCCGTAGCCACCCAATCGCCACCTCACTGCCGCCGGACGCCGCGAAAGATCGCCGTCGATTGAAGCCGATCCAGGAGACGCCGCCAGTACCAGGAGCTTCGCCGTCGTCCACATCTACATCACGCACACTGCCAGCCACCGCGGGAGCCCTGGTTAGCTCTCCCACCCCCTTGGCTCGCCGCCAGAACCTCTGCTTCTCGCCGGAGAAGACGACGACCGTGCGCCGTTGGATCGCCTTCTAATCCAACGCGCCACGTCGCTCGTACCGTTTCGGGTTTTAAACGCTGCTGACATGCGGGACCCTCTGTCAGGCAGCCCGCGCGGCACTGGACCGTGGCTGGGCTGGCCTTGGGCCTGTTTAAACCATTTCGGCCCACGTTGGTTTCCCGCCGGCCTGTTTAATTCAAACTCGATTTAAACTTTTCCAAACCTTTCCAATACTGCCCAAACTTTGAAATTAAATAGTTTCAATTTGGCTAAACCAAATTTAGTGAATTTGATATTGTTGGAAAGCCACTGAAATTCTCTACGACATGCCACTGGCCTCTTGGTCAAATTCTTTGTAGAATTAATGTGACAAAAATAACAAGCCAGGGACTTTTCCCTATTCAAATAATTCTTAAAAATCAACCAAAATAGATATTAAGTTAATTCCAACTCTAATAGCACACATTTGACTTACACTAATTGTTTATGCAATAAAATGGTGTGGTCACTTTGTATGATCATGCCATGGTTTAGTGAATGTATATTTTGACTAGTTTAACTAGTTGATATTGTCCAAAACTATTAAAGTTAAATTGTGTGAAGTCTGATACTTCATTTAAACTTGTCTCACATGAATTCATGGGATGTTTGGACCCCTGGTTCCAAACTCTCTTATATGAATTTCTTGAGATTTAAATCCAATGTAGTGTTATTTAAATAGTATGAGGTGATCCACCTCATTTAAATCATTCTACCAAATGATGATGATGATGAACATTTGATTTAGGTCAATATGAGTTCATCCATGATTGTTGGAGAAATTAAATCTTAAGAAGATTTCAATGAGAGAAAATTATTTCTCAAAGAACCCTATGGAAACTATCATTTACATATGGAATACAAATTCTATTTTAAATCCCACAACCAATGCACCTTAGTTTATTTATGTGGTGTGCATAGAGTAGTTTGAGTGTTTAATTGTGATGTGTGGAATAGCCATTGAATTAGTGAGTAATTATACTCGTATTCAAATTTAGACGGTAGCACCGGAGAGTACGCCGAAGAAGAAGGTTGCTACCAAGAGGAGGAGGAGGAACAGTTTGAGAACTACCAAGGCAAGCTAAATTACTATGCAAGCTTTTACTCTTGCAAAGTGCAAAGCCCCTTGGGGCAAGTCACCATGTTTCTTATCTTTTCTTATGTGAACCCATCCCAAGTTTTTACTTGTTTTCTAAATGATTTACTTTTATAGTTAACTTTGGTCAAAGTACAAGTTGGATACTAGAGTAGTGAGTTAGTCTCTTCCAAGCAAAGCAAGGTAGCACCCCTCATGACTTAGAGCTAGTGCTAATCAACTAAACTTGACTACTCTAGATGGGAACCATGTGATTTTGAAAGGATTTTGAAACCTTGGAATGAAGATGCATTCCATTGAATGATTTTTGAAGGTGAATATGACCAAGAGAAGATAGTGATTTTTGATAAATCATGATGTTGGTTTGAATGCGATACCTTTCCAATTATCAAGTACCCCCACAATACCTGATTATGGGTAGGGCTTAACTGGAAGTTTATGCGTCTTAGTATGGGTTCCCTCTAAACAAGCGTCATCGGGGTTATGCCGAAAGCTGCCTCTACCACAAAAGAAACAATACGATATGATGCGAAATGAGGTGAATGTCCGGCCCAAGCCCTGTGCAGTTCCCAGGCTGACTGACTGTCTTCACTGGGAGGCCAAGCTCATGAGGAGAGGTGCTCATACTAGGGTTCGTAAGTGAAAGGTTATGGTTGATGATCCGCGTACTGTGTTACGATTATTCGGGGAAATCCCGACGGATGAAATCAAATGTTGTGGCACAAGTGTGCAACCTCTGCAGAGTGTAAACCTATTCGAATAGCCGCGTCCACGGTTACGGACGGTTGGAAAGGCCATACAGTTTCCGATGTCATATCTTTGAAAATGATGTTGAAAGGTGATGGTGAAATGACTTATGGTGGATTGAATTGCAATCACCACTTGAATGGTGGGAATGACACTAATGTTCCCACTTGAGTTAGTTAGCACTTGAGTAAGCTTTTCTCAAAACTTTGTGAACTAAAACTAGCTTTATGCAAATAAACTAGAGCTTAGCAAACCCTACTAGAACGTCTAGCACTTACATTAGTATGAGTTTGCGAGTACTCAACGTACTCACGGCTTTGTCCCTGGCTATTCAAATGGCCAGAGTATGAAGATGAACAAGGAGATGACCAGCAGGACGCCTACGACAACTAAGCGCCTTCCGACGTCAAGCGTTGGCCTGTGGACTAGAGAGTCCTTGTATCTTACGCTTCCGCTATGTTGAACTATGAACTTGTGTTTGTTCGTTGATCAATAGATCAACTATTCGTGTAATATGGATCATGTGATTCCAAATTTGTAAGACTTATGGTTTGTAATGAATGATGACTGTGATACTTAACTATTATGCCTCGCAACAACAATATTCCTGGGATTGCGATGTATGACATAATAGGCATTCGGACTTAAAAATCCGGGTGTTGACAAGTTGGTATCAGAGCCATTGTTTGACCTTAGAAGACCTTAGTTAGAATGGGCGTTTTGAAAAATTTAACTTTGAAATCAAATGAAAGAACTTATTTGTGAAAATTTACTACACTCTTGTCTTTGAGACTTTGCCAAAATTTGATGAATCATGTTCTATCTCATTTGAATCAACTTAAAACTTTGCCACACTTTGCACTCTCTAACTTACTCATCCAATTCTCTTTCAGATGGAGCCGAATGAACCCCTCAACACCAAGTTTTATCAGCTTGGAAACGGAGGAAGCTTGATCTTCGAGCATGACCTCGACTCCCTGTCGGATCACCTTGGCCGCCCACACCCCGAGTTTCACGGGATTCAGGTGGACGACCAGCCGGGAGGGGAACTGCAGTGGATTATCACTGCCGACTTGAGGGGCAAGCTGGAGCCTCCCACCTCGGAGAGGATCCTTTTCTCTTTCAGGGAAAGCAACTGGCTCGACGGGCTTGCACGTGCTCTTCAGGAAGCACTTGCTCGTCTGTGCGGACAGAATGCGGAAGCACTTCGTGAGGAACGCTTTGCGCATCTCGCGAGGCGCAACTCTGACGGAAGACCCATGGATGTACCACTGCACCCCCAGTTGAGGCACCATGTGGATCACTTGGACTTCATGCTCTACCAGACTCAGAGGGACCTAGACGCCTCTCGCGCTTACGCGAACCAGACCCATGCTCACATCATCGAGCAGGGTGAGGCGATCAAGCTACTCAACAACGACCGCAGGAACCTTCGCCAGCAGCGTGCCAAGAAGGACGCTACGATTCGCCGCCTTCGCGACCGGATCGCGTCACTTGAGGCCACTGTCAAGGCCCAGGAGGATCAGATTCTTCAGCTGGAGGATGACGATGGAGGCATCGACATTCAGGGAGGAGACGCCTTTCTGAGCGATGACGATGACTTTGAGGAGGACGAGAACACCGAGGAGGAGGACTACGAGTTCCTGGAAGCGGGACCTGATGACTACGTCCCGATCGATATCGATGATGAGGAGTAGTTGCACTAGTTTCACTTATAGTAGGTGTGAGTTGTATCCCGTCCTTTGTATCGTAGCATGAGAATGGTTCTTAAAACCATTGGAGTATGTGTGTAGTTTGTACTATGTGTTGCATGAATGAATGAATGTTATGTTTGTCATGAAAAGATTACAAGTTTTCAAATGTTTTTCAAACTTAACCAAAATGAACCATAGAATGTTCCCTCTTATCTCATGATCTTCTATATCTTCAGATGGCCCCTCCGAATTGCACCAACGACGCGATGATGCAACTTCTGCAAACCCTGCTTGCAGACCGGGAAACCGAGAGAGCCGAGCGCCAAGCCAACATCATCGCCTTGCAGAACATCGCCAACCAAGGCCATGGAAATCATGACCACCCCGGATCCAAGCTCAAGAACTTCCAGAACACCAACCCTCCGGTGTTTAGCAAGACCGAGGAGCCCCTCGACGCCGACGATTGGCTCCAGACTATGGAGAACAATCTGGAAGTAGCTGGAGTGGAAGCCAACGAGAAGGTGTTGTTCGCCACTCACTATCTCGCTGGACCAGCTCGCGCTTGGTGGACAAGTACCCGTGCCATGAACGGAGGTCAATTCATGACTTGGGAGGATTTCAAACTCAAGTTCAGCAAGTACCATGTACCCCCGGGTCTTATCAAGAAGATGAGGGATGAATTCCGTGAACTGAAACAGGGTCGCATGACGGTGGTTGAGTACCGCGACAAGTTTCTCACCTTGTCAAGGTATGCCCCTGATGAGACTGACACAGTTGAGAAGAGGAAGGAGAGATTCCTGAACGGACTGCATGATGAGATGCAGACTGTCCTCGTCAACATCCCCTTCGCCGACCTCGAAGCCCTTGTTGACTCTGCCATCCAGATGGAGGGCAAGTTAAACCAAGCCAATGAGAACCGCAAGCGCCGCATGGCAAGTCAGAGTGGATCAAGCCACCCCCAAAAGTTTCGCCCTAGCTCAAGCGGAGGTTTCAATCCGAGACACAACAAACCCCCGATGCAGAACTCTCGCCCCGGTTATCAGAACCGGAGTGGAGGAAACTCCAAGCCAGGAGGCTACAACAACAATTACAACAACAACTACTACAACCGCGCTCCACCCCGAGCCCCTAACACCAACAACACCAACACCAACACCAACACCAACACCAACCCCAGAACCGGGAGCAATGCCATTCCCGTTGCGAACAAGCAGGACAAGAGCACTATCACTTGTTATGAGTGTGGTGTAGTGGGGCACTACTCCAACGAGTGTCCTAAGCGTCTTGCCAAGCTCGCCGGCAACACCGCTGCCCCTGCTCAGCAGCAACGCCGTGTCTCCACCGGCAAGAAGTTCGTCCCCAACAACCCCAACAACCGCAACGGCCGCCTCTACCACATGAACGCCGAAGAAGCCCAGGAAGCACCAGATGTTGTGCTGGGTATGTTTTCTGTCAACCACACCCCTGCTAGAGTGTTGTTTGATTCCGGAGCATCGCATTCCTTTGTCACCGAAGATTTTGCATCAACAAGTAAAATTCAACCCCTCAGTTTGAAGCATGTTATGATAGTTCAAATTCCCGGATCAACCACCAAAGCCAGAAAATTTTGCAAAAATGTGCCAATCAAAATCCATGATGTAGATTTCTTTGCAAATCTAATCATACTGGGAACCAAAGGTTTGGAAGTTGTCCTAGGAATGGACTGGATGTCCAAGCACAATGGGTTGATAGACTGCGCCAAGAAAGCCATAACCATGACTAGCAGCACCGGTATCGTAGTTGAGCACGTCTCTGAAAAATTACCCAGAAAATTTACATGCAACCAAAGTGTATCCAAGCCTACTCTGGATCAAATTAGGGTCGTTTGTCGCTACCCTGATGTGTTTCCGGATGATCTACCCGGTATGCCCCCGGACCGGGATATCGAGTTTATCATCGAGTTAATCCCCGGAACTGGACCCATCGCCCAGAGAGCCTACAGCATGAACGCAGCCGAACTTGTGGAGCTGAAGAAGCAAATAGATGACATGTTAGCCAAAGGTTTGATTAGACCAAGTGCATCCCCCTGGAGATCCCCCGTCTTGTTTGTCGACAAGAAAGATGGTGCAAATCGTTTATGCACAGACTATCGTAAGCTTAACGATGTCACCATCAAAAACAAATACCCCCTACCCAAGATCGAAGACTTGTTTGACCAACTCACCGGATCCCGAGTTTTCTCGAAGATTGATCTTAGAACTGGATACCACCAACTAAAGATCCGAGCCACCGACATTCCAAAAACTGCCTTTACCACCAGATATGGGTTGTATGAGTACAACGTCATGTCATTTGGATTGACCAATGCCCCCGCTTATTTCATGAATCTCATGAATAAGATCTTCATGAACTTCTTGGACAAGTTTGTCGTTGTTTTCATCGATGACATTCTGGTCTACTCCAAGTCCGAAGAGGAACATGAACAGCATTTGGAGATTGTCCTAGAAACCCTGAGACAGCACCAGTTGTACGCCAAGTTTAGCAAGTGTGAGTTTTGGCTGGAAGAAGTTGGATTCCTCGGACACATCTTGTCTGCAGGAGGAATTGCCGTAGATCCCGCCAAGATCAAAACGGTTATGGAATGGAAAGCCCCAACCACACAAACTAAGGTCCGTGCTTTTCTTGGATTAGCCGGATATTACCGCAGATTTGTCGAAGGTTTCTCGAGCATCGCTCGACCAATGACCCAACTGCTGAAAAAGGACAGAAAGTTTGAATGGACCGACAAGTGTGAAGAGAGCTTTCAACAGCTCAAGAGTAGACTGACAACCGCCCCAATCCTGATCATGCCTGATATCGCAAAGCCCTTTGACGTATATTGCGACGCCTCCAAGACTGGACTTGGATGCGTGCTTATGCAAGAAGGAAAGGTTGTATCCTACCTTTCTAGGCAACTCAAGCAACATGAGCAGAATTACCCAACCCACGACCTCGAGCTTGCAGCCGTGGTCTTAGCCTTGAAAGTTTGGCGTCATTACCTCATGGGTAATCGATGCGAGATCTACTCCGACCACAAAAGCCCCAAATATATATTCACCCAGAAGGAGTTAAACATGAGACAACGCCGATGGATCGAATTGATCAAGGATTACGACATGGAGATTCACTACCACCCCGGCAAGGCCAATGTGGTAGCGGATGCTTTGAGTCGACTGCCGTGCCAGTTGAACTCTATGCTCGCAACCGAACAGCCCAGTTTGCACCAAGAGTTTGAACAGTTCAGGCTTGAACTTGTAAGTGAAGGATTCCTAGCCAGCATAGAACTGCAACCCACCTTGATTGGTCAGATCAAGGAAGCCCAGAAGGACAACGCTAGCATTGACGGAATCAAGAAACAGATAGCCGCAGGAAAAGCCCCAGGATTCACCGTAGACGAAGCCGGAGTGCTTTGGTACAAAGAACGTCTCTGCGTACCATCGGACTCTGACTTGAAACAGGTCATCCTGCAAGAAGCCCATGACACCCTTTACTCAATCCACCCCGGAGGTACCAAGATGTACCAGGACCTAAAGGAACAATTTTGGTGGCACGGAATGAAGAGAGAGATCGGTAGCTATATCGCTAAATGTGACATCTGTCAGAGAGTTAAGGCCGAACACCAAAGACCTGCTGGACTGTTGCAACCCCTTCAGATTCCAGAATGGAAATGGGACTCCGTAGGAATGGACTTTATCACCGGACTGCCCAAATCTAGCAAAGGCAATGATTCCATATGGGTAGTGGTCGATAGATTGACCAAAGTTGCCCATTTCATCGCCGTCAAAACCACCTATCAAGGCCCCAAGTTGGCTGAACTTTACATCTCCAGAATAGTCACCTTGCACGGAACCCCCAAATCGATAGTGTCTGATAGAGGATCACAGTTCACCTCAAGGTTCTGGCAAAAGGTGCATGAAGGACTAGGCACTCGCCTAAATTTCAGCACCGCCTATCACCCTCAGACCGATGGACAGACTGAGAGAGTAAACCAGATACTGGAAGACATGCTTAGAGCATGCGTACTGGAATACGGATCCAAGTGGGAAGACTGCCTACCTTACGCAGAATTCTCATACAACAATAGTTATCAAGCCAGCCTACAGATGGCCCCCTTTGAAGCCTTGTACGGAAGGAAGTGCCGTACCCCCCTGAACTGGTCAGAAGTCGGAGAGAGTCAAGTTTTCGGCCCAGATGTTCTTCGTGAAGCCGAAGAGAAGGTTCACAAGATCCGCGAGTATCTCAAGACTGCGCAATCCAGAAAGAAGAGCTACGCCGACAAGAGACGTCGGGAGATGACCTTTGAGATCGGAGATTACGTCTATCTCAAAGTATCCCCCTTGAAAGGGATGCAAAGGTTTCAGCTGAAAGGAAAGCTTGCACCTCGCTATGTGGGACCTTTCCAAGTCCTCAGCCGCTGAGGTGAAGTATCTTATCAACTGGAGTTGCCTGAAGAAATGTCGGCTGTGCACGACGTTTTTCACATCTCACTTCTCCGGAAATGTCTTGAAGTCCCTGAGAAGACCGAAGTGTTCAAGAACATCGATCACCGATCGGTGGATATCAACCAGGATCTGACTTACCGCGAAGTGCCAATTCACATCCTAGAAGAAGCGTACAGAACCACCCGCACCCGAAGCATCAAGTTTCTGAAGATCCAATGGAGCAATCATACCGAGGATGAAGCCACCTGGGAACGCGAAGACTTCATGAAGAAGGAGTACCCAGATCTCTTTAGTACCTAACTTTCTTTTTGATCTCGGGACGAGATCTTTTGTAAGGGGGAAGGGTTTGTAACACCCCAAATTTCAATGAAAAGAAAGTTAGAGAATTCCAGAAGGCAAAATTTCAAACCAACAAAAACTTTTCTGTTGCATATAGTACCATGCATAGGACTTGTGCATTTGAGTGATATGCCATGATGATTGCTATTACTTGTATTTGATGTGCTCTAAAACCCTAGAGTGATCATATTAAGCTCACCAACCAAATAAACCAAGGAGGAAGAAATTCCAATATTTGAAAAAAAACCCTAAAAACCCTCACATATGCCCTATGGCATTTTTATAAATTTTGACCCTAGACCTATTTGGTCTTCACCATTAGTTGAATAATGTTATTAAACACTTATTACAACTTTTGGAACCAAGGTTGCACAACTCAAATGAATTTCACACACATTTCCCACTCACATGTGATGATGGCCAAATCTGCCAATTTTAGTCTGATCACCACTTTGAGCCCCTGCAATTCAATTTTCCCAAACCAATGCTTCCTAACTCTTTGCACCTTTTCAAAGTCAACATCAAGGTGAACAACTTTGATGAAGACCACCCTGCCAAATTCATCTTTGATCACTAGCTATGCTCATCCAAAGTCTTAACTTTTTAACAAGTTCAACAATCTTCACTTAGCCATTTTGGCCAAATTTTGAAATCTAATTTTTCCACCACCACCTCAATTCACCTCTGGTCATTTACAACTAATCCCAACACTCACATTTCAAAAAGGTTCACCATTTGAATTATTTCAAATTTGGACATTTTTGGGAATTCCAAAATTGGGCACTATTTGCAACTATTGCAAATAGTGATCTACCTCACCTAATTTAAACCAAAGCTATACTACATTGTTCCCTGGTCCCCTTAAACCCTCAAGGCAACATAGTAGAGCTAAGGAGAGGAGGAGAGAAGCTAAGACATGGCCATGCCGGCCATGTCGCCGAGCTCGACCACCTCCCCTCTCTCCCCTTCACTCCCTGCCCTGGCCCCTGCGCCACAGCACGCCACCACACCGCCTAGCCTCGCCTAGCACCGCCCTGGTCGAAGAGAAGCTCGACAACGCCCGGACGACGCGCGCCCAAACTTGCCCTGGACGCCGCTCGCGTCGCGCGTGTGCACACCGCGGGCACGCACTGGACACGCGCCGCGCCACGACCTCGAGCACCCCCTGGACCCCCTGCGAGCACGTTGAGCATCACCGTGACACCGCAACGCTCCCAGACACGCCCTCGACCATGACCCGCAACCGCCGTCGCCGGAGAAGAGAACCCTGGTCCGCCGCGGACGCGACGGACACGGAAGCAATGCGACCAACCTAGCCACCGCCCGACCCCGCTGTCGCCGCCAAACGCATCGCCTGGACGAGGAGAACCCGACAGCACCCTCGCCGAGCCCAACCGCTCGCCGGAATCGCCGCGAGCATGTCGACTTCGCCGCAGCCCCCACGGTCACTCGCTCGCCTATAAAAGGAGAGCTCCGTTCGTCGAATTAAGCACACCAGCACACTCCCCTCTTCTCACTCGACCGCCTGAGCCACTCCACCGTCGACATTCACCGCCGTAGCCACCCAATCGCCACCTCACTGCCGCCGGACGCCGCGGAAGATCGCCGTCGATTGAAGCCGATCCAGGAGACGCCGCCAGTACCAGGAGCTTCGCCGTCGTCCACATCTACATCACGCACACTGCCAGCCACCGCGGGAGCCCTGGTTAGCTCTCCCACCCCCTTGGCTCGCCGCCAGAACCTCTGCTTCTCACCGGAGAAGACGACGACCGTGCGCCGTTGGATCGCCTTCTAATCCAACGCGCCACGTCGCTCGTACCGTTTCGGGTTTTAAACGCCGCTGACATGCGGGACCCTCTGTCAGGCAGCCCGCGCGGCACTGGACCGTGGCTGGGCTGGCCTTGGGCCTGTTTAAACCATTTCGGCCCACGTTGGTTTCCCGCCGGCCTGTTTAATTCAAACTCGATTTAAACTTTTCCAAACCTTTCCAATACTGCCCAAACTTTGAAATTAAATAGTTTCAATTTGGCTAAACCAAATTTAGTGAATTTGATATTGTTGGAAAGCCACTGAAATTCTCTACGACATGCCACTGGCCTCTTGGTCAAATTCTTTGTAGAATTAATGTGACAAAAATAACAAGCCAGGGACTTTTCCCTATTCAAATAATTCTTAAAAATCAACCAAAATAGATATTAAGTTAATTCCAACTCTAATAGCACACATTTGACTTACACTAATTGTTTATGCAATAAAATGGTGTGGTCACTTTGTATGATCATGCCATGGTTTAGTGAATGGATATTTTGACTAGTTTAACTAGTTGATATTGTCCAAAACTATTAAAGTTAAATTGTGTGAAGTCTGATACTTCATTTAAACTTGTCTCACATGAATTCATGGGATGTTTGGACCCCTGGTTCCAAACTCTCTTATATGAATTTCTTGAGATTTAAATCCAATGTAGTGTTATTTAAATAGTATGAGGTGATCCACCTCATTTAAATCATTCTACCAAATGATGATGATGATGAACATTTGATTTAGGTCAATATGAGTTCATCCATGATTGTTGGAGAAATTAAATCTTAAGAAGATTTCAATGAGAGGAAATTATTTCTCAAAGAACCCTATGGAAACTATCATTTACATATGGAATACAAATTCTATTTTAAATCCCACAACCAATGCACCTTAGTTTATTTATGTGGTGTGCATAGAGTAGTTTGAGTGTTTAATTGTGATGTGTGGAATAGTGATACGTCTCCGACGTATCGATAATTTCTTATGTTCCATGCCACATTATTGATGTTATCTACATGTTTTATGCACACTTTATGTCATATTCGTGCATTTTCTGGAACTAACCTATTAACAAGATGCCGAAGTGCCAGTTGCTGTTTTCTGCTGTTTTTGGTTTCAGAAATCCTAGTAAGGAAATATTCTCGGAATTGGACGAAATCAACGCCCAGGGGCCTATTTTTCCACGAAGCTTCCAGAAGTCCGAAGACGAAACGAAGTGGGGCCACGAGGTGCCCGGACTACAGGGCGGCGCGGCCTAGGGTTGGGCCGCGCGGCCCTGTCATCTGGAGCCCCCGTGCCGCCTCTTGACCTGCCCTTTCGCCTATAAAAAGTCCCCGTGACGAAAACCCCAGTACCGAGAACCACGATACGGAAAACCTTCCAGAGACGCCGCCGCCGCCGATCCCATCTCGGGGGATCCAGGAGATCGCCTCCGGCACCCTGCCGGAGAGGGGAATCATCTCCCGGAGGACTCTACGCCGCCATGGTCGCCTCCGGTGTGATGTGTGAGTAGTCTACCCCTGAACTATGGGTCCATAGCAGTAGCTAGATGGTTGTCTTCTCCCCATTGTGCTATCATTGTCGGATCTTGTGAGCTGCCTAACATGATCAAGATCATCTATCTGTAATTCTATATGTTGCGTTTGTTGGGATCCGATGAATAGAGAATACTTGTTATGTTGATTATCAAAGTTATGCTTATGTGTTGTTTATGATCTTGCATGCTCTCCGTTACTAGTAGATGCTCTGGCCAAGTAGATGCTTGTAACTCCAAGAGGGAGTACTTATGCTCGATAGTGGGTTCATGCCTGCATTAACACCTGGGACAAAGGATGAAAGTTCTAAGGTTGTGTTGTGCTGTTTCCACTAGGGATAAAACATTGATGCTATGTCTAAGGATGTAGTTGTTGATTACATTACGCACCATACTTAATGCAATTGTCTGTTGCTTTGCAACTTAATACTGGAGGGGGTTCGGATGATAACCTGAAGGTGGACTTTTTAGGCATAGATGCAGTTGGATGGCGGTCTATGTACTTTGTCGTAATGCCCAATTAAATCTCACTATACTCATCATGATATGTATGTGCATGGTCATGCTCTCTTTATTTGTCAATTGCCCAACTGTAATTTGTTCACCCAACATGCTGTTCGTCTTATGGGGGAGACACCTCTAGTGAACTGTGGACCCCGGTCCAATTCTCTTTACTGAAATACAATCTACTGCAATACTTGTTCTACTGTTTTCTGCAAACAATCATCTTCCACACAATACGGTTAATCCTTTTGTACAGCAAGCCGGTGAGATTGACAACCTCACTGTTTCGTTGGGGCAAAGTACTTTGGTTGTGTTGTGCAGGTTCCACGTTGGCGCCGGAATCCCTGGTGTTGCGCCGCACTACATCCCGCCGCCATCAACCTTCAACGTGCTTCTTGGCTCCTCCTGGTTCGATAAACCTTGGTTTCTTTCTGAGGGAAAACTTTCTGCTGTGCGCATCATACCTTCCTCTTGGGGTTGCCCAACGAACGTGTGAAATACACGCCATCAAGCATATTTTCTGGCGCCGTTGCCGGGGAGATCAAGACACACTGCAAGGGGAGTCTCCACTTCTCAATCTCTTTACTTTGTTTTTGTCTTGCTTAGTTTTATTTACTACTTTGTTTGCTGCACTAAATCAAAATACAAAAAAATTAGTTGCTAGTTTTACTTTATTTGCTATCTTGTTTGCTATATCAAAAACACAAAAAAATTAGTTTACTTGCATTTACTTTATCTAGTTTGTTTTATTTACTGTTGCTAAAATGGCCAACGCTGAAAATACTAAGTTGTGTGACTTCACAACCACAAATAATAATGATTTCTTATGCACACCTATTGCTCCACCTGCTACTACAGCAGAATTCTTTGAAATTAAACCTGCTTTACTGAATCTTGTTATGAAAGATCAATTTTCTGGAATTAGTTCTGATGATGCTGCTGCCCATCTTAATAATTTTGTTGAACTATGTGAAATGCAAAAATATAAAGATGTAGATGGTGATATTATTAAACTAAAATTGTTCCCTTTCTCATTAAGAGGAAGAGCTAAAGATTGGTTGCTATCTCTGCCTAAGAATAGTATTGATTCATGGACTAAATGCAAGGATGCTTTTATTGGTAGATATTATCCCCCTGCTAAAATTATATCTTTGAGGAGTAGCATAATGAATTTTAAACAATTAGATACTGAACATGTTGCTCAAGCTTGGGAAAGAATGAAATCTCTGGTTAAAAATTGCCCAACCCATGGACTGACTACTTGGATGATCATCCAAACCTTCTATGCAGGACTAAATTTTTCTTCACGGAATTTATTGGATTCAGCTGCTGGAGGTACCTTTATGTCCATCACTCTTGGTGAAGCAACAAAGCTTCTTGATAATATGATGATCAACTACTCTGAATGGCACACGGAAAGAGCTCCACAAGGTAAGAAGGTAAATTCTGTCGAAGAAACCTCTTCCTTGAGTGATAAGATTGATGCTATTATGTCTATGCTTGTGAATGATAGGACTAATATTGATCCTAATAATGTTCCATTAGCTTCATTGGTTGCACAAGAAGAACATGTTGATGTAAACTTCATTAAAAATAATAATTTCAACAACAATGCTTACCGGAACAATTCTAGTAACAACTATAGGCCATATCCTTACAATAATGGCAACGGCTATGGTAATTCTTATGGGAATTCTTACAACAATAATAGGAGTTCACCCCCTGGACTTGAAGCCATGCTTAAAGAATTTATTAGTACACAAACCGTTTTTAACAAATCTGTTGAAGAAAAGCTTAGGAAAATTGATATACTTGCTTCTAAAGTTGATAGTCTTGTTGCTGATGTTGATCTTTTGAAATCAAAAGTTTTACCTAATGAGAATCATCATAATAAAATTACTACTACAGCAAATGCCATTCAAGTTAGAATTAATGAGAATATAAGATTAATGGCTGAACTGCGTGCTAGGTGGGATAGAGAAGAAAATGAAAAACTAGCTAAAGAGAAGAATATAGCTAAAGTTTGGACTATTACCACCACTAGTAATGCTAATGCTACACATGTTGCTGCACCCACTACTAATACTAATAAAAGAATTGGTGTTAGCAATGTTTCCACTTCGAATGCAAAGCGCGAAAAACTGCCTGAAACTGCTAAAACTGCTGAAACTGCCTGTGATAAAGCTGCTGAAATTTTTTCCAACATTGGGGATGATGATCCCATTGCTTTAGATTATAATGGTTTGAATTTTGATGATTGCCACATCTCTGAAGTTATAAAGTTCTTGCAAAAACTTGCTAAAAGTCCTAATGCTAGTGCTATAAATTTGGCTTTCACGCATCATATTACAAATGCTCTCATAAAAGCTAGAGAAGAGAAACTAGAGCGTGAAGCCTCTATTCCTAAAAAGTTAGAGGATGGTTGGGAGCCCATCATTAAGATGAAAGTTAAAGATTTTGATTGTAATGCTTTATGTGATCTTGGTGCAAGTATTTCTGTTATGCCTAAGAAAATTTATAATATGCTTGACTTGCCACCGCTGAAAAATTGTTATTTGGATGTTAATCTTGCTGATCATTCTACAAAGAAACCTTTGGGTAAAGTTGATAATGTTCGCATTACCATTAACAATAACCTGGTTCCCGTTGATTTTGTTGTCTTGGATATTGAATGCAATGCATCTTGTCCCATTATATTGGGAAGACCTTTTCTTCGAACTGTTGGTGCTACCATTGATATGAAGGAAGGTAATATAAAATATCAATTTCCTCTCAAGAAAGGTATGGAACACTTCCCTAGAAAGAGAATGAAGGTACCTTTTGATTCTATTATGAGAACAAATTATGATGTTGACACTTCATCTCTTGATAATACTTGATACACACTTTCTGCGCCTAGCTGAAAGGCGTTAAAGAAAAGCGCTTATGGGAGACAACCCATGTTTTTACCTACAGTACTTTGTTTTTATTTTGTGTCTTGGAAGTTGTTTACTACTGTAGCAACCTCTCCTTATCTTAGTTTTGTGTTTTTTTGTGCCAAGTTAAGCCGTTGATAGAAAAGTAAGTACTAGATTTGGATTACTGCACAGTTCCAGATTTCTTTGCTGTCACGAATCTGGGTCCACCTCCCTGTAGGTAGCTCAGAAAATTAAGCCAATTTACGTGCATGATCCTCAGATATGTATGCAACTTTAATTCAATTTGAGCATTTTCATTTGAGCAAGTCTGGTGCCATTTTAAAATTCGTCAATACGAACTGTTCTGTTTTGACAGATTCTGCCTTTTATTTCGCATTGCCTCTTTTGCTATGTTGGATGAATTTCTTTGATCCACTAATGTCCAGTAGCATTATGCAATGTCCAGAAGTGTTAAGAATGATTGTGTCAGCTCTGAATATGTCAATTTATATTGTGCACTAACCCTCTAATGAGTTGTTTCGAGTTTGGTGTGGAGGAAGTTTTCAAGGATCAAGAGAGGAGTATGATGCAACATGATCAAGGAGAGTGAAAGCTCTAAGCTTGGGGATGCACCCGGTGGTTCACCCCTGCATATATCAAGAAGACTCAAGCGTCTAAGCTTGGGGATGCCCAAGGCATCCCCTTCTTCATCGACAACATTATCAGGTTCCTCCCCTGAAACTATATTTTTATTCCATCACATCTTATGTGCTTTTTCTTGGAGCGTCGGTTTGTTTTTGTTTTTGTTTTGTTTGAATAAAATGGATCCTAGCATTCACTTTATGGGAGAGAGACACGCTCCGCTGTAGCATATGGACAAGTATGTCCTTGGTTTCTACTCATAGTATTCATGGCGAAGTTTCTCCTTCGTTAAATTGTTATATGGTTGAAATTGGAAAATGATACATGTAGTAATTGCTATAAATGTTTTGGGTAATGTGATACTTGGCAATTGTTGTGCTCATGATTAAGCTCTTGCATCATATGCTTTGTACCCATTAATGAAGAAATACATAGAGCATGCTAAAATTTGGTTTGCATATTTGGTTTCTCTAAGGTCTAGATAATTTCTAGTATTGAGTTTGAACAACAAGGAAGATGGTGTAGAGTCTTATAATGTTTTCAATATGTCTTTTATGTGAGTTTTGCTGCACCGGTTCATCCTTGTGTTTGTTTCAAATAAGCCTTGCTAGCCTAAACCTTGTATCGAGAGGGAATACTTCTCATGCATCCAAAATACTTGAGCCAACCACTATGCCATTTGTGTCCACCATACCTACCTATACTACATGGTATTTTCCGCCATTCCAAAGTAAATTGCTTGAGTGCTACCTTTAAAATTCCATCATTCACCTTTGCAATATATAGCTCATGGGACAAATAGCTTAAAAACTATTGTGGTATTGAATATGTCATTATGCACTTTATCTCTTATTAAGTTGCTTGTTGTGCGATAACCATGTTTACTGGGGACGCCATCAACTGTTCATTGTTGAATTTCATGTGAGTTGCTATGCATGTTCGTCTTGTCTGAAGTAAGGGCGATCTACACTGAGTTGAATGGTTTGAGCATGCATATTGTGAGAGAAGAACATTGGGCCGCTAACCGAAGCCATGTTCCATGGTGGAAGTTTCAGTTTTGGACAAACATCCTCAAATCTCTAATGAGAAAAGAATTAATTGTTGTTGAATGCTTAAAGCATTAAAAGAGGAGTCCATTATCTGTTGTCTATGTTGTCCCGGTATGGATGTCTAAGTTGAGAATAATCAATAGCGAGAAATCCAATGCGAGCTTTCTCCTTAGACCTTTGTACAGGCGGCATAGAGGTACCCCTTTGTGATACTTGGTTAAAGCATATGTATTGCGGTGATAATCCAGGTAGTCCAAGCTAATTAGGACAAGGTGCGGGCACTATTGGTACACTATGCATGAGGCTTGCAACTTATAAGATATAATTTACATGATGCATATGCTTTATTACTACCGTTGACAAAATTGTTTCATGTTTTCAAAATCAAAGCTCTAGCACAAATATAGCAATCGATGCTTTTCCTCTATGAGGACCATTCTTTTACTTTCAATGTTGAGTCAGTTCACCTATTTCTCTCCACCTCAAGAAGCAAACACTTGTGTGAACTATGCATTGATTCCTACATATTTGCTTATTGCACTTATTATATTACTCTATGTTGACAATATCCATGAGATATACATGTTACAAGTTGAAAGCAACCGCTGAAACTTAATCTTCTTTTGTGTTGCTTCAATGCCTTTACTTTGAATTATTGCTTTATGAGTTAACTCTTATGCAAGACTTATTGATGCTTGTCTTGAAGTGTTATTCATGAAAAGTCTTTGCTATATGATTCACTTGTTTACTCATGTCATATACATTGTTTTGATCGCTGCATTCACTACATATGCTTTACAAATAGTATGATCAAGATTATGATGGCATGTCACTCCAGAAATTATCTGTGTTATCGTTTTACCTGCTCGGGACGAGCAGAACTAAGCTTGGGGATGCTGATACGTCTCCGACGTATCAATAATTTCTTATGTTCCATGCCACATTATTGATGTTATCTACATGTTTTATGCACACTTTATGTCATATTCGTGCATTTTCTGGAACTAACCTATTAACAAGATGCCGAAGTGCCGATTCTTTGTTTTCTGCTATTTTTGGTTTCAGAAATCCTAGTAAGGAAATATTCTCGGAATTGGACGAAATCAACGCCCAGGGGCCTATTTTTCCACGAAGCTTCCAGAAGTCCGAAGACGAAACGAAGTGGGGCCACGAGGTGCCCGGACTACAGGGCGGCGCGGCCTAGGGTTGGGCCGCGCGGCCCTGTCATCTGGAGCCCCCGTGCCGCCTCTTGACCTGCCCTTTCGCCTATAAAAAGTCCCCGTGACGAAAACCCCAGTACCGAGAACCACGATACGGAAAACCTTCCAGAGACGCCGCCGCCGCCGATCCCATCTCGGGGGATCCAGGAGATCGCCTCCGGCACCCTGCCGGAGAGGGGAATCATCTCCCGGAGGACTCTACGCCGCCATGGTCGCCTCCGGTGTGATGTGTGAGTAGTCTACCCCTGGACTATGGGTCCATAGCAGTAGCTAGATGGTTGTCTTCTCCCCATTGTGCTATCATTGTCGGATCTTGTGAGCTGCCTAACATGATCAAGATCATCTATCTGTAATTCTATATGTTGCTTTTGTTGGGATCCGATGAATAGAGAATACTTGTTATGTTGATTATCAAAGTTATGCTTATGTGTTGTTTATGATCTTGCATGCTCTCCGTTACTAGTAGATGCTCTGGCCAAGTAGATGCTTGTAACTCCAAGAGGGAGTACTTATGCTCGATAGTGGGTTCATGCCTGCATTAACACCTGGGACAGTGATAGAAAGTTCTAAGGTTGTGTTGTGCTGTTGCCACTAGGGATAAAACATTGATGCTATGTCTAAGGATGTAGTTGTTGATTACATTACGCACCATACTTAATGCAATTGTCTGTTGCTTTGCAACTTAATACTGGAGGGGGTTCGGATGATAACCTGAAGGTGGACTTTTTAGGCATAGATGCAGTTGGATGGCGGTCTATGTACTTTGTCGTAATGCCCAATTAAATCTCACTATACTCATCATGATATGTATGTGCATGGTCATGCTCTCTTTATTTGTCAATTGCCCAACTGTAATTTGTTCACCCAACATGCTGTTCGTCTTATGGGAGAGACACCTCTAGTGAACTGTGGACCCCGGTCCAATTCTCTTTACAGAAATACAATCTACTGCAATACTTGTTCTACTGTTTTCTGCAAACAATCATCTTCCACACAATACGGTTAATCCTTTGTTACAGCAAGCCGGTGAGATTGACAACCTCACTGTTTCGTTGGGGCAAAGTACTTTGGTTGTGTTGTGCAGGTTCCACGTTGGCGCCGGAATCCCTGGTGTTGCGCCGCACTACATCCCGCCGCCATCAACCTTCAACGTGCTTCTTGGCTCCTCCTGGTTCGATAAACCTTGGTTTCTTTCTGAGGGAAAACTTGCTGCTGTGCGCATCATACCTTCCTCTTGGGGTTGCCCAACGAACGTGTGAAATACACGCCATCAAATAGCCATTGAATTAGTGAGTAATTATACTCGTATTCAAATTTAGACGGTAGCACCGGAGAGTACGCCGAAGAAGAAGGTTGCTACCAAGAGGAGGAGGAGGAACAGTTTGAGAACTACCAAGGCAAGCTAAATTACTATGCAAGCTTTTACTCTTGCAAAGTGCAAAGCCCCTTGGGGCAAGTCACCATGTTTCTTATCTTTTCTTATGTGAACCCATCCCAAGTTTTTACTTGTTTTCTAAATGATTTACTTTTATAGTTAACTTTGGTCAAAGTACAAGTTGGATACTAGAGTAGTGAGTTAGTCTCCTCCAAGCAAAGCAAGGTAGCACCCCTCATGACTTAGAGCTAGTGCTAATCAACTAAACTTGACTACTCTAGATGGGAACCATGTGATTTTGAAAGGATTTTGAAACCTTGGAATGAAGATGCATTCCATTGAATGATTTTTGAAGGTGAATATGACCAAGAGAAGATAGTGATTTTTGATAAATCATGATGTTGGTTTGAATGCGATACCTTTCCAATTATCAAGTACCCCCACAATACCTGATTATGGGTAGGGCTTAACTGGAAGTTTATGCGTCTTAGTATGGGTTCCCTCTAAACAAGCGTCATCGGGGTTATGCCGAAAGCTGCCTCTACCACAAAAGAAACAATACGATATGATGCGAAATGAGGTGAATGTCCGGCCCAAGCCCTGTGCAGTTCCCAAAGCCGACTGACTGTCTTCACTGGGAGGCCAAGCTCATGGGGAGAGGTGCTCATACTAGGGTTCGTAAGTGAAAGGTTATGGTTGATGATCCGCGTACTGTGTTACGATTATTCGGGGAAATCCCGACGGATGAAATCAAATGTTGTGGCACAAGTGTGCAACCTCTGCAGAGTGTAAACCTATTCGAATAGCCGCGTCCACGGTTACGGACGGTTGGAAAGGCCATACAGTTTCCGATGTCATATCTTTGAAAATGATGTTGAAAGGTGATGGTGAAATGACTTATGGTGGATTGAATTGCAATCACCACTTGAATGGTGGGAATGACACTAATGTTCCCACTTGAGTTAGTTAGCACTTGAGTAAGCTTTTCTCAAAACTTTGTGAACTAAAACTAGCTTTATGCAAATAAACTAGAGCTTAGCAAACCCTACTAGAACGTCTAGCACTTACATTAGTATGAGTTTGCGAGTACTCAACGTACTCACGGCTTTGTCCCTGGCTATTCAAATGGCCAGAGTATGAAGATGAACAAGGAGATGACCAGCAGGACGCCTACGACAACTAAGCGCCTTCCGACGTCAAGCGTTGGCCTGTGGACTAGAGAGTCCTTGTATCTTACGCTTCCGCTATGTTGAACTATGAACTTGTGTTTGTTCGTTGATCAATAGATCAACTATTCGTGTAATATGGATCATGTGATTCCAAATTTGTAAGACTTATGGTTTGTAATGAATGATGACTGTGATACTTAACTATTATGCCTCGCAACAACAATATTCCTGGGATTGCGATGTATGACATAATAGGCATTCGGACTTAAAAATCCGGGTGTTGACAAGTATGATCAAGGTTATGATGGCATGTCACTCCAGAAATTATCTTTGTTTATCGTTTACCTGCTCGGGACGAGCAGGAACTAAGCTTGGGGATGCTGATACGTCTCCGACGTATCGATAATTTCTTATGTTCCATGCCACATTATTGATGATATCTACATGTTTTATGCACACTTTATGTCATATTTGTGCATTTTCTGGAACTAACCTATTAACAAGATGCCGAAGTGCCGATTCTTTGTTTCTGCTGTTTTTGGTTTCAGAAATCCTAGTAAGGAAATATTCTCGGAATTGGACGAAATCAACGCCCAGGGTCCTATTTTGCCACGAAGCTTCCAGAAGACCGGAGAGTCAACGAAATGGGGCCACGAGGCAGCCAGGAGGGTGGCCGGCGCGGCCCAAGCCTTGGCCGCGCCGACCTATCTCCTGGGCCCCTCGCGACGCCCCCTGACCTACCCTTCTGCCTACAAATAGCCTTCGTCGCGAAACCCCCAGTACCGAGAGCCACGATACGGAAAACCTTCCAGAGACGCCGCCGCCGCCAATCCCATCTCGGGGGATTCAGGAGATCGCCTCCGGCACCCTGCCGGAGAGGGGAATCATCTCCTGGAGGACTCTACACCGCTATGGTCGCCTCCGGAGTGATGTGTGAGTAGTCTACCCCTGGACTATGGGTCCATAGCAGTAGCTAGATGGTTGTCTTCTCCTCATTGTGCTTAATTGTCGGGTCTTGTGAGCTGCCGAACATGATCAAGATCATCTATCTGTAATTCTATATGTTGTGTTTGTTGGGATCCGATGAATAGAGAATACCATGTTATGTTGATTATCAATTTATATCTATGTGTTGTTTATGATCTTGCATGCTCTCCGTTACTAGTAGATGCTCTGGCCAAGTTGATGCTTGTAACTCCAAGAGGGGGTATTTATGCTCGATAGTGGGTTCATGTCTCTGTGAATCTGGGGAAGTGACAGAAATCTCTAAGATTATGGATGTGCTGTTGCCACTAGGGATAAAACATTGATGCTATGTCCGAGGATGTAGTTATTGATTACATTATGCGCAATACTTAATGCAATTGTCTGTTGCTAGCAACTTAATACTGGAAGGGGTTCGGATGATAACCTGAAGGTGGACTTTTTAGGCATAGATGCATGCTGGATAGCGGTCTATCTACTTTGTCGTAATGCCCAATTAAATCTCACTATACTCATCATAATATGTATGTGCATGGTCATGCCCTCTTTATTTGTCAATTGTCCAACTGTAATTTGTTCACCCAACATGCTGTTTATCTTATGGGAGAGACACCTCTAGTGAACTGTGGACCCCGGTCCAATTCTCTTTACTGAAATACAATCTACTGCAATACTCGTTCTACTGTTTTCTGCAAACAATCATCATCCACACTATACATCTAATCCTTTGTTACAGCAAGCCGGTGAGATTGACAACCTCGCTGTTTCGTTGGGGCAAAGTACTTGGTTTGTGTTGTGCAGGTTCCACGTTGGCGCCGGAATCCCTGGTGTTGCGCCGCACTACATCTCGCCGCCATCAACCTTCAACGTGCTTCTTGACTCCTACTGGTTCGATAAACCTTGGTTTCTAACTGAAGGAAACTTACTGCTGTACGCATCACACCTTCCACTTGGGGTTTCCAACGGTCGCGTGCTGTACGCGTGTCACACATCTACTTCTACTCCATGCTTAGAGACAACATAATCCAGAAATATGACCTTATCTTTGCAAAATATGCACTTCTCAAGATTACCATAGAGTTTATTATCACGCAACACTTGCAAAACATGTCGAATACGTATAGTATGATCAAATTCATTCCGGCTGTAGATTAATATGTCATCAAAGTACACAACCACAAACTTGCCAATAAAATCACGCAAAACATGGTTCATCAGTCTCATGAAAGTGCTAGGTGCATTAGTCAAACCAAAAGGCATTACTAACCACTCATATAAACCAAATTTTGTTTTAAATGTTGTTTTCCATTGATCCCCCTCTTTCATCCTAATTTGATGATAACCACTACGCAAATCAATTTTAGAGAAAACAACAGCACCACTCAATTCATCTAGCATATCCTCTAAACGGGGAATAGGATGACGATATCGAACAGTAATGTTGTTTATCGCTCTACAATCTACACACATACGCCATGTACCATCTTTCTTACGAACTAGAATAACAGGAACAACACAAGGACTAAGGCTTATGCGGATATAACGTTTGTTGAATAGCGCTTGTACTTGCTTCTGTATCTCCTTTGTCTCTTCGGGGTTTGATGAGGACATCCCATCTCTTGATACAACCGCTGTACCTACAGCCACACAAATACAAGGACCAATCACTCGAGCTCGTGCCAAACAACTTAACTATCAGGTACTTTCGTTTCTTGGAACTATTCCTCACATACATGAGAATATGATGCTGCCTAAATCAGATATGTTTGTTACTCTTAGGAATGATGGACCAAGCATGGATGAGGAGGACAAGCATTGGAGCATGATCACGCATGGAGGAGATGGCAACAAGCATTTGAGGATTGAAGATGACGCCGCAAGTGGAGATTTTAGAACTTTGAAGCCACCATAAGAAGAGATGAAGACATGGTCAAAATATAGAGTTTCCCACTTCATAATTTCGTCCATAGCATAATATGGTGCTGCGTCACCTTTAGTTTTGGGCCAGGCCCATGTTATTTTCGCAGGAATTAAGTCAGCCACTTTTTAGTGTCCGTATTGAAGGGGGAAAGGCCTTCTAGGGTTTGGTTCGGCCACCATATGTATGGCTGGCCGAAACCCCACCTTTTCCTCCTTTAAATACCCCCATAGCCATCACTTTTAGACTCGGATTTTGATTAGACTAAAAGTTAGCCATTGCTGCAACTCTCGTGTACTTCTTTTGAGGCCAACGCCCAGAACAAGACCGACTATTCGGAATCCCACCTTTTTCAATAAAGCTTTCATCTATATCCGCAATATTCTGATTGCAATATTAGTTCTTACTTGTTCTCGATTTCAGGTAGGAATTAAGACCCTCGCTGGTCAGGCTGATCGCGCATCCGCAAGATCAGTAACTCCCGGAGATTGTCCTAGCGATTGCATTGGCGCACGAGCTTTGCACGTGTAGTCGGATCGTCAAGCACGGACTCCACCAACAAATCGATCTATCCACGTCTCATCGAAAGATCGGCCACCTTTGCCCTATCAGGGTTCGTCCTATATGGCGCCCTATTGGGCAGCGAAGCTCCGGGGATCAAGTCAATTTGATGCTCAATACCACACAATGGTGGTAGTCCTGCGGGTACCTCCTCCGGAAACACGTCGCTGAATTCCTGCAAAACATTAGAAACACCAAGAGGAATAGGGGTCATGTCGTTAGAAACCAAAACCGTACCCCTGTACATGAGCACAAGAGGCATGGCTGTAGGATCCTCACTAAATTCTCTCATATCTTCTTTGGTGTCTAACATCACTAAGGAATTCACTCTCTCACTTTTCGTTATATCACTCACGGTATTACAATTCTCTCGCCTATCCATAGGTGCATCCTCCATGTTTACTTCAACTTTCTGACGAGATTCATTGACAATTTGTTGTGGTGACATAGGCTGCATGTTGATTTTCTTGCCCTTGAACTCCAAGTGATATGTATTGGCACGGCCATTGTGTTGCACAGAACGGTCATAAAGCCAAGGCCGACCCAATAGTAGGTGACACACCGTCATAGGAACCACATTAAAATCAATGGAATCCTTATACGGTCCAATCTCAAACTCAACACGCACCATGTGATTTACCTTCATCTCACCATTATCGCTCAACCACTGAATATAGCATGGATGTGGGTGCAATAGATACTTCAATTTCAGCTTGGTACACAACTCCTTGCTTGCTAAATTGCGGTAGCTCCCGCCATCAATAATGACCTTGCAAGCCTTGTCAGGACCAACTAAAGCCTTTGTTTGGAACAAATTACAGCGCTGAGTAGATGCACTTGGCAACACATTAAGAGCACGCTGAGACACAACAATAGTGCGAGCTTCAGACGGATAAGCATCTACACCATCACTGTCATAGTCATCATCTTCTGGAGCATATGGATCAACATCATCTCCAGTATCATACTTATTGTCCTCATTGATAATCATGACCTTGCGGTTAGGACAATCTCGCTTGAAGTGACCCTTGCCACCACATGTATGGCAATTCATATCACGGTTGCGCAGTAGACATGCTAGAACCACTCGTACTTGCAGCAGGTTCTGCCTTCTTTGTGTAGGACACATTGGAGACCGGCTTGCTAGACGGAGTCGAATAAGGTGCGGAGCGCGTAGATGGCGCCGGCGCCGTAGATGGGGGCGCCCTAGGCGTGTAGCTCTGACACGCGTACAGCACGCGACCGTTGGGAACCCCAAGTGAAAGGTGTGATGCATACAGCAGTAAGTTTTCCTCAGTTAGAAACCAAGGTTTATCGAACCAGTAGGAGTCAAGAAGCACGTTGAAGGTTGATGGCGGCGAAGTGTAGTGCGGCGCAACACCAGGGATTCCGGCGCCAACGTGGAATCTGCACAACACAACCAAATTACTTTGCCCCAACGTGACAGTGAGGTTGTCAATCTCACCGGCTTGCTGTAACAAAGGATTAGATGTATAGTGTGGATGATGATTGTTTGCAGAAAATAGTAGAACAAGTATTGCAGTAGATTGTATTCGATTAAAAGAATGGACCGGGGTCCACAGTTCACTAGAGGCGTCTCTCCGATAAGAATAAGCATGTTGGGTGAACAAATTACAGTTGGGCAATTGACAAATAAAGAGGGCATGACCATGCACATACATGATATGATGAGTATAGTGAGATTTAATTGGGCATTACGACAAAGTACATAGACCGCTATCCAGCATGCATCTATGCCTAAAAAGTCCACCTTCAGGTTATCATCCGAACCCCTTCCAGTATTAAGTTGCAAACAACAGACAATTGCATTAAGTATGGTGCGTAATGTAATCAACAACTACATCCTTAGACATAGCATCGATGTTTTATCCCTAGTGGCAACAGCACATCCACAACCTTAGAACTTTCTGTCACTGTCCCAGATTTAATGGAGGCATGAACCCACTATCGAGCATAAATACTCCCTCTTGGAGTTAAGAGCAAAACCTTGGCCAGAGCCTCTACTAATAACGGAGAGCATGCAAGATCATAAACAACACATAGATAATAGATTGATAATCAACATAGCATAGTATTCTCTATTCATCGGATCCCAACAAACACAACATATAGTATTACAGATAGATGATCTTGATCATGTTGGGCAACTCACAAGATCCAAAAATGAAGCACAATTAGGAGAAGACGACCATCTAGCTACTTCTATGGACCCATAGTCCAGGGGTGAACTACTCACTCATCACTCCGGAGGCGACCATGGCGGTGAAGAGTCCTCCGGCAGATGATTCCCCTCTCCGGCAGGGTGCCGGAGGCGATCTCCTGAATCCCCCGAGATGGGATTGGCGGCGGCGGCGTCTCTGGAAGGTTTTCCGTATCATGGCTCTCGGTACTGGAACTATTATCGACGAAGGCTTCTTATAGTCGGAGAGGTAGGTCAAGGGGCGACGCGAGGGCCCCACACGCCAGGGCCGCGCGGCCAAGGGGTGGGCCGCGCCGGCCTGTTGTGTCGGCGCCTCGTCGCCCCACTTCATTTCTTCCCCGGTGTTCCAGAAGCTTCGTGGAAAAATAAGATCCTGGGCGTTGATTTCGTCAAATTCCGAGAATATTTCCTTACTAGGCTTTCTGAAACCAAAAACAGCAGAAAACAGCAACTGGCTCTTCGGCATCTCGTTAATAGGTTAGTGCCGGAAAATGCATAAATATGACATAAAGTATGCATAAAACATGTAGGTATCATCAATAAAGTGGCATGGAACATAAGAAATTATCGATACGTTGGAGACGTATCAGCATCCCCAAGCTTAGTTCCTGCTCATCCCGAGTAGGTAAACGATAACAAAGATAATTTCTGGAGTGACATGCCATCATAACCTTGATCATACTATTGTAAGCACGTGTAATGAATGCAGCGATCAAAACAATGGTAATGCAATGAGTAAACAAATGAATCATATAGCAAAGACTTTTCATGAATAGTACTTTCAAGACAAGCATCAATAAGTCTTGCATAAGAGTTAACTCATAAAGCAATAATTCAAAGTAAAGGCATTGAAGCAACACAAAGGAATATTAAGTTTCAGCGGTTGCTTTCAACTTGTAACATGTATATCTCATGGATAGTTGTCAATGCAAAGTAGTATAATAAGTGCAATATGCAAGTATGTAGGAATCAATGCACAGTTCACACAAGTGTTTGCTTCTTGAGATGGAGAGAAATAGGTGAACTGACTCAACATAAAAGTAAAAGAAAGGCCCTTCGCAGAGGGAAGCATCGATTGCTATATTTGTGCTAGAGCTTTGGTTTTGAAAACAAGAAAGAATTTTGTCAACGGTAGTAATAAAGCATATGTGTTATGTAAATTATATCCTACAAGTTGCAAGCCTCATGCACAGTACACTAATAGTGCCCGCACCTTGTCCTAATTAGCTCGGATTACCTGGGTTATCACTACAATACATATGTTTTAACCAAGTGTCACAAAGGGGTACCTCTATGCCGCCTGTACAAAGGTCTAAGGAGAAAGCTCGCATTGGATTTCTCGCTTTTGATTATTCTCAACTTAGACATCCATACCGGGACAACATAGACAACAGATAATGGACTCCTCTTTAATGCTTAAGCATTCAACAATTATTAATTTTCTCATATGAGATTGAGGATATTTGTCCAAAACTGAAACTTCCACCATGGATCATGGCTTTAGTTAGCGGCCCAATGTTCTTCTCTAACAGTATGCATGCTCAAACCATTCAACTCATGGTAAATCACCCTTACTTCAGACAAGACGGACATGCATAGCAACTCACATGATATTCAACAAAGAGTAGTTGATGGCGTCCCCAGGAACATGGTTATCGCACAACAAGCAACTTAATAAGAGATAAAGTGCATAAGTACATATTCAATACCACAATAGTTTTTAGGCTATTTGTCCCATGAGCTATATATTGCAAAGGTAGAGGATAGAAATTTAAAGGTAGCACTCAAGCAATTTACTTTGGAATGGCGGAGAAATACCATGTAGTAGGTAGGTATGGTGGACACAAGTGGCATAGTGTTTGGCTCAAGGATTTTGGATGCATGAGAAGTATTCCCTATCGATACAAGGCTTAGGCTAGCAAGTTTATTTGAAACAAACACAAGTATGAAGCGGTGCAGCAAAACTCATATAAAAGACATATTGTAAACATTATAAGACTCTACACCGTCTTCCTTGTTGTTCAAACTCTTACTAGAAATTATCTAGACCTTAGAGAGACCAATTATGCAAACCAAATTTTAGCAAGCTCTATGTATTTCTTCATTAATAGGTGCAAAGTATATGATGCAAGAGCTTAAACATGAGCACAACAATTACCAAGTATCAAATTATTCAAGACATTCTACCAATTACTACATGTAGCATTTCCCGTTTCCAACCATATAACAATTTACCGAAGAAGATTCAACCTTCGCCATGAACACTATGAGTAAAGCTTAAGGACATATTTGTCCATATGCAACAGCGGAGCGTGTCTCTCTCCCACACAATGAATGCTAGGATCCATTTTATTCAAACAAAACAAAAACAAAAACAAACCGACGCTCCAAGCAAAGTGCATAAGATGTGATGGAATAAAAATATAGTTTCACTAGAGGAACCTGATAATGTTGTCGATGAAGAAGGGGATGCCTTGGGCATCCCCAAGCTTAGACGCTTGAGTATTCTTGAAATATGCAGGGGTGAACCACCGGAGCATCCCCAAGCTTAGAGCTTTCACTCTCCTTGATCATATTGTATCATCTCCCTCTCTTGATCCTTGAAAACTTCCTCCACACCAAACTCAAAACAACTCATTAGAGGGTTAGTGCATAATCAAAATTCACATGTTAAGAGGTGACATAATCATTCTTAACACTTCTGGACATTGCACAAAGCTACTGAAAGTTAATGGAATAGAAAAATCCATCAAGCATAGCAAAACAGGCAATGCGAAATAAAAGGCAGAATCTGTCAAAACAGAACAGTACGTAAAGACGAATTTTATTGAGGCACCAGACTTTCTCAAATGAAAATTCTCAAATTGAATTAAAGTTGCGGACATATCTGAGGATCACTCACGTAAATTGGCATATTTTTCTGAGTTACCTACAGAGAATTAGGCCTAGATTCGTGACAGCAAAGAAATCTGTTTCTGCGCAGTAATCCAAATCTAGTATGAACCTTACTATCAAAGACTTTACTTGGCACAACAATGCAACAAAACTAAGATAAGGAGAGGTTGATACAGTAGTAACAACTTCCAAGACTCAAATATAAAACAAAAGTGCAGTAGTAAAAACATGGGTTGTCTCCCATAAGCGCTTTTCTTTAACGCCTTTCAGCTAGGCGCAGAAAGTGTATATCAAGTGTTATCAAGAGACGAAGCATCTACAGCGGGGTTTGGAGTTTTCTCAACCATGCATTGTATTTTGGATACATAAGTTTCAGAGGCTCTCTTTTCATTAATCTTGGGTTTGCTACTCTCATCAAACAAATTTTCAGGAACAAGCCAAGCATAATTATCATCTAGAGCTTCATGCATTGCTAGGAGCTTACAAGGTATTGGTGCTTTAATCTCCCCACCATCATTAACATTATTAGTGTATTTAATTCTATCCATATCCATCTTTTCAAGTATTCTTTTAAAATCGGTGAACATACCAAGCCTCTTATGCTTAATAAAAACTTTTCTAGCTTCTTTAGCTATATCCGCAAATTCTCTAACAAGGACTTTTAAAACAAAATCTCTCTTCTCTCCCCTATCCATATCAGAAAGTGTAAGAAACATGTGTTGTATCATGGGGTTGAGACTAATAAATCTAGCTTCCATCATGCGTACCAAACAAGCAGAGGCATTGTGGTGACCCTGCATACCACTGCATGTTGTAGTATGCCAGTCGTTGATATAACATTCACGAAGTACCATTCCGCAAATATTACATCCCTCAGAGTAGTACAACAGAACATAGCAGGTCCATAACTCATTCATTTAATATTACAAACATCATACACATATCGTCTCGGAGCTCCTCTTGGGTCCTAAGAGGAATACTCCTGGGTTCGAGGCGAACCCAACTTAGCTTACAATATAGATGTCTCATTAAGTTGTACATTTATTCTCTCGAGCAGCTAGTATTAAGAGTTCGGGCTGCTCGACTACTACTACTACTAGATGATTCTAGGCTTGATCTCCTCCGGAAGCCTCCCCGGTTCCGTAGACTATGAGATAGTCTACGCCTTCAATACCTCCAGAGAGGTCTGGTTCTTCATAGCCGATGATCTCGACTCCTTCATTATTGTCGTAGTCCTCCTCCAGACGATTCAGACAATCTAAGCAAGGGATTTAAGATTGGGATGAGTACGAGCGTACTCAACAAGTTCATTATAGATAAGAGGTGTTTAATGCACTAGCTACGATATTAGACCAGAAAGTCTAATACCAATGCAGGTTTTGATAAACATTTCTTCAATAGATGGCTTTTATTCCAAAGAGCTATGTCCGTCAGCCTTCACCGGTTTACTAGAACTTCATGGAGCTCCTTTCCGGCCGCGTTCGCAGTTCCATATCCCGGAACAGGGAGTGACAGGTCACAGTTCTTTACACTCTGCAGAGGTGTGTTGCTTTACCCATAAGAGATCTTAACCTTGGTGCCAACCGGGCAGCTCTCCCGTCCACACTTCCTATGGTGTGAGGCCCGGTATAAGGTCTAGCCAATCATGTTCCTCAGCTACCTCGAGCACCCACCCTTTGTTGCATGCCCCGACCCTGGGTCCTCGCCGGTCCCATTATTCCCACTCACGGGTGGACCCCGACCACGACAACAGTTTGGGACTCGTTAACCAAACTCCTTCGCCGGTAGCTGCAACCCATCATAGACCGCAATACCGTGGGGACTTAAGGCTTCCCCAGCCAACCGCTTGTTCTTCGAGCGACAAGTGTCTACGGACTATGCCGTGGGGACTTAAGGCTTCCCCAGCCAACCGCTTGCCCTGACAGATACAAGTGTCTACGGTAAAGCGCATCCGTTGATGAACGAGAGGTGGAAACACTTTTGACTACTCCGTCCCACTCCGGATCTTATGGTTAACACGGGTATTACGGCACAAGAATCATCAAGACATTTGTTGTTTAATCCTAGATGGATATAAACCCTTGCAATGGAACCTTCACCATATCAACACAATCCATGGTTCCATTGCCCACCACATAGTCATATTCATAGTTATGAAAATAGTGGTTTTGGTTTTTATGCAATAGTGATAATCATAGTACTTTGCAAGTAATTTGATAAAGATACTCAAATGACATGAGCAAGTGATGAACTTGCCTGAACACTGCAAAGTTTTGCAGTTGGATGGTGTGGACTGACTCTTGTCCTCTGTTTCTGAAAAATAGCATCATTGTCCGATAAGGGCAATGGTTAAAGAAGCAATTATGCATGCTTTCCATTTTTAGGGTTTGTTCCCCCCTTTCCGATGTCTTATCATTTTATGTGAGAGGTTAATACTAAGAATAATTTGGAGATACTTAATTTAGGGTAAATACAATCCTTGAAATGTTGTCAAGGTGTTTTTAAAGTCCAAATGCAATAATGGACTTATTTTTATTATTGAAAATATTAGGTGTGATTTAAATGATTATTTAAATCATCAAATTGAGACTTATTCTTAATTGTCTTCAAAAATTCTCTTTGATATTTTATTTAGATAGAGAATTTTATGCTGATTAGTTTACATATTTTTAATTATTTTTTTTAGAGCTTTTAAACAATTTTTACTTAATTTCAAAGTTTCTGGTTTTAATGGATTTATGAAATGTCACAATTGCCCCTGGGCCCACCTGTCAGTGGAGCCCAGCGGGTTGGGTTAGACCAGCTCGGGTCCAACCGACCCGAGCGGTCGCCCACTCACTCCCCACCTCGCGCCGCCTCGACGTAACCCTAATCCCCTTTCTCTCTGGCGACCTGCGTCGCCCTCGCCGTCGCCGGCCGATTCCGGCGGTCTTCGGCCGCCATGGCCCTCGCCATGGGGCGCAATCGAACCGCCATGTGACGGCGATCCTTTCCATCCGCATCGATCTGGAGCAGACGCTGCTCCCGCTCGTCCTCGATCCTCTTCGCCATGGCTAGGGTTACGGGATCCGCGTGATCCCGCGGCTCCCAGAGCTCCTGGCGTGATGACGCCACCGTGGCTGCGCTGCCATGGTGTGGGTGGTGCTGTGGCGCCGCCATGGCTTGGCTTGGCATGGCGCCGCCGCGCCCTGGCGTGTGCCGCCGTGGCCGCCATGGTTGTGTCTGCCTGCTCGACCCCGGGTACGTTCGCCACCTTTCCCTCTCTCTCTTGTGCCTGTTCTTCTTCCTCCTCCCTTAGCTCTAGTCACAGCTTCTCCTCCTCGTGGAGAGGCCAGCCGTGCTCATGCTCTGCTGTTGTGCCTTGCTTGCCTGTTCATGAGTTGCTGTTGTATCTGATGGTCTTGGCCATAGCTGCCAGGACCATGCCAAGCTTATGTTACTGCTGTGTGCAGCCCTGCCATGCCTCTGTGCAAGGATTTCTAGTTTTAGTGCTGGCTATGATTGCATTCCTTGTCTAGCTCTATCTCTGTGCCTCTGTTCTTGTTAATAAGCTTGCCAGATATCAAGTGTATTCATGTATGCTGCTCTGGCTTGAGTTCTGTGTGTATTACTTGCAATTTTGCAAGTGCCAGAGCAATGGTGTGCTGTTCCTTGTGCTCAAAATTCAAGAGCATGCTCAATTGAGCATTGCTGTTGGCTTAACTGTATGATTCAGTGATTAGTGATAAGTGCTTTATTTGTTTAGCAAGATCCAGTGGTTCATCAAGCCTTTGATGTGCTTCTGGATACAATCATATGATTATTACTTCAGTATCTGTTTATTCAGTTAAGTCTTGGGTGTAATTCTTCAGTAGCTGGCTCATTTCTGGTGCTATGCTTGCCTATAGCCATCTGAATCAAGTGTTAGCAAGCTCTGGTGAGCATATGATCAACAGTTGCTTGATGATTAATTGTTATGCTTCTGTCTGTGCCTATCTGGTGCTCATTCTGGTGTCTGTGTGACACATGCACTTGTGCTAGTGTAGGCTTTGCCTGATCCAGTGTCTGCTGTTGCTTGCAGTGATCCACTGGATCATTTGCAAGTGTCTGTTTCATGATTTAGTTATTGATATCATTTATCTGTGTTGCCTTCGTTGATTAAGTGGATAAATGATGTGAACTGCTGAGTAGTAATGATCATTTCAATGAATTTGATAGAGCTAGATGGATGCCAACCCTTGGTTGGGTACCCTAGCCCCCTTTGAACCCATCTGGGTGATGATATTTGTGCAAGGCTTAACTGTTTGGATTGGTTGTGTGGTTGAGGTGACCCTAGCAGTAATCATATACTGCTTTTGGGTAGCTCCCCTCTTGTTGGCTTATTGTGGCTCACTGGATGCTTTCTGGTTGATCCTTTTGTTGGATTGCCAGTAGCTTTTGATGTTGAAATCAAATAGATAAGGATTTGTCTAATGTCTGATGGCCTTAGCTAGCTGTAGGTGCTAAGTAATTCTGGCTAACTATGTAGGATCATTACCTTGTTGGATATCTTTGGTTATGCCATTGTTTTGGCATAATCAATGTTCCCAGGTGACTTCCTATTGGTTTCTCTCTGTCTTTACTTGCATCAATTGGCTGTTAGCCATATGATGACTCACACATAGGGTTTCTACCCTCTTTTGCTTCTGTGACATATGCACATGCTTAATTATGAGCAAAACCATGGTTTGCTCATGCTTTTCTGGTATACCTCACTCCAGCTCCAAGATTTGTGGTTGGTGCAGAGGATTAGCTGCTGTGTTGATCTTTTGGTTGATGTGCTTGCCCTGCTCCTCCTGGTGAGCTTGTGAAGCTTGATTTGATTCTATGGTGTTATGGAGCAGGTTGAACAGTGAAGCTGTTCTTCCTGTTCTAGCTGTTCTTGACTGTTCTTGGTTCCTGGTGACTTACCAGTGTAATCCTGTCGATGGCAAGGCTAGGGTTTACTGTGGAGGCTTTATATGATCTCCTATTCCTTCTCTGGTCGACAACAAGGCCTGGCAGCCTGTTGGTGACTCACCAGCTATGTGTGTGGTGTGCTGCATGCACACTGCTGTGTGAGCAGCCTAGCTGTGTGTGTGTGCTGATGCTGTGCACTTGGACTTGGTTCTGGTTGTGAGATGGATCAGCTCGGCTGAACCTTGTTCATATCCTTTCCATCTCATTTTATTTGCTAACTTGCCAAGTGGCTTTGCCACTTGGCTTAATCCTTGTTTGATCTTTATGTGTGTGTGCGGGGACAATATGCTGATCAAGATGAAGATCAAGATCATCTGGATCAAGCTTTTCAAGAAGATTATTTTGTGTAGTTTAGGACATTTCATTAACTTGTAATTTTCCTTTTTCTTTTTCTATTTCTTCAATTCTTGTATTGTGTTGTAAATTCATATTTCAATTCTGGATATTGTAATTGACATTGTATTTTGTGTGAATATCAATAAAGCTCAAGTTTCTCTCTAATGAGCTTTGTCTAAGTGTTTTATTATTCATATTCTTGATTAATGATAATTGTTTAATAAATCATCTCAAGTTTGAATTATGTGATAACCATTTGATGTTTGAATTTGAAATTCAAATTCAAATTTGGTTTGAATTCATTCAAACAACTTAACTTGTAATTCAATCATGCAACTTAAGATTTCAATGCAATATCACTTCTCTCTTCTCAAAACCCTAATTTAGATAAGTAGGAACAAGTTCATCGCACTCTCGAAACCCTAACCCTGTAAGGTGTCGAGAGAGAAACCTGTCCCCCTTCGATGCAGTTTTGTTTTAAAAGCGCGAAATTTCCCCGTAAATTACAATGCAATGCACATCCCATTCTAAAATCTACCCCTCGATCGCCTCTAAACCTGGGACATTACAGGCATCTTCATAAGTAGGGACATCTTTTGCCAGGGGTATATCTTCAAGATCTTCGTGCATACTAACATGGGTGAAAAATTCTTCTATATTATCTCTTCCAATTATAGACCCTTGTCCCACTGGTATAACTTTTAAAGTAAAATTAGGAGGAAACATGATGAAATAAGTAAAGTAAATGCAAGTAACTAATTTTTTTGTGTTTTTAATATGGAGAATGCAAACAAGACAGTAAATAAAGTAAAACTAGCAACTAATTTTTTTGTATTTTGATTTAGTGCAGCAAACAAAGTAGTAAATAAAATAAAGCAAGACAAAAACAAAGTAAAGAGATTGGAGGTGGAGACTCCTCTTGCAGCGTGTCTTGATCTCCCCGGCAACGGCGCCAGAAATTTAGCTTGACACGCGTACAGCACGCGACCGTTGGGAACCCCAAGTGGAAGGTGTGATGCGTACAGCAGTAAGTTTCCCTCAGTTAGAAACCAAGGTTTATCGAACCAGTAGGAGTCAAGAAGCACGTTGAAGGTTGATGGCGGCGAAGTGTAGTGCGGCGCAACACCAGGGATTCCGGCGCCAACGTGGAACCTGCACAACACAACCAATTTACTTTGCCCCAACGTGACAGTGAGGTTGTCAATCTCACCGGCTTGCTGTAACAAAGGATTAGATGTATAGTGTGGATGATGATTGTTTGCAGAAAACAGTAGAACAAGTATTGCAGTAGATTGTATTCGATTAAAAG
The DNA here is from genome assembly GCF_019359855.2 of Lolium perenne. Classification (NCBI taxonomy): domain Eukaryota; kingdom Viridiplantae; phylum Streptophyta; class Magnoliopsida; order Poales; family Poaceae; genus Lolium; species Lolium perenne. Next base: position 194,845,720 of record NC_067246.2, on the reverse strand, counting down.
AATGGACCGGGGTCCACAGTTCACTAGAGGCGTCTCTCCGATAAGAATAAGCATGTTGGGTGAACAAATTACAGTTGGGCAATTGACAAATAAAGAGGGCATGACCATGCACATACATGATATGATGAGTATAGTGAGATTTAATTGGGCATTACGACAAAGTACATAGACCGCTATCCAGCATGCATCTATGCCTAAAAAGTCCACCTTCAGGTTATCATCCGAACCCCTTCCAGTATTAAGTTGCAAACAACATACAATTGCATTAAGTATGTTGCGTAATGTAATCAACAACTACATCCTTAGACATAGCATCGATGTTTTATCCCTAGTGGCAACAGCACATCCACAACCTTAGAACTTTTTGTCACTGTCCCAGATTTAATGGAGGCATGAACCCACTATCGAGCATAAATACTCCCTCTTGGAGTTAAGAGCAAAAATTTGGCCAGAGCCTCTACTAATAACGGAGAGCATGCAAGATCATAAACAACACATAGATAATAGATTGATAATCAACATAGCATAGTATTCTCTATTCATCAGATCCCAACAAACACAACATATAGTATTACAGATAGATGATCTTGATCATGTTAGGCAGCTCACAAGATCCAACAATGAAGCACAATTAGGAGAAGACGACCATCTAGCTACTGCTATGGACCCATAGTCCAGGGGTGAACTACTCACTCATCACTCCGGAGGTGACCATGGCGGTGAAGAGTCCTCCGGGAGATGATTCCCCTCTCCGGCAGGGTGCCGGAGGCGATCTCTTGAATCCCCCGAGATGGGATTGGCGGCGGCGGCGTATCTGGAAGGTTTTCCGTATCGTGGCTCTCGGTACTGGAAATATTATCGACGAAGGCTTCTTATAGTCGGAGAGGTAGGTCAAGGGGCGACGCGAGGGCCCCACACACCAGGGCCGCACGGCCAAGGGGTGGGCCGCGCCGCCCTGTTGTGTCGGCGCCTCATCGCCCCACTTCGTTTCTTCCCCGGTGTTCTGGAAGCTTCGTGGAAAAATAAGATCCTGGGCGTTGATTTCGTCCAATTCCGAGAATATTTCCTTACTAGGATTTCTGAAACCAAAAACAGCAGAAAACAGCAACTGGCTCTTCAGCATCTCGTTAATAGGTTAGTGCCGGAAAATGCATAAATATGACATAAAGTATGCATAAAACATGTAGGTATCATCAATAAAGTGGCATGGAACATAAGAAATTATCGATACGTTGGAGACGTATCAAGCTCCCAGCTCCCGTAGCATGACCCTTAACTTGTGCTTCTTCAGCCAACTGTGATTCAGCTTCTCTTGCATGATGTAGTAACTTATTCATAGTGGTGTAATTGTAATGATGAACAATGCCTTTGATATCATACTTCAAACCATTGAGAAAATGCTACATTGTCATCTCAAGTGACTCACGAACATGGCCACACTGCATAAGCATCTCCATCTCCATGAAATAAGTATCAACAGTCTTCACACCTTGTCTCAATAGGGTCAACTTTCATATATAGATCACAAATAATTAGTGGGCACGAAACGAGCTTGTATTGCCGCCTTCATAGCACGCCATGTGATAATAGGCAGCTCACCATCTTCTTCACGAGCACACACAAGTCCATCCCACCAACGCAATGCATAACCATCAAATTCGGAAGAAGCAAGCTTGATCTTCCTATCTTCAGTGTAATTATGTAAGCGCCATAACTTCTCAATCTTCAGCTCCCAAGAGAGATATTCTTCAACATCAGCACCTCCTTCAAATTTGGGTATCGTGAACTTGGGCTTACCCAATCCATCTTCTTCCTCAAACCCACGACCATGGCATCCGAGTTCAGCAAAACCACGACCGCGGTTACCATGTACAGCACCACGACCGATGCCAGGTGCTTCATCCTGAAGATCAGGGTCTTCTACTTCTTGTTGCTGTTGTTGGGTGAGATTATCAACAGCTAGCTGCAAAACTTGAAGACTGCGCTGGATATCCGTCATTTGATCTTGCATTGTGGTGACGGTCTCATTAGTAGCATCCAGCTTCTGGGAGATCCCCTGAACAGTCCCCCTAAGTTCATCATCCTGAGTGCGGAATTCACGTCGCATCTCATTACAAAGAGCTTCATACTCCCTCCATGTCATCACATCAGCGGCATCCTTGTTTTTCTGGTTAACAATTTTCTCATCACTAGAAGACATGGTTAGTAGGTTAGTGCACTAAAACAAATATATGTGGTGGTACTCTCACAACTCACTCAAAACTGAAAAGAAAAGAAAATCTTACCGCTCCAAAGTAAATTAGTATTGCTTACCACTTGTAGTGATGACTAGTGCACGAATGTAGCGAAGCGAATATCAAGAGTATAAGAACAATCACACGACAAAGCAGGATACATGTGGGGCTGTAGGTGGGCTACCTATTTGCACCAATAACAAGCTCTAGCCCTGACCGTAGACAACCAATGATACTCACACAAGGTGATAAATGTGGCAATGCAACTATATGGATGAAAGATTGCAATGCACTCGAGAGACGCTAGCAAATCTCAACGGGACATGCACAAGATTGCTCAACTACGGGTGCAATTAAAGAAAAACTTAGGCCTTCTACTAGCACTTCACTTTTCTTTTTGGATTTTATTTTTATCACGCGCAGCTATGTAGCTCTTTTTGCTTCTTCTCAATTTTCACTTTTGTTTTTTTGATTTTATGACTCAACTCCTTGATAACATGGCCAACAGATAATGCAAAGCACCAAAACCCTAATGAGCAGCCTGTCGAGCGGTAAAACTAGTATCTTCTGGGGAAGTTCCTAGTCACTTATATCGAAAGGTTGTGGCTATGGTTTGGACAAACACACTGTATGCTATGTGGACTCGGAGCAACAAAAACTGACTCTAGATGAAAGCGGAGACACAAACCCTAACAATACTAGATTGAAGAAAAAGATACGCAAAAACAATTACGAAAAGCAACTAAAACTCGAAATTAGTGCAATCTAAGGCTATGGCAAACCCTAACCCTAATATTTTTGGCTTTTTCTGGATAGGAAACACTCACAACTCAACTATGGGGTGGATTGTGGATGGCTTACCGAGGAAACACTGAAATCTGATACCAAGATGATATGGGGTGGCCCGATCTTCTTAGTAAGAAATGGTGGTGATGATGATCACGGGATGAACACAACGGAGATAACTTGATGAAGAGTGGATGATAACTTTTATGCCGCAACGAGATCTCTTGATTGGTCCCTGTTGCCAATGCAACAGCTCTCAACCCTGCAAGATATTCGTAACTCAACACACTTGCGCACGTAGCCGCTGACCACGAAGCGGTAAGTTGCAATCGTCTAATTCCCAATGGAACAACAGATCACACAAGACTTTCAGAGTTTACACCAGATCAATGCAATATGGTGTAGGGAATCAATAGAGTTGCAAAGCAATCAACTATGAACTAGGATTTATCTTAAACGTGGTCTAAACCTCATTTGGGGGCGTCCTGGGCACTTATATAGCGGTTCAGAACGACCAGGGTTCGAGAAAATACAAAAATAACCGACCCAGATCGGGATCTGGTCGAGACAGACTCAGACACGGCCGGCTCAGGAGCCGGTCGACCGGGCCTGGGACCGGGTCAGGCCAGTTGAAACCGGGCCTGGCGCCAGGTGGTGACCGGGCTATGGTTCCGGGCATACTGGATAGTGCCCGGCTAGCACCAGCTGTGGATCCGGTCGGCGCCGGGCTGGGCCGGTCAGGCGCCCGGTTGAACCGGGCCTGGGACCGGGCCCGCCGGCGTGGCGGCCGGTCAGACCGGGCCTGGCGCCGGACTGGACTTCGTCTTCTCCCCTCGCGCATGCCTCCCTCTCCTCTCTCGCGCTTCCATGGGATGTCTTCTTGTCCAGCTTCATGGCCAGCTCCATGTCCAGCTTCACGTCTAGCTGCTCCTCTCCTCCTCGTGCGATGCTTGCTCCCTCCTCATACCTGATCATACATAAGTAATAGGACTTAGGCAGTATAAAGTTCTCATCGATCAAAGTATTACTTAGGAACAAGTTCACCTGTTGTTTGAGTAGCTTCGCACGAGCTCGTGTCATTGGTCCAATCCCGACTTCATTGGACTTGAGCTTCACAACAACATCGTCTTCATCTTGCAATGACGGAGGTAGTAGTGTAGTAGGGATGTCCTCATCACTTATGTTTGTGTCTACCTATTTATTATTTTATTCTGTAGCAATGCACGGGCATTCAACTAATATATTAAATACATATTCTCTAGGTTCCTAGATACTATAATCCGTTTCCTGCACTAAAAACTAACATTAAGGAATCTGCAACAGCTGTCGTAGATGCTCACTCTCGCAGGAGGAGAGAAAGCACTATAACCCCAATCAGTTTTGTGAATCGATGAAGAGGCCTAGTGTCGGAGGAGACTTTGTCGTTGTGGTGCATCACCAGTGTACTTGTCTTACTTCAGATTTCGAGAAGTGGCAATCTCGGTGCTGTTAGATTCCCCGTAAATATGTCCACCCGCGGGCTATCGAATCCGTGTTAACAACATCTAAAGCATTTTGTAAAAAAAAAATGGCTAGTTGCATGTGCAACTTTATAGTAGCGCGAGTCAATGGTACGCTCCAACTGTTTGTGGCTCCACTAAGATTTAGTAAAATCTCAATGGGTTGATAATTAGCAAAACCAAGTAAATAAGTGTTCTCTATCACAAGATTCAACCTAAGGTTGGCTGGTTAGTAGGATGGTTGTACCCTAACCTCTTAGAGCTGAAGTCCCAGATTTAACACGCATAAAGTCGGAATATTTCAGTGGAGGTTGACGTTCGATCTGTTGATAGCAAGGTTTTTGTGATGACTGTGTCGATCTCATGATCCGACCTATAGATGGTCATAGAGGTAGGTTGTGCATACTTTCACACGGGTGAGTGCATGCGTATGTATGTGAGTGTCTGCTCCGGAGAATAAAAATCTTGCCTATCACATCCGTATTGTCATAACTCACACAATAGAAACTGTTCAGTTGCATGAAGAAATGATGTTCTATCATGAAGAAATTATAAGATGCCATGGCACGAAAACATAGAGGACTATTGCAAACCCAGTTTCATTTTGAGCATATAAAAATCACGACATGCTGGTATTGAAAGAAAAAAAAATCCAATATCGGTTGGATGTCATATGGATCCAGAATGCACGGCATTCTCTTTGGGGTCTGTCCACGCGGAACGGAGTAGACTAGAGCGATCAGCTTTGGTAGACGCCACCTTGTCCACCCTGCCAACGTACGAGCACTTCAGCGTCGGGCTAGGTGAGCCGCCCTACGGCGTGCCTTGACGGCGCAGTCCCTGTCATGTTTCTTTCCCGCGCGGTGCTTCCACACATAGGACTCGTGCTCCTCGTCAGAGAAAGAGTTGTGCGACTCGACGGCGGCGGCAGAAGCGGCGGCACCATATCGCTGCAAGGCCAAAAGAGCAGCAGGAATTAATATGCTAGCTTAGGCGGGATGGAGGGAGGCTGGAGCTGGGCAATTCAATCGAGAAGCAAAATTAATTAAGCTAGGGAATGTGAGCCAAGACCAAACCTGTCTGAGGAAATTCTTTTGCCACCCAACGACACTGCTCATCCAGTCATGCCACGAAACATAATTTCTCTTGCCGTGGTGTGTCCTAACAACATCCTTTGCGATTTCCGTCAAGACATCAACAAGCACGAGAGGGACATCATGACCTTCATATTTGACTCGTATCGAGCTGAGGTTTTGGCAACCGTGGAATGATGTACCGCACCAACTGGAAGCTGATTGTCCCCTACAATGCCCTGAGATCTGTTTGCAGGACCAGAAACATTGTGCTAGTATAAGATATTTGTTCCCTTGCAAAGAACAAATATAGGAGCATTATATTCATTAGACAATTGGCAAAAGAGATACAGGACCTTGCAATCTTGCAGCACAAGTCTCTCCAAATTCGGGACGTTCTCTAAGATGTACCTCACCATCTGGCATCTATCTCCAATTTCACATTCTATCAGGATCAAGGTCCTGAGGTTACGGAAGTTGCGCAATCCTTCGGGTTCATCCTCGAGCAATCCCTAAAATTTAAATTCAGACCCATAAAACAACCGAAAGATTTTATTACAAAGCTCTCTGCAATTTACAATGCTGTTACGAGATCATGAGGATGGCAGGAAGCAAAAGGACGAAGATGAAGTTAGGTCTTGATTCACTCACCACCGTGGTAAAACTCCGGAGCTCCAAGACTCTGGCTTTGCGCAGCGACTTCAAGAAACGGTATTTGCCTGCATACTTATCCGGGTCTGCGATGGATGCCACGGCGAGGGACGGCAGAGCATAATCTTGAATATCCAGTTGAAAGATCTTGTCGAGGCTCATGGAAACTAGTGCAGGAAGGGCGAGAACGTCTAATTGTCTCAAGCTGTAGTAACTGTTGTAGCTCCCCTCGATGTGCAATCTCTTAAGGGAGCTGGAGGCGATGCGGGGGGGCACACTGCCGCCAAACCTGTAGTCGACGTCGTACCTGCAATTGACGAGCTTCAAGTCTTCCAGGACTGGGCACTCGGATCTTAGTTCGTCGGCGAATTTTTGCGATAGTTTCAGTCCAGAAAGGTGCAGCCTTCTTAGACGGCCGGTGATGGGCAGCGCGCTGGCGCAGCCGAAGGCCAAGTCGAAGGGAAACAGCAGATCGTCGTCGTTGTTAGATCTGCAGTCGTAGTCGTAGGCGTCGTAGACCTTCGGCCTAAAGTCGAAGGGAAGCAGCAGATCGTCGTTGTTAGATCTGCAGTCGTAGGCGACGTGGAGCTACGCCGGATGGCGCGCTAGGCCACGGCGTATCCACCGGTGCAAGCCCGTACGATGATCCCGGTGGGCGACGTGTAGCCGACATGCGTCGAGAGGCGACACGCCGTTGAAGAGCAGCATGGCGTCGGCGAAGTCCTCGAAGCTGCGCTGCCGCTTGATCTCTCGCTCTCGGTCGAGCCTCTCCTCCCGCACCTTGCTGTGCAGGCGCACATCGGGAGCCTTGTAGGCGGACGCCTCCGGCTCCGGTTCGTCAGACAGGAAGTCCCGCTGGTCGACGTCGAGGCACGGCACGGAGCGCCACAGGTGCCTCCACCGGCGAGACAGCAGGGAGGACTGCACCACCTGCCGGGAACGGAGGGACGACAGCACACTGTGCAGCAGGCAGTCCGGAAGCTCGCTTAGCCGGTCCCTGCCGGCACGGGAGGCGGCGGGCACCACCTCCATGGGGACTTGATCAAAACCTGCTGCGATTCGATCTGTATCCCGGCCGGGGCGGCCGGTATATTTGTGTGTAAGGCTTATCTGTGTGCAGTTAGGTCACATATATGCCTTGCTTGTTTATATAGGCTTTTTTTTTTTGCGAATTTTTATATAGGCATTCTCGATTACACGTACTGTACCGACTATCTTGTTTCTATTTGAACTAACTGATTGGTGACTATTTTCATCAAAGGACATGCTATGCTACTCCGTACTGTAGTCTGTAGCATGGGGAACAAGATCCTCTGACGTTGTGGAAACAACTACAGAGGGACGTCAATCGATCTCGTTCGTTCGTCGACTATTCAACGGTAGCAGGTCGGATGGCTGGGGAACAGAGCGATGGGGTCGGCCCAAGGCCCAGTTCTACGAACAAGAGACGGAACAGCGTGCTGCAGCTCGTACCAGGCTTCATAAAATCGGGGGCCCCTGGAATTTGGGTTCCCTGATCATCGATCTCTTCGATCGTGGCCATCGACGGGGCTGTGTAGAGTTGGACATGGCGACAAGCGAACGGCGACGGGCAGGGAAGGGGAAATTGATGGGAGTTCTTTTCTTGTGTTTTCTCTGTAGCCTAGGCCCAACAAGACATGATCGATCCTTTGCCCAAAAAAGTCCAGCCGTGAGCGATCAGTTGCATTCCCGATCGGCTATCGAGAGCGTTTCCACGATGTTTCGTTCTTCCACCGTGTCTCGCGTCACGCCTGCTCCCCTCCCGATCAGCCGATCCTCATGGTCCACTGGTCCTTGCCGGCGACCCGGCGTGTCCTGCCCCCTCCTGCCCTCCGATCCTCAGTTCCTCACTTCACCGATCAGGCGATCAGCAATTAGGGGTTGACTCTACAGTGGTGGCCGGTTGTACCATGCCATCGATGAAGCTCTCAACCAGCGCATGTGCCTGATTCCGCTTGGCTTCTGCGTTGTTGCTGCCCCGGCACACGTCGACGGCGTCCTCCAAGAGGAGGAGCAGGAGAGCGTGTCTGTGGTCGGCCTAGTCGCCGATGTTGACCTTGAAAGATTGATGCACTAGCCAATTGAACCAAAAGTCCGAACTGATGGAAAGAGACTAGCCAGTGTATTTATATTCAACACCCCCCTCACGTATAGGCTATTTTAGTCTTAGCGTGGGGCGTGGGTCCGAGCGGGCCGCATAATCTTTTTTTCTTTTTATTTTTAAAACTGCGTGAGCAGGGTGTTGAACTTGAGACCTCTTGGCTCCGATACTATAAAAGATTGTTGCACTAGCCAATTAAACCAAAAGTCCAAACTGATGGAAAGAGACTAAGCATTGTATTTATATTCAACCGACCTCTGTGTTGTCGCTTCGCTGGTGCCGGACGCTTCCTCTAAGCGGCGGAGCGGAAGCAGTGTTGGCATGGTCGCCGTGCCGTTGTTCCAAGCGGAGGAGTGAGAATTGCTACTGTGTGTTTTGACTGAATACGAACTTCAGTCATTACTGTGTGTTAAACTGACATATTATAAAGGCTGGTGTGTATAAATTGAACAGATTTTAAATGCTTCATGTGTTATGAATAGATGAGTGTTCAAAGATTGTTCTAGTAATAAACTTTGTGCATGTGCAAATTTATCAGAAAGAAGTGCATATGTGTGTTGAATTAGTTCAAAGTTTGCTCCAATAGCACTGAATTGTGCAAACAGAGCTTGGCTCTGGTGGTTAGATCTCTTGTGGTGAAACCTGTTCACCTAGGTTCAAGTCCTAGATCTAGCATGGGTGTTTGCATTTACCTGGATTTATTCCAGGATTTAACCGGCGATATGCTTTCAGTGGTAGGTGACGTGCCCGTCAACAGCGAGGCGCCAGTGGTGACTTCGTCAACCTCAAGATATGCCGGCTCAGTCCCTCGAAGGTGCTCATAGGGGTAAGGTGTGTGTGCGTGCGTTCATAGGGATGTTTATACGTGCGTGTTTATGAGCGTCTGCGTTGTACTGTATTCTCAAAAAAAAACATTGAATTGTATTTGTGCTTACAATTAGCAAACAACACAAAAAAGAACTGAACTGAATGCAAATCGTTGCTGCTAACTAATTGAACAAAATGGCACGCCGCAAAAGTGAATTTGAACTGAACTAAATAATGGCAACTATTGCCCATAACAAACTAAACTGAATGGCAGCTATTGTCTATAACTAGAACTGAATGACATCAAAAAAGGTAATATTTCACTACAACCCAGTAAAGACTTCATCTGTGATTGATCCCTGTAAAGTAAGGATGTCAAGTGTGCTAGCTACCAGTACGACACATTCTGGAAAGTTGGATGCTCGATTTGCCAAATTAGGAAATTTGTGGGACATATATCTGTAGCTAAACATGGCATCCACATTTGGATTTTCGTTAACATTTGAAAAGTTTATGATTCAGGAAATTGCTGTTTTTGGAACTATTTTATGTTTAAAGTTTTCATTTTGTCTACCTTAAGTTCAGCCGTGGGTGCCATTTAGTTGTGAGCAACAGTTGCCATTCAGTTCCTTTCATAATAATGCATGTTGCACAAAGTTTCACATTCAATCATAAAGTTTTGCCTTCGAAATATGATGAGTTCTACATAGTTTCACATAGCGGTACTACATTTTCAAAAAGTTTCACACAACAGCTGTTGATTCACATTCGATCATCAATTACAGCATTCAGTTAACCATGTCCTACTCCAAATTCACATTGCAACTACAGTACAATGATTCAACACGTCCTTCTCCAAATTCACATACAAAGTTACAAACCTCAGTTAAACATGGCCACGAATCAACTTCTGATCCTTCAATGGCCATCCTCGAGCCTGGTGGAGACGACCTCGATGGCGTGATGCAGCCAAGCACGATCGGGTGCAGGCGGCCAGTGCACTAGGGCAGCGGGAGTGCGGAGACCATGACAAGAGCGGCCACACACCGCACAGGCCTGGTTGAGAGCGGCCTCGTCGCCATCGTGCAGCTGACCACGATCGTGTATCAGGGAGTGCCGGCAAGCGAATGGCGATGGCGATGACGAGTGAAGTGAGCCTCCTTTCCGTCTCCTATTCCTTGTACTGGTCTTTGGGCCGGCCTGTTTCGCTCCCTTTCCAGCAGTTTGGGCTAGCATGGTCGGATGCGATCGGACGGACGAAAGCCACCAACGTCCCTCTGCTATTTTCGGGAGTACGTCACAGGACCTCCATCCAGTAGCCTCGGACCTTAAGTCCTTAGCCCTTTGCCGGATATTTGCAAATATTCGGCCCCAGATTATTCGGCATGGGGCTAGTTTTCTCCTCCCTCTTTCTTGCTTTTAAACATGAATTCGATCACGGATTAGCAGTGCACCATTTCAACGCAGATCAGTGTATCACACATGTTGTCATCAAACACACAAAACTATAAAGTTAGAGAGATGTTCTTTCACTCACGGCCTTGCATCTCTAGTGAAAAATCTTAGATCCCATTCACCATACCATCCCAAGTTTCTATCAGATCATTATAGAAGTACAATACATGCTGGAAGGGGGAGAGGGAGAGAGAGAGAGATGACCTGAGTTGTGGAGACATGACCGGATCTATGGAGGAAAATGTGTTTGATTCAAAGACATTACAAGGCCTTCTCTGCAATTGTGCCAGCACCCCACCTTCTCCCTAGACCATGTCCGTTCGATGTACATCCAAAGGCCCAAACACACCGGTGTGCATGAGTTGTGTCGTTTCATAGGATACGTTCTCCGCTGATGCAGCTTATGTCAGTGGTCAATGAATAGGGGTATGGATGATAGCAACTAATGCTCTTTGCAATTTTGTCACCGCATCTTTTGTCTTTTTTAGATAAAAGGCCCAACATTAAATTAGTAACACCTACAAGAGCGCACAATACACTCACACGAACTAACAAGGGACTACAGCTGGAAGCGCAAACAACATGCATGACTATTACGCAGACTAACGCGAAATTAGAGCAGAATTGGAGAACGAACCACAACAGTGTCGGGCCGGTGATCACACAGAGAGCGAACCAACGAACACGCACGCTGTCAACAAACCTCCTCCATCACAGGCGACGGCACCATAGGCCGACCACCACCGGAAACTGGCCAACTGATAACTTCAAGAACACAGATCAATTGTAGCTAGTTTCGAAATAAGAGTATCGAACCACGAGAAGCTACTGGTTAGGATCTTAATGCCCCTTGCTACTTTCCACTAAAGATTACTTATAAATTGTTTTCTAATCTCAAAATGTTTAAAGGGGGTGTTGTAAATGGTTGAATATAAAGTAAATAAAGCAGTAAAAACGTTATGGGAAATGGGTTGAAACTCAATAAGACAAAGTATTATCAGAGATTATTGGATCCACCTCTAGCACTAGGATTTATGTTAATCAAGATAAAGTATGCTTTTAACCATATTGTTTGTGGGAGAGCTCCGTAATAAGATGCGCCCAGAAACTCATCAGTCATCGCATCTCTAAATAACCAGAATAACTAGTTTTCTGCAAGCCACATATTGACTATTTCTATTAAGGGATTTACCCTGTGGTTATCGATATGAGCTTAGTGAATCCCTATTATCCCCCTTATTCATGTGTCAAAGCGCAGATACGGTAATGTCACTTCCCTCCGTTCACTTTACCACACTTAAAAGGTAGTTCCCTCTCGAGACCATAAGGAAAATATTATATGATGCACAACACATAATATCAAGAGAGAGAACTAACACACATTAATACTTAAAATGAGAGATCATCTTAGATTCATCTCATATTCATGCTAGGGTTTCTCCATCTCCCCAAGAACTAGTAGGACTACTCACACATGGAAGCAATCAAGAACATCATCATAATCTTATGGAGGGGATTAAAGGAATGGAACGAATTCGAATACAATCCACAATAGCAATCAAGATTACAACTATGGTTGGAGGATGATGGTGGTGTTGGTGCAGCGGTTGAAGATGATGAAGGGGATGATGCCTTGTCCTCAGAGGATCCACGTAGCAGCCCGGATGTTGTCTTCTCCAAAGTTCCTTCTTGAGATCTGACATGGGGCGGTGTTTCTCTATTTCGCGGAGATGTGTCTCTGATCTCTGATCCGTCTACGGGAGGTGAAAGTATTTAATGCAGCGGTGCTTCTGGAGGGTGGTACGGGCAGATGGTACGGGCGGCATTGCCCATACTGATGCCCGTTAAAGTTACTGGAAGTTGTCCTCACATTGTCCTTTCGCCCAAGTGCATAATTATGTGCTACAATGATTTCTATCACATCAAAATGCCAGAAAATGACATTGATATTTTATCATTGACTTATTATTTTAAGATCATGTGTAGACAAGCATAAAAGGGCACGGTAGCGCGGTGAAATACAAAAATCCTACTACTACTCAATGATAACTTGATAAAATAACGATGTAAAAAATATGCTAAAAATGCACTCATCACCAACACTGCCCACAAACCAAGAAGTAGCACCAGGGTAGCTCAATGAGGGAGCAGGGCACGAAGCAAGCCTTTTCGAAGATCGCCAAACGAAGATCAACCATCCAGAGATACTCCACCTCCGCCACACAACCAATGAAGCCGCATGCGGTGAGCTCCAAGACATTGTCTTCAAGAAGATCACGACACAGGAGCATCACCACCACTCGATCCAAGGATCTTGGGTTTTCACATAAACCCAACAACGCCTTCAAGAAGGGCACGGTGTCCACGGACGTTGCATTTATGAAGTATTTGTTAGGTATCCTCGCCAGGTGGGATATGAGGCGATAGCCTATCAAAACCTTTCACACAGTCCAGATATGTGCAAAATACCACTACCTGTTAAGATTATGGCCGAGAGTAAGTTTAAACATTACATACACATGAGCGAAGGGAGATGATAAGCCTCTCATTCAACCACCAGATCTGGGTCTGAGGGAATGCAACGTGGTTAATTTGGACATGCTTACTGCATGAAAATTCTTCTAGTAATGTTTTTTTTTGTCTGAATTAACAAATTCTCTTAGGAAATTATGAATTTCTAGTTCTTATGATCGAACAAGAGGGCACAATAATTTTGGACCTAATTTCTCATCTAGTATATTCTTGTTGGAGAACCTCGGCTCTTAACAACTTCCCGAGAGCAAGAGGGTACTCGCCTATCTAACTATCAAAGAATAAACAAATTTTGTTAGGGCTGGCCTATATGAGAAGTGCACGAAGGCGCAACACACGAGGTGGTCGCGTGTTGAGCAACATGGGCACATGCTATCATCTGTGACTTTCACCATTGAACACAATTTCTCATTCATAAATATATTTTTCTACAAAACTTTGTAAAAGTTCATATTGCTTGACTTTTGAAATAAAAAGTACGCCTTGCATTGAGGAACAGAGGTAGTGTCGAACAAGAGGCTCCTCATGTTCGGCCAATATTTTACCCCAGTTATAGGCTTATAGCTTCTTTTGATAAAGGGCCCAATATTTTTGTTCCACAGGAACCCTAAATTGCCAGGCTGGCCCCACCATTAGGTGGACTGACAAAAATCCAAGTAGCGAAAACCAAGAGAGAAGGAAAGAAAGAAAGTTGAAGGAAGAAACTAAATTAAGCGTCGAGCCTTACCCACTAATTAAGTTGTGAAGACCATAGGTTCAACCTTGTATCCTTCAAATTGTTCTTCCATCATCTTTGATGAGATTGCTTCAATCCTTAGATCTTCTGCCCTAAATCTTGTTGTCGGTGCATCCAAGATCTTAATGTATCTTGATGTAAGATATCCTCTGGCGCTCTTTAGAGAAGAACAAATTATATCCCTATTTGATAATAGTTGAAGAATAATTGGGTGGCTTCAGCCCATGGTTTTTCCTGTCATCTTGAGTGGTTTTCCATGTAAAAAGGGTGCATACCATGTGTGTTGATTTACTTGTTGATGCACCTACACAGGACTTGTTCCGCCTATATTTGCATAAATAACCTATCTATGTGTTGGGAGCGCCCGAGAATTGTCTTGTGTCGGGGCAAAATCCGTTACTCTAGATATATTTGATGCATATGTTTCCTTTCAAGATTGAAAAAGAAAACTATGGATTTAGTGCACTAGTGGTGCTAGAATTTATAACTTATTTCCCTGCCCATTTTTTAGATCACCTTTGTGTGTGCTAATTTTCAACATTATTTTGCGATAGTTGTTTTTTGCCCTCCGGTAAAATTTGATGGCAGTGTTGATGGTTCGTCAAAAGTGAATGGAAGGTGAAGACAATAGGAAATACACTTTTGATCCCAGGTGCATATGCTCTGCCACTCGAAAAAGCATTTTCAAATATTGAAAAAACGAACACAAATTTCGCCCATACATATCGATATTTTAGGTACGCGCCAATTTTCATGGAAAACCGATATTTTTGTGTCCTGGATAAAAAAGATAAGATTTGTCTCAATAAAAATTATTTTTTGCATCGAATTTTGTCTTTTTTACATACGATACAAACAATATCAATTTTTTTCCCTGTGAAACGAGTTTGTGAGTATATAGAAAGTTGAGATGTATGTGCGACATTTTTTGTGGATTTCTTTTTTGACATTTTGAAAGACGTTTAAAACTCATTTTAAAAAACACGAGAATCTACTCTGGGTGCAAAAACGCCTTGTCACAAGACAACATACTGTACTGTTTAAGTCTTTGTAATAACATATCTGATCGGGTTGCCCCATTTACGGTCCAAGTTGTCACTGTTGCTAGTTTCTCTTTGGTATTGACATATTTCATATCTCTGCTGAAATGACTTCTGAAACTGTTGATAGATTGCTTTACCCAACTTCAGTAACCTAGATTATGACATGTATTGTGTCCATGCTTCCTTCCAATTGATATTTTGGGTGATCTGCCAAAATAGTAGTAGTTTCTAGTACATGTGAAGCTAATTCCATCACACTATTAACATCAATCATTCTTGATTGGAATTAAATATCGGTAGCTGCCACTGATTCATTGAAAAGCATGTTCGGTATGAAGGGTAATATATCTTTTCCATTAAAACAACGAATTTACAGGTGGAGTTCATTGGATCGAATAAACCCTTGACAGATCACCTTTGCATTATTCAGCAGCCCGCACAACTTTGCAGGCCAGCAGGACAACAAACCAGATCGATGCTACTACTATAAGCTTACAATGTACACTAAACCTACACCAAGAAAGTTCGAACGATTTTATACCCTCCTTGTATATACCATTGATGCATGCGCTCAACAGTTAACATACCAAAGAACCCAAAGAATGTAGACCTGCTTCCAGTAATTCAGGCCTCGGCGACCAGCTCCTTGTTCCGGACCACCACCGGCCTCGGGAGCACGGTGTCGGCGACCCCCGGCCACCAGTAGTGCTGCAGCCGCTCGACGCCGGGAAGCCGCCAGACGATTTCCGGCTGCTTCCGGCGGCGCGGCGCCACCTTGGTGAGGGCGTAGAGCGCCCGGAAGTAGTTACCGGACTCGTGGTCCCGGAGGATGGCGCCCTCGGCGCCGTAGGCCGATAGGTCGCTCAGCGTCTCCAGCGGGTGCGGCGAGTTGAGGAACGCGCGCAGGGCGCTGGCCACGACGGTCCTCTCCGGCCGCCTGGCGCGCTCCTCCGGGTCGACCCGGAACAGCGCCGCGCCCTTGGGCAGGAACGGGTGGTGCGGCGACGCCTTGCCGTCCGGCTGCAGGATGTACGTCGCGCCGATCGGCGTGTACAGCACCTTCTGGCTGTTCAGACAGGGGTGCGTGCGCAGGGCGCCGTTGAGCCGCTTGAGCAGCGCCACGGCGTGTCCCGGGTACCGGCACGAGAACGCCCTCGGCACGATGTCGCGGTGCATGGCCACGGCGCGGACGTGGCCCTCCCCGACGCCGAGCGCCTCAAGCACGCGCTGCCCGCCGCAGAACACGGACGGCGCGCCGAAGGTAACCACGGGGAGCAGCGAGTCCGGGCTGACCACGCCGCGCGCCACCAGCATGAGGCTGACAAGCAGCGCGAGGCTGCCGCCGAGCGAGTGCCCCGTGAACCGCAGCCGCGCGCCCTCCTTGTGCACGTGGTCCGCGATCACCGGCATGAGCTGCGCGTAGATGCCCTTGGCCGCCTCGTAGATGCCGCGGTGCACGAGGACGCCCGTGTCCTCGAACGTGGTGGGCTCGAAGAGGAGGTTGGCCTGCCAGGACGCCACGGAGTCGGAGCCCTGGATGACGAAGCAGCGGGTGGTCCCGTCGGCCTCGTCGCAGGCGAACCACTGGCACGGCGAGGACAGCGGCGACCGCAGGTCGCGCGCGGCCTCCTGCCGCGCCTCGTCCTCGGCGGCCACCACCGCCGTGACCGTCGACGCGGCCACGTACGCCGCCATCCCCGAGTTGTACAGCCGGTCCTGGTCCCCGGCAGCCGGCTGCTGCTGCCCGCTGAGCGAGAGCAGGCCGCGCGCGCGCCTCTGGACGTAGGACGCCGCCGACGCGGCCACCTCGTACGCCAGGTGGTTTGAGCGGCGGATCGGCCGCCGCGGCTGCGGCTCCGCGGCCACCTCGTACTTGGGCGCGTCGGTAGTCGGCTGGGCGGAGTCGGTGTCCACCTGGGCGCTTTTGGCGCTCGCCTCGGCCTTCTTCTGCACCGACGAGGTCTTCAACGTCAACCCGTAGTGCTTCTTCAGCTCCTCTTCCTACATTTCCAACCAAGAAGAAACGATTTTCGTCAGATACTTGCACTGTCCAATGCTAATACTCCAGCTCTATTTCCAGATTAACAGGTTGAGTATATGAGTTTATACGCCGATGTCTGTTTAAAAATCGTGACATGATCTGTGGAACGATCGTTGACTCAAGGATCCACAAAATTCAACTGGAAGTTGTACGAGTCAAATTGAGTTTGAGTGCAAGAATGACATTACACACTCTACTCTCAAAGTCCCAAGTCCCAACCATAAATTGCTACTCCGGCGAAACTTTTGAGCCAACCACCTAGAAAAATGCCCTCTTTGATTCCGGAAAACTACATGTGGTGATCGTGATCGATTTCTGTATTCGAAACACCAAAGTAACAACGAAAAGGCCACAAATTAAAGCACGAACTTGTCAAACAGGAAAGTTGCACAAGTTGTTGTTCGTGGGGTCACTAATACTGGTACTGACAAAGCTAGTGATACTGGTGCTAATGTGCAACCTAAATATGACATGGTGATCACCAAGATAATCGGCGAGGGGGATTAATGCCACGGTTGCTGCTGGCTTTGCAACCTAAATATGGCAACATTAATGCCACCACCTCCACACCAACAAAAGCATCAATTTATTAGCCACGCAAAATTCTTCGAAAATTAAAAACTCCTATACTACGGTGGGCCCCGAAGAGGCAGCCCCCAGGCTGTCCGCGCGGCGACTCTTGTTGGAATTAATACTGTAGGTGGCGTTTTTATTAGTTGAGCTAATTCGGGCGGCCAGATCGCGAGATCGAGGCCGTCGAACCCCGATCGGACGGCGATGGGAATTTGGTCGCGCAGGAGGTAGTGCTGGCTCACCTTGATCTCCGGGATGACGTAAGCCATGTTGCAGAGGAAGGCCAGCTGCGCGAACAGCCGGGCATCGGCCGGAGGGGCCCGCGCCAGCAGCTTGGTGAAGGACTCGCGGTCCCACCTGCCGTCCTGCTCCGCCGCGTCTGCGTCCTCGTCGTCGTAACCGACGGCGCAGCCGCCGTCGGCGTGGTCGTGGTAGTCGTCGTCGTCCTCGAAGAGGGTGTCGTCGTCGGCGAAGAAGCGCTTGGTGGGGTCGTGGAAGCGGGAGCGGAGCTCGAGGAGGCGGTCGAGCCAGTGGTCGTCGGGCCGCCTGACCTGCGGCATTTCCGGGTCGGGGTCCGGGTCCGGGTCGGTCTCGCCGGCGCACACGGTGAGGAGCCGGTACCCGTCGCCGCCGCCTCCCTCGGGGAGCGGCGGGGGCCGGATCGGCGCGGCGCCGAACTGGAACGGGAAGACGCCGATGGAGCGGCTGGTGGTGAGCGAGGCGCCGGCGGCGCCGCCGCGGCGGGAGCAGCGGAGGTGCGGCTCGGAGCGCGACCGCCGGATGCTGGCGTGCATCTGCGCGGGCTCCCTCTTGGCCCGGCAGCCCGTGGCCGACGACGATGATGGCGTCGCTCCGGCAATGCTCGCCACCATGGTGCGGCGGCCGGCGGAGGCCCCGAGCCCTCAATCGCGCGGCGCTCTTTGGACCGATCCTCCCGGAGCCGCGCCAAAGCAGAGAAATTCAGCAGCCGTAGCCGCCGCCGTCGGTCGCGAGCGGCGCTGGTGGTGTGTTGGCTCTGCTGGTCTCGCGGTGCCGGTGTATTTGTGGTGCCGTCGATCCGTGCCGTCCGAGGCCGCTCCCGCACGGAGGAGTTGGGCGAAAGGCGATGCGGTTTTAATACTGGGGGGAACGGAAGCAGGTGAGAAGACAAGAGGGAAGACAGGTCGGCCAGGCGAGACGAAACCGAGAAAAAACATGGGCCGAAATGACCGTACTGCCCCCGGTCATTTCATCCCGCGATTAAATCAAGATCCGTCAAAACTGGTCGCATTTCCGATGCAAATCACGCCGCGGGTAACATGTCTGCACGTGCACTGCTACGGAGGGCATTTCCGGGAAAGACACCTACTGGAACGGAGGAAGAGAACAAAGGAGGAGTAAACATCGGCGCCGGCGGTGAGTCTCGGCCGAAAAAATCGTGGCCGTCCACCACGGAGCCGAGCATCGTAATCTACGTCGCCACGGCCACGCTCGAAAAATTGAAGGTAGTACAAGAGAGAATATGCACTTTGCTTTCCCAAATGGTATCTATCACGGTATAATTCCTAGTTCCATCAGTCTTGTTCGTCTACGGATTTTGGTACCTTCATACGGCATGCCCAAGTACTACCTGTCCATAAAATTATGTCTCAAATTTATCTAAATTTAGATGTATCTAGACACTCTTTAATATATAAATACATCTAAATTTAGACAAACATTTGACATCCTTTTATGGAGTACCTGTCTAGCCAAGTGTTCTTGGTGATACCTCCTACATGACGGGTTTCCTTCTTCGGCTCTTCTTTCACCCAATTGACTCGTATGAATGAAAACAAATAATGTTGCAAAAAGTGTCTTTGACACCTGGGCACCAGTGTTCCCTTGAATTTCAGATTTTTGGAAATTTTAGAATCTCATACTTCCGTGTCTCTAAAAATTACGGTGTTAAATATATAGATAGATATGTACAGTATGTGTGTATGCAAAAAATTCACGTTAAAAAATACGTTATATTTTAGAAAGTATAAAAAAGATAAATTTATGACAGCAAATGGTAGTACAATAGTATTAAAATAGTATGTCTTTTTGTCAGAAATTTGTTTATTTTGTTTTTCTAAAGATTTAAAGTATTTTTTACTGGAACTTTTTTGCGTAGCCTCCTCGTGTACATATCTATCTACATATTTCATGCCATAATTTTTGGAGAAATAGAAATGTGAAATTTTAAAAAATTCAAAAATCTAAAAGTGGAGAGAGCACTGGTGCCCATGTGCACCAAATCCCTATCCATAATGTTGCAACTAAATTAATTTAAATAATGCTCATCAAAATAAATAAAATAGTTCACTGCCAATCTACTCCACCAAATAGACAACAGATCCGCTTGAAGTCCATCTTTAGTGATACTCGAACCTTGACGGCCCAGCCTGCGGTGCAACCAATTCACCCTGAAATTGACGTCCTTGGTCAAGGAAGCCTTCATCACGCTCATCATCAACGATCATGTTGTGTATGATCACATAAATGGTCATCACCTCCCGCATGGTCCCAACATTCCATGTTAGCACGGTACCTAACAGTAGCCCACCGAGATTGAGCAAACGAAATGCCTGATCCACATTCTTCCTGTAAGCATCTTGTCGTTTGGCAAACCTCCCCTTCTTCTCTTTTCTGGGAGCATTGATTGTCTTCAAAAGTGTGGACGAATCATGATAGATGCAATTAAATAGGTAATAGATCATAGTTAAACACTACACAATTGCCTTCTGCAAGCCTAGAGAATACGAGAGAGCGCTAGAGCACGTTAATGTCATTGTGTGAACCTGCCATGCCGAAAAAAGAGTGACAAATCCATAGATCTTGTGTTGCAACAACCTAAGAATGATAGTGCATCGCTCCGCAAGCCCACTATATTGGCCCTGCCAAGCAAAAGGACTATGCTTCCACTCTCAATGCATGGAATACATGCTTCTGATCATCCCTCGAAACCCTTTGTCTCGTTGATTGACAACAGCCGACCGACGGTGTCGTCAACGGTTGGCTCTCTCAGGTAAATCTCGTCAAATACCTCAATCACAGCTTTATACAACTTGTACATCGAATCAAGGCATCTGGTCTTGCTCATTCGCAAGTACTCGTCAACAAGATCATTGGAAAGTCTATAAGCATATGAATAGACGTGAAACATTTCTAGTAAGAGGTGAAGCCAAACTTACCAACGGCATCGGGACGACATCTGAAGTAGGCGTCGTAGTCTGTCACACCTTTTAGAATAATCAAGAAAAACTTTCTTGAAATCCAAAGCAGTGCCGCAATTTGTGCCTGGGTAGATTGAATTGGTAGCGTGGAAGTAGCCCATGTAGGGCCGATAGTGGTCAGCTTGTCGATTGCGTTTGAGATTGCCACTCCATGGCCTTATCGATCTCCTATGCACATGCCACTGCCTCTCAGTATGCTAATGGATGAGGGTGGCCGCGGCAATCATGAGTTCGGATGAACCATCAGAGTGTTCATCCGACGATGTTTTTGTAGAAAAAATCAATCAATTACTTGAGATCCATCTATATACGACACGAGACAATGGTCATACATATTTCACTAGACAATATACATGACGCAAATGGCCGAACAGATCCAAGTTCGTGCCTCAAACTTATCCGCACAAATGGTCGAACAGTAGGTGGTGGCCGGATCCATGGTGATGAGCGGCAAACTGGGACATGTACCAACGACGGCAAGTGTGCACAATGGCACCTGGAGCAGTCCTAGGTTGTGGCATAGAGGGAGGGCCGCAACTTGGGTGGCAAGTAGCTTGTGTGCCACTACTGGACGGGCCATGGGAGTAGAAGAGGGGACGGGCGTGGACGCGTATGTGTACGTTGTCCGCGGCAACGCATTTGCAGCCCATATTTTGTCTTCAAATGGGTTCCCGCGGACGTTTATGTCTGTTTTCATCGGACCACCAGGTTGGGGTTTGTGTTCCTGATACGTCTTCAACGTATCGATAATTTCTTATGTTCCATGCTACTTTATTGATGATACCTACATGTTTTATACATACTTTATGTCATATTTATGCATTTTCCGGCACTAACCTATTAACAAGATGCCGAAGAGCCAGTTGCTATTTTCTGCTGTTTTTGGTTTCAGAAATCCTAGTAAGGAAATATTCTCGGAATTGGACGAAATCAACGCCCAGGATCTTATTTTTCCACCAAGCTTCCAGAACACCGGAGGAGATACGAAGTGGGGCGACGAGGCGCCCACACAACAGGGCGGCGCGACCAGGCCTTGGGCCGCGCGGCCCTAGCGTGTGGGGACCTCGTGGCGCCCCCTGACCTACCCTTCCGCCTACTTAAGCCTTCGTCGATAATAGTTCCAGTACCGAGAGCCACTATATGGAAAACCTTCCAGAGACGCCGCCGCCGCCAATCCCATCTCGGGGGATTCAGGAGATCGCCTCCGGCACCCTGCCGGAGAGGGGAATCATCTCCCGGAGGACTCTTCACCGCCATGGTCGCCCCCGGAGTGATGTGTGAGTAGTTCACCCCTGGACTATGGGTCCATAGCAGTAGCTAGATGGTTGTCTTCTCCTAATTGTGCTATCATTGTTGGATCTTCTGAGCTGCCTAACATGATCAAGATCATCTATCTGTAATGCTACATGTTGCGTTTGTCGGGATCCGATGAATAATGAATGCTATGTTATGTTGATTATCAATCTATCATATATGTGTTGTTTAAGATCTTGCATGCTCTCCGTTGCTAGTAGAGGCTCTGGCCAAGTTTTTACTTGTAACTCCAAGAGGGAGTATTTATGCTCGATAGTGGGTTCATGCCTCCATTAAATCTGGGACAGTGACAGAAAGTTCTAAGGTTGTGGATGTGCTGTTGCCACTAGGGATAAAACATCAATGCTATGTGTGGTGACTCGGCATACCACTGCATGGTGTAGTATGCAAGTCTGATATAACACCAATGAAACACCGTTCCACTAGTATTATATCGCTCAGAGTGGTACAACAGAAACATATGCGGGTCCAAGGCATGTCTATAGAATTACAACATTGACTCTGTTACATAAGATCATCACAGCCTCCTACTTTACAATGAGGTAAATCTGCAAATAAACTCCAGAAGAACGACTCGTAGTCTAATCCTATCACGAACTCTATTTGTAGAGTATTTGACTAGCTATAGAAGCTAAGAATAGATTCTAGCTAAGTAGGAGCTAGGTTTAGGAAGCTAGTTCCCTTCTATGGCTAAACTAGGTTTTCTCCTTGTTGGATGTGGTATCTGACTCCTCTGACAGGGTCCTGTCTCTTGAAGTAGTTGTTGACTCCTCGGCCTTCGAGTTGCACTGTAGATCCTCCTTTGATGCCTCCATATCTAAGCAGGGGATTTAAGAGTGGGATGAGTACGAGCGTACTCAACAAGTTCATTATAGGAAAGAGGTGTTTAATACACTAGCTACGGCATTAGACCAGAAAGTCTAATACCAATGCAAGTTTTCATAACCATTTCTTCAAAAGGTTGCTTTTATTCAGAAGAACTATGTCCGTCAGTCTTCACCGGTTTACTAGAACTTCATGGAGCTCCTTTCCGGCCGCGTTCGCAGTTCCATATCCCGGAACAGGGAGTGACAGGTCACGGTTCTTTACACTCTGCAGAGGTGTGTTGCTTTCCCATAAGAGATCTTAACCTTGGTGCCAACCAAGCTATAGGCTTGTCCACACTTCCTATGGTGTGAGGCCCGGTATAAGGTCATAGCCAATCATATTCCTCCGCTACCTCATATACCCACCCGTTGTTGCAAACCCCGACCCTGGGTCCTCGCCGGTCCTCTTACTCCAATTAAGGATGGACCCCGACCACGACAACAGTTCAGGTCTCTACCATGAACTCCTTCGCCGGCAGCTGCAACCCATCATAGACCGCAATAACCGTGGGGACTTCATCGGGACCCCCACCCTACCACTTGTCCTCTCTTGGATCAAGGGTACCACTTGTCCTCTCTTGGATCAAGGGTCTACGATAAAGCGCATCCGTTGATGTACAAGAGGTGGAAATACAATTGACTATTCCGTCCCACTCCAGATCTTATGGTTAACACGGGTATTACGGCACAAGAATCACTGGACGACATTTGTTGTTTAATCCTAGATGGATATAAACCCTTGCAATGGAACCTCCACCATATCAACACAATCCATGGTTCCATTGCCCACCACATAGTCATATTCATAGTTATGAAAATAGTGGTTTTGGTTTTTATGCAATAGTGATAAACATAGTACTTTGCAAGTAATTTGATAAAAAATACCCAAATGGCATGAGCAAGTGATGAACTTGCCTTTCTTGACTGCAAGATTATGTAGACAAGGTCTTCGATACGTAATAACTCCAAATTCTGAAATAGCATCATCGTCCGGTAAGGACGATGTTTAAAAGATTGGCGAGGATGCAATAATGCATAAGTATGAGATGCAATCGCTCTAAGCGTGACCTAACCCTGATGATTTAGGATTAGTGAGTTGAAATGATTTGTTTAGGGTGTGTTGCACTTTTAGAGTGATTCACAGACAAGGTTCTTATTCAGGATTGTGTTGTTTTAGAATCATAAGCAAGTGGTAAAATGCATAGTAACAATCATACACACCAAGGAATAGTAGTTTGATACGTCCAAAACGTATCTACTTTCCCGAACACTTTTGCTATTGTTTTGCCTCTAATTTGTGTATTTTGGATGCAACTAACACGGACTAACGCTGTTTTCAGCAGAACTGTTCTGGTGTCTCGTTTTTGTGCAGAAATCCAACTTTCAGGAAAATCCTCGGAATTTATGCGAAAGGTCTTATTTTTCCAGAGGACTCACGGAGCCAGAAGGGCAAGTCAGGTGGAGGCCCGAGGGCCCCAGACACTAGGCCGGCGCGGCCCAGGAGGGGGGCGCGCCGCCCTAGCGTCTGGCCCCCTCGGCTGGCCTCTGACGCCCTCCTCTGGACTACTTAAGGGGTTTCGATCTAACAATCGCAACCAAGAAGTCGAAGTCGCCAGAAACCCTCCAGAACGCCGCCACATCGCGAAACTCCGTCTCGGGAGCCAGAAGTCTCCGTTCTGGCACTCCGCCGGAACGGGGAATTGGAGGAGATCATCGCCATCATCACCACCGACGCCTCTCCATCGACCAGCCATGTTTCCCCCATCCATGTGTGAGTAATTCCCCCGTTGTAGGCCGAAGGGGATGGTAGGGATTGGATGAGATTGGTCATGTAATAGCATAAGATTGTTAGGGCATAGTGCCTAGTGTCCGTAATTGGTACTTTGATGATATTGTTGCAACTTGTTATGCTTAATGCTTGTCACTAGGTGTCGAGGGTACTCCTCGCCAATTCCCTCCGATAGGGGCTTGGGGTTGATGGAATCCTGTAGGCTGACACGAGACATCGGTTCACAGACAAGCGGGGAGAGCAATTTACCCAGGTTCGGGGCCCTCGATGAGGTAAAACCGTTACGTCCTGCCTGTCTGTTCTTTGATTATGAAGACAATGGGTTACAATGGGGTGCCGAATAGTTCGGCTGAGATCTAGTCGAGATTGCTATTGCTAGGGTTACCTAGTTCTAAGCTTTTCCTGGCTAAGATCGCTAAGATTGATCGTGTCCCTCGGCAGCCCCTCTCCTAGCCTTTATATAGGTGGCCAGGTCTCAAGAGGTCTAACCGAATACGACTAGATTTACAGTAGTTTAGATCCAATATTTCCTTGTTTGTTCACTTCCTTGTCTTGCCCGTCAAGGAATCTTCTGGTACGCCGACCTAGCGGCCCATCAGGCCTTCAGGTATCTTCATGGGCCTCCAATTAGTCAATACCGGATAGGGCAACGCTGGTTACTCGAAGGGTAATGCCCATGTCAGTAGCCCCCGAGTGTCTAGCCGAAGATAATTCGGGTAGAGACTTAATGCATGTCTTCTCCTGATATTCTTCTCCTTCATTGTCCTTGTTCATCTTGAATCTGCTTCACCTTTTTTTATCGGGTGCGCGTCAGCGCGCCCGATGGGAGTAGCCCCCGAGTCTAGGTACGGATGCTTAGAATCCGTGTGTAGACTCAAGTTGTTCTACTCGAATACTCTCCTCTGCCGAATTTTTCGCAGATTTTCATAGGTCATCCGATATACTTTCTTTACGCAAAGGATAATGAGTAATGTGCCCAACTTTTGTTGGTTAACTGCCGATGGCAAAACAACGTTACCCTACACAGAATCAAGTCCCCGGGCATGATCCTGGAGTGCAAAAAACTTTTAACGGGTGTGCACCACGTCCTCCCGATGGGAGTAATTATCGAGTCTGGGTACAAACTCAAACCTTCTTCCTTCGACTGCTTATTCTGTCGAGTCTTCTTTTATCGGGTGGGCGTCAGCGCTCCCGATGGGAGTAGCCCCCGAGTCTAGGTTCGGATGCTCGTAATCCGTGCGTAGACTCAAGTCCTTTATCCGATGATTTTTCATGTTTCCTTCGAATGCTTCTAGTTTTTTATGACGTCATTGCTGACGTGTAACTGCTGCGGGCTGATTTGACGGGTCCTGACCTGACGGCTGCCCTAGCTCTGTGCAATCATTTTTTTAGGGCTTGACCACTACACGCGTAACGATCGAGGTGGCTCCTCGATTTTCGCACAATCGTGGACGTAGTGCGCCGCCGGTTCCTCCCCTTCCTCAAGCGCCACGTGCTTACTTAACTCTTAACTTCTCCTCAAAATCTCCAAAGAGTGAAAAAATTCCTAATTTTCTCCACGGTTCCCGCAGTACCTCCTCATTCTTCTCCTTCTTCCTTCCTTCGCCATTGTCGCACCGCCACCACAGCTTTTCCAATCTTCCTCAGATCCCGCAATGGTGAAAAAGAAGAATCCTATCGCCGCCGCTAGCTCCACCAGCGGAGGTGCCACCGCCAAGTCCTCCTCTTCTCTTCCAAAGGGGAACGCTCCGAGCGCCCCTCCCCCAGCTCCGGCGCCACCAGCGCCGCCAAGCTCAATGATCAGACCTGGGGACTGGGTAGCATCAACCGTCACCAAGCGTGACGAGAAAAGGTCCCGAAGCCTAGGATTGATATCCTCCGATGCGGAAGATGTGATCCTTCCAGGTGCGATTTCTCGGCCTGATCCTCCTGCTGGATTTACTGTGATGTTCTTATCTTTCCTTCACCGAGGCCTTTCGCTCCCCATTCATGGATTCCTCCTCCATCTCTTGCGGACGTACGAAATCCAATTATGGCAACTTACCCCCAACTCAATCCTCCATGTTGCTGTGTTCATCACCCTTTGCGAGGCGTTTGTGGGTATTGATCCTCATTTCGGGCTGTGGAAGAAGATCTTCTATGTGAAGAGATACAGCAGTAGTAATGGGTACTTTGTTACCGGAGGAGTAGGTTTTGTTGCTCGCTCAGAGGTCAATTACTTTAATTTCCCAATGAGAGAGTCCGTGCAAGGATGGAGGCTGAAGTGGTTTTACGTCAAGGACTCCTCGTCACCCGAGTGTCGGCTCCCTTGCTATGCCGATGTTTCTGAAGCCAAGCCCAAGAACTCTTGGAAGAATATTCTCTCAGCCGACGAAAGGGCTTCAGCCGAAGAATTGTTTGCCAAATTCCTTCGAATCAAAGAGGCCGACGGCCAAACTATGATTGGTACAGAGGTGGCAGCAGTATTCCTGAAGCGCCGAGTCCAGCCAGTCATGGCCAGAGTTCACCCGATGTGGTTGTACTCAGGTCCAAAGGATGAAACCAGAATTAATGCTGCCGATTTATCAGAAAAGGAGTTGCTTGATGAAGTCCGTCGCCTTACTTCCTTTAACCAGGAAGATTCGATTCCGCTGATCTCTTCTTATGCTCCCCTTGACGCTGATCACCCACCATCAGGGGTATTTTTCTTTCTTCACATCTCTACTACACCTTTTTTCTTAGCCGACATAATTACCTTTGTTCTTACTTGTCATTTTTCTTCGCCAGATCCCCATGGCTTCTGAAAATACACGTGATTCACTGGATGATAGTTCTGAGGGGAGAGGCTCCTCAATCCCCGTAGATTTTCACACCACCGAGCAAACAGGTCTAGAGGATGAATATAATGGTCCGATGGATCTCGAAGTTGCCCACACTGACCTTCCCTCCTCAGCCGATAACACTTGTGTCGCAAATGGATCAGTGCGTAATGACGACACTGATCATGATACTTTTGTTGATGCAGCTGCGGAAGGGGCCAGAGCTTCGCCTGCGAAGAGATCAATCGGCGGCTTTGCCGATGAAGATGATCTCTTCGACATGTAAGTAGTTCCTTTCCAAAAGTTATACTTTGCCTTTTTAGTTTTCATACCCCTTTTATAATCTTAGTCGACCATTCACCTTGGCAGCGACGAGGGCTTTATCGAGCCTCCGCCTAAAAAAGTCAAATCTGATGCTGCCTCGCCGGTCGTGGTGGCTTCTGAAGCTTCGGCTCTTAAGGCTGCCCCCATGGCTCAAGCATCGACTGCTTCTTCCCTTTCCAAAGGAAAGGATATTTCTCCAACTGCTACCACCGCGACTCCTCTTTCTGTAAGTCCTCTTCTGATTGCAATACAGATTTCTTGGAGCGTGCCTTGTTTAATTGTTTTTCTTTCTCTCCTAAGGACATGCGAGGCGTTATTTCTTCTCTGGAGGCTTTCGCCTCCCGATTCACTTCTCTTGAAGCTGACAAGGCTCGGCTATAAGAGGAAGTCGAATCCTCTTCCTTGAAATTGGATGGCGCAGTCAAGATAGCTGCTGCGGCTCGCCAAGAGATTGATTCTCTGAAGGAGGAACTAGCCAGGCTGAAAGAGAAGCTAAAGGAGGAGGAAGCATCCAGGCTGGCGGCTGAAGCTCGGGCAGCCGAAAAGGATGAAGTCCTTCGTCAATCTTCTTTGGCCTTGCTTGGTAATTTCTGACATACTTCTGTTGAACGACGTACTTATGGATTCGAACTTTGTCAATGACTGAATTTTTTCCTTCCTTTCTGCTGCAGAGGCAGCGAACATCCCTGTCGATGCCCTGGAAAGAGTTCCAAATAACTCCCCAGCGAATGCTGTATCAACGATTCTTGCTTCTCACCAGCTTACACAAGAGCTTCTTGCGAAGGGGAAGGGTGCCTTGGCGCGGATGCACTCGATGATCTTCCCCAAGATCAAGCAAGAGAAGACCCTGGGACAGCTGATCGATACCTTCGTGGTTGACACCAAGGAGGTTATCGAGGTATTCAAGCGTACATCGCGCACTTTTGGTGCTGTCCTTGCCTTCCAGCTTATGATGGGTTACGGCTTTAAGGGTGACATCGAGGAAATGACTAAGGGGCTTCCGAAAGAGCGAGACGGGCAGCTTGTTGATTTGAGCACCTTTAAGGCGTCTGCTCTTACTTGTGCTCGTCAGCTCCTTGAACTGGTTTCATCAAGGAAGTCGTCGGCTGAACCCAGTTTATCGACTCAGACCCAACTCCCTTGATTCTTGTAACAAACTTGTGCCTTGAGCTGATGCAAAACATTTGTTCTGCCGCAAAACTTATGCTTGTAATCAACTCCGTGCTAGCAGTGTTGTTAGCACACTTTTATTATGATATCACTTTCTTGCACTTCTCCCGATGGGAGTTATTTTGGATGTTCGGCTGTACCATATCCATCATCCCTTTATAACGGTATTTCCTGCAGGTCTTCCCAGTGCCCTCGTTTGTTGACGACTCGTCGGGTGCCCTTCCTGAAAGTGATCGGATCCAGCGTATGAAGGACCGGGTCACGCAGATGGAAAAGGACTTACGCAGCACTTATGCCTTAGTTGCCATTGTCAATAAAAAGAGCGAGATTGCAGCCGACGTGGAGCGGTACATTCTTAGCGAGCTGCATAAGGCTACCGAAAGATTAAACTGTAAGTTTCCCGATCCCTTTGCTTGTTTGCTTAACAACTTCTTGTCTGAGTCTGTATTGATTCTTTTGCCAGTCATAGCTTTGAACCATGCGGAAGAGAACAAGCGGATACACGAGCGATTGCATGCTTTGACTCAGCTTTCTTCATCCGAAGAAATTTTCTGGAGGGAACACTCGAAGGCCTCGGCTGTCGTCAAATTTCAGGATCAAGTGCAACAGGTCCACCAGTTCTTCGACAAGTGCTACAAAGCTATGAGGGTAGTTTGGAAGACAATGTTTCCTTTGAATGCAGTTCCCCCTACTCTTTTGACTTTGATGTCTGAGTTTGGAAATCTCAAGAAGGTTCGGGAGCTAGTAAGAGCTCAAGTTTTTGCAGGGGCCAAGTGTACGCTTGCCCTTGTGCTTGCTCGTTATCCTTCAGCTTGCTTGTTATCTATCGCCAATGCAACTGGTGATTTTGAAGAGCTGTACCCGAAGGTTTTAGCACCCGCCCATATAATCGTCGACAGGCTTGAGGAGGAGTCAAAGGTACCTGAGGAAAGGGAAACTCCGCAAGGGTGATGTGAAGGTGTAAAGTTACTTTTGTAAATTGTATTGGCTAGTCCATCCGAGTATTAGGATTGTTGAGCCGAAACTTGTTATCTGGTTAATACATGAATATGTACTTTTTACCATGCCGTTGGCAAATATTCAAAGGAGCAAAGCTTAATTGCCCGTTGGGTGTGTGTGTATTGGTTGGTCAGCAAATCATTATGAGTGATCAGCTCGTGTTGCAGGTTTTGCTAAACCTGTTGTATGCACAACTTTGCTTTCAACCGATTGTAAACTTCGACAATCATTCCCAAATATTTCAGGTGTAATGATTCTGCCGATGAGCCCGTTGCTCTCTGATATTTCCTTAAGTGAAATATCGAGCGTGGGTTGTGTATTAGTTTTCCAAGCTCTTGCTTTGTACGGCACTCGTAGAGGCATTTGAAGCAGAGGGAAGGATTAATGTCCTCATTCTTCTTTGCAGTGCTCGTAGAGGCTTTTGCCCTGGGTGCTATCTTCTGCCGCGCGTTACGTTATGCCGTTACTTGGCAGCGGCACGGTCATAGATGCTTTAGATTACTGCAATACTTTAACAAGAATTGAAACTTAAGTGCTTATTGATAGGGTAAATACGAAACTAGAGGGCGAAAACAAGAGGCCCTGTGTAAAGTAAAGGGAAAAAATTTAAAAACTAAGGGATTGTTTTATCAAGGAAGGGGTTCTTCTCTTCTTCAGAAGCATCTTCCGATTTCTTCGTCATGCTAGTGGTTGTTGCAGTGCTATTCATTTCACAAGGTGCCTGGGCAGCGATTGTTAGCAGCTTGCCGCCCCCTACATCTTCTGCTTTGGCTACTGCCGAAACTTTTTCCGCCGATGCTTTTGCTGCTGGGGCTTCAGGAGTTGGCTTCTTCTTGGTTTCCCTGTCGAGTTTTTCCTCCTTGATTTCTTGTATCGTCAATCTGGGCGGGGGGTCGACAGTCTCTCGCCGTGGCCCAAACTTTGCAGCAATCCTTTGAAAGTCACGATCACAATTGTCCGAACGCGAGAAGCTTCCGTAGACTGTGATGTTCGTCCCGTTGTTCCCTGGCATCTTCAGCTTGAGGTATGCATAGTGCGGTACAGCCATGAACTTGGCGTAAGCTGGTCTCCCGAGTATGGCGTGATACTGTGATTCCCAATTCACGACTTCAAACTCGATCTTCTCCTTCCTGAAGTTGGCGGGTTTGCTGAAGACGACGTTCAGGTATGCTTTGCCAAGAGAGTGCATTGGTGAAGTAGGGAGTATCCCATGGAAGCGGGTGTCTGAGTCTTCCAACATTCTCATGGTGATCCCCATACTTTGAATTGTGTCTAGGAATATCAAGTTGAGTCCACTTCCTCCATCCATAAAGACTTTGCTCATCTTGAACCCTCCTATCTGTGCTTCGACTACTAGGGCGGCGTGTCCTAGTTTTGGTATAGTCATCGGGTGGTCCATTCGACTAAATGTGATTTCCTGAGACGACCACTCGACATATTCAGGAATGTTCGCCATAACACTTTCTGCCAGGTTGATTTCTCGGGTGAGCTTCTTCATCTCTCTTCTTGAAACACCTGTCCTGTGGATCATACTCATTTGCCCACGTGGTGGTGGAAACGCCTTGTTGGGTTGATGAGGTTGTGCTTGCTGGACTTGATGTTGCGACGGGGGTGGCGATGGTGGTGGTGGTAGCTGTTGCTGGCCTGCCTGCTGGATGAGTTTATGCATATCGAGGAATTGCCGACAGTCCCTAAGCAGGTGGCCAGACTTTACTTTACCATCCTTAGAATCGGTATATGAATGCAGGTAGCAAGGGGCGTTGATCTGTTCAGCGTAAGGCAATTCGGGAGTTCTCTGTTGTCGTGGTTTATAGTTGCCACGGTTCCCAGAGTTGTTCCGATTACCGTCCTGTCGATCGTCTCGCCTGTCGTCGTACCGATCATCCTGCCGATCAGAGTAACCTGCGGCCACCAGGTTATTGTCGTCGTAACTGCGGTTCTTCCTTCTCTTGTTCCGATCCCTTCGACCACCCGAATCATGCTTCGGCTGGTCATCCTCTTCATCGTCACTGCGCTGTCGTGGCTTCCGGACTTTGTCTTCGCCATCGGCCCAGCTGTTGGCGATTTCCATTAACTTGGTTATGGTTTTCGGCTTCTTGCGCCCAAGTTCTTCTATATAGCTTTCACGTCGGATGCCATCACTGAAAGCATCGATTGCTCTGTCGACAGATACGTCTTCCGCGCCATTCAGGAGTTTGGTGAACCTCCCGATATATGCGCGCATCGACTCCTTCTGCTTTTGCTGACAGTGCCGTAACTCCTCGATCCCGACGGGCCTTTTGTAGGTTGCTTGAAAGTTAGCGACGAAGGTTTCCACTAGGTCGTCCTATGACTTGATGGAACCCTTTGGTAGTCCTCTGAGCCAGGCTCGTGCTGAGTCCTTTAGGTAAAGCTGCAGGCATTGCATTGCTGCTATCTGATTCCCTTTTTGCAGGATTACTGTCTGCAGATAGTCCTCTATCCAGGATCTTGGCTCCTGCTGCCCATCATATTTGGCGGCATCGGTAGGTGTGGGTTTGAACTTCTTGGGTGGCATCGCCTCCCGAATTTTGTAACTCAAACAATCGGCTCCTCTAAGCTCGTCGTCGTTCTCCTGGGTCTCATCCGAAGAATCATTGTCGAATTCTTCCCTGGTGGCGCGTCGTCGCCTCGCTTTGTCGATCCTGCTCTGTGTAATTTCATCCCGAGCATCTCTCGCGCGATGTTTCGAACCGCTGGCCTGCAGGGTCTTTTCTGTCGGGGGGAAGACCCCGGGTAGGGCAATGGACGCGGAGCAGCCGGCTGGCCACTGGCCGGCTCGCGGCAAAGGCCGGCTGAGGAGCAGCCGGCTGGCGCCGTGGCCGGCTGGTCCGGAAGCCGGCTGGCTCTAGGTCCTAGTCGGCCTGGCTACGGCCGCCAATGCTGTAGTTGGGCCGGCTTGTACAAGCCATATCCGACTGGGGGTTTGTACCTCAGACCGACTCGAGGCTGGCGAGTCTTGCACTAGAAGGAACCGGGTTGGTGATCCGGGTTCCCAAAGTCCACGCTGACTTCATCTTCCGTAAAGCGCGGGGCACTGTGGAGCAATAGTGCCACACGCCGGACAGGCCATCATGGCACACGTCGATCCGTACTGGCTACAGTGGCTGATGGCGACAGGGACACTTCCTCTCCATACCGCTGACTTCGGCAGCCGGATGGGACAGGCCATGAGGCCTCAACGGCTCCTGACGTCAGTGCCTCGGGAAGGAGTGGAAGCCGGAGCCAGCCAAGCCGGCCAGTAGACTATAGGGTCTTATATGTAAAGTGCCGGTGCCTATATAAGCCGCACTACCCCCTCTCGTGCAGGGGATCGATCATTCTCACCTCACTTCCACCCTTAGCGCTGCCCTGTGAGAGAGACTCTTGTCTTCCTTAGCCTCCCAGGAGCAGCCGGACACAGCTCAAGGAGCAACATTGTATTGTGTGATCATCATATACATCCCTAGCAGGAGTAGAGGTGTTACCTCCATCGGAGGGCCTCGAACCTGGGTACGTCGCCGTGTCGCTCGTCCCCATACCCGCATCCGGATACCGCCGTGAGATCTCTTAGAAACCACCTTCGTTAGCCACCCTATGGCATATGCCGTGACGATACCACGACATTTGGCGCCCACCGTGGGGCCTTTAGCATCCTCGGCCGGTGTCTTCATCCGGACGGGCCTCACCATCACCACCGGCGAGCGAGTCGCTTCAGGCTTGATCTGGAGATTCGGCTCCCTCGACTGCGTCAGCGACAACGCTGGCTGCTTCGCCGACCGGCCCTTCCCAGCCGGCGGCAGCGTCATCTCCTTCGGCGGCCACGACGTCTACGTCGCCACCGTCGCACCGCCGCACTACCCGCGGCAGGTGCTGCGCTGCGCAAGCCCTCCTCCGCGAGCCGGCAGCAGCGCTCCCGCCAGCCCCGCCGTCGTGCAGGTCATGATGGCTGGCGAGGAGCTCCCCACCAAGAACCCGCGCACCCACGGCCCCAACCTGGAGCGCAACGTCGACCCCAACGCCTCCGGCTCGGGCCCGAAGGCGCCACCACCACTGTCCCGGCTAGACGAAGTCCGGGCGAAGCTGAGCTCCCCGCTCACCGCAGGCGCCGACGGCACCACCATCGAGGCAGACTTGGAGGCACACCGCCAGCTCCTCCTCCAGCAGGCCGACGAGCTGGCTACTGCCAAACGCCAGCTGGCCATCACCCAGCGCGAGTACGAGCACGCCCATGGCTTCACGCCAGGCGGCAACAACCCCAGCCGAGCCGGCATGATCCGCCGGCGAGGAGGCGGCCTAGGCGCCGAGATCGAGCGCGACGACGCGGAAGCGCCGGCTCCGTCCGCGGAGTTGCCCGTCTACAACACCCCCGACAAGAACATCCTCGCAGCCGAAGCCGCTGCGAAGGAGCTAGCCCTCCTCGAAGGAGAAGAGCTGCGCCGCCAGACGCAGCGCGTAGCTGACCTGTGCCGGGCTGCAGCTGAGCAGACCAAGGACCCCAGGTATGGTGCTTCGAAAGCTCCTCCCGTCCGCACTGCTGCAGGCAACAGCAAGGACCCCCACAGGGATACGGCCGAGTCCGCCTCGCCCGCACCAAGCCGGCACAGAGACTCCCGCGACACCCGCGCAGGTTTAAGCCGGACAAGCCGGCTGGACGGCGGCCACAGCGGCCGCAGCCGGCCACCCCCAAATCGGAACGAGGAGCATGACTCCGAGCTGGCGGCGCCAAGGCGCCAGCACAGGCCGGCTCCAGAGCGAACCGGCACCCGCCAGCCGGCACGTTCCCGGCTGGGCCCCCGCATCGAGCTCGTCGACGCCAGAGACCGCCTCGATCGGCTGGTCGAGTCCCGCATCGCGGAAGAGGAGGCGCCGGCTTGCCCCAAGTGCTTCGGGCCCCGCATCGCCAACGAGCCCATGCTCGACGGCTTCCAGCTCCCCCGCGACACGCCCAAGTACGACGGCACCGCCAAGCCGGAGGACTGGCTGCAGGACTACTCCACCGCAGTCGGCATCTCCAGGGGCAATAAGCACTGGGCGGTGCGATACTCCCCCCTGATGCTGGTCGGCTCCGCCCACACCTGGCTCAACAACTTGCCAGCCGGCAGCATCAACGGCTGGCTTGACTTTGAGGAAGCCTTCATCAGCAACTTCACCGGCACCTACCGCCGGCCGGGTCGCCCCCAGCAGCTAGAGATGTGCAAGCAGGGCCCGGACGAGACGGATCGCGTGTACCTGACGCGCTGGTTCGAGATGCGCAACTCCTGCGAGGGCGTGCACGAGATCCAGGCCATCAGCTTCTTCATTTGCGGCTGCCGGCCCAACACCATGCTGTGGCACAAGCTACGCCACAGCGAGCCCAAGTCCATGGCCGCCCTCATGGCCATCGCCGACAAGTACGCGCTGGCTGAAGAAGCCAGCAAGGCGACGGCTGAGCCAACGCCGGCTCCCTCCAGGCGGGACCACCACAAGTCGGCTGAGCACAAGCCGGCAGACGGCGCCTCCCATGGCAGCCGGCGGGACAACTACCGCGGCAAGCGTCACAGCGACCAGCCGGACCGCCGGTACGGCTCCGCCCATGTGGCAGCCGTGGCAGACAATGCGGCAGGCGGCAGCCGCCGCCAGAAGCAAGACCGGCAATGCAAGCCGAAGTACACCTTCGAGCAGATGCTCGACTCGCCGTGCAAGTACCACAGCGGCAAGAACCCCTCCAACCACACCACCTGCGACTGCCACTTCATGAAGCGGCTGACAAGCGGTGAACCTCTCCCGCCTCCACCCCCGCCCCCTCAAGCCGGCGGGCCGGGTGGCGCAGCCGGCGCAGAGAACGCCAACCTCGAGCACCACGAGGCTAACCAAGTGCACCATGGCCGATACCTGGCCGAAGATGCTACCTACATCATCTTCACCTCCGAGCCCGAGGACAAGACGAGCCAGCAGAGCCGTTCCCTCGAGGTCAACGCGGTCATACCGCCGGTCCCCCAGTACCTAAACTGGTCAGAGCAGGCCATCACTTTTGATCGCCGCGACACACCGGCTGTCCTGCCGAAGCCGGGCAGCTACGCCATGGTCCTCGACCCCACCATTGGCACGACTCGGCGCAGCGTGCGTTTTTCGCGCGTCCTAATCGACGGCGGCAGCAGCATCAACATCCTCTACCGCGACACCGCCCGCAAGCTAGGCATCCAAGAAGCCGAGCTGCGTCCCACCCCCACCGTCTTCCATGGCATCGTGCCAGGCCACTGCTGCCAGCCGATCGGCCGGATCACGCTGGAGGTGATGTTCGGGAAGCCGGATCACTTCCGCACCGAGAAGATCGAGTTCGAGGTGGTGGACCTCGTCAGTCCCTACCACGTGCTCCTGGGCAGGCCGGCCCTGACCAAGTTCATGGCGGTGCCCCATTATGGGTACCTGAAGATGAAGTTGCCTGGCCCCAAGGGGGTCATCACCATAGCCGGCGACTACCGCCGCTCCATGGACTGCGCCACGTAGAGCTCCAAGATGGCCCAGACGCTGGTCATCGCCACCGAGAACCAGCTCATCCACGACGCCATCGCCCTCGCCAAGGCCGCGCAGACGGACATGCCGGCTGCAGGCAACCCGGCTGGGATGACTCACTTCCAGCCGGCCGACAACACCAAGAAGATCCTGCTGGACCCGGCGCAGCCGGACAAGTATGTCACCATCGGTGCCGGCTTGAGCAAGAAATAGGAAAGCGAGCTCACCATCTTCCTCCGTGAGAATTGGGACATCTTCGCATGAACTCCAAAGGACATGCCGGGTGTGCCGAGGGAGTTGGCTGAGCACCACCTCCACGTCCGGCCTGAAGCCAAGCCGGTGAAGCAGCCTCTCAGGCGCTTCGCCGAAGAAAGAAGGAAGGCCATCGGTGAAGAAATCGCCCGGCTGCTGGCAGCCGGCTTCATCATGGAAGTGCTGCACCCGGACTGGTTGGCGAACCCGGTCCTGGTTTTGAAGAAGAACGGCTCCTGGCGCATGTGTATCGACTACACCAGCCTGAACAAGGCGTGCCCGAAGGACCCCTTCCCCCAGCCACGCATAGATCAAGTCATAGACTCGACTGCCGGCTGTGAACTGTTGTCTTTTCTAGATGCCTATTCAGGCTACCACCAGATTCCTTTGAATCCGGATGATCAAATAAAGACTTCGTTCATTACCCCATATGGGGCTTATTGCTACACGACTATGCCGTTCGGCTTGAAAAATGCAGGCGCCACCTACCAAAGGTGCATGCAAAAATTCTTGCAGGATCAAATCGGCAGAAACGTTCACGCATATGTGGATGATGTCGTTGTAAAGACCAATGAGACGACTACCCTCCTTGATGACCTGAGAGAAACCTTCACCAATCTGCGAAGATTCCGGATGAAGCTCAACCCGGCCAAGTGCACATTCGGCGTGCCGTCTGGCCAGCTCCTTGGCTACCTCGTCTCTCAGCGAGGGATCGAAGCCAACCCGGAGAAGATCAGTGCCCTGGAGAAGATGGAACTGCCGCAGTGCCTCAAGGACGTCCAGAAGTTCACTGGCTGTCTGGCCTCCTTGAGCCGCTTCGTCAGCCGGCTGGGGGAGAAGGCACCGCCTCGCATCAGCTTGCTGAAGAAGTCGGACAAGTTCACCTGGTCACCGCAGGCGGACGAAGCCTTCCGTGACTTGAAGCGTGTGCTCTCAACCGCGCCAATCCTCGCAATGCCGGCTTCAATGGAGCCGATGCTGTTGTACATCGCAGCCACCAATCGAGTGGTTAGCGTTGTCCTGGTGGTGGAGCGCAAAGAAGCTGGCAGGGAGCAGCTGGTTCAGCGCCCAGTCTACTATCTCAGCGAAGTGCTCTCCCAGTCCAAGCAAAACTACCCCCACTACCAGAAGGTCACCTACGGCGTGTACATGGCGGCCAAGAAGCTCAAGCACTACTTCCAAGAGCACCCCATCAAAGTGGTTGCCACAGCACCCTTGGTGGAAATCATCGGCAGCAAGGATGCCAACGGCCGGGTTGCCAAGTGGGCCCTGGAGCTAGCCGCACACACCATCCTCTACGAGGCTCGCACGGCCATCAAGTCGCAGATCCTCGCGGACTTCTTCGTCGACTGGGCCGAGATGCAGTACTTGCCGCCTGTGCCGGATTCCACACATTGGAAGATGCACTTTGACGGCTCAAAGATGCGCAACGGCTTGGGAGCCGGCATCGTCATCACCTCTCCCAAGGGAGACCGGCTGGACTACGTCCTACAGATCCACTTCGCCGCATCCAACAATGTGGCGGAGTATGAAGCGCTCATTCATGGGCTGAAGCTGGCCAAGGAGATTGGCGTGCATCGCATACTCTGCTTCGGCGACTCCGACTTGGTCATACAGCAAGCGTCTGGCGACTGGGATGCGAAGGACGCCAACATGGCCTCGTACCGCTTCCACGTCCAGCAGCTATCCGGCTTCTTCGACGGCTGCGAATTCCACCATGTGCCACGGGCAAACAACGAGGCGGCTGACGCCTTGTCCAAGATTGGCTCAACCCGGCTAGCCATTCCGCCGGGTGTCACCTTGGCGGTTCTCAAGAAGCCATCCATCACACCGTCACCGGACTCGAATTCAATATTCGTGCCGGCTGACCCGGGGGCTGCTCAGCCGAACCCGGGGGCTTCATCGCCCAAGTCGGGGGCTAACAAGCCAAACCCGCCGGCTACCATGCCGAACCCGGGGACTTCTCAGTCCAACCCGGGGGCTTCATCGCCAAACTCGGGGGCTAGCAAGCCGAACCCGCTGGCTAGCAAGCCGAACCCGGCGACCATGCAGTCGAATCCGGAAGCTCCCACGCAGGAGGCCTTGTTGGTTAGCGTATTTGAGATAAGATGCGTATCTTCATGGGCACAAGAATTCCTCTCCTACCTCACCGACGGTGTGCTGCCTGATGATAGAGTCCAGGCCAGGCAGATTGAGAGAAGGGCCAAGGCCTATACAATCATCAACCACCAGCTGTACAAACGCAGCGTAAGTGGGGTGTTCCAGCAGTGCGTCGAGCCGGCTGAAGGGATTGAACTCCTACGGGAAATCCATCAAGGGGAGTGCGGACATCACGCCTCATCCAGAGCCATAGTGGCCAAAGCTTTCCGGCACGGTTTTTACTGGCCGACTGCGCTCAGAGACGCAGAAGAACTGGTGAAGAAGTGCAACGGTTGCCAGCGCTTCGCAAAGAAGAGACACCACCCGGCTTCCACCTTGAAAACCATCCCCATCACATGGCCGTTTGCCGTATGGGGCTTGGACATGGTGGGCCCGTTCAGAACGGCGCGAGGCGGCATGACGCATCTCTTGGTGATGATTGATAAATTCACCAAGTGGATCGAAGCCAAGCCAATCAAGAAGCTAGACGGCTCCACAGCGGTCACGTTCCTCAAGGAGATCATCGTGAGATACGGCTACCCCCATAGCATCATCACCGACAACGGCAGCAACTTCTCCCAAGGCATCTTCTCTCGCTATTGCGGGGAAATGGGGATCCGGATGGCCCTATCCTCTGTGGCGCACCCGGAGTCTAACGGACAAGTGGAGAAGGCTAACGGCCTGGTCTTAGCCGGCATCCAGCCCCAGCTGGTGGAGCCGCTCGAGCGAGCA
Source organism: Lolium perenne (assembly GCF_019359855.2). Taxonomy (NCBI): domain Eukaryota; kingdom Viridiplantae; phylum Streptophyta; class Magnoliopsida; order Poales; family Poaceae; genus Lolium; species Lolium perenne. The sequence goes on along the minus strand of NC_067246.2, from coordinate 194,806,054 downwards.
GCCGGCTGCTGGATTGAAGAGCTGCCCAATGTGCTGTGGAGCCTGCGAACAACTACGAACCGCTCAGTCGGCTTCACACCATTTTTCCTCGTATACGGGGCCGAAGCCGTCCTGCCGACTGATATCGAGCACGACGCGCCAAGGATCAAGCTCTACACAGAAGCCGAAGCCAAAGAAGCTCGCGAAGATGGAGTCGACTTGGTCGAAGAGGCCCGGCTGCTGGCCGCGTCCAGATCTACTATCTACCAGCAGAGCCTCCGACGCTATCACAGCCGGAAGGTCCAGCCCTTAGAATTCCGAGAAGGAGACCTAGTGCTCCGGCTGATCCAGCGGACAGCCGGACAACATAAACTGTCATCCCCATGGGAGGGTCCCTTCATCGTGAGCAAGGCAGTAGGCAATGATTCCTACTATCTCATAGATGCCCAAGAGGCTAGAGAAAACAAGCCGGACAAGGCTGACGAGGAGACTAAACGTCCCTGGAATGTCAACTTGCTCCGCCCATTTTACACTTGAGAGCAGGAATGTATGTATCCCTTGTACTCCTTTTGTAAGCTATGAAAAAGCATGCGCCAAGAGCGCCGTTTCCGACAAGTTTTTCGCGTACTCTACTTTGTTTTGCCAGTTGGCTTACACCCTCTCACGTGGCCGGCTAAGTAACGTGATCCGGTTTCCGACAGCCGGCTTCCGATCCAGCTACAGACCGCAACCCGGCTGTCCGGCTGGCGGGAGTAAGGCCTAGGGAGCCGGCATGTGAAAGACGACTAAGGGAAAGAGTGAAAGCGAATTGACTTGTAACTTTTCATAAAAGTGCCGGATTGCCGAACTCGGCTCGTTCGACTGAAATACTGTCGGCCTCACCCAGCGGCCCGCTCTTGATCCGGCGACTGATCGCAAGTCGGACGTACGATCGGCAAGAGCAAAGCCAAAGAGTGGGGCGGATGGGAAAAAGCGAACAAGTCGAAAGAAAGCAAGTCGGCACACAAATGATTAACAAACACATTAAAGTGTGACATAATAAAAGGACGATAATATTCATAGACGCGCACCCGGCATTCCGGGGATTTAACGATTGTCTTGGCAAAAGCAACACCTAGAGACAGGTAAACTAAGCACCGGCTGGAGGAGGACCAGCCGGAGGAGCATCAGCGGAGCCGGCTGCCGGGTCATCCTCAGGCGCATCTTCCGCCTCCTCGTCTTCCATCTCCTCATCCTCGTCGTCAGACGGCGGGTTCGGGTCCGCGATGAAGAGGCCCTTGTCGACGAAGTCGGTGATGGCGCAGGCTCGGGCAAGCCGGGCAGTCTTGTACTCTGCCGGGAGCTTGTCCTCCATGCCGGCCCGCCGGTACTCGAGCTGCCCAAGATCCACCTCGTTGTACCAGGAGAGGATGAAGGACAGCGCCATGTCGGCTCCGGCGCGCGTGGCAGACTCCTTCCAGTCGAGGAAGCGATCCGGCGCCCGCTCCAGCCAGGAGATGAGGTTGGAGAGATCTTGTGGCACCGTCTCCGTGGGCCACAGCATCTGGACCAGCTCCTCAGCCGCCTTCCGGAGCTCCCAGCCGAGCTTGGTGATGGGCTCGACGCGGGCGGCCATGGATGCCATGTAGTCTTCCATGGTGAAGTACTCCACGCTGCCCTCGCCAGTCGCCCGCCTCCTAGCCTCGCGCGCATCACCAACGGCTGCTAGCGCCGCATCCTGCGCCTCCGGGAAGGCCACTGCAAAGAAGAGACACTTCAGAAATCTGTCAAAGCCGAAAAAAGCTGAAAAATGCGAATTTTCGAAGTCCTAAAGTAGGCCTGGCGGCAGCCGGCACGAGCCGACTGCCCCCAGCCCGAAAATGGATATTCCGAAGCTCTAAAGTAAGCCTGGCGGCAGCCGGCACGATCCGACTGCCCCCAGCCCGAAGATGGAGATTTCGAAGAAAAAGCCTAGCGGCAGCCGGCAAGAACCGACTGCCCCCAGCATGATGACGGAGATAGCGAAAAAATCAGTTTCTGCGGCCGGCTGCCAAACTAAGCCGGCACCCGACAGCCGAAAGCCGGCAAAGGGGAAGGAAAGAGAAACAAAAAGGCCTACCTGACAAGCCGCGATCAAGCGTGCCAATCTCCTCCACCCAGCGCTTGGCGGTGGCCGACAGCTCCGCGGACTTGGCGGTTACCTCCTGCTGAAGCGCAAGCCGCTGCTTCTCAACCTCAGTCAACCGCTTGCTCAGGTCGTCCACCTTGTCCTCCTCAGTCTTCCTGAGGGCAGCGAGCTCCTGGAGGTGGTTGGCTTCAAGCCGGCGCAGGCGCGCCAACTCCCCATCAGCCACCTTGAGCTTGGCGGTAGCAACCCGGCCCGCCTCCTCGCTCTCGGCACACTGAGCGCGGGCAATCCGAAGATCCGCCTCCAGCTGCGGGACTCTGGCGGCTTCAGTTGTAAGGCAGCCAGAAAGAAGCATCAGCCAACCAAGACTAAAGAAAGAAGACACCAAGTCGGAAGGAAAAAGATCTTACCCTTGACGGCCTCTAGCTCGCGAGCCAAGTCGGCCCGGTCAAGCTTGGCCTTGTGATAGTGGGTCACGGCGCGGTTGTACAAGTTGGTGCGCCGCTCCGTCACCGCCTAAGGAAAAAGAGAATCAGTCAACTAGACGAAACCCGGACCGGCTCCAAGCAGCCGGCCCACGCCTCGGAGGGCTACCAGGATGATAACCAGATTAAAAAACAGATGAAGCGCTTACCTTGCTTGCTTCCTCCACCTTGGCGAGGTTGGCTGCGGTCTCAGCAGCCCTGTCCTTGAGGTTGGCCTGGAAGCTGGAGAAGAACATCTTCACCGACGCCTGGCCCGGATTCCCCTCCCGGCTGGTCACCTCGTAGGAGTCTGCGCTAAGCCACGCCTGCTCCATAGTGCCAGCCGAGCCGAGGCTGGAGTCGGAGGCGGACGGCACGTGCAGAAGCCGAGCGCCCTTGGCCACATGCAGGCCCTCCAGCGGCGCCGACGGCCCCTCCATCCTCACCAGCGCGCGCGAGCCGGTGTCCTCTGTGCGCGCCGGCTCGTCCCTTGCCGGCTCCTTCCCGGCCGGCTCCTCCCTTGTCAGCTCCGGAGGCGAAGGCGCTCCGGGCGAAGCAGTCGGCCCGGTCGGGGCAGCCATCTCCAGCGCTTGAGGTGCCCCCTCCGGGCTCTCCACCAACACCACCACGCTCGGCCTGGCTCCGGCTCCGGTCGCAGGCGGCGCAGCCCCGCTGGTTCCGGCCCCGGTCGAAGGCGGCATGCCCCTGCCGGCTCCAGCCACGGGGTCCAGAAGACGAGTGCGGCGAGGGAACATGTCGTCCAGCGTCGGCTGGCGCGTTGGCTCGCCACGTGCGCCACGGCCAGGTGCCGTGGCCAGAGGCACAGCGAAGGAAGGCGCCCCCGCGGTAGGCGGAGTACCCGCAGGCGGCGGCGGCGTAGGCGCGCGCGCCGAAGGCTGTGGCGTCGGCTCCCTCCTTTGTCGCGGAGGCGGCGACACGACGCACGGAACCTGCCGGGAGCCGCCGCCCTGAGTAAACTTGATGGGAGCCCTAGCCGGATAAATAAGAAAAAGATAAGTATAAAGAGGAAGGAAAGAAAAGGAATCAAACAAGAGAAAAAGAGAACTCACCCGGCCTGCTCCGGAACCTTCTTCGGCTGCTGCCGGCGCAGCTTCTTCGCCTTCGCCTCCAAGGCGACGGTGGAGCGGGGGTCGCCGACCCGTTTCTTCCCCTTGGGCGCCGAAGTCGCCATGGTGCTAGGCGGCCTCGCGCGCAGGGGCACTGCGGGGATCGGCCCCGTGGTGGACGTCGCCGGCTCGTCGTCCTCCTGCTGCTCCGGCGAAGGATGCGGATTGTGCTCCCCCTGGCCGCCTAGGTCAGGCGCCTGCAGCAGGTCATCGTCGCCGGCCTGGTCGCCGGCTTGGTCAGCCAGATCAGCGTGATCCGGCGTCCACCTCCTTGTCGCCAGGTCGCCGTCCTCGACGTTCTGGCGGTCGAAGAGCTAGAAAATAGGATACAAGTAAGCAACAAGCCGGAAGTCGGCAAAGAGAGAAGTCGGCCACGCGGCCGCAAGCCGGAAGTCGGCCCAAACAACAAAACTTACCAGATCAGGCGGCAAGTCCCGGTTGCGGGGCACCAGCCCGTAGTTCCAGTCCTCAGGCATGTTCGCCTTGGTGATGTTGTTCACCCGGCGGGCCACCTGGGCCTTGGTGAGCGGCGCCTTGGACGTCCGGGTCGGGTCGAACTGGCCGGACATGTGCCCAATCTTGTGGGTGCGCATCTGAAGCGGCAGCACCCGGCGCTCGGCGATGGTGCAGAGGAGGTCCTCGGCAGTCAGCCCGTTCACGACGGCGGCCCCCAGGAAATCCTAGAGCTGGCTCACCTCCGCGTCCGGGTCCGTCGTGCGGGCGTTGTAGCCCCAGTTGATCCGGCCGACTGGAGGAGCCGGATTGTACTCCGGCAGGTTGATCCGGTCGAAGCCCGGATTCTCGTTGCGCACGTAGAAGAACGACATTTGCCAATTCTTCACCGAGTCGACAGTTGGAATCTTGGGGAAGGGCGTACCCAGCCGGGAGTAGATCGAGGCGGCGCCGCAGGTCCGCAGGTGGCCATCGGTCGTCTGCGCCTTGATGAAGAAGAGGCGGCTCCAGAAGTCTATGTCCGGCCACAAGTCGGCATACTCCTCTATGAAAGCCACATAGCAGCTGAGGAGGACGCAAGCGTTGGCTGGCAGGTGGTGCGGCTGCAAGCCGAAATACTCGAGGAAGTGGCGAAAGAAGTTGGACGCCGGCAGGCCAAACCCGCGGTCGAGATGCGCGCCGAAGACGACGCGCTCGCCAGGCTCCGGCTTGGGCTCCACCTCCGCGCCGGGCATCCTCGTGATCACCGTCGACGGGATCCGGCGGAGGCGCACCAGACGCTCGATGTCGTCGTCCCACATGTACGATCCCCTCCAAGACCCACTGGCGGAGGCCATTGACGAAGAGGAGGAAGAAGAAGACCACGAGAGGCGGAATGGAGAAGAGGAACCTCGCGACGGCGGCGGAGACGGCGGCGGCGGAGGGCGCACCGTTGAAACACGAGGCCCCGTGGCGCCGGCTCGTCGGAGTAGCGGCGGCAGATCGGTGGAGGTGCGCTCGCCGGAGTTCGCCAGTGAGAAGCGTTCGCCGGAGCAGCGAGGAGCAAGAGCGCGAGGAAGAGCGAGCGGAGCAGGGGCGCGAGGAAGAAGAAGTGCGGGGAGTGCCGCCTCGATCCCCCCCCCCCCCCCCGCGCGGCATTTATAGCCGCCCGCGCCGGACGGTTGGCCTCCAAGTGGCAGACGTGGCCACGTCGCCCGGATTTTCTGCGCCGTAACTCCCCCCACGATCGGTGCGGTTACCAGAAACCGCCACACCACGTCGCCCACAACCGCACCAGATCCGGAGGAGACATTGATGTGACCAGACGAACCGGCAGCAGCGGCCTGACGTCAGACCGGTCAAGTCGGGCGTAGGACCCGAGGCGGCGGAGACTCCGGCGCGCCGCAAGCGGAGCCGGACAATTAAATTCAACTCGGCCCAACACTTTCCCAGCAAGGCGGAGACATCGCCAAGACTTGTAAAAAAGCAAAAGCTGAAGAAGCGAAAATAGCGGCCGGGTAGGAGCAGCCGGCCGGAGCGAGCCGGATGAGGGCGCAGCCGGCTGAATGAAAATTCTCAGTCGGACCCTCCGGGTGCCGTCAAGTATGTTCGAGAGATCAAAAAGCCAGGAAAACCTGCCTAGGTCCTTCTAAACGTAGGACCTTGCCAGCTTCGGGGGCTAATGTCGGGGGGAAGACCCCGGGTAGGGCAATGGACGCGGAGCAGCCGGCTGGCCACTGGCCGCCTCGCGGCAAAGGCCGGCTGAGGAGCAGCCAGCTGGCGCCCTGGCCGGCTGGTCCGGAAGCCGGCTGGCTCTAGGTCCTAGTCGGCCTGGCTACGGCCGCCAATGCTGTAGCTGGGCCGGCTTGTACAAGCCATATCCGACTGGGGGTTTGTACCTCAGACCGACTCGAGGCTGGCGAGTCTTGCACTAGAAGGAACCGGGTTGGTGATCCGGGTTCCCAAAGTCCACGCTGACTTCATCTTCCGTAAAGCGCGGGGCACTGTGGAGCAATAGTACCACGCGCCGGATAGGCCATCATGGCACACGTCGATCCGTACTGGCTACAGTGGCTGATGGCGACAGGGACACTTCCTCTCCATACCGCTGACTTCGGCAGCCGGATGGGACAGGCCATGAGGCCTCAACGGCTCCTGACGTCAGTGCCTCGGGAAGGAGCGGAAGCCGGAGCCGGCCAAGCCGGCCAGTAGACTATAGGGTCTTATATGTAAAGTGCCGGTGCCTATATAAGCCGCACTACCCCCTCTCGTGCAGGGGATCGATCATTCTCACCTCACTTCCACCCTTAGCGCTGCCCTGTGAGAGAGACTCTTGTCTTCCTTAGCCTCCCAGGAGCAGCCGGACACAGCTCAAGGAGCAACATTGTATTGTGTGATCATCATATACATCCCTAGCAGGAGTAGAGGTGTTACCTCCATCGGAGGGCCTCGAACCTGGGTACGTCGCCGTGTCGCTCGTCCCCATACCCGCATCCGGATACCGCCGTGAGATCTCTTAGGAACCACCTTCGTTAGCCACCCTATGGCATATGCCGTGACGATACCACGACATTTTCTTTTGGTGGAACTAGATTATGTCCCAATATCGCAAGACTTTCCAAAGCGCCGCGGTGGGCCTGAGCCATGGATCCTTCGGGACGCTGATTAATGAGGTATGCTGCAAGATTGGCTATTGCTCCCGCAACGTTTTTTGGCCGTGGCATGCCCGCGGTGTCCGTGGTCATAAAAGACTTGGTCAGGTTTGATGTTATCTCCCTTGCGTCATCTTCCGAAAGCCTGGACAGTCTCGATCGATGTTTGCCTCCTCCGTGGGTACTTCGAGAGGCACTCCCCTGCGAGCCCCTTAATCGCTCGCTGGACCGATCTGCCGCAGATAGGCGTTTCTCGAGGGTGGCTTGCTCCTTAGACAGGCGCTCCCGATTTTTCTCCAATATGGAGCGGTAAGCATTGAGTGTGCCAACCGTGGTTCCCACCGAAAGCGGTGTGTTGTTGAGTACGGCTGCCTTGGCCGTTGCCCACTCCTCTTCTGTAATGGTGTGGTCGCTATTGTCATTGATGGCGCTATTCTCAAAACTAGCCCGCCTGCTGGAGCGGGGGGTGCGATCTCCGTCTCCCCTATTAGCGACGTAAACTTGGAGGGGCGCCACTCTTCGGGTGTCTCCTCGGGCGACGCTGCCGATGCTGTCCTCTCCCGATGAATAGTAGGCGTTGTAGATGAATGGTGTGTCGCTTGACCCTAGTCCATGCCTGGTGTCGCAGTTCATGCAGTAGTACGAGGTCGGCTCCGAGGGCACGGGGTCATCAGATCCGACCGACATGGAAGATGCCGAACGAGGAGTCGATGGCGCGGACGGACTCGACGGGCTTGTCAGGCCAGCCGAAAGGTCGGGTGTCGACGATGCGCTTGGACTCATCGATCTGGAAATAGGAGGTTCCAGCAACCGAAGAATTCCTTCTGAGTTGACGTTGTAGTGGACGCTCCCGAAAGCCATCTCCATGCTGCCTTGTAGACCAGAGAAGGTCGAGCGAGATGATTCGCTGTGCGGGGTGAATTCGTAGGAGCCAAAACGGATCGGGCTTCCCAGATGAGGCGATGATGGTGCTGATGAAGCTGCTGATGACATGACGGGTTCAGCCGATGTCCGATCTTGTGCCGACAGGCTTCCCACAGACGGCGCCAATTGTCGAGGGTACTCCTCGCCAATGCCCTCCGATAGGGGCTTGGGGTTGATGGAATCCTGTAGGCTGACACGAGACATCGGTTCACAGACAAGCGGGGAGAGCAATTTACCCAGGTTCGGGGCCCTCGATGAGGTAAAACCCTTACGTCCTGCCTGTCTGTTCTTTGATTATGAAGACAATGGGTTACAATGGGGTGCCGAATAGTTTGGCTGAGATCTAGTCGAGATTGCTATTGCTAGGGTTACCTAGTTCTAAGCTTTTCCTGGCTAAGATCGCTAAGATTGATCGTGTCCCTCGGCAGCCCCTCTCCTAGCCTTTATATAGGAGGCCAGGTCTCAAGAGGTCTAACCGAATACGACTAGATTTACAGTAGTTTAGATCCAATCTTTCCTTGTTTGTTCACTTCCTTGTCTTGCCCGTCAAGGAATCTTCTGGTACGCCGACCTAGCGGCCCATTAGGCCTTCAGGTATCTTCATGGGCCTCCAATTAGTCAATACCGGATAGGGCAACGCTGGTTACTCGAAGGGTAATGCCCACGTCACTAGGGCCCGAGTGCCATGATCTCAGATCTGAACATGTTATTGTTTCATCATGATATTCATTGTTTTATGATCTTACCTGCAAGTTGTATACACATGTCGCTGTCCGGAACCCGAGGCCCCGAAGTGACAGAAATTGGGACAACCGGAGGGGATGGTAGTGATGTGAGGATCACATGTGTTCACGGAGTGTTAATGCTTTGCTCCGGTACTCTATTAAAAGGAGTACCTTAATATCCAGTAGATTCCCTTGAGGCCCGGCTGCCACCGGCTGGTAGGACAAAACATGTTGTGCAAGTTTCTCATTGCGAGCATGTACGACTATATATGGAACACATGCCTATTGATTGCTTTGTACTTGGACACCGTTTTATTATTATCTGCAAATGCCCTGCTATGATTGTTACATGAGTTTCTCTCATCCATGCAACGCCCGTTATCCGTCCCAGTATTTTAATCCTGCTGTTTACTATAATCACTACTGCTGTCTCTGTTACTCTGCTGCTGTTATTTCACTACTGCTACTGCTATAAAACTGTTACTACTGATAAACTCTTGCGAGCAAGTCTGTTTCCAGGTGCAGCTGAATTGACAACTCCGCTGTTAAGGCTTTCAAGTATTCTTTGTCTCCCCTTGTGTCGAATCAATAAAGTGGGTTTTACTACCCGCGAAGACTGCTGCGATCCCCTATACTTGTGGGTCATCAAGACTGTTTTCTGGCGCCGTTGCTGGGGAGCATAGCTTTATTTGGAAGTTCACTTGGATTGATATTGTTCGCTGCAAATTCTCCATCATGGGTAAAACTCGCGATCCTAAAGTCGCCATATTACCATCCACTACAAGAAAAGGTACAACTCTGAGTACCTCTGCTACTCTTGATTCACCATCTGCGATAAGTCAACTTGTTTCACCGCCGCAAGCTTCACTTGCTGGTACTTCTGCTGAATCTGAAAATTCTCATAATATTGATAATGTTTCTGCTGTGCTTGATGATAGTGGTTCATTGGGATCCTTTCTAGATGCTACAATTGCTAGGTCTAGACAAATTGAAAATGCTGAAACTCCTAATGAAAATGCTACTACACCTGTTAATTCACCTGAACTTGATTATTCTAGTGATGATCCTGATGAAGATTATGTGGAGCTTAATGATGATTTTATTAATAGATGCAATGCTACTGCCGATGCAAGAAAAATTAAAAAGTTTCTCACACAATATACTGTTAGACATAAGTTATCTCCTGATCCTAAATTTGCCACATCTCCTATATGCATTAAGGATAAAGATTATGATTTTTCTCTTGATCTATCTCATATAGCTATTGTAGAGAAAACACTCTTTTGTGGTACTGAAAAAGAAAGTGCTGTAGAACACATGATTGAACTTTCTTCTATGAGTAGCTTGTTTTCTGATGATATCAAGATGCGTACTTACTTTGTCGCTAAAATTTTTCCTTTCTCATTAAAGGATGATGCTAAAACTTGGTATAATAATTTGCCTCCTGGTTCTATTAAAAGTCCAACTGATTTGCGTGATGTTTTCTTTCGGAAATACTTTCCTGCTAGTGCTCAACATGCTGCTTTACAGAAAATTTATAGATTTGACCAGGGAGATGAAGAGAAATTGCCTGAGGCGTGGGCAAGATTTTGTTCTCTTATCAGAGCTCGACCTGGACATGATTTAGAAAAGAATGATCTACTTGATATATTTTATAGTGGACTAACCATTGAGTCTAGACCATATTTGGATAGTTGTGCTGGTTGTGTTTTCAGGAAAAGAACTCCAGACGCAGCTGAAGAATTATTGGCTAAAATAGGCCGGAATCATGATGATTGGACTACACCTGAACCAACTCCGACGCCAATATTGAAGAAGAGGGGTTTAATTGAATTGAATGATGAAGATATGAGGGAAGCTAAGAAGTCTCTCAAGGAGAAAGGTATTAAATCCAAAGATGTGAAGAAACTACCTCCCATAGAAGATATATGTGATATAATTCCCCCTTCATCCATGATCGAGGTAAACTCCCTTCAACGCTTTACTAGGGAAGATATTCCGTATTCGAAACCTCCTGCTCAATGCTTAGATGAGTTTGATAATTATATTGTTAAGCAAGAAAATTTTAATATGAGAGTAGAGAATCATCTCATGGAAAATTCTCAAGCTATTAGCAATTTGCATGATATTGTGGAGAGAACCTCCAATGATGTTAAGATGCTTGTTAAACATTTTCAAATGGTTCAAACTCAAATTGATCAACTCACTAAAGTGCAAAATGACTTGTTAAAAAATAATTCTAAAGAGAAACATGCGTATGAAGTAACAACTAGAGGTGGTGTCTCTACCCAGGATCCTCTATATCCTAAAGGTCATCCCAAAAGAATTGAACAAGATTCTCAACGCATTGAACCTAGTGCTCCTTCTAAGAAAAAGAAGAAGAAACATAAAAAGGTTGTAGAATCCTCTGAACCTATTAATGATCCTAATAGTATTTCCATTTCCGATGCTGAAACTAAAAGTGCTAATGAACATAATAATGATAATGATAATGATAAGAATGATGCTTCTGATAAAGAAGAGGTTGAAGATGAACCTGAAAAACATGCTAAAAATAAAAAGTATACTAAAGAAGATTTTATTGCTAAGAAACATGGTAATGAAAGAGAACCTTGGGTCCAAAAGCAAATGCCTTTTCCTGCTAAGAAACTAAAATCAAAGGAAGAAGAACACTATAATAAATTCTGTGATTGGATGAAACCTTTATTCTTGCAAATCCCTTTGACTAATGCTATTAAATTGCCTCCTTGTTCAAAGTATATGAAATATATTGTTACTAACAAAAGGAAAATCCCCAATGAGGAGATTTCCACTATGCTTGCTAATTACTCTTTCAATGGCAAAGTTCCAAAGAAGTTGGGCGACCCAGGTATACCTACTATTCTTTGTTCTATTAAGAATAATTATGTTAAAACTGCTCTATGTGACTTGGGAGCCGGTGTTAGTGTTATGCCTTTTTCTCTTTATAAGAGACTTTATTTAGATAAGTTGATACCTACTGATATATCTTTGCAAATGGCTGATAAATCTACTGCTATTCCTGTTGGTATATGTGAGGATGTTCCTGTTCAAGTTACTAATAACTGCTTGATATTAACTGATTTTGTTGTGTTGGAAATGCCTGAAGATGATAATATGTCTATTATTCTTGGGAGACCTTTTCTTAACACTGCAGGGGCTGTTATTGATTGCAATAAAGGAAAGGTTACTTTCAATGTTGATGATAAGGAGCATACCGTCTATTTCCCCAAGAGAATTGATAAAGTATGTGAAGTCAATACTATTTCTAATGTGAGAACTATCAAAATTGGAACTATTGATTGTCCTATATATGAGCCTAAAGAAGGTTATCAAAGTCTTATGATTGGATCCATATCAATACAATTCAAGGTAACATGATTGATTTGAGGTTTATTTCTTCTCATGCTATGTAAAATTTATTTGGTGGCAAGACTTGATCAACCTTGTTAACAAATACTTTTTATATGCATAGAGGAGGTAAACAACATCTCTTTCTTCCTCCACTTGTCTTACTTGTTGTAGCATTTTTAATTTGCAAAGTTCCTTAGCTAATTAGAGATTTCGAAAATTTTCCTGGCCAGTAATAATAAACTTAATACCCAGAAATGTGCATTTTTCTAAGTTTTCAAAAATTCACAAAAATTATACCGTTGGTCCTATTTTTCGAAAATGCACCAGGGAGCATCTGGGGATGATCAGTGGGGCACCCCAGGGTGGCACCCCACAGGCCGGAGCGGCCAGCAAGGGGGGCGCGCCACCCTGGTGTGTGGGTCCCCCTTTGCCCCACTTTGGCATCTCTTCCTCCCAGACTGTTCTCTCTCCCGAAAAAATCGACACCAGCTTTCTCTCACTCGCGTTTTTGCTCAAGAGCTCGGGATTTTTCGATCTCTTTGCTCAGCCCAGATTTCTGTCTGAAATTTGGCACATTTTCTCTCTGGTATGTGACTTCTCCGATTATCCAAGTAGAATTTTGTTTGGTTGAGTATATCTTGAATATTTTGCTGCTGTAGGTAACATGTTTAGTGAGCTTGCATGCTTGTTCTAAGTTGTATAAACTAAGTTTGATGCATGATTAGTACTCTAGCAAGTTCCTATAGTAGTTCCCCTTGATTATATGTCACCAAATCAAATTTTATAATGTTTGTTGAAAAATTTCAGAAAATGGAGTGGAATAGATATCAACTAAACCAACAAGAATTGGAGGTGCAACAAGTCATGAGAGTGAACCGCGAAGAGGGAGTATACCCCTCTTACTACCCGTGCACAGATTTCATGAGAAGTGCGGGAATATTGGAAGATGTTCAGAATCTAATTTCTCGTGCAGGGTTGAATGATTTTGTTGACGGAGAACCATGCCAATATGCAAAATTGACTATGTCTGTTGTGCAGGATTTTAAGTTCAATTGGTCGCAATCTAAACCTATGGTTCAGTACAAGATTTATAATAAAACTGTCAACTTGCCATTCAATGATTTTTGTACAGCAATTAGAGTACCGCAATGGGGATCATGTGAGAAGATAAGGGGATCGCCGCGAGAGCTCTTAAGCCTCTTCGAGATGATTTGTCATGGAAGGAGTTTCTCAGAGGATGGTGGTAAAATCACTAGTATTCAACTCCCAGCTATCCGCTACTTTGCTTATTTCATTACTAAATGCGTTCTTGCTAGAAAGAATGGTAGTAAACTATATATCCAGGATTTAGCTTTTCTAGCTGCTGCACTGCAAGGTAGCAAGACTTATAATTTGGGGGCATTGATAGCTTATAGACTTACTACTAACCGTGAGAAGGGCGGAATTTGTGGAGGTCTCATCGCCTCCCGTTTACTAGCTTTGCATGGTGTAGAACCTCACCATCTTGATATTCGACTTTCCGTAGAAAGACTTGACATAGTCTCCATGATTAAACATGAATTTGTTTCTGATTCATCTAACTGGAGTAACCTGTCTTACAAGATAACATTTTACAAGAAGTCTTGGAGAACAACTAAGAAAACTGAAAAACTAGTGAGATTGCCTGCGCCTGTTCTATTTAACCTTGATTCCAGGGAGGATTGGTCAGTCACAGAAGGTGCACTGAATGCACACATAAAGGGAGGATGCCATCATGCAAGAGACAATATGGAGGAGGCCGAGGAACACCTCGACTCGTCATCCGATGCAGCAAGTTCTTCGCATCAAGATTTTGGGCATGTGGAGCCTCCACGCTTTTCTTCTGCACGGGGACCTTACTATGACTACGCCATGCATGATCCACCGGCAAGGAACAGCGACCCTCGCTGGGGTTGAACTCCACTCAGGCCAAAAGCATAAGCTTGGGGGGAGGTATACCGGCATCACTCATTCTTTGCATATTATGGTTGCTGGATACTTGTATATACTTGTTTAGTTTGTTTGAGTGGTTTTCTAATGAGAGGGAGATGATATTTGGGGAAGTGCTGCCTGAAAACAGATTCTGGACTGTTACCGAAAAAATTCTCAAAAATAGGCAGAACGATATTTTGCGAAGCCAATTTTTGTGCATATTCCCCAGGTTGTTATATAACTTTCATTAGTTAAACACTTTTCGATTTGAGCAGTGGAAGAATTTCTTAAAAATCGAGTACTGTACTGCTGTCAAGTTTGACGAATTTCTGCTGCTTTGTGTTTATGTGACTCTTCTAGTTTGCCATTTCTTGTTTTTGCTTTGCTTCTTTCCTAAAACCCAAAAATACCAAAAATATTTCTGTTGTTTCTCTTCATCATTTGTTTGTTTTGGTTTCTTGCATTTAGTTTGCTTTATTTGCTATCGTTGGTTTGCTATAAGAAAATCCAAAAAGATTTTGCTTTGTTTGCTTGTTTCCTTTTGTTCTTGTTCTCAAATTCGAAAACACCAAAAATATTTGCTGTTCTTCTTTGGTTTGTAAAGTTCATCTTGAGTTCAATGGTCTTCGGTGGCTGGAGCGTGGTTTTCATTTCATATTATCCAAGCTACACAAGTGAAAGGCAATAATGACGATCTACGACAATTGGATTGTGGTGAGAGGCTGGTATGAACTCTATTTGTTTTCATTTTTGTACATATACTCATCCATGTGAGCATGCTTAGTTGGTTCATGTGAGGTATATGTCATTTAAGAAAACCTAGTAGTTCATGATCTCTCATGTTTAGCTCCAATTTATTAATATGAGTAGCATGTCATGGATGTTTGCTTGCATTGTTTTATTCATAAGTAGGTATGGCATTGTGGTATCCTCCTCTGAATAATTCATTTATATCGACTTGGCACATGCTCACGCATGCATATGACTGAACAAAAGTCAATTAAGCCTCGATGATTTACATTGCTTCAGAGTTCTTGTATCACTTTTATGCCTCCGTTAATTTATTTTGCCGCAAGCATGATTATGACAGTTACTGCTCTCTTGATTTGTCGCTCCCCAGTCTATTGCTATCCTTCACTTGTACTAAGCGGGAACGCTGCTCGTGCTTCCAAACACCTGAAAACCAAGTTGTTCCAAAGTGTCCACCATAAATACCTATGCATGGCATTTCAAACCATTCCAAGTAAATTCTCATGCGCTACCTTTAAAACCTTCAAAATGCTTCTCAATTTGTGTTAATGTTTCATAGCTCATGAGGAAGTATGTGGTGTTTAAATTTCAACCTTGTCATTTACTCTTGACGGACTTTCATTATGGACTAGTGGCACATCCGCTTATCCGATAATTTTGCAAAAAGAGCTGGCAATGGAATTCCCAGTCCCAAATTAATTAACCTAAATAGACACTCCTCCATGGTATGTGATTGTTGGACGGCACCCGAAGGATTCGGTTAGCCATGGCTTGTATAAGCAAAGGTTGGGGGGAGTGTCATCATAATAAAACTAAAATAAAAAGGCACTCCTTCAGGGTATGAGATTGTTGGCAGGCACCCGAGGATTCGGTTAGCCATGGTTTGTGAAACAAAGGTTGGAAGGAGTGCTATATAAACACAGAAATAATTCATGGGAGCCGCTCTTGGAAGTCCGGTTGGCGAGGTAGTTGGTGTACCCATTACCATTCGTTGACAACAGCAAACACCTCTCAAAATAATTTTACTCCTGTTTTAAAAATGAAAAGCTCTAGCGCATGTTAATCCCTGCTTCCCTCTGCGAAGGGTCAATCTTTTACTTTTATGTTGTGTCTCCATTCTCTCTTTGAGCACTATCTTGAGAGCACAACTGTCATTCTTAGTACAATATGCTTGTCTCAAAATATGACTGATTGTGGTATAACTTTGATGCTTTTATCTTTGACAATCACTACTTCTAGTCTTTCTATGAACTTCAGAGGTGCCTGAGCATTTATGTTTTGCTGATCAAATATGGGCAAGCGAGATACCACTCTATCATACTCTTTTATGAATATTGCAATCCTGCTTATAGACATGATTCATGATGCTTATTATTAATTGTTGGTACCTTTCCATGATTGACATAGCTATTAGATGATCTTATTTGCATGTATCTTATTATGAACTGCCTAAGTGTTAGCCATAGCATGAGAATATTTACATCATATGAACAAATGTGTTCGTGAAAGTTCTTTTATCGCTCAGTTGTTAACTGAATTGCTTGAGGATAAGCAATAAGCTAAGCTTGGGGGGAGTTGATACATCCAAAACGTATCTACTTTCCCGAACAATTTTGCTATTGTTTTGCCTCTAATTTGTGTATTTTGGATGCAACTAACACGGACTAACGCTGTTTTCAGCAGAAATGTTCTGGTGTCTCGTTTTTGTGCAGAAATCCAACTTTCAGGAAAATCCTCGGAATTTATGCGAAAGGTCTTATTTTTCCAGAGGACTCACGGAGCCAGAAGGGCAAGTCAGGTGGAGGCCCGATGGCCCCAGACACTAGGCCGGCGCGGCCCAGGAGGGAGGCGCGCCGCCCTAGCGTCTGGCCCCCTCGGCTGGCCTCCGACGCCCTCCTCTGGACTACTTAAGGGGTTTCGATCTAAAAATCGCATCCAAGAAGTCGAAGTCGCCAGAAACCCTCCAGAACGCCGCCACATCGCGAAACTCCGTCTCGGGAGCCAGAAGTCTCCGTTCTGGCACTCCGCCGGGACGGGGAATTGGAGGAGATCATCGCCATCATCACCACCGATGCCTCTCCATCGACCAGCCATGTTTCCCCCATCCATGTGTGAGTAATTCCCCCGCTGTAGGCCGAAGGGGATGGTAGGGATTGGATGAGATTGGTCATGTAATAGCATAAGATTGTTAGGGCATAGTGCCTAGTGTCCGTAATTGGTACTTTGATGATATTGTTGCAACTTGTTATGCTTAATGCTTGTCACTAGGGCCCGAGTGCCATGATCTCAGATCTGAACATGTTATTGTTTCATCATGATATTCATTGTTTTATGATCTTACCTGCAAGTTGTATACACATGTCGCTGTCCGGAACCCGAGGCCCCGAAGTGACAGAAATTGGGACAACCGGAGGGGATGGTAGTGATGTGAGGATCACATGTGTTCACGGAGTGTTAATGCTTTGCTCCGGTACTCTATTAAAAGGAGTACCTTAATATCCAGTAGATTCCCTTGAGGCCCGGCTGCCACCGGCAGGTAGGACAAAAGATGTTGTGCAAGTTTCTCATTGCGAGCACGTACGACTATATATGGAACAGATGCCTATTGATTGCTTTGTACTTGGACACTGTTTTATTATTATCTGCAAATGCCCTGCTATGATTGTTACATGAGTTTCTCTCATCCATGCAACGCCCGTTATCCGTCCCCGTGCCTACAGTATTTTAATCCTGCTGTTTACTATAATCACTACTGCTGTCTCTGTTACTCTGCTGCTGTTATTTCACTACTGCTACTCCTATAAAACTGTTACTACTGATAAACTCTTGCGAGCAAGTCTGTTTCCAGGTGCAGCTGAATTGACAACTCCGCTGTTAAGGCTTTCAAGTATTCTTTGTCTCCCCTTGTGTCGAATCAATAAATTGGGTTTTACTACCCGCGAAGACTACTGCGATCCCCTATACTTGTGGGTCATCATAGTTGTATAATAAGTGAAGAGCAGTTGTCAATTTTATGTCCTATAGTGCATGGTTGATGATTACTTATTATATAATTCAAAAGAATAACTTTTGAAGAACATGTTCTATAATAAAGAACGAGTATGATAATTAGGTTGGTGGGGTTCTATTGTTAACTATGGTTCCAATTAGCTTTGGAGTAGATATTAGATGGATCCTAACAAGGTTGGATTCATTAGCAACTAGGCTTGAATGGTTTTACTTAAGCATAAGCAACTTCAACAATTAGTTATACATGGTTGTTATCATGGTGGGTTCATCTAGCTGGTGATAGCTCGGTAGGGTTTATAGGTCCTATAATGTAGGGTTGATGGCTATTCTTTATTTTCTTCAAAAGAATAACGTTTGAGGAACATACTTATTAAGTAATAAGGAGTATCTCAATTAGAGTTGTGGTTGACTAGGGTTTACTATTGGTTTCATTAGATAATGAACAATTGGTTCCTAAATAAGATGGTTCATAAATATCTAACACTACTAGGGTTTAGTGTGTATGGTATATGATGCACAATATTGGGCATGGTTGCTATTATGGTTCATCACAAGGGTGTGATGCTAAGCATGGATGAGTAAGGATCAGATTCTTGGTAATAAGGACTAGGGTTGATCCTATTTGATCATCTAGGTAAGATAGGTGTGTATACATGGAATACTGAATTATGGATAATAGGGCTCCTACATTTTATGTGGACAGGGCAAGTATTTAATTGCTAATTATGGTTCTATGGATCAAAAGGAAAATATCATGATCACATCTCCTAACCTAGGTTTTAGGTTAGAAACGAATTAGGGTTCATATGAATTAATGGAGCTAGGGTTCCTAATGGTATTAGGGTTTTAGGGTTTCACATGCAATGATAATGTTGTAATACCATTCAATAAGGAATTAGGGTTTGCTATCTACCATATAGTTCTATGCTTAATAACTTCAATTTTAAAGTTGAAGTTATTAATAATGTTGAAATAAAAATAATATTGAATTTGGCCTTTTATTATTTTTTAAACAATTAATAATTAGGTAATTATTAATTGGGATTTCTATTTTCATGCCCTCGGGTCCTTAGTTGTACTCAGTTTTCCCCAGCTCCTTAGTTTTTCCTCAGTTTTCCCCAAGCCCTTGTCTGTAACCCGCAGAAAGAGCTCGGACGGAAGGAATCCCGTTTAGTTGACGTTGGTTGGTGCTGGCAAGTGGGGCCGCTGTTGGTGCCCCGCGGTGGACACGTCTCCACTTATCCAGATCATCATGGGACCCACAACTTGTCCACGTTAGCGCGCCGGACCCACAGCTTACCCAGGTGACCGTTGCAAAATGGGAGCCCGAGCCAGCCCCGCGCCCGTGCCCGTGCCATTGCTTCCCCTTTCTTTCTCCGCGCCCCATTGTTCTTCTTCTCCGCCAGCGGCAGCCCTTCTCCGGTAGGCGGGTGATGTCTAGTTTCTCTTCGACCTCCCGTTCTTCATGGCCGCAGTATGGACCCGTGCCTTTGACAAGATGCCCTGACTGCCCACGCCAGGAGCCTCTGAAGCGGTCGATCTGTAAGACGGACGAGAACGGCAACCGTGGACGTGAGTTCGTTGCATGCGAGAGCTTGCCATATAGAGAGGGGGATAAGGT
Organism: Lolium perenne; assembly: GCF_019359855.2. Classification (NCBI taxonomy): domain Eukaryota; kingdom Viridiplantae; phylum Streptophyta; class Magnoliopsida; order Poales; family Poaceae; genus Lolium; species Lolium perenne. The sequence goes on along the minus strand of NC_067246.2, from coordinate 194,786,943 downwards.
TAGATCTCGCTCCAATTTCTCTGTTTTCTCTCGATTTTCTTGTTATTCCCTCGAATTTGGGATTTAGGGTTCACGTTGTTGTTTTCAGATCTTGAAGAAATGCGGGCATTTCGAGTGGATCGATGTGTACGTTCGTAGGCTTCGGTTGCGGGAATCAATTGGCGCTATTGGGGGCGCAATTTGGGAGGGGGACTTGCTGTAGAGAATGCGGCGGAGAGAGGAGCCGTTCCGATTATGCCTAATGCTCCCAATGCAGAACTGGTGGAAGTGAAGGGAGAAGTAAAGAAAATGAACAAGCAGTTAAGGCAGCTGATCGAGTTGAAGAAGCAAGCTAACCTGATGGCTGGTTTTTTTTTGTTGTATAATTACGATCGGATTCTTATCATTGCTCACCCGGCGCTAGAAGTTGTTACAAGGGATACCTTACAAATCCATTATTCAGTTACATGTACTTGTAGTTGTTTTCAAAGTTAGTGTGTGCATTCACCGAAATTACCAACTATATTCCCTAAAAGAAAAGGAAAGCTAAAGATAGTTGATAATTGTTAGAGGGTGACGAATAATGCAATCACCGAAATCCGCAAATATGTATGCCTCGTGTTTATACCAAAATTATACCACTTTTAGGCCGTTTCAAAATACCAATACCATATCCCAAACTATATTCCCTAAAAGAAAAGGACAGCTAAAGATAGTTGATAATTGTTAGAGGGGTGACAAATAATGCAATCACCGAAATCCACAAATATGTATGCCTCATGTTTATAACAAAATTATACCACTTTTAGGCCGTTTCAAAATGGGATCCCTTTCAAAATAGGGTCCCTTCAAAATACCAATACAATATCCCAAACTATATTCCCTAAAAGAAAAGGACAGCTAAAGATAGTTGATAATTGTTAGAGGGGTGACAAATAATGCAATCACCGAAATCCGCAAATATGTATGCCTCATGTTTATAACAAAATTATACCACTTTTAGGCCGTTTCAAAATACCAATACTATATCCCAAACTATATTCCCTAAAAGAAAAGGACAGCTAAAGATAGTTGATAGCAATCACCAAAATCCGCAAATATGTATGCCTCATGTTTATAACAAAATTATACCACTTTTAGGCCGTTTCAAAATACCAATACTATATCCCAAACTATATTCCCTAAAAGAAAAGGACAGCTAAAGATAGTTGATAATTGTTAGAGGGGTGACAAATAATGCAATCACCGAAATCCGCAAATATGTATGCCTCATGTTTATACCAATACTATATCCCAAACTATATTAAGTGGCAAACTCGTTATTGCACATAAATAGAGGGGTGGGCATTCTCCACCGACAGAGAGAGAGAGGGGTGGCCACGAAGAGAGAGAGAGAGAGAGGTTGCCACGAAGAGACGGATAGGGGTATACTGCCCGTTAGATCAGTGGATCAACGGTTCGTGGAGTCGATCCGTGTGACAACGGCTCAACCAATCAGGATAAGTTTGGGCTTCTCCGAGCATTTGTGACAGGACTTGAGGGAAAAACTGAGTAGTACAAAGAATCCAAGGGCACATAAATAGTAAATAGACTAAGGGATTCAAACAAAAGAATTACAAAATGAAAAATGTGTGTTTTGTACAATATAATTCATATTGGGCTACATCAAATTATTTGCAATTCAAATATACATGAGTGTGACAATTATGGCATCATTTAGACAAACTATGTTTTGGGAAAGATGTTTTGCAAAGGGGTTTGGGTGGAAAACCAATCATCTTCATAGCTACACTAGTGATTCTGAGAAGTGGCAATTTGTGGTAAAACTTGATTTATATATGTTTGTTAAGGTTTTCTAGGTGGCAGGTTGCGTAGGAAGACTCCATGAGTAGTTGCCACTATGTTTTTATTTTTTGGATTTTTTTGCGCATGAAATGACTCAATTAGCTATGTTAATCTCATTTGTTGACTCTCTGTTGACCAGCTACTTGAGGGTAAAACTGAGTATATTGCACTTGCCGGTCTAAGTCCTCGAGGGGAAAACTGAGTACAGATAAAATTTCTGTATAAGGCCTGAGGTTATAACTGAGTACACCAAACGTCCCAGGGTTAGACTCGTGTAGCGGTGCACGCTGCAGCCGTGCATAGCGGACGCGTGTTGCGGTACACGCCACCTTCGTCTTTATAGAGCCCCTCTTTCTCTCCCTCGACGCACGTTCTCACTGGCTCACTGCAACCGCCTCTCCTGTCCCATCATCTTCTCCACAACCGAAGAAAAAACCCCGAAGAAAACCGCCGGCGATGGAGAAGAATGAGATGCCCATTGTCGGCACATCAGCCGCCGCCCCCGTCCAGGCCCCTGTCGCTGCTTCCAACGTAGCAACAGGCGCATCGGCCGCCGCCCCCGTCCAGGCCCCTGTCGCTGCTTCCAACGTAGCAGCCGGCGGATCGACCGCCGCCCCCGTCCAGGCCCCTGTCCCTGCTTCGAACGTAGCAGCCGGCGGATCGGCTGCCGCCCCCGTCCAGGCCCCTGTCGCTGCTTCCAACGTAGCAGCCGGCGCATCGGCCGCCGCCACCGTCCAGTCCCCCGTCGCTTGGGACCCGTACGAACCAGTGCAATACGACGCGTCGGAGAACCCCTACGATACCAGCATCGTCGACAATGAGCCGGAGGTAACCCTTTGTTCCCTTGTTCTTATCTCATTTCAATCATTTTGTGTTAGATCTAGCGTTATTACGGTTCGTCTGTTCCTAGTTCAATCCTTTTGTGTTAGATCTTGCGTTATTACTGTTCGTCTGTTCCTAGTTCGATCCTTTTGTGTTAGATCTTGCGTTATTAGTGTTTGTGATTTACTTTTGTTTAAGATTTGTGCCGATGATGATGAATATTTGGGCATAAATTGATTCAGGGTTTGGTCAGTAAACAATTGGTGTGTACAAATTTGTTGTGCATGATCTTTGGTTTGCTGACTCAAATCCTGGATATAAGTGTGTCCAATGTAACTGAGGCTACCTCTTTTTTTCGAGCCCATATTATCATGCATGATTTTTTGTTCACTCTCTGTTCCATCATCGTTGCAATTGACTCTGTTTTTTTTGCACGATCTTTGGTGCTACGTGACAGGTGCAGAGCAGCGACGTCGACAGCGACGACGAGTCCTTCCACACCAAGACTCGTCACGTCCTCAGGAGGCTGCAGTCCGGCCATTACGATGGCCCCTTTGCTCGAGGCATTTACAAGTGCCCCTTCTGCAACAGGAAGCTCCGCGCCACCGACTTCAACTCCCTAGTGAACCATGCTGAATCCATTGGCAAATGTGGCGCTAGAGTTCGAAGGACCGTGAACGTGCATGCGTACATGGCCAAACACAAAGCACTTGGGATTCACCTGCGCAACCTCCAAGCGAGTCACACACGCTACCTGGAGGCGTTGAACGTGCCTACTGCACTCTCTGTATGTGACTGCTCTATCTGTAGAGCAGCTTAAATTCATGTAAAATGTAGCTTATGTTGGATCTATCGATACTACTTTTGGATCTGTCCTGAATATATCTATGTTATGTTGGTTGCTGTATGCAGCTTATCCTATATTTTCTATCTGGATTTGTGCCCTAGATTTCCAACCTGATTGGGTAAAAACGAAGGCATAAAGAAATGAATGGCGTTAAAAAACAGAAGGACAAGCTGCTCTAGATTTGCTACCAATTTGGGCTATCAAATATGAATGAGATCAAGCGAGAGAGAGGAAAAAGGTACATTGAAAACTGCTAATCTGGGCGAAAGAGACAGAAACCACTCGTGCTCCCGTCCCGGACCCACACGGCTCCACACGCTACGGCCCCACAAACATGGTCTCGTCCTGTCCCACGCGGTCCCTTCCTACCAGCCCCACACGACGCGGTCCCACACGACGCGACCCCACAAACGACACGACCCCACTCGTCAGCACGGAACGGTCAACTTAACGGATTCCTTCCGTCCGAGCTCCTTCTGCGGGTTCAGACAAGGGCTTGGGGAAAACTGAGGAAAAACTAAGGAGCTGGGGAAAACTGAGTACAACTAAGGACCCGAGGGCACGAAAATAGAAATCCCTTATTAATTAGGGTTTAAATCTCTCTAATAATGATTTAACGAATAATAAATAAAGAAAATTAGTTTTCATGTTTTTCTTTATTTATTTATTGGTTTTTATTTAATTTGGAAGATTTTCCTAATTATTGAATTTTAATTGCATTTAGAATTAAAAGAAATGACTTAATTATTAAGTTTAAAACAATTAAATTTTTATTAAAAATAAAATTTTCATATTATATTTTTATTGGATAGATTTTATTTTTAGGATCATTCTGATATCTCATTTATATTTTTCTGATTTAAGATGAATTTTCTAAATTTATTCTAAGTTTCAGTAATTATGGGGTTTAAATATAAACGGAGAATTACTGAACACACCCGACTGACTCTACCCGTGGTCACTGACTAGTGGGGCCTAGTTCCAGCGTGGCAGCCATGTTGGCGTGGACTGGTCAACTGGCTGGCTGTGCATAGAAGCACACCGCCGGCGAAGTAGATGGCGACGGCGCCGCCAAACTATGGCTGAAGGCGGTGTGAGACCATCCACGTTCAACGCGCAACATTTTTACGCGTCGGACAAGATGCTTGTAGGATCAAATGGTCAACAGAGGCGGTGGTGATGATCTCCGACATGGCGGCGCTCGCTGGCCCGATTCAATAACGAGCTACGGTGATCCGTAAGATGAAATAGAAGACTTAGGTGAAGCGCGGGATTACCCTGAGGACGATGAGATGCTCGACGAGCTCGCAGGTGATCGGAGACGGACGAATCGTCCACTTTTCCGTCGATCACCGGCGAAAGGGAATGTTGATTTTCCAGCGATTGAGGCTTCCCCTCCTCGATTCCTGTTGCCAGAAGGTTTCCCGCGGCTTCACGCTCCTCCTCCGCTACCCCACGGACCAGGGGATGGTCTGAGTCGACAAAACCGTGCTCGACTCCGGCGGCTACTGCCAGATGGTGGTGGAAGATACAGAGGGTTAGAGGATGATTGAGTTAGAGGTCAAGTATTAGGGTTCTCTGGCGGATCTCGGAGAGTCTTTATAGCTCAAGGCAGCCTCGGAATCGGCAGCAATCCGACGCCGGCGGCCCGGATACAACGGTGGTGTCGGTTGCGATTTTTGGACGGAATCCAGAGGTTCCAATTGGCCGCGGATGCAGAGGGTATTCGTCTCAGCTTTGGTACGGTCGTTGGCGTCCGGGGATCCTTATCATCGACGAGGAGGTGGAGCTGATCGGCGTGCTGTCGATATCCTGTGCGTTTGAGCGAGACGGAAACGAAGACGACGACGTCTTCCTCACGAGCGGATAAGGAAGGGTAAGTTGGGCTGGGCTTCGTTGGGCTGTGCGGGGGCAAGTGCGGCTGGGCTGCTCTAGGGCTAGTGATGGTGGGATGCTCGCCAGGTAAGGTCCAGGTAAGCTTCTCTTCTCTTTTCCTTTCTATTTTTATTTTCTGTTTTCCTTTTCTATTTTACATTCTGTTTTTAATTCAAACTTAAGTCATTTTATACCATGCAGGTATTTTATAATTTGAATTCCATTAGGAATAAGAAAAGGATACATGCATTACTGCATTGTTTTTGAATCACATTCAATATATGTGAGCCTTACTTGTTAAGGTCTTGTAGGTTTTATTATAACTCCCTTCTTAGGTCTAGCACTAACACCTTGAAATACCTAGAGTAGATACTACTCTCATTATGGTTTGGTTCTAATTATAAGGATAAGTGGTTGGTAACCACACAGGGGTTTAATTATATGGTTTAGCATTGGGTGTCTCATATGTTTGATAATTGAAGCATATGATTCAATTAATGAACAATTAGGGTTCTAATCCTATTCTCCTAATTGCACATGGTTTGAATCTCTGTAATATCCCAGGTAATGGGGTTACAAAAATAGAGGAAACAGATGTGTGCATTGCATTCATGCATAGAAAATCTGGGGAATTTTTGCGCTTTAAAGTAAAACAGTCACAGTAACTGAAGTTTCACTTGACCTTGGTGGAATTGAAGTAGCTCATCAAGTCAAGCGCTGTAAACCTCAATGTGAATTTGGTTAAAACATTGTTTTGGGTAGAGATGATTTGATCTAAGGGGTTAGATCAAATGGAACTAATAATCAACACAACAACACTTTACTCAATGATCAATTGCTTGATCTTATAAAAGATTATAATATGGTAATCCTTGCCACAACATATGAACATCCATTTAATTGGAAGTCAAGTAACAGTAAAATGGAGAAACCATTCTTGACTTATCTTTTCCATGTCTTAAACTAATCCTTGATCCTACCATGAATCTCATGGTATTCATTTTACTTCATCCTTGGAAACAAGACAAGGAGATCCAACCAAGGATTACATATCTTTCTCTATTTCAAATTATTATACATCAAACCCAGAGAGGTGAGAGTTCTATAGTATTTATTAGAGAAGCAATGGAAAACCTTAAGCTAAAATCTTAGATATACATTCATGTAATCAAATCATCAGCTTTCAGAGAAACCCTAGGATGTTATTCAAGACAATCCCTAGAGAGAGAAACCATTTATGTTAAACATAGATATTGATGATCACATCAATCTCTATGGAGCCTAACCTCAGATTAGTATTAAAGACCTTCCCAAATGAGAGAGAGACCACTCATACCAATATTAGATTTACCTATTTAAGAATCAAGGACAACCTTTGAACTAAAGTATTAGGAACAACAATTTCATCTTGGAATGATGAGATACCCTGTTATCACATGGAATAATACCATATCCATGAATTAATAAGGTGAGGAAGAGACTAACCCAACTAAGCTAGACAAATGGAACCTGAGATTAAATACCTATTGAGATGTTGTGAATACACCATAAACCCTAGAATATCCTGTTCCTATATGAAAGAGCTCAACATATGGTATTATACTCCAGATAGTTGAGGCAACACTTGAAATTGAAGGGAGAGAACTATCCATATAACCAGATGAAATCATCATGCCTTGAGTAGAACCCTAAGTAATTATCTCAGGGAATCTCCTGGGATAAAAAATTATTGAGGCAACCATAGTAGTCCCATTCAAGAAGGTAAATTAGGTGTACTATACCTTAGTTGATCAAGACAATGCTTGATCATAGAAGAGAGAAACCCATTTAATGAGAGATACCTTAGGAAGCCAAACTTTGATCATTATAAATAGAGTGATGATCATAAACCCTAAGAACTTGAGGTAGAGATATTAAGAACAAGTTGATCATGCCTAATCCATGATCATGCTCTTGAGATATGTGAGGATAAGTTAAACCCTAATAGGATAAGCAGATATCATTCACCACATGAAATCAAAGGGAGGTAACTAGTAAGAAACCCTAAGCTTATATTCCAACCTTAACTTGTGAATCACATGGTGATCATCAGTAGAACCCTGTCACATCTGTATTCCAATTATTCCTCAATTAAAGGACCTAAGAAAACCTTAGAGTAACACTCCATACTTTATAAGGAGAAGAAACCATTAATCCATATAACCAAAGTTAACTATAAAAAGAACCATAACCACCTTAGTTACTTTAATGATAAATTGAGGATAGTAATAGAAGTTAATTGGGATTAGATAAAACTAATTCTCAAGTCCTTAGTAATTCAAGGAGAACAGAAACAATTAAGCAAGTAATCATATTACCTTGGTTAGGGGAGAATAAACCCTAGCAAGTGCAATATGGTGTCATCCCAACTCTACAAACTAGAAGTACATCTCAACCCTAGTTTATGTATCACTATGGTGATCATAATATAAAACTAAAACCATGCCTAAGCTAAAATAGGAATAAGGGAATTGTTCAGCCAACCTTGAAATGAATCAAGATACCAACTTAACCTATTTTTCAAGCCATGCTATATAGGTGCAACTAACTACTGTTTCCAGATAAATAGAAGTCTAATGAGAGGAATAAGATCCATCTTAACCATTTTAAAAGAAAGGGTTTAGAAGATGAGATTAATACTGGAAGATAGCCTAAACAATTTTCCAAATCCTTAACAACCATGATCACATGAAGTAATGTCATGGGATCATATTCTTAAATAAGAAACTAAATAATGAGCTATGCCTTGAAAGTTGTTTCTTGCAAGGTAACATAAACCTAACTATCAACAGGTACTTAAAAGGGCCAATTGGAAAATAGTTTGGACCAACCTAGATTGATATTGAAAATTATGACTATATAGATGCCCATTTCCAATCTCTAATAACATTTAATAAACAAGGGTGTAATTAAACATATATAATATTTTTAAGATCTTATATGAAGCTATATCATTATCTTTATAAACTCCCAAAAGGATCCATACATTTAAAATCCTGCAAAACAGATTTGAAATAAAACAGAATTCAAAATAGAAAACAGGAAATAGAAAACAGAAAAAATAGGAAAATAGAAAAGAGAAGGGAGCCTACCTGGCTTACCTGAAGGGCCACCGCAGCCCAGCACGAGCCCATCAGCACGGCCCAGTCCACCATCAGAACCGATCCACTTACCGTTTTGTCGTGGAAAAAGACGAGACGAAGGACATCGTCTTCGTCTTCTCCACCTCGCCCTCAGGAGGTCTACACCGCGACGGGAAGGGACACGTCCCGTGGTCGCCGCCGCCGACGCTGACCGCCAGCACACGCCAAAGCCCGTATAAAAGGCGCAGAAGCCCTTCCATTCCCCTCTCTTCGTCTCAAACATCCCAATTTTGGAAACCCTAGCTCCCGGACCACCACCTCTCGCCGCCGATTGGGGAAGCCCTAAGCCCCGCCGTGGACGCCATCGTCACCGCCATACTCCACTTGCTCTACTGGCGCGAGGAATTGAGCCGAAGCGTTCCGAGGCGACCTCACCGAGCTCATCCTCTTCGCTCCCGGCCATCGTCTCCATCGACGGTGGAGTCGCCGTCCGGCCACCTCTACCTCGCCTAAGCGCTCCTACGCATTCGTGGTGAGCCTTTGCTCCTCGTGGCCCAATCCACTCTTTCCCTAGCATCCTGTACCGTGCTATCGCCGGAGAACTGCGAGCTCCGCCGCTCGCCGTTGTCGTCGGGCAAACGCCGGTGACCAAAAATAGGTGGCGCCACCATCATTAGCTTCCCCATGTCACGTAGAGTAACCAGAGCATCCACTCGAACCCGTAGATCACCGGAGTCTCGCCGCCGTCGTTAAATTCCCGCCGGCAGAGAGCTCCCAGAACATTTCTTCGATTTTGACTCCAGTCAATGGCCACGTGGCATGTGACGTGGCTAGGACCCCACCAGTCATTGACTGTGGTTGTACCCTGGCCGGGTACGTTTAGCAGATTTCCTTTTATTTCAAATTCAATAATATCTGCAACTTCAAATAATTGTAGAAAATTCATAAAAGCTCAGAAAAATATAAATGAGATATCAAAATTCTTATAAAAGAAAAATCTATCCAATAAAAATATAATATGAAATTTTTATTTTTAATAAAAATTCAATTATTTAATACTTATTAATTAAGCCTTTTCTTTTAATGCAAAATGCAATTAAAATTCAAAAATTAGGAAAACTTTCCAAATTAAATAAAAACCAGTAAATAAATATAGAAAACATTAAAACTAATTTTCTTTATTTGTTAAATTGTTAAATCCTTATTAGAGAGATTTAAACCCTGATTAATAATTATCCTAAATTATTAATTGTTCAAAAATAACAAAATGGCAAATTCAATCTTATTTCTATTTGCAAACTATTAATAACTTCATCCATAATGAAGTTATTAATCCAAGAACTAATTGACAATTAGTAAACCCTAAGTTCCATATTGAATTAAGAACACTAACCCATAATTTTAGGTGGGATACTAAAACCCTAATACCATTAGGAACCCTAGCTCTATTAATCCATATGAACCCTAAATTGCTCCTAAACCTAAAATCTAGGTTATACCATGTGATCATCCTACTTTCTTCCAAATCATAGAACCATAGCAGCAACTAAATACGTCTTGGCCACATAAAATGTAGAAGACCTATCACTAATATATGGGTATCCCATGTGTTCATCCTCATCAGACCTAACTAATCAGGTAGGGTCAACCAAGTGAAAACCCTAGATCCTATTACCAAAGCCATCATCCTTATTTATCCCTATTTAGCATCACACCAATGTGATGAACCCTAATAGCAACCATACCTACTATTTTACATTACCTAACCATATTCCACTAAACCCTACTAGTGTTGGATACATATCAACCATCCTATTTAGGAGCCAATTATTCCTTACTTAATAAGAACCAATAGTAAAACCTAGACCACCTCAACCCTAATTGATATACTTCTTATTACTTAAGAAGTATGTTCTTCAAAAGTTATTCTTTTGAAGAAAATAATGAGTAGCCATCAAAGCTGCTTCATCGGATCTATCAACCCTAGCCAACTATCACCAACAAGATATACCACCTTGATAGCAACTATTGGTAATTAAGATGTTTAGGCTTAATTCAACCATACAAGCCTAGTAGCTGATGAATCCAACCAGGTTGTGATCCATCTACTACTTACTCCAGAAAACAATTAGAACCATGGAAAACCATAGAACCCCACCAACCTAATTATCATACTTGTTCTTTACCAAAGAACATGTTCTTCAAAAGTTATTCCTTTGAAGTATATGATAATCAATCATTAACCATGCCATATAGTACTAAAACTAACCACTGTTCTTCACTTGTTAACTTTATGCCAATTATCATTCTTTGTGTGCTCAATTGATTTCTATGCTTTATTATCTACCTGCTTATAATACCAAGTAATCACACATGAATAAGAACCTTGTATGTGAATCACTCTAAAAGTGCAACACACCCTGAACTAATCAATACAACTCACTAATCCTAAAATCATCGGGGTTAGGTCACGCTTAGAGCGATTGCATCTCATTCTTATGCATTATTGCATCCTTGCCAATCTTTTAAACATCGTCCTTACCGGACGATGATGCTATTTCAGAATTTGGAGTTATTGCGTATCGAAGACCTTGCCTGCATAATCTTGCAGTCAACAAAGGCAAGTTCATCACTTGCTCATGTCATTTGAGTACCTTTATCAAATTACTTGCAAAGTACTATGGTTATCACTATTGCATAAAAACCAAAACCACTATTTTCATAACTATGAATATGACTATGTGGTGGGCAATGGAACCATGGATTGTGTTGATATGGTGGAGGTTCCATTGCAAGGGTTTATATCCATCTAGGATTAAACAACAAATGTCGTCCAGTGATTCTTGTGCCGTAATACCCGTGTTAACCATAAGATCCGGAGTGGGACGGAGTAGTCAAAAGTGTTTCCACCTCTCGTTCATCAACGGATGCGCTTTACCATAGACACTTGTATCTGTCAGGGGCGAGCGGTAGGCTGGGGAAGCCTTAAGTCCCCACGGCATTGTCCGTAGACACTTGTCGCCCGAAGAACAAGCGGTAGGCTGGGGAAGCCTTAAGTCCCCACGGTATTGCGGTCTATGATGGGTTGCAGCTACCGGCGTAGGAGTGTATGGTAGAGCCCAGCATTGTCGTCGTGGTCGGGGTCCACCCTGAAATATATGGGAATAATGGGACCGGCGTGGACCCAGGGTCGGGGCATGCAACAAAGGGTGGGTGTTCGAGTTAGCGGAGGAACATGATTGGCTAGACCTTATACCGGGCCTCACACCATAGGAAGTGTGGACGGGGAAATTGCACGGTTGGCACCAAGGTTAAGATCTCTTATGGGTAAAGCAACACACCTCTGCAGAGTGTAATGAACCGTGACCTGTCACTCCCTGTTCCGGGATATGGAACTGCGAACGCGGCCGGAAAGGAGCTCCATGAAGTTCTAGTAAACCGGTGAAGGCTGACGGACATAGTTCTTCTGAATAAAAGCAACCTTTTGAAGAAATGGTTATGAAAACCTGCATTGGTATTAGACTTTCTGGTCTAATGTTGTAGCTAGTGCATTAAACACCTCTTTCCTATAATGAACTTGTTGAGTACGCTAGTACTCATCCCACTCTTAAATCCCCTGCTTAGATATGGAGGCATCGAAGGAGGATCTACAGTGCAACTCGAAGGCCGAGGAGTCAACAACTACTTCACGAGACAGGACCCTGTCAGAGGAGTCAGATACCACATCCAACAAGGAGAAAACCTAGTTTAGCCATAGAAGGGAAATAGCTTCCTAAACTTAGCTCCTATTTAGCTAGAGTCTATTCTTAGCCTCTGTAGTTAGTGAAATACTCTACAAATAGAGTTCGTGATAAGACTAGACTACGAGTCGTTCTTCTGGAGTTTATTTGCAGTTTTACCTCATTGTAAAGTAGGAGGCTGTGATGATCTTATGTAACAGGGTCAATATTGTAATTCTATAGACATGCCTTGGACCCGCATATGTTTCTGTTGTACCACTCTGAGCGATATGATACTAGTGGAACGGTGTTTCATTGGTGTTATATCAGACTTGCATACTACACCATGCAGTGGTATGCCGGGTCACCACAGTTGGTATCAGAGCAAATGCTTTGACCCTAGGATTAAAACCCTTTAAAGGAGACCTATAGGATTGGTAGTGTCTATAGGAAGTTGTCCTAGGTAAACCAAATACAACATATGACTTGAGATGGATATTCACTTGAGAATAATCCTGACACACTTGAGTCAACCTTTTTACCTATGTTTCCTAAGTAAAGTTAGTTAGCTAATCCCAAATATGTAGGACACCATTAAATCCTTCAAACAATAGATGAGTAGACCACAGTTGGTATACAATACATGGTAGTCCAAAGAGAGGATACAACCATAAGGAAGATATCCTATTGGAAGATGTGTACCAACACCTGTCATGAATAAATAAGAGATATCCAGACCTGCCATAGGAATACTATCAAGTGATGGAGATAATTAAAGTATCCTATTAGAAGGTGTAAACCAATACAAGTAATGGGTAAATAAATTATCCAAACTTGTAAAACAAATGATAGTAAGTGATAAATATAAGTTAGATAAAATAGTATAAACCATGATGAGTCAATCATGGAAGGTAAGGAAGAGAGATAGGAATAAAATATGCCAACTTACATGGTAGAGTTGTTAATCATATATGATTCACCTGAGAATCGTTATGTGATGGAATAGAATATCTTAAACATTTAGGAGGAGAACAATAAGAAGCGAAACAATAGAGCAAGATTTGTGTTCCAAAACCATGGGAAGTGTGCCAAGCACATCATGACCATATGTTTATGGTAGAAACACTTGGAAATATAGCAACTATATTCCAATAGTTATGTGTTTAGAGTAGCCATAACTTAGACATATCATGTGAAATAGTCCTCAACAAAATGGAAGCTAAGTTAGTACTTCCAAAGAAAATTAGGTTAACCTCAACTATCCTAGACCACTTTGTTTCAAGTTTATCTCATTGCAATTGTGCAATTAAGATAAATGTTGAGACAAATAGTAGAATGCCAACTATATGTGCTAAGTATCACGATATAAACCTATATTATGTGGTGTTATATACTACACATCAGAGCCTGATGTTTAGAGATGTCTTACTCAACTATTATATTCAGGCTTATGATGATGTGCAATATAAACACAAAGCTGAATCTTCTTGGATTTCATTGGATTTTCATTGATTGACTAGATCCATACATGAAGTTGGACTTTGATATGCAAGTGCATGTTGCAATATCAAGTTCTTACTTAATGCCATAGATCTAGAGGGTTATGGTATTCGTGTGAGGAAGCGACGAATTCTGGAAGATTCCGAAGACTAGATGAAGGTTCATCAGAGAAAGGAAGCAAATTTGTGGGAAGTAACCACAATACTCTAAATGAAGTATCAATCAAAACTCATGCTTTGCCTCAATAGAGGAGTACTTTAGTACGAAAGAAGCATGAAGGGAGAAATATAATGATTATGGTGAAGCTGAAGCAGATCCATAGTTAATATAGAAGAGGGAATGCATGGGAAATCACTCAGGATACTATATTCATAGTGTCAGCTAGTGGTTTTCTTGCAACAATAAACCCTCGAAAAAAAAGATGATCTATGAAACCATAGAAGGTATAAGAAGACCACAGTTGGTATCAAAAGACCACAATTGGTATAGTATCAATACTGCGAGATAAAGTAGAGGATGTCTCGTCCAGTTGATCAGAACCTATAATAGAATCCATTTTTAGATATCAAATAGCCACAGTTGGTATTACAAATAGTCCACCATTTAATTATTTGTAACAAAAGGTTGAGAACAAATAAAATCTGGTCAGCCAAACAGCTAGACCTATAATCATTTAGTCGAAGGATTCACATTGGATATCCACAATTGGGTGGATACATCACAAACATTCTTCGCGATACCTTAGAAGAAGTAAAACCCATAAGTTAGAACCAGACCAATATTCTAACCATCAATTCAATGGTTGGAAGAAAAGGAGTTTAAGACCATAAGAAAACTCTAAGGGGTAGAGTAAAGATTGAGTTGGATGTACCACGACTCAATGCTGTGAGTAAGAAATAAGAAGAAGGTCTGAACTGAGAGGAAGTTCGATCTTATTTTCATAAGATTGTCGGACACTACTTTCAGAAGGATGTCAGACCAGAAGCCGAGGTTTATACCTCGAGGAAGTAAGAAGTGGACTATAACTTGAGAAAGTGAGTAGTATTTACTCAAAAGTACGAAAGCTCAAGTAAGTTAAGCATAAAGAAGTTGGACGAAGAAAATACCATAGACCAAATACAGCTCAAGAAAGCCAAAGACCGAAGGAAATTGACCATACCAGAACCACAGACTAATAGAATGATTCCTTTCATGGAACCTAAATAACCCAAAATAGTTATAGGTATCAATTATAAACCATGATTGGATGGACTAAATGAGTCTAATCCATTCCTAGAGGAATAAACTATCACAACCATTTCCATGGTAAGTACCTTACTAAGTACCATTATTGCAGTTTTGGTAGTAAGGGAAAACAAAGACCTATTTATCAATTAGGAGTTATTATCAAATCAGTCTTCAGATAAGACTAGCAGCACCAGAATAAGACCTAATCATTGAATCTTCAAAGAGAAAGGAAACAAGCTCATAGAGTTGGAAGAAATCAATAAATCAAAGTAAGAACCATGGTTCAGAGACAAACCCTAAAGGATTCCAGGAAGAATCTGGACAAAGGATATATTCAATTATATCTAGTGAAATCAATACGGAGTTCGAGAAAAGTTTTAGTCTATACAAGTCTGATCCACACTTCGGAAACGTGAGAGAGTTCAAACTTCGAGGAGGAAGTTTAGTTTAAGGGGTAGAGACTGTAATATCCCAGGTAATGGGGTTACAAAAATAGAGGAAACAGATGTGTGCATTGCATTCATGCATAGAAAATCTGGGGAATTTTCGCGCTTTAAAGTAAAACAGTCACAATAACTGAAGTTTCACTTGACCTTGGTGGAATTGAAGTAGCTCATCAAGTCAAGCGCTATAAACCTCAATGTGACTTTGGTTAAAACATTGTTTTGGGTAGAGATGATTTGATCTAAGGGGTTAGATCAAATGGAACTAATAATCAACACAACAACACTTTACTCAATGATCAATTGCTTGATCTTATAAAAGATTATAATATGGTAATCCTTGCCACAACATATGAACATCCATTTAATTGGAAATCAAGTAACAGTAAAATGGAGAAACCATTCTTGACTTATCTTTTCCATGTCTTAAACTAATCCTTGATCCTACCATGAATCTCATGGTATTCATTTTACTTCATCCTTGGAAACAAGACAAGGAGATCCAACCAAGGATTACATATCTTTCTCTATTTCAAATTATTATACATCAAACCCAGAGAGGTGAGAGTTCTATAGTATTTATTAGAGAAGCAATGGAAAACCTTAAGCTAAAATCTTAGATATACATTCATGTAATCAAATCATCAGCTTTCAGAGAAACCCTAGGATGTTATTCAAGACAATCCCTAGAGAGAGAAACCATTTATGTTAAACATAGATATTGATGATCACATCAATCTCTATGGAGCCTAACCTCAGATTAGTATTAAAGACCTTCCCAAATGAGAGAGAGACCACTCATACCAATATTAGATTTACCTATTTAAGAATCAAGGACAACCTTTGAACTAAAGTATTAGGAACAACAATTTCATCTTGGAGTGATGAGATACCCTGTTATCACATGGAATAATACCATATCCATGAATTAATAAGGTGAGGAAGAGACTAACCCAACTAAGCTAGACAAATGGAACCTGAGCTTAAATACCTATTGAGATGTTGTGAATACACCATAAACCCTAGAATATCCTGTTCCTATATGAAAGAGCTCAACCTATGGTATTATACTCCAGATAGTTGAGGCAACACTTGAAATTGAAGGGAGAGAACTGTCCATATAACCAGATGAAATCATCATTCCTTGAGTAGAACCCTAAGTAATTATCTCAGGGAATCTCCTGGGATAAAAAAATATTGAGGCAACCATAGTAGTCCCATTCAAGAAGGTAAATTAGGAGTACTATACCTTAGTTGATCAAGACAATGCTTGATCATAGAAGAGAGAAACCCATTTAATGAGAGATACCTTAGGAAGCCAAACTTTGATCATTATAAATAGAGTGATGATCATAAACCCTAAGAACTTGAGGTAGAGATATTAAGAACAAGTTGATCATGCCTAATCCATGATCATGCTCTTGAGATATGTGAGGATAAGTTAAACCCTAATAGGATAAGCAGATATCATTCACCACATGAAATCAAAGGGAGGTAACTAGTAAGAAACCCTAAGCTTATATTCCAACCTTAACTTGTGAATCACATGGTGATCATCAGTAGAACCCTGTCACATATGTATTCCAATTATTCCTCAATTAAAGGACCTAAGAAAACCTTAGAGTAACACTCCATACTTTATAAGGAGAAGAAACCATTAATCCATATAACCAAAGTTAACTATAAAAAGAACCATAACCACCTTAGTTACTTTAATGATAAATTGAGGATAGTAATAGAAGTTAATTGGGATTAGATAAAACTAATTCTCAAGTCCTTAATAATTCAAGGAGAACAGAAACAATTAAGCAAGTAATCATATTACCTTGGTTAGGGGAGAATAAACCCTAGCAAGTGCAATATGGTGTCATCCCAACTCTACAAACTAGAAGTATATCTCAACCCTAGTTTATGTATCACTATGGTGATCATAATATAAAACTAAAACCATGCGTAAGCTAAAATAGGAATAAGGGAATTGTTCAGCCAACCCTGAAATGAATCAAGATACCAACTTAACCTATTTTTCAAGCCATGCTATATAGGTGCAACTAACTACTGTTTCCAGATAAATAGAAGTCTAATGAGAGGAATAAGATCCATCTTAACCATTTTAAAAGAAAGGGTTTAGAAGATGAGATTAATACTGGAAGATAGCCTAAACAATTTTCCAAATCCTTAACAACCATGATCACATGAAGTAATGTCATGGGATCATATTCTTAAATAAGAAACTAAATAATGAGCTATGCCTTGAAAGTTGTTTCTTGCAAGGTAACATAAACCTAACTATCAACAGGTACTTAAAAGGGCCAATTGGAAAATAGTTTGGACCATCCTAAATTGATATTGAAAATTATGACTATATAGATGCCCATTTCCAATCTCTAATAACATTTAATAAACAAGGGTGTAATTAAACATATATAATATTTTTAAGATCTTATATGAAGCTATATCATTATCTTTATAAACTCCCAAAAGGATCCATACATTTAAAATCCTGCAAAACAGATTTGAAATAAAACAGAATTCAAAATAGAAAACAGGAAATAGAAAACAGAAAAATAGGAAAATAGAAAAGAGAAGGGAGCCTACCTAGCTTATGATACGTCTCCGACGTATCGATAATTTCTTATGTTCCATGCCACATTATTGATGATATCTACATGATTTATGCATACTTTATGTCATATTTATGCATTTTCTGGAACTAACCTATTAACAAGATGCCGAAGAGCCAGTTGTTGTTTTCTGCTGTTTTTAGTTTCAGAAATCCTAGCAAGGAAATATTCTCGGAATTGGACGAAATCAACGCCCAGGGGCCTATTTTCACACGAAGCTTCCAGAAGACCGAAGAGTCAACGAAGTGGGGCCACGAGGCGGCCAGAGGGTAGGGCGGCGCGGCCCAGCCCTTGGCCGCGCCGGCCTGTCTCCTGGGCCCCTCGTGACGCCCCCTGACCTGCCCTTCCGCCTACAAATAGCCTTCGTCGCGAAACCCCCAGTACCGAGAGCCACGATACGGAAAACCTTCCAGAGACGCCGCCGCCGCCAATCCCATCTCGGGGGATTCAGGAGATCGCCTCCGGCACCCTGCCGGAGAGGGGATTCATCTCCCGGAGGACTCTACACCGCCATGGTCGCCTCCGGAGTGATGAGTGAGTAGTTCACCCCTGGACTATGGGTCCATAGCAGTAGCTAGATGGTTGTCTTCTCCTCATTATGCTTCATTGTCGGATCTTGTGAGCTGCCTAACATGATCAAGATCATCTATCTGTAATGCTATATGTTGTGTTTGTTGGGATCCGATGGATAGAGAATACTATGTTATGTTGATTATCAATTTATACCTATGTATTGTTTATGATCTTGCATGCTCTCCATTATTAGTAGAGGCTCTGGCCAAGTTTTTGCTAGTAACTCCAAGAGGGAGTATTTATGCTCGATAGTGGGTTCATGTCTCCGTGAATCTGGGGGAGTGACAGAAACCTCTAAGGTTATGGATGTACTGTTGCCACTAGGGATAAAACATTGATGCTATGTCCGAGGATGTAGTTATTGATTACATTACGCACCATACTTAATGCAATTGTCTGTTGTTCGCAACTTAATACTGGAAGGGGTTCGGATGATAACCTGAAGGTGGACTTTTTAGGCATAGATGCATGCTGGATAGCGGTCTATGTACTTTGTCGTAATGCCCAATTAAATCTCACAATACTCATCATAATATGTATGTGCATGGTCATGCCCTCTCTATTTGTCAATTGCCCAACTGTAATTTGTTCACCCAACATGCTATTTATCTTATGGGAGAGACACCACTAGTGAACTGTGGACCCCGGTCCATTCTTTACATCTGAAATACAATCTACTGCAATTGTTCTACTGTTTTCTGCAAACAATCATCATCCACACTATACATCTAATCCTTTGTTACAGCAAGCCGGTGAGATTGACAACCTCACTGTTTCGTTGGGGCAAAGTACTTGGTTTGTGTTGTGCAGGTTCCACGTTGGCGCCGAAATCCCTGGTGTTGCGCCGCACTACATCTCGCCGCCATCAACCTTCAACGTGCTTCTTGACTCCTACTGGTTCGATAAACCTTGGTTTCTAACTGAGGGAAACTTACTGCTGTACGCATCACACCTTCCACTTGGGGTTCCCAACGGTCGCGTGTTGTACGCGTGTCAAGCTAAATTTCTGGCGCCGTTGCCGGGGAGATCAAGACATGCTGCAAGGGGAGTCTCCACATCCCAATCTCTTTACTTTGTTTTTGTCTTGCTTTATTTTATTTACTACTTTGTTTGCTGCATTAAATCAAAACACAAAAAAATTAGTTGCTAGTTTTACTTTATTTACTATCTTGTACTCTATATCAAAAACACACAAAAAATTAGTTACTTGCATTTACTTTATCTAGTTTGCTTTATTTACTATTGCTAAAATGGGTACTCCTGAAAATACTAAGTTGTGTGACTTCACAACCACCAATAATAATGATTTCTTATGCACACCTATTGCTCCACCTGCTACTACAGCAGAATTCTTTGAAATTAAACCTGCTTTACTAAATCTTGTTATGCGAGAGCAATTTTCTGGTGTTAGTTCTGATGATGCTGCTGCCCATCTCAATAACTTTGTTGAATTATGTGAAATGCAAAAGTATAAGGATGTGGATGGTGACATAATAAAATTAAAATTGTTCCCTTTCTCATTAAGAGGAAGAGCTAAAGATTGGTTGCTATCTCTGCCTAAGAATAGTATTGATTCATGGACTAAATGCAAGGATGCTTTTATTGGTAGATATTATCCCCCTGCTAAAATTATATCTTTGAGGAGTAGCATAATGAACTTTAAACAATTGGATAATGAGCATGTTGCACAAGCATGGGAAAGAATGAAATCTTTGGTTAAAAATTTCCCAACCCATGGACTGACTACTTGGATGATCATCCAAATCTTTTATGCAGGACTGAATTTTTCTTCGCGGAACCTATTGGATTCAGCTGCTGGAGGTACCTTTATGTCCATCACTCTTGGTGAAGCAACAAAGCTTCTTGATAATATGATGATTAATTACTCTGAATGGCACACGGAAAGAGCTCCACAAGGTAAGAAGGTAAATTTTGTCGAAGAAACCTCTTCCTTGAGTGATAAGATTGATGCTATTATGTCTATGCTTGTGAATGATAGGACTAACATTGATCCTAATAATGTTCCGTTAGCTTCATTGGTTGCCCAAGAAGAACATGTTGATGTGAACTACATTAAAAATAATAATTTCAACAACAATGCTTATCGGAACAATTCTAGTAACAACTATAGGCCATATCCTTATAATAATGGCAACGGCTATGGTAATTCTTATGGGAATTCTTACAAAAATAATAGTAACACACCCCCTGGACTTGAAGCTATGCTTAAAGAATTTATTAGTACACAAACTGCTTTTAACAAATCTGTTGAAGAAAAGCTTGGGAAAATTGATATACTTGCTTCTAAAGTCGATAGTCTTGCTGCTGATGTTGATCTTTTGAAATCGAAAGTTATGCCTCATGAAAATCATAATCATAAAATTGTTACTACAGCAAATGCCATTCAAGTTAGAATTAATGAGAATATAAGATTGATGGCCGAATTGCGTGCTAGGTGGGAAAGAGAAGAAAATGAAAAAGAAGATAATATAGCTAAAGTTTGGACTATTACCACCACTAGTAATGCTAATGCTACACATGTTGCTGCACCTCCTACTATTAATGGTAAAATAATTGGTGTTGGCAATGTTTCCACTTCAAATGCAAAGCGCGAAAAACTGCCTGAAACTGCTAAAATCATTTAAAGCGCTGTGATAAAACTGCTGAAATTTTTTCCAACATTGGGGATGATGATCCCATTGCTTTAGATTATAATGGTTTAAATTTTGATGATTGCCACATCTCTGAAGTTATAAAGTTCTTACAAAAACTTGCTAAGAGTCCTAATGCTACTGCTATAAATTTGGCTTTCACGAAACATATTACAAATGCTCTCATAAAAGCTAGAGAAGAGAAACTAGAACGCGAAGCTTCTATTCCTAGGAAGCTAGAGGATGGTTGGGAGCCCATCATTAAAATGAAGGTCAATGACTTTGATTGTAATGCTTTATGTGATCTTGGTGCAAGTATTTCTGTTATGCCTAAGAAAATTTATAATATGCTTAACTTGCCACCATTGAAAAATTGTTATTTGGATGTTAATCTTGCTGATCATTCTACAAAGAAACCTTTGGGGAAAGTTGATAATGTTCGCATTACCGTTAACAATAACCTTGTCCCCGTTGATTTTGTTGTCTTGGATATTGAATGCAATGCATCTTGTCCCATTATATTGGGAAGACCTTTTCTTCGAACTGTTGGTGCTATCATTGATATGAAGGAAGGTAATATTAAATATCAATTTCCTCTCAAGAAAGGTATGGAACACTTCCCTAGAAAGAGAATGAAGTTACTTTTTGATTCTATTATTAGAACAAATTATGATGTTGACACTTCGTCTCTTGATAATACTTGATACACACTTTCTGCGCCTAGCTGAAAGGCGTTAAAGAAAAGCGCTTATGGGAGACAACCCATGTTTTTACTACAGTACTTTGTTTTATATTTGTGTCTTGGAAGTTTTTTACTACTGTAGCAACCTCTCCTTATCTTAGTTTTGTGCATTGTTGTGCCAAGTAAAGTCGTTGATAGTAAAGTTCATACTAGATTTGGATTACTGCGCAGAAACAGATTTCTGTGCTGTCACGAATCTGGGCAAAATTCTCTTTAGGTAACTCGGAAAATTATGCCAATTTACGTGAGTGATCCGCAGATATGTACGCAACTTTCATTCAATTTGAGAATTTTCATTTGAGCAAGTCTGGTGCCTCAATAAAATTCGTATTTACGAACTGTTCTGTTTTGACAGATTCTGCCTTTTATTTCGCATTGCCTGTTTTGATATGTTCGATGGATTTTTCGATTCCATTGACTTTCAGTAGCTTTGTGCAATGTCCAGAAGTGTTAAGAATGATTCTGTCACCTCTGAACATGTAAATTTTAATTGTGCACTAACCCTCTAATGAGTTGTTTTGAGTTTGGTGTGGAGGAAGTTTTCAAGGATCAAGAGAGGGAGATGATACAACATGTTCAAGGAGAGCGAAAGCTCTAAGCTTGGGGATGCCCCGGTGGTTCACCCCTGCATATATCAAGAAGACTCAAGCGTCTAAGCTTGGGGATGCCCAAGGAATCCCCTTCTTCATCGACAACATTATCAGGTTCCTCCCCTGAAACTATATTTTCATTCCGTCACATCTTATGTGCTTTGCTTGGAGCGTCGGTTTGTTTTTGTTTTTTGTTTTGTTTGAATAAAATGGATCCTAGCATTCATTGTGTGGGAGAGAGACACGCTCCGCTGTTGCATATGGACAAATATGTCCTTAGGCTTTACTCATAATATTCATGGCGAAGTTTCTTCTTCGTTAAATTGTTATATGGTTGGAATTGGAAAATGATACATGTAGTAATTGCTAAAATGTCTTGGGTAATGTGATACTTGGCAATTGTTGTGCTCATGTTTAAGCTCTTGCATCATGTACCTTGTACCTATTAATGAAGAAATACATAGAGCATGCTAAAATTTGGTTTGCATATTTGGTCTCTCTAAGGTCTAGATAATTTCTAGTATTGAGTTTGAACAACAAGGAAGACGGTGTAGAGTCTTATAATGTTTACAATATGTCTTTTATGTGAGTTTTGCTGCACAGCTTCATCCTTGTGTTTGTTTCAAATAGCCTTGCTAGCCTAAACCTTGTATCGAGAGGGAATACTTCTCATGCATCCAAAATACTTGAGCCAACCACTATGCCATTTGTGTCCACCATACCTACCTACTACATGGTATTTCTCCGCCATTCCAAAGTAAATTGCTTGAGTGCTACCTTTAAATTTCTATCCTCTACCTTTGCAATATATAGCTCATGGGACAAATAGCTTAAAAACTATTGTGGTATTGAATATGTACTTATGCACTTTATCTCTTATTAAGTTGCTTGTTGTGCGATAACCATGTTCCTGGGGACGCCATCAACTACTCTTTGTTGAATATCATGTGAGTTGCTATGCATGTTCGTCTTGTCTGAAGTAAGGGAGATTTACCACCTAATGGTTAGAGCATGCATATTGTTAGAGAAGAACATTGGGCCGCTAACTAAAGCCATGATCCATGGTGGAAGTTTCAGTTTTGGACAAATATCCTCAATCTCATATGAGAAAATTATTAATTGTTGCTACATGCTTATGCATAAAAGAGGAGTCCATTATCTATTGTCTATGTTGTCCCGGTATGGATGTCTAAGTTGAGAATAATCAATAGCGAGAAATCCGATGCGAGCTTTCTCCTTAGACCTTTGTACAGGCGGCATAGAGGTACCCCTTTGTGACACTTGGTTAAAACATGTGCATTGCGATAATCCCGGTAATCCAAGCTAATTAGGACAAGGTGTGGGCACTATTAGTATACTATGCATGAGGCTTGCAACTTGTAAGATATAATTTACATGACACATATGCTTTATTACTACTGTTGACAAAATTGTTTCTTGTTTTCAAAACCAAAGCTCTAGCACAAATATAGCAATCGATGCTTTCCTCTTTGAAGGACCATTCTTTTACTTTTATGTTGAGTGAGTTCACCTATCTCTCTCCACCTCAAGAAGCAAACACTTGTGTGAACTGTGCATTGATTCCTACATACTTGCATATTGCACTTGTTATATTACTTTGCATTGACAACTATCCATGAGATATACATGTTATAAGTTGAAAGCAACCGCTGAAACTTAATCTTCCTTTGTGTTGCTTCAATACCTCTACTATGAATTATTGCTTTATGAGTTAACTCTTATGCAAGACTTATTGATGCTTGTCTTGAAGTACTATTCATGAAAAGTCTTTGCTATATGATTCATTTGTTTACTCATGTCATTTACATTGTTTGGATCGCTGCATTCATTACATATGCTTACAATAGTATGATCAAGGTTATGATGGCATGTCACTCCAGAAATTATCTTTGTTATCGTTTACCTGCTCGGGACGAGCAGAAACTAAGCTTGGGGATGCTGATACGTCTCCGACGTATCGACAATTTCTTATGTTCCATGCCACATTATTTATGATATCTACATGATTTATGCATACTTTATGTCATATTTATGCATTTTCTGGAACTAACCTATTAACAAGATGCCGAAGAGCCAGTTGCTGTTTTCTGCTGTTTTTGGTTTCAGAAATCCTTGTAAGGAAATATTCTCGGAATTTGACGAAATCAACGCCCAGGGGCCTATTTTCACACGAAGCTTCCAGAAGACCGAAGAGTCAACGAAGTGGGGCCACGAGGCGGCCAGAGGGTAGGGCGGCGCGGCCCAGCCCTTGGCCTCGCCGGCCTGTCTCCTGGGCCCCTCGTGACGCCCCCTGACCTGCCCTTCCGCCTACAAATAGCCTTCGTCGCGAAACCCCCAGTACCGAGAGCCACGATACGGAAAACCTTCCAGAGACGCCGCCGCCGCCAATCCCATCTCGGGGGATTCAGGAGATCGCCTCCGGCACCCTGCCGGAGAGGGGATTCATCTCCCGGAGGACTCTACACCGCCATGGTCGCCTCCGGAGTGATGAGTGAGTAGTTCACCCCTGGACTATGGGTCCATAGCAGTAGCTAGATGGTTGTCTTCTCCTCATTATGCTTCATTGTCGGATCTTGTGAGCTGCCTAACATGATCAAGATCATCTATCTGTAATGCTATATGTTGTGTTTGTTGGGATCCGATGGATAGAGAATACTATGTTATGTTGATTATCAATTTATACCTATGTGTTGTTTATGATCTTGCATGCTCTCCGTTATTAGTAGAGGCTTTGGCCAAGTTTTTGCTAGTAACTCCAAGAGGGAGTATTTATGCTCGATAGTGGGTTCATGTCTCCGTGAATCTGGGGGAGTGACAGAAACCTCTAAGGTTATGGATGTACTGTTGCCACTAGGGATAAAACATTGATGCTATGTCCGAGGATGTAGTTATTGATTACATTACGCACCATACTTAATGCAATTGTCTGTTGTTAGCAACTTAATACTGGAAGGGGTTCGGATGATAACCTGAAGGTGGACTTTTTAGGCATAGATGCATGTTGGATAGCGGTCTATGTACTTTGTCGTAATGCCCAATTAAATCTCACAATACTCATCATAATATGTATGTGCATGGTCATGCCCTCTCTATTTGTCAATTGCCCAACTGTAATTTGTTCACCCAACATGCTATTTATCTTATGGGAGAGACACCACTAGTGAACTGTGGACCCCGGTCCATTCTTTACATCTGAAATACAATCTACTGCAATTGTTCTATTGTTTTCTGCAAACAATCATCATCCACACTATACATCTAATCCTTTTTTTACAGCAAGCCGGTGAGATTGACAACCTCACTGTTTCGTTGGGGCAAAGTACTTGGTTTGTGTTGTGCAGGTTCCACGTTGGCGCCGGAATCCCTGGTGTTGCGCCGCACTACATCTCGCCGCCATCAACCTTCAACGTGCTTCTTGACTCCTACTGGTTCGATAAACCTTGGTTTCTAACTGAGGGAAACTTACTGCTGTACGCATCACACCTTCCACTTGGGGTTCCCAACGGTCGCGTGTTGTACGCGTGTCAGCTTACCTGACGGGCCACCGCAGCCCAGCACGAGCCCATCAGCACAGCCCAGTCCACCATCAGAACCGATCAACTTACCGTTTCGTCGTGGATAAAGACGAGACGAAGGACATCATCTTCATCTTCTCCACCTCGCCCTCAGGAGGTCGACACCGCGACGGGAAGGGACACGTCCCGCGGTCGCCGCCGTCGACGCTGACCGCCAGCACACGCCGAAGCCCGTATAAAAGGCGCAGAAGCCCTTCCATTCCCCTCTCTTCGTCTCAATCATCCCAATTTTGGAAACCCTAGCTCCCGGACCACCACCTCTCGCCGCCGATTGGGGAAGCCCTAAGCCCCGCTGTGGATGCCATCGTCACCGCCATACTCCACTTGCTCTACTGGCGTGAGGAAATGAGCCGAAGCGTTCCGAGGCGACCTCACCGAGCTCATCCTCTTCGCTCCCGGCCATCGTCTCCGTCGATGGTGGAGTCGTCGTCCGGCCACCTCTGCCTCGCCTAAGCCCTCCTACGCATTCGTGGTGAGCCTCTGCTCCTCGTGGCCCAATCCACTCGTTCCCTAGCATCCTGTACCGTGCTATCACCGGAGAACTGCGAGCTCCGCCGCTCGCCGTTGTCGTCGAGCAAACGCCGGCGACCAAAAATAGGCGGCGCCACCATTATTAGCTTCCCCATGTCACGTAGAGTAACCAGAGCATCCACTCGAACCCGTAGATCACCGGAGTCTCGCCGCCGTCGTTAAATTCCCGCCGGCAGAGAGCTCCCAGAACATTTCTTCGATTTTGACTCCAGTCAATGGCCAGGTGGCATGTGACGTGGCTAGGACCCCACCAGTCATTGACTGTGGGTGTACCCTGGCCGGGTACGTTTAGCAGATTTCCTTTTATTTCAAATTCAATAATATCTGCAACTTCAAATAATTGTAGAAAATTCATAAAAGCTCAGAAAAATATAAATGAGATATCAAAATTCTTATAAAAGAAAAATCTATCCAATAAAAATATAATATGAAATTTTTATTTTTAATAAAAATTCAATTATTTAATACTTATTAATTAAGCCTTTTCTTTTAATGCAAAATGCAATTAAAATTCAAAAATTAGGAAAACTTTCCAAATTAAATAAAAACCAGTAAATAAATATAGAAAACATTAAAACTAATTTTCTTTATTTGTTAAATTGTTAAATCCTTATTAGAGAGATTTAAACCCTGATTAATAATTATCCTAAATTATTAATTGTTCAAAAATAACAAAATGGCAAATTCAATCTTATTTCTATTTGCAAAGCTATTAATAACTTCATCCATAATGAAGTTATTAATCCAAGAACTAATTAATCCAAGAACTAATTGACAATTAGTAAACCCTAAGTTCCATATTGAATTAAGAACACTAACCCATAATTTTAGGTGGGATACTAAAACCCTAATATCATTAGGAACCCTAGCTCTATTAATCCATATGAACCCTAAATTGCTCCTAAACCTAAAATCTAGGTTATACCATGTGATCATCCTACTTTCTTCCAAACCATAGAACCATAGCAGCAACTAAATACTTGTCTTGGCCACATAAAATGTAGAAGACCTATCACTAATATATGGGTATCCCATGTGTTCATCCTCATCAGACCTAACTAATCATGTAGGGTCAACCAAGTGAAAACCCTAGATCCTATTACCAAAGCCATCATCCTTATTTATCCCTATTTAGCATCACACCAATGTGATGAACCCTAATAGCAACCATACCTACTATTTTACATTACCTAACCATATTCCACTAAACCCTACTAGTGTTGGATACATATCAACCATCCTATTTAGGAGCCAATTATTCCTTACTTAATAAGAACCAATAGTAAAACCTAGACCACCTCAACCCTAATTGATATACTTCTTATTACTTAAGAAGTATGTTCTTCAAAAGTTATTCTTTTGAAGAAAATAATGAGTAGCCATCAAACCTGCTTCATCGGATCTATCAAACCTAGCCAACTATCACCAACAAGATATACCACCTTGATAGCAACTATTGGTAATTAAGATGTTTAGGCTTAATTCAACCATACAAGCCTAGTAGCTGATGAATCCAACCAGGTTGTGATCCATCTACTACTTACTCCAGAAAACAATTAGAACCATGGAAAACCATAGAACCCCACCAACCTAATTATCATACTTGTTCTTTACCAAAGAACATGTTCTTCAAAAGTTATTCCTTTGAAGTATATGATAATCAATCATTAACCATGCCATATAGTACTAAAACTAACCACTGTTCTTCACTTGTTAACATTATGCCAATTATCATTCTTTGTGTCCTCAATTGATTACTATGCTTTATTATATACCTGTTTATAATACCAAGTAATCACACCTGAATAAGAACCTTGTATGTGAATCACTCTAAAAGTGCAACACACCCTGAACTAATCAGTACAACTCACTAATCCTAAAATCATCAGGGTTAGGTCACGCTTAGAGCGATTGCATCTCATTCTTATGCATTATTGCATCCTTGCCAATCTTTTAAACATTGTCCTTACCGGACGATGATGCTATTTCAGAATTTGGAGTTATTGCGTATCGAAGACCTTGCCTGCATAATCTTGCAGTCAACAGAGGCAAGTTCATCACTTGCTCATGTCATTTGAGTACCTTTATCAAATTACTTGCAAAGTACTATGGTTATCACTATTGCATAAAAACCAAAACCACTATTTTCATAACTATGAATATGACTATGTGGTGGGCAATGGAACCATGGATTGTGTTGATATGGTGGAGGTTCCATTGCAAGGGTTTATATCCATCTAGGATTAAACAACAAATGTCTTCCAGTGATTCTTGTGCCGTAATACCCGTGTTAACAATAAGATCCGGAGTGGGATGGAATAGTCAAAAGTGTTTCCACCTCTCGTTCATCAACGGATGCACTTTACCGTAGACACTTGTATCTGTCGGGGGCGAGCGGTAGGCTGGGGAAGCCTTAAGTCCCCACGGCATTGTCCGTAGACACTTGTCGCCCGAAGAACAAGCGGTAGGCTGGGGAAGCCTTAAGTCCCCACGGTATTGCGGTCTATGATGGGTTGCAGCTACCGGCGTAGGAGTGTATGGTAGAGCCCAGCATTGTCGTCGTGGTCGGGGTCCACCCTGAAATATATGGGAATAATGGGACCGGCGTGGACCCAGGGTCGGGGCATGCAACAAAGGGTGGGTGTTCGAGGTAGCGGAGGAACATGATTGGCTAGACCTTATACCGGGCCTCACACCATAGGAAGTGTGGACGGGGAAATTGCCCGGTTGGCACCAAGGTTAAGATCTCTTATGGGTAAAGCAACACACCTCTGCAGAGTGTAATGAACCGTGACATGTCACTCCCTGTTCCGGGATATGGAACTGCGAACGCGGCCGGAAAGGAGCTCCATGAAGTTCTACTAAACCGGTGAAGGCTGACGGACATAGTTCTTCTGAATAAAAGCAACCTTTTGAAGAAATGGTTATGAAAACCTGCATTGGTATTAGACTTTCTGGTCTAATGCTGTAGCTAGTGCATTAAACACCTCTTTCCTATAATGAACTTGTTGAGTACGCTAGTACTCATCCCACTCTTAAATCCCCTGCTTAGATATGGAGGCATCGAAGGAGGATCTACAGTGCAACTCGAAGGCCGAGGAGTGATACGTCTCCGACGTATCGATAATTTCTTATGTTCCATGCCACATTATTGATGATATCTACATGTTTTGTGCACACTTTATGTCATATTCGTGCATTTTCTGGAACTAACCTATTAACAAGATGCCGAAGTGCCAGTTGCTGTTTTCTGCTGTTTTTGGTTTTAGAAATCCTAGTAAAGAAATATTCTCGGAATTGGACGAAATCAACGCCCAGGGTCCTATTTTGCCACGAAGCTTCCAGAAGACCGAAGAGGAGACGAAGTGGGGCCACGAGGTGGCGACACCATAGGGCGGCGCGGCCCAAGCCCTGGCCGCGCCGACCTAGGGTGTGGGCCCCTCGTGACGCCCCTTGACCTGCCCTTCCGCCTACAAATAGCCTTCGTCGTGAAACCCCCAGTACCGAGTGCCACGATACGGAAAACCTTCCAGAGACGCCGCCGCCGCCAATCCCATCTCGGGGGATTCAGGAGATCGCCTCCGGCACCCTGCCGGAGAGGGGAATCATCTCCCGGAGGACTCTACGCCGCCATGGTCGCCTCCGGAGTGATGTGTGAGTAGTCTACCCCTGGACTATGGGTCCATAGCAGTAGCTAGATGGTTGTCTTCTCCTCATTGTGCTTAATTGTCGGGTCTTGTGAGCTGCCGAACATGATCAAGATCATCTATCTGTAATTCTATATGTTGTGTTTGTTGGGATCCGATGAATAGAGAATACCATGTTATGTTGATTATCAATTTATATCTATGTGTTGTTTATGATCTTGCATGCTCTCCGTTACTAGTAGATGCTCTGGCCAAGTAGATGCTTGTAACTCCAAGAGGGAGTATTTATGCTCGATAGTGGGTTCATGTCTCCGTGAATCTGGGGGAGTGACAGAAACCTCTAAGATTATGGATGTGCTGTTGCCACTAGGGATAAAACATTGGTGCTATGTTCGAGGATGTAGTTACTGATTACATTACGCGCAATACTTAATGCAATTGTCTGTTGTTAGCAACTTAATACTGGAGGGGGTTCGGATGATAACCTGAAGGTGGACTTTTTAGGCATAGATGCATGCTGGATAGCGGTCTATGTACTTTGTCGTAATGCCCAATTAAATCTCACTATACTCATCATAATATGTATGTGCATGGTCATGCCCTCTTTATTTGTCAATTGCCCAACTGTAATTTGTTCACCCAACATGTTGTTTATCTTATGGGAGAGACACCTCTAGTGAACTGTGGACCCCGGTCCAATTCTCTATACTGAAATACAATCTACTGCAATACTGTTCTATTGTTTTCTGCAAACAATCATCATCCACACTATACATCTAATGCTTTGTTACAGCAAGCCGGTGAGATTGACAATCTCGCTGTTTCGTTGGGGCAAAGTACTTGGTTTGTGTTGTGCAGGTTCCACGTTGGCGCCGGAATCCCTGGTGTTGCGCCGCACTACATCTCGCCGCCATCAACCTTCAACGTGCTTCTTGGCTCCTACTGGTTCGATAAACCTTGGTTTCATACTGAGGGAAAACTTGCCGCTGTACGCATCACACCTTCCTCTTGGGGTTCCCAACGGACACGTGTTGTACGCGTATCAAGCTCTTTTTCTGGCGCCGTTGCCGGGGAGATCAAGACACGCTGCAAGGGGAGTCTCCGCATCGCAATCTCTTTACTTTGTTTTTGTCTTGCTTAGTTTTATTTACTACTTTGTTTGCTGCACTAAATCAAAATACAAAAAAAATTAGTTGCTAGTTTTACTTTACTTGCTATCTTGTTTGCTATATCAAAAACCCAAAAAAATTAGTTACTCGCATTTACTTTATCTAGTTTGCTTTATTTACTATCTTGCACTCTATATCAAAAACACAAAAAAATTAGTTACTTGCATTATGTTTCCTTTTAATTTTACCGTAAAAAACATGCCGGTAGGGCGCGGGTCTATAATTGGGAGAAATAATATAGAAGAATTTTTCAACCATGTTAGTACCGTTGATGATTTTGAAGATAGACACTTGGTAGACCTTGCTCCTACTTATGAAATTGCCGCTGCTGCTTTAGTTCGTATGATGGAAACTAAATTTGTTAATCTCAGTCCTATAATCCAACACATGTTTCTTACACTCGGTGATATGGAAGAAGGGGAAAAGAAAGATTTTGTTTTAGAAACCCTTCTTAGAGAATTTGGTAGTATAGCAAGAGAGGCCAGAAAGGTCTTTGCTAAATATGATATGCATGGTTCTTATACCAATTTTGTTAGTCTCCTTGAAAAGATGGATATGGATAGAATAAAGTACACTAATAATATTAATGATGGTGGGGAGATCAAAGCACCAATACCATGTAAGCTCCTAGCAATGCATGAAGCACTAGAAAATAACTATGCTTGGCTTGTTCCTGAAAATTTGTTTGATGAGAGTAGCAAGCCCAAGACTAA
Organism: Lolium perenne; assembly: GCF_019359855.2. Taxonomy (NCBI): domain Eukaryota; kingdom Viridiplantae; phylum Streptophyta; class Magnoliopsida; order Poales; family Poaceae; genus Lolium; species Lolium perenne. The sequence continues at coordinate 194,754,728 of NC_067246.2, read as the reverse complement.
TGAAAAGGGAGACACTAAAACTTATGTATCCAATATACTATGCATGGTTGAGAAAACTCCAAACCCCGCTGTAGATGCACCATCCTTCGATAATACTTGATACACACTTTCTGCGCCTAGCTGAAAGGCGTTAAAGAAAAGCGCTTATGGGAGACATACCATGTTTTTTACTACAGTACCTTGTTTTTATTTTGTGTCTTGGAAGTTGTTTACTACTGTAGCAACCTCTCCTTATCTTAGTTTAGTGTTTTGTTGTGCCAAGTAAAGTCGTTGATAGTAAAGTTCATACTAGATTTGGATTACTGCGCAGAAACAGATTTCTTTGTTGTCACGAATCTGGGAAAAATTCCCTGTAGGTAACTCAGAAAATTATGCCAATTTACGTGAGTGATCCTCAGATATGTACGCAACTTTCATTCAATTTGAGAATTTTTATTTGAGCAAGTCTGGTGCCTCAATAAAATTCGTCAATACGAACTGTTCTGTTTTTGACAGATTCTGCCTTTTATTTCGCATTGCCAGTTTTGTTATGTTCGATGGATATTTCGATTCCATTGACTTTCAGTAGCTTTGTGCAATGTCCAGAAGTGTTAAGAATGATTATGTCACATCTGAACATGTATATTTTGATTGTGCACTAACCCTCTAATGAGTTGTTCTAAGTTTGGTGTGGAGAAAGTTTTCAAGGATCAAGAGAGAGAGATGATACAACATGAGCAAGGAGAGTGAAAGCTCTAAGCTTGGGGATGCCCCGGTGGTTCACCCCTGCATATATCAAGAAGACTCAAGCGTCTAAGCTTGGGGATGCCCAAGGCATCCCCTTCTTCATCGACAACATTATCAGGTTCCTCCCCTGAAACTATATTTTTATTCCATCACAGCTTATGTGCTTTGCTTGGAGCGTCGGTTTGTTTTCATTTTTGTTTTGTTTGAATAAAATGGATCCTAGCATTCATTGGGTGGGAGAGAGACACGCTCCGTTGTAGCATATGGACAAGTATGTCCTTAGGCTTTACTCATAATATTCATGGCGAAGTTTCTTCTTCGTTAAATTGTTGTATGGTTGGAATTGGAAAATGATACATGTAGTAATTTGCTAAAATGTATTGGATAATGTGATACTTGGCAATTGTTGTGCTCATGTTTAAGCTCTTGCATCATATACTTTGCACCCATTAATGAAGAAGTACATAGAGCATGCTAAAATTTGGTTTGCATATTTGGTCTCTCTAAAGTATAGATAATTTCTAGTATTGAGTTTGAACAACAAGGAAGACGGTGTAGAGTCTTATAAAGTTTTCAATATATCTTTTATGTGAGTTTTGCTGCACCGCTTCATCCTTGTGTTTGTTTCAAATAGCCTTGCTAGCCTAAACCTTGTATCGAGAGGGAATACTTCTCATGCATCCAAAATACTTGAGCCAACTGATACGTCTCCGACGTATCGATAATTTCTTATGTTCCATGCCACATTATTGATGATATCTACATGTTATATGCATACTTTATGTCATTATTATGCATTTTCTGGAACTAACCTATTGACGAGATGCCGAAGGGCCAGTTCCTGTTTTCTGCTGTTTTTGGTTTCAGAAATCCTAGTAAGGAAATATTCTCGGAATTGGACGAAATCAACGCCCAGCATCTTAGAATCCCCGGAAGCATCCAGAACACCCGAGAGCCGCCAGAGAGGGGACACTGGGCCCCCAGATGATAGGCCGGTGCGGCCCAGGCCCTGGCCGCGCCGCCCTATGGTGTCGTCGCCTCGTTGACCTTCTGACGCCGCCTCTTCGCCTATAAGAAGCCCCTCGACCTAAAACCTCGACACGAAAAAGCCACGGTACGAGAAACCTTCCAGAGCCGCCGCCATCGCGAAGCCAAGATCTGGGGGACAGGAGTCTCTGTTCCGGCACGCCGCCAGGACGGGGAAGTGCCCCCGAAAGGCTCCTCCATCGACACCACCGCCATCTCCATCAACGCTGCTGTCTCCCATGAGGAGGGAGTAGTTCTCCATCGAGGCTCGGGGCTGTAACGGTAGCTATGTGGTTCATCTCTCTCCTATGTACTTCAATACAATAATCTCATGAGCTGCCTTACATGATTGAGATTCATAAGATGATGCTTGTAATCTAGATGTCGTTATGCTAGTCAAGTGAATTTTACTTATGTGATCTCCGGAGACTCCTTGTCCCACGTGTGTAAAGGTGACAGTGTGTGCACCGTGTGGGTCTCTTAGGCTATATTTCACAGAATACTTATTCACTGTTATGAATGGCATAGTGAAGTGCTTATTTATATCTCTTTATGATTGCAATGTGTTTTGTATCACAATTTATCTATGTGCTACTCTAGTGATGTTATTAAAGTATTCTATTCCTCCTGCACGGTGTAATGGTGACAGTGTGTGCATCCGTGTTAGTACTTGGCGTAGGCTATGATTGTGATCTCTTGTAGATTATGAAGTTAACTATTGCTATGATGGTATTGATGTGATCTATTCCTCCTACATAGTGTGAAGGTGACAGTGTGCATGCTATGTTAGTACTTGGTTTAGTCGTGTTGATCTTTCATGCACTCTAAGGTTATTTAAATATGAACATTGAATATTGTGGAGCTTGTTAACTCCGGCATTGAGGGTTCGTGTAATCCTACGCAATTAGTGGTGTTCATCATCCAACAAGAGAGTGTAGAGTATGCATTTATCTATTCTGTTATGTGATCAAAGTTGAGAGTGTCACTAGTGAAAGTATGATCCCTAGGCCTTGTTCCTAAATACTGCTATCGCTGCTTGTTTACTATTTTACTGCGTTACTACTGCTGCGTTACTACTGCTTGTTTACTGTCCTGGGCAAAGCACTTTTCTGGTGCCGTTGCTACTGCTTATATATATTCATACCACCTGTATTTCACCATCTCTTCGCCGAACTAGTGCACCTATTAGGTGTGTTGGGGACACAAGAGACTTCTTGCTTTGTGGTTGCAGGGTTGCATGAGAGGGATATCTTTGACCTCTTCCTCCCTGAGTTCGATAAACCTTGGGTGATCCACTTAAGGGAAACTTGCTGCTATTCTACAAACCTCTGCTCTTGGAGGCCCAACACTGTCTGGGGAAAAGGAGGGGCGTAGACATCAAGCTATTTTCTAAAGCGCCGTTCTTGCCGGGAGGAAAGGTAAAAGGCACTCATACTTCGGTTCCGTGTAATGTGTACTCTTCTGGCGCCATTGTGTTTGTGCTCGAAGCTATTTCCTTTAGATCCTGCAATTGCATCTTTTTGTTTCTTGTTTACACTAGTTAGGCATAATGGAAAACAACAAAAATATGAGAGATCTTTATGAACTTTATCTTGAATTAGGACATGATGTGTTTGAAGAGAGAATTAAAAAACCCATGGAACTTTATATGCATGCTAATGGGAATGTTATTAATATGAATGCTTTGAACACTATTGTTGCTAATGCTATGGAAAATTCTAAGCTTGGGGAAGCTGGCTTTGATGAGCATGACATTTTTAGTCCCCCGGGCGTGGAGGAGAAAATTTACTTTGATGATACTTTGCCTCCTATTTATGATGATTATAATGATAGTAGTCTTATGGTGCCGCCTGTTATGGAGGATAAATTTGATTATGATTACAATATGCCTCCTACATTTGATGATGAGAATAATAATGATAGCTACTTTGTTGAATTCGCTCCCACTACAACTACTAAAATTTATTATGCTTATGTGGAGAGTAATAATTTTATGCATGAGACTCATGATAAGAATGCTTTATGTGATAGTTATGTTGTTGAGTTTTCTCATGTTGCTACTGAAAGTTATTATGAGAGAGGAAAATATGGTTGTAGAAATTTTCATGTTACTAAAACACCTCTCTATGTGCTGAAATTTTTGAAACTACACTTGTTTTATCTTTCTATGCTTGTTGCATTATGCTTCTTGAACTTGTTTATTTACAAGATTCCTATGCATAGGAAGCATGTTAGGCTTAAATTTGTTTCATACTTGCCTCTTGATGCTCTCTTTTTGCTCCAAATACTATTTCCTTCGAGTGCAACATTAAAACTGCTGAGCCCATTGATGACCCACAAGTATAGGGGGTGTATCGTAGTATCTTCGATAAGTAAGAATGTCGATCCCAACGAGGAGCAGAAGGTGTTGACAAGCAGTTTCGATGAAGGTTTCACTGTAAATGCTCACAGACAAGTATTTAGGGGGTTTTGATGTAACAGTTGAATAAAGTACGAGTATGTAAAGTGCGAGAGTAATAATTGCAGCGAGTGGCCCAATCCTTTTTAGCACAAAGGACAAGCCGGTTTGTTTACTTATAATGACCAAGCGTTCTCGAGGACACACGGGATTTTAGTCTAGTGCTTTCGCTACATACGGCTAAATAATCTTCATTGTTGTGATAAGTGTTGTGTGGGTGAACCTATGCTAATGTACCGCCCTTCCTAGGACTAATACATACTTGTGATTATACCCCTTGCAAGCATCCGCAACTACAAGAAAGTAATTAAGAATAAATCTAACCACAGCCTTAAACTCTGAGATCCTGCGATCCCTCCTGCATCGATATACCAACGGGGGTTTAGGTTTCTGTCACTCCGGCAACCCCGCAATCAGCAAACGAATACAAGATGCATTCCCCTAGGCCCATAAATGGTGAAGTGTCATGTAGTCGACGTTCACATGACACCACTAGAAGAATAACACCACAACTTAAATATCACACCATTGAATATTACTCAACCATAGTTCACTACTAACATTTAGACTTCACCCATGTCCTCAAGAACTAAACGAACTACTCACGAGACATCATATGGAACATGATCAGAGGTGATATGATGATGAATAACAATCTGAACATAAACTTGGTTCAATGTTTTCACTCAATAGCATCAACAATAAGTAGGAATCGATACCGGGAGAGTTTCCCCTATCAAACAATCAAGATCAAACCCAAATTGCTACGGCGGTGACGGTGTCCAGCGGTGATGACGGCGGTGATGATGGTGGAGATGATGATGATGGTGATGGCGATGATGTCCAGCTCGATGACGGTGACGATGGCGTCGATTTCCCCTCCCGGAGGGAATTTCCCCAATGATTCCTGCCCGCCGGAGAGCTCTTTTCTCTCTGGTGTTCTCCGCCCCGCAGAGGCGGCTGTAACTCTTCGCGAGGTACCCTCTGTGGCTTAGGTCTTCGGGACGAAGGGTTTGGCGAAGAAAAGGAGGCGAAAAGGGTCGTGGGCCCCCCAGACCACAGGCCGGCGCGGCCAGGGCTTGGGCCGCGCCGCCCTAGGGTGTGGGCCCACCCTGGCTGCTCCTGGCTCCCCCTTCTGGCTTCCTTCGTCATCTTGAAAAATAGGATTTTTGGTATAATTTCCTTCCAGAGTTGATCTTCCGAAATATTGCGTTCTGACGGTGCTTTTTCCAGCAGAATCCTGGCTCCGGTGCTTGATCTCCCAATAATGATGAAACATGCAAAATAGATGAAATAACATAAGTATTGTGTCCCAATATGAAATATATCAATGAATAACAGCAAATTATGATATAAAATAGTGATGCAAATTGGACGTATCAACTCCCCCCAAGCTTAGACTTCGCTTGTCCCCAAGCGAAACTGAGCTCGATAGACATGACCACATGTTTATGGAGTGAAGAGTCGATAAATAAAATACGGACAAGAAGCATCATATTCATTCACACAGGACATTATAGTAAACAACCTCTTATAACTCACATTGAAACAAGTATAAGGTAATCACAAGTAAAGGTGCATGAGAAATCATGATTGGTGATGGCAAACTTCGTTCTTGGTCAGAGAACAATTAACAGATTATATTTATCTCATTGAGCAGCGCTCTCATGTTAAAGTTTATAAGGCACAACTTGCATACTCAATCATAATGGTCTTCTCATGATCATTGATAACTTGCAAAGCTATATTCATTCAGATAAAACTCGTACTAAACAAGGAAGAATAAAAGACATGATGTAGCAAATCACAATATAATGGTTTGATCACAACTACTCAAATGCTTGCTTGAGATGGAGAGAAATAGGTTTACTGACTCAACATAAAGTAAAAGACAGGCCCTTCGCAGAGGGAAGCAGGGATTAAATCATGTGCTAGAGCTTTTTCAGTTTTGAAATCATATAGAGATAATAAAAGTAACATTTTGAGAGGTGTTTGTTGTTGTCAACGACTGGTAGCGGGTACTCTAACCCCCTTGCCAGACAACCTCCTAAGAGCGGCTCCCATATTATTTTCATTTTGTGTGGCACTCCTTCCAACCTTTCTTTCACAAACCATGGCTAACCGAATCCTCGGGTGCCTGCCAACAATCTCATACCATGAAGGAGTGCCTTTTTACTTTGTTTTATTATGATGATGACACTCCCCCCAACCTTTGCTTACACAAGCCATGGCTAACCGAATCCTTCGGGTGCCGTCCATCAATCACATACCATGGAGGAGTGTCTATTTAGTTTGATTAATTTGGGACTGGGAATCCCATTGCCAGCTCTTTTTGCAAAATTATTGGATAAGCGGATGAGGCCACTAGTCCATTGGTGGAAGTTGCCCAACAAGATTGAAAGATAAAACACCACATACTTCCTCATGAGCTATGAAACATTAACACAAATAAGAGATACTAAGTTTTGAATTGTTTAAAGGTAGCACATGAAGTATTTACTTGGAATGGCAGAAAATACCATGTAGTAGGTAGGTATGGTGGACACAAATGGCATAGGTTTGGGTTAAGGTTTGGATGCACGAGAAGTATTCCCTCTCAGGTACGGTATTTGGCTAGCAAGGTTAATTAGCAAGCATAAGAGTCGAGGGAAACAAACAAATATACATGTGATAGAAACAATCATGCATCTTCCTTGTAAGCACAAACAATTTTAACTTCAGAATAATAAGCTATGAGCTAACAAGAAAGACAATGAAACAACTACATGTATTTCTCTTTTCTATTTAAACCTCAAAGTGTTGTTGCTATTGACTAATGCTAAGTTTGCCAAAACCAAATAGATTTATTCAATGCTCCCAAAGTGATACCAATACTAACAACAAGATGAATCATAGAGATTGCAAACTAAAATAAGATGTGCAATATGTAAATGATAAGACTTCTCATTAATATTCCATAACGATAACTCACACCAAGGGATACATAGATAACCAACTAAAGGAGAGATACTTCCAAACGCAGCCCATCTTATACGATAACTTCCCTACTCATGATATGACACTACTTGACAATAAAAGTAAAAGGTAGTGATAATGTGATACCGCGGCACTCCCCCAAGTTTGGAACAAACCAAGGGGATGCCAATACCGATGATGAATTACTCCTTTGGCGATGGTGGTGATGAATTCTTCCCGAGCTTCTTAATAAGCTCCTTCGTCTTCAGCTTCTCAGCTTGATAATTCTGCACTAAGATTCGAAGAGATTCATTGTTATCCGAAGTTGGCGATGACGACCTTGTGACGCGAATCGAGTGGTATTCAATCAATCTTCGGAGACGGCAGTTCTCCTCCTGGAGTATCTCCACTTCTCTTCTCAGAGCCCGATATTGATCACAAAACTCATCGGTAACCCATAGAACTTCTTCCACCATGGGGAAGGAGTCGAGGCTGAGAGCGGGTGGTAGAGGTCCCTGCAAGTTATGAGAAAAAGAACGTCGAGTGTCAACAGATCCCACCAAGATTTGCTTGCTCCCTCCGGCTTGCTGATCTTGTCTTGATGGCACCTCCTTCACTTCTTCCTCCGAAAGCCCCTTGCCCTTGTCGTTGGAGGCCATGGTGCTTCTAGACTGAAAACAGATCCTGGCAGAAACAGCTCGAAACAAAACACGTCGAAAACACGATATACGGACCTCCAGGGGTCCGGGGGATTATATAGCAAAAATTTTCACGACATACGGAAAGTACCAGATCGAACCAGAGTCGGAAAGGGGCGACGGGGCGGCCAAACCATAGGGCGGCGCGGGCCCAGGCTTGGCCGCGCCGGCCTATGGTGCCGCGCCCTCGTGCGTCCTTTCCACTCCGTTTCGAACTCGTAATTTCTCATATTTTCCAAAAACAGCAAAAATATAGTTCGGAAAGTAAATTGCGTACTTTTCATTACCAGTACTGTTACCTATTCAAAGTCGAGTTCTGGCGGATTGTCAATTTGCCCTTTGATGAAATCCTCCGGTGTTTCCACTTGAATAATATCAACATCAACATTATAAGAATCACCCGAGATATAATGCTTGAGTCTTTGTCCATTCACCACTTGCGTAGCATTGCCTTGGAGAGAGCTAATTTTGATTGCTCCTGAACGATACACCTCCTCGACAACATATGGTCCTTCCCATTTCGAGAGTAATTTCCCCTGCAAAGAATCTCGAGACGAGACCGATACAATAGGACTTTATCCCCAATATTAAATTCTCTTTTGATAATCCTCCTATCATGCCATTTTTTAACTTTCTCTTTAAAGAGTTTAGCATTTTCATAAGCTTCACTTCTCCATTCATCTAGAGAACTCAATTGCAACAATCTCTTATCACCGGCAAGTTTAGGATCTTTATTTAATTCTCTAACAGCCCAATAAGCTTTGTGCTCTAGTTCTAAAGGTAAATGACAAGCTTTCCCATAAACCATTTTATAAGGTGACATTCCCATGGGATTTTTATAAGCAGTTCTATAAGCCCAAAGTGCATCCTTCAATTTACTAGCCCAATTCTTTCTGGTTTTATTAATGGTCTTTTGCAAAATAGATTTAATCTCTCTATTTGATAATTCTACTTGACCACTAGTTTGAGGATGATAAGCGGAAGCAATTCTATGATTAATACCATACCTAGCAAGAGTTTTTCTAAATCCTCCATGAATAAAGTGAGAACCTCCATCGGTCATAATATATCTAGGTACTCCAAATCTAGGAAAAATAATATCTAAGAGCATTCTTAAAGAGGTCTCACCATCAGCACTTTTTGTAGGTATAGCTTCCACCCATTTAGTAACATAATCAACAGCAACGAGTATATGAGTGTTACCTTCTGAAGACGGAAAAGGTCCCATGAAGTCAAATCCCCAACAATCAAACGGTTCAATAACAAGAGTATAATTCATAGGCATTTCATTGCATCTGGAGATATTACCAACCCTTTGGCATTCATCACAAGATAAAATAAACTTTCTCGCATCCTTGAAGAGAGTTGGCCAATAAAAACCTGATTGTAGAACCTTTTGCGCGGTTCTTTCTCCGGCGTGATGTCCTCCATAAGCACTACCATGACATTTACTCAATATCTCCTGTTGTTCATATTCGGGAACACATCTTCGCATAATACCATCCACTCCTTCTTTATATAAGTGTGGGTCATCCCAGAAATAATGCCTCAAATCATAAAAGAATTTCCTCCTTTGCTGAGCTGAAAAGGTTGGAGGCAAGTACTTGGAAACAATAAAGTTAGCATAATCAGCATACCAAGGACTGTCTCGCGAGTTCACCTTTATTACAGCCAATTGTTCATTTGGATAACTATCATTACCTGGAACAGGCTCATAAGCCATATTTTCCAATCTAGACAAATTATCAGCAACAGGATTATCAAGACCTTTCTGTCTACAATATGTAGATCAAATTCTTGCAAAAGAAGCACCCATCTAATAAGCCTAGGCTTAGCATCTTTCTTCGTCATTAGGTATCTAATTGCAGCATGATCAGTATGAATAGTAACTTTTGAATCAACAATATAAGATCTAAATTTATCACAAGCAAAGACTACAGCTAATAATTCTTTTTCAGTTGTAGCATAATTTCTTTGAGCAGCATCAAGAGTTTTACTAGCATAATGAATAACATTCAGTTTTTTATCTACCCGCTGTCCAAGAACAGCGCCTACAGCAAAATCACTAGCATCACACATAATTTCAAAGGGTAAGTTCCAATCAGGAGGTTCAACTATAGGAGCAGTTGTTAAGGCTTTCTTAAGAGTTTCAAAAGCTTCCTTACAATCATCATCAAAAACAAATGGTACATCTTTTTGAAGAATATTAGTAAGAGGCTTTGAAATCTTGGAGAAATCTTTAATAAATCTCCTATAAAACCCAGCATGACCAAGAACACTACGAATACCTTTAACATCCCTCGGATAAGGCATCTTCTCGATTGCTTCAACTTTAGCTCTATCAACTTCAATACCTCTCTCAGAAATTTTATGTCCCAATACAATTCCTTCATTAACCATAAAGTGGCATTTCTCCCAATTAAGAACAAGGTTAGTTTCTTCACATCTCTGCAAAACTTTATCAAGGTTTCGCAAGCAACTATCAAAAGAATTCCCATAGACAGAAAAATCATCCATGAATACCTCTACAATACTTTCACAAAAACCATGAAAAATAGCAGACATGCACCTTTGAAAAGTAGCAGGAGCATTACATAAACCAAAAGGCATGCGTCTATAAGCATAAGTTCCATAAGGACAAGTAAAGGTGGTTTTCTCTTGATCTTTAGCTTTAACAGCAATTTGTGAAAACCCAGAATAACCATCAAGAAAACAAAAATGAGTATTTTTAGATAATCTTTCTAGCATTTGATCAATAAATGGTAAAGGGTAATGATCTTTCTTAGTAACTTTATTAACTTTTCGAAAATCAATGCACATTCTATACCCTACAACTACTCTTTGAGGAATGAGCTCATCATTATCATTAGGCACAACAGTCATACCTCCTTTCTTGGGAACACAGTGCACAGGACTAACCCATCTACTATCAGCAATAGGATATATAATACCAGCTTCAAGAAGTCGTAATACCTCATTCCTTACCACTTCCTTCATCTTTGGAATTAGACGACGCTGAGGTTCAAGAACAGGCTTTGCATCATCTTCCATATTAATAGCATGTTGGCAAATAGAAGGAGAAATCCCCTTCAAATCATCAAGAGTGTAGCCAATAGCGCCTCGATGCTTCTTCAATATTTCCAATAACCTTTCTTCCTCAATCTCTGAAAGCTTAGAACTAATAATAACAGGATATATTTTCTTATCATCAATATGAGCATATTTAAGATTATCAGGTAAAGGCTTTAAATCAAAAACAGGATCTTCCTTTGGTGGCGGTGTTGTACCCAAATCTTCCACCGGTAAATCATGCTTGAGAATAGGTTGGCGAAGAAAAATTTCCTCAAGCTCATCTCTTTCTTTCCTAAAAATTTCGCTCTCGCTATCCTCTAAATGTTGCTGCAAAGGATTATTAGGAACAAGAACAATAGATGCACATTGCTCCATTTTAATATCATTACTAGGCAAATCAGCTTTATAAGGAGTTTTAGTAAATTTAGAGAAGTTAAACTCATAAGATTCACCAGCAAATTTAGTCAAAATTTTCTCTTTCTTGCAATCTATAATAGCTCCACAAGTATTTAGAAAAGGTCTACCAAAAATAATAGGACAATAATCACTAGCAGCAGAACCAAGTACCAAAAAGTCAGCAGGATATTTAATCTTACCGCATAAAACTTCCACATCTCAAACAATACCAATTGGAGAAATAGTTTCTCTATTAGCCAGCTGAATAACCACATCAATATCTTCAAGTTCACAAGAATCAATTTCGTGCATAATCTCCGTGTAAAGCTCATACGGAATAGCACTAACACTTGCACCAATATCACATAATCCATAATAGCAATGATCACCAATTCTAACAGACATCATAGGAACACTAGCTTGTTTGGGTTTATTAGGATGTGAAACAATATTAGAAGCATCTTCACAGAAAATAATATGACCATCCTCCACATTTTCAGTCACAAGATCTTTAACTATTGCAACAGCGAGTTCAACTTTTTATTTGTTCTTCGGGTTCTACATGTTTCTTTTCACTTTTATGAACCGCACTATTTATAACAGAGTACTCTTTCATTTTAGCAGGGAAAGGAGTTTTTTCAATATAAGCTTCAGGAATAACACGATCAGCAGTTTCAACTACAACGCATTTATTAATAGATGAATCAATTTTATCTTTATACGGTTCATGATACTTATCAAAATTCTTCTTTGGCAATTCATAATGAGAGGCAAAAGCTTTATAAAGATTTACAGCAACTTGAGAATCAAGACCATATGTAGCACTCATATTACGAAATTTATCAGTATCCATAAAAGCTTCAATGCATTTATAATCATAAATTATACCTGATTCTCTATCCTTGTCGTTCTCCCATCCTTCAGTATTTTCTTGGATCCGATCAAGAAGGTCCCTTTTAAACTCTTCTTTGTTGCGTGTAAATGATCCAGAACAAGAAGTATCCAGCAAGGTCTTGTCTTGAAAAGAAAGTCTTGCATAGAAATTATCAATAATAACATTACCAGGAAGCTCATGAATGGGGCATTTGAGCATTAAAGACTTCAATCTCCCCAAGCTTGGGCAATACTCTCCATCATGAGGCCAAAAATTATATATGCGATTCCGATCCTTATGAATTTCACTTGGAGGATAGAACTTAGAATAAAACCGGGGCACAATATCATTCCATTCAAGAGAATCCCCATTATCCAGTAATTTATACCAATGCGCCGCCTTACCGGACAGCGATAAAGAGAATAGTTTCTTCCTCACTTCATCCATAGCAATACCTGCACATTTGAATAACCCGCATAATTCATGCAAAAACAGTAAATGATCACCAGGATGGACAGTTCCATCCCCTTCATAGCGGTTATCCATAACACGTTCAATAATTTTCATAGGTATTTTATATGGTATCACTTCCTCACCTGGCGCTTCATCCACTACCGTTGCAGTAGTAGTAGATTTCCCAAATAGAAAATGAAGAGAAGATCTCTCCATAATGACTTATAGCAATGAAAGAAATAAAATCAGCACAACAGTAAAGGTTTTCCTTACCAATTCCACTTACCAATAGCGCTTCACTCCCCGACAACGGCGCCAGAAAATAGTCTTGATGACCCACAAGTATAGGGGGTGTATCGTAGTATCTTCGATAAGTAAGAATGTCGATCCCAACGAGGAGCAGAAGGTGTTGACAAGCAGTTTCGATGAAGGATTCACTGTAAATGCTCACAGACAAGTATTCAGGGGGTTTTGATGTAACAGTTGAATAAAGTACGAGTATGTAAAGTGCGAGAGTAATAATTGCAGCGAGTGGCCCAATCCTTTTTAGCACAAAGGACAAGCCGGTTTGTTTACTTATAATGACCAAGCGTTCTCGAGGACACACGGGATTTTAGTCTAGTGCTTTCGCTACATACGGCTAAATAATCTTCATTGTTGTGATAAGTGTTGTGTGGGTGAACCTATGCTAATGTACCGCCCTTCCTAGGACTAATACATACTTGTGATTATACCCCTTGCAAGCATCCGCAACTACAAGAAAGTAATTAAGAATAAATCTAACCACAACCTTAAACTATGAGATCCTGCGATCCCTCCTGCATCGATATACCAACGGGGGTTTAGGTTTCTGTCACTCCGGCAACCCCGCAATTAGCAAACGAATACAAGATGCATTCCCCTAGGCCCATAAATGGTGAAGTGTCATGTAGTCGACGTTCACATGACACCACTAGAAGAATAACACCACAACTTAAATATCACACCATTGAATATTACTCAACCATAGTTCACTACTAACATTTAGACTTCACCCATGTCCTCAAGAACTAAACGAACTACTCACGAGACATCATATGGAACATGATCAGAGGTGATATGATGATGAATAACAATCTGAACATAAACTTGGTTCAATGGTTTCACTCAATAGCATCAACAATAAGTAGGAATCGATACCGGGAGAGTTTCCCCTATCAAACAATCAAGATCAAACCCAAATTGCTACGGCGGTGACGGTGTCCAGCGGTGATGACGGCGGTGATGATGGTGGAGATGATGATGATGGTGATGGCGATGATGTCCAGCTCGATGACGGTGACGATGGCGTCGATTTCCCCCTCCCGGAGGGAATTTCCCCAACGGATTCCTGCCCGCCGGAGAGCTCTTTTCTCTCTGGTGTTCTCCGCCCCGCAGAGGCGGCTGTAACTCTTCGCGAGGTACCCTCTGTGGCTTAGGTCTTCGGGACGAAGGGTTTGGCGAAGAAAAGGAGGCGAAAAGGGTCGTGGGCCCCCCAGACCACAGGCCGGCGCGGCCAGGGCTTGGGCCGCGCCGCCCTAGGGTGTGGGCCCACCCTGGCTGCTCCTGGCTCCCCCTTCTGGCTTCCTTCGTCATCTTGAAAAATAGGATTTTTGGTATAATTTCCTTCCAGAGTTGATCTTCCGAAATATTGCGTTCTGACGGTGCTTTTTCCAGCAGAATCCTGGCTCCGGTGCTTGATCTCCCAATAATGATGAAACATGCAAAATAGATGAAATAACATAAGTATTGTGTCCCAATATGAAATATATCAATGAATAACAGCAAATTATGATATAAAATAGTGATGCAAATTGGACGTATCACCCATCTTAATGGCTATAAAGAAAGAACTTCTTGGGAGATAACCCATGTGTTATTTTGCTATAGTACTTTGTCTTTATTTTGTGTTTTGGAAGTTGTTCACTACTGTAGCAACCTCTCCCTATCTTAGTTTAGTGTTTTGTTGTGCCAAGTAAAGTCGTTGATAGTAAAGTTCATACTAGATTTGGATTACTGCGCAGAAACAGATTTCTTTGCTGTCACGAATCTGGGCAAAATTCTCTGTAGGTAACTCAGAAAATTATGCCAATTTACGTGAGTGATCCGCAGATATGTACGCAACTTTCATTCAATTTGAGCATTTTCATTTGAGAAAGTCTGGTGCCTCAATAAAATTCGTCTTTACGGACTGTTCTGTTTTGACAGATTCTGCCTTTTATTTCGCATTGCTTCTTTTGCTATGTGGGATGGATTTCTTTGTTCCATTAACTTCCAGTAGCTTTGGGCAATATCCAGAAGTGTTAAGAATGATTGTGTCACCTCTGAACATGTGAGTTTTTGATTATGCACTAACCCTCTAATGAGTTGTTTTGAGTTTGGTGTGAAGGAAGTTTTCAAGGGTCAAGAGAGGAGGATGATACAATGTGATCAAGAAGAGTGAAAAGTCTAAGCTTGGGGATGCCCCGGTGGTTCATCCCTGCATATTTCAAGAAGACTCAAGCATCTAAGCTTGGGGATGCCCAAGGCATCCCCTTCTTCATCGACAAATTATCAGGTTCCTTCTCTTGAAACTATATTTTTATTCGGTCACATCTTATGTGCTTTACTTGGAGCGTCTGTGTGCTTTTGTTTTTGTTTTTGTTTGAATAAATGCTTTTTTGGGAGAGAGACACGCTCCGCTGGTTCATGTTCTTAGCTTTTAATGTTCATGGCGAAGGTTGAAACTGCTTCGTTAATTGTTCTATGGTTGGAATCGGGAAATGCTACATGTAGTAATTGCTAAAATGTCTTGGATAATGTGATACTTGGCAATTGTTGTGCTCATGTTTAAGCTCTTGCATCATATACTTTGCACCCATTAATGAAGAAATACATAGAGCATGCTAAAGTTTGGTTTGCATATTTGGTCTCTCTAAGGTCTAGATAATTTCTAGTATTGAGTTTGAACAATAAGGAAGACGGTGTAGAGTCTTATAATGTTTTCAATATGTCTTTTATGTGAGTTTTGCTGCACCGGTTCATCCTTGTGTTTGTTTCAAATAGCCTTGCTAGCCTAAACCTTGTATCGAGAGGGAATACCTCTCATGCATCCAAAATACTTGAGCCAATCACTATGCCATTTGTGTCCACCATACCTACCTACTACATGGTATTTCTCCGCCATTCCAAAGTAAATTGCTTGAGTGCTACCTTTAAATTTCCATTCTTCACCTTTACAATATATAGCTCATGGGACAAATAGCCTAAAAACTATCGTGGTATTGAATATGTACTTATGCACTTTATCTCTTATTAAGTTGCTCGTTGTGCGATAACCATGTTCCTGGGGACGCCATCAACTACTCTTTGTTGAATATCATGTGAGTTGCTATGCATGTTCGTCTTGTCTGAAGTAAGGGCGATCTACCACCTTATGGTTAGAGCGTGCATATTGTTAGAGAAGAACATTGGGCCGCTAACTAAAGCCATGATCCATGGTGGAAGTTTCAGTTCTGGACATATATCCTCAATCTCATATGAGAAAATTAATTGTTGCTACATGCTTATGCATAAAAGAGGAGTCCATTATCTGTTGTCTATGTTGTCCCGGTATGGATGTCTAAGTTGAGAATAATCAATAGCGAGAAATCCAATGCGAGCTTTCTCCTTAGACTTTTGTACAGGCGGCATAGAGGTACCCCTTTGTGACACTTGGTTAAAACATGTGCATTGCGATAATCCCGGTAGTCCAAGCTAATTAGGACAAGGTGCGGGCACTATTAGTATACTATGCATGAGGCTTGCAACTAGTAAGATATAATTTACATGATACATATGCTTTATTACTACCGTTGACAAACTTGTTTCATGTTTTCAAAATCAAAGCTCTAGCACAAATATAGCAATCGATGCTTTTCCTCTATGGAGGACCATTCTTTTACTTTTATGTTGAGTCAGTTCACCTATTTCTCTCCACCTCAAGAAGCAAACACTTGTGTGAACTGTGCATTGATTCCTACATACTTGCATATTGCACTTGTTATATTACTTTACATTGACAATATCCATGAGATATACATGTTATAAGTTGAAAGCAACCGCTGAAACTTAATCTTCCTTTGTGTTGCTTCAATGCCTTTACTATGAATTTATTGCTTTATGAGTTAACTTTTATGCAAGACTTATTGATGCTTGTCTTGAAGTACTATTCATGAAAAGTCTTTGCTTTATGATTCATTTGTTTACTCATGTCATTTACATTGTTTTGATCGCTGCATTCATTACATATGCTTACAATAGTATGATCAAGTTTATGATGGCATGTCACTCCAGAAATTATCTTTGTTTATCGTTTACCTGCTCGGGACGAGCAGGAACTAAGCTTGGGGATGCTGATACGTCTCCGACGTATCGATAATTTCTTATGTTCCATGCCACATTATTGATGATATCTACATGTTATATGCATACTTTATGTCATTATTATGCATTTTCTGGAACTAACCTATTGACGAGATGCCGAAGGGCCAGTTCCTGTTTTCTGCTGTTTTTGGTTTCAGAAATCCTAGTAAGGAAATATTCTCGGAATTGGACGAAATCAACGCCCAGCATCTTAGAATCCCCGGAAGCATCCAGAACACCCGAGAGCCGCCAGAGAGGGGACACTGGGCCCCCAGATGATAGGCCGGCGCGGCCTAGGCCCTGGCCGCGCCGCCCTATGGTGTCGTCGCCTCGTTGACCTTCTGACGCCGCCTCTTCGCCTATAAGAAGCCCCTCGACCTAAAACCTCGACACGAAAAAGCCACGGTACGAGAAACCTTCCAGAGCCGCCGCCATCGCGAAGCCAAGATCTGGGGGACATGAGTCTCTGTTCCGGCACGCCGCCGGGACGGGGAAGTGCCCCCGGAAGGCTCCTCCATCGACACCACCGCCATCTCCATCAACGCTGCTGTCTCCCATGAGGAGGGAGTAGTTCTCCATCGAGGCTCGGGGCTGTACCGGTAGCTATGTGGTTCATCTCTCTCCTATGTACTTCAATACAATAATCTCATGAGCTGCCTTACATGATTGAGATTCATAAGATGATGCTTGTAATCTAGATGTCGTTATGCTAGTCAAGTGAATTTTACTTATGTGATCTCCGGAGACTCCTTGTCCCACGTGTGTAAAGGTGACAGTGTGTGCACCGTGTGGGTCTCTTAGGCTATATTTCACAGAATACTTATTCACTGTTATGAATGGCATAGTGAAGTGCTTATTTATATCTCTTTATGATTGCAATGTGTTTTGTATCACAATTTATCTATGTGCTACTCTAGTGATGTTATTAAAGTATTCTATTCCTCCTGCACGGTGTAATGGTGACAGTATGTGCATCCGTGTTAGTACTTGGCGTAGGCTATGATTGTGATCTCTTGTAGATTATGAAGTTAACTATTGCTATGATGGTATTGATGTGATCTATTCCTCCTACATAGTGTGAAGGTGACAGTGTGCATGCTATGTTAGTACTTGGTTTAGTCGTGTTGATCTTTCATGCACTCTAAGGTTATTTAAATATGAACATTGAATATTGTGGAGCTTGTTAACTCCGGCATTGAGGGTTCGTGTAATCCTACGCAATTAGTGGTGTTCATCATCCAACAAGAGAGTGTAGAGTATGCATTTATCTATTCTGTTATGTGATCAAAGTTGAGAGTGTCACTAGTGAAAGTATGATCCCTAGGCCTTGTTCCTAAATACTGCTATCGCTGCTTGTTTCTTGTTTCTTTGCGTTACTACTGCTGCGTTACTACGCTTGTTTATCGTCTCCGGGCAAAGCACTTTTCTGGTGCCGTTGCTACTGCTTATATATATTCATACCACCTGTATTTCACCATCTCTTCGCCGAACTAGTGCACCTATTAGGTGTGTTGGGGACACAAGAGACTTCTTGCTTTGTGGTTGCAGGGTTGCATGAGAGGGATATCTTTGACCTCTTCCTCCCTGAGTTCGATAAATGTTGGGTGATCCACTTAAGGGAAACTTGCTGCTGTTCTACAAACCTCTGCTCTTGGAGGCCCAACAGTGTCTACAGGAAAAGGAGGGGGCGTAGACATCATCAACCACTATGCCAATTGTGTCCACCATACCTACCTACTACATGGTATTTCTCCGCCATTCCAAAGTAAATTGCTTGAGTGCTACCTTTAAAATTCCATTCTTCACCTTTACAATATATAGCTCATGGGACAAATAGCTTAAAAACTATTGTGGTAATGAATATGTACTTATGCACTTTATCTCTTATTAAGTTGCTCGTTGTGCGATAACCATGTTCCTGGGGACGCCATCAACTACTCTTTGTTGAATATCATGTGAGTTGCTATGCATGTTCATCTTGTCTGAAGTAAGGGCGATCTACCACCTTATGGTTAGAGCATGCATATTGTTAGAGAAGAACATTGGGCCGCTAACTAAAGCCATGATCCATGGTGGAAGTTTCAGTTTTGGACAATATCCTCAATCTCATATGAGAAAATTAATTGTTGTTACATGCTTATGCATAAAAGAGGAGTCCATTATCTGTTGTCTATGTTGTCCCGGTATGGATGTCTAAGTTGAGAATAATCAATAGCGAGAAATCCAATGCGAGCTTTCTCCTTAGACCTTTGTACAGGCGGCATAGAGGTACCCCTTTGTGACACTTGGTTAAAACATGTGCATTGTGATGATCCGGTAGTCCAAGCTAATTAGGACAAGGTGCGGGCACTATTAGTACACTATGCATGAGGCTTGCAACTTATAAGATATAATTTACATGATACATATGCTTTATTACTACCGTTGACAAACTTGTTTCATGTTTTCAAAATCAAAGCTCTAGCACAAATATAGCAATCGATGCTTTCCTCTTTGAAGGACCATTCTTTTACTTTTATTGTTGAGTCAGTTCACCTATTTCTCTCCACCTCAAGAAGCAAACACTTGTGTGAACTGTGCATTGATTCCTACATACTTGCATATTGCACTTATTATATTACTCTATGTTGACAATATCCATGAGATATACATGTTATAAGTTGAAAGCAACCGCTGAAACTTCATCTTCCTTTGTGTTGCTTCAATGCTTTTACTTTGAATTATTGCTTTATGAGTTAACTCTTATGCAAGACTTATTGATGCTTGTCTTGAAGTACTATTTATGAAAAGTCTTTGCTATATGATTCATTTGTTTACTCATGTCATATACATTGTTTTGATCGCTGCATTCACTACATATGCTTTACAATAGTATGATCAAGGTTATGATGGCATGTCACTCCAGAAATTATCTTTGTTTATCGTTTACCTGCTCGGGACGAGCAGGAACTAAGCTTGGGGATGCTGATACGTCTCCGACGTATCGATAATTTCTTATGTTCCATGCCACATTATTGATGATATCTACATGTTTTGTGCACACTTTATGTCATATTCGTGCATTTTCTGGAACTAACCTATTAACAAGATGCCGAAGTGCCAGTTGCTGTTTTTTGTTGTTTTTGGTTTCAGAAATCCTAGTAAAGAAATATTCTCGGAATTGGACGAAATCAACGCCCAGGGTCCTATTTTGCCACGAAGCTTCCAGAAGACCGAAGAGGAGACGAAGTGGGGCCACGAGGTGGCGACACCATAGGGCGGCGCGGCCCAAGCCCTGGCCGCGCCGACCTAGGGTGTGGGCCCCTCGTGACGCCCCTTGACCTGCCCTTCCGCCTACAAATAGCCTTCGTCGCGAAACCCCCAGTACCGAGAGCCACGATACGGAAAACCTTCCAGAGACGCCGCCGCCGCCAATCCCATCTCGGGGGATTCAGGAGATCGCCTCTGGCACCCTGCCGGAGAGGGGAATCATCTCCCGGAGGACTCTACGCCGCCATGGTCGCCTCCGGAGTGATGTGTGAGTAGTCTACCCCTGGACTATGGGTCCATAGCAGTAGCTAGATGGTTGTCTTCTCCTCATTGTGCTTAATTGTCGGGTCTTGTGAGCTGCCGAACATGATCAAGATCATCTATCTGTAATTCTATATGTTGTGTTTGTTGGGATCCGATGAATAGAGAATACCATGTTATGTTGATTATCAATTTATATCTATGTGTTATTTATGATCTTGCATGCTCTCCGTTACTAGTAGATGCTCTGGCCAAGTAGATGCTTGTAACTCCAAGAGGGAGTATTTATGCTCGATAGTGGGTTCATGTCTCCGTGAATCTGGGGAAGTGACAGAAACCTCTAAGATTATGGATGTGCTGTTGCCACTAGGGATAAAACATTGGTGCTATGTTCGAGGATGTAGTTACTGATTACATTACGCGCAATACTTAATGCAATTGTCTGTTGTTAGCAACTTAATACTGGAGGGGGTTCGGATGATAACCTGAAGGTGGACTTTTTATGCATAGATGCATGCTGGATAGCGGTCTATGTACTTTGTCGTAATGCCCAATTAAATCTCACTATACTCATCATAATATGTATGTGCATGGTCATGCCCTCTTTATTTGTCAATTGCCCAACTGTAATTTGTTCACCCAACATGCTGTTTATCTTATGGGAGAGACACCTCTAGTGAACTGTGGACCCCGGTCCAATTCTCTATACTGAAATACAATCTCTTGCAATATCTTGTTCTCTTTGTTTTCTGCAAACAATCATCATCCACACTATACATCTAATCCTTTGTTACAGCAAGCCGGTGAGATTGACAACCTCGCTGTTTCGTTGGGGCAAAGTACTTGGTTTGTGTTGTGCAGGTTCCACGTTGGCGCCGGAATCCCTGGTGTTGCGCCGCACTACATCTCGCCGCCATCAACCTTCAACGTGCTTCTTGGCTCCTACTGGTTCGATAAACCTTGGTTTCATACTGAGGGAAAACTTGCCGCTGTACGCATCACACCTTCCTCTTGGGGTTCCCAACGGACGCGTGCTGTACGCGTATCAAGGATTCAACAACTACTTCACGAGACAGGACCCTGTCAGAGGAGTCAGATACCACATCCAACAAGGAGAAAACCTAGTTTAGCCATAGAATGGAAATAGCTTCCTAAACTTAGCTCCTATTTAGCTAGAGTCTATTCTTAGCCTCTGTAGTTAGTGAAATACTCTACAAATATAGTTCGTGATAAGACTAGACTACGAGTCATTCTTCTGGAGTTTATTTGCAGTTTTACCTCATTGTAAAGTAGGAGGCTGTGATGATCTTATGTAACAGGGTCAATGTTGTAATTCTATAGACATGCCTTGGACCCGCATATGTTTCTGTTGTACCACTCTGAGCGATATGATACTAGTGGAACGGTGTTTCATTGGTGTTATATCAGACTTGCATACTACACCATGCATTGGTATGCCGGGTCACCACAATCTCAAATATGGCCTATGTTTTAATCTCCACTTATGTATGATAGTATTATTACTGGCTTAATATTTCATGTGCTCCTCTAGTTACAAAGGATCTGAAGAATTGGTTTTATCTGATTCCAATGGACTTCTATTATTATCCTAATCCATCATTCCAGTAATTAAAGTGGCTATGGTTCTTTTTATAGTTTACTTTGGTTATATGGATTAATGGTTTCTCACCATATAAAGTATGGAGTTTTTCTCTAAGGTTTTCTTAGGTCCTTTAGTTGAGGAATAAATGGAATATGGGTGTTGTAAGATTCTACTTATGATCACCAAGTGATTCACAAGTTAAGGTTGGGATATAGGCCTAGGGTTGTTTACTAGTTACCTCCCTATGATTTCATGTGGTGAATAACGTCTACTAATCCTATTAGGGTTTAACTTATCCTCACATACCTCGAGAGCATGATCATGGATTAGGCATGATCAATTTGTTCTTAATATCTCTACTTCTTAGGGTTTATAGTGCATTCACAATATCTCAACAGGTATCAAGCCTAAAACTCCACTTGGGTATCTTGGTTAAATTAATCTCCTCCTTACTCTATCAATTCATGGATATGATATTATTCCATGTGATATTAGATTATCTCACCACTCCAAGGGAAATGGTTACAAACTAATACTTTAGTTCAAAGGTTTTCCTTTATTCTTAAATAGGTAAAGCTTGAATTAGTATGAATGGTCTCTCTCAATTGGGAATGACTTGAATAATACTCTAGGGTTTCTCTTGAAGATGATGATTTGAATACTTGGATGGATATCCAAGGTTTAGTTCAAGGTTTGTTATTGCTTCTCTAATAATTATAATAGAACTCTCACCTCTCTAGGTTTGATGTATAATAATTTGGAATAGAGAAGAATTATATTCCTTAATTGGATCTCCCTGTCTTGTTTCCAAGATTAAAGTAGAATGGATATCATAGGGTCTATGATAAGAGCATGAATTAGTTTAAGACATGGAGAAGATAAGTGAAGAATAGTTTCTCCAATTATTGTTACTTGATTTCCAATTAAATGGATGTTCATATGTTATGGCAAGGAATATCATGTTGTGATCTTTAATATGATCAAGCAGTTGATCTTTGATTAATAAGTTCTTGTGTTGATTTTAATTCCATTTGATCTAACCCCTTAGATCAAATTATCTCTACCCAAAACAAGGTTTTAGCAAAGTCACATTGAGGTTTATAGCGCTTGACTTGATGAGCTACTTCAATTCCACCAAGGTCAAGTGAAACTTCAGTTACTGTGACTGTTTTACATTAAAGCGCGAAAATTCCCCAGTATTTCTATGCATGAATGCAATGCACACATCTGTTTCCTCTATTTTTGTAACCCCAATACCTGGGATATTACAGTCTCTACCCCTTAAACTAAACTTCGTCCTCGAAGTTTGAACTCTCTCACGTTTCCGGAGTGTGGATCTGACTTGTGCAGGCTACGTCTTTTCTCGGACTCCGTATTGTTCTTACTGGATATAATTGAATATATCCCTTGTCCAGATTCTTCTTGAAATCCATTATGGTTTGTCTCTGAACCATGGCTCCTTACTTCAATTCCATGATTTCTTTCAATATCATTTTCTTGTTTCCTTTCTCATTGAATATTCAATGATTGGGACTTCTTCTTGTCCTGACAGTCTTAATTGAGGACTAATTGGATAACATTCTCCTATTTGATAAAATAGGTCTTTGTTTTTCCCTTACTACCAAACTGCAATATTGGTACTTGGTAAGGTACTTACTATGGAATTGGTCATGGTGGTTTATTCCTCTAAGAATGGATTAGACTCATTTAGTCCATCCAATCATGGTTTATAGTTGATGCCTATAACTATTTTGGGTTATTTAGGTTCCATGAAAGGAATCATTCTATTAGTATTTAGTTATGATATGGTCAATCTTCTTCAGTATTTGGCCTTCGATATTTCCTTCTTCCAGCTTTATTAAGCTTAGCTTACTTGAGCTTTCGTACTTCTGAGTAAATCTTACTCACTTTCTTAAGTTATAGTCCACTTCTTAATTCCTCGAGGTATGAACCTCGGCTTCTGGTCTGACATCCTTCTGAAAGTAATGTTCAACAATCTTATGAAAAATAATATCGAACTTCCTCTCAGTTCAGACCTTCTGCTTCTATCTAGCTTAAAGTATTGAGTTATTGTACATCCATCTCAATCTTTACTCTACCCCTTTGAGTTTTCTTATGGTCTTCAACTCCTTTTATTCCAACCATTGAATTGATGGTTAGAATATTGGTCTTGGTGTAGCTTATGGTTTATATTCTTCTAAGGTCTTGTGAAGAATCCTTGTGGTGTATCCACTCAATTGTGGACATCCAATGTGAATCCTTTGACTAAATGATTATAGGTTATTGTTATTTGGCTGGCAAAATTTTATTTATTTACAACTTCTTGGTACAATTAATCCAATGATGGACTACTTGATACCAATTATGGCTATTTGTTATCTAAAACTGGATCTTATTATAGGTTCTGATCAACTGGACGAGACATCTTCTACTTTATCTCGCAGTTTTGATCCTATACCACAACAGTGGTCTTCTGATACCAACTATGATCTTCTTATCTCTGCTATGGTTTCATAGGTCATCTTCCTTCTGTCAGGGTTTATTTTGCAAGAGAACCACTAACTGACACTATGAATATAGTATCCGAAGTGATTTCCCATGCATTCCCTCTTCCATGATGACTAGGGATCTGCTTGAGCTTCACCATAATCATCATATTTCTCACCTTCATGCTTCTTCTGTACTAAAGTACTCCTCTGTTGAGGTAAGCATGAGTTTCTGATTGTACTTCTTTCAGAGTATTGTGGTTACTTCCCACAACTTTACTTCATTTCTCCGATGAACCTTCATCTTGTCTTCGGAATCTTCCAGAATTCGTTGCTTCCTCACACGAATACTATTACCCTCTAGATCTATAGCATCAAGTCAGAACTTGATATTGCAACATGCATTTGCATATCAAAGTCGAACTTCATGTATGGATCTAGTCAATCAATGAAAATCCAATAAAAATCCAAGAAGATTTAGCTTTGTGCTTATAATACACATCATCATAAGCCTGAATATAATAGTTGAGTAAGACATCTCTAAACATCAGGCTCTGATGTGTAGTATATAACACCACATAAGATAGGTTTATATCATGATACTTAGCACGAATATATGGGATTCTACTATTTGTCTCAACCTTTACCTTAATTGCACAATTGCAATGAGATAAGCTTGAAACAAAGTGGTCTAGGATGGTTAAAGTTAACCTAATTTTCTTTGGAAGTACTACTTAACTTTCATTTTATTGAGGAACTTCACATGATATATCTGTTTCTAACATCATTATTCTAGACACATAACTACTGGAATATAGCTCCTATACTTCCAAGTTATTGTACCATAAGGCTATGGTTCTGATGTGCTTGGCACACTTCCCATGGTTTTGGAATACAATTCTTGCACTATTTGTTTAGCACTTGGCTTCTTATTGTACTCCTCCTAAATACTTTAGAGGTTCTACTTCATCACATAATGATTCTCAAGTGAATCATATATGACTAGCAATTCTACCATGTAAGTAGACAAGTTTTATTCCTATCACTCTTCCTTACTTCCCATGATTGACTCATCATGGTCTATACTACTTCATCTAACTTAGATTTATCACTTACTATCAAATGTTTCGCAAGTTTGGATAAATTTTACTTACTCATTACTTAACTTGGTCTACATTTTCTATTAGGATATCTTAATTATCTTCATCACTTGATATTACTCCTATTACAGGTCTGGATAACTCTTACTTAATCATAACATATGTTGGTACACATCTTCCAATAGGATAGCTTCCTTATGGTTGTATCCTCTCTTTGGACTACCATGTATTGTATACCAACTGTGATCTACCCATCTATTGTTTAGGAACTTAATTGTGTACTACATGTTTGGGATTAGCTGACTAATTTTACTTTATCTTGGTAAGTTAGGTAAAAAAAATGTTGACTCAAGTGTGTCAGGATTATTCTCAAGTGAATATCCATCTCAAGTCATAAGAAGTATTTGGTTTACCTAAGACAACTTCCTATAGACACTACCAATCCTATAGGTCTCCTTCAAAGGGTTTTAATCCTAGGGTCAAAGCATTTGCTCTGATACCAACTGTGGTGACCCGGCATACCACTGCATGGTGTAGTATGCAAGTCTGATATAACACCAATGAAACACTGTTCCACTAGTATTATATCGCTCAGAGTGGTACAACAGAAACATATGCGGGTCCAAGGCATGTCTATAGAATTACAACATTGACTCTGTTACATAAGATCATCACAGCCTCCTACTTTACAATGAGGTAAATCTGCAAATAAACTCCAGAAGAACGACTCGTAGTCTAATCCTATCACAAACTCTATTTGTAGAGTATTTGACTAGCTATAGAGGCTAAGAATAGATTCTAGCTAAGTAGGAGCTAGGTTTAGGAAGCTAGTTCCCTTCTATTGCTAAAATAGGTTTTCTCCTTGTTGGATGTGGTATCTGACTCCTCTGACAGGGTCCTGTCTCTTGAAGTAGTTGTTGACTCCTCGGCCTTCGAGTTGCACTGTAGATCCTCCTTTGATGCCTCCATATCTAAGCAGGGGATTTAAGAGTGGGATGAGTACGAGCGTACTCAACAAGTTCATTATAGGAAAGAGGTGTTTAATGCACTAGCTACGGCATTAGACCAGAAAGTCTAATACCAATGCAAGTTTTCATAACCATTTCTTCAAAAGGTTGCTTTTATTCAGAAGAACTATGTCCGTCAGTCTTCACTGGTTTACTAGAACTTCATGGAGCTCCTTTCCGGCCGCGTTCGCAGTTCCATATCCCGGAACAGGGAGTGACAGGTCACGGTTCTTTACACTCTGCAAAGGTGTGTTGCTTTACCCATAAGAGATCTTAACCTTGGTGCCAACCAAGCTGCAGGCTTGTCCACACTTCCTATGGTGTGAGGCCCGGTATAAGGTCATAGCCAATCATATTCCTCCGCTACCTCATACACCCACCCGTTGTTGCAAACCCCGACCCTGGGTCCTCGCCGGTCCTCTTACTCCAATTAAGGATGGACCCCGACCACGACAACAGTTCAGGTCTCTACCATGAACTCCTTCGCCGGCAGCTGCAACCCATCATAGACCGCAATAACCGTGGGGACTTCATCGGGACCCCCACCCTACCACTTGTCCTCTCTTGGATCAAGGGTACCACTTGTCCTCTCTTGGATCAAGGGTCTACGGTAAAGCGCATCCATTGATGTACAAGAGGTGGAAATACAATTGACTATTCCGTCCCACTCCAGATCTTATGGTTAACACGGGTATTACGGCACAAGAATCACTGGACGACATTTGTTGTTTAATCCTAGATGGATATAAACCCTTGCAATGGAACCTCCACCATATCAACACAATCCATGGTTCCATTGCCCACCACATAGTCATATTCATAGTTATGAAAATAGTGGTTTTGGTTTTTATGCAATAGTGATAAACATAGTACTTTGCAAGTAATTTGATAAAAATACTCAAATGGCATGAGCAAGTGATGAACTTGCCTTTCTTGACTGCAATATTATGCAGACAAGGTCTTCGATACGTAATAACTCCAAATTCTAAAATAGCATCATCGTCCGGTAAGGACGATGTTTAAAAGATTGGCGAGGATGCAATAATGCATAAGTATGAGATGCAATCGCTCTAAGCGTGACCTAACCCTGATGATTTAGGATTAGTGAGTTGAAATGATTTGTTTAGGGTGTGTTGCACTTTTAGAGTGATTCACAGACAAGGTTCTTATTCAGGATTGTGTTGTTTTAGAATCATAAGCAAGTGGTAAAATGCATTGTAACAATCATACACACCAAGGAATAGTAGTTGTATAATAATAAAGAGCAGTTGTCAATTTTAAGTCCTATAGTGCATGGTTGATGATTACTTATTATATAATTCAAAAGAATAACTTTTGAAGAACATGTTCTATAATAAAGAACGAGTATGATAATTAGGTTGGTGGGGTTCTATGGTTAACTATGGTTCCAATTAGCTCTGGAGTAGATATTAGATGGATCCTAACAAGGTTGGATTCATTAGCAACTAGGCTTGAATGGTTTTACTTAAGCATAAGCAACTTAAGCAATTAGTTATACATGGTTGTTATCATGGTGGGTTCATCTAGCTGGTGATAGCTCGGTAGGGTTTATAGGTCCTATAATGTAGGGTTGATGGCTATTCTTTATTTTCTTAAAAAGAATAACGTTTGAGGAACATACTTCTTAAGTAATAAGGAGTATCTCAATTAGAGTTGTGGTTGACTAGGGTTTACTATTGGTTTCATTAGATAATGAACAATTGGTTCCTAAATAAGATGGTTCATAAATATCTAACACTAGTAGGGTTTAGTGTGTATGGTATATGATGCACAATATTGGGCATGGTTGCTATTATGGTTCATCACAAGGGTGTGATGCTAAGCATGGATGAGTAAGGATAAGATTCTTGGTAATAAGGACTAGGGTTGATCCTATTTGATCATCTAGGTAAGATAGGTGTGTATACATGGAATACTGAATTATGGATAATAGGGCTC
The DNA here is from genome assembly GCF_019359855.2 of Lolium perenne. NCBI lineage: Eukaryota > Viridiplantae > Streptophyta > Magnoliopsida > Poales > Poaceae > Lolium > Lolium perenne. The sequence continues at coordinate 194,726,004 of NC_067246.2, read as the reverse complement.
CTACATTTTATGTGGACAGGGCAAGTATTTAATTGCTAATTATGGTTCTATGGATCAAAAGGAAAATATCATGATCACATCTCCTAACCTAGGTTTTAGGTTAGAAACGAATTAGGGTTCATATGAATTAATGGAGCTAGGGTTCCTAATGGTATTAGGGTTTTAGGGTTTCACGTGCAATGATAATGTTGTAATACCATTCAATAAGGAATTAGGGTTTTCTATCTACCATATAGTTCTATGCTTAATAACTTCAATTTTAAAGTTGAAGTTATTAATAACGTTGAAATAAAAATAATATTGAATTTGGCCTTTTATTATTTTTTAAACAATTAATAATTAGGTAATTATTAATTAGGGTTTAAATCTCTCTAATAATGATTTAACGAATAATAAATAAAGAAAATTAGTTTTCATGTTTTTCTTTATTTATTATTGGTTTTTATTTAATTTGGAAGATTTTCCTAATTATTGAATTTTAATTGCATTTAGAATTAAAAGAAATGACGTAATTATTAAGTTTAAAACAATTAAATTTTTATTAAAAATAAAAATTTCATATTATATTTTTATTGGATAGATTTTATTTTTAGGATCATTTTGATATCTCATTTATATTTTTCTGATTTAAGATGAATTTTCTAAATTTATTCTAAGTTTCAGTAATTATGGGGTTTAAATTTAAACGGAGAATTACTGAACACACCCGACTGACTCTACCCGTGGTCACTGACTAGTGGGGCCTAGTTCCAGCGTGGCAGCCACGTTGGCGTGGACTGGTCAACTGGCTGGCTGTGCATAGAAGCACACCGCCGGCGAAGTAGATGGCGACGGCGCCGCCAAACTATGGCTGAAGGCGGTGTGAGACCATCCGCGTTCAACGCGCAACATTTTTACGCGTCGGACAAGATGCTTGTAGGATAAAATGGTCAACAGAGGCGGTGGTGATGATCTCCGACACGGCGGCGCTCGCCGGCCCGATTCAATAACGAGCTACGGTGATCCGTAAGATGAAATAGAAGACTTAGGTGAAGCGCGGGATTACCCTGAGGACGATGAGATGCTCGACGAGCTCGCAGGTGATCGAAGACGGACGAATCATCCACTTTTTCGTCATCACCGGCGAAAGGGAATGTTGATTTTCCAGCGATTGAGGCTTCCCCTCCTCGATTCCTGTTGCCAGAAGGTTTCCCGCGGCTTCACGCTCCTCCTCCGCTACCCCACGGACCAGGGGATGGTCTGAGTCGACAAAACCGTGCTCGACTCCGGTGGCTACTGCCAGATGGTGGCGGAAGATACAGAGGTTTAGAGGATGATTGAGTTAGAGGTCAAGTATTAGGGTTCTCTGGCGGATCTCGGAGAGTCTTTATAGCTCAAGGCAGGCAGCAATCCGACGCCGGTGGCCCGGATACAACGGTGGTGTCGGTCGCGATTTTTGGACGGAATCCAGAGGTTCCAGTTGGCCGCGGATGCAGAGGGTATTCGTCTCAGCTTTGGTACGGTCGTTGGTGTCCGGGGATCCTTATCATCGACGAGGAGGTGGAGCTGATCGGCGTGCTGTCGATATCCTGTGCGTTTGAGCGAGACGGAAACGAAGATGACGACGTCTTCCTCATGAGCGGATAAGGAAGGGTAAGTTGGGCTGGGCTTCATTGGGCTGTGCGGGGGCAAGTGCAGCTAGGCTGCTCTAGGGCTAGTGATGGTGGGCTGCTCGCCAGGTAAGGTCCAGGTAAGCTTCTCTTCTCTTTTCCTTTCTATTTTTATTTTTTGTTTTCCTTTTCTATTTTACATTCTGTTTTTAATTCAAACTTAAGTCATTTTATACCATGCAGGTATTTTATAATTTGAATTCCATTAGGAATAAGAAAAGGATACATGCATTACTGCATTGTTTTTGAATCACATTCAATATATGTGAGCCCTACTTGTTAAGGTCTTGTAGGTTTTATTATAACTCCCTTCTTAGGTCTAGCATTAACACCTTGAAATACCTACAGTAGATACTACTCTCATTATGGTTTGGTTCTAATTATAAGGATAAGTGGTTGGTAACCACACAGGGGTTTAATTATAGGGTTTAGCATTGGGTGTCGCATATGTTTGATAATTGAAGCATATGATTCGATTACTGAACAATTAGGGTTCTAATCCTATTCTCCTAATTGCACATGGTTTGAATCTCACATATGGCCTATGTTTTAATCTCCACTTATGTATGATAGTATTATTACTGGCTTAATATTTCATGTGCTCCTCTAGTTACTAAGGATCTGAAGAATTGGTTTTATCTGATTCCAATGGACTTCTATTATTATCCTAATCCATCATTGCAGTAATTAAAGTGGCTATGGTTCTTTTTATAGTTTACTTTGGTTATATGGATTAATGGTTTCTCACATAAAGTATGGAGTTTTTCTCTAAGTTTTTCTTAGGTCCTTTAGTTGAGGAATAAATGGAATATGGGTGTTGTAAGATTCTACTTATGATCACCAAGTGATTCACAAGTTAAGGTTGGGATATAGGCCTAGGGTTGTTTACTAGTTACCTCCCTATGATTTCATGTGGTGAATAACGTCTACTAATCCTATTAGGGTTTAACTTATCCTCACATACCCCGAGAGCATGATCATGGATTAGGCATGATCAATTTGTTCTTAATATCTCTACCTCAAGTTCTTAGGGTTTATAGTGCATTCACAATATCTCAACATGTATCAAGCCTAAAACTCCACTTGGGTATCTTGGTTAAATTAATCTCATCCTTACTCTATCAATTCATGAATATGATATTATTCCATGTGATATTAGATTATCTCACCACTCCAAGGGAAATGGTTACAAACTAATACTTTAGTTCAAAGGTTGTCCTTTATTCTTAAATAGGTAAAGCTTGGATTAGTATGAATGGTCTCTCTCAATTGGGAATGACTTGAATAATACTCTAGGGTTTCTCTTGAAGATGATGATTTGAATACTTGGATGGATATCCAAGGTTTAGTTCAAGGTTTGTTATTGCTTCTCTAATAATTATAATAGAACTCTCACCTCTCTAGGTTTGATGTATAATAATTTGGAATAGAGAAGAATTATATTCCTTAATTGGATTTCCCTGTCTTGTTTCCAAGATTAAAGTAGAATGGATATCATAGGGTCTATGATAAGAGCATGAATTAGTTTAAGACATGGAGAAGATAAGTGAAGAATAGTTTCTCCAATTATTGTTACTTGATTTCCAATTAAATGGATGTTCATATGTTATGGCAAGGAATGTCATGTTGTGATCTTTAATAAGATCAAGCAGTTGATCTTTGATTAATAAGTTCTTGTGTTGATTTTAATTCCATTTGATCTAACCCCTTAGATCAAATTATCTCTACCCAAAACAAGGTTTTAGCAAAGTCACATTGAGGTTTATAGCGCTTGACTTGATGAGCTACTTCAATTCCACCAATGTCAAGTGAAACTTCAGTTACTGTGACTGTTTTACTTTAAAGCGCGAAAATCCCCCAGATTTTCTATGCATGAATGCAATGCACACATCTGTTTCCTCTATTTTTGTAACCCCAATACCTGAGATATTACACTATGTCTAAGGATGTATTTATTGATTACATTACGCACCATACTTAATGCAATTGTCTGTTGTTTGCAACTTAATACTGGAGGGGGTTCGGATGATAACCTGAAGGTGGACTTTTTAGGCATAGATGCATGCTGGATAGCGGTCTATGTACTTTGTCGTAATGCCCAACTAAATCTCACACTACTCATCATAATATGTATGTGCATGGTCATGCCCTCTTTATTTGTCAATTGCCCAACTGTAATTTGTTCACCCAACATGCTTATTCTTATGGGAGAGACACCACTAGTGAACTGTGGACCCCGGTCCATTCTTTTACATCGAATACAATCTACTGCAATACTCATTCTACTGTTTTCTGCAAACATCATCATACACACTATACATCTAATCCTTTGTTACAGCAAGCCGGTGAGATTGACAACCTCACTGTTAAGTTGGGGCAAACTATCTTGGTTGTGTTGTGCAGGTTCCACGTTGGCGCCGGAATCCCTGGTGTTGCGCCGCACTACACTCCGCCGCCATCAACCTTCAACGTGCTTCTTGGCTCCTACTGGTTCGATAAACCTTGGTTTCTTACTGAGGGAAAACTTGCCGCTATACGCATCACACCTTCCTCTTGGGGTTCCCAACGGGCACGTCAACTGCACGCCAGCATCAAGATTTTCTGGCGCCGTTGCCGGGGAGATCAAGACACGCTGCAAGGGGAGTCTCCACTTCCAATCTCTTTACTTTGTTTTTGTCTTGCTTTATTTTATTTACTACTTTGTTTGCTGCATTATATCAAAACACAAAAAAATAGTTGCTTGCTTTACTTTATTTACTGTCTTGTTTGCAATCTCCATATTAAAAACACAAAAAAAATTGGTTACTAGCATTTACTTTATCTAGTTTGCTTTATTTACTGTTGCTAAAATGGGTACTCCTGAAAATACTAAGTTGTGTGACTTCACAACCACAAATAATAATGATTTCTTATGCACACCTATTGCTCCACCTGCTACTACAGCAGAATTCTTTGAAATTAAACCTGCTTTACTGAATCTTGTTATGAGAGAGCAATTTTCTGGTGTTAGTTCTGATGATGCTGCTGCCCATCTCAATAATTTTGTTGAACTATGTGAAATGCAAAAGTATAAGGATGTAGATGGTGACATTATAAAATTAAAATTGTTTCCTTTCTCATTAAGAGGAAGAGCTAAAGATTGGTTGCTATCTCTACCTAAGAATAGTATTGATTCATGGACTAAATGTAAGGATGCTTTTATTGGTAGATATTATCCTCCTGCTAAAATTATATCTTTGAGAAGTAGCATAATGAATTTTAAACAATTGGACAATGAGCATGTTGCCCAAGCATGGGAAAGAATGAAATCTTTGGTTAAAAATTGCCCAACCCATGGACTGACTACTTGGATGATCATTCAAACCTTTTATGCAGGACTGAATTTTTCTTCGCGGAACCTATTGGATTCAGCTGCTGGAGGTACTTTTATGTCCATCACTCTAGGCGACGCAACAAAGCTTCTTGATAATATGATGATTAATTACTCTGAATGGCACACGGAAAGAGCTCCACAAGGTAAGAAGGTAAATTCTGTCAAAGAAACCTCCTCCTTGAGTGATAAGATTGATGCTATTATGTCTATGCTTGTGAATGGTAGGACAAATGTTGATCCTAATAATGTTCCGTTAGCTTCATTGGTTGCCCAAGAAGAACATGTTGATGTGAACTTCATTAAAAATAATAATTTCAACAACAATTCTTATAGGAATAATTTGGGTAACAACTATAGGCCATATCCTGCTAGCGGTAATGATTATGGTAATTCTTACGGTAGATATGAGGAAAAGATGCTAGAAATTGAAAGATCAACTAAAAGAGCTTTATGCAATCACAATATGAGAAAAATCAATTGTTTACTAAAACTATGAATGAACAATCTATCTTGTTGAAAAATATAGGAAATCAACTTGAAAATTTGAATTTGGAGATTTCGGGTTTGCAAACTAAGATTTCAAATGCTGAAAACAGAATCTCATATTTGTCTGCGTTGCAATCTTCCTTAATTAATAAAATGGCTGCTAAACCTGAGGATATTGATAATAAAATAGTTACTACAGCAAACTCCATCAAGTTAGAATTAATGAGAATATAAGATTGATGGCCGAATTGCGTGCTAGGTGGGAGAAAGAAGAAAATGCTAAAGATAACAATGTAGCTAAAGTTTGGACTATTACCACCACTAGTAATGCTAATGCTTCACATGTTGCTGCACCTCCTACTATTAATGGTAAAAGAATTGGTGTTGGCAATGTTTCCACTTCTAATGCAAAGCGTGAAAAACTACCTGAAACTGCTAAAACTGCTGAAACTGCCTGTGATAAAACTGCTGAAATTTTTCTAATGTTGGGGATAATGATCCCATTGCTTTAGATCATAATGGTTTATATTTTGATGATTGTCACATCTCTGAAGTTATAAATTTCTTACAAAAACTTGCTAAAAGTCCTAATGCTAGTGCTATAAATTTAGCCTTTGCGAAACATATTACAAATGCTCTCATAAAAGCTAGAGAAGAGAAACTAAAACTTGAAACTTCTATTCCTAGGAAGCTAGAGGATGGTTGGAAGCCCATCATTAAGATGAAGGTCAATGACTTTGATTGTAACGCTTTATGTGATCTTGGTGCAAGTATTTCCGTTATGCCTAGGAAAATCTATAATATGCTTGACTTGCCACCATTAAAAAATTGTTATTTGGATGTTAATCTTGCTGATAACTCTACAAAGAAACCTTTGGGGAGGGTTGATAATGTTCGCATTACGGTTAACAATAACCTTCTCCCCGTTCATTTTGTTGTCTTGGATATTGAATGCAATGCATCTTGTCCCATTATATTGGGAAGACCTTTTCTTCGAACTGTTGGTGTTATTATTGATATGAAGGAAGGTAATATTAAATATCAATTTGCTCTCAAGAAAGGTATGGAACACTTCCCTAGAAAGAGAATGAAGTTAACTTTTGATTCTATTATTATAACAAATTATGATGTTGATGCTTCATCTCTTGATAATACTTGATTCACACTTTCTGCGCCTAGCTGAAAGGCGTTAAAGAAAAGCGCTTATGGGAGACAACCCATGATTTTACTTCTGCACTTTTGTTTTATATTTGAGTCTTGGAAGTTGTTACTACTGTAGCAACCTCTCTTTATCTTTATTTTATTGCATTGTCGTGCCAAGTAAAGTCTTTGATAGTAAGGTTCATACTAGATTTGGATTACTGCGCAGAAACAGATTTCTTGCTGTCACGAATTTGAGCAGTAGTCTCTGTAGGTAGCTCAGAAAAATCTGCCAATTTACGTGAGTAATCCTCAGATATGTACGCAACTTTCATTCAGTTTGAGCATTTTTATTTGAGCAAGTCTGGTGCACCGAAAAAATTTGTCTTTACGGACTGTTCTGTTTTGACAGATTCTGCCTTTTATTTCACATTGCCTGTTTTGCTATGCTTGATGGATTTCTTTGTTCCATTAACTTTCAGTAGCTTTGTGCAATGTCCAGAAGTGTTAAGAATGATTATTTCACCTCTGAACATGTGGGGGTTCAAGGATCCTCTAATGAGTTGTTTTGAGTTTTGGTGTGGAGGAAGTTTTCAAGGATCAAGAGAGGAGGATGATACAATATGATCAAGGAGAGTGAAAGCTCTAAGCTTGGGGATGCCCCGGTGGTTCATCCCTGCATATTTCAAGAAGAATCAAGCATCTAATATTGGGGATGCCCAAGGCATCCCCTTCTTTATCGACAACATTATCAGGTTCCTCTAGTGAAACTATATTTTTATTCCGTCACATCTTATGTGCTTTACTTGGAGCGTCTGTATGTTTTTGTTTTTTTTTTGTTTGAATAAATTTGGATCCTAGCATTCATTGTGTGGGATAGAGACACGCTCCGCTGTTGCATATGGACAAATATGTCCTTGGCTTTACTCATAATGTTCATGGCGAAGGTTGAACTGCTTCGTTAATTGTTATATGGTTGGAAACGGGAAATGCTACATGTAGTAATTGGTAGAATGTCTTGAATAATTTGATACTTGGAAATTGTTATGCTCATAAGGATCATGTTTAAGCTCTTGCATCATATACTTTGCACCTATTAGTGAAGAAATACATAGAGCTTGTTGAAATTTGCTTTGCATGATTGGTCTCTCTAAAGTCTAGATATTTTCTAGTAAGGGTTTGAGCAACAAGGATAACAGTGTAGAGTTTTTATGTGAGTTTTGATGTACCGGTTCATACTTGTGTTTGCTTCAAATAACCTTGCTAGCCTAAGCCTTGTATTGAGAGGGATTACTTCTCGTACATCCAAATCCTTGAGCCAATAACTATGCCATTTGTGTCCACCATACCTACCTACTACATGGTATTTTTCCGCCATTCCAAAGTAAATTGCTTGAGTGCTACCTTTAAATTTCTATCCTTTATCTTTGCAATATATAGCTCATGGGACAAATAGCCTAAAAACTATTGTGGTATTGAATATGTACTTATGTATTTTATCTCTTATTAAGTTGCTTGTTGTGCGATAACCATGTTCCTGGGGACGCCATCAACTACCCATTGTTGAATATCATGTGAGTTGCTATGCATGTTCGTCTTGTCTGAAGTAAGGGCGATTTACCATGAGTTGAATGGTTTGAGCATGCATATTGTTAGAGAAGAACATTGGGCCGCTAACTAAAGCCATGATCCATGGTGGAAGTTTCAGTTTTGGACAACAATCCTCAATCTCTTATGAGAATATTATTTGTTGTTGAATGCTTAAGCATTAAAGAGGAGTCCATTATCTATTGTCTATGTTGTCCCCGTATGGATGTCTAAGTTGATAATAATCAAAAGCGAGAAATCCAATGCGAGCTTTCTCCTTAGACCTTTGTACATGCGGCATAGAGGTACCCCTTTGTGATACTTGGTTAAAACATATGTATTGCAGTGATAATCCAGGTAATCCGAGCTAATTAGGACAAGGTGCAGGCACTATTGGTAATCTATGCATGAGGCTTGCAACTTGTAGGATACAATTTACATAACACATATGCTTTATTACTACCGTTGACAAAATTGTTTCTTGTTTTCAAAATAAAAGCTCTAGCACAAATATAGCAATCAATGCTTCCCTCTGCGAAGGGCCATTCTTTTACTTTTATGTTGAGTCAGTTTACCTATTTCCTTCCACCTCAAGAAGCAAACACTTGTGTTAACTGTGCATTGATTCTTACATACTTGCATATTTGCATTCATCATATTACTTTATGTTGACAACTATCCATGAGATATATATGTTACAAGTTGAAAGCAACCGCTGAAACTTAATCTTCCTTTGTGTTGCTTCCATGTCCTTACTATGAATTTATTGCTTTATGAGTTAACTCTTATGCAAGACTTATTGATGCTTGTCTTGAAAGTACTATTCATGAAAAGTCTTTGCTATATGATTCAATTGTTTAACCATTGTCTTTACCATTACTTTGGATCGCTGCATTCATTACATATGCTTACAATAGTATTGATCAAGGTTATGATGGCATGTCACTTCAGAAATTATCTTTGTTATCATTTACCTACTCGGGACGAGTAGGAACTAAGCTTGGGGATGCTGATACGTCTCCAACATATCGATAATTTCTTATGTTTCATGCAACTTTATTGATGATACCTACATGTTTTATACATACTTTATGTCATATTTATGCATTTTTCGGCACTAACCTATTAACAAGATGCCGAAGAGCCAGTTGTTGTTTTCTGCTGTTTTTGGTTTCAGAAATTCTAGTAAGGAAATATTCTCGGAATTGGACGAAATCAACGCCCAGGATCTTATTTTTCCACGAAGCTTCCAGAACACCGGAGGAGTTACGAAGTGGGGCGACGAGGCGCCCACACAACAGGGCGGCGCGGCCAGGCCTTGGGCTGCGCGGCCCTAGCGTGTGGGGCCCTCGTGGCGCCCCCTGACCTACCCTTCCGCCTACTTAAGCCTTCATCGATAATAGTTCCAGTACCGAGAGCCACTATACGGAAAACCTTCCAGAGACGCCGCCGCCGCCAATCCCATCTCGGGGGATTCAGGAGATCGCCTCCAGCACCCTGCCGGAGAGGGGAATCATCTCCCGGAGGACTCTACACCTCCATGGTCGCCTCCGGAGTGATGTGTGAGTAGTTCACCCCTGGACTATGGGTCCATAGCAGTAGCTATATGGTTGTCTTCTCCTAATTGTGCTATCATTGTTGGATCTTGTGAGCTGCCTAACATGATCAAGATCATCTATCTGTAATGCTACATGTTGCGTTTGTTGGGATCCGATGAATAATGAATGCTATGTTATGTTGATTATCAATCTATCATATATGTGTTGTTTAAGATCTTGCATGCTCTCCGTTGCTAGTAGAGGCTCTGGCCAAGTTTTTACTTGTAACTCCAAGAGGGAGTATTTATGCTCGATAGTGGGTTCATGCCTCCATTAAATCTGGGACAGTGACAGAAAGTTCTAAGGTTGTGGATGTGCTATTGCCACTAGGGATAAAACATCAATGCTATGTCTAAGGATGTATTTATTGATTACATTACTCACCATACTTAATGCAATTGTCTGTTGTTTGCAACTTAATACTGGAGGGGGTTCGGATGATAACCTGAAGGTGGACTTTTAGGCATAGATGCATGCTGGATAGCGGTCTATGTACTTTGTCGTAATGCCCAATTAAATCTCACACTACTCATCATAATATGTATGTGCATGGTCATGCCCTCTTTATTTGTCAATTGCCCAACTGTAATTTGTTCACCCAACATGCTTATTCTTATGGGAGAGACACCACTAGTGAACTGTGGACCTCGGTCCATTCTTTTACATCGAATACAATCTACTGCAATACTCCTTCTACTGTTTTCTGCAAACATCATCATCCACACTATACATCTAATCCTTTGTTACAGCAAGCCGGTGAGATTGACAACCTCACTGTTAAGTTGGGGCAAAGTATCTTGGTTGTGTTGTGCAGGTTCCACGTTGGCGTCGGAATCCCTGGTGTTGCGCCACACTACACTCCGCCGCCATCAACCTTTAACGTGCTTCTTGGCTCCTACTGGTTCGATAAACCTTGGTTTCTTACTGAGGGAAAACTTGCCGCTGTACGCATCACACTTTCCTCTTGGGGTTCCCAACGGGCACGTCAACTGCACGCCAGCATCAGTGCCCTCCTATCCGCATGTACCAAACCGACAACCCCGGTATACTTGCGTCGGGCCGCTGAAGTGCCCTAACTGAAACCAAAGTAAACAATGCACAAATGTCAACACCCGGATTTTTAAGTCCAGATGCCTATTATGCCATTCCTCGCAATCCCAGGGATATTGTTTTTGCGAGACATAATAGATTGATATCACAACACATCATTCATTTCAACACATAATCGTCTTACAAATAAAGGATCACATGATCCAGTCTCATTACAATAATAGAAGTTCTATTGATCCATTACATAACACATAGCGGAATCGAAATAGCGTAGTAGTAGTCCATCTATTCCACAGGCAACTGTTGACGTCAGGAGTGATCCTAGTTGTCGTAGACGTCCTGCTGTCCTTCTTCCGGGTTCTGGTACTCGTCTTCATAGTCTGGCCATTTGAATAGCCAGGGACACAGCCATGAGTACTTTAAAGTACTCGCAAACTAATACTAAGGTAAACACTATCAACTATAGTAAGGGGGTTCTAAGCTCTAGTTTTATTTGCATAAAGCCAGTTTTATTTTATAAACACTTTAATACTCAAAGCCTCTTCATTTAACTAACTCAAGTGGGAACATTAGTGTCATTCCCACAACTCAGTTGTGATTCAAAGTCAAAGTCACCTTTCAATTCAAGTCACCAGTCACCATTCATATTTTTAGAAAAGTTCTGATGACGGAACAGTATGGCCTTTCCAACTGTCCATGACCGCGGACGCGGCTATTCGAATAGGTTAAACTCTGCAGAGGTTGTACACTTGTGCCACAACAATTGCAATAGTTCGTCAGGGGTAACTGGCCCTGATTTATCATACGCAGTACGCGAACTACCAATCCTAACCTTTCATTTACATACTCTAGTATAGGCACCTCTCCCCATGAGCTTGGCCTCCCGGTGAAAACAAACCGTCAACCCGGGAACTGCACAGGGCTTGGGTAGTACATTCACCTCATTTCACGTCATTTCACATTCAATGGAGGCAGCCTCGGCATAACCCCTATGACGCTTGTTCAGAGGGAACCCATACTAAAATACATAAGTTTCCAGTCAAGCCTTACCCAGATTCAGGTATTGTGGGGGTACTTGTCAAATTGGAATGGTATCGCATCCGAACCCAACCATCAGTTTTGGTAAAATTCACCAAGTCATTCACAAGTCATGTTCACCTTCAAAATCTCTCAATAGAATGACTCATCATTCCAAGGTTTTCAAAGTCATTTCAATTCACAAGTTCCCAACTGGAAGTTACTTTTAATCTTTAGCACTAGCAACTAGTTATGAGGGGTGCTAAATATCTTGGAGCTTTCTAGGCTAAGTGTGATGCTCTTGTACTACTCTATGACTAAACCCAGTGAATCATAAATCAAAAAGTAACTTTGATAAATAAAAATTCAATAAAGCTTGTAAAGTAGAAACTTGGGATAGGATCATAAAGTAAAAAGTAATGGTGCCTTGCTCTTGCAGAGCTTTGCACTTTGCAAGAATATAAGCTTGCAACCATAATAGCTTGCATTAGTCTAGCTTGCATTGGTAAATAGCTTGCCTTGATTGGTGAGGTGATCAAAGTGTTCTTCCCCTTCCTCTTGGTACAAGACCTCTTCCTCTTGATAGTCTCCGGTACTAGCGTCTATAAACGAATACGAGGATACAATCACCAAACAACACTTAAGTAGTTTTACTTAGCCTTAATGGCTCACACCATGGATCTAGCACCACTACTTAACATTTATTCACAAATTATGCTAGGGTTTCTTACTTATTATTAGGAAAATAATTTCCTCTCATTGAAATTGGAATTAGGGTTTCTCTTTGGTTTGGAGAAATAATTTCCTCTCATTGAATCTTCTTAAGATTTAATCTTCTCAAATAACCAGGGATGATCACATGTTGACCAAGGTCAACACTTCACACTTATCATTTGAGAAAAGTGATTTAAATGAGATTCATCATCTCATGTGATTTAAATAACCATTGCAATTTAAATACTATTTTGATTTAAATTCCCCAAGTGAGCAAGTATGAACCCATGCAATAGAGGTCATCACATTACTTCATAACACTTGAGAAACTGATTTAAATGAGGTGCTACACCTCATAGATTTAAATTCCTAAAATTTGAAATGGTTTAAATGGACTAGTATTGACTACATAGCCAATATTTTGCTTCTAGCCCATGATCATGTACAGAACCCATACTATATTTCTACATAGTAAATTAGATTTTGTGAAATGTGAATCATAGCAATTGGATTTTCTTCAAAAATCAAATTGGTTGATTTTTAAGATTTATTTGAATACTGAAAAGTCTCTGTCTTGTTAATTTTTCTATTCAAATTCTACACAAGCTCTGAGTTTAAATCCAGTGGGATTAGTTACATAAATTCATAAGCTTTCTGGAACAATTTGAATCACTCAATTTGGGTTTGTAGATTTGAAACTATTCAATTTATAGTAAGGGACCAGTATTGAAAATTGCTGAAATAATAATATTTGAATTTAACCAAATGGGCTAGGCGGGAACTAGATGGGCCGAATTGGTTTGAAACAGAGAAAGGCCAGCCCAGTAACGTTTCGGGCCAGCTGACATGGGGTCCCACTAGTCAGTGACTTAACTCAACCGAATCGGTATGCTCTAACCTGGACCGTTGGATTAGATGTGGATCGGGTGGTGCAGAGGCGTCGTCTTTGTCGGGGAGAAGACCTTGCTGCCGTGGTGGAGGTAGGGGGTCGGCGGCGTGCTGGAGCTCCGGCGAGGGGCGGCGCAGGTGCTAGACGAGGTTGTCGAGGACGAGGATCCTACTGGTAGCCGTGGGAGGAGCGGAGGTGGACGGAGTCGCGGGATTGCACTGTGGCGGACTCCGGCGATCGATGGCTCAATTGGGGCTCTCTGTGGCGTAATCGACGTGGGGAAGAGGTGGAGGAGGTCGAGGAGAAGGAGGGGAGTAGAATTGGTGTGGAGGTTGAAGTGCGGGAGCTTCTCCTTTTATAGGGTGAATGGTGCTGCGGGGTGCCGTGGAGGGTCATCGGCGGCAATGGCGCTCCAGGGCGCGAAGGGGCAAGCTAGGGGGGCGCGAAGGGGCAAGCTAGAGGGGAGGGCCAGGGAGATGGAGTGCTTGTGTGTGTGGCATGGTACACGGCATGGTTGCAATGGTGATCATGTCTCCACTTTACTCAGTGCCAAAGGGCTTTGCTTGATGCAGAGGAGGTGCCAGGGTGTGATGATCACAAATAGAAAGTGGTGGAGGCTAAAAACCAGTGTGTAAAAGAGTGTATGTCAAATTGCAATTCATGCCTGCCAAGTGTTTGTGATAATGGCCGCAAGAACTTTTTTGTCAAATTTTGGAAATCTTTTTGGTGGATCTCAATTATATATTCAGAGAGGTAGAATAGTGGTGGTGGTGGTCAATTTGGTGAAGATTTGTGAGATTTCAAAATTGGGGTTATCTTCCCTTTGTTTTAATGTCACATCTTGTCAACTCTATTCTGGTCAACCTAGTCAAAGTTAGCACTAGTGGTCAACAGCAAAATGGTTCACCTTGACATGGTCTTGGATGAGGTGGCAAGTGTTGACCAAGTTTGGTTGAAGAAAAGTTAAAACCAGGGGTGCAAAGTGGTGAAGATGTTATAAAATGGTCACATGACCATTATCACATGTTAGTTGAATTTGAATTCATCTTTGATTTGAATTGGGTTTCTTTGATTCAAAAGGGTGTGTTATTGATATATAAGTGTTTTACAAACAATGGCACAAGCAAAAGTGGCCTTGGTTGAAGATTTGCAAAATTGGCTAGGTGTATGTGAGTGAAAATGGAATTTTCTCACTATTTGATTTCTCTCCATTTGATTTTACTTTTCTTGACTCAAATGTGATTCTTATTAGTTTAGGAACATTTCCAAACCATTGAAACCATTCCAAAAGGTCTAGCTCAAAGATTTGCAAAAATGGCCATAAACACATAAGAGGTGATGTGTCCATTTTTTCTTAATCTTGTAAATTGTTCCCCTTGCTTTACTTGGGCATGGGTTAGGGTCCATTTAGGGTTAGATTAGGTTTAGAGATGGTTTCACACCATTTGGTCAAGGTATAAAGGCATAGGACAAGAATTGGGTATTATGGCTATGTGTCACATATGCCTCTATGCATATGTTGCATTTGATTTTCAATTTGACTTGGCTTGACCCAATTGGTGTTGTTGAATGTTGAAATGGTATAGAGGAGTGATCCAACCATTCACAACATGTCTTAGGGTCAAGATCCTCAAATTCACAAATTTGCATTTTGCTCTCATATGCCTCTATGGCATTTTTATTTTCTTTTTATTTTCTTTTGTTTCAACTTGGATTTGGTTTGATAAGTACTAGGTAAGGTTTATGAAGGTTTTACAAACCTCTAAATAAAGCAGAAAGGCCTAGGGTAAAGATTTACAAAAATAGCCATAGGCACATATACCTTTTTCTTATTTAATTTCCTTTTATTTTATTTTAACTGGGATGGTGAAAAGAGGGGTGAGGTTTAGGGTTTAAGATCATTTCAAAGATACCTTAACAAGCAATCATGGCAAAAGCACAAGAATTAAGCAAGGTCACTATGTCTCAAACTTAATTGAATAAAAGTTTTTTGTTGGTTCCAAAATTTGGAAAAAGGGAAATTCATTTTATTTCTTTTGAAATTTTTGGGATGTTACAAACCCTTTCCCCTTAAACAAATCTCGTCCCGAGATTTTAAGAAAAGTTAGGTTCCTAAGAAAGATTGAGCACTTTGATTAACAGGAAGACATACTTGGCATGGTCTGGGGTGCTTCCTGGGCTTCAGTGGCAGTCATGTGGTAGAGACGGCCGTTGTTGTTGTTCTGATTCCTTCTTCCTGCAAAGCGGCGCTATTGCTGAGCCGGTGCAGCGGTATTGGTGGCAATCCTGGCAAGCTTCTTGGGGCACTCGTTGGAGTAGTGACCCACAACTCCACATTCATAGCAGTTGATGGTTGCCTTGTCCTTTGGGGTGATGGGGGTAGCATTGCTTCCAGTCCTTGGGGCAGTATTGGTGTGGTTGTTGTTCCCATTGTTGTTGTTGTTGTTGCTGTTGTTGTTGCCTCCGGGCTTCGGGGGCCCTCCGTTGTTGTTGGTGTAGTTGGGGCGATAATTCTGGGCAGGGGTCTTTTTGTATCTTGGGGTGAATCCTCCAGAGGAGTTGTTGCGGTACTTCTGGGTATGTGATGCGTGTGGTTGGCACGTCCGTTGGGAACCCCAAGAGGAAGGTGTGATGCGCACAGCGGCAAGTTTCCCTCAGTAAGAAACCAAGGTTTAATCGGACCAGTAGGAGTCAAGAAGCACGTTGAAGGTTGATGGCGGCGAGATGTAGTGCGGCGCAACACCAGGGATTCCGGTGCCAACGTGGAACCTGCACAACACAACCAAAGTACTTTGCCCCAACGAAACAGTGAGGTTGTCAATCTCACCGGCTTGCTGTAACAAAGGATTAACCGTATTGTGTGGAAGATGATTGTTTGCAGAAAACAGTAGAACAAGTATTGCAGTAGGTTGTATTTCAGTAAAGAGAATTGGACCGGGGTCCACAGTTCACTAGAGGTGTCTCTCCCATAAGACGAACAGCATGTTGGGTGAACAAATTACAGTTGGGCAATTGACAAATAAAGAGAGCATGACCATGCACATACATATCATGATGAGTATAGTGAGATTTAATTGGGCATTACGACAAAGTACATAGACCGCCATCCAGCATGCATCTATGCCTAAAAAGTCCACCTTCAGTTATCATCCGAACCCCCTCCAGTATTAAGTTGCTAACAACAGACAATTGCATTAAGTATTGCGCGTAATGTAACTAGTGACTACATCCTTGAACATAGCACTAATGTTTTATCCCTAGTGGCAACAGCACATCCATAACCTTAGAGGTTCTTGTCACCCCTCCAGATTCACGGAGACATGAACCCACTATCGAGCATAAATACTCCCTCTTGGAGTTACTAGCATCAACTTGGCCAGAGCATCTACTAATAACGGAGAGCATGCAAGATCATAAACAACACATAGATATAACTTTGATAATCAACATAACAAGTATTCTCTATTCATCGGATCCCAACAAACGCAACATATAGAATTACAGATAGATGATCCTGATCATGTTAGGCAGCTCACAAGATCCGACAATGATAGCACAATGGGGAGAAGACAACCATCTAGCTACTGCTATGGACCCATAGTCCAGGGGTAGACTACTCACACATCACACCGGAGGCGACCATGGCGGCGTAGAGTCCTCGGGAGATGATTCCCCTCTCCGGCAGGGTGCCGGAGGCGATCTCTGGATACCCCGAGATGGGATCGGCGTTGGCGGCGTCTACGGAAGGTTTTCCGTATCGTGGCTCTCGCATGCGGGGGTTTCGTCACGGAGGCTATTTGTAGGCGGAAGGGCAGGTCAAGAGGCGGCACGGGGGCCCCACACCATAGGGCCGCGCGGCCAAGGGGGGGGCCGCGCCGCCCTAGGGTGTGGCCCCCTCGTGGCCCTTCTTCGTCTCTCCTTCGGACTTCTGGAAGCTTCGTGGAAAAATAGGCCCCTGGGCTTTGATTTCGTCCAATTCCGAGAATATTTCCTTACTAGGATTTCTGAAACCAAAAACAGCAGAAAACAAAGAATCGGCACTTCGGCATCTTGTTAATAGGTTAGTTCCAGAAAATGCACGAATATGACATAAAGTGTGCATAAAACATGTAGATAACATCAATAATGTGGCATGGAACATAAGAAATTATCGATACGTCGGAGACGTATCAGCATCCCCAAGCTTAGTTCTGCTCGTCCCGAGCAGGTAAAACGATAACACAGATAATTTATGGAGTGACATGCCATCATAATCTTGATCATACTATTTGTAAAGCATATGTAGTGAATGCAGCGATCAAAACAATGTATATGACATGAGTAAACAAGTGAATCATAAAGCAAAGACTTTTCATGAATAGAACTTCAAGACAAGCATTAATAAGTCTTGCATAAGAGTTAACTCATAAAGCAATAATTCAAAGTAAAGGCATTGAAGCAACACAAAAGAAGATTAAGTTTCAGCGGTTGCTTTCAACTTGTAACATGTATATCTCATGGATATTGTAAGCGGCCCAATGTTCTTCTCTAACAATATGCATGCTCTAACCATAAGGTGGTAGATCGCCCTTACTTCAGACAAGACGAACATGCATAGCAACTCACATGATATTCAACAAAGAGTAGTTGATGGCGTCCCCAGGAACATGGTTATCGCACAACAAGCAACTTAATAAGAGATAAAGTGCATAAGTACATATTCAATACCACAATAGTTTTTAAGCTATTTGTCCCATGAGCTATATATTGCAAAGGTAGAGGATAGAAATTTAAAGGTAGCACTTCAAGCAATTTACTTTGGAATGGCGGAGAAATACCATGTAGTAGGTAGGTATGGTGGACACAAATGGCATAGTGGTTGGCTCAAGTATTTTGGATGCATGAGAAGTATTCCCTCTCGATACAAGGCTTAGGCTAGCAAGGTTGTTTGAAGCAAACACAAGCATAAACTAGTACATCAAAACTTACATAAAAGACATATTACAAGCATTATAAGAATATACATCGTCTTCCTTGTTGTTCAAACACCTCACTAGAAAATATCTAGACTCTAGAGAAACCACTCATGCAAACCAAATTTTAACAAGCTCTATGTATTTCTTCACTAATAGGTGCAAAGTATATGATGCAAGAGCTTAAACAAGAGCACAACAATTGCCAAGTATCAAGTTATTCAAGACATCATACCAATTACTACATGTAGCATTTTCTGTTTCCAACCATATAACAATTAACGAAGCAGTTTCAACCTTCGCCATGAACATTAAAAGCTAAGAACACATGTGTTCATACGAACCAGCGGAGCGTGTCTCTCTCCCACACAAGCATTTATTCAAACAAGAACAAAAACAAGAAACATACAGACGCTCCAAGTAAAGTACATAAGATGTGACCGAATAAAAATATAGTTTCAAGAGAAGGAACCTGATAATTTGTCGATGAAGAAGGGGATGCCTTGGGCATCCCCAAGCTTAGATGCTTGAGTCTTCTTAAAATATGCAGGGATGAACCACCGGGTCATCCCCAAGCTTAGAGCTTTCACTCTTCTTGATCATATTGTATCATCCTCCTCTCTTGACCCTTGAAAACTTCCTCCACACCAAACTCGAAACAAACTCATTAGAGGGTTAGTGCATAATAAAAATTCACATGTTCAGAGGTGACACAATCATTCTTAACACTTCTGGATATTGCTCAAAGCTACTGGAAGAGAATAAAGAAATCCATCCCACATAGCAAAAGAAGCAATGCGAAATAAAAGGCAGAATCTGTCAAAACAGAACAGTCCGTAAAGACGAATTTTATTGAGGCACCAGACTTGCTCAAATGAAAATGCTCAAATTGAATGAAAGTTGCGTACATATCTGAGGATCACTCACGTAAATTGGCATAATTTTCTGAGCTACCTACAGAGAATTTTTCCCAGATTCGTGACAGCAAAGAAATCTGTTTCTGCGCAGTAATCCAAATCTAGTATGAACCTTACTATCAACGACTTTACTTGGTACAACAAAACACAAAACTAAGATAAGGAGAGGTTGCTACAGTAGTAAACAACTTCCAAGACACAAATATAAAACAAAGTACTGTAGCAAAATAACACATGGGTTATCTCCCAAGAAGTTCTTTCTTTATAGCTATTAAGATGGGCTCAGCAGTTTTAATGTTCCACTCGCAGGAAATAGTATTTGAAGCAAAAAGAGAGTATCATGAGGCAATTCAAAACACATTTAAGTCTAACCCACTTCCTATGCAAAGGAATCTTGTACACAAATGAATTCATGAAGAACAAAGTGACAAGCATAAGAGGATAGAACACGAGTAAATTCAACATTCTCAACATAAAGAGGGGAAACTTAATATTATTAAGATGCATATAACCATGTTTCCCTCTCTCATAATAACTTTCAGTAGCATCATTGATGAAATCCACAATATACCCATCACTTAAAACATTCTTATCATGGTTCATATGCATAGAAGTATCATTAATTTTGGCATAAGAAGAGTTCTTCTCACTAATAGTAACTGGAGCAAGATCATTATCAAGAATTTGAACATGGTAAACAAGTTGCATATTAAGGGAATTGTTTTTGGTAATCCAATCATGACTATGACAAGTTTCATAAGGATAGTTATAACCTATATCATAGCATTTTTTGTAATAATCATCAAAGATCGGAGGCACAGTGTCATCATAAGAAATAGAATAGTTATCTTTCACAGTCGGTTTATCTGTGTCCACACCATCATTGTTATTAGAAGGAGATGTATCAAGAACATAATGACCAGTAGCAAAAGGATTTTCAAACACCTCTTCCCCAAGCTTAGAGCTTTCTATATCATTATGGGAGGAAGCATGGATAGCACTGACACTATGGCAATTATTATCATCTTCAGAATTAGTTTCCCAGAGATTTGTAATATCAAAAGTAGTGTGCTCATTCAAATCATGATCGCTAATGTATGTAAAGGGCATAGGAAGATCATCGTATTCAGATTCATTATCACAATAATCATTAGGAGCAACATACTTACGGTTACCTAGCGTTATCTCATTCACGCGGGGATACGCCGTTACCTCTTTCTTTTTATTCTCCTTCTTCTTCTTCTTCTTCTTCTTCTTCTTCTTCTTCTTCGTTCCCTTCTTCTTCTTCTTCTCTTCCTTCTCCTCGTTCCCTTCTTTAGGAGGAAGAGGCTTGAAGGGTGGCTTGTCCGCATAACCTGATTTACTTTCAGAAACAATAGAAGAAACTTGGGAGGATCCCTCCTTTTCATTAATTAGTTGAAAACACACAGCGGTCCTATCATATTTTGGCAAGGTGTCATCTTCTAAAATATTTTGTATGTAAGTATTTGTATGGCTATTATCAATGCAATAAGAAAAACACCCATGCAGGACATCATCAATATCAAGATCACTCATATGTAACAAAGAGATTTTCCGCGACAGTTCTTCACACCCCAAAAATAAAGTAAGTTCATCATGCTGATTAGGAGTAATTTCATCATCACAATACAAATTTGCAGCACTCATTGGGTTCAAATTATCATTGGAGGAGCATTGAAAATTAAAATGACCCACTTCATGGCAAACTTCACAAATAAAAGGATAGAGGGCACAAACTTTTTTACCAAGATCATCTAGAGCCCTAAGCCACTTTCTAGTTTTTTCATTAGCATGATGGATACAATATTCATCTTTGATTTGATTAATTCCACAAGGTCTATGTATTCCACAAAAATTAACACTCTTATAGGAAATAGCATTCTTAGGAGTTTGAGCATGCTTATTGCAATAATTAACAACAATTTCATTCTTCATGCAAGCCTCTTTAAAAGGTTCATGATACTTATCAAAATTCTTTTTAGGCAATTCAAAATGAGAAGCAAAGGCTTTATAAAGATTTGCAGCAACTTGAGAGTCAAGACCATAAGTAGCACTCATATTTCAAAATTTATCGGTATCCATAAAAGCTTCAATGCATTCATAATCATAATTTATACCTGACTCTTTACCTTTGTCGTTCTCCCATCCTTCAGCGTTGTCCTCAATCCGATCAAGAAGATCCCACCTAGCTTCAACCTCCTTGCTTGTGAAAGATCCCTCCAAACAGGCATCCAGATAGTCCTTGTGTTGTCCTGAAAGCCTCGCATAAAAATTGTTAACAATAACATTACGGGGGAGCTCATGAATGGGACATTTGAGCATTAGTGACTTCAATCTACCCCACGCTTGAGAAATACTCTCTCCATCGCGAGGATAAAAGTTATAAATATAATTCCTATCAATATGCACTTCATGAGGAGGATAAAATTTAGAATAAAAGAGAGATGCAATTTCCTCCCAACCAAGAGAATGACTATTCTCCAACAATTTATACCAATGCGCCGCTTTACCAGTCAGCGAGAAAGAGAATAGCTTCTTCTTCACTTCATCCATAGAGATACCTGCACACTTGAATAACCCGCATAATTCATGCAAAAACTGTAAATGATCTCCAGGATGGACAGTTCCATCCCCTTTATAGCGGTTATCCATAAAACGTTCAATAATTTTCATGGGTATCTTGAAAGAAGCACTTGCAGTAGGTGGATTTAAAGTATCACAAGCATTATTAGAGTTATCGCATATGGGAGATAAAGCATTATCAGAACAAATTTTCTCCCCTAAAGATGGGAAGCCAGAAAGATCCGGTAAACTAGCTTCCCCAAGCTTAGACTTATTCATAGCATTAGCAGTGATTGCGTTCATACCAATAATATTGCTACTAGCATGCAAATGAGGTTCCATAGGTTCTTTAATTTTCGCATCACACAATTCATGTCTTAGCTTAGGAAATAAATTAAGAAGCTCATAGTTATATTCCATTATGCCTAACTAGTGTAAAACAAGAAACAAAAAGATGCAATTGCAGGATCTAAAGGAAATAGCTTCGAGCACGCACACAATGGTGCCAGAAAAGTACTGTTACCTGGAACCGGAGTATGAGTGCCTTTTACCTTTCCTCCCCGGCAACGGCGCCAGAAAATAGCTTGATGTCTACGCCCCCTCCTTTTCCTGTAGACAGTGTTGGGCCTCCAAGAGCAGAGGTTTGTAGAACAGCAGCAAGTTTCCCTTAACTGGATCACCCAAGGTTTATCGAACTCAGGGAGGAAGAGGTCAAAGATATCCCTCTCATGCAACCCTGCAACCACAAAGCAAGAAGTCTCTTGTGTCCCCAACACACCTAATACAATAGGTGCACTAGTTCGGTGAAGAGATAGTGAGATACAAGTAATATGGATGAGCGTGAGTGGTAATAGCAATCTAAATGAAATATGACAGCGAGCAAACATTCAACAAAACAGTAGACAAACGGAGATTCGATGCTTGGAAGCAAGGCCCAGGGATCCTGCTTTCACTAGTGGACACTCTCAACAATGATCACATAATAGGACTACTCTACACCCTCTTGTTGGATGATGAACATCATTGTGTAGGATTACACGAACCCTGAATGCCGGAGTTAACAAGCTCCACAATATTCAATGTTCATATTTAAACAACCTTAGAGTGCAAGATAGATCAACACAACCAAACCAAGTACTAACATAGCATGCACACCGTAACCTTCACACTATGAAAGGAGGAATAGATCGCATCAATACCATCATAGTAATAGTTAACTTCATAATCTACAAGAGATCACAATCATAGCATAAACCAAGTACTTCATGATGCACACACTGCCAATATTACATCATGGAGGAGGAGTAAACTACTTTAATAACATCACTAGAGTAGCACATAGATAATATTCAACTTGATCACAAAGAGAGAGAGAGATAAACCACATAGCTACAGCGGAGCCCTCAGCCCCGGGGGTGAATTACTCCCTCCTCATCATGGAGGCAGCGATGGCGGTGAAGATGGCGGTGAAGACGGCGGTGGAGATGGCTCTGGGGGCAATTCCCCGTCCCGGCAGGGTGCCGGAACAGAGACTTATGTCCCCCGAATTGGAGTTTCGCGATGTGGCGGCGCCCCTGGAGTCTTTCTGGAGTTTCGTCAAGCCGTGTCGAAGTTTTAGGTCACGACGGCTTAAATAGGCGAAGAGTCGGAGTCGGAAGAGTCCCGAGGCGACGACACCATAGGGTGGGGTGACCACCCTCCAGGCCGCGCCGGCCTATGGTGAGGAGGCCCTGGGCCTCCCCACAGCTTGCCCTTACGGCTCCGTGAGTCTTCCAGCGAAATAGAATTTCTGTAATTTTTCTGGATTTTTCCGAGCACTTTGGTTTTTGGGCCTTTTCTGCAATAAACAGACATAATAAACAGAAACTGGCACTGTGGCATCTTGTTAATAGGTTAGTCCAATAAATGCCATAATATGATATAAAGTGCAAGCAAAACATGTAGGTATTGTCATAAAACAAGCATGGAACATCAGAAATTATAGATACGTTGGAGACATATCACGTACCTTGACAGAGTAAGAAACCTGTCGCGGTATTCCACCACGGACATCCTTCCTTGTTTGAGTTCCCGGAACTCGTCTCGCATCTTCTTGATCAGTCCGTGGGGTACATGGTATTTGCTGAACTTCAGCTTGAAGTCTTCCCAAGTCATCATCTGTCCCGCATTCATTGCACGGGCACTTGTCCACCAGGCTCTGGCAGGTCCTGATAGGTAGTGGGTGGCGAACAGTACTTTTTCTGCGGCTTCAACTCCCGCAACTTCAAGGTTGTTCTCCATGGTCTGGAGCCAGTCATCAGCATCAAGGGGCTCTTCAGTCTTGTTGAACATCGATGGGTTGGTGTTCTGAAAGTTCTTCAGCTTTGATCCAGGGTGATCGTGGTTTCCATGGCCTTGATTGTTCTGGGCTATCTGTTGCAATGCGGCAATGTTGGCTTGGCGTTCAGCTCTTTCGACTTCTCGGTCTGCCATCATCGTCTGCAGCAGCTGCATCATGGCATCCTGGGTGGCGCTGCGGGTTGGTGGGGCCTTCTGAACATTGAGGTAGATGATAAGATAAGAGGGAAATTTCTATGGTTTGTTTGGTTAAAGTTTAAAAAAGTTCATAAATTGAAAACTTGAGTAGTGTTGCGGGGGTATAAATCAACAACACTTTTTCATTCATTACCAAGCATCATATATTACAAAGCTAACACACCGGTGGTTTGAAGATACATTCATTCGTTCTACGATACAAGGGGATCCTGATACAACTCACCCATACGAAAGTGCTTTAAATGAAACTACTCTTCAGGGGGGGATTCTTCATCTTCACGGGTAATGTGCTTGGCGAAAGGCGAGGGCGTGGAGACAATGGGGTCGGTCCATGGATTTTCCTTCCTTTTGCTACATTTCGCTCAAAGGGAACGGGACAGAAATCGAAGTGGGGGACCTCTCTACCGCACCTGTCTCCCCAGACATAGCTCAAGTAGGGATTGTAGCTTCGGTGGATAGGACATTGAAACCCGTCAAGAACGTCCACCCAGTGCCGCTGCCTACTTCTACTAAGGCTGAGCTTAATAGGAGCAAGAGACTTGGTGGTCCAACTCCTTGCGGGTCTTGTACAGCATGTAGTCGAGGTAGGCAACATAGTGGTTCATCTATGGGTGCGAGGGCATGATTATTGGTCTTCCCATGGGGTCATGTCCTGGGTAGTAAATGAAGCGGGTATTATGGAGCTTGTTCATATTCTGTCCACACAGACGGGCAATTGCTTCTTGCATCGCTCTGACTAGTCCTTCCTTCCAAGTGCTTCCCGTTACAGAAAACCAGATGGTTTCCCATATTGGGCCTCCAAGCTTTCCTCTCAGATCTGTAGTAACTTCCCACCGAGGTTGTCCTCCCGATGGATTATTGAGGGGTACTCCGAAGAACTCGGGATACGGGCGTCCTAGATATTCAACCAGTTGTTTCAACTCCTTCTCAAACATGAGGTTTCCTCCGTGGCCAAGCTGATAGGACTTGCAGGTGTACTCCATCTGTGAGCAATTTGGATGAGTAAGTTAGATATGGGATCAAGTGTGCAAATTTTTATGTAGAATGTTCAAGGAAAAGTAAAGCATGAATTTCTCATTTTGAAAAAGATCTCAAGGATAAGAGTGAGAATAATTTTTTCACAAATATTCACTTCTGTGGTTTTGAAACTAAGTTTTGCAGACGTCCATTCTAACTAGGGTCTCCTAAGGTCAACAATGGCTCTGATACCAACTTGTCAACACCCGGATTTTTAAGTCCAGATGCCTATTATGCCATTCCTCGCAATCCCAGGAATATTGTTTTTGCGAGACATAATAGATTGATATCACAACACATCATTCATTTCAATACATAATCATCTTACAAATAAAGGATCACATGATCCAGTCTCATTACAATAATAGAAGTTCTATTGATCCATTACATAACACATAGCGGAAGCGAAATAGCGTAGTGGTAGTCCATCTATTCCACAGGCAACTGTTGACGTCAGGAGTGATCCTAGTTGTCGTAGACGTCTTGCTGTCCTTCTTCCGGGTTCTGGTACTCGTCTTCATAGTCTGGCCATTTGAATAGCCAGGGACACAGCCATGAGTACTTTAAAGTACTCGCAAACTAATACTAAGGTAAACACTATCAACTATAGTAAGGCGTTTCTAAGCTCTAGTTTTGTTTGCATAAAGCCAGTTTTATTTTATAAACACTTTAATACTCAAAGCCTCTTCATTTAACTAACTCAAGTGGGGACATTAGTGTCATTCCTACAACTCAGTTGTGATTCAAAGTCAAAGTCACCTTTTAATTCAAGTCACCAGTCACCATTCATATTTTTAGAAAAGTTCTGATGACGGAACAGTATGGCCTTTCCAACTGTCCATGACCGCGGACGCGGCTATTCGAATAGGTTAAACTCTGCAGTGGTTGTACACTTGTGCCACAACAATTGCAATAGTTCGTCAGGGGTAACTGGCCCTGATT
Source organism: Lolium perenne (assembly GCF_019359855.2). Classification (NCBI taxonomy): domain Eukaryota; kingdom Viridiplantae; phylum Streptophyta; class Magnoliopsida; order Poales; family Poaceae; genus Lolium; species Lolium perenne. The sequence goes on along the minus strand of NC_067246.2, from coordinate 194,699,555 downwards.
TATCGTACGCAGTACGCGAACTACCAATCCTAACCTTTCATTTTCATACTCTAGTATAGGCACCTCTCCCCATGAGCTTGGCCTCCCGGTGAAAACAAACCGTCAACCCGGGAACTGCACAGGGCTTGGGTAGTACATTCACCTCATTTCATGTCATTTCACATTCAATGGAGGCAGCCTCGGCATAACCCCTATGAAGCTTGTTCAGAGGGAACCCATACTAAAATACATAAGTTTCCAGTCAAGCCTTACCCAGATTCAGGTATTGTGGGGGTACTTGTAAAATTGGAATGGTATCGCATCCGAACCCAACCATCAGTTTTGGTAAAATTCACCAAGTCATTCAAAAGTCATGTTCACCTTCAAAATCTCTCAATAGAATGACTCATCATTCCAAGGTTTTCAAAGTCATTTCAATTCACAAGTTCCCAACTGGAATAGTTACTTTTAATCTTTAGCACTAGCAACTAGTTATGAGGGGTGCTAAATATCTTGGAGCTTGCTAGGCTAAGTGTGATGCTCTTGTACTACTCTATGACTAAACCCAGTGAATCATAAATCAAAAAGTAACTTTGATAAATAAAAATTCAATAAAGCTTGTAAAGTAGAAACTTGGGATAGGATCACAAAGTAAAAAAGTAATGGTGCCTTGCTCTTGCAGAGCTTTGCACTTTGCAAGAATATAAGCTTGCAACCATAATAGCTTGCATTAGTCTAGCTTGCATTGGTAAATAGCTTGCCTTGATTGGTGAGGTGATCAAAGTGTTCTTCCTCTTCCTCTTGGTAGAAGATCTCTTCCTCTTGATAGTCTCCGGTACTAGCGTCTATAAACGAATACGAGGATACAATCACCAAACAACACTTAAGTAGTCTTACTTAGCCTTAATGGCTCACACCATGGATCTAGCACCACTACTTAACATTTATTCACAAATTATGCTAGGGTTTCTTACTTAGTATTAGGAAAATAATTTCCTCTCATTGAAATTGGAATTAGGGTTTCTCTTTGGTTTGGAGAAATAATTTCCTCTCATTGAATCTTCTTAAGATTTAATCTTCTCAAATAACCAGGGATGATCACATGATGACCAAGGTCAACACTTCACACTTATCATTTGAGAAAAGTGATTTAAATGAGATTCATCATCTCATGTGATTTAAATAACCATTGCAATTTAAATACTATTTTGATTTAAATTCCCCAAGTGAGCAAGTATGAACCCATGCAATAGAGGTCATCACATTACTTCGTAACACTTGAGAAACTGATTTAAATGAGGTGCTACACCTCATAGATTTAAATTCTTAAAATTTGAAATGGTTTAAATGGACTAGTATTGACTACATAGCCAATGTTTTGCTTCTAGCCCATGATCATGTACAGAACATATACTATATTTTTACATAGTAAATTAGAGTTTGTGAAATGTGAATTATAGAAATTGGATTTGCTTCAAAATTCAAATTGTTTGATTTTTAAGATTTATTTGAATACTGAAAAGTCTCTGTCTTGTTAATTTTTCTATTCAAATTATACAAAAGCTCTGAGGTTGAATCCAGTGGGATTAGTTAGATAAATTCATAAGCTTTCTGGAACAATTTGAATCACTCAATTTGGGTTTGTAGATTTGAAACTATTCAATTTATAGTAAGGGACCAGTATTGAAAATTGCTGAAACAATAATATTTGAATTTAACCAAATGGGCTAGGCGGGAACTAGATGGGCCAAATTGGTTTGAAACAGAGAAAGGCCAGCCCAGTAACGTTTCGGGCCAGCTGACAAGGGGTCCCACTAGTCAGTGACTTAACTCAACCGAATCGGTATGCTCTAACCTGGACCGTTGGATTAGATGTGGATCGGGCGGTGCAGAGGCGTCGTCTTTGTCGGGGAGAAGACCTTGCTGCCGCGGCGGAGGTAGGGGGTCGGCAGCGTGCTGGAGCTCCGGCGAGGGGCGGCGCAGGTGCTAGACGAGGTTGTCGAGGACGAGGATCCTACTGGTAGCCGTGGGAGGAGCGGAGGTGGACGGAGTCGCGGGATTGCACTGTGGCGGACTCCGGCGATCGATGGCTCAATTGGGGCTCTCTGTGGCGTAATCGACATGGGGAAGAGGTGGAGGAGGTCGAGGAGAAGGAGGGGAGTAGAAATGGTGTGGAGGTTGAAGTGCGGGAGCTTCTCCTTTTATAGGGTGAATGGTGCTGCGGGGTGCCGTGGAGGGTCATCGGCGGCAATGGCGCTCCAGGGCGCGAAGGGGCAAGCTAGGGGGCGCAGGAGGTAGGCAATGGCTAGGAGCTTCTCAACGTGTATCTGGCTCAGTGAAAAGAGGAAGGGACAGCTCGTATCGCTTCCACGACTGCGGCGTGTACTGGCAGCAAGAACTTCGATCATGGCGACAGCGACAAGTCCTCCGCGAGCTAGCGAGCATGTCTACGGGGTAGAGGAGATGGTGGCGACGCTCGAGACAGAGGTAGGGCTGCAGGGGAGGACGAGAGCGACGGCACACGCGCGTGCTCTGGCGCGTCCAGGACGTGCCCGTGCGCGCTCACCGTGTGCCTGGCATTGATCTGGCGCGTCTGGGCGTGCGACGTTCTGGCCAATGCCGAGCTGGGTTCGAGTCAGCGATGGTACTTGCGTGCTCAGGGAAGTGTGGGCGTGCTTGCTGACATGGTGCTCGAGAGAGGGGAGGGCCAGGGAGATGGAGTGCTTGTGTGTGTGGCATGGTACACGGCATGGTTGCAATGGTGATCATGTCTCCACTTTACTCAGTGCCAAAGGGCTTTGCTTGATGCAGAGGAGGTGCCAGGGTGTGATGATCACAAATAGAAAGTGGTGGAGGCTAAAAACCAGTGTGTAAAAGAGTGTATGTCAAATTGCAATTCATGCCTGCCAAGTGTTTGTGATAATGGCCGCAAGAACTTTTTTGTCAAATTTTGGAAATCTTTTTGGTGGATCTCAATTATATATTCAGAGAGGTAGAATGGTGGTGGTGGTGGTAGATTTGGTGAAGATTTGTGAGATTTCAAAATTGGGGTTATCTTCCCTTTGTTTCAATGTCACATCTTGTCAACTCTATTCTGGTCAACTTGGTCAAAGTCAGCACTGGTGGTCAACAGCAAAATGGTTCACCTTGACATATTCTTGGATGAGGTGGCAAGTGTTGACCAAGTTTGGTTGAAGAAAAGTTAAAACCAGGGGTGCAAAGTGGTGAAGATGTTATAAAATGGTCACATGACCATTATCACATGTTAGTTGAATTTGAATTCATCTTTGATTTGAATTGGGTTTCTTTGATTCAAAAGGGTGTGTTATTGATATATAAGTGTTTTACAAACAATGGCACAAGCAAAAGTGGCCTTGGTTGAAGATTTGCAAAATTGGCTAAGTGTATGTGAGTGAAAATGGAATTTTCTCACTATTTGATTTCTCTCCATTTGATTTGACTTTTCTTGACTCAAATGTGATTCTTATTAGTTTAGGAACATTTCCAAACCATTGAAACCATTCCAAATGGTCTAGCTCAAAGATTTGCAAAAATGGCCATAAACACATAAGAGGTGATGTGTCCATTTTTTCTTAATCTTGTAAATTATTCCCCTTGCTTTACTTGGGCATGGGTTAGGGTCCATTTAGGGTTAGATTAGGTTTAGAGATGGTTTCACACCATTTGGTCAAGGTATAAAGGCATAGGACAAGAATTGGGTATTATGGTTATGTGTCACATATGCCTCTATGCATATGTTGCATTTGATTTTCAATTTGACTTGGCTTGACCCAATTGGTGTTGTTGAGTGTTGAAATGGTATAGAGGAGTGATCCAACCATTCACAACATGTCTTAGGGTCAAGATCCTCAAATTCACAAATTTGCATTTTGCTCTCATATGCCTCTATAGCATTTTTATTTTCTTTTTATTTTCTTTTGTTTCAACTTGGATTTGGTTTGATAAGTACTAGGTAAGGTTTATGAAGGTTTTACAAACCTCTAAACAAAGTAGAAAGGCCTACGGTAAAGATTTACAAAAATAGCCATAGGCACATATACCTTTTTCTTATTTAATTTCCTTTTATTTTATTTTAACTGGGATGGTGAAAAGAGGGGTGAGGTTTAGGGTTTAAGATCATTTCAAAGATACCTTAACAAGCAATCATGGCAAAAGCACAAGAATTAAGCAAGGTCACTATGTCTCAAACTTAATTGAATAAAAGTTTTTGTTGGTTCCAAAATTTGGAAAAAGGGAAATTCATTTTCTTTCTTTTGAAATTTTTGGGATGTTACAACAAATCACAATCACCTTAACTTTGTACAAATAATATCTTAAGGGTTCAGGATGGTAACTGACCAAAAAAGAGAAAAGGCTATGTAGCGGCGATTAGAGTGTTCGTCCCTTCCCCCTCTATCCCTCAATGGTGATGTCAGACGTATGTCATGCCTCAGTTGGCCAATTGGGCCATCGAAGCGTGGCTGCCGATGGCCCCTTGTTGGTGTTAGGGTTTCTGTTTCATTGTCTAGCCTAGGGTGGTGAAGCGGTGGCGATATCCTGTAGTTAGAATAAACTCCTCGCTACCCTATCTCCGCTCTGGCGTTGCTCCTACCTTCGGTAGAGGTCGTGCAGAGTTATGTTTTTGCAACCGGCGGGCGTTGGTTTCCGGCGGGTCTGCTTGGATCTAGAGGAAGTGTTTGTTGGTGTGGTTGCGGGTTTGACTTTTCAATCTCTATTTCTCGTTGATGTGACTATTGTTGCTCTGGTGCAGCGGTCCTTTGGGGCCATAGCGCGATGACTTCTTGACTGTCTTCTTTTTTTCGAAAATTCCACCGATCCATTAATAATCATCAATAGTAGTACAAAGATGCCTAAAACTAATAAAAATTACAAATAGGTCATTGGACCACCTAGCGACGACTACAGACACTAGCACAAGCCGAGGGCGCGCCGCCGTCCTCGCCCCTCCATCACCGGAGTCAGGCAAAGCTTGTCGTAGTAGAGCTTGTTGTAGTAGACAGACGGGAAGTCGTGGTGCTAAGGGCCCAAAGGACTAGCGCACCAGAGCAGCAACCATCGTCAATGATGACAACCGTAGATCGGAAGAGACTGACCTGAAACCACACAATCGAACATGAGAGATGATCGGATCACGGGGGATCCGCCGGACACACAACTCCACGCGTCCTCTGCCGGCGCTAGATGCACCACCGGAGCGAGGATAGGACGGGGAGGACCTTATTCTGACTTCAGGAAGTAGCCGCCGCCTCACCATCCCGAAGAAGACACCGAAAACAAACTAAACGAAGAACTAAAAACTGAAACCTTCCCGCCGGTGAGAGGCCGCGGTCCGCCACACCTCCAAAGCCCCAAGGGCACCGGAGGCGGAGCGGACCGGCAGCGTCGCCGGTGAGAGGGACCAAACCCTAGATCGGTTTTAGAGCAGCCTCAAAACGCGTTGGTGTTTGACCGACCATCTTTCTTGACTGTCTTCTACAACAAGGTTTGAGAGGCTCTACTGAGGTATAGCGATGACAGTGGCCACATCGGTTCGCTTCGGTGCTCGCGGCCATCGCATTATTTCTATATACAACATATGCCAAAAAATGCAACCAACATATGCCAAAAAATTAAGAGGTATAAGTGAACCAACAATTATATCTTCACAGTTTCGTGCCGCTGGTAGCATGCAACCAACATATGCCAAAAAATGCAGCAGCAAGAAAAAGTCAGCACGAACGAATCACAGAGAAACTAGTTGGGTTTAAAACTGTGGATAGTTACCACCATTAGTCCTAACACTCTTTTCGTACCACTATACTATGTTCGTTCGCCACTTACCAAATAACTACTGCCACTCCAATTCGTTTCATCCGGACAACCATCTAAAACACGCCAAAGCCGCTGGTTTGTTTCAAAGAATTTTTTTGCTAGGGGAAGTAAAGAAAACGCAAGAAAGCTGACGTTGGCCGGGACGGTAGACGAAAGGCGTCGGAGACGACGAGGCCAGGAGCTTCCGTCCATGGCGTGGACGCCAACAACGGCGGAAGAATAATCCGCGTAGTTAATGGCGCTCTCGTGCCTCGCCCTTGTCCTTTGCGATAGTCGTTGGGTAAATTAATCCTTGTGGTTCCATCGATCAGACCGACAGCGAGCGCCTCCATGCGAGGAGGACGAGACAAGTAAAAATGTTTGTTTATGCCGAGATTCTGCGACCCGCGGCGTGATTCAGGAGATGCTGAATCTTGGAAAAATATCCAGATAAAAATACTGATCTGCATCTGCCAAATGCTTGGTCGGCTATCACGATCGATCTCCTCTCTCGGTTCTTCCTAGTCCTAGGTCATGTCATATCGGAGAAAACCCATTGATCAACATCGAGGGAAGCAAGAACTTGTAGGAAAGTAAAACGATGTAGACGGTTTGTTTTGTGTAAGACCGTATGCAGTTAATGTGGACTGCTCCATGTTCATGTATGCACGCACTTCATTCCCTGGCCGGTGGCACATGGGCGTGGGTGATCTCCATACTGATGGACTACAAAATTGATTGACCGTGGAATTTAGTCATGTAGATCGGCAGAGCATTCTGGGTTTGAATGCCTCGGACTATTTCAGCATCCGGTAGTGACTGGCATGCCCATCTGCAAGAGAGTGAGTGAGAGCATCGTGCAACAGCATGCTGCGTACTCCATTAACCATCACAGCTTAGGTCGGCGTAAATGAATGGAGCATACGAGTGACGCGTACTGGATCCGGATGTTCCCCCATACTCCATATCGGGTTCAAACGATGTAAGCAATAATCGGGCCATGCTTACCTCTGTTAACCATTAACCACCAAGGAAAAGTCATAAAATGAATGTAGCATGAGTAACGCGTACTGCATCAACATGCACGCCCATACTCCATCCATTTCAACTGATGCAGTGATGCGACATTGCGTCCATGCTTATCTCTATGGGTGAGCTGGTTAAAATCACGCACCGTCTTTTGTTGATGTCGGCGATGAGGATGTCCTCGGATGTCGTTTTCTTCCCCGGGGGTGCCATGGTGAAGCACCTTTACCTGCCTCATCTTCCCAGCCTTTGTATCTCTAGGTGAAAACCCTAGTTTAGGTTGTGGTTTGAACGGGCATCAGCGTTGTCTCATCGCATCCCCCTTGAAGCATCGTCTTGGAGGTCTGGTCATCGAGTGGCACTAGCCTTGTGACCTTCTGTTGTTAGGAAGCCTCCTCGGCTATGGGCTTTCGATGTCATCTACGAGCTTTTTTGGTGTCAGGTTTGGCTGTTTGAGCGACAAATCTGTCAACCAGGCGGGTGTACGGCCCTGGGGCCGGTGTGGATGTTAGGCTCCGAAAAACGTCGTCGTGATTAGGGTGATGTCTTTTCTCTCTTGAGTGACAGAGTCATCGGCTCACGTGGAACGTGACATCGGTTTCATCATGTGAGTAGTTGTTGTTGTACCGTAGTACCGGTTTTCAGCTAGTTTTTCTTATAGAATAGCCAAATCTTATATTTTATCATTTGGCATGACTAATCTCATCATTGTAACGCCGCACATTATTGTCATATAGTGATTTATAGGAGGAATAGAGCTCCACCGTTGTCGTGGATCCCAAACCTGGGTAACTCGTGTGTATCGTCGTCCCGGACAACCGCCCGCCCTACATCCTCTCTCTCTCTCCCCTCACCCCGAGGTGCCTTCTATAGTGTATGTGTCGACAATACCACGATGCCGCGCCTTAGGACTTGTTCTCTAATACCCAGCACCATCTGCATGGATGAAGCAATCATTGTAAGAAGTTAAAATTGACAGAGAACGGGAGGAACCAAATATCGAAACATCTAAACATAAATATTGGTATTGATCTCAATGCAAATATCACAGGATGTTGATATATCACCGAAAGCAATGTCAAGCCTCCCAATACAAACATCCAAACATAGCCCTACTTCTATTGTTGTTTTGCGCTGCTGCTTGAAAGGGGTCCTCCTCGCTGGCGCCCGCGCGCCTGGCACATTTCCTTTTGCAGAAGGATTGCTAGGCCAAGCTTTCTACTGACGGCCCATTATATTCCCCGAGCCATATTAGTTCAGGTTTTTTGAGAATCCATGAAAACAATTAGTGTCGTGTGTTTTCATAGGTGCACAATGAACATCTGGATGCCGATGAGGCCCTACTAGGGTGTTAGGATGGTGGACCGCATTCCAAGCACATCCGGCATAAGTTTGCATCCGTTCATACCGATCAAGAGTGGGTGTGAGCCAAGTAAAAGTTGCAAGAAGGGGTGGGGCACCTGCACCCCCCCCCCCCCCCCCCCCCACACACACACACACACACACAAAAAACCCCAAAATATATATGTGTGGATCATATAATTTCGCAAAATATAAAAATTCACAACTTCTATTGTCGTTGCTTCCCTGCTGCTTGAAAGTGGCTATTTCATCTTTTCGCATGACCGTGCAGACATTGGTACACTCATACAGTCATACCCCTCTATATATGTTTCTTCGTGTGCCTTATATCTACACCACTTTTGTAATCGGGCATTGGGGTGACACGAGGTGGTTAATGAAACTTAGTTTAAGTTAGTCTTGAAATCATAGTGTGGTATGAGCATTTATCAAGCGCTAGGGTGCTAGAAGCGTTGGTGATTCGAGATGGTGTAGTCGTGTAATTATTGAATCTGGTGCTAAGGAATTTGTCCAGCTCCATGCGGAGGAAGGGAAGGATATATCAAAATTAAAATCTATATGCCAGGAGACTAGGAAAATTACGAGAGCTTTTTCTAGCTTCACATTGGCTTTTGTTGGGCGGGATGCTAATCAAGCGGCCCATATTTGTGCTAAACAAGCTAGTTCAACTAGGAGTAGATGCATGTGTATCAATTATAATTCATACGCTCTAGTTAGCACTCTTTTGAGTGATAGTAGTCCGATTGATTAATCAGTAAAACTCTTTGATTCGCAAAAACAAAATCATAGTAGCCTAACTCTTTGCCCTGGTAGGATTATGAATTAGGCATGTATCCTATGTTATCCTTAGAATTCTATTTTTAATATTCCGTCATATCTATAATAAGTTAGAAGTTTAATTTAAGTTTGGATAAAATTAGAACCAAACTTCCGACCCTTATTATGAATGGGAGGGAGTAGTTCATTTCGTACATTTTGGTATTTTTATATTTTGGCATCTATTATTGGTCACGCTTTAAAGATCCTACGAAAATTTACGCGTACTATATTTTTTTAGGTATAATATCCATGAGAAACTTGCTAATTTGATGGGTCCGGTTCTCTACCTACGTAGCACAAGCAGCTATTCCAGAGACTTCCTCCACCTCCACCCGCTGCCGCCGCTGTTTTAAGAGCATCTCCAGTTATCGCGGCTCATAATCCTTCTCGTCGCCGCCGCCTCCCCCCTCCCAGATCCTCTCCTCGCCGCTCAAAAAATGTCGAGCTCGTCCTCCCGCAAGATCGCCGCGGCGAACGGCTTCGGACGCGGCAGCCTCACCGTGGCGGAGGCGTGGGCGCTGTACCACGCCCGGTATCCAGTCCCGCCGGACATGCGGCTGCCAAGCAGCGGCGGCTGGAAGATGGCCATGAACGGCATTGGCGTCCCGCCGCCGCCGAAGCCGGGCACGGAGCAATGGAGGGACGGCATCAGGGCCCGGCGGGCTCAACTCACCGCCGCCGAGCGGCAGATCCGACGTGGGCGGCGAACGACAACGACGCCTGGTGGAAGACGTACTTCAAGGCCAAGTACGACGTCGAGATGCACAGCACCACCGGCCTCATCGGCGGGCCCAACAGCTGGAACAGGGAAGGCCGCGCCCTGTTCTGGGGCGTTCCGGGGCGCACCCTCGAGAACGTCATCCGCGGCCTCCGCAACGGCGCTCCAAGGCTGGAGATGCCGTCATCGCCGCTGCCGTCTCCTCAATGGCAGCCGAGGAGGACGACGTACTCGTCCTCCTCGCACTCTTCTTCCTCGGGACCGGCGCGATCGACGCCGTCCTCGTCGTACCGGTCGGCGCCCTACACCGTCCCCAAACGGGAGGTCAAGGAGGAGCCGGCGACGCCCGTCAACACGAGGCGTGGCGGTAGCGGCAGCGGGCGGCAGCAAGGGAGGCGCGGCGGCGCCCTCCTCATCCCGAAGCCGGAGGTGAAGGAGGAGCCGGAGGAAGCGTCGCAGGCGGCGCTGGCCGGCGAGTACGAGCGGCAGCAGCGGCTCATCGCCAGCAGCGACGACCCCGAGGACTGCCCAGGGCTGCGGGCGGCGTTCTTGGCGTCCATGGACGACAAGGACGCCTGGAGGGGCGACCTGGACGCGGCGATCGCCATGTCCATCCGCGACTCCGGCAAGCCGCTGGTGGACCTCACCGACGATGGCGAGGCAGGACCAAGCGGCTTGGTGAAGGACGAGCCCGTGGACGAGCCCGTCGACGAGCGCGGCAAGCAGGAGGTCGTCACCGACGAGATGTACAACTTCCAGCAGTACTACGACGCCTCCGGCCGCCGCAAGTGGTTCTAGATTAGGTTTAGTTTTAAAGTTAGTCAAATTTCGTTCGAATCTATGTAAGTTTGGACGAATCTAATCGAATCTAGTTAAGTTTAAAATTTGCGAAATTTTGTTTGGGGGACGCGACTGGGGAGCGACGTCCCCCAAACGCGGCACGAACGAAACACGTTCCCCAAACGTTCAATCCGGCGCCGTTTGGGGGACGCCCTGACTGGAGATGCTCTTAAACTCCGGCAGGCGTCAGCTAGCGATCAACGGCAGGGCGCGGCGGCAGGTGGTGCTGTGCATGCACGGCAGCTCGACCACCCGCCCTGACCACCCAGCACATGCACCGCGAGCGCCACGTCCAACGCCCCAGCCACTTGGCGTCCGGTCTGGTGTGCTCTGCCTTTTGGCGATCATGTTCAGATTCTGTGCCGCCCTCACGCAAGCAGCGCTGGCACCCCATAACATAATGGCACTTGCGCACTGCTGTCCGAGGATGGTCACAGCTAGGAGCATAAATGGTACGGATAATTTTCGTTTCGAATCTGCGCTCATATTTGTTTTTTAGGATATATTTTTAGATATCCATTCGGTGTAGATTTAGATGTGGATAGTGATCAAGCGGATTCGGTAACAGATATGGCATTGATACTATCCGACAGATACAAATTATTCACCATTTTTTGCGGATTATTCGAGGTCCACAAAGAGGATATCTCTATAAAATTAGCTCAATCCTAAATGTTTAAACAATATAGTTAGTTTATTGGCTAAACTATGTGTGCTATTAGCACGCAATTTGCTTTGTTGTACGAACAAATGTGTACATTTAGCTATAGTCTATAATTACAAACACAGTTTACATAGAAAAGCATGCTTCTATTTTTTATATGTATTTTTGCTTAATAGTCCGCATCTGATCTGAGTCGGGTCCGAGCATTATCCATTCTGATCTAAATCTATTATAAAAATATAGTAAAAAAAATATGATAATAGCAATATCCGATTCAATCCGTTTACTCCGCAGCGCAATTACCGTGTTTAATTACACTGGCAGTTGACGGGTTTGACTTCACAGCACGCCACAGAATTAACAAATGTGCTAGCCATATTATACCGGATTAAAACGGGTGTTGTTGCGACGTTTGCCCCAACAAACAAAAGATTACCCGTAAGATTATCGAGCCACCCAGGATTAAATAAAGGCATTCTGCAGACTAATTGCAGACTTCGCTAAAAAGAGTCATAATATAGTCGAGCTTGCTGTCTGCAACCACTGCTACGAGATTATTGAGTAAGCTCAGCCGCCTTCAATAATCTCAGTACGAACTCTGAAGGATATCTAGCCTGGATGACAGACAATTCTCTCCAATACGCTCTTTCTGAATCCCTGCCATTCTCCAAACAAACACCCCGGCGTGCAGTGGGTTCCATCATCCAAGCTCCAACACAAATGTTGTGATGTTGAACGGCCGTGAGGCGCCCACGACGCTGGCATGGCTCCCGCCAAAGCGTCCCACCAACTTGACCAGGCACCGCATCTACCGATCTTGCATATATACTAGTAGTACCAGTTTCTTCCTGCCCTAAAGTTTCCACTTTCCAACTATGTATCTGTAATGTTAAGTGTCTACACCCTCCGTTCTGAAATATTCTGTATTCTAGACAAAAAATTTGTTTTGAAATACTCTATGTGTTTTAGCTTTTAGTTAACATGAATACAAAAAAACAAAGTGATCCTCCTTTATCTATTCGATATCATTATTTTCAACGTAAGCAGCTTGGTTGTTTACCAATTTAAGTAGAACTAATAAATACACTACTAATTTGTCTATTTTTTTCTAAAATGTAGAGTAAAAAAGAATGGGTGGAGTATGTATTAACTAGTGCATTGTAGCCGGATTTACAAATCCGAATATGAAACCACGTACTTAATTAGTTTATGCAATGTTTGTTCTTGGTCTGTTTGACGTTGTGTTAAGACACAAGCTACCGAAACTAATGAGCAAATCGGCGGGATTAGGTTCCAACTATCGTAGATTAGGTGGTGTGGCACATCGAAGCGGTAGCCTCAGCCTCCTATTCAGTTGTTGCGGTCCTATGCGGCTTGGTCGTGGCACTGTTTGGCTTTGGGTGGTGATTCGGGTGTTTTCGAGGCAGCAAGGTGATCGACCCCACTGGTTCATCTTCGGGCTATGCGAAGGTCATCATGGTTGCTACGTTGGGGGCGGCGGCCCTGAAGGCATGGTGCTTGGGTGACGGCTTGGAGACATGTGTGGACAACAAGTATGTCAGCTCGGCTGGTTCGTCTTCGGGCAGTGCAGAGGTCATTCTGACTTGTAAGTCAGGGCGGTAGCCCTGAAGTTGGAGGTGTGTTTGTTGCGTTGGTAGTTACGTTGTAGATGATGGGGCTCCTCATTTGTGTGGGTTTTCATCTCGAATTTCCTTATAAACCGTAACTAAATCATTCTTTGTATAGCTCTTTTTTTATTTATTCGGATGGCTGAAACGATTGCCTTAAACTAAAGAAAAAACTATCGTAGAGCACCGAGATGCTGAACCGACCAGCACTAGTTATGTCTAAGGGTTAGGCAAGCTGAACATGCCCAAAGATCAAGCCAACACGAGAGCAAGTCGCTATGTGCTTTTTGAGAGGTGGAATACTAAGACCTGAGGTGGTCGCACGATCCAAGTTGTGAACTAGCATACTTTGAAGTCATCCAATTATGTTTATAACTAGCGGAAATTCAATCCGGCCCCCGGGTGCGTATGCACTAGTAGCTATAAAGATGACTCCAATGCTGAATAAGAAGCAAGCCGTGTGATGTGGGCGCACCAAGATAGAATTTTCTCCTCAAACTTGGAGAGATATTCTTTGGACTCTCTCGTGATATGATTTGAAGCATACCATTCGATTAAGTGTTAATCAAGATTGTCCGATTGTGTCCGTAGCTGTATCATTGTTGCTGCCGCATTCACTCCAGCGCGCTGCTTTCCCTGTACGCGCGCGGCAGGCAGCAGCCAAAGCAGGCGAAGCAGGCCGTGACCACTGAGGTTAAACTCCGGCGGGCATCAGCTAGCGAGCGAGATCAATGGCGGCTTGGCGGGTCGCGGCCAGTGCCGCCAGTGGGTGGCGCTGTGCATGCACGGCAGCTGCCACGTCGAACGGCCGAGCCACTTGGCGTCGGGTTGGGTCGGGTCTGCCTTTTGGCGTGCATGAATGTGCCGCGATCGGGCGGTGCCATGTCACGGCTCACGCATGCAGGCTGGCACCCTATAATCAAAGAAATTTTCAATGGTCCTCGCGGTTGAGTTAGAGCATCTCCAACCGCTATATCGCGGCGCGCTATACGTCTGTTTCGGCGCGCTGCAAACCACTGGCGCGCGTGCTACCGATTTTTCCCCCGCCGGAGGCTGCATTTTGCAGCGCGCGTTGGTGCGGGAAAAAAGCACCTCCGCCGGAGGCTGTATTTTGCAGCGCGTTTCGACCGTTAATTTCAAAATTAATCAAACGAACGATTAAAATTTGATCGAAAATACGAATATTTAAAAAGTTCAACGATACAGCGCGACATAGTAGTCGAAAACGAAAATCTAAAGCTACTCGGAGTCCCAATCGAAGTCCGACGAGTGGGTGCTCGGAGTCGTCTCCGACACCGACGTCGACGTCCACTCGAAGGAGGAGGAGGAGGACAGAACGATCGTCGACGGCCCTGCGCCGTTCTTCTTCTCCTCCGCCTTCCTCGCCGCCTTCTCGGCCCTCGCCGCCTTCCTCGCGGCGGACTCGGCGCGGCGCTTCTCGCGGCTCGCCTTCTTCTTCGCCTTGAGCGCCGCCTTCTCCTCCTCCTTCTGCGCGTAGAAGGCCTCCGTCGCGGCGAGGTCTTCGGGGAAGCGCCGCGCCCACTCGACGCGCATCGCCTCGTCGCGCTCCGCGATGAGGAGGCGCTGCTCCAACTCCCGTCGCCGGCGCGCCTGCTCCTGCGTGATGACGGGCGGCGGCGGCGCGAGCATCTCCGCCTGCTCGCGGGTGTAGACGTCGTGGAAGTTCAACGACCGCCGGAGCGGCCGAGCCGCCACGCGACGCGTCGTAGGCGCGCGCCGCCTCGTGCGCCGTGTCGAATGTGCCGAGACGGATCCGCTCCTCGCCGGAGCGGATCTCCGCGTCGAATCGGCCGCTCGGCCGCGCGCGGACGCCGTGGTAGCCGGAGGATGGGCGGCGGCACGCCGGCATCTTCGCGTCGTCGGGGAACGGCCGGAGGTGGAGCAGCGCGGGAGGGAGAGCGGCGGGGAGAGAGAGAGGCGCGGGAGGAAGACGCGTGGGAGGAGTGACAGTTGACGCTTCGCGCGTGTCGTCTATATAGCGCGCGCGGCAGCAGACGCGGCAGATTTCCCGCGCGGGATGGCGCAAACGCGGACGCGCGGCAAACTTTTTAGCACGCGCGCTTTTTTCCCGCGTCCGCTGGAGCTGCGCGCGAGCGTCCGCGCGCACCAAACCGACGGTTTTTTTGCCGCGCGGGCCTTTTAGCGCGCCTGCTGGAGATGCTCTTATGGCACCTGCGCGCTGCTAGAGGATGACCACGCCATGATTAGTGTGTTTAATTACGCAGGCAGTTGACGGTTTTGACTTCACAGCACGCAACTGAGTTAACTAACGCAGCTAGGATTAGACCGGATTGTTTGCGACGTGCCAAGGAATTGGCGCCCGTAAGAGACCAGGAGTCAGGATGTTTGGTGTGACGTTTGCTCCCGCAAACTAAAGCTTAGGGCATCTCTCCGGCCAAGTTTAGCTTCGGGGGTGGGGGCCTACTCTTTCTTAAAAGAATTGTTTTTCTACTTTTACGTCGAGCTGCGGATATAAAAAAATTAAGCCGTATTTCTTGTCCGTTTGAATCGGGACAAGCTACAGCGGCCCGACATAAAAAATAGTTTATTTTCATTCATAGGAAGCATAATTTTACATGGATAAATAAATGGATAAAAACATTAAAAATAACGGGCCGAGACCTAGGCCTATTCTACTGGTCGTTGACGCCCACAACTAGTTGGGTGCAACACTAGCAGATAGTGGACCGACAGTGGAGGAGGAGGGACGGCCGGTGCAGCCGGTGGTTGCTGATCCCAGAGATAATTGGGCGTCCCGGAAGGCAGTGGATACATCGTTAGAGGATGTTGGGGATAGAACGGAATTGGCGCGGGCCACTACTCACAAGGCGATGGAGATGGCGACGCGCACGAGGTGTCCATGGCATACCTTAGGGTCCCATCCTCGGACAGACCCAAAAGCATGAACAACGCGGCATATAGCGAGGCAGCGCTTGTGGCGGCGGCTGGTCCTGCGAGGCCTTCATGGCCAGCCTCATCGCCTCCTCATCCTCATCCATGCCTTCGGCATGATAGGGAGCTGGTCCACCATGCCCTCCTCCTTGGCTTTCTCCGCGAGGTTGCCGAGGTAGTCCTCAGTGTCGTTCACTTCCTCCTCTCACGTGTTTTGGTCACCATCATACGCCTCCTCCTCGTCCTCCACCGTCACTTCCGGTGCCGATGAAGCGTCATTGTTGAATTGGTCGTCACCGAGGAACCCTACATGGTAGCGCGGTTCGCGCTGTTGAACATAAATATATAACATAGCCTCCTTCCATTAGTTTGTACTGATAGTTTAATTGGATAGTGCAACAATTCTATATGGTATCTGTGCCACGAGGCCTTAAGTTTAAGACCCTGCTCACGCAGTATTAAAACAAAGGAAAAAATACCATGCGTCCTACACCGAATCCACTCTAAGTACTAAAATAAAATAGACGTGAGGAGAGTGTTGAATATAAATATACAACATAGTCTCCTTCCATTAGTTCGAACTGATAGTTGAATTAGCTAGTGCAGCAATCATATACCCACTAAAGGTGGCCGAAGGTGTCCCACATCAGCGAGTTGAAACCGTATGTGGGGTCATCGATGAGGTTTGGATGCAGTAGGGACCATCGTCTACCGATCTTCTGGCGCCTCCCCAAGCCATGGCGCGACACCGGTGGCATCGGCACCCTCTGGTGGCTATGGAGCCAGCCACCGGGTGAGGTGGACCTTCTTCCAGCCTAGAGTGCACGGCGCGCGCCCGTCGGGGCCTATTCCACGTCGACGGTGGTGGGGATGCGGATGTGCCGCTTCTTCTTCTTTGCCGACAACGATCCGGCCTCATGGTCGTTCTTGGGCTTCCTATATGGCCACCCCTTGCCATGACCATGGTGAAGTAGTGCTCTTTGAGAAGCAGCAGGAAGGGCAATGCCACATGCGCGGTTTGGTCGATGGAAGGCCGATGCCAATGGCGTTACCCATAAAAAGGATGGGTGTGCCACCGTATTCAATGTCGGCGCTCGTCTCCAAGTGTGTGCCTTTGATGTCATGTAGAAGCTTAAGTGTGCCATTCATGGTGCCACATTGGTCAGCACATGAAGAAGGGGAAGTGATGCGCCCGTGGCACCGCTGCCACACGAGCGTAAGGCGAAATAGGCGATCACCCGAGCAATCCATGTTGTGTTCACGGCGACGCATCCACGGTCCCATTTTGAGCCATGAGTGGGTCGCAGCAGATAAATTGGTACGTTCGCGTCCGACCGTTAAGCTTAGGGTTTCACTGAAAGTGTTCGCACACACTGAAATGGATCACGTTGGTCCGTTTAGGTCGAGCCGTGAGAGATGCCCTTACCAAAAGGATTACTGAGCCATTCTCTAATGTGTAGGCTAATTAAAGATTTCACTAATACTAGTCCTAATATGGTCGAGCCTGCTGCTACCTGCAATCACTGCTACGAAATTATTGAGTCTGCTCAGCCGGCTCCAATAACCTCAATACGAACTTTGCCGGATATCTAGCCTGGATGACAGGCCATTTCTCAGATACACTCTTTCTGAATCGTCGCTACCTCCAAACAAACACCTCCCGCGTGCGGTGGGTTCCATCATCCAGGCTCCAACACAAATGTTGTGACGTTGACCGTGAGGCGCCCACGACGCTGGCATGGCTCCCGCGAAACCCTCGCACCAACTTGACCAGGCACGCTCATGCGTAACCTGCATCTACCAATCTTGCATACCAGTTTGTACATCCGCTATCTGCAGCCATTGTTCGATCCGATCTGTTCCTAACTAACTTTTCCTCGTCACGAAAATGTACCCACAGCACCGTACGAATTATAAAAATAAACAATGCACCAAGTGAAATCATTCCTGTCGTGTGGTGCATTCCACATCCCCCTTTGGTTTTAGTGGGTTTTAGTTTCTCAACTGTCGGATTTGCTTCATGATTCTCTCAAGAGCACAATCGTCGTCTTCTCTCTCACTCTCACACATCACGCTAGCGTTAGTGCAAAATAAACTGGTGAGTCATGCATGAGCTTAACAAATGAGGACTCCCTCCTTTCAAAAATATAAATTACTCAGTTTTATCTTGATATGAATGTATCTAGATTTATTGTAGTTATTTATTATCGAATGGAGGTTGTTCTAAAAACCCGGCTCAAGTTCTTAACTGAATGAGCTAGGAGTGTCAGAATTTTCCAACTTGTCAAGTACAACGAGCTTAAATTGTTGAGTAACCGGTATACCTTAAGCTGCATCTATCCTTGTGATCAAAACTTACATTGAGACCCATTTTCTGAATCGGACCAATTTTGAAGAGGCCATTGAGACCCATTGTGATCTTGTGTCTTCTCTATTTGCGGAATAAGACAAATCAAAGAGGGCTTTGAGCCCCATGCACATAGCACAGCCGACAGATACAACAGCCAAAACAAGCATTACAGGCAAGCAACGATCCAGTGATCAGCCGAAAGCAACATAGAAGAAGGGTCAAGTTTCTCAAGATAGCTGGTGCATCGATGCGTGCATGGGAAGCTCTCTCCCGTTGTTCCACACTTCCACCTTGTCTCTAACTAGATGGGAAAAACTTGCTGCACAGATCCATGGACCGACTGAAGATTTCGCCTACGTACTGCGTTCCTTTCCGAATATCATACGGCCTGCAGACGCAGATGACATCGCAGCACCAGCAGCCCACCTTGTCTCAGACTAGTTCTAGCAGCTTGAGCCACCTATCTGCAATTTTGCCATGGAGTTAGTTGCGTGGCCGCCGACCTGCAAGTGGCCATGAAGAAGCAGATGCACAGACGTTTCACCCTGCATAGAACACAAGTGGCGGCATGTAGCCTAACTTATCGGCCTCAGTTGTTAGAATCTTGCTGTATGCAAGAGCAACGCTGACAAATAAAATCTGAACTGGCACACGCCTTCCTTTTCACCACCTGAACTGGCATTTTCCATTCCCGGCCATCCCACACTGATGAGCTCGGAGATGCAATTTTGGATAGACAACTAGGAGCAAAGGAAACAAATGGCACAACGAAACTGCGAAACAAAAGCTCTGGCTTCGCTGCAGAAGCAAGAAAATATAAACATGCTCAGGTAGAAATTGGCACAGCGCATGGTCCTAAAATGATGCAAACAAAAGATGACTAGGGATAAAGAGACGAGAACAATCTGTCGTTCCAACCAGCTGAGCTTCTTAGGCCAAACACTGAAACACTGAAAGAGGCAAAGTGGTGACAAAATGCTCAAAATCATGCCACACCGTGGATTGCAACAAGAACTGTGAGTACTTGAAACCCAGTTTCAAGATGGAAAATGAATCAATTTTCTAAATTCTCTCGAGAAAAAAACCAAGAGAAATTCTTAAGTCGTGGTGCAAAGACTGCTAGCTTGTGAAAAACATAAGCAACAGCAACAGGTTACATTGGCACAATACAGGCACTGCAACAAAAAAGAACGTAATGCGGGCAAAGCTAAGTGATTAATGAGACAGCATAGGCTGGTAATGAATAATGATTCTGATTCCATATGATAGCATAAATGATACAAGCTGATAAATAATAATGTTGCAATGTGAGTGCATTATATATTGTCATTGACTAGAGGCGAATTGCCAAATACGCATTTTTTTCACTCCTCGGAACAGCTCAGGACCATATTATATGAAGGAGCATCCCAAGCTTCACTCGAGCTCGATTCAGAAAGAGCACGGCATCGGATACAGCAGCGGTGAAGCATAGTTTACGAGGCTGGGTGAGAGCACTATGATTGTTCAAATGCCAATAGTGTGTTCTAGCACACAAGTCCTTCTTGACCTTGAACCATCAGATTTACGAAGCCCTTAGTCCAGGAACATTTTGAAGGCCCATCTTCCGAAGAATGAGTCTCGGTATGGCTGGCGGAATTTCAAGCCCCATACTCTGACTGAACTCTTCTGCAAGCTTGACAAGTCTGGACTTGTTTCCACTGACGGTCTTGTTTGAGTTGTAGTACCCTAACCATGCTTGATAGGCTGATTCTTTGGTCTTCATCTCTACTTTTCTGATGGCACCTTGGACCTATCAAGTCAAGGAAACATAAAGTTAGAGATTTCGTAAGAAGCCTGGAGTAGAATTTCTTGCTAAATTTGCACCAGTGTCCAGATTACAAAGTGAGCTAGATGAGAAGGTACTAAAATTATATACTGCTTACTTCTGCTTGAATGCTTGGATTGACTGGAGGTGCCACAGTTTCTGTTATTGACAAATCATTGACGCTATTAAGGAAATGTGTTTCCCAGGGAGCCAACAGTAAAATGCCTTGTCCTTCCTTGCCTTTCCGTCCAGTACGACCAAGTCTATGTATATACTGTTGCCTATCAGAAGGCACCCCAACCTGAAAGAGCAAATAAGCTTTACAAGAAATGTACATGCGTATTTTCGATAAAGTCTACAACAACAGAACCTACCTGTACGACAAGTGAAACATCTGGATAATCAACACCACGGGCAGAAACATCAGAACTGACTAATATCAAACCCTTTGACCTTCTAAATTCATCTGAAACCTTAGTTCTAGCAGATTGCGTCTTCCTTGAATGGATCTCTCTTACATTCAGTTTCAGCTGGGAGAGAATTTCAGCAACAAGCTTGGTCACCATTGCTGTAGTACAGAATATAATCACCTGCAAAATTGCAATGTCACGCCAGAAAAACCCAAAGATGTAAGCTTGCACCTTGGTGAGAAGAAATATTAACAATAAAAACAAAACAAAACTAGCGAGATAACTTACTTTGTATTCTGCATCTTCAGCAACATGCTTCTTTAGTACACCATATATTATAGAGAAGTGCAATTCTAATGGGGCAACCATGTACATCTGATTTACCTGATACATAAGCAATAATGGAAGGTATTTGTGAGCTAGTGCCAAGCTTACTTCAATATTCTAGCTTAACAACTCAGGAAAATGACAAATCTAAACCTGCGCATGTGTCTCCTCGTCACCCTCTTGAACAGTATTGATGAACTTGTAATCCTTGTGCATTGCTAAATGAGATATTTGACGGACCTAACGTAAACATTCAACTGATCAGATTGTTTCAGGTACAAAGAGGTGGTCTGAGAAAAGGAGATACCTCTGCTGGGACAGTAGCAGAAAATAGCAGTGTTTGTCGCTCTTTAGGAATGAAAGAAATTATCTTCTCAATATCTCTTTTGAATCCCATATCCAATAGGCGGTCAGCTTCATCAAGAACAAGAACCTTCACACCTTTAATCCTGGTAGAAAAACCAGGTGTATTCTCAAGATGATCGATGAGCCTTCCAGGTGTAGCAACAAGAATCTGCTTGGTCGGCACTAAAATATTAGTACATGAACTGTATTCCAGATATGAACAAACTGAAGTTGATATAGTTTACGGGTACAAACCTGACATGGTGTAGATTTCATGCTTCGTTGCTCTTGAGGTAATCGTGTGCCACCAATTACAACCTGCACGTCCAGTGAGCTATGATACTTAAGAAGCTTCCTAGCCTCAACAGCCACTTGGTTTGCCAGCTCCCTAGTAGGGAGCATCACCAGCAAGTTTATCGATGTAGAACGGGGTAATGTAGAGAGAAGTTCAATGGCTGGAAGCTAGCAATAAGAATTTGAAACTCAGTCAGACTGGTTAATCCCCACGACAGCATGACTGCAATAACTCATGGACTGCAAAAACCATCAAATTGAATAGTTGTTCTGAAGGGGAAAGAATACCAAAAAGGCAACGGTTTTCCCTGTTCCAGTCTTTGCTTTTGCAAGAACATCTTTGCCTGCAGCCAACATATTATGCAATAATTATCTTCAGAGTTTTCCAAGAGATTGACATGGTAATACACAGCGGAGTTAAAAATAGTTTGCATTCTTGCTGACCTTCAAGAATTACTGGCAGAGTTGCCTCCTGGACCCGGGTCAGCCTTTCATACCCAGCATCTTTGATTCCTTGCAATGACAATGGGGAAACAGCACACTGATCAAACCTGCAATAAGCATAACAATAACATTACAAACTAACAAAGCAGAAAAACAGCCTGACACTAATGCAATCCCCAATAATGTGATGAACACAAACAGGGTAGCCAGCAGTGTCGCAAATTACAAGTCGTTTGACGCCAACTAAAGATAATAATCATAGCTCGTAAAGCCGAGGACCAATATTAATCACACAAGAGATATGCTGTATGGTACTACATGATTTGCACAGTTATGCAAATATTTCCTGCGCGCATTCAAGACCAAATATGCGGCGCACGCCATTACCGTGTGCCGCTGAGGTACGATCCGTCCACGCCTCCTGCTGCGGCGCTGCTACTCGGCTCGACATCCATAGCCGTAACCTCCGGCTGCACCACGGCCACCTCGCGGACCTGGTCGGCACCTCTTGGCCGAGCCCTGGGGAACCCGGAGCCCTCCTCCGCGTCCCTCGGGCGCCGCCTCCGGTGCCGCTTCGGGGCAGCCGCGTATCCAGGGTTGCCTGACATGATCCCGCTGGGGACGTCGGTGATTACGATTTTGGCGGCGGCGGCGGCGGACGGGCGGGAACGCGGAGGTCACAAACTCGGAGTCGCAATGACCTAGCTAGGAAACACGAATACGGACTTCGCGTTTGCGACAGCAATTTATGGGTTTCCAAATGCGCACCACTGCAACCGCACAATTGATTTGCATTTAGGCCCTCCAGAGAAAAACCCGTTAACCTTTAGTCCTGTTATATAGCCTTATAACCTTTTTTTTTTAACAGATATATATATATATAATACTGGCTAGCAAGCCGCCTCATTAAAAACCTTCCAGCCCGCTTAGGTACCCTGGAAGGAAAAGAGTGCGTCTGAAACTTGCCGCCCAAATCACAGTATTGTTACATCGTCAAGCAAAAAAGGTAAAAGAAATCTAGGGGGCTCATCGTCCCAATTACAAGAGTTTGCATTGGTAAAAGAGGCCCTAGCCAACTCATGAGCAACCTTATTTGCTTCTCTTGGGCAGTAGTTGAAGCTCACATCTCCAATAGTTGTGACAAGATCCACACAGTCTGCAAAAATGGCAGTAGCTTCACTCCACCATCTATCCCCTCCAGAACAAGCATCTATAATCTCCAATGAATCAGATTCAGCTTGAATTCTATTACATCCCATTCTAGTTGCTAATAATAGTCCGTTCTTCATGGCAATTGCCTCAGCCATCGCCGCTGATGCGACATGCGGTATGAGTGAATTTGATGCTGCAACAAATCTTCCTTCATAATCCCTCAGGACAACGCCAGTAGCCCCAGCCCGCTGGTCATCATGATAAGCGGCGTCTACATTTAGTTTGATGTATCTAGGGTCTGGCTTAAGCCACTTCACAGTTTCAGAATTACTTTGTATCTTCATAGCCCTAGCTGAATTGGCTACAATAGCTAGGATTGACATCTTGCATCTAAACATTGGTGGAACCGATTCATTGTTTGTGCGTCTTCTTCTTATCCACCATAAGTACCAACAGGTAACCATAATAGTTTCCTTTAACCCCATATTCTCAAAGCCTTGTAGCGAATTATCCTGTCTTCTTAGCAAAACCTCAAGGACAACTGAGCCAGATCGGTCTGTTTGCACTGCATCAGTAATAATATCAAGAATACCAATTGCTTCCCAAAGCTGAGTAGCTGCTGGGCAAAGAAATAATAGATGCAGAACATCCTCCGGGCCAACTCCACAAATAGGACAGCTAGCCGATGTACCAATGTGGCGATTTGCAAGAATACACTTAAGAGGTATGATGCCGTGTAATGCTCTCCATATGAAGATTTTAACCTTGCTTTGTACTTTGATCTTCCAGAGGGTTTTCCAAACCGGATTTGTAGCCGAGGATCCAGGTAATGCTAGTTGTGGCGCCGAGGGACCAAATTGATGCCGCCACTGTAAATAGTATCCCGACCTGACAGTATACCTTCCATGAGAAGTTGGTCCCCAAGCAATAAAATCCTCAAGACCATGACTATGTAGTGGAATTTGCAAGATACGCCTTACATCAATATCTGCAAAAATGCTTCTCAGTAGTTCCTCATCCCATTGGTTTGTCACCAGATTAATCAACTCACAGACCTTAGTGTAGATCACTCCACCTCTAGGGGATAATATCTTCCTCGACGGACTACTGGGGATCCATGGGTCACGCCAAATGTTTATTTTTTCTCCGTTACCGATTCTCCAAATATAGCCTCGCTTAAACGTGGTTACCCCCGCTAGGATGCTTTGCCAAGTTAGAGAGGAACCAGCTTTAGGACCCGCTGTCAATATATTTCCATCAGGGTAGTATTTGGCCTGCAAGACCCGTGCACACAAGGAATCCGGGGTATCAATGAGCCTTCCCACCTGCTTTGCCAACATGGCTAGATTAAAAGAGTGAAAGTCCCTGAACCCCATTCCACCTTCATTCTTGGGATAGCAGAGTTTCCACCATGCAAACCAGTGCATTTTATTTGAATTATCATCATCGCCCCACCAGAATTTGGAGATTGCATCCATCATACCTTTACAAACCCCTTTTGGTATTAAGAAGACCGACATAGCATAAACTGGTATAGCCTGAGCTACAGCCTTCAGTAAGATTTCTTTGCCCCCAATAGATAATAGTTTTTCCTTCCAGCCATTGATACGTTGTATAATCCTTTCAATAAAATGTTTGAAGCAATCACTCCTATCAGCCCCTACTAAAGCTGGGAGACCCAAGTATTTATCCGACAATGCTTCTGTATCGATATGTAACGCCTCGCATATTTCTGCTCTAAGAAGAACATTAGTATTTGGAGAGAAAAAAATACTTGATTTTGCCAAACTCACCATCTGTCCTGAGTTTGCACAGTACGTGTCCAAGACCCGTTGTAAGGAAGTTGCATTGTTCATATCAGCTTTCATGAGGATCAGAGAATCATCAGCAAATAAAAGGTGTGAAACTGATGGTGCATTTCTGCACACCCTAACCCCATCGATACCACCAACTTCTTCTGCATACAACAGCAGACTTGATAACCCCTCTGCACACAACAGGAATAAATAAGGTGATAGAGGGTTCCCTTGGCGAAGCCCTCTAGTAGGAACAAACATATCGGTTTCTTCTGAATTAAATCTCACTTGGTATCTAACCGATCTAACACAAGCCATCATAATAGAGATCCAACGCTCAGAAAATCCCATCTTCCTCATCATATTTTCCAGAAAAATCCATTCGACTCTATCATAAGCTTTGTGCATATCAAGCTTGACTGCACAACATCCATTAGTCCCCGATCTCTTATTCTTTATAGTATGAATACTCTCATATGCCACAAGAACATTATCAGTAATAAGACGACCGGGGACAAAAGCACTCTGAGTAGGGGAAATGACCTCAGGTAGAATTTGTTTAAGTCGGAGGGCTAGCATCTTGGATATAATTTTATAAATGACGTTGCAAAGACTTATCGGACGGAATTGAGTAATGAGCTCAGGATTTTCTACCTTTGGGATAAGAACCACAGTAGTATCATTCCATCCATCAGGAATCTGCCCAGAGTTCAATGCTTGCAAAATCTCCTGTGTAATATCCTCCCCACAAATATTCCAGAACTGTTTATAGAAAATAGCATGAAGCCCATCCGGACCAGGCGCTTTGTAATCACCAATGCTGAAAGCCGCTTTTCTGACATCCTCGGCAGTAAAAGGAGCATCTAGATTTTCATTCATGAAATCAGTAACTCTTGGTTGAATTTTTTCCAAAACCGCCGGGTCTGTCTCCTGGACTTCAGAGGTGAAAAGATCAGTAAAATAGTTAAGTACAAGAGGCTTAAGATCATTCGTGCCTTCCACCCAATTATTGTTACCATCCTTCAACTTAACAATGAAATTCTTTTTTCTTCTTGCCGAAGCAAAATTGTGGAAAAAGTTTGTATTTCTGTCCCCATACCGAATCCAATTAGCTCGGGAACGCTGTGACCAGTACACTTCTTCTTGCTCAAGAAGGATTTCAATAAGATTCGCCATCTCTTTTGCTTTAGCCTCGTTCTCATCCGTTAATTGCCCAGACATAGCTTCTTCTAGTTCACGCTGGGCTTTACGTAGCCTTTTTTCGGTTTTTTCAGAATATTTGAATCCCACTCATGCAAGGATGCATGCATACAGCTGAGCTTGGCTAAGACTCCACTCTGAATTGATGAAGCTTCTTCCCATGCTCGTTGCACAATCTGCCGAAAACCTGGCTCACGTAGCCATTTTGCTTCAAACTTCCGTGAACCTCCCCTGTGATCAGTTAAATCTGATTTATATTCCGTGTCCAACATAATGGGGCGATGATCAGATTTAATATAACCAAGGTGTTGCAAAGCAGCACCCGGGTGCATAGTGATCCAAGCAGCATTAGCCACCGCCCGATCCAACCTTTCTCGAATTCTGCCTCTCTTCCATATGAAAGCATCACCAGTATAACCCAGATCATCCAAATCACAGTCATCCAGCACTTGTCGGAACGCATGCATGAACGAATCCGGTCTTGGATTACCCCCTTCCTTCTCGTGCGAAAAAGCAATCTCATTAAAATCCCCAATAATGGCCCACGGTACTGTAGAATTACTGTTCAACTCTCTGATTTTATTCCACGTTTTATACTTATCTTCCCATCGTGGTTCGCCATAGATACCAGTTAACCTCCAGATCTTCTCTGGTGATTCAATAACTTTAACATCAATATATTTAGGATCTGAGAAAATCTGCTGAATGACAATCTCTTTTCTCCAAAAAAGAAGTACACCTCCACTTCTGGTAGAACTTGGATTAACAATTTTGAAATCCATCTGCATTCTTCTTCTCAAACATTCTGTTGGATAATCTTCTAAGTGTGTCTCAGATAGGAACATTACATCGGGATCATATCGCCTTCGTAGATCCGAAAGCGTGCGAACTGTCGGGTCGTTCCCTAAACCCTGACAGTTCAAAGATAATATTTTCATTGCGACCGGACAGGTTCCTCATAGGAACCCGCCGATCCTAGCGAAGTGGAGTTAGCTCCTTCCTTCTTCGAACGCTTCTTTCTATCCTTCTCAGCCCCCTCTGAATTAACATCCTTAGGCAATTCAGTTCCATCTACCTGCATTGCAGCAAGTGTCCCATTGCCGGTATCAGTCTGTTCCTGCTCTTCCTCTAGTACCTCTGGTGACATATTTAATCTCCTCTTTGCTCCAGGATCAGAACTCTCTTCATCTGTCATCACCACCTCGGGTGTTTTAACCGGACTGGTTGCTGTATCCTTTCAATTATCATCTATTTCTAAGTCTCTGACTTGTCTAATAGCATTATGCCACCAACTGGTAAAGGGCCCAGTCCCACGGCCACGACCAGGGATGATAGGCTCGTATGATTCCATGTCTCGGCCATCTCCATCAAATCTTCCCCGGCCGTTCATAGATCTTCCTCTGCCTCTGCCTCGGTTGCCTCCAAACGCAACACGTCCATACCAAGTATCTCTCTCAGCTTTTAAGAAGTCTCCCCACTTCAACTTGCTTTCATCGTGTTTGCCCGTTCCACACTCAAGGTGAATGTGGCCAACCATACCGCATGCTCCGCAAAATCTAGGTATTTTCTCAAATTGAATTTTGAAGAATTCTCTTTGTCCCGCTCTTGATATAGTAACAAATCTTGCCAGAGGCTTACGAAGATCGAGCTTAACACGCACTCTAATGAAATCTCCCAATCCATGAGGGGTTTTATCCACAACCGCCTCTGATCCAACTTTACGCTCTATCAAATTCTTCACCAGATTTTCCCCACGATACCCATCTGGTAATTTGTGAACTTGGACCCAAACTGCCAGGAAGTTCAAATCAATAGAATCAGGAGATACAAGACCATCATACTCCTCGACAGTCACCGCGTTTTGGCGAAACAACCACGGCCCTCCTTTAGTGATTTTCAGCCAATCTCCCAGACAAAAGCATTGTACTGTGAACAAATTATTCTCTAAATTTCTGAATTTGATCTCTCTTGCAGGGCTCCATGCGATCCGCATATGTTGTTCAAAAGTTTGAGGACTAAAGAAGTTCATAGAGTGCACCTTTACCAGAGCCATCCACTTGATTCCCTCCTTCGGTGCATCAGCTTCTTCCTCAAAGACCAAATCGTTGATTTCCTCCTCATCAATTCCTAGTCGCTGAAGCAGATCATCCAATCGCTCTTCCTTCTTCGATCCCGAACCCTCTCCTGTCTGGCTCGCGGCGCTCGAAGCAGGAGAAGCCATCGTCGGAGACCAAAACCCTAACCAGGGCCTGCACCGAAGAAAAAAGTCCGCCCTCGAAGGAGAACCGGAAACGACCCGGAGACGAGGCTGCCTCAGGGGGGAACGAAAGACTCCGCGTCGGAGAGGATCTCCGGCCGGAGGCAGAAACCCTAGTCGCCTAGGTCAGAAACCCTAGTCGCCTAGGTCATATAGCCTTATAGCCTTATAGGGCATGTACTGTAATTCACAAGACCGTCTTATCTTAATACCCTCTCATAATCTAGTCTAGATATAATACTGTAATAGAATATAATGTACAATTTATCTTTTATTCTTATCTATAGTAACTAGGTATATTTAAATATGTTGTGAGAAAAATATTGCTAAGAGATCATCTTTTAATAAAGACAAACTTTTTTTCAAATTTCTCTTTCCCCCAACGCAACATTTATCATAAGTGGCACCCGTAAATATCATCATTGTGCATGCCCCTAGTCTTGGCGTCACTGGCGTAGCTTAGTGCATGTTTATTATTTGAGCTATATCCTACCATCAGAAGACCAATAGGAGCAATACTTGAAATGGCAATCCATAAAAAACACCAATAATAAGATCGACGCATTCCTTACTTTGATCCGACCCTGTTCCCCGGCTAATTTGCTTGCTCACTAGAAGAGTCAAGCGAGAGCAGCTAGTTTAGAAGGAGGGGCTATTCGGCCTCACTTGTCGGAGACTGAACTACCACTTTTGAGCCTGTAACTTCCATACTGGTGACTTAAGTGTCTTTTATCTGCCGGATAATTCAGATTTGTCTTTGTGCTTTCGGGTTGCCTATACCAGAGAATTCAAGAAATAGAGACGCGCATTGCCTAATTGGTAGTTTATTTCCCACCATAGCTTTACTCAAGTGGAAATCCTTTTTTGAATCGAACAAAAAGTTCGTAACCGCTCGTCCAATCGTAGTATCTCCAATCTCTGCCTTGGTTGGTGCACCTATGGTTCTTTTTGTTATTGATGCCAAGAAAGATAAATAAAGGAAAACAATCTTCATTGCCTCTAGTTGCGAAGGTAGCAAACCTACATATTGAGTGAAATGGTTGGTGGTGATGATGTGTGGTAAGGTCGCTGCTAATGAATGGTGGGTGCGTGGAGAATGCTATGGATTCGAGCTCAATTTTCCTCTCACTACTTAGATTTGTTTCTTATCTCTCATTCATGTTTCCTTTGTTCTGCCGACTACATTGAGCCTCTTCCACTTTTTTCTTTTATCTAGTCCACTTGCTTCAAATCTTGTAGCGCTGGTCCCTACAGACCAGAAACCCGTTTCATTTTCTTTGCCAGGTGGCTAACATTCTTAATATAAAAGTCTTGTTTGTTATGGGAGTCAGGGTTGTCAATCAATTAGAAAAAAGGGGGGCCCCCCCCCCCCCCCCCCCCCCGCATGATTTGCACATGCACTGAAGATTTTTTTTTTGGGATAGGCCTAAATTTTGGATTTTTGAGGATCCCCCCCCCCCCCCCCCCAGCCACCAAGCTCTGCTACTGGTTGGCGTCAAAATTGAATCTCTCTTTCCACACATTCAAACAATACATTATCAAAACTATCATAATCAACCTGACATGTTAAAAATCTACAAACAATGTCAATACGAGTCGGTTGTGGCGCAAAAGTTAATTTAAAATTGGCGTGAAGGATCACCTGCGAAAAACAAAGAAGTGATTTACACAAATTGATTGGAATCAGACAACAAACTTCATTCAAGTTCTTCAAGTGACATTTTAGTACTAGTACCAAATTAAACTTTGACAACCACTTTGATGAGTGCTAGAGCTCTAGGGGCGTGATTGCCCTGGTACACATCAATCACACACAAAAAAACAAAGTGGTACTCCATTGCACCACTGGAGTCTCCTCATCATCAATTACACACACGTCGGTGCATTAATGGCATTAGTGGCGTATCTAATGGGGGTGTTATGCCACCGCCTTCAAAAGTAATACCTTTGTTTCAATGAATAAGGCATACGCTTATTTTAAGATAAACTTTGACCTAGAAAATTTGAGCAATAAAATTATAACTATATTACACATAATGAGTAACGTTGGATTTTTAGTGAAAAGCACTTTCAAATCATACTAATTTTATATCAATATTCTTTGTATATTTGGAGTAATACTTGGTAAAAAAACACATAAAATGAGGGTCTTTTATTCATTGGAATGGAGGTAGTATAGAACTTCTTCTAGCTTGGTGTTTTGGCACCCGGGAGCATATGCTTCCGGTTTTTAAATTTTGTTTTAAATATACTTTTAAAATGTTGAAAATTCGAACATAAAATTTAGTGGGTACATCTTGAAATTCTACACGTTCACAAAGTTGTTCCACAGAAAACCGACATTTTGAGTGTCATCTGTAAAAAAGACAAATTTTGCTATAAAAAAAGGTTGCATACGAGACGTTTTGTATGTCTTTGTCACACAAGTTATAAAAAATGTCGTTTTTTCGCTAAACCTGATGTGCGCACGTAAAATGTTGAAACGTAAGCGAGAAAAATTTTGTTCAATTTTTTTTTTTTTGAGAAACACATTACAAACGCAGACGCTCACATACACGCGCATACACTCACCCCTATGAACGCACACACGCACACCCCTACCCCTATGAGCACCTCCGGAAGACTGAGCCGGTGGATTGGATCTTGAAATTGACGAAGTCACCACATGCGCCTCG
Source organism: Lolium perenne (assembly GCF_019359855.2). Classification (NCBI taxonomy): domain Eukaryota; kingdom Viridiplantae; phylum Streptophyta; class Magnoliopsida; order Poales; family Poaceae; genus Lolium; species Lolium perenne. The sequence continues at coordinate 194,668,738 of NC_067246.2, read as the reverse complement.
CTGTCGACGGGAACGTCGCCTCCCACTGAATGAATATTCCGCCTTTATGAGACACACATATGTCAACCCTGGGGTTTGAACTCTGGTGGGCTGGAGGTACAACCACCCTCCTAACCACTCAACCTCAGGTTGGTTCTCTTGTTCGAATTTTTTTGACATTTCAAAATATTTTTTTCGATGGCAGGAGCATATGCTCCCATGTGCCGAATTGAATTTCTGTTACGTACTAGTACTAGTACAATTTTGACTATGTGGCTAAATACAAAGCTTGCCACCCCCATTTGTTCTAGATTCGCCGCTGCGGCGGATGTAGCCCGGACGTCAGTCGTTCTGCCATGTGCCATGTGATTAGCAACAAAACTGGTGCTTGTTTGTGTGTTTCTCTCTGTCTTCAAGTAATCGCAAAAATAAAGAAGAGACTTTTACTCCCTGCGTTCTAGATAAGTACTGTACAATATTTTTGGATTTTGCATAGTCTCCCTGTTAACCTGAAAACCTCAGCAGCATGTAAGACTGTCATCTTCTGATGCCTTTTGCCTACAAATAAGAGCCTAACCCTCTGTTGTCGCAAAGCTCAAGTCGTTCTAAGCAGCCACCGCGTGTAACCCCAGGACCGCTTGAAGCAGGACATTGGTTTTGTAATTTGTACTCACTCAATCTGTCAAATTAGCGTCACAGCTTAATCTAATAAAAAAGAAATTCGCGCCAGCCTCCTGTTTCATTGCTTCTTTCTCCACAGGTCTTAGTTGCTCGGGGCAGAAGAATGACAAAATGCTACAGAAATATTGCACAAGCCATCTGGAACGAATATGCTGGCAAATGCATTTTTAGGAGATTCACACTACATCACACTGATCCGAAACCCAGCAGCAGGCACTGCTGCACTATTGCAGTGTAATACCTATTACAAAAAAACTCCTGCTTCCATACAACAGGATACTATAGCTGATACATATCGTACCAACTGGGTGTACTAAGCTATCTGGTGCCCTGTGGTACAATGCAAAATACATTTGTCAAAATGGGTCTGAACATATGTCTATCAGGTCACTAAATTGTTCTGTCTGTTGCTTTACATGATGAATCAATGGGTCTGTCTGAACCCATCCTGTGTGGGTAGCGAATCGGTCAACATTTGGCTTCAAAAAGACTTCTGAACTCGGAGGGAAGTCATCCTAGTGTTCATTGTTCAAGCTCTGACCACCCTCGGGCAGATCAATGTGCAAATCCCCAATATCCGCAGCACTGAGGTACAGTAGGAGCAAAGTAATAGCTTACCAGACCAAGAGCATTCTGGTTGGTCCTGTCGTAGTCTGTTCTAGCATAAAAGTCCGGCTTGACCTTGGAGATCAGATTATGTAGACCGAAAGCCAGGAACCTTGCTGAGACCCATCTTCCGAAGAATGAGTTTGGGTATGGCTGGTGGGACAGCAAGGCCCATGCTCCTGCTGAACTCTTCACCGAGAGTAACAAGCCTGGACTTGTTACCGCCAATGGTCTTGTTCGAGTTGTAGTACCCTAACCATGCCTGGTAGGCTGATTCCTTTGTCTTCATCTCTACTCTTCTGAGTGCACCTTTCACCTGCCAAGTCAAGCACACATAAGAAAATTGACTTCAGGTTTATCAAACAGCTAATAGTAGTCTGTCGTTGCTAAATTTGCACCAGACTGAAGATCAAATTACACATGTACTAAAACTGTATACTGCTTACTTCCGTTTGAATGCTTGAATCAACTGAAGGTGTCACAGCCTCTGACACTGACAAATCTTTAACGCTAGTAAGAAAATGACTTTCCCAGGGAGCCAACAGTAAGAGGCCCTGCCCTTCCTTGCCTTTCCGTCCTGTCCTACCAATTCTGTGTATATACTGTTCTCTACCAGCAGGAATCCCAACCTTGTAAATACAAATAACTTTCATGAGGAATGTGCATGGGATTTTCGGTAAAATTTGTGAAAACAGAACCTACCTGTATGACAAGGGTGACATCAGGATAATCAACACCACGAGCTGATACATCAGAGCTAACTAGTATCACACCCTTTGACCTTCTGAATTCATCTGAGACCTTAGTCCTCGCAGATTGTGACTTTCTGGAATGAATCTCTCTTATATTCAGTTTCAGCTGGGAGAGAACTTCAGCAACCAGCTTTGTGACCATTGCGGTCGTACAGAATATAATCACCTGCAAAATTGTATGGGTAAGATGACTTAAGAACACATAGTACATCTTTAGTATACATGATTGCAACTACATGCTGAGATGACTTACTTTGTAGTCTGCATCTTCTGAGACATGCTTCTTCAATACATCATACAATATAGCAAATTGCAGATCTAGCGGTGCAACCATATACATCTGGCTAACCTGATGAAGCAGCACTAGTGTAAGGTACTTGATTTGAACTTCTAATGTACAACTCATAGAAAAATGATGGATTTAAACCTGTGAATGTGTCTCCTCGTCACCCTCTTTAACAGTGTTAATGAACTTATAGTCCTTCTTCATTGCTACATGACAAATTTGACGGACCTAACAAAAAACATTCACAAAATCAGATTGCCAACAGGGATTAACATTGCATAAATGATTAACGGGGATACCTCTTCTGGAACAGTAGCAGAGAACAGCAGTGTTTGTCGATCTTTAGGAGTGGCTGCCATGATTTTCTCAATATCTCTTCTGAATCCCATATCCAGTAGGCGGTCAGCTTCATCAAGAACAAGAACCTTCACGCCTTTAAGCCGGGTAGAAAAACCAGGCGTGTTCTCAAGATGATCCTTAAGCCTTCCTGGTGTAGCAACAAGAATCTGTTTGACCAATACCAAGCATTAGTGAATAACCGCAGCTAGATATGCGCACACTTGAGTTGATAGGTCTGACCTGACATGGGTTAGCTTGCAAATTCCGTTGCTCTTGAGTTATTCGTGTCCCACCAATTACAACCTGAACACCTAGTGAGCGATGATACTTGAGAAGCTTTTTGGCCTCAACAGCCACTTGGTTTGCCAGTTCTCTAGTAGGGCACATCACAAGACAATTTATAGATGACCGCAACTGAGTCCGCTGAGAAGTGGATAATGTAGAGAGAACCTCAATGGCTGGCAGCTAGAAATGAAAAATATTGAAACTCAGTCAGAGTGGATAATGGTTTAGAATATCGAACGGATAGTTCAGTAACTGCTAAACATCAATCTGACTATTGGGGCTGAATAACAAAGAGTACCAAAAAGGCAACGGTTTTTCCTGTCCCTGTCTTCGCTTTTGCAAGAACATCTTTGCCTATAGTGGAAGAAAACAAGGAATATCAGTTTCAAGGCTCCTCCTACCCAAGAGATTGATATCAAAGTGCAGCAATTATATTTGCAATTTTGTTTGACCTTGAAGGATTACTGGCAGAGTTGCTTCCTGAACCTGGGTCATCTTTCCATATCCAGCATCTTTGATGCCTTTCAACGAAAATGGAGAAATATCACATTGATCAAACCTGCAATATGCATGAGATTACTAAACCTCCGAATTCAGCAAAGCATACAAGTTGTGATAGTTCTCAATAATAACACTAACACTGAGCATCACAGATTAGGACCATTAGTCATTTAGGCCCCAACCGTGAGAGGCATGATACTCCTTAGCATGCAATTATGCCCCAGTATTTTGTTGTTCTTCATTGTTCCATGCCATACTTATTTTGCAGCTGCAGTCTACTTAATTCAAGTTAAATAAAGTCGTTATCCAATGACTGTACCATCATATTTAATCTTATATGTTCTGGAAAACAGTATGTCAGTTGCAACTTGGTTCAGAAAAAAAAAGTTAGGCAAGCACCCAAGTATGTAATAGCAGCTCTACCAAATGAGATCATTATAATCCACCACAATGTCTAACACGGCACTACTTAAAAGAGGCCGCAACTGTTGATTTACAATACTGAGGATTTTCATTTATAAAAACTCAGAATACTATCAGAACTTTGTGAAATCGATTAACTGAAGCAGAACAATATATAATAGCTTATTAGCTTGCACGATAGGAACAAAAAAAAAGGCAAAAATAGATATTCAATATTTCTTCCTAACACAGTCTTTTAAGATTTACTAATCTCTACTAGCAGGGTCATTCAACATTTCTTATTTCAAACTTAAAACCATAGAATCATGCAACATTAACTGAATTCGAGCTCTCCATTTCTACAGGTTTGAAAAGATTTGAGGACAGGGCGCTTGTAAGTTTGGGCTTTCGCGGTTACCTTGTCTCGCTGAGATAGGAGCCATCCACGCCTCCCGCCTCGCCCCCGCTCTTCTCCGCATCGAAGCCCAGAGGCTCCCCTTCCCCTTCCCCTTCCTCCTCGCGGACGCCCCTTCTCCTGCCCGCGACAACCCTAGGGAACCCAAGGCCGTCCTCCGCGACCCTCCGCTGCCTCTTGGGGTCGGCGGCGCCGCGGGCGCTTCCCGACCTGAGCTGGCTGACGACGTCGGCGACGTCGACCTTGGCGGCGGCCAGGGGAGCGGCGATGCGTCGGACGCTGGCTGTAACGCGGAGGCGGAGGTGGCAGGGAGAAGCCCTCGCGAGGACGGGGAGTCCTCCGTGGGCGCGGAGCAGGATATCACCGCCGGCCATCTCCGGTGAGTGGCTGGGGCGTAGGGTTCTGGAGGGGACGGGAGGTTCTGCCTGGGTTCGCGGCTTGGCGCGCGGGGACGAGAAGATAAGATATTTCGCCGGGTTCGTGCCTCGTGGGGCGCGGCTTTATAACGGCTGAATTATTTTTAGTAGGGTATAAAAATTGGAGGCAACCACATTTTTGTACTCGTAGTAATATTTGCAAAAAAAAAAAACTAAGAAATGGTACGGTAGCTAAAACATGTCAAAGAAATGTGTAATTTGTGTTTGTGTTGACCGCCCTCTTCGTAACTTTGTAATGTTTATTATGGCGCATGGAACACAACCTAGCTAGTTTAGTATAGCAACAAATTAAACCACAACACTAGCATAGTGTAAATGCAAAACTTCGTTGAAAGCCATCCTAACCTAGTATAACCTTTATAAACACATGTACATAACAACTCCATCGCCCATCACGACCCCAGGGGATCTGGTACCACCTTGAATGATTGCCACATCAGTCTCACTAACAAATGCTAGTAAGAATGCAACCCCAATTACGATTATGAGTATCGTAAGAGAAAGTGCAAAAGCTACAATCAGGTTAATCAAACAAATATAGGAATTATAGCCCATCAATACCACCCTTGGACCTGCGCGCCGGTGGCATTCAAAGTTTCGAACCATAGACCTTCGTCATGTAGTTATCTCGTGAAAATACACGTATCCATAAAGAAAAACAAGCCCTCGCCATATTTGGCCACTTGTAGGAAAGGATGTGACAAGATGCCTCCTTCTACGGTATTCATGATTACCTTGCGCTTACACCGGAGACCAGGAGCAAGCTGTGTCATATCCTTGGGGAGAAAAGATTCTATATAGTCTTAGTGACTCATATCTTATTTTGAGTTGCAAGGAGTAAGATGTCTCTCATACATGGTGAAAAAGAAATTGTGAGTGGATTTCCATTGTTAAATTCACTAGAATCCTAAAAGATCTCGAGGTTTTATGCGTTGCGTACTATTGTCTCGAAAAGATCTTTGATACTACATGCTTTTGAGACGAAGCCAAGTGAGGGAAGTCATGTGGTGGATAGATGTCTATTTGCTTGAGAGAAAGAAACTTGTACAGTTGTACGGCGTGGATTCAAATATCATGCCGGTTAGTTTCCTTGTGTCGCCGAAAGAGTGAGCCTATCAGAACGACAGTACGTGCTATATTAAACTTACTGTGTAAAAATTATCACAACGATCAGATGGCCGAGTTGGTCTAAGGCGCCAGATTAAGGTTCTGGTCCGAAAGGGCGTGGGTTCAAATCCCACTCTGGTCAAAACTTTTTCTTTTTTTAATCCGAGAAATTTGGCGTTAGTTTCGATTGCACAGTTCAAATTCTTTACCTTTATGTATTCTCGAAAATCTGGCAGCTGTTTCGAGCTAGCCCACGGTGCTTTTTTTTTTTCCAAGCGATCCCAAGGATCGATTTTCATTACCAAACTGATAACGAAAATACAAGAGTTATGCCGCACACGGCAGAAGAGAGCAGGGGGAGGGAGCGCCGCAAATGCTAGCGTTTGTAGAGAAAATATAAAACTATTACAGCAGAAAAACTAGGAAGTTTAAACATCAGGCGCTCAGGGGCCTGTGAACCAGAACGATTAACATCCAAAAGGATCAACTGATCTCAAAAGCTATCCAGCAGAACGACGGCAGCAGGCATCATCACACTCTTTGTTTTTGACAGGGAGCTAGCAGCTGTGATCAAAGGAGACGAATCACTCTTCAGTTTCCATGCGATCGTCGTCCAGGTCTTCCATAGTAGCATCGGCAATACGCAGTGTCCTTCCAGTTTGTTCAGCAGGCCGAGAGGAAGATGGGCTAGCCCACGGTGCTGAACTGCTGATGGAGGCGAGTGGAGACTGGAGAACGTCTTGTGTAGCGCCAACGAACTTCTGCAGGTCGGTCGGCACGGTGGCGCGTGCTAGTGCTCTTCCTCGCCGGCGTCCGCGTGCTCGTGTATGGAGCGGCCCTTCTTCTCCTGCGCAGTCGTTCCATCATTCGCGAGTGTAGGCGCGCAGCTTCTCGTTAATTTCAGATGTGAGAAATCTGTCCATTTTCTGCCACGGATACATCGTTAGTGCTTCCCACGTGCGCATGTGTCCTGTTTGTTTTTCCTAAATTGGTTTACTCCTCCCTCCTACTCATAAAAAAACGAAGGTTTAGTTTACTTTAGCCAAAATTTGAACTAAAGTCTCAACACTATAAATGCGTGCAGATACATTCATATCTAGGTAAAGTGGGTCACTTATTTTAGAATAGAGATAGTATGTAATTATTTGTGTTGCCGGTGTCATAAACTACCTGTAGTTGGTGTTCTTATTGATTTGTGATTTCGCTTGGTCCCGATTCGAATGGATGAAGTTTTGCATGCCCAATAGTAGGAGGCTACGACGAGTGTCCCCAAGGATCAAATGACACCCAACAACATCGTCGCCGCCAGCATTGGCCGAGGCAATGCATAGCTTATGCGTGTGCCCATACAGTCATACACCAACCTCGGAACTCAATCTCGTCACATGTAAAAATATCAAGCACCACCACAACATGAGGAATAAACCACTAGCATCACCACTAGTGGCATGATGCTGGCAGCCCACCATGTTATGAGTTGCCCCCCCCTCCCCCCAAATCAGATGTGTTCATATGTGTCACCGTAGCGGAATACACACCCTCATCTGGCTAACAAGGACACCAAGAACGCAACAACTGAAGGAGACAACCCATCCACCATTGTCCGCAAACTGGATGAGCCAGGCGGCGGTCATCGAAGAAAGGATGAGGTGGGGAAAGATATGCCAGCTACATCATGGTGAATTCAATGTTGCAAACTCATGGAAGTTGGGTACGTCGCCGAGAAAAGGTCAAGGAGAAAATCTAGAATAGGTATTGATTTATTGTCATACACCATGTGTTACCAAAAAAAAAAGGCATGCAACTTTTCTGGAAAGTCAATGTCAACCAATTTTACAGTCAAAAATACAAAAATGATCCACCATAGAATATATTTTTGTATATATCGTAGCGTTTATATTTGTCTCTATAAAAAATAATGTTGACTTTCAATTAGAAATACATGCTTGTTTTGTTGGAACGGAGGTGATATATTAGGCACCCTTTAACAAAATATAAATGCCCAAGAAATATTGAAATTTATATGAGTGAATCCTCTATAAAAAAATAGTACAAGTTAAAACAGATCATGGGTTAGATTCTTAGATCATATTTTTTGTTTTGTGTGTTTCAAAGGGCACACAAGTTCGATCAATCACATATTCTCCTTTGGATTCAATCAGAAGCGAGGCAAGGACGATAGCAAGCAAATATCTTGCGGTCAGTTGGATATACTGCAAAACATCCCATCCCGTGCCCATGATACAGAACGTTTGACAAATAGCACTGTCCACGCAGTAATCTTTACAACCGTCTACATACTCTTGAGAGAGCACCAGCAGACAACAATACTCTTTTTTAGAGAGCGCAAGCAGTATTCTTTACAGTTTACCAGACACTGAAATTTCAGTTTAACTAGTGAATAAATAAAACTGTACAACACCTTCGTCTGGCTAACAAAGACAACAAGAACACAACAACTGAAGGAGATTCATAGTGAACAAGGTAGTTGAAAGTGCATGGAGCCCCCATGTGTGATTTTGGTAATTAATGACAATCCCTATGGACTAATGTTTGCATTGAGTTATATTTGTAGGAGTTGTCCATAGGCAATTCTTGAACCATATGTTGGCTTCAAGGTTGAAATAAGAAGAAATTGATGAAGGATATCAAGTGTCAAGTATGTCATGAAGATGAAGATGAAGTGAGCCCTCAAGTTACTTCAAGACATCAACATGATGAAGAATGAAGAAATGATGTGCAAGTTCAAGATGAGCCATCTCGAAGAGATCCTTTGCTTGAGTCTTGCCATCCATATGGTGATCATGGATATGTGAAGATGCACCGAAGAAGAAGCTCTCCCATGGTGGATTATGGGGGAGCAATCCACATGGTGGTCATGTTTATGTGAAGATGCGCCGAAGAAGAAGCTCTCCCATGGTGGTTTATGGGGGAGCAATCTACAAGACTTCGTCAAGCAAGCACAAGCAAGAAAGGCGTTCCATCTTGTTGAGGTCAAGATCGTCGTCATCAAGCTCAAGTGGAATGCGCAAGTATAAGGTTTGCTCTTGATAGGGTTTCTTTCTCACCGGTCTCATAGTGTAGTTGGAGACCGGTTTATAGTTTAGTTGCCGTACTATCAAGAGGGCTCTCGAGTGAGTAACTCGGTCGTATCGTTCGGAGAGAGCTCAAACCTTTGCATCCTTGCATCATCTTTCTTGGTTGTTATTTGGACCTTATCCATGTGATGTTTTAGAGCTTGTGCTTATTCTCATGACAAGCTCTAGTTCATCGAAAACGGATTTTGCATAGATCACTTGTTGCGTTTTCGAGTTTGGTTCATCATCTTTCTTGGTTATTATTTGGATCTTATACATGTGATGATTTAGAGCTTGTGCTTATTCTCATGAAAAGCTCTAGTTCATCAAGAATGGTTTTTGCACGGGCAACTTGTTGCATTTTCAAGATTGGAGGTTTTACCGGTATGTCTTTTTTAGATAGGTCAAACCTTTCATCATTTGTTTCTATCCTCCCTTGTTGGACTATGATGGTTTCCTGCATGATCTTGTAGAGCTTGTTCCTAGCTTTAAAACAAGCCCAAGATCATCAAAATCGGAGTCCGGATGCTAAAGTTATGCCCGTTTCAGTTTGATGTTTCTGCCAGTTTTCAGGGGGGCGGATATTCCGGCCCAAGTTTGGGGCGGATAATCCGGCCCCCCGGAAAAATCCGGTTTTTGGACAAATCCGGGCAAATATCCGGCCAAATATCCGGCCCCCATCCTGGGGCACGTTTTTTCTGGTCCTTAGCCGTTTTTCGGGGCCCGAATATTTTGCAAATATCCGGCCCGGAAAATCCGGCCTGAGCTGACCCAAACGGTCATATTTCGATGGGAGGGGGTATTTAAGCCCCCCTTCTTCCTCCTTGGGCAGCTAACTCTTCCCCCAAGTGCTCTCCACCATTGTTGACCTTGAGAGCTTCTCTTTCCCTCTACTCCACCTATGCTTCTTGAATCTATTTGAGGGAAAAGGAAGAGGAGATCTAGATCTACATTCCTAACAATCAAATCCCTCTCTTTGTGAGGGGAATCCACTAGATCTAGATCTTGGAGAAATTTGGTGTTCCTCCTCTTATTTGTTCTTCCTCTCTTATTCCCCCAATAGCTTTTGTAGCTTTGTTGGAATTTGAGAGAGTAGGACTTGAGCATCTTTGTGGTGTTCTTGCCATTGCATTTGGTGCATCGGTTTGAGTTCTCCACGGTGATTCGTGGAGGTGAAAGCAAGAAGGTTGTTACTCTTGGGTTCTTGGAACCCTAGACGGATTCTAGGCCTTTGTGGCATCTTAGTGGTGTTCTTGGGGACTCCAATTAAGTTGTGGAGAATCTTCAAGGGCAAGGCCTTTGTGACATCTTAGTGGTGTTCTTGGGGACTCCAATTAAGTTGTGGAGAATCTTCAAGGGCAATGCCTTTGTGGCATCTTAGTGGTGTTCTTGGGGACTCCAATTAAGTTGTGGAGAATCTTCAAGGGCAAGGCCTTTGTGGCAATTTATTGGGAGCCTCCAATTAAGTTGTGGAGATAGCCCCAAGCTTTGTGCGGGTTCGGTGACCTTCCTAAGGTCCCATAGTGGATCGAGGACATCCCTTTTGGTGGGAATTCTCGAGGAGAATACGGTGGTCCTCGTGCATTTGGAGTGACTTGTCCTCCACACCGCTCCAGCGGAGAGTAGCTCTCGCAAGAGTGTGAACTTCGGGCTACATCGTTGTCTCCGCGTCACTTCGGTTATTCCTATACCCGAGCTCTTTACTTATGCACTTTACTTTGTGATAGCCATCGTGCTTGAAGTTATATATATATCTTGCTATCACATAAGTTGCTTGTCTTGCTTAGCATAAGTTGTTAGTGCACATAGGTGAACCATTGCTTAGAATAAGTTGTTGGTGCACATAGGTGAACCATAGTTTATAGGCTTTGGGCTTGACAAAGTAAACGCTAGTTTTATTCCGCATTTGTTAAGCCCATCTCGTAAAAGTTTTAAATCGCCTATTCACCCCCCCCCTCTAGGCGACATCTGTGTCCTTTCAATTGGTATCAGAGCAAGGTCTCTCATTCTTAGGCTTCACCGCCTTGAGAGTAAAGATGTCGGCTAGAGGATTAGTGCACGATAACACTCTTATATTAGATGGCACAAATTATGATGTTTGGAAAATTTGCATGCTTAGTCATTTTCGGGACATTGACCCTCATATGGAGAAAATTCTAGATATAGGTTTTTCTCCTCCTATGGATTCACAAAATCTATCGTTAGAGGACGAGAAAAATTTATATCTCAATTCTCAAGCTTCTTATGTTCTTATGAATGCTTTGAGAGATGTAGGTCTTTTTCCATACTTGCCTTTTTGGAGCGCTCATGAATTATGGACAAAGATTCAAGATAAATATGATGTGTCCAATATTATTAAGGATGGTTGTATTGCTTCCACTTCCGGCCGTGATGAGGTCTCATCTTCTTCCACTTCACCAATGTGTGGCAAGACACAAGGTAATGATATGGTGAGTGGTGATGAAAATTGCGATGTTGATATTGAGCTTAATATTGATGATTCTTCATCTCTATCTCATTGCAATGCTTCATCTATGGACATAAACACATATAGCACTATAAATCATCTACATGCTTGTGTTAATAGTCCTTGCATATCATGTGTAAGTTTGTTGAATAAATCTCAAGATGATATGCTTTCTTTGTCTTGTGACCATGATAAAAAATGCTTCTATTTCCTCTAGTTGTTATGTGACTAACAATGTAGAGGAAACCAACAATTCTATTGGTCAAGACAAGATCTTGAAAGGATCCTCAAGTAACTCATCATCTTTATCTCACGGCCCTCATATATGCCTTATGGCCAAGGGTTCCACGGTACCTCCTACCATGGAACCTAATATTTCTCGTGGTGATAAGGATGAGGATGAATATGAAGAAGAGGATTGGGTTGTCTCTCTACGCGATAAGGGTAAGAGTGTATTCAAGGTTCTTTACAAAGATAAAATTGCTAGCTCTCACTTCTTTGAAATCTTGACTACCGCTATTGAGAGCCAAAAACTTATTTGGATGCATGAGAACACCATTGATAAAAAGGGTGCTCTTGAACGAGAGTATGCCGATGATGTAGCATCTTTAAAGAATGAACTTGAAGAAGAACAAACCATCAAGGAAGCTCTTGAGGAGACCTTTGCTATAGAATTGTCTAGAGAAAAGGAAAACCATGATAGAACTCTTGAGATGGCAAATGAACTAAAGCTAAAAAATGATAAGCTTGTGTTTGTTAATGCTAAACTCCTTGAGGATTTTGAGCAACTCAAAAAGGGCTCAAGGGTCATTGAGAGTGCGCTCACCAAACTCACCGAGTCGCATGAGCAACTTAAAGCTTCTTATCTAAAAGAGCATGCCAACTTGCCTTCTCCTATTGCTATTGATAATGATGCTTGTGCTACTAACTCTACTTCTTGTGAAGCATTTATCTTGAAGGAGAATGTTGAGCTAAGGGCTCAACTTGAGTTGCTAACTAGCAATTATGGGAAATTGGAAGAAAATCATGGAAAGCTTTCTAGCTCCCATGAGGATCTTCTAGCCTCTCATGATAGGCTAAAGTTAGCTCATGAGGCTATCATATCAAAGGAAACACCTTGTGGGCCTCATGTGGATACTAGCACTACTACCCAAAAAGCTATATTGCCATGTGCTAGTCCTAGTAATTCATCCACTCATAGTATTGCTAAATCTTGTGATGAATTATCTTCCTTGCCTTGTTGCTCTAACAATGAAGGTTCTACTTCCTCTAGTACTTGTGTTGTTACTAACCATGTAGAGGAAATCAAAGAGCTCAAGGCCCAAGTCACTTCTTTGAAGACCGACTTGGTAAAGAGTCATGAAGGGAAATGCAAACTTGACACGATGTTAAGTGTGCAACAATTCCCCAATGACAAGAGTGGACTTGGATTCAAATCCAACAACAAGAACAAGTCCAACAACAACAACAACAACAACAACAACAACAACAACAACAAGGGCCAAGTACAAGTCAAAGACCCGGCCAAGATTGTTTGCTTCAAGTGCAAAATTGAAGGGCACCATGTTAGATCTTGCCCTTTGAAGAAGAAGCAAAAAGGGAAGCGGCCTCACGCTCAAACTCATATTCAACCTCAAGTTGAAGAAATGCCACTTCCCAAGAAGAATCAAGCCAATGCTCCCATTGTGGAGAAATCTAGTGAGAAGAAGGAGAAGAAAAGAACTTGCTACATATGCCGTGAGAAGGGCCACATCTCCTCTTTTTGCACTATTGGTACCTCATCCAACTCTATCTCCATTGATGATGTTTATTCTCTTTGTAAGGATGAGGGTGGCAATGTGTTTGCCAAATATGTTGGTGCTCAAAGTGGTGTCAAGAAAAGAACCATTTGGGTTGCCAAGCCTATTGTGACTAACCTCTTAGGACCCAACTTATTTGGGGACCAACAATCCAAAACTTGATCAATAGGTGCTTGTTGGAGGGCATTGGAGACTTGGCTACATCATGAAGAATTAAGGGATCTTCATCATTTATATTATCTCAAGCCAAGTCTTGGTTATCTTGCTTCTATCATATATCCAATGTTCCTCCTTGCGGTAACATGTGCTCAACTCATTTATATTGTAAGTTACTCGCCCCTTTGCATGTGTTAGTTTTTGTTCCTAACATGTGTTTGTATATGTTGTGATTCCTATTTGCTTTTCTTGAGAAATCAAGTCTATGCATGTTGGGTTGCACACCATGTATTTGTGTTTGTGTATGAGCCACTTTGCATCTTGTTGTATCTTATATGGCTCTTATAAGCGATTAATGGACTATCCCATTTTGGGGGAGTGATATTTCTTTGGGAATTTCATGATCCTAACAATGTGTGTACATGAGGAATATCACTTAGAATTGATATTGCAAGATTATCTAGTCTCTATGTGGTATGTCATCTTCATGAGAAATTCAAATTCTAATGTCCATTAATATCTCTACTTGGATCTTATTTGCCTCTTGTGAAAATAAATTCCTTATCACATTATGGGGGAGTAATAAGCTTTGTGCATATTACAAGCCTAGAAAATGTGAACATTTGAGGTTGTGTCACATAGAATTGATACCATAAATTATCTCTCTCCTATGTGGCATGTTTGCTCAAACAAGCTCCAATTTGCTTAAATGGCTTCATTGCCAATATCTTTGTGGATCTTATTTGTGGAAGTTTTTCTTGGCATGGTTTTTCACAACGTGTCCCTCAATACATTTTTGGAAAACCATGTGCTTCAAGTCATACTATTAATTGCTTTGCATGTTGGTATGAATACTATTAATTGCTTTGCATGTTGGTATGAATACTATTAATTGCCTTGCATGTTGGTATGACTAAATGAAGCTATCAAGAAACTATCTTTGCATGATGGTTAACTCTTATCTTTTACCATATGCTTTGTTCGTTGTAAATATGATCTTACTTATACTTACAAACTACCACCGGAAAATATTACCTAATACCTCTTGTCCTGGGACAATTGGTAATCAATTATGAGGTAGATATTATTGATCATATCTACATTGGCACTTGTATTTATATTGCCTTATTTATTGCCATGAATTTGTTGTGCTTTGACTCCCATGTGTCTTCCTTGCATCTTATGGATTTAATTTGTCTTTTCAAACTTTCTTAGCATTTTTAGTAGATATAGGTAGCGTGATGATCCTAGTTTTGTGCATTTTGTATTCATATGCAAAATCCTAGATAATGCACTAATCTTGGGGGAGCTCTCCTATATTTGTTAGAAGGCTTAACATCTCTTGATCATTGTCAACAATTTGGTTTTGGGAGACATAAATTTTCTTTTTGGTACTTTGTGCCATCATAAAAAGTTTCGAGGGTTTGGTTTATTTGTTGGAACCTTGCTCTCTTGGGAGTTGGTTATCTCATTCCTTTGTGTTTAGGTTTAATTAGCTTCTTATAATGAGATAAGTCTTTGGAGTCAATTTTGTGTTGATTTGATTCTTTGATATAATTTGGACAACCATTGTCTCTTGGTCTATTTGGTGTTTTGTCCAAATTGTATCCTCCTTTGGTTCTTGAAAGTATTGTGCATGCATATTTAATATATGTATATCTTATGGCATGTGTCACTTTCTTTGATCCAATATATAGGGTAAACTCCATCAAATCCTAATTTGGCTAAGATGTGCATGAAATTCAATTTCATATCTATATGCACATAGAATTGTGGAGTTTGTCCTATATGTTGTAGTGTGTCTAACTACTTTGGACCCAATTAGTTTGGGGACCATTTTGTACTTACCTTTGTGTTAGGTACAATGGATATGCATTGAATGCTTGTCTCACTCTTGGAAAGAAGTGGTGACTCAATGGTAACGTGAGGCAAGCTAGGATGATCAACGAACACATATCTACTACATCCACACCAATGCTATCTTGGTAACAAGTATCTTCTCATGCATACTTTTCTTGTATCCAACCTTATGGTTGCATCTTGGCATGAATCTCTTGATTTGCAAATGTTGTGCTTCTTGCAAAAGTCTTAATGAAACCTCTTTATTGTGAATGTGAGTAATTTGAGATGAGTGCATTTGTTGGGAAGTATTTTAAATCATGCTCATGATTCATCCATCCCAACTATGCCTATCTGGCAATTTTGTTGCATATCAATTCCTCAAGGCTCTCACATGTGCAATATAGATGAAAGTGCAAATTTAGTTACTTCTTTTGGTATCCCCGTTTGTGATACTTGTTGCCTTTCTCAAATGCATCCCAACTATCTTCTATCCCTTGTTGATATTTGTGATGTATTTTAGTTGTTTGTGGTTGAAGTTCATGAATGTACAATAAGATAAAATTGAGCCTTTGGCCATGCTATTAAGCAAAAATTCTTATTGGTATATTGCATGACTTCGTCTTGGATATCATACTATTTTTCTTGCGTATCTATTTTATGTGTGCATGTTTCTTTGTGGATAAATATCTTTGTGATATTGCCCACTTAGAGAAACTTATACACCTAAGAGATGATACATCTCCTTTTGGTATCTTATTTATTTACTGCGTGTTGATTGGTCATGCTAAGCAATATAATTCATTGAAGACTATGATGATGCTTTTTGCTCATCCTTGTAATAGTCTTATAATATGCTTAATCATGCCTTTCACATATCCTCTTGGTTGAGCCTTTTTATTATGGTGCCTCTTACTTGTTGCTCAACTATTTGTTTGTTGCAAGTGTTAAGCTTATTTCTCTATCTATGATCTATTCCAAATGTTTGTGTTTTAAATGGTAATGAAGGAGTGAGGATTCCATGTTATGCATATTGTATTCAAATACAACATTTTAATTTATGCATGTACCTTGGGGAGCTTCCTCATTTAATTTAGAGCACTATCTTTTGGTGATCATTAGAGTTTGATTCACTTGGTATATTTTGTTTTTGAATGATATTATGGGAGTGATGATTCCATGTTTGTGCACTTTATACTCCAATGCAAATTGTCTAGTTTTGTGCACAAACCTTGGGGAGCTTCCTCATATTATTTAGAGCAATCTTCTTGATCTTATCATAATATCTATCTTTCTTTTGGTATCTTCTTTGTGGTTCATTTGGTTGCTTGCTTCATTTGTTGAAGCTTCTTGACTTTGTTATCTTTTTGCAATCTTTGATCCTATCTATGGTGTGATTCCTTCCGAATATTCGTAATTGGATATGTGCATTTGATTCCACTCAAATTATGAGAAATGCACACGCTATGGAGGAACTCTCACTATATTGGCCTTCTAAATTTTTCACCCATTTCGGCAATTGGTGCCAATGGGGGAGAAGTTTGGAGGGTTTAAGGGAATTTGGTTATGTCTTTGCTTTGTGCTTAAGCATGTGCCTTTATTGCATTGCATCTTGTTGCTTTTCATAGTTGAATATTTAGAGGAAACTCCACTAGGCTTTGAATGCCAATATATGCTATGAAAGTCAAGATCATTCACACATGCATATATTATGGGGGAGTTTTCTCTATAGATTCAACTTATTTGTTACTTAAATTCCTTATATAAACCCTCTCAAAGAGATTGTCATCAATTACCAAAATGGGGGAGATTGAAAGTGCATGGAGCCCCCATGTGTGGTTTTGGTAATTAATGACAATCCCTATGGACTAATGTTTGCATTGAGTTATATTTGTAGGAGTTGTCCATAGGCAATTCTTGAACCATATGTTGGCTTCAAGGTTGAAATAAGAAAAAATTGATGAAGGATATCAAGTGTCAAGTATGTCATGAAGATGAAGATGAAGTGAGCCCTCAAGTTACTTCAAGACATCAACATGATGAAGAATGAAGAAATGATGTGCAAGTTCAAGATGAGCCATCTCGAAGAGATCCTTTGCTTGAGTCTTGCCATCCATATGGTGATCATGGATATGTGAAGATGCGCCGAAGAAGAAGCTCTCCCATGGTGGATTATGGGGGAGCAATCCACATGGTGGTCATGTTTATGTGAAGATGCGCCGAAGAAGAAGCTCTCCCATGGTGGTTTATGGGGGAGCAATCTACAAGACTTCGTCAAGCAAGCACAAGCAAGAAAGGCGTTCCATCTTGTTGAGGTCAAGATCGTCGTCATCAAGCTCAAGTGGAATGCGCAAGTATAAGGTTTGCTCTTGATAGGGTTTCTTTCTCACCGGTCTCATAGTGTAGTTGGAGACCGGTTTATAGTTTAGTTGCCGTACTATCAAGAGGGCTCTCGAGTGAGTAACTCGATCGTATCGTTCGGAGAGAGCTCAAACCTTTGCATCCTTGCATCATCTTTCTTGGTTGTTATTTGGACCTTATCCATGTGATGTTTTAGAGCTTGTGCTTATTCTCATGACAAGCTCTAGTTCATCGAAAACGGATTTTGCATAGATCACTTGTTGCGTTTTCGAGTTTGGTTCATCATCTTTCTTGGTTATTATTTGGATCTTATCCATGTGATGATTTAGAGCTTGTGCTTATTCTCATGACAAGCTCTAGTTCATCAAGAATGGTTTTTGCACGGGCAACTTGTTGCATTTTCAAGATTGGAGGTTTTACCGGTATGTCTTTTTTAGATAGGTCAAACCTTTCATCATTTGTTTCTATCCTCCCTTGTTGGACTATTATGGTTTCCTGCATGATCTTGTAGAGCTTGTTCCTAGCTTTAAAACAAGCCCAAGATCATCAAAATCGGAGTCCGGATGCTAAAGTTATGCCCGTTTCAGTTTGATGTTTCTGCCAGTTTTCAGGGGGGCGGATATTCCGGCCCAAGTTTGGGGCGGATAATCCGGCCCCCCCGGAAAAATCCTGTTTTTGGACAAATCCGGGCAAATATCCGGCCAAATATCCGGCCCCCATCCTGGGGCACGTTTTTTCTAGTCCTTAGCCGTTTTTCGGGGCCCGGATATTTTGCAAATATCCGGCCTGGAAAATCCGGCCTGAGCTGACCCAAACGGTCATATTTCGATGGGAGGGGGTATTTAAGCCCCCCTTCTTCCTCCTTGGGCAGCTAACTCTTCCCCCAAGTGCTCTCCACCATTGTTGACCTTGAGAGCTTCTCTTTCCCTCTACTCCACCTATGCTTCTTGAATCTATTTGAGGGAAAAGGAAGAGGAGATCTAGATCTACATTCCTACCAATCAAATCCCTCTCTTTGTGAGGGGAATCCACTAGATCTAGATCTTGGAGAAATTTGGTGTTCCTCCTCTTATTTGTTCTTCCTCTCTTATTCCCCCAATAGCTTTTGTAGCTTTGTTGGAATTTGAGAGAGAAGGACTTGAGCATCTTTGTGGTGTTCTTGCCATTGCATTTGGTGCATCGGTTTGAGTTCTCCACGGTGATTCGTGGAGGTGAAAGCAAGAAGGTTGTTACTCTTGGGTTCTTGGAATCCTAGACGGATTCTAGGCCTTTGTGGCATCTTAGTGGTGTTTGATGTCTACTTCCCCCTCCTTTTCCTGTAGACAGTGTTGGGCCTCCAAGAGCAGAGGTTTGTAGAACAGCAGCAAGTTTTCCCTTAAGTGGATCACCCAAGGTTTATCGAACTCAGGGAGGAAGAGGTCAAAGATATCCCTCTCATGCAACCCTGCAACCACAAAGCAAGAAGTCTCTTGTGTCCCCAACACACCTAATAGGTGCACTAGTTCGGCGAAGAGATAGTGAAATACAGGTGGTATGAATAAGTAGCAACGGTGCCAGAAAATAGCTTGCTGGCGTGTAGTTGATGGTGGTAGTATTGCAGCAGTAGTAACACAGTAAAATAGTAAACAAGCAGCGATAGCAGTATTTAGGAACAAGGCCTAGGGATCATACTTTCACTAGTGGACACTCTCAACATTGATCGCATAATAAATAACTCTTTCTCATATGTGCTACATACACTCTTTTGTTGGATGATGAACACATTGCGTAGGATTACACGAACCCTCAATGCCGGAGTTAACAAGCTCCACAATAATGTTCATATTTAAATAACCTTAGAGCATAATAGATCATTGCAAAGTAAACCAAGAACTAACATAGTGCACACACTGCCCACATTACACTATGAAGGAGGAATAGATCACATCAATACTATCATAATGATAATTAACTCCACAATCTACAAGAGATCATGATCATAGCCTACGACAAGAACCACATGGTGCACACACTAGTCACCTTTACACCATGCAGGAGGAATAGATTACTTTAATAATATCACATGAGTAGCACACAACTAGTAGCGATACAAAGCTCATCATATGGATCTCAATCATGTAAAGCAGCTCATGAGATCATTGTATTGAAGTACATAGGAGAGAGATGAACCACATAGCTACCGGTACAGCCCCGAGCCTCGATGGAGAACTACTCCCTCCTCATGGGAGCAGCAGCGGTGATGAAGATGGCGGTGGAGATGGCAGCGGTGTCGATGGAGAAGCCTTCCGGGGGCACTTCCCCGCTCCGGCAGGGTGCCAGAACAGAGACTCCTGTCCCCCAGATCTTGGCCTCGCGATGGCGGCGGCTCTGAAAGGTTTCTGTGGTTTTCGTCGAACGTATCAGGGTTTTCGCGACGGAGGCTTTAAATAGGTGAAGAGGCGGCGCCAGAGGGTCGAAGGGGTGCCCACACCATAGGGTGGCGCGGGCCCCCCTGGCCGCGCCGGCCTAGGGTTTGGGTGGCCTGTGCCCCCTCCCTGGTGGCTCTCGGGTGTTCTGGATGCTTCCGGTGAAAATAGGAACCTGGGCGTTGATTTCGTCCGATTCGAGAATATTTCGTTACTAGGATTTCTGAAACCAAAACAAAGCAGTAAAACAAAGAACTGCACTTCGGCATCTTGTTAATAGGTTAGTTCCAGAAAATGCACGAATATGACATAAAGTGTGCATAAAACATGTAGATAACATCAATAATGTGGCATGGAACACAAGAAATTATCGATACGTCGGAGACGTATCAGCATCCCCAAGCTTAGTTACGCTGTCGTCCGAGCAGGTAAAACGATAACAAAGATAATTTCTGAAGTGACATGCCATCATAACTTTGATCATACTATTTGTAAAGCATATGTAGTGAATGCAGCGATCAAAACAATGTATATGACATGAGTAAACAACTGAATCATAAAGCAAAGACTTTTCATGAATAGCACTTCAAGACAAGCATCAATAAGTCTTGTATAAGAGTTAACTCATAAAGCAATAATTCATAGTAAAGGCATTGAAGCAACACAAAGGAAGATTAAGTTTCAGCGGTTGCTTTCAACTTGTAACATGTATATCTCATGGATATTTGTCAATGCAGAGTAATATAACAAGTGCAATAAGCAAGTATGTAAGAATCAATGCACAGTTCACACAAATGTTTGCTTCTTGAGGTAGAGAGATAGGTGAACTGACTCAACATTGAAAGTAAAAGAATGGTCCTCCATAGAGGAAAAGCATCGATTGCTATATTTGTGCTAGAGCTTTGATTTTGAAAACATGAAACAATTTTGTCAACGGTAGTAATAAAGCATATGTATCATGTAAATTATATCTTATAAGTTGCAAGCCTCATGCATAGTGTACTAATAGTGCCCGCACCTTGTCCTAATTAGCTTGGACTACCGGATCATCACAATGCACATGTTTTAACCAAGTGTCACAAAGGGGTACCTCTATGCCGCCTGTACAAAGGTCTAAGGAGAAAGCTCGCATTGGATTTCTCGCTATTGATTATTCTCAACTTAGACATCCATACCGGGACAACATAGACAACAGATAATGGACTCCTCTTTTATGCATAAGCATGTAACAACAATTAGTAATTTTCTCATATGAGATTGAGGATATATGTCCAAAACTGAAACTTCCACCATGGATCATGGCTTTAGTTAGCGGCCCAATGTTCTTCTCTAACAATATGCATGCTTAACCATAAGGTGGTAGATCTCTCTTACTTCAGACAAGACGAACATGCATAGCAACTCACATGATATTCAACAAAGAATAGTTGATGGCGTCCCCAGAAACATGGTTATCGCACAACAGGCAACTTAATAAGAGATAAAGTGCATAAGTACATATTCAATACCACAATAGTTTTTAAGCTATTTGTCCCATGAGCTATATATTGCAAAGGTGAATGATGGAATTTTAAAGGTAGCACTCAAGCAATTTACTTTGGAATGGCGGAAAATACCATGTAGTAGGTAGGTATGGTGGACACAAATGGCATAGTGGTTGGCTCAAGTATTTTGGATGCATGAGAAGTATTCCCTCTCGATACAAGGTTTAGGCTAGCAAGGCTTATTTGAAACAAACACAAGGATGAACCGGTGCAGCAAAACTCACATAAAAGACATATTGAAAACATTATAAGACTCTACACCGTCTTTCTTGTTGTTCAAACTCAATACTAGAAATTATCTAGACCTTAGAGAAACCAAATATGCAAACCAAATTTTAGCATGCTCTATGTATTTCTTCATTAATGGGTGCAAAGCATATGATGCAAGAGCTTAAACATGAGCACAACAATTGCCAAGTATCACATTACCCAAGACATTAATAGCAAATTACTACATGTATCATTTTCCAATTCCAACCATATAACAATTTAACGAAGAAGAAACTTCGCCATGAATACCATGAGTAGAAACTAAGGACATACTTGTCCATATGCTACAGCGGAGCGTGTCTCTCTCCCATAAAGTGAATGCTAGGATCCATTTTATTCAAACAAAACAAAAAACAAAAACAAACCGACGCTCCAAGTAAAGCACATAAGATGTGACCGAATAAAAATATAGTTTCAAGAGAAGGAACCTGATAATGTTGTCGATGAAGAAGGGGATGCCTTGGGCATCCCCAAGCTTAGACGCTTGAGTCTTCTTGATATATGCAGGGGTGAACCACCGGGGCATCCCCAAGCTTAGAGCTTTCACTCTTCTTGATCATAGTATATCATCCTCCTCTCTTGACCCTTGAAAACTTCCTTCACACCAAACTTCTCATAAACTTCATTAGAGGGGTTAGTACATAATCAAAAATTCACATGTTCAGAGGTGACACAATCATTCTTAACACTTCTGGACATTGCTCAAAGCTACTGGAAGGTAATGGAACAAAGAAATCCACCCAACACAGCGAAAGAAGCAATGCGAAATAAAAGGCAGAATCTGTCAAAACAGAACAGTCCGTAAAGACGAATTTTTAATAAATACTTCCGTTGCTCAGATCAGAAAACTCAAAACTAATGAAAGTTGCGTACATATCTGAGGAACATGCACGTAAATTGGCATATTTTTCTGATTTTTCTACAGAGAAAACAGCCCAGATTCGTGACAGATAGAAATCTGTTTCTGCGCAGAAATCCAAATCTAGTATCAACCTTCGATTAGAGGCTTCACTTGGCACAACAAAACACAAAACTAAGATAAGGAGAGGTTGCTACAGTAGTAAACAACTTCCAAGACACAAATATAAAACAAAGTACTGTAGCAAAATAACACATGGGTTATCTCCCAAGAAGTTCTTTTCTTTATAGCCATTAAGATGGGCTCAGCAGTTTTGATGATGCACTCGCAAGAAATAGTATTTAGAGCAAAAGAGAGCATCAAGAGGCAAATTCAAAACACATTTAAGTCTAACATGCTTCCTATGCATAGGAATCTTGTAAATAAACAAGTTCATGAAGAGCAAAGTAACAAGCATTGGAAGATAAAACAAGCATAGCTTCAAAAATTTCAGCACATAGAGAGGTATTTTAGTAACATGAAAATTTCTACAACCATATTTTCCTCTCTCATAATAACTTTCAGTAGCAACATGAGCAAACTCAACAATATAACTATCAAATGAAACATTCTTATCATGAGTCTTATGCATAAAATTATTACTCTCCACATAAGCATAATCAATTTTATTAGTAGTAGTGGGAGCAAATTCAACAAAGTAGCTATCATTATTATTCTCATCAAGTGTAGGAGGCATAGTATAATCACAACAAAATTTACTCTCCATAGTAGGTGGCACTAAAAGACCAATATCATTATAATCATCATAAATAGGAGGCAAAGTATCATCAAAGAAAATTTTCTCCTCAATGCTTGGGGGACTAAAAAGATCATGAAAACCAGCTTCCCCAAGCTTAGAACTTTCTATATTATTATCAACAATGGTGTTCAAAGCGTTCATACTAATATTACTACCAGCATGCAAATAAGATTCCATAGGTTTTTTAATTTTCGCATCAAACAATCCATGTTTTAAATCAGGAAATAGCATAAGAAGCTCATTCTTGTCCATTATGCCAAACTAGTGTAAACAAGAAACAAAAAGATGCAATTGCAGGATCTAAAGGAAATAGCTTCGAGTACTTACGACGCCGGAAAATAGCTTGGTAGCCGAGGTCCGGAGTGTGAGTACCTTTTACCTTTCCTCCCCGGCAACGGCGCCAGAAAATAGCTTGATGTCTACTTCCCCCTCCTTTTCCTGTAGACAGTGTTGGGCCTCCAAGAGCAGAGGTTTGTAGAACAGCAGCAAGTTTTCCCTTAAGTGGATCACCCAAGGTTTATCGAACTCAGAGAGGAAGAGGTCAAAGATATCCCTCTCATGCAACCCTGCAACCACAAAGCAAGAAGTCTCTTGTGTCCCCAACACACCTAATAGGTGCACTAGTTCGGCGAAGAGATAGTGAAATACAGGTGGTATGAATAAGTAGCAACGGTGCCAGAAAATAGCTTGCTGGCGTGTAGTTGATGGTGGTAGTATTGCAGCAGTAGTAACACAAGAAAACAAGAAACAAGCGATAGCAGTATTTAGGAACAAGGCCTAGGGATCATACTTTCACTAGTGGACACTCTCAACATTGATCGCATAATAAATAACTCTTTCTCATATGTGCTACATACACTCTTTTGTTGGATGATGAACACATTGCGTAGGATTACACGAACCCTCAATACCGGAGATAACAAGCTCCACAATAATGTTCATATTTAAATAACCTTAGAGCATAATAGATCATTGCAAAATAAACCAAGAACTAACATAGTGCACACACTGCCCACATTACACTATGAAGGAGGAATAGATCACATCAATACTATCATAATGATAATTAACTCCACAATCTACAAGAGATCATGATCATAGCCTACGACAAGAACCACATGGTGCACACACTAGTCACCTTTACACCATGCAGGAGGAATAGATTACTTTAATAACATCACATGAGTAGCACACAACTAGTAGCGATACAAAGCTCATCATATGGATCTCAATCATGTAAAGCAGCTCATGAGATCATTGTATTGAAGTACATAGGAGAGAGATGAACCACATAGCTACCGGTACAGCCCCGAGCCTCGATGGAGAACTACTCCCTCCTCATGGGAGCAGCAGCGGTGATGAAGATGGCGGTGGAGATGGCAGCGGTGTCGATGGAGAAGCCTTCCGGGGGCACTTCCCCGCTCCAGCAGGGTGCCGGAACAGAGACTCCTGTCCCCCAGATCTTGGCCTCGCGATGGCGGCGGCTCTGGAAGGTTTCTGTGGTTTTCGTCGAACGTATCAGGGTTTTCGCGACGGAGGCTTTAAATAGGCGAAGAGGCGGCGCCAGAGGGTCGAAGGGTGCCCACACCATAGGGTGGCGCGGCCCCTCGCCGCGCGCCGGCCTAGGGTTTGGGTGGCTTTGTGCCCCTCCCTGGTGGCTCTCGGGTGTTCTGGATGCTTCCGGTGAAAATAGGAACTGGGCGTTGATTTCGTCCGATTCCGAGAATATTTCGTTACTAGGATTTCTGAAACCAAAAACAGCAGAAAACAAAGAATCGGCACTTCGGCATCTTGTTAATAGGTTAGTTCCAGAAAATGCACGAATATGACATAAAGTGTGCATAAAACATGTAGATAACATCAATAATGTGGCATGGAACACAAGAAATTATCGATACGTCGGAGACGTATCAGTGTTCTTGGGGACTCCAATTAAGTTGTGGAGAATCTTCAAGGGCAAGGCCTTTGTGGCATCTTAGTGGTGTTCTTGGGGACTCCAATTAAGTTGTGGAGAATCTTCAAGGGCAAGGCCTTTGTGGCATCTTAGTGGTGTTCTTGGGGACTCCAATTAAGTTGTGGAGAATCTTCAAGGGCAAGGCCTTTGTGGCAATTTATTGGGAGCCTCCAATTAAGTTGTGGAGATAGCCCCAAGCTTTGTGCGGGTTCGGTGACCTTCCTAAGGTCCCATAGTGGATCGAGGACATCCCTTTTGGTGGGAATTCTCGAGGAGAATACGGTGGCCCTCGTGCATTTGGAGTGACTTGTCCTCCACACCGCTCCAACGGAGAGTAGCTCTCGCAAGAGTGTGAACTTCGGGCTACATCGTTGTCTCCGCGTCACTTCGGTTATTCCTATACCCGAGCTCTTTACTTATGCACTTTACTTTGTGATAGCCATCGTGCTTGAAGTTATATATATATCTTGCTATCACATAAGTTGCTTGT
Source organism: Lolium perenne (assembly GCF_019359855.2). Lineage (NCBI taxonomy): Eukaryota > Viridiplantae > Streptophyta > Magnoliopsida > Poales > Poaceae > Lolium > Lolium perenne. Next base: position 194,642,928 of record NC_067246.2, on the reverse strand, counting down.
CTTGCTTAGCATAAGTTGTTAGTGCACATAGGTGAACCATTGCTTAGAATAAGTTGTTGGTGCACATAGGTGAACCATAGTTTATAAGCTTTGGGCTTGACAAAGTAAACGCTAGTTTTATTCCGCATTTGTTAAGCCCATCTCGTAAAAGTTTTAAATCGCCTATTCACCCCCCTCTAGGCGACATCCGTGTCCTTTCAGTAGTCTTTCGAGAGGATAAAAGTAGGCTGAATTCACACACCAGACGCACAACATTTACATATTTTTTTATTATTTAATCTATATTGTCATGGCATGTTTGCTAGTATATATACTGGTAGGAACCATGTCCAGTTACTAATCTTTGTGTATAATCTGTCTTTTGCCATGTCCAGTTACTAATCTTTGTGTATAATCTGTCTTTTGCCATATCGTAGTGGTTTATATTTGTCTCTATAAAAAATAATGTTGACTTTCAATACATGCTTGTTTTGTTGGAACGGAGGTGATATATTAGGCACCCTTTAACAAAATATAAATGCCCAAGAAATATTGAAATTTATCTGAGTGAATCCTCTATAAAAAAAATAGTACAGAAGTTTAAACATATCATGGGTTAGATTCTTAGATCATATTTTTGTTTTGTGTGTTTCAAAGGGCACACAAGTTCGATCAATCACATATTCTCCTTTGGATTCAATCAGCAACGAGGCAAGGACGATAGCAAGCAAATATCTTGCTGTCAGTTGGATATACTGCAAAACATCCCATCCCGTGCCCATGATACAGAACGTTTGACAAATAGCACTGGCCACGCAGTAATCTTTACAACCGTCTACATACTCTTGAGAGAGCACCAGCAGACTCTTTTTTAGAGAGCGCAAGCAGTATTCTTTACAGTTTACCAGACACTGAAATTTCAGTTTAACTAGTGAATAAATAAAACTGTACAAAAGAACGTTCCATATGTACATCCATACTAGTGACAAAGAATATGAACCGGAGGAAGTAGAAACAAAGAGAAAAAGAAAAAGAAAAAGATGTATATACAAGGAACACCTTGGGTACAAGGTCTCCTATAGTACTAGAAGGAATAACTAAGAAAAAAAAACGAGACGTAGTAGAGCCTAGACTATATATCCAACTAGGAGAACATCGAGTCGATCAGGTCTGTAAGCGGCGTCGCCATCCTTCGCTTGGCCGGAGTACGGATGAGTGCCTCCACGGTGTATGGGCTGTTCTTGCTCTGTCAACCAAAACAAAGAACATCGATAAGTACATACAGTATTATCAACAAATCTAATTCTGTTCACGCAAATTTGATCCAAGAAATCAGACTAAGAATATAATCGACGAGGCATAGCTTGGTTAAGTTGATAGTACCTTGGAGCAAGTGCGATTCTCTTGGTTGCAGACGGGGTGGTCCGATGGGCAGCAGGTTGCGCCGTCCTTGCAGCAGGTGGCGGCCTTGGCAGGGCAGCACCCCCACACGAAGCACGTCTTCCTGACGCCGTAGGTGCAGCAGCAGGTGCTCCCCGCCGGGCACTTGTTGTGGCGGTCGCAGGCCACCGGCTTCGTCGGCTCCGGCGGGTTCGGCTTGGGTGTCGGGTTGGGCCCGGTCTTGACGGGGTAGGAGGCCATCATGGCGATGCCGCACTTGCCGGTGCGAGCGGTGACGTTGCGCTCCATGCGGATGTAGCCGCCCTCGCCCCAGTTGGGCCCCCACGAGTTGCGCACGGTCCAGTAATCCTTGCCGTCGTCCGTCGTGCCGTACCCTACCGCCACCACGCCGTGGTCGAGCTCCGTGCCGCACCTGCCGGAGAACACCCCGGACTCGTACAGCTGGAACTCGGGCCCGCCGGCCTCGATGCCCACGCTCACGGGCTGGTGCGCCACCGCCTTCTTCAGCGACAGCTCGTCGTTCTCGGGCACGCTCTCGAAGCCGTCGATGGACACCACCGTGCGGATCATCTTGGCGTGGTCGCACCTGCCGTCCTTGGCCGTGTACGGGTAGTCCTCCTCCGTGTCGATGCCGCCATTCCGGGCGATGAAGTCGAAGGCGTCCTCCATCATCCCGCCGTTGCACCCGCTGTTCTGCCCGTTCTTGGCGCACTCCACCAGCTCCTGCTCCGACAGCGTCACCAGGTCGCCCGTGACGATCTTGTTGATGCCCTCCACGGCGCCGACCGCCGAGAACGCCCAGCAGCTGCCGCACTGGCCCTGGTTCTTGACGGGCGCGACGGCGCCCTTCTCCCTCCAGTCAACGTGCTCCGGCAGCGCCTCGACGCCGTCGTGGATGTACCTCTCTCCGACGGTGTGGAGCCCGTGGCTCCTCGGGACGGCGCCGCCGAGGTAGGCGGCGCGGAACTCGGCATTGGTAAGGTCGGCGAAGCGGTTCATCCCGAGGCGGAACCCGTGCGCTTCCGCGTTGGCGTTGTGGGCGTCGACGATCTTTAGGTTGCCCCAGAACGCGCGGAACCGGCGCTCGAACTCGCCGAGCGCGTTGTAGGAGCGGCGGTGCCGCGCCAGCCAGTGGTCGTACATCGCGCGAACCTCGGCCTCCGTCCGCTGCAGCCCGCGGACGCCGTGCGCCGAGTTGTAGGAGATGATGGACATGTCGGGCGCCGCGGCGGCTGCTGCTGACGCGAAGAGGACGAAGGCCACGAGGACCATGGCCACCGAGACCGCGGCCTTGCCGCCGACCCCCATGGTCGCGCTTGCCTCAGATCGTGTCGAGAGTCGATTGATCGAAAGCTATGGGTTCACGGCGAGTCGTGGTTTGGTTCGTGTTGTTGTGTCTTGGGGAGGTTGGTGCGTGCCCCCGGCGATCTATATAGTAGGATTGGAGCCTGGAGTTGCGATGGGATTCTAGTTCTAGACGGTGGAGTAGTATGCAAGTATATACTGTCCGGATCGGCACGTACATGAACTGGTTTCTGTAAACTTTGGATGTACCGGATGACTGGCGTTTCAAACACCCCTGTTCAATTCGATTTCAATTCAAATCCTAAGCTGTTCGACTCACAATCTGAATCCAACCACGATTCACGATAGGGGCAAAATAGCATGGGAATCCGCACATCAATCTGACTGGTTTTCTTTGAGAATTCGGTCGAACTTTTCCGTCATTGGATGTTGTGTGTTGATTCTGCTCCTTTTTAACAAGTTGTTCGTACTAGTATTAATCCCATCCGCGCGTGTTTAGGTTCCGGTTTGGGGGTCTGCTAGAGACTAGAGTTGCTCTAGTCTCAACAAGCCACTGCATATGGACTGTACACCAAAGCCCTGTGGTACTACCAAATCAAGTTTTGGTTCTAGGAAAACTCAACCCAATACTAGTACAAAGCACACATTTTATTTTATATGTATATATATCGTGAGCAAAACACGGATACACGTGTGGTCAAGCCAATAGTAATTGCTATATCTAAGGTTGGCCATAGTGCTAGTATCTTAGACAGTATCATGCATCTTAGTCCCACAAAAATACTATCATAGCGCAACAAGATTAGAGTAACATAGGTGGATACTGTATCATAGCGCACATTACGAGAAAAGCTAATGCTAAACAGATCTTGTACACAAATTTTGTATTGGAATTCTACAAAACAATAAATTTAGAAGATTATGATATTACTCTATAATACCACCCACTATAGTGATAGTATATCATAGAAAAGTATCATATGCATGATACTACAATATGATATTATGCACTATGATAAGCCTAAGTCACGTGACGGAAATTGAAATTTATGTCGGACAAGTTACATACTAGATGAAGCATAGATTTGAGCAAAACAAAGTGCAATTATAGTTGTGGAAGTGTTAACAATTGGTCAAGGAAAAAAATGACTTCTTATTTTCTAAAACAACATAGATTTTTAAATGGGGGAGTAGCATTTTGTTGTTACACAATTATTACGAATCCATTATATTGTGAACTGGACACAAAACACATCGGGCGACCAAAAAGCAGGAATATTCAGGACATTTCACAATATAGTAACAACAAACGGGATCCTAAGTGCTACGAAGTTGGCATCGATAAAAAAAAAAGTCAGCGAAGAGGTTCATTTTCATAACCTCATGAAAAACAATGGCACAATGAGAATTGCAAGGGAGACTTGTGTTGAAATAAATATATTATCTAGTTTCTTTCATCGGGTCGGTCTTTTAATTAAACTAGCCAGAGCATTTTCACTGGGTTTCACCTCTCTATCCTCTGTGTACAAGTTTTTGAAGAAATTAGACACAATATCTTTCATGTCCTTTATGTCTTCTGCAAAGTCTCAGAGGAAATGAATGGATAATTGTTGAAAGAATAAACTGACCAAGAAATAGGAGATGCTCTCTTTCAGATTGGGCCGTTAAAAGCTCCAGGGCCAGATGGTTTTCCGACAAGATTCTTTCAGAGAAATTGGGGTATTATTAAGGAGGAAGTTATAAGGGCAGTGAAACATTTTTTTGAAACTGGTATTATACCGGACGGCGTCGACGAAACAATCATAGTCCTCATACCAAAATCAAATGATGCAGAAGACATAAAGGACTTCAGACCTATATCCTTATGCAATGTTATTTACAAAGTTGTCTCCAAATGCATTGTTAATAGGCTAAGGCCGCTCTTGCAACTGCTGATATCAGAGACCCAAAGTGCTTTCCTTCCGGGTCATTTAATATCTGATAATGCCCTTATTGCCTTTGAATGTTTCCACCATATCCAAAAGAATAAAAAGGCAGATGATAACTATTGTGCCTACAAGCTCGATCTGACAAAAGCCTATGACAGAGTGGATTGGGGTTACCTGGAAGGCGTGCTTTTAAAATTTGGCTTCCATAAACTATGGGTCAAGCAGGTTATGGCGTGTGTTACCTCTGTTACTTTCAAAGTCAGAGTTAATAGTGAAATGACAGAGGAGTTTAAGCCGGAGAGAGGTGAGACAGGGGATCCGCTGTCACCATATTTGTTTCTATTCGTCGCTGAAGGTTTGACGAATATTCTTCAGAAAGTTGTTCACAACCAGGAACTACAAGATTTGAAATGCTGCAGAGGAGCCCCTGGCATCTCGCATCTCCTTTTTGCGGATGATAGTCTCTTGTTCTTCAAAGCAACCGGACAACATGCAAATGTTGTTAGAAAGGCAATAATGAGTTTTGAAAAAGGTACAGGCCAACTCATTAGCCAATCTAAATGTTCCATTCTCTTTAGCTCAGCCTGCCCGGTGACTGTCCAGAATCAGGTTAAAGCAACTCTGGAAGTTACAAACAGTGCTTTTGAAGAAAAGTATCTAGGCCTCCCAGTTCCTGAAGGAAGGATAAAAGCACAGAGGTTCCAACCAGTAAAGGATAAATTCAGAAAAAGATGTAATGTGTGGGATGAAAAATATATGTCTATGGCTGCAAAAGAGGTGCTCATAAAATCAGTGGCTCAAGCCCTTTCCATTTATGTCATGGGAATTTTCAAGTTGCCAACGGGTTTCCATGATGACTACATGCAGATCATCAGACAGTTCTGGTGGGGAGAAGATGAAGATAAGAGGAAAGTGCATTGGGCCTCATGGGAGACTTTAACAAAACCGAAGATCCAGGGAGGTATGGGTTTCAGGGATTCAGAACTTTTTAATCAAGCCCTTTTGACTCGACAAGCATGGAGAATAATCCAAAATCCACAGAGTCTTGCTGCTAGGCTCATGAAAGCAATTTATTTCCCTAGAGGAAACATTACAGACAGAGCCGAGGCATCCCCTGTGTGGCACGGTATTGAGCATGGTTTGGAAATTCTTAAGAAGGGTATTATATGGAGGATTGGTGATGGAAAAAATATAAGAATTTGGAGGGATAATTGGTTGCCCAGAAATTTCGCTTTGAAACCACAACAGGGCAAAACTAGGTGTAGATACAGAAGAGTGGAGCAACTGGTGGACAATATTTCTGGGACTTGGAACCATGATCTCGTCCAAAAAATCTTCTACCAGCAAGATGCTGACACTATTTTACAACTCAATGCACCGGAAAGACATGGTACAGATTCCATTGCATGGTAGTACGAAAGCAATGGGTTATTCTCGGTTAAGAGCGCTTATAAGCTTGCCTATAGTCTGAAAAATAACATCCAGAGTAAGCCTGGCAGTAGCACAACTGGAGACAATAACAGAACTCTATGGAATTAGATATGGAAAGCACCCGTCCCAAATAAAATCAAAAATTTTGGGTGGAGAACTGCATGTGATAACTTGGCAACGAAAAAAAAACAAATTAAAAAGGAAGTTGGAAGTTGATGGCATATGTGTTGTTTGTGGATGTGAAGACGAATCTAGCTACCATGCCACAGTGGCGTGTACAAAATCCAAAGCGCTAAGGCAAGAGATGAGAAAAATATGGGACATCCCAAATGAAAATAGCTTTAAGTTTACGGGGCCTGATTGGCTTCTTATTCTTCTAGATGGAATCAACAATGAGAAAAGAGGCCTAGTTCTAATGCTACTTTGGCGGTGCTGGCATTTGAGAAACGATGCAGTCCATGAGAAGGGAGAGTGCAGTATAAAAGGATCAGCCATTTTTCTGAACCGCTATATCCATGAATTGAACTTGACCTAACAATCAAATGGTTCAGATAAAGGAAAAAAGGCCGATGGTTGAGCAAGGGAACAGAGACAAAGAGAAGAATAGAAGTGTCACAGTGACCACACAAACTGAACATGTGTACGAAAGAAAGTGGAAGTCGCCACCTTCAGGATGGGTTAAAATAAACTGTGATGCTTCTTTTGACTATGAAAATGATAGTTGCTCCATTGCATGTATAGCCAGAGATCATCTTGGGATTGTCATCTGGACGAGGAACGAGGCAAATCTCAAGAGCGTCGATGTGCCTGAAGCTGAAGCAAAGGCCTGTTTGTTGGGCCTGAAGAGTATTCATGATCACGTCTGACAGCGCCATTGTGGTGGATGCTATTAAAAGAAGAAACCAAGGCAAATCATGACTGTGGAAACTGTACGAGGAGATAGCAAAGTTTCAGGAAAGTTGTCACCGGTTTGAAGTTTGTAAAACAGGAAGATAGAGTAATAGTGCAGCCCATGTTTTAGCTGATACAGCTAGATTTAATGGTACAAATTACTTCTGGCTGGGGCATGTCTCAACAGTTGTAGATGAGATTATTGAATCTGAGGCTGTAAAACTTGACAATGCTATTATATAAAAGCTCTCTTTCCTTGCAAAAAAAAAACTTAGCCAGAGCTTGAAATTCCACAACTTGTAGCATTGACATTAATTTCTTACTTTTTCCAACGATTTTATGTTTTGATTTTTGTGCGACTCTGATTCTTCGAGCTATCCAGAGTAGCAATTGTAGACCTCTAATTCATTAGCATTTCCTCTTTAGCTCACAACATCATCGCCAAGACTCAAGAGTCTATATAAGGAGTCTGACAACTCTTTTGCACAGAAGGAGTTGTCTGCGCATTAGCAGGAGTTGAAGTAATTATCGCCTTGTGCTACGTGTGTTGAAAAAATAGGACCTTCTGCTAATCCAAACACTGCAGAAAGATCGACTTCGAGTCGTTTGTTGGCAAGACCAGTGTTCATCTACAAGACAGGCTGCATAACGCTAAATCATGTATGGAGCGGCCCTTGTTCTCCTGCGCAGTCGTTCCAGTGTAGGCATGATCCGACTGCCGCCCCCGAGCTCGTCCATGTTTGTCGCCCGTGGCAATGGAGCATGAGCGTGTGCCTTGGTACCCAACGCAGGTTCTCGTTAATTTCAGGTGTGAGAAATCTGTCCGTCTTCGCTAGTGCTTTCCACGTGTGCATGTGTCCTGTTTGTTTTTCCTAAATTGATTTAATCCTCCCTCCTACTCATAAAAAAGCATTAATACTTTAGCCAAAATTTGAACTAAAGTCTCAATGCTACAAATGTGTGCTGATACATTCATATCTAAATAAAGTTGGGTCACTTATTTCAAAATAGAGAGAGTATGTAATCAATTTAGGAAAAACAAACATGACACATCCGCACGTGGAAAGAACTAGCAGAAGATTATGTAATTATTTGTGTTGTTGGTGCCATGAACTACCTCTAGTTGGTGTTCCCATTGATTTGTGATTTCTCTTGGTCCCGATTCGAATGGATGAAGTTTTGTGTGCCCAATAGCAGGAGGCTACGAGGGGTGCTCCCAAGGATCGAAACATCGTCGCCGCTAGCATTGGTCGAGGCAATGCCTGGCTTATGCGTGTGCCCATATGCCAACCTTGGAACTCAACCTCGTCACAGGTAAAAATATCAAGCACCACCAAAACATGAGGAATAAACTACTGGCATCACCACCAGTGGCATGATGATGGCAGTCCACTATGCTTCGAGTTGGCCGCCCAAATCAGATATGTCACCGTAGCGGAATTTGCACCTTCGTCTGGCTAACAAAGACAACAAGAACGCAACAACTGAAGGAGACAACCCATCCACCTTGTCCGCAAACCGGATGAGCCAGGCGGCGGTCATAGAGGAAAGGATGGGGTGGGGGAAAGATATGCCAGCTACATCATGGTGAATTCAATGTTGCAAACTGATACGTCTCCAACGTATCCAAAATTTCTGATGTTCCATGCTTGTTTTATGACAATACTTACAGGTTTTGCTCGCACTTTATGATGATTTCATGCATTTTCCGGAACTAACCTATTAACAAGATGCCACAGTGCCAGTTCCTGTTTTCTGCTGTTTTTGGTTCCAGAAAGGCTGTTCGGGCAATATTCTCGGAATTCGACGAAACGAAGACCAAACATCATAATTCACCGAGACGGACCAGGACACCGAAGGAGAGTCGGAGGGGAGGCCTGGGGCCCCCAGACCACAAGGCGGCTCGGCCTGGAAGGGGGGCGCGCCAGCCTATGGTGTGGGCCCCCCAGGTGCCCCCTTGCGCCACCTCTTCGCCTATTTAACCCCTCGCGACCTAAATCCTCGATACCAATTGATGAAACTCCAGAAATACTCCAGGGGCGCCGCCGCCATCGCGAAACTCCAATTCGGGGGACAGAAGTCTCTGTTCCGGCACCCCGCCGGGACGGGGAAGTGCCCCCGGAAGCCATCTCCATCGACGCCACCGCCTCCATCATGCTCCGTGAGTAGTTCCCCCATGGACTAAGGGTTCTAGCAGTAGCTAGTTGGTATTATCTCCTCCATGTACTTCAATACAATGATCTCATGAGCTGCCTTACATGATTGAGATCCATCTGATGTAATCGGTGTTGTGTTTGTTGGGATCCGATGGATGATACATTATGATTAGTCTATCTATAAAGTTTGTGAAGTTATTGTTGCTGCAATCTTGTTGTGTTTAATGCTTGTCACTAGGGCCCGAGTGGCATGATCTTAGATTTAAGCTCTATAATTATTGCTTAGATTGTATCTACAAGTTGTATGCACATGTCTATGTCCGGAACCAAAGGCCCCAAAGTGACAGAAATTGGGACAACTGGAGGGGAAGGCGTAGGTATGAGGATCACATGTTTTCACCAAGTGTTAATGCTTTGCTCCGGTGCTCTATTAAAAGGAGTACCTTAATAGCCAGTAGATTCCCTTGAGGCCCGGCTGCCACCGGCTGGTAGGACAAAAGATGTTGTACAAGTTTCTCATTGCGAGCACGTATGACTATATATGGAAAACATGCCTACATGATTAATAATCTTGATGTTCTGTCTTAATGCTATTTCAATCCTATCAATTGCCCAACTGTAATTTGTTCACCCAACACTTGTCACTTATTATTAGAGAATTTCCATTAGTGTAGATCGCTGGGAACCCCGGTCCATCTCTCATCATCATATACTCGTTCTATATGACATTGGAAGTAGTATCAACTATTTTCTGGTGCCACTGCCTCTGTGTTACTGTTACTGCTGTTGTGTTACTGTTACTACTGCTCCCATATTACTGCTGCTTTCACATCATCCCTGTTACTAGTGCTTTTCCAGGTGCAGCTGAATTGACAACTCAGTTGTTAAGGCTTATAAGTATTCTTTACCTCCCCTTGTGTCGAATCAATAAATTTGGGTTTTACTTCCCTCGAAGACTGTTGCGATCCCCTATACTTGTGGGTTATCAAGACTGTTTTCTGGCGCCTTTGCCGGGGAGGCATAGCTCTACTCATAAGTTCACCTGGGGAGTACACTCTACCTCTCTCTCTGTTTTATTTTGTTTTGTTTTGCTTAGTTTACTTTTGTCTAGTTTATTTGTGCTTAGTTTATTTCTGTCTAGTGTTATTTTGCTTAGTTTACTTTTGCTTAGTTTCTTTTTGTCTTGTTTTATTTTTCTCATATACCCAAAAATCCATAAAAATTTAAAAAACCTAAAAATTAAAAACTGTTGTTATGGGAGAACCCACAACCTATTTGGAGCTCATAGAATATTATAATAATTATAGAGAATCAAGAACGGGTAAAGTAATGAGTGCTATGATAGAAAAATTGAATACAATTGCTAAAATTTTGCTTAAACGCCATGATATAAATTGTTGCTCTAAAGAGGATACTAAACATCTGAAATTTCAATGTGGCTTTAGTGAAGAAGTTTTAATTAAGAACTATAATTGGAATAACTATATTCATCTTGGGTTCGAAGAAGTAGAACAATTTGTCTTATTTATGGGAGCTTCTGAGATCGAATCCTTCATGGTTAAAAATTATGAAACTTGTGTTATTTGTAAGGACCTTAAAGATTATGTCTCTTCTATCCTTAATTTTTGCATAGAAAGTTACAGTGATAATCCTTATATCATTGATTATAAAGAGAGACTCATTAATGCACAAGCATGCACTCATAATTTGCAGGAACCTGTGGAAGAAGAAATTGATGAACCTGAAAGCTCATTGGATGAAAAAGAGGAGGAAATTGATGAACCTGAAAGCTCATTGGATGAAAAGGAAGAGGAGAGTGATGAACAAAAGGAGGAAGAATGGATTAGCTACCCAAGCCAACCTTCTAATGAGAGTAACTCTTTATCTCTTACAATATTTGATTGTCCTCCATGCTTACCGAAAGAGGTTGAATGTTATGTTCCCTTGGATTCTCTTGAAATAGTACCTATGAGTAAAACTTGTGATAATAATTATGCTACTGTTATTTATGATAATCCATGCTGTTTTGATAAATCTTATGATAATGCTTTGTTTGTGCCTGATGTCGGAATGCATGGTACTAAAGAGTTTTGCCTAGCAAATGTTTATGATAAAGCTCTAGATGATGGTCCTATGTTAATTGATAATATTAATTGTACTACTAATGAAAATGTGATTGGAGAAGTCTTCACTTTATCTAGGAGTCCCATATCTCTTGAAATTGATCAATCATCTTGTTATATTATTGATAAAAGTGGGTTTGAAAGTTTTAATCCCACTATTTTTGAGGTTGATAAAAATTATGTGTTTATGGATCATGAAAAGCATGCTTTATGTGATAGTTATATTGTTGAGTTTATTCATGAAGCTACAAAAAATTATTATGAGAGAGGAAAATATGGTTGTAGAAATTTGCATGGTACTAAAACACCTCTCTATATGCTGAAATTTTTGAAGTTACTCTTGTTTTATCTTCTTATGCTTGTCACTTTGTTCTTCATGAATTTATTTGTGTACAAGATTCCTATGCATAGGAAGTGGGTTAGACTTAAATGTGTTTTGAATTTGCTTTTTGATGCTCTCTTTTGCTTCAACTCTTATTTCTTGCGAGTGCATCATTAAAATTGTTGAGCCCATCTTAATGGCTATAAAGAAAGCACTTCTTGGGAGATAACCCATGTCTTTATTTTGCTACTGTTTTGTTGTGTCATTGGAAGTTGTTACTACTGTATCAACCTCTTCTTATATTTATTTTATTACATTTTTGTGCCAAGTAAAGTCTCTAATCGAAGGTTGATACTAGATTTGGATTTCTGCGCAGAAACAGATTTCTATCTGTCACGAATTTGGGAAGGGTTCTCTGTAGGAAACTCAGAAAAATCTGCCAATTTACGAGCGTGTTCCTCAGATATGTACGCAACTTTCATTAGTTTTGAGTTTTCTGATTTGACCAACGGAAGTACCTCTTAAAAATTCGTCTTTACTGGCTGTTCTGTTTTGGAAGATTATGTCTCTGTTTTTTGCATTGTCTCTTGTGGACTTTAAGTGAGGCTTTCTAGACGTGGAGAGCTGTAGCTAATGTTTTATTGAGTACTTGCAATGTGTCACTACAGGACCAAGGTGAATTAAAGTTTTTTGATTACTAACCCCTCTAATGAAGTTTATGAGAAGTTTGGTGTGAAGGAAGTTTTCAAGGGTCAAGAGAGGAGGATGATATATGATCAAGAAGAGTGAAAAGTCTAAGCTTGGGGATTCCCCCGTGGTTCATCCCTGCATATTTCAAGAAGACTCAAGCGTCTAAGCTTGGGGATGCCCAAGGCATCCCCTTCTTCATCAACTTATCAGGTTTCTTCTATTGAAACTATATTTTTATTCGGTCACATCTTATGTGCTTTACTTGGAGCGTCTGTGTGTTTTATTTTTGTTTTTGTTTGAATAAATTCGGATCCTAGCAATCCTTGTTTGGGAGAGAGACACGCTCCTCTTTTTCATAGGAACACTTGTTCTTCGTTTTACTTTTAATGTTCAATGGTAAAAGTTGGAAGCTATTGCACTTGTTATTATTTGGTTGGAAACAGAAAATGCCTCATAATGTCTTGAATAATTTGATACTTGGCAATTGTTTTGAGCTCTCAAGTAGATCATGATTAAGTTCTTGCATCATGTAGTTTAAACCTATTAGTGGAGAACTACTGTAGAGCTTGTTAAAATTGGTTTGCATGATTGGTCTCTCTTAAGGTCTAGATATTTTCTGGTAAAAGTGTTTGAGCAACAAGGAAGACAGTGTAGAGTATTATAATGCTTGCAATATGTTTTTATGTAAGTTTTGCTGTACCGGTTCATACTTGTGTTTGCTTCAAATAACCTTGCTAGCCTAAGCCTTGTACTGAGAGGGAATGCTTCTCGTGCATCCAAAACCTTGAGCCAAAACCTATGCCATGTGTGTCCACCATACCTACCTACTATGTGGTATTTCCTGCCATTCCAAGTAAATACTTCGTGTGATACCTTTAAATAATTCAAAATGCTTCTCAATTTGTGTCAATGTTTTATAGCTCATGAGGAAGTATGTGGTGTTTTATCTTTCAATCTTGTTGGGCAGCTTTCACCAATGGACAAGTGGCTTCATCCGCTTATCCAATAATTTTGCAAAAAGAGCTGGCAACGGGGTTCCCAGCCCCAATTAATCACAAATAGACACTCCTCCATGGTATGTGAATGATTGGTAGGCACCCGAGGATTCGGTTAGCCATGGCTTGAGAAAAGCAAAGGTGGGGAAAGTGTCATCACTAAATAAAAATAAAATAAAATAGACACTCCTTCATGGTATGTGATTGTTGGAAGGCACCCGAGGATTCGGTTAGCCATAGTTTGTGAAAGCAAAGGTTGGAAGGAGTGTCACCCAAAAATGAAAACATCATGGGAGCCGCTCTTCGAAAGTCTGTTTGGTAAGGGGGTTAGAGTGCCCATTACCATTCGTTGACAACAACAAACACCTCTCAAAACTTTACTTTTATGCTCTCTATATGATTTCAAAACTTAAAAAGCTCTAGCACATGATTTAATCCCTGCTTCCCTCTGCGAAGGGCCTTTCTTTTACTTTATGTTGAGTCAGTTTACCTACTTCCTTCCATCTTAGAAGCAAACACTTGTGTCAACTGTGCATTGATTCTTACATACTTGCTTATTGCACTTATTATTCTACTTTGTGTTGACAATTATCCATGAGATATGCATGTTGAAAGTTGAAAGCAACTGCTGAAACTTATATCTTCCTTTGTGTTGCTTCGATGCTTTTATTTTGAATCTATTGCTTTATGGGTTAACTCTTATGCAAGACTTTTGATACTTGTCTTGAAAGTACTATTCATGAAAAGTTTTGCTATATGTTATCTATTTGTTAGCAACTATAGATCATTGCCTTGGGTCACTTCATTCATATCATATGCCTTACAATAGTATGATTAAGATCATGTTGGTAGCATGTCACTTCAGAAATTATCTTTTATCGTTTACCTACTCAAGGACGAGTAGGAACTAAGCTTGGGGATGCTGATACGTCTCCAACGTATCCATAATTTTTGATGTTCCATGCTTGTTTTATGACAATACTTACAGGTTTTGCTCGCACTTTATGATGATTTCATGCATTTTCCGGAACTAACCTATTAACAAGATGCCACAGTGCCAGTTCCTGTTTTCTGCTGTTTTTGGTTCCAGAATGGCTGTTTGGGCAATATTCTCGGAATTCGACGAAACGAATACCAAACATCATAATTCACCGAGACGGACCAGGACACCGAAGGAGAGTCGGAGGGGAGGCCTGGGGCCTCCAGACCACAAGGCGGCGCGGCCTGGAAGGGGGGCGCGCCAGCCTATGGTGTGCGCCCCCCAGGTGCCCCTTGCGCCGCCTCTTCACCTATTTAACCCCTCGCGACCTAAATCCTCGATACCAATTGACGAAACTCCAGAAAGACTCTAGGGGCGCCGCCGCCATCGCAAAACTCCAATTCGGGGGACAGAAGTCTCTGTTCCAGCACCCTGCCGGGACGGGGAAGTGCCCCCGGAAGCCATCTCCATCGACGCCACCGCCTCCATCATGCTCCGTGAGTAGTTCCCCCATGGACTACGGGTTCTAGCAGTAGCTAGTTGGTATTCTCTCCTCCATGTACTTCAATACAATTATCTCATGAGCTGCCTTACATGATTGAGATCCACCTGATGTAATCGGTGTTGTGTTTGTTGGGATCCGATGGATGATACATTATGATTAGTCTATCTATAAAGTTTGTGAAGTTATTGTTGCTGCAATCTTGTTGTGTTTAATGCTTGTCACTAGGGCCCGAGTGGCATGATCTTAGATTTAAGCTCTATAATTATTGCTTAGATTGTATCTACAAGTTGTATGCACATGTCTATATCCGGAACCAAAGGCCCCAAAGTGACAGAAATTGGGACAACTGGAGGGGAAGGCGTAGGTATGAGGATCACATGTTTTCACCAAGTGTTAATGCCTTGCTCCGGTGCTCTATTAAAAGGAGTACCTTAATAGCCAGTAGATTCCCTTGAGACCCGGCTGCCACCGGCTGGTAGGACAAAAGATGTTGTACAAGTTTCTCATTGCGAGCACGTATGACTATATATGGAAAACATGCCTACATGATTAATAATCTTGATGTTCTGTCTTAATGCTATTTCAATCCTATCAATTGCCCAACTGTAATTTGTTCACTCAACACTTGTCACTTGTTATTAGAGAATTTCCACTAGTGTAGATCGCTGGGAACCCCGGTCCATCTCTCATCATCATATACTCGTTCTATATGACATTGGAAGTAATATCAACTATTTTCTGGTGCCACCTTTGCCTACGTATTCTTTATTCACTTTGTGTATTCTTTGTTACTACTGCTCCCATATTACTGCTGCTTTCACATCACCCCTGTAACTAGTGCTTTTCCAGGTGCAGCTGAATTGACAACTCAGTTGTTAAGGCTTATAAGTATTCTTTACCTCCCCTTGTGTCGAATCAATAAATTTGGGTTTTACTTCCCTCGAAGACTGTTGCGATCCCCTATACTTGTGGGTTATCACAAACTCATGGAAGTTGGGTACATGATGACGCGTGAAGCACACGTTCGTTGGGAACCCCAAATGGAAGGTGTGATGCGTACAGCAGCAAGTTTCCCTCAGTAAGAAACCAAGGTTTATCGAACCAGTAGGAGATGAAGGCCACGTGAAGGTTGTTGGTGAAGGAGTGTAGTGCGGCGCAACAACAGGGATTCCGGCGCCAACGTGGAACCTGCACAACACAATCACAATACTTTGCCCAAACTTAACAGTGAGGTTGTCAATCTCACCGGCTTGCTGTAAACAAAGGAGTAAACGTATGGTGTGGAGAATGATGTTTGTTTGCAAAGAACAACAGAGAACAATGATTGCAGTAGATTGTATTCAGATGTAAAAGAAAATGGACCGGGGTCCACAGTTCACTAGTGGTGTCTCTCCAATAAGAAACATCATGTTGGGTGAACGAATTACAGTTTGGCAATTGACAAATAGAGAGGGCATAACAATGCACATACATATCATGATGACTAATATGAGATTTACTTAGGGCATTACGACAAAGAACATAGACCGCTATCCAGCATGCATCTATGCCTAAAAAGTCCACCTTCGGGTTAGCATCCGCACCCCTTCCAGTATTAAGTTGCAAACAACAGACAATTGCATTAAGTACCGTGCGTAATGTAAAAAATACAAATACCTTTAGACAAAACATTGTTGTTTTATCCTTAGTGGCAACAACACATCCATAACCTTAGAACTTTCTGTCACTGTTCCAGATTCAATGGAGGCATGAACCCACTATCGAGCATAAATACTCCCTCTTGGAGTCACAAGTATCAACTTGGCCAGAGCCTCTACTAGCAACGGAGAGCATGCAAGATCATAAACAACACATATAGATCAATAATCAACTTGATATAGTATTCCACATTCATCGGATCCCAACAAACACAACATGTAGCATTACAAATAGATGATCTTGATCATGATATGCAGCTCACAAGATCTAAACATGATAGCACAAGAGGAGAAGACAACCATCTAGCTACTGCTATGGACCCATAGTCCAAAGATGAACTACTCACGCATCAGTCCGGAGGCGATCATGGTGATGTAGAGTCCTCCGGGTGATGATTCCCCTCTCCGGCAGGGTGCCGGAGGCGATCTTCTGAATCCCCCGAGATGGGATTGGCGGCGGCGGCGTCTGTGGAACTTTTCTCGTATCGTGGCTCTCGGTAATAGGGTTTTCGTGACGGAGGGAGAAGGGCGCTCGAGGGGCCCACCCCATAGGGTGGCGCGCCCCCCCTCCTGGCCGCGCCACCAGGTGGTGTGGGGCCCCCTCGGCTCCTCTCCGTCTCTCCTTCGGTGTTCTTGAAGGCTCCGTGGAAAATAAGACCGTGAGCTTTTATTTCGTCCAATTCCGAGAATATTTCCTGTGTATGATTCTGAAACCAAAAACAGCAGAAAACAGGAACTGGCGCTTCGGCATCTTGTTAATAGGTTAGTGCCGGAAAATGCATAATAATGATATAAAGTGTATATAAAACATGTGAGTATTGTCATAAAACTAGCATGGAACATAAGAAATTATAGGTACGTTTGAGACGTATCAGTACGTCGCCAAGAAAAGGTCAAGAAGAAAATCTACAATAGGTATTGATTTATCGTCATACACCATGTGTTACAAAAAAAGGCATGCAACTTTTGTGGAAAGTCAACGTCTTATAAGTTCAACCAATTTTACAGTCAAAAATACAAAAATGATCCACCATAGAATATATTTTTGTATATATCGTAGTGGTTTATATTTGTCTCTATAAAACATAATGTTGACTTTCAATACATGCTTGTTTTGTTGGAACGGAGGTGATATATTAGGCACCCTTTAACAAAATATAAATGCCCAATAAATATTGAAATTTATCTGAGTGAATCCTCTATAAAAAAATAGTACAGGAAGTTTAAACAGATCATGGGTTAGGTTCTTAGATCATATTTTTGTTTTGTGTGTTTCAAAGGGCACACAAGTTCGATCAATCACATATTCTCCTTTGGATCCAATCAGCAGCGAGGCAAGGACGATAGCAAGCAAATATCTTGCGGTCAGTTGGATATACTGCAAAACATCCCATCCCGTGCCCATGATACAGAACGTTTGACAAATAGCACTGGCCACCGGAAATCACTCTCTACATATATGTGGGCGTCACGGGCTTATCCTGGACACCCAAACCAGCTTTGAGATTCGTGCACGCAGTCTAGAATGTTGCACAAAACACCTTACTTAAGATTCATTTGTAATCAGCTGGTCCTTCCTTTTCTACAGAACAAGGTTTGTGTTTCTTATGTATCAGTCCAGCACCGCATGCCCGCATCTATATGGTGGGGAATTAAGGATTAACATATCAATCAATGCAATTATGTTTGGAAATTAAGGATAATTTTACGTTCCTCCCGTTCCTGATTAGGCCACATTCTTTCTGACAATATAGTTAAAGTTGAAGGAAAACAAACGGCAAAAGCAAGCTGACATGTCCGCCATGGACAATCTACAGAAGGAATTACTCCACAAAATCCAAACGAAAAATGAAGCAGGATTAGATCAGATCGAGGAAAAAGGAAGAGCAAATCAGCCTCATATCTCGGGCTACTGGAATAAAAGAGGAAAGAATGAACACGGAAACAATTTCATCGATAGAATATGGAAGCAAATCAGATCTTCAAACATGGAAGCCAATCAAGGAAGTAATCTGTCACTTGGGATTGGAATAAAAATGCAGAAAATCAAAGAATAGAAAGATGCAACCAAATCAGATAGGAAAGATCTGAAACCTCCATGATTTCTGGAACTTATGCAACGCTAGAGGATTTCTGTCCACAAACAGGCAGGAAAAATAGATCTGGGCCTAAAAATCTCGACCAAAACAGTAAAACTACCACCACGCATGTAAACAAAATGAAGTCAGATCCGGCTGTCGCCGCCGGCCGCCCCCTCCGTTCTTGACGCCGACGCCGCGGCCTTCCTCCAAGCGTTTGGCGGTCGCTGGAGCGCTGGGGCCATGGCGATTGGTGGTGCTAGGGATGATCACCGATGAGAGTGGCGGAAGATGAACTCGGGACAATGGGGGATGCGGAGGATAAGGAGGAGAGAGAACAGAGCAAGATGGCTTTGTCCACTTCGGCGTCTATAGAGGTGTGAGGATGGACTAGTCCAGGTTGTTATTTGCAAAATAAACAGCACAAATCTCCAACAAGCTACATACGGTGAAGATAAGACCGGGAGGCCCTCGTCTATGTAGAATCGCAGTAATCTTTACAACCGTCTACATACTCTTGAGAGAGCACCAGCAGACAACATTACTCTTTTTTAGAGAGCGCAAGCAGTATTCTTTACAGTTTACCAGACACTGAAATTTCAGTTTAACTAGTGAATAAATAAAACTGTACAAAATAACGTTCCATATGTACATCCATACTATTGGCAAAGAATATGAACCGGAGGAAGTAGAAACAAAGAGAAAAAGAAAAAGAAAAAGATGTATATACAAGGAACACCTTGGGTACAAGGTCTCCTATAGTACTAGAAGGAATAACTAAGAAAAAAACGAGACGTAGTAGAGCCTAGACTATATATCCAACTAGGAGAACATCGAGTCGATCAGGTCTGTAAGCGGCGTCGCCATCCTTCGCTTGGCCGGAGTACGGATGAGTGCCTCCACGGTGTAAGGGCTGTTCTTGCTCTGTCAACCAAAACAAAGAACATCGATAAGTACATACAGTATTAGCAACAAATCAACAAATCTGTCCACGCAAATTTGATCGAATAAATCAGACTAGAACATAATCGACGAGTCATAGCTTGGGTAAGTTGATAGTACCTTGGAGCAAGTGCGATTCTCTTGGTTGCAGACGGGGTATTCCGATGGGCAGCAGGTGGTGCCGTCCTTGCAGCAGGTGGCGGCCTTGGCAGGGCAGCACCCCCACACGAAGCACGTCTTCCTGACGCCGTAGTTGCAGCAGCAGGTGCTCCCCGCCGGGCACTTGTTGTGGCGGTCGCAGGCCACCGGCTTCGTCGGCTCCGGCGGGTTCGGCTTGGGTGTCGGGTTGGGCCCGGTCTTGACGGGGTAGGAGGCCATCATGGCGATGCCGCACTTGCCGGTGCGCGCGGTCACGTTGCGCTCCATGCGGATGTAGCCGCCCTCGCCCCAGTTGGGCCCCCACGAGTTGCGCACGGTCCAGTAGTCCTTGCCGTCGTCCGTCGTGCCGTATCCCACCGCCACCACGCCGTGGTCGAGCTCCGTGCCGCACCTGCCGGAGAACACCCCGGACTCGTACAGCTGAAACTCGGGCCCGCCGGCCTCGATGCCCACGCTCACGGGCTGGTGCGCCACCGCCTTCTTCAGCGACAGCTCGTCGTTCTCGGGCACGCTCTCGAAATCGTCGATGGACACCACCGTGCGGATCATCTTGGCGTGGTCGCACCTGCCGTCCTTGGCCGTGTACGGGTAGTCCTCCTCCGTGTCGATGCCGCCGTTCCGGGCGATGAAGTCGAAGGCGTCCTCCATCATCCCGCCGTTGCACCCGCTGTTCTGCCCGTTCCTGGCGCACTCCACCAGCTCCTGCTCCGACAGCGTCACCAGGTCGCCCGTGACGATCTTGTTGATGCCCTCCACGGCGCCGACCGCCGAGAACGCCCAGCAGCTGCCGCACTGGCCCTGGTTCTTGACGGGCGCGACGGCGCCCTTCTCCCTCCAGTCAACGTGCTCCGGCAGCGCCTCGACGCCGTCGTGGAGGTACCTCTCCCCGACTGCGTGGAGGTGGAGCCTGTGGCTCCTCGGGACGGTGCCGCCGAGGTAGGCGGCGCGGAACTCGGCGTTGGTGAGGTCGGCGAAGCGGTTCATCCCGAGGCGGAACCCGTGCGCTTCCGCGTTGGCGTTGTGGGCGTCGACGATCTTGAGGTTGGCCCAGAACGCGCGGAACCGGCGCTCGAACTCGCCGAGCGCGTTGTAGGAGCGGCGGTGGCGCGCGAGCCAGTGGTCGTACATCGCGCGCACCTCGGCCTCCGTCCGCTGCAGCCCGCGGACGCCGTGCGCCGAGTTGTACGAGATGATGGACATGTCGGGAGCCGCCGCGGCTGCTGCTGACGCGAAGAGGACGAAGGCCAGGAGGATCATGGCCAACGAGGCCGCGGCCTTGCCGCCGACCCCCATGGTCGCGCTTGCTTCAGATCGTGTCGAGAGTCGATTGATCGAAAGCTATGGATTCACGGCGAGTCGTGTGGTTTGGTTCGTGTTGTTGTGTCTTGGGGAGGTTGGTGCGTGCCCCCGGCGATCTATATATAGTAGGATTGGAGCGTGGAGTTGCGATGGGATTCTAGTTGGAATAGTTTGCAAGTTCCGGATCGGCACGTACAGGAACTCGTTTCGGTAAACTTTGGATGTACCGGATGACTGGCGTTTCAAACACCATTGTTTGATTCGATTTCAATTGAAATCCTACCTCGATTCAGACCCCAACATTGAAAACTTGGACGAAACGTAGTCGTACGGCCGTACGCGATGGCCAAGCTGTTCGAGTCACAGTCTGAATCGAACCACGATTCACGATAGGGGCAAAATAGCATGGGAACCTCAAATTTAGTTTTCATATTTTCTAGTCCTCAATTTGACAATTTGACTTTTGTAGGGGGCAATTTGCAAAAAAAAAATGGTCACGTCAGCAAATGACCAAGATGCTCACGCGGGGCAACTTCTTGACCCACAATTCACGATTTACAAGTTCATGATCGAAGCGCACATCCGGGCAACTTCATGGACCAAATTAGAGATATTCTCTAAATAATTATCTAGTTTCTTTCATCGGATTGATCTTTTAGTTCAACTAGCTAGCGCATGGAATTCCACAACTTGTAGCATTGACATGAAATTCTTACCTTTTGCAACGATTTTATGTTTTGATTTTTGTGCGACTCTGATTCTTCGAGCTATCCAGAGTAGCAATTGTAGACCTCTAATTCATCATCATTTCCTCCTTAGCTCACAACATCATCGTCAAGAGTCCATATAAGGAGTCTGACAACTCTTTTGCACATAAGGAGTTGTCTGCACATTAGTAGGAGTGAAGTAATTATCGCCTTGTGCGACGTGTGTTGAAAAAACAGGACCTTCTGCTAATCCAAACACTGCACAAAGATCGACTTCCAGTCGTTTGTTGACAAGATCAGTGCCCATCTACAAGGACAGGCTGCAGGCTGCATAACACTTAGCTAAATCGGTTATGTGTTATGACCAGAATATAGTCAAGCATAAAGTCCTAGTCCTCCTTCTGGTATTGGCATAATTGTTTCTAATGACATATTGGCATAATTGTAACCGGCAGGAGCACTGCTTTTTCATTAAGCAAGAGAGAAAAATAAACCAAACTGTACATAGAAGGGCAGATTATGGTGGGAATATGTCCCAGAAAACCACCCTAGAAAAACTGACAAAAAGAGAAAAACTAGTCTGGCTCGGCCGGGATAGCCGGCCCGAAGCCGTTGATGGCACGGTCACGCTGAAGAATGTCTTCCCTCGTGATATTAGCCACCTCCAGATAGGTGAGGCGGCGCGCGGTGAATATGCGTCTGTTTCGTTCCTTCCAAGCATTCCAAAGAACATAGAGGAACCGACCGCTGATGCTTTTGTGCTCCTTGTTAGTCTTTCCGATGATCATAGCATCCCACCACTCCGAGATCGAGTGGTAGTCATGGCGAATGTCAGTTGTGTCATCGTTGTCCCAGAACTTCATCCGACTCCAAATGGCCATGGTGAAGGGGCAGTCCTTGCAAAGATGTTTGGCAGTCTCAGGAGCTCGGAGGCAAAGAGGGCAAAGAGGATTATGGGGCCATCCCCTAATGGCGAGCATATCCGCAGTGAGCAGCTTTCCGTGAAGAGCAAGCCAGCCAAAAAGTTTGCATTTCGGCTCGGCGTGGGCTTCCCAAATTTTCTTGGCGACGAATCTGGCATGTCCACCAAAGAACTGAGCATTGTAAGCAGAGCTGGCAGTGTACGTCCCGTCGGTAGTGAGAGTCCAGGAGATGGAGTCCGTTTGCTCAGGGACAAGGGTGATGGTGTGGATGATGTCCCAAAGCTCCAAGTATTGTGCCAACTGGGTAGGTGTGCTAATGTTGATGACGGAGCGGATCCAATTGTAGTCGCTAAGCTCTTTGGCAACCGTGCGGTTTTTCCGGGATGCAATCTTGAAGAGGTCAGGCGCCCAAAGAGAAAGGGGGCCCCGCCCGCACCAGTTATCATGCCAGAAGGTTGTCAGCTTCCCATTTCCCACGGTGATCTTGGTGGAAGCCCTGAAAAGCGCCATGTCGGCATCGTCACAGGGAAGCTTCGATCCAGCCCACGTGCGCTCAGGGTCGGTCCATTGCAGCCAAGGCCAACGCAGCCTCAGAGCGCGTCCAGATCGCTCAATGTCTGGCATTCCCAGGCCCTCAAGGGTCTTTGGTCTGCACACCGTTTTCCAGTTAACGAGGGCTTTCCCATGGGCCGCGTGCTCGCCCTCCTCCCCCGCCCAAACGAAGGTCCTAGCAATCTTGTTGATCCTGTCCCGAGCCCATTTAGGCAGCGGAATGACCGTGGCGTGGTAGATACCGGTAGCCATGAGCACTGTTTTAGCGAGGATGACCCTTCCAGGCCGCGCAAGGTTCTTCCCAATCCACCCGGCAGCTTTCCAGTGATCTTGTCAATGAGGGGCTGCAGATCTACCTTCCGAAGGCGTCGAAAGTGGAGAGGTAGGCCCAGGTACTTGCCAGGGAAGCTGGCAATCTTTGCCGAGAAGTCAGCGAGGATGTCGACTAGGTCAGATCGTCACATTGAACCGGGAAGATCTCCGTCTTCGTCATGTTGGTGACAAGCCCACTAGCTTTTCCGAAACAGTCCAGGATGGAAGAGATGGCTCCGAGGTCTTCCTTGCGGGGGTTCACGAAGATCCCAGCATCGTCAGCATAGAGTGAGATCCGGCATCTAGTGGTCCTAGAACGTATGGGAGTCAGGATGCCCTGTTGCGTGGCAAGGGAGAGGATGCGCTGAAGGGGGTCAATCGCCAGGATGAAGAGCATGGGGGAGAGCGGGTCCCCCTGTCAAATACCACGGGCGTGCCAAAAGGGGGTGCCAGGCTCGCCGTTGAGAAGCACCCTGGACGTGGTAGAAGACAAGGACAGGCATATCCAGTCCCTCTAGTTTTGGCCAAAACCCAGAACCGCAAGGACCTCGAGGAGATAAGCTCAGCCCACAGAGTCAAAAGCCTTCGACATATCCAACTTTAGGAAAAGGCTCGGGGTCTTGGTAGAATGTAGCTCCCTGATGAGGTTCTGGACGTGCAGGAAGTTATCGTGGATGCTTTGCTTCTTCACAAAGGCGCTCTGACATTTGGAGACAATGTCCGGGAGCAATAGCGCAAGGCGATAGGCCAGCAGCTTGGAGAAGATCTTGGAGAGGCTATGAATAAGACTTATGGGTCTGTAATCTCCCACCGCCAAAGCTTCAGATTTCTTCGGGATGAGGATGATGTTGGCGGAATTCACAAGGCTGGCGCATCCGTCCCGGAGATGAGACATATGGATAATAGCTGCGATGATGTCTTGTTTAATGATCTCCCAACAGTTCTTGAAGAACGCACCTATAAAGCCATCGGGACCTGGCGCCTTTACCGAGGGTAAGGAGAAAACCGCATCTTTAATCTCAGTCTCGCTGAAAGCAGCATCCAAATCTGAGAGATCATGAGGTGTGTAGCCCAGGCTCTCCCAATGAAGGCTAAGGAGCCTGGGAGCTTGCGGTGACCCAGCATACCACTGCATGTTGTAGTATACAAGTCGTTGATATGATCTTTGTGAAGGGACTTCTTCACAAATTGCCATATCCCTCAGAGTGGTACAACAGAAACATTGCAGGTCATAACACTCCATACTTTATTACAAACATTTTCTTACAAGTTGGTATTCTCACAGGTCCTATGAGAACACCCTAAGATACTACTTAAGTACGATTACAATTCTTAACAAATATAAAGAGAGCTCAACAACTTATTTAGGTAAGTTCTACGTTGCTCGGCTCTATGATGCTAGGGTATGTCACTACTCCTCCACCTCCGTGTCATCTGGTCCGTAAACTATCCCATAGTCTACGCCTTCCACTCCGCCGGTAAGATCAGGTTCTTCGTAGACCAGCTCGTAACTTCCTTCTGGTGCTCCATCGTTGATGGCCTCCACTTCCGGATCACAGTCTAGCAAGGGTGTCGAAAGAAAGTGAGTACAGAGGTACTCAGCAAGTTCTAAAAGAGTAAAAAGGTGTTTTATGCACTAGCTACGACCATTGATCAGGAAATCGCAGGTCCATGCATGTTTCGAAATCATTTCTTCAAAAGGTTGCTTTTATTATGAAAACTACGCCCGTCAGTCTTCACAGGTTGACTAGAACTTCATGGAGTTCCTTTCCTCGCTGTCATAGCCTTCCTTCCCAGAACAAGGAGTGATAGCCACAATTTGATACACTCTGCAGAGGTGCGTTACTTTTCCCACAAGAGATCTCACCCTTTTTGCCATCCGTAGGGACTTGCCCCCGTTCACACTTCCTTTGGTGTGAGGCCAGGTATAAAGATCCAAGCCCACACCGCCTTCTCCGCGACTGCAAACCCACCCTTTTGTCCAACCGTACACCCCCAGTAGACTTCCCCCGATAATACGGCTTTACTCACGGTGTACTCCGGACAATCCTTCATAGATGGTAGAGCTTATCATCACTAATGGATGGGGATTTAAAAGGATATCCCAACCTATTGCGGCAGTGCCTCCAACACCCCACCGGCTCTACCAATCCGTTGGCGTGCAGAAGGGAAAAGATACGGCTGGCTTCCCCAGAGCCATTATAGATCTCATGGTCAACGCGGTTTGTACGGCGCTAGAATCACTGGACGGCATTGGTAATTAATCCTAGGGTGATATAACCCATTGCAATGGAACCTCCACCATATCAACACATACCATGGTTCCATTGCCAGCCACATAGTCATATTCATAATTGGAAAGTAACATTTTATTTGCGATGCAGGAATGATAAGTATATAGCTTTGCATTAAAGTAATAGAAAATACTCAAGTTGACATGAGCAAGGGTGAACTTGCCTGTGGACTGCGAGATAGTGCAGTTCAATGCAGTTGATGGAACCTGGACCTCGGGTTCTGTAAGAAGCATCATTGTCCGGTAAGGACAATGTTATAAAATCCAAATAATGCAATCATGGGTGTATTATTTTATGTTGATTCCCTTTACCCCGCTGAGTTAAAGCAATTTAGGGTTGCGTTTAAGAATTATGTCTTTGACAGTAACTTGCAATGGATTAAAAGTATAAACCATTTTAATTCACATATAGAAACATAATTCAAAGTAAAACTACTTTACTTGGTGATTCCCTTAATCATTCCAAAAAAATAATTTGAAATCATAGAGTTACCTCTATTGTTTTTGGAATAAAAAGGAATATAGTATTCTTCTTGGAAAAATACTCTTTTCAATGACTTGGAATAGTAGAATTTCATTTTTCATTGTTTGAAAATAACTATTTGAACTTTTTTGAGATTTTTCCTTGAATTTTAAATACAAGGAAATAATAGTTTAAAATTCCAAGTTATTATTTAAATTCTTAAAATTCATAATTTTGAATTTGTTTCATAAATTCTATTTCATATTTTATTCTTGTTTAGATTTATTTTTCATTCATTAATCCAATTTTTAATGGATTTTTAGAGTTGTATTTGATTTATTAAAAATTGATAAAGTTATGGGCCTTTTTTAATTATTAAAAGACAAAAATGCCCCCTGGCCCCTATTGGGCTAGCCCATTACCTAAAACCCAGGGACAGCCCATTAAGGCCATTCCCTTATGGGTCGGTGGCGCTGAACGGCCCACCTCACTCACTCACTCGGCCCTCTCTCGCTCTTCGTCTCTAACCCTAGTCTCTTGCGACGCCCGTGGCGATGGCGTTGCCGCCATGGCCGCCGCCTTGCTCCGGCCAGCTCCGAGCTCCCCCGCCGTAGCCACCTACCAAACCAGAACCGCCACGTGAAGATCTATCGATCTGTCCGCGTGGTTTTCCCCTTTTCTTCCTCTCCTGGCGAATCGTCTCCGTTCTGGATCTCGTGGAGAATCGCCTCGACGAACTCCGGCGAGCTCTCGTCCTCGCCGACGATGGGTGCGCTCCTGGGGTTGACTTGGCGCGGGTGCTGCTCGCAGTACTCGTGCCGTCGCCTCAGGTGCATGCTACGGTGGTGTTGGGTTCGCCGGCGTAACGTCGGCGCCTACCCTGGATTTGCAGCTGTTAGGGCCGCGCGAGCACTGCCTCGCCATGCCCTAGCTTCTGCTTCCAGGCGCAAGTAAGTACTTCACCTTCTCCTTCTCTTCTGTGCGCCTCCCTTACTACTGTTCTTCTTCCTCCTCATGCTCTGTTGCTCTCTGGTGATCCTGTGATCACACAGAGCTATGCCATAGTTGCTTAATCATCCAGTGCTGCTATCTACTATAAGCTCATGGCCAAATTACCAGTTACTGGTACTGGCCAGTGTTGCTTTGCTTGCAATTCATGCCTGGCTTGCTTATCTGTTGCTTCTAGCATGCTCTGTACTTGCCATGCTCTGCTGTGCTTGCTCAAAAGCTTGCTATGCCATGCTATACTTGATTATGGCTTGCTTGCTTACTGGCATATCATGCTTGCTTGTCTAGGTGTACTTGTGATGCATCAGTGACACTTGTGTGTGCCAGGGGTGCTTGTGATATGCTTCTGTGCTTCCTATGCAAGCTAGTGATCCATTGGATCACCCTTTTCTTGTTGGCTAGCTTCCCTGTGTAGCTTGACTTGACTCAATTGATCCATTTGATCAATTAATTGTCAGTGATGGCTTACTGACTAATTCTGTGGCTAAGTGATTCACTTTCCTTGCTGATCTGAATGCTCAAGCATCACTATGCTGTGGCTTACTTGTGCTATTGCTCATTCAAGCTACTGGACTTGCTCCAGTGGCTATGATGCAATGATTAAACTGTGTTGCCTTATATTATGTTGCTGTCAGTATTAAGCATGGATCTGTGATAAATTCATGCTTGAATTAATTAAGTTATGATGAACTACTTATGCAGTAATGATTTAAATGACTTGCTTGCAAATGATTTGGCTATTCATGATTGTCTAGCAAGCAATTGAATCTGAATCCATTCCTGGATAATGATGTGCTATATTTGGCTTTCTTTTAATTGGTGCTAAGTGTGATGTGACCTCAGTGGCCTTGCTACTGATTGGTTGCTCACCTATTAAATTGGATCTTGTGGCTACTCAACCCTTGCTTGCATATTTGGGGATCATACTAGATATGAATGCCAATATGCTTGCCTGATGAAAAGCTAGGGTTTACTGATGGTTCATAGCTTAGGATTTACTGTGTAGCCTTATTAGCTGCTAATCCTTGCAATTCATCTACTGGTGCTAACGGTGCATCTGATCTGGCTAGTGTGTGCATCTGTGCATGTGTGCTAGTTTCTGTGTACAAGATCTGTACCTAGATGCTTTTCATTTTTAGTGGCTTTTAGACTGGCAGTAATCCTTGGTGAAAACCAAGTGATGATCTAGCCATTTGAGCATCTGCTCATTCCCATGCTTATATCATGCATATATGATGGATCAGGTCCATTGGATCTGTCCAGGAACTTGGTATACCTTGTTCCAGCTCCTAGTGTGAAATATTTGGTTGATGCAGACTTGGGGTTTTTGTGCACAGCCCTTCACCTCCAGTTTCTGGTTGATCTTCTCAGGTCACCATGATTCCTGGGGCTGAGTGGTTGGGTTGGTTTCTGTTCTTGAGTATGAACTGGATGAACTGGTGCTGGTTCTTGCTTCACCCTTACCTGGTGATTTGCATATCTGGTCGACTGTCATGGTTCTAGGGTTTGTGTGCTATTTATATGGTCTCTACTTCTCCCCTGGCCATGACACACAAGCTTGTTTACTTTATGACTCACCCCTTACATTGCCTTGCTGTTGCTTGGCTAGCAACAGCCGTCATATGGTGAAACTTGAGCCTCTGTGGCTTGCTCAGTGTTGGTCTGTGATGGCGTGTAACTCACACGTTCGTTGGGAACCCCAAGAGGAAGGTATGATGCGCACAGCAGCAAGTTTTCCCTCAGAAAGAAACCAAGGTTTATCGAACCAGGAGGAGCCAAGAAGCACGTTGAAGGTTGATGGCGGCGGGATGTAGTGTGGCGCAACACCAGGGATTCCGACACCAACGTGGAACCTGCACAACACAACCAAAGTACTTTGCCCCAACGAAACAGTGAGGTTGTCAATCTCACCGGCTTGCTGTAACAAAGGATTAACCGTATTGTGTGGAAGATGATTGTTTGCAGAAAACAGTAGAACAAAGATTGCAAGAGATTGTATTTCAGTATAGAGAATTGGACCGGGGTCCACAGTTCACTAGAGGTGTCTCTCCCATAAGATAAGCAGCATGTTGGGTGAACAAATTACAGTTGGGCAATTGACAAATAAAGAGGGCATGACCATGCACATACATATTATGATGAGTATAGTGAGATTTAATTGGGCATTACGACAAAGTACATAGACCGCCATCCAGCATGCATCTATGCCTAAAAAGTCCACCTTCAGGTTATCATCCGAACCCCTTCCAGTATTAAGTTGCTAACAACAGACAATTGCATTAAGTATTGCGCGTAATATAATTAGTGACTACATCCTTGAACATAGCACCAATGTTTTATCCCTAGTGGCAACAGCACATCCATAACCTTAGAGGTTCTTGTCACCCCTCCAGATTCACGGAGACATGAACCCACTATCGAGCATAAATACTCCCTCTTGGAGTTACTAGCATCAACTTGGCCAGAGCATCTACTAATAACGGAGAGCATGCAAGATCATAAACAACACATAGACATAACTTTGATAATCAACATAACAAGTATTCTCTATTCATCGGATCCCAACAAACGCAACATATAGAATTACAGATAGATAATCTTGATCATGTTAGGCAGCTCACAAGATCCGACAATGATAGCACAATGGGGAGAAGACAACCATCTAGCTACTGCTATGGACCCATAGTCCAGGGGTAGACTACTCACACATCACTCCGGAGGCGACCATGGCGGCGTAGAGTCCTCCGGGAGATGAATCCCCTCTCCGGCAGGGTGCCGGAGGCGATCTCCTGGATCCCCCGAGATGGGATCGGTGATGGCGGCGTCTCTGGAAGGTTTTCCGTATCGTGGCTCTCGGTACTGGGGGTTTCGCGACGGAGGCTTTAAGTAGGCGGAAGGGCAGGTCAGGGGGCCACACGAGGGCCCCACACCATAGGGCCGCGCGGCCAAGGGGGGGCCGCGCCGCCCTAGGGTTTGGGCACCTCGTGGCCCCACTTCGTCTCCTCTTCGGACTTCTGGAAGCTTCGTGGCAAAATAGGACCCTGGGCGTTGATTTCGTCCAATTCCAAGAATATTTCGTTACTAGGATTTCTGAAACCAAAAACAATGAAAACAAGAATCGGCACTTCGGCATCTTGTTAATAGGTTAGTTCCAGAAAATGCACGAATATGACATAAAGTGTGCATAAAACATGTAGATAACATCAATAATGTGGCATGGAACATAAGAAATTATCGATACGTTGGAGACGTATCAGCATCCCCAAGCTTAGTTCTGCTCGTCCCGAGCAGGTAAAACGATAACAAGGATAATTTCTGGAGTGACATGCCATCATAACCTTGATCATACTATTTGTAAAGCATATGTAGTGAATGCAGCGATCAAAACAATGTATATGACATGAGTAAACAAGTGAATCATAAAGCAAAGACTTTTCATGAAAAGCACTTCAAGACAAGCATCAATAAGTCTTGCATAAGAGTTAACTCATAAAGCAATAATTCATAGTAAAAGCATTGAAGCAACACAAAGGAAGATTAAGTTTCAGCGGTTGCTTTCAACTTATAACATGTATATCTCATGGATATTGTCAACATAGAGTAATATAATAAGTGCAATAAGCAAGTATGTAGGAATCAATGCACAGTTCACACAAGTGTTTGCTTCTTGAGGTGGAGAGAAATAGGTGAACTGACTCAACATTGAAAGTAAAAGAATTGTCCTCCATAGAGGAAAAGCATCGATTGCTATATTTTTGCTAGAGCTTTGATTTTGAAAACATGAAACAATTTTGTCAATGGTAGTAATAAAGCATATGTATCATGTAAATTATATCTTACAAGTTGCAAGCCTCATGCATAGTATACTAATAGTGCCCGCACCTTGTCCTAATTAGCTTGGACTATCGGATCATCACAATGCACATGTTTTAACCAAGTGTCACAAAGGGGTACCTCTATGCCGCCTGTACAAAGGTCTAAGGAGAAAGCTCGCATTGGATTTCTCGCTATTGATTATTCTCAACTTAGACATCCATACCGGGACAACATAGACAACAGATAATGGACTCCTCTTTTATGCATAAGCATGTAACAACAATTAATAATTTTCTCATATGAGATTGAGGATATATGTCCAAAACTGAAACTTCCACCATGGATCATGGCTTTAGTTAGCGGCCCAATGTTCTTCTCTAACAATATGCATGCTTAACCATAAGGTGGTAGATCTCTCTTACTTCAGACAAGACGAACATGCATAGCAACTCACATGAAATTCAACAAAGAGTAGTTGATGGCGTCCCCAGTGAACATGGTTATCGCACAACAAGCAACTTAATAAGAGATAAAGTGCATAATTACATATTCAATACCACAATAGTTTTTAAGCTATTTGTCCCATGAGCTATATATTGCAAAGGTGAATGATGGAATTTTAAAGGTAGCACTCAAGCAATTTACTTTGGAATAGCGGAAAATACCATGTAGTAGGTAGGTATGGTGGACACAAATGGCATAGTGGTTGGCTCAAGTATTTTGGATGCATGAGAAGTATTCCCTCTCGATACAAGGTTAGGCTAGCAAGGCTTATTTGAAACAAACACAAGGATGAACCGGTGCAGCAAAACTCACATAAAAGACATATTGTAAACATTATAAGACTCTACACCGTCTTCCTTGTTGTTCAAACTCAATACTAGAAATTATCTAGACCTTAGAGAAACCAAATATGCAAACCAAATTTTAGCATGCTCTATGTATTTCTTCATTAATGGGTGCAAAGCATATGATGCATGAGCTTAAACATGAGCACAACAATTGCGAAGTATCACATTACCCAAGACATTTATAGCAATTACTACATGTATCATTTTCCAATTCCAACCATATAACAATTTAACGAAGAAGAAACTTCGCCATGAATACTATGAGTAGAAACTAAGGACATACTTGTCCATATGCTACAGCGGAGCATGTCTCTCTCCCATAAAGTGAATGCTAGGATCCATTTTATTCAAACAAAACAAAAACAAAAACAAACCGACGCTCCAAGCAAAGCACATAAGATGTGATGGAATAAAAATATAGTTTCAGGGGAGGAACCTGATAATGTTGTCGATTAAGAAGGGGATGCCTTGGGCATCCCCAAGCTTAGACGCTTGAGTCTTCTTAGAATATGCAGGGGTGAACCACCGGGGCATCCCCAAGCTTAGAGCTTTCACTCTCCTTGATCATGTTGCATCATACTCCTCTCTTGATCCTTGAAAACTTCCTCCACACCAAACTTAGAACAACTCATTAGAGGGTTAGCGACAATAAAAATTAACATGTTCAGAGGTGACACAATCATTCTTAACACTTCTGGACATTGCATAAAGCTACTGGACATTAATGGATCAAAGAAATTCATCCAACATAGCAAAAGAGGCAATGCGAAATAAAAGGCAGAATCTGTCAAAACAGAACAGTTCGTATTGACGAATTTTATCGAGGCACCAGACTTGATCAAATGAAAATTCTCAAATTGAATGAAAGTTGCGTACATATCTGAGGATCACTCACGTAAATTGGCATAATTTTCTGAGTTACCTACAGAGAAAACAGCTCAGATTCGTGACAGCAAAGAAATCTGTTTCTGCGCAGTAATCCAAATCTAGTATAAACTTTTCTATCAACGACTTTACTTGGCACAACAAAACACTAAACTAAGATAAGGAGAGGTTGATACAGTAGTAAACAACTTCCAAGACACAAAATAAAAACAAAGTACTGTAGGTAAAAACATGGGTTGTCTCCCATAAGCGCTTTTCTTTAACGCCTTTCAGCTAGGCGCAGAAAGTGTGTATCAAGTATTATCAAGAGACGAAGTGTCAACATCATAATTTGTTCTAATAATAGAATCAAAAGGTAACTTCATTCTCTTTCTAGGGAAGTGTTCCATACCTTTCTTGAGAGGAAATTGATATTTTATATTACCTTCCTTCATATCAATGATAGCACCAACAGTTCGAAGAAAAGGTCTTCCCAATATAATGGGACAAGATGCATTGCATTCAATATCCAAGACAACAAAATCAACGGGGACAAGGTTATTGTTAATGGTAATGCGAACATTATCAACTTTCCCCAAAGGTTTCTTTGTAGGATGATCAGCAAGATTAACATCCAAATAACAATTTTTCAGCGGTGGCAAGTCAAGCATATTATAAATTTTCTTAGGCATAACAGAAATACTTGCACCAAGATCGCATAAAGCATTACAATCAAAATCTTTAACCTTCATCTTAATGATGGGCTCCCAACCATCCTCTAGCTTTTTAGGAATAGAGGCTTCGCGCTCTAGTTTCTCTTCTCTAGCTTTTATGAGAGCATTTGTAATATGTTGCGTGAAAGCCAAATTTATAGCACTAGCATTAGGACTTTTAGCAAGTTTTTGCAAGAACTTTATAACTTCAGAGATGTGGCAATCATCAAAATTCAAACCATTATAATCTAAAGCAATGGGATCATCATCCCCAATGTTGGAAAAAATTTCAGCAAATTTTATCACAAGGCAGTTTCAAATGATTTTAGCAGTTTCAGGTAGTTTCTCGCGCTTTGCATTAGAAGTGGAAACATTGCTAACACCAATTCTTTTGTTATTAATAGTAGGAGGTGCAGCAACATGTGTAGCATTAGCATTACAAGTGGTGGTAATAGTCCAAACTTTAGCTACATTCTTTTCTTTAGCTAGTTTTTCATTTTCTTCTCTATCCCACCTAGCACGCAGTTCAGCCATTAATCTTATATTCTCATTAATTCTAACTTGGATGGCATTTGCTGTAGTAACAATTTTATTTTCAATATCCCTATTAGGCATAACTTTCGATTTTAAAAGATCTACATCAACAGCAAGACTATCGACTTTAGAAGCAAGTATATCAATTTTCCCAAGCTTTTCTTCAATAGATTTGTTAAAAGCAGTTTGTGTACTAATAAATTCTTTAAGCATGGCTTCAAGTCCAGGGGGTGAACTCCTATTATTGTTGTAAGAATTCCCATAAGAATTAGCATAGCCGTTGCCATTATTATAAGGATATGGTCTATAGTTGTTACTAGAATTGTTCCGATAAGCATTGTTGTTGAAATTATTATTTTTAATGAAATTCACATCAACATGTTCTTCTTGTGCAACCAATGAAGCTAATGGAACATTATTAGGATCAACATTTGTCCTATCATTCACAAGCATAGACATAATAGCATCAATCTTATCACTCAAGGAAGAGGTTTCTTCGACAGAATTTACCTTCTTACCTTGTGGAGCTCTTTCCGTGTGCCATTCAGAGTAGTTGATCATCATATTATCAAGAAGCTTTGTTGCTTCACCAAGAGTGATGGACATAAAGGTACCTCCAGCAGCTGAATCCAATAAATTCCATGAAGAAAAATTTAGTCCTGCATAGAAGGTTTGGATGATCATCCAAGTAGTCAGTCCATGGGTTGGGCAATTTTTAACCAGAGATTTCATTCTTTCCCATGCTTGTGCAACATGTTCAGTATCTAATTGTTTAAAATTCATTATGCTACTCCTCAAAGATATAATTTTAGCAGGGGGATAATATCTACCAATAAAAGCATCCTTGCATTTAGTCCATGAATCAATACTATTCTTAGGCAGAGATAGCAACCAATCTTTAGCTCTTCCTCTTAATGAGAAAGGGAACAATTTTAATTTTATAATGTCACCATCTACATCTTTATACTTTTGCATTTCACACAATTCAACAAAATTATTAAGATGGGCAGCAGCATCATCAGAACTAACACAAGAAAATTGCTCTCGCATAACAAGATTCAGTAAAGCAGGTTTAATTTCAAAGAATTCTGCTGTAGTAGCAGGTGGAGCAATAGGTGTGCATAAGAAATCATTATTATTTGTGGTTGTGAAGTCACACAACTTAGTATTTTCAGGGTTGGCCATTTTAGCAACAGTAAATAAAGCAAACTAGATAAAGTAAATGCAAGTAACTAATTTTTTTGTGTTTTTGATATAGCAAACAAGATAGCAAATAAAGTAAAACTAGCAACTAATTTTTTTGTATTTTGATTTAGTGCAGCAAACAAAGTAGTAAATAAAACTAAGCAAGACAAAAACAAAGTAAAGAGATTGAGAAGTGGAGACTCCCCTTGTAGCGTGTCTTGATCTCCCCGGCAACGGCGCCAGAAAAAGAGCTTGATGGCGTGTAACTCACACGTTCGTTGGGAACCCCAAGAGGAAGGTATGATGCGCACAGCAGCAAGTTTTCCCTCAGAAAGAAACCAAGGTTTATCGAACCAGGAGGAGCCAAGAAGCACGTTGAAGGTTGATGGCGGCGGGATGTAGTGCGGCGCAACACCAGGGATTCCGGCGCCAACGTGGAACCTGCACAACACAACCAAAGTACTTTGCCCCAACGAAACAGTGAGGTTGTCAATCTCACCGGCTTGCTGTAACAAAGGATTAACCGTATTGTGTGGAAGATGATTGTTTGCAGAAACCAGTAGAACAATATTGCAGTAGATTGTATTTCAGTATAGAGAATTGGACCGGGGTCCACAGTTCACTAGAGGTGTCTCTCCCATAAGATAAGCAGCATGTTGGGTGAACAAATTACAGTTGGGCAATTGACAAATAAAGAGGGCATGACCATGCACATACATATTATGATGAGTATAGTGAGATTTAATTGGGCATTACGACAAAGTACATAGACCGCCATCCAGCATGCATCTATGCCTAAAAAGTCCACCTTCAGGTTATCATCCGAACCCCTTCCAGTATTAAGTTGCTAACAACAGACAATTGCATTAAGTATTGCGCGTAATGTAATTAGTGACTACATCCTTGAACATAGCACCAATGTTTTATCCCTAGTGGCAACAGCACATCCATAACCTTAGAGGTTCTTGTCACCCCTCCAGATTCACGGAGACATGAACCCACTATCGAGCATAAATACTCCCTCTTGGAGTTACTAGCATCAACTTGGCCAGAGCATCTACTAATAACGGAGAGCATGCAAGATCATAAACAACACATAGACATAACTTTGATAATCAACATAACAAGTATTCTCTATTCATCGGATCCCAACAAACGCAACATATAGAATTACAGATAGATAATCTTGATCATGTTAGGCAGCTCACAAGATCCGACAATGATAGCACAATGGGGAGAAGACAACCATCTAGCTACTGCTATGGACCCATAGTCCAGGGGTAGACTACTCACACATCACTCCGGAGGCGACCATGGCGGCGTAGAGTCCTCCGGGAGATGAATCCCCTCTCCGGCAGGGTGCCGGAGGCGATCTCCTGGATCCCCCGAGATGGGATCGGCGATGGCGGCGTCTCTGGAAGGTTTTCCGTATCGTGGCTCTCGGTACTGGGGGTTTCGCGACGGAGGCTTTAAGTAGGCGGAAGGGCAGGTCAGGGGGCCACACGAGGGCCCCACACCATAGGGCCGCGCGGCCAAGGGGGGGCCGCGCCGCCCTAGGGTTTGGGCACCTCGTGGCCCCACTTCGTCTCCTCTTCGGACTTCTGGAAGCTTCGTGGCAAAATAGGACCCTGGGCGTTGATTTCGTCCAATTCCGAGAATATTTCGTTACTAGGATTTCTGAAACCAAAAACAGTAGAAAACAGCAGCTGGCACTTCGGCATCTTGTTAATAGGTTAGTTCCAGAAAATGCACGAATATGACATAAAGTGTGCATAAAACATGTAGATAACATCAATAATGTGGCATGGAACATAAGAAATTATCGATACGTTGGAGACGTATCAGTCTGCCTATGCCTATCTTGTGCTGTCCAGGAATTTGGACAAGCACAAGTGTGCTGTGACAGTTTGCTCTGTGCAAACTGAATTTCCTGTGATTTTTTGCTAACTATCCAAACTGAACTTTGCTAATACTGATATTCTGTCTAGTATCTGTTCTTTGTTTTGCAGATTTGAACTATGGCCAGAAGATCATCCTCAAGCCACTTAGTTTAGGTTTAGTTTAGAATAAACTTGTAATTTTCCTTTTCTTTATTTCTGATCATTATGTCTCAATTCTTGTATCAAGAATACTGTGAAGACTTTGTAATTTGTGTTGTATATCAATAAAGCTCAAGTTTTGGTTTATGAGCTTTTGTATGATGTAATGTTTATAATCTTGATTAAATATCGTATTTGACATTCACTTTGAAATTCAAAGTGATTTGAATTTATATCTTGTGTTTGAATTTTAAATTCATTGTTTATATTGTGTTGATGTTTATATTTAAATGTTTAACACTTATCAAATGCAATCATTCCCCAAAGTAACAAGATACAAAAGAGATCATGTCGAAATTTCCCTAACTCATATTGCCTAACCCTAAGTGCAAAATGAGAGAGAACCTCGATCCCTCTTAGGTTTAGTTGCAATAAGGCGCGAAAATTTCCCCCGTTTTGCGATGAAATGCACATCCCATTTCTAAATCTACCCGTCGTTGTTCCTATGTTCTGGGTTATTACAGCCTCTCCCCCTTAACAGAAACTTCGTCCCGAAGTTAAGATTGGTACTTGAACATCTCGGGGTAGGACTTCCTTAATTCTTCTTCCGTCTCCCAAGTTGCTTCTCGCTCAGGATGATGTTGCCATTGAACTTTGCAGTATTTGATTGCTCTGTTTCTTAACTTCTTCCACTGTACTTCTAAAATCTTTTCCGGTCTTTCCACATAAGTTAGATCAGATTGCAATTCTATTTCTTCATATGTGATAGGATCATCCGGTGCCTTCAAACACTTTCTGAGTTGTGAAACATGAAACACATTGTGAACTTGACTTAGTTGCGCTGGTAATTCCAACTCAAAAGCTGTTCCTCGATTCTGACTGAGTATCTTAAATGGTCCAATATATCGAGGACTTAACTTTCCTTTCACTCCGAATCTCTTAAGTCCTTTCATTGGGCTAACCTTTAAATAAACCATGTCTCCCACTTTCGGTTCCCAATCTCTTCTCTTTAAGTCGGCGTAACTCTTCTGACGACTCTGAGCTATTTTGAGCCTATCCCGGATTACCTCGATGACTTCTTGCCTCTCTTTGATGTAGTCCGGTGTAAATTCCTTATTTTCTCCGGTCTCAAACCAACAAATTGGTGATCGACACTTCCTTCCGTACAATGCTTCGTATGGTGCCATCTGGATGCTACTTTGATAACTATTGTTATATGAGAATTCCGCTAAAGGTAAATGGTCCTCCCATGAGCCTCCAAAGTTCAGAGCACAGGCTCTAAGCATGTCTTCAAGTATCTGATTGGTTCTTTCGGTTTGTCCTCCGGTTTGTGGATGATATGCTGTACTGAAATCCAACTTGGATCCCAAAGCTTCTTGTAGTTGTTTCCAAAATGCTGATGTGAAAATTGAACCTCTATCTGAGACTATCTTCTTGGGTACTCCATGCTTACTCACAATCTCCTTCACATATATATCCACAAGCTTCTCTGCAGTATCTTTTGTGTTTACGGCTATGAAATGAGCACTCTTGGTAAGCCTGTCCACTATTACCCATATCATATCCTTCTTCTTACTAGTCATTGGTAGACCAGTAACAAAATCCATTCCGATTTCATCCCATTTCCACTCCGGTATCTCTAGTGGTTTGAGTAATCCCGCAGGACTCTGATGTTCTGCCTTCACTCGTTGACATGTATGACATTCTGAGACATATTGTGCTATCTCTCTTTTCATGTTGTTCCATCAGAACATCTCCTTCAAATCCATATACATCTTAGTACTTCCCGGATGTATGGAATAAGGGGTTTCATGTGCCTCCTTTAATATGATTGACTTCACTTCTGGATCATCCGGTACACAGATCCTTTTCTGGAAGTATAATGAATCAAAATCCCCTAGATGGAATTCCGATGGTCTTCCTTCTCCAATCCTCCTGATTTCCTCTTGGATGAAAAAATCATCCGCTTGCTTTCGGATAATCTCATATTTCAAATCTGAATACATCTCATCCATAATCCTCATGGTTGCTATACTTCCCTTAACATCACCTTGAATAAACAAAATCTGAGCATCCTCTAACTCTTTCCGAAGTTCCTTTGGAATCTCCCATTCCGTAGGTTGATTCTCCGTACTCTTCCTACTTAGAGCATCTGCTACTACATTAGCCTTGCCTGGTGTATAGTTGATCTTAAGGTCGTAATCCTTAATCAATTCTAACCATCTCTTCTGCCTCATGTTTAATTCCTTCTGGGTGAAGAAATATTTCAAACTTTTATGATCGGTGTATAACTCACACTTGGATCCATATAGAAATTGTCTCCAACTCTTCAAAGCATACACAACTGCCGCTAACTCTAGATCATGTACTGGGTAGTTGTGTTCATGTGGTTTCAACTGCCTTGATCCATAAGCTATTACCTTTCGATCTTGCATCAGAACACATCCAAGTCCATTCTTGGAAGCATCACAATACACCGTGTAATCCTTTCCTGGTTCAGGAACTGCTAACACTGGTGCTGTGGTTAACTTATCTTTGAGTGTTTGGAAGCTGGCTTCACACTCATCAGTCCACTCAAATGGAGTATTTTTCTTGAGTAACTTGGTCATTGGTCCTGCAATCTTCGAAAATACCTCTATGAATCTCCGATAATAGCCTGCCATACCAAGAAATCCTCGTATCTCCTTAGCATTTTTAGGTGATTTCCATTCCAATACGGACTGAACTTTGCTTGGATTCACCGCTATGCCTTCTTTGGTTATGACATGCCCAAGAAATTCAACACTATCTAACCAAAATTTGCACTTGCTAAACTTTGCATATAGCTGATGTTCTCTTAAAGTTTGCGGAACTATCTTCAAATGCTTGGCATGTTCTTCTTTATCTTTGGAATAGATTAGAATATCATCTATGAACACTATCACAAACTTGTCCAAGTACTTCATGAATATCTTGTTCATCAAATTCATGAAAATTGCTGGTGCATTTGTTAGTCCAAATGGTACAACCAAGTATTCATGGTGTCCATACCTTGATACGAACGCTGTTTTTGGTACATCCTCCTTCTTGATCTTGATTTGATGATATCCTGACCTTAAATCTATCTTCGAGAAGACTCCAGCTCCCTGAACTTGATCAAAAAGGTCCTGGATTCTAGGTAAAGGATACTTATTCTTGATAGTTACATTGTTCAAATTTCTGTAATCTCCACACATTCTCTTTCCGCCATCTCTTTTATCCACAAAAATAACTGGTGTACCCCATGGTGACACACTTTCTTGAATGAATCCCTTCTGTTCTAACTCATCAATCTGAGCTTTCAGTTCCACTAATTCCTTTGGCCCCATCTTATATGGTGGTTGAGCTATTGGTGCTGTGCCTGGAATCAGATCGATTGTGAATTCAATCTCCCTATCGGGTGGCATCCCCGGTAGTTCCTTAGGAAATACATCCTGAAACTCATTCACTACAGGAATATCTTCAATTCTCACCTCCTTCAGACTATTGAGTTCCAATCCGATCTCCAACTCACTGTACTTATCTCCTTGGAACACTATTCGACCTCCGATGGAGTTGCGAAGTGATACTGTTTTGTCTTCACAGTTAATCACCGCTCCATTCTCTGTCAACCA
The DNA here is from genome assembly GCF_019359855.2 of Lolium perenne. Classification (NCBI taxonomy): domain Eukaryota; kingdom Viridiplantae; phylum Streptophyta; class Magnoliopsida; order Poales; family Poaceae; genus Lolium; species Lolium perenne. The sequence continues at coordinate 194,602,156 of NC_067246.2, read as the reverse complement.
ATCCATCCCTAGGATGACAGATATGTCCTTCATGGGTATGATGAATAGGTCCGCGAAATACACACAGTCACATATGGTTAGGACTTGTGCTTCTTTCACGTGGGTTACTAAGATCGTTCCCCCCGCGGATAGAACAGTTATAGGAGTTTCTAACTTAGAACATCTAAGCCCGAATTTTTCCACAAACTCCAATGCAAGAAATGATGTGGTTGCCCCAGTTTCAAATAATACTTTGCCAGGATGAGTAAGAATGCTTAGCGTACCTAAGACTATTTGATCCGACTCTTCCGCTTGTTCCAAAGATGTGCAATTCAGCTTTCCATAAGGCTTTCCCCTCTTGTTGTTGTTGTTGTTGTTGCGGTTGTTGTTGTTGTTGTTGTTGTTGCGGTTGTTGTTGTTTCCTCCTCGTCCTCCTGAGCTCTTTCCGCTCCAAGACGCCTTGTTTGGACAATCCGGCTTGATGTGTCCTTCCTTCCCACAACCATAACAGATGATTCTAGGTTTCTGACAATCCTTCTGCAAATGACCTCTCAGGCCACAATTGTTGCAGATGATCTGGTTGATTGGATTCTGATTCTGACCTCCCCGGTTGTATTGATTACCAGTAGTAGGTCGATATCGGGGTTTGAAACTCCGATCAGGTATTGGTTTACTGATTGGGTACTTCCTTGGCTCGATACGAGCCCTCTTCCTCCTGTCCTCTTGGACTTGCCGGTAATCATCCTCGAAAGTGATTGCCGAGTCAGTCAGTTCCTGGAATTCGGCAGTCCGTGCCAACCTCAGTTGCATCTTCATGTATGGATTCATGCCTTTCATGAACCGCTTCTTCCTCTTTTCCTCCGTATCAACCTCCTTAGGTGCATACCTGGATAGCCTGTTGAAATCCCGAACATACTGCATGATGGGTGCAGTATTCTGTCGTAGTTCGTCAAACTCCCTCTTCTTCAACTCCACCACGCTGTCCGGAACATGAGCATCCCGGAACTTCTTCTTGAACTCCTCCCAGGTGAACACCTTATCTGGAGGGTGTACTGCTACAAGATTCTCCCACCATGACGCTGCTGGTCCTGACAACAGATAAGTTGTGTATCTAATCTTCTCCTCATCGTTGCAACCAACGGTCTTGAGCTTCCGTTCCGCATCCATAAGCCAATCTTCAGCGTCCATTGGTTCTGGAGCTGATGTAAACGGTAGAGGTCTTGCATTTTGGAAGTCTGATAAAGTTACTCCCTTGCCTTCATTACCCCTATCATTGATGACTTGGGTAAAGAAGTCTTGCATGTTCTTACTTTGACTTTCCTGATAACGCCTCCTATCTTCCTCCATTGCCCTCATATACTGTTGGAAGTCTGGGTGCATCATTGGGTGTGGTGGTGGTGGTGCATTTTCTGCTCGAGCTGCTGCATCTGCCTCCTCTTTTTCTCTTGCCTCCCGCTCCCTGCGAGCCTCTTCGGTTTCTACTAACGCCATTTCCCCCTAGTCCTGTAACAAAGAGTGATTACTCATAATTACATCATGCAAATGCTTTCTGAGCTCAACTCAATGCCCAGAACTAGTCACACAATGAAATCAAGAAGCAAATACAAAACAAACATTTATTATGCATATACTTTGTATAATACATAACACACTCACAAACTTAAATTACATGTGGTATATATATAAACCACTTATTTGGCTCAAAGCCCAAGCCAACGGGAATTTAAAATACGCTCTATTACAATACCACCTAGATTACTTTATTCTTCCTTGGAGCTCTACTCCTCGTCATCATAACTCCCCTCCGCGTACATCCCTGGGGTCCATCCGGTACAGCGGTTTGTCTTCCGAACACCATCCGGAATGAAGGTCCTTCTAGTAGGTATGTAGTCTGAATCGGACGAAGTGCCGAGACAGAGATCTGTCATGCCAAAGTAGCTGGATAAAGACTCATATGTATCCCCAGTGGGATACAGCTCACCTTCTTCTGCCATCCATGGAGGATTCCTACTCACTTGACCTCTCATCTTCTTCTTCTTCTTTTTCTTGGTTCCCGAACTCTCACCTACGACGTACTGGGATGTTTTGGGTAATCCCATCTCCAAATATAAAGAAATGGAGTTGGTATCTTTCTCTTCCTGCCCAAAGCTTTGGTTAACGTTCTGGTTAACCGCGCCTCCTGCATCCTCTGAATCACAAGTGATGGGTTCTCCTTCATCCCCATATGGCTCCCCGAAACGCCAACCAGTCGAATTCTCGATTGGTGGGTTTCTGGAATCATCTCCCCCATATCCAGATTCATATGATGCTGACACATGTGGATAGTGTGGGACGAAGTTGGGTGTGAGTGGATCTTTATGGGACAACTGGTCACTCAAATCTACATAGCTGTCTAGGCTAAAGAAAGGTGTAGTATGTTGTGGTTGTGCCCTCAAATCACGCATCCGAGTTTGGACTTTATCAGGGTCCGTGAACTCAGCTAGCATGTGGTCAATCTCACCCCTCATTTTCATGTGTAAAAGGTACATCGTGGTCAATAAAGACTTACAGCTATCCATGTGCTGTGCTGCAGCTTCAGGACTTCTGCGTGCTAACACCAGATGATTCAGAGTAGGGTCCTCATCTTCCTCGACATGAGGTATATGAGAAAACTCTGAACATAGCAGTTCTACTGACTTGTGCTGCCTTATCTCAAGGATTGCCTTGAATAGGCCCATGTGGTAGGCTGTGGTGATAGTTTTGGCTTCTCCGTATGGCATTACACGACTCATCAGCAGTTTTGTCGGTAGTTGGACCGATACTCTGCACTTGGCTAGGATTTCCCCATCATAGTAGGTATACTTGATAACAGGTATCCGTGGGTCACAATGAAGTTCCTTCAGCATCCCACACAGGAGAGCTGTGATTGGTCCATCATAATCACCGAGCCAACCCTCAACCTTCCTCAAAGTCCTCTTAGGAAAAGTGTTCGCCATTATGGCTGTATACAAAAGAAGAATATTAGTAGTGATAATGCATCATAATAGCTATAATAAAGAATTATCGCACTAAAATATATGATTTTGTTATTCTCATGTGAATAATCACCATATTTCTAGAGAATCCTTTACTATTTCTACTAGACTCCTACAGGTTTCTTCCCTATACTAGGTTTTTCCAACCTAAGGTCGCAACATTTGCTCTGATACCAGTTGCGGTGACCCAGCATACCACTGCATGTTGTAGTATACAAGTCGTTGATATGATCTTTGTGAAGGGACTTCTTCACAAATTGCCATATCCCTCAGAGTGGTACAACAGAAACATTGCAGGTCATAACACTCCATACTTTATTACAAACATTTTCTTACAAGTTGGTATTCTCACAGGTCCTATGAGAACACCCTAAGATACTACTTAAGTACGATTACAATTCTTAACAAATATAAAGAGAGCTCAACAACTTATTTAGGTAAGTTCTACGTTGCTCGGCTCTATGATGCTAGGGTATGTCACTACTCCTCCACCTCCGTGTCATCTGGTCCGTAAACTATCCCATAGTCTACGCCTTCCACTCCGCCGGTAAGATCAGGTTCTTCGTAGACCAGCTCGTAACTTCCTTCTGGTGCTCCATCGTTGATGGCCTCCACTTCCGGATCACAGTCTAGCAAGGGTGTCGAAAGAAAGTGAGTACAGAGGTACTCAGCAAGTTCTAAAAGAGTAAAAAGGTGTTTTATGCACTAGCTACGACCATTGATCAGGAAATCGCAGGTCCATGCATGTTTCGAAATCATTTTTTCAAAAGGTTGCTTTTATTATGAAAACTATGCCCGTCAGTCTTCACAGGTTGACTAGAACTTCATGGAGTTCCTTTCCTGCCGCGTTCGCAGTTCCCTTCCCAGAACAAGGAGTGATAGCCACAATTTGATACACTCTGCAGAGGTGCGTTACTTTTCCCACAAGAGATCTCACCCTTTTTGCCATCCGTAGGGACTTGCCCCCGTTCACACTTCCTTTGGTGTGAGGCCAGGTATAAAGATCCAAGCCCACACCGCCTTCTCCGCGACTGCAAACCCACCCTTTTGTCCAACCGTACACCCCCAGTAGACTTCCCCTGATAATACGGCTTTACTCACGGTGTACTCAGGACAATCCTTCATAGATGGTAGAGCTTATCATCACTAATGGATGGGGATTTAAAAGGATATCCCAACCTATTGCGGCAGTGCCTCCAACACCCCACCGGCTCTACCAATCCGTTGGCGTGCAGAAGGGAAAAGATACGGCTGGCTTCCCGCAGCCATTATAGATCTCATGGTCAACGCGGTTTGTACGGCGCTAGAATCACTGGACGGCATTGGTAATTAATCCTAGGGTGATATAACCCATTGCAATGGAACCTCCACCATATCAACACATACCATGGTTCCATTGCCAGCCACATAGTCATATTCATAATTGGAAAGTAACATTTTATTTGCGATGCAGGAATGATAAGTATATAGCTTTGCATTAAAGTAATAGAAAATACTCAAGTTGACATGAGCAAGGGTGAACTTGCCTGTGGACTGCGAGATAGTGCAGTTCAATGCAGTTGATGGAACCTGGACCTCGGGTTCTGTAAGAAGCATCATTGTCCGGTAAGGACAATGTTATAAAATCCAAATAATGCAATCATGGGTGTATTATTTTATGTTGATTCCCTTTACCCCGCTGAGTTAAAGCAATTTAGGGTTGCGTTTAAGAATTATGTCTTTGACAGTAACTTGCAATGGATTAAAAGTATAAACCATTTTAATTCACATATAGAAACATAATTCAAAGTAAAACTACTTTACTTGGTGATTCCCTTAATCATTCCAAAAAAATAATTTGAAATCATAGAGTTACCTCTATTGTTTTTGGAATAAAAAGGAATATAGTATTCTTCTTGGAAAAATACTCTTTTCAATGACTTGGAATAGTAGAATTTCATTTTGAATTGTTTGAAAATAAGTATTTGAACTTATTTGAGATTTTTCCTTGAATTTTAAATACAAGGAAATAATAGTTTAAAATTCCAAGTTATTATTTAAATTCTTAAAATTCATAATTTTGAATTTGTTTCATAAATTCTATTTCATATTTTATTCTTGTTCAGATTTAATTTTCATTCATTAATCCAATTTTTAATGGATTTTTAGAGTTGTATTTGATTTATTAAAAATTGATAAAATTCATAGGGGTCCCATCCCGGTGGGATCCGACCGCCACCGGCGGCGGCGACGGTCGTTGAGGGGACGGCGTCGAATAGGGAGGCGTCACACTTGGAGCCGACGGCATCATGGATGATGGGATTCACATTCTCCTTGGCCATCTCGCCGGCAGAGAGGGAGAGGGTTTTTTGCTTTGGAGAAGATGATGGGACGTGAGAGGAGGCGTTGCATGAGGTAGTGAGAGTGACAGAGATAGTGCGAGGAGGCGTCTATAAAGGCGAGGGGTGGTTAATGCAACCCGCGTCCTACGCGTCCACCATTGAACGTCTGCACGTCTTGGGCAAGCAACGCGACACGCGTCCACGATTGCACGTCTTCGACTTCTGCACCGCAACCCGCGTCTACGCATCAACAATTGCACGTCTTCCACTTCTGCACCGCAACACGCGTACTCGAGTCTAACCCTGGAAATTTAGCATTTTTTGTGTGCTCAGTTTCCCCTTGAGTACTAATACTGGCTAGTGCAATATACTCAGTTTTACCTCAAGTGGATGGTCAACAGAGAGTCAACAAATGGGATTAACTAGTTAAATGAGTGAACAAATGGGATTATCAGGCTTACTTATTCATTTTCACGTGTTAAACTTGTCTACATCTTGGTCAAACCTAGGATTTGACCAAGATTCAAATGGGCAGAAAATTCAAAAAAAAATAGAAAAATGAAAAACCAAAGCACATAGTCTTGTTATGTCATATAGTAATCATTACAGTTGATAACCAAGGTCTAGACATATTCAAACCATACAAATCATGTATCTACCCTCTAACCCCTAAACTCTGTCTTATGAAGTCAAGCATGAAGAGAAGTGGTTTTGGGTTTCAAACATGGAAATTTCAAAAACCTCCCAAAAGCTTCATTTTAGAGCGACTAAGAAGGATCGATGCTTACCTTTTCATTGTCATGTTTTAAACTTATTTGAATCTTGGTCAAATCCTAGGTTTGACCAAGATTTAAAGAAGTTTAAAACATGAAAATGAAATGGGAAGTCTGTATCCTTCTTAGTCACTCTAAAATGAAGCTTTTGGGATGTTCTTAAAATTTCCATGGTTGACTTCATAAGACGGAGTTTAGGGTTAGGGTAGACATATACATGATTTTTCTGGTTTGATTATGTCTAGACCTTGTTTATCAACTTTAATGCTTACTATATGACATAAGAAAACTATTTGCTTTTGTTTTTCATTTTTCGTTTTTTTTATTTTGCTGCCCATTTGAATCTTGTCAAATCCTAGGTTTGACCAAGATAATTTAAACAAGTTTAAAACATGAAATGAAAAGGGAAGCATGCATCCTTCTTAATCACTCTAAAATGAAGTTTTTGGGAGGTTATTGAAATTTTCATGTTTGAAACCCAAAACCACTTGTAAAGTTCTTAATCTATTTCTGAATTTGGCGCATCCGCTAAATCTTGCAAAGTATAATGATAAAGAAATTGTAAGACAATAGTAGTACTTCTGTTCAAGGTCAAGTGCAACATCAAATCATCATCACGTTGAAAATTTGTTACCACGATCCTCTGAAAATGGGCGCATCCGCTAAAACTTGCAAAGTATAATGATACAAAATTGTGATACCGTACTAGTACTTATGTTCAAGGTCGAGTGCAACATCAAATCATCATTAAATTGAAAATTGTGTTACCATGATCATGATCTATCTCCGAATTTGGCGCATCCGCTAAATCTCGCAAAGTATAATGATAAAAAAATTGTGAGACTGTACTAGTACTTATGTTCAAGGCCGAGTGCAGGATCAAATCATCATCACGTTGAAATTTGTTACAACGATTATGACATATCTCTAAAATTGGTGCACCCGCTAAATCTTGCATGTGGCGCATCTCGGTGCGGAGCAACAGGCCGGTGCTATCAAGGTTGAGGCGTCGGTAGCGTCATCAGGCTCTCCTCTTTTGATAGATCTTCTACATGGTGTGGCGCACCGCCCACCGAGAAGCAGTCACATGTGAGATCGAGGTGGAGACGTCACCGGCATCCTTGAGGCGTGGCCGCCCTTCTACGAGCCAGAGTCGACTCAAGGTATGAATCCATGCATTGTCGCGCCCCTTCTGCATATGAAGTGGGGTGCCTTAGATTTATTGTTCTTCTCTTACGATTATTTCTAGCCAAACATGTGTGCTCTTTCTCTGAATATATTGCTTGAAAAGCTAACCAAGTTACTTAAATTCACTTCGTTCTTAATCTTGCGTGCTAATTTTGTTATTGTTGCTGACAGTGGTGCGCGCAAGGAAATTTATTTGTGGGTGTGCTGAGCTGTTAGGCCTAAGTCGAAATCCTCAGCTAAACAAGGCCTCAGCTTAACACATAAAAAAGGTGTTCAATCTTGCCCACAATGTCCTCTTCTTTCCTCTTCCTTTATTGGAACTTGTTTTGCAGACAAGGAAAGTGGCACGTCTAATGTGAGTAAAACCCTCTTAGCCAAAATCAGCTACGAGCAAGATTTTATGTATTGTAGATGCCCCAATTGACTCTCATCCCCAATGTAGTCTTTTTTTATGTCAGTATAGACTTCTTTACTGGATGTATACTATTGTACATGGCATGCATTTGCCTAATGAGGAGCATTGTATTGCCATTCTAGCCAACCTGATCGATCTGTCAAGCTTCATGCACGAGATGCCATGTTTAATTTACTCCCTCGCTCCGATCCATATTTCTTGGTGTAAAATGAATGTGAATCGGAGGGAGTACTCTTCTTAGATAGTACTATACCAGTTCAAAAAAAAGTACTACTACATCACAAATGCATCAAAAGAGTACTACATAACAAGACCACCACGGTTTTACTAGTAGAGTTTAATGCTTAACTTCCAAAGGGAATAAGATTACACATATGAACTTTAAACAGGCGCTGTCCGACGTCTGCTTGTTTTGGGAGCACAACATAAATAATACTACCCCCGTCCATACATAAGTGACTAAACTTTGTCTAGAGATGGTTTCATCTATATCTGTTTTAGTGTGTAGATACATCCGTATCTTGAAGGAAAAAGGTGAGCTGCTAACTTTTTGAATAGAGTGAGTAATACAATTCGGATAAACAATGGTGTAGTAAAACAAATACTCCTGCCCATCATAAAACAAAACACAGACTGACTCAAATATATGTACAGATCACAAAATGGGTTTCATCAGAACCCGAACATATACATGCAGAGATGACCGTTTGATCACATAAAACAAAGGTTTCGTGGCATATTTATGCCCCCAAAACAAGCAGACATCGGACAGCGCCAACGTACTAGCAGCTACCACTATGAAGCTGCAGTACAAACAAATGGTGCAGCGACATTTCCACCAGAACAAAAACTAAAAGACATCAGACCAAACAAAAGTTGGGCTATCACTTCTTGCCCAAACAAGCCTTGCTCCTTCATATGCGACTTCCTTTTCTCTTATGGATGTTGAACTTTGAATTAGATGGGTTCCTGACAGCGCGTTCTTTTTCGTGTCCTTGATGCTGCACTCTGGATCAGGTCGGTTACTGTCAGGAAATGAACAAATTGATCAGCAAAAGTCATATGTAAATGAATGCAAAGGTTACATATGAATGACTAACCCGGTCTAACTGAGTAGGGATGTAAAGTGCACCAACGTCTAGCAGAATTGTACTTTCTCCACTGCCAGTTGCTCATATCTAATTGGAATACTCCCTCCTTTGCCCTTACAACCATCTCACTTTTGTCCTCAAATACGCAGAGTAACCTTACTGCATGTTTCCAATTGTATGGAAATGATGTGTCAAGGCCAAGAAAAGTATCCAATTCAAAATTTATATGACATGTCCATGACTCGTGATCGCCTGTTGATGATCTTGTACTGGCCCATGTTTGTAGGGTGAAGTCTCTTATAACAGCAAGGGCAACATCTCCATTATGTCCCTTGAAGATGTGAATATATCATGCGTCTCATGAGGGCACTGAATATATTTCAGAGCCTTCTTTGCATGGTCAAGATCAATGATATATCTAGACTTCGTTGGCCAGTACAAAATACCCCCTATGAGAGTTGCCGGTCTACGGTCAATCTCTGATAGCATCGGAGTTGATCGAGCTAGAAACTCCCATTCTTTTGAATCTGGTGAGTAGATATGAGCCTGTGCATCATAACTTTTAGTTGTTATCCAAACAACCGAGAACTTGCAACAATGTGTAAACGATTCAGAGTTGTTTCTCGAACAGAGAATTGAGCCGCTGCTTTCAATTGTGTGATTGCGCCACAATGGTGGTTCGTATCGCTGTGAGAACTTGCCTAATTGGATCCCAGCATCGATATATACCCACCGGATACATTAGAATGGAGAAGCACCATACCATCTCGGCATCCCAGACATAGATTTTGGGACCGTTCACTTCAGACGGGATTGCCAAAGATTCGCAAGATGGCCGGGTGAAGATCATGCTCTGTGATGAATCGATTGTCCTCGGAGTTGTTGGTGAAAAACCCTAGCAATGGGTTTCCTCCGTTGTGTGACACAGTTAGCTTTCTGAAATAATTGCTTCCCATACATTGCCTCCATGCTTTCTTGGTGCCTGATGCAGGTAGTAAGCAGGTTGGATGGGGAGGAAGCCTGACAAGAATCTGAGAGACTACATCTTCAGGCAGATTGTTGATTGTTGTGGGTGTCCTTCGACTGAAGCTGGTAGGATTACGCAAATCGCACGATGCATCATCAAAATTATGTAAACAGCACATTGCATCATCTAATTTTTTAAACAAAATGCAAAATCTAATTTGACTAAACAGCAAAATGCATCATCTAATTCATCATCAAAGTTTCCTAAACTACACGGTGCATCAGCAAAATCAAAATAGTGTAAGCAGCACAATGCATCAACAAAATCAAAATAATGTAAACATGACAATGCATCAGCAAAATCAAAATAATGTGAACAGCACAATGCATCAGCAAAATCAAAATAATGTAAACAGGACAATGCAAAAACACCACAAAAATAGGACGCACCAACGGAAGGCAATCTCGCATCTACAGTAATAATTTGCTAACGTGTCAACACGATTGGAGGAAAAGGAGACATCTACAGGATCCAAATTGCTGTGGTAACATCAGATGGGGTTAGCTTTGATATAGGTAATAAAATGTAAACATCACAATGCGTCATCTAAGTTGACAGCAAAATTCTTCATCGAAATTTCCCACACTGCTCAAGGAATCAGAAAAATTACCTAAAAGGCTAAAAGAGCAAAATGCATCATCAGAGTAAAATATATGTAAACAGTACAATGCATCATCCAACTTTTGGCTAAACAGCAGAGAGCATTAGCTAGGTTGACAGAAAAAAAACCAAAAAAATCACCATGAAAAATTCCTGAAGAGGACAGTGCATCTGAAAAATTACTACCTAAAAAGCATAATGAATCACCCAAATTACAAAAGAAGCAGAATGCATCATCAAAAATACAAAAACATCGCAATGCATCATCACGTCTGGTTTGGGCAAAAAACCCAATCCACCAGATCTAACTGCATTGCAGTTGGGGAAGGTAGAACTTACAAAGGGGTTGACGAGTCATGATCATATGCCACAAGCGCCGCCTTAGATGAAGTCTCCATCCAAGCTCCCGATGCGTTCAAAGCAGCTAGATTCGAAGCCTCCGACGGTTCTCCCGGCTGCGCCGCCAAAACTCTCGAAGCACGCGCCAAGACTTTCCAACAAAATGCCGCTTCGATACGAGCATTTGCCAGCTCCAGAGCGCCCGGGCCCGTCCTAGCCACCGCCTTCGCCTTTGCCTCCGCATCCGCATCCTCTTTACATGTCTCCGCCGATGCATGCAGAGCATCCGTCTCCGCTTTCCATGTATCCACCGACATAGTGTAGGCATCGAGCGACGCCGTTTTCATTTCCTAGAAAACCCAGTAAGTTACTCACATTGCAATCCCCAAATTAAGGTTATATCGAACAAAATGACCGATGAACCTCTCTACTCGCCGGAGGTTGGAGATGTACATACCTGCGAAGATCGGTCCGGTGGTGCTTGACGGTGGTGCGTCGAGGACGGGGGAGAACTCGGCGGGGAGAATGGTGGCGCGGCCCAAGACGGCGGCGCGGAGAGGGGCAACGGTGCGGTCATCGAACCTCGGCAGACAGTATTTTGTATATATATATGAGAAGAAGAATAAAGTCTGGTCGAATGAGGCAGCGCGACCGGCAGAGTACAACCGAAGGCTACTAGTGCTACCTTGGAGTACTGTAGTAAGATAACATAATAAAAATAATGGCCTTGTTTAAACCACTCTTGTCAGTGTGTCATCGCGTCCAAATTTAATGCATTATGTGGAAATCAGAATAATGCTGTAAAAACTCTCATATATAGCATGCACCGACACTTTTCAACAAAATGTCGTCTCCATTTCATAGCAGACTGCTTGCACACTGGGATACGATGCTGACATGACGAAGGGCGCATAAGTATTTTGGAGTATTTCATTCGAGCAGATCGGGGCGACGGTGCGTCTTTGGAGGGAATACCGCGTGGTGTGTCTTTGGAGGGAATACCGTACGTACTTAGGAGTATTTCATCCGAGCAGATTGCTTGCACACTGGGATACGATGCTGACATGACGAAGGGCGTAGAAGTTTGCGTGAATGGTTGTACTACCATCCGACCATTAGTATAATCATTGCGCGATAGCTTACACGAGAAGGAAAAGAGCTGAACAGCTGTGGATAATAAAAGCATTTGGTTCTTCGAGGATCCTTCTTCTACTGCCTTCTCAAAGGAGTACTACTATTGTAATTTTTTTTTTGTTTTTCTGGTACCTTCGGGTCCCTTCCCCGTTGAAAAGTGAAGTGTTTTATTCGAATACATTCATATGCCTATGTTTCTATTTTTACAAGAAAATAAATAACAAAGGATGACTCAACCACAAGTTGATCTCATTTTGAACTTTTTTTAAACTTCTTCTATTGTATTCAAATTTGATTAGAAGGAGTCGATCGATTCTACACGCCAATCGTATAGCTCGGTGGGTGGATTGGCATTTGAAGTTTGGTCATTGTGTTCTTGTTTGTTACCACCCTCGCAAGGCACGTCCAAGTATTTCTTGTCAGAATTTATGGCATGTATGTAGTTACATAACCTACATTATTTCAATTATGAGTTTAATTACTAGGCAAAAGCTTAAAAAATTCATATATAGTTGCAGATTAAGATCAACAAATCTTTGAACCTATATCTACAAAATTGATGGAACTAACACATCCTAGCAAGCGGAAAGCATGTCTACCCTACTGCTTGCAAAAGGTGGAATTATGACAATAATGTGCAACTGTTAAAATTTGGTAGCACTCCTTCACAAATAACACACATCTAGCCATTTTTGTACAGTAATAAAAAGGGAAATCATTCTTTCATGCATGCATATAATTGTTAGAATATCTTGTTTGTGAAGTTGCTTAAAATACGATCTCTTCCAAACTTGAGGTCATATGATAACTAAAAAAAATTGTATGGAGGGATTTTGCATCAAAGTACATGCGCACAATACTCACTTGTGGGCAGAAAGCCAAGCAAACTCAGATTACTAGGTTTGTATTAATTTGTTCTAGAAATTTCACCATCACATATGATTTTGTGCTTGCGTTAATTTTACTTAAAAAACTTCTTCCAAATTCAAATTTTCTTCAAACATGCCAACGGTACATGTCTACCAATTAATAATTAAGGGTACACCACACGTACTACCTCATAGGGTACATAAAAAAATTACTATATTTTATGGCATGTACTAATTTCACATAATCTACAACTCAATGTTGAGTTTAATGATCAGCCCAGAACTAGAAAATAAATATACATATAGTTGCAAATTAACCTAGAAAAGCTCTAATATTCTTTAAAACCCTAGAAAATGGCCATGCATGCATGCATCCTACCCATAATAATTAATTAAGGTCTCGATCTCTATACTGCTCACAAAGTTTGGATTTCTGGCAAATATGCAACTTGTTTCATTAATTTACCATGGCGAGATAGATGCATGCACATTGATCTCTTAAAAATGTGGTCATATATGTTAAATATAAGTTTGTAAAGGATTTGGCATCCATATATGCTCACCGGATATATAGATAAGGCCAAGCAAACACATCGAATATTTGTGAAGAAATATTTTTGCTAGAACCTTCAAATTTTTAGATTTACATCACACACAAAGAACACACCTTTTATTTCGCCAGGTTTGTGCACTAATAAAGTACTCCTACAGTACTAGAAACTGGATTGTTCTACTCCGGAGTGATATGCTCACCGGAGTATTTTTGGATCTTAGCTGGAGCGGTGTTTGGCGGTTGCACGAAGCCATGCTGGATGTTAAGCCTGTCGAGGCACGCCTGGTGGAAAGCGTGCGCCACCTTAGCCTCATCGGCGCGCCGCTGCAATGCTGTGTCCCTGGGATTTGCCGCCGCCGCATTCTTAGCCTGCACGAAAGCTTGCAGAGCATCCCGACATCTATAGAGTGCCGGGAACATCACGTTATATACGAGCTCCTTGGCGGTGTTGCTCCTGCAAAGGGCGTTGCCGTGATGCGCTTCGAAAGTGTAGGATAACGTTGCATAGAAAACAAAAAATTTCCTACCGCGAACACGCAATCCAAGCCAAGATGCAATCTAGAAGACGGTAGCAACGAGGGGGTATCGAGTCTCACCCTTGAAGAGATTCCAAAGCCTACAAGAGGAGGCTCTTGTTGCTGCGGTAGACGATCACTTGCCGCTTGCAAAAGCGCGTAGAAGATCTTGATCACGATCGGTTCCGGCGCCACGAACGGGCAGCACCTCCGTACTCGGTCACACGTTCGGTTGTTGATGAAGACGACGTCCACCTCCCCGTTCCAGCGGGCAGCGGAAGTAGTAGCTCCTCTTGAATCCGACAGCACGACGGCGTGGTGTCGGTGGCGGTGTAGAAGTCCGGCGGAGCTTCGCTAAGCTACGCGGGCAATATGAAGTGGAGGAGCAAAGCTAGGGTTTGGGAGGGGGTGGCCGGCCACTCAAGGGGGGGCGGCCAAGCTATGGTCTTGGGGTGGCCGGCCCCCTCCCTTGGCCCCTCATTATATAGGTGGATCCCAAGTGTTGGTGTCCAAGTCTTCGAATAAGACCCGAAACCAAAACCTTCCATAGGAGGGGGAAACCTAGCCCAACTAGGACTCCCACCCAAAGGTGGGATTCCCACCTCCCATGTGGGGGGTGGCCGGCCCCCTATGGTGGAGTCCACTTGGGACTCCACCCCATCTAGGGCTGGCCGGCCATGGAGGTGGAGTCCCTTGTGGACTCCACCTTCCTTGGTGGTTTCTTCCGGACTTTTCTAGAACCTTCTAGAACCTTCCATAGAACCTTCCGCGACATTTTATTTCACATAAAATGACATCCTATATATGAATCTTATTCTCCGGACCATTCCGGAACTCCTCGTGATGTCCGGGATCTCATCCGGACTCCGAACAAATATTCGAACTCCATTCCATAATTCAAGTGCTACCATTTCAACATCCAACTTTAAGTGTGTCACCCTACGGTTCGAGAACTATGCGGACATGGTTGAGTACTCACTCCGACCAATAACCAATAGCGGGATTTGGAGATCCATAATGGCTCCCACATATTCAACGATGACTTTAGTGATCGAATGAACCATTCACATACGATACCAATTCCCTTTGTCTCGCGATATTTTACTTGTCCGAGGTTTGATCTTCGGTATCACTCTATACCTTGTTCAACCTCGTCTCCTGACAAGTACTCTTTACTCGTACCGTGGTATGTGGTCTCTTATGAACTCATTCATATGCTTGCAAGACATTAGACGACATTCCACCGAGAGGGCCCAGAGTATATCTATCCGTCATTGGGATGGACAAATCCCACTGTTGATCCATATGCCTCAACTCATACTTTCCGGATACTTAATCCCACCTTTATAGCCACCCATTTACGCAGTGGTGTTTGGTGTAATCAAAGTACCTTTCCGGTATAAGTGATTTACATGATCTCATGGTCATAAGGACTAGGTAACTATGTATCGAAAGCTTATAGCAAATAACTTAATGACGAGATCTTATGCTACGCTTAATTGGGTGTATCCATTACATCATTCATATAATGATATAACCTTGTTATTAATAACATCCAATGTTCATGATTATGAAACTAATCATCCATTAATCAACAAGCTAGTTAAGAGGCATACTAGGGACTCTTTGTTGTTTACATATCACACATGTACTAATGTTTCGGTTAATACAATTATAGCATGATATATAAACATTTATCATAAACATAAAGATATAAATAATAACCACTTTATTATTGCCTCTAGGGCATATCTCCTTCAGTCTCCCACTTGCACTAGAGTCAATAATCTAGTTTACATTTGTAAAGATATAACACCTTGGCCTTCTGGTGCTTTATCATGTATTGCTCACGGGAGAGGTTTTTAGTCATCGGATCTGACACGCTCAGAAACGTATGTATTTTGTAATTCATTTGTGTCTCAACGCATCACTCATTTTAAAATGAGTCGGCATTAAATATGTTTGGTCTTCTGGTGGAACCTTAATTCCGCGGTCTGAAATATGTCACTAATATTGTCACACACAATATAGCTTCAAAGTTCTGACTCTGTCGGAAATACACCAAGTTCTCAAAGAACCTCTTGACTTAACATCCTATGTCATTGTCAAAACAATGACATACTCTGCCTTCTTTTGTAGATTCCGTCACAATATTTAGAACTCTTCTAAATCTAGTATAGACAACTTCTAGCTCATTGTGCTACCTTTTAAACAACACTTAGTCTAATTTGAGATTGAAATTATATTTTATATGTGACAAAAACAATATCGGTGCAACATCTTACAGCGATTTGTTTGTTATTTCTCCATACAAAACTATATATATATATTCTTGGTTCTTCTTAAGTACTTCAAGAATATTCTTACTGTTTTTCAATGATCATCTCATGAATCATTCTGGTATATGCTCATAACATTTTAAAGCACAAGATATCTGATTGTGTACATATTATTCGTGATCTAAAATCACTCATGTGTTTTTACTCATTGAGTGTCAGATACACTCAAGTCTTGTTAAAACTTCACATGACAAGAACATCTTCTTAATATTTCTATATTGAACTATTTCAATATCCATTCTATGTACTTTGACTTAAACTTATTTTTGTGTTTCAATCTATCCTCATAGATTTTGACACTAAATATGTTTCAGTCCATATCCTTTCATTGAAGTTTAATTTTCAATGAAACCTTTTAATCAAGTATATAATTACATCATTTATAACCAACTATATGTCATCTACATAAAGTATTATAAATATGTCTTAGCGCTCCCACTTAATTTCTTGCAAATGCAAGCCTCTTCATCGTTTCTGATGAAATCAAAAACTCTTTGACTATTTCATCTGGTGAAGATTCTAACTCCGCGATACTTACTTCATCCATTGAAGTTCGTATACCTATCTAGTATTCCACGGACCAGCAAAACTCTTGGTTGTATCTTGTATACACCTTTAATACACACTTCTGTTAAGTAGTGTATTTTGCCACTCTACTAACATATCTCATAAAAGAAATATGTAGTGATTACTAGAATAATCCACATAGACTATAAGCATTGCTACGGAAGATTTAATCTTATCGTAGTCAACTCTTTGAACTTTGTCGTAAACAACTTTTCGACAAGTTGAGCTTCTTCAAGGATATTTCATCCAAGTCCATCAATTTCATAGATCCATTTACTTTCAAAAAGTATTCATCTATCTTGGATTTCATGGCGTATAGCCATTTTAATGGAGTCAGGGCCCATCATAACTTCTTTGTTTGTAGTTGGTTTATTATTGTTCAAAATCAATCCTTTGTCCACAAATCTTTTATTTGATCACAAAGTAAACCATATCTACAAGGTTCAATATGTACTTCGATCTCCATGGCTAAAACACTTTGTAGTCATGGGAGCCATGATCGTCGTGACCGCTTCCGAAACAAATTCCGATGCTGCGTTACTTTGATCATTATGCTCAGGTTCATAAACCTTATCAAATTATATTGTCCTCCCACTCAAATACTTCACTAGAAACAATTTCTTGGAAATAAGAAACATTGACAAACACTTTTGTCTTTGTCTCGTGGGAAGAATTCCCAATTAAATCTCTGGGATAACCAACAAAGACATTCATCCGATTTTGGTTGTAAACTTATTTACTTATGCTATGCATACCAAAATTTTAAGAAAAGACTATTAGGATTCATACCCATACCATAACTCGTATGGTGTCATTTCAACGGATCATGATGATGCTCTATTAAGTGTAAAAGCGGTAGTCACTAAAGCATAATCCACAAAAATATAATGGCGTCATAATATTTTATCTCATCATTAATCCAACAAGGTTTGGATACATCTCTCGGATACTTCATCATCACTATGATACTCCAAGAAACGTGAGTTGTAGAACAATTTCATAACTCTCTTAGATGTTCGCTAAAACTCGTAACTCAAATATTTCCACCATGATCCAATCATAGATATTTGACTTTTCTATTACGATGATTTCCACTTCATGCTGAAATTTATTTGAATCTATTCAAATATTTCAAACTTTTCCTTATTGAATATATCCACATATATACTCAATTCATTGTTTGAAAGTTTTCATGAAGTAGAAGAATCTCCCGCACACAACTATGCCTAGCGAACCACATACATCATCATGTATTTTTCCACTAAGTTAGTTGCCCGTTCAACTTTTGGCCTATGAACGGTATTTTAATCATTTTCTTTAGAAAAGATTTACAAGCGCCAAATGATTCAAAAATCAAATGACTCCAAAAATCCATTTGCATGGAGTTCCTTCATGTGTTCCTTTCTAACATGACCTAAATGGCGGTTCCACAAATAAGTGGAATTCAAATCATTTGCCTTATGGCATTTTAGCGTCAGTGTTATGTATGTGTGTTTCACCATTAAGATTTATAATAACTTATCCATCGTATATGGAGTAATGTCATAATTTGAACAACTCATTGTTTTCATTTGACCAGAGCAAAATAACAATTATTAAGTTCTTTATTATAAATTCTAAAGGCTAGATAGAATGCTAACGACGAACATAATAACACTTTATTTTGTTCCAATGCATTCCTATCATATTCCTTGTCAGTCACTTAGGCCATTGTATTCTTGTATTGCGTTGTTTTGTATGACACTTCATACCAACCAATATAGTACTAATTACCCAAGAATTTCATATTGTGACCTAACTAGGAATACAACCATAACATGTATATCATTTATATACACCTGAGCTAGACTTTCTAGTCTTTTCTTTCTCTCTGCCAAAATAACTTTTGCGCTTTCTCTTTTAGCTTTCCTCATTATTCAGAAAAAACACTTCAACATTAATAACTTCTAGGTTTGTTGGTCAAATACCAATAACCTTGAGGTTCTTACTTTGAAGTCGATCATCATATGACAAGTGTTTCAGTTTTCACTATTAGTAACTTTGTAATATGATGAACAATTTCACTCATAATTTTATCCATCAATTCATGACAACTTTCTGAGACCATGTCTGTACATGCTAGGCTCGTAAAGTTTTAACCTTGGTATTTGCATGTGCAAATCTAGCTTGCACTCGTTGTATGCACACGTAGAATCTATCACACCCGATCATCACGTGATGCTTCGAAACTACGAGTCTTAGCAACGGTGCATATTAAGGATGGTCACTTCATGGATATGCGAATATTCTTAGTGCCCCAATAGTTGGAGGATTGTGACGCCTTGCGTCTTCAACCTTCGTACATTCCCATAAAACTTATGAGTTCATGTAGTCTCACCAAATTATATTCTATCATCTTGCAATAAGGTCTTAGATATCACATATATCTCATACCTTGATTATTTCTGAAAACTAAATTTTCAGCTCCTTACTTTTCAAACAAATTTGAACTTCAAGTTTTACGGAGACAAGATAACTTTAGGTACTAATTGAAACCTTAGCTCTTTGAATCAACAATGTGAGGTTTACTAAAAGTTTGCAATAGGACTTAATCAATTCTTGATTCTTTAACAATACGGTACCAATCCGTAAAGTTTCTTGTCAGATTTTAACAGTATTTCTATCTCAATTACAAGACTAGCGCATAGTAGTAAACGGATGCCAATACTACAAAATTAATTCAAAATATTACTCAAACTATGTTTATGATAATTAGTTCATGTTTTAATCTAATTACTAATGAACTCCCACTTAATACAACATCCCTCATAGTTGTTAAGTGGTACACGATCCAAATCCACTACACCAAAAACCGATCATCACGTGAGATGATGTAGCTTCAATGGTGAACATCAACATGTTGATCATATCATCCATATGACTCATGTTCAACCTTTCGGTTTCCGTTGTCCCGAGGCCATGTCTGTACATGCTAGGCTCGTCAAGCAAACCCAAGTATTCCGCGTGTGCAACATGGCTTACACCCGTTGTATGTGAATCGTTGAATCTATCACATCCGATCATCACGAGATGCTTCGAAACGACGAACTGTTACAACGGTGCATACGAGGGGAGAACACTTTATTATCTTGATATTAATGTGAGGGATCATCTTATAATGCTACCGTCGCGATCTAAGCAAAATAAGATGCATAAAAGGATTAACATCACATGCAGTTCATATGTGATATGATATGGCCCTTTTTGTCTTTGCGCCTTTGATCTTCATCTCCAAAGCACGGACATGATCTCCATCATCTTCGGGCATGATCTCCATCATCGTCGGCGTAGCGTCAAGGTCCATGGCGCCGTCTTCATGGTTGTTCACCTCATGTAGCAACTATTACAACTACTTTGAAATACTACTCAACATGAAAATTAAAGACAACCATAAGGCTCCTGCCGGTTGCCACAATACAATAATGATCATCTCATACATATTCATCATCATATCATGGCCATATCACATCACCAAACCCTGCAAAAACAAGTTAGACGTCTCTAATTTGGTTTGCATATTTTACGTGGTTTAGGGTTTTCGAGAGAGATCTAATCTACCTACGAACATGAACCACAACGGTGATACTAATGTTTTCAATAGAAGAGTAAGTTGAATCTTCACTATAGTAGGAGAGACAGACACCCGCAAAGCCTCTTATGCAATACAAGTTGCATGTCGAACGAGGAACAAGTCTCATGAACGCGGTCATGTAAAGTTAGTCCGAGCCGCTTCATCCCACTATGCCACAAAGATGCAAAGTACTCAAACTAAAGATAACAAGAGCATCAACGCCCACAAAACCATTGTGTTCTACTCGTGCAACCATCTATGCATAGACACGGCTCTGATACCACTGTAGGATAACGTTGCATAGAAAACAAAAATTTTCCTACCGCGAACACGCAATCCAAGCCAAGATGCAATCTAGAAGACGGTAGCAACGAGGGGGTATCGAGTCTCACCCTTGAAGAGATTCCAAAGCCTACAAGAGGAGGCTCTTGTTGCTGCGGTAGACGATCACTTGCCGCTTGCAAAAGCGCGTAGAAGATCTTGATCACGATCGGTTCCGGCGCCACGAACGGCAGCACCTGCGTACTCGGTCACACGTTCGGTTGTTGATGACGCCGACGTCCACCTCCCCGTTCCAGTGGGCAGCGGAAGTAGTAGCTCCTCTTGAATCCGACAGCACGACGGCGTGGTGTCGGTGGCGGTGTAGAAGTCCGGCGGAGCTTCGCTAAGCTACGCGGGCAATATGAAGTGGAGGAGCAAAGCTAGGGTTTGGGAGGGGGTGGCCGGCCACTCAAGGGGGGCGGCCAAGCTATGGTCTTGGGGTGGCCGGCCCCCTCCCTTGGCCCCTCATTATATAGGTGGATCCCAAGTGTTGGTGTCCAAGTCTTCGAATAAGACCCGAAACCAAAACCTTCCATAGGAGGGGGAAACCTAGCCCAACTAGGACTCCCACCCAAAGGTGGGATTCCCACCTCCCATGTGGGGGGTGGCCGGCCCCCTATGGTGGAGTCCACTTGGGACTCCACCCCATCTAGGGCTGGCCGGCCATGGAGGTGGAGTCCCTTGTGGACTCCACCTTCCTTGGTGGTTTCTTCCGGACTTTTCTAGAACCTTCTAGAACCTTCCATAGAACCTTCCGCGACATTTTATTTCACATAAAATGACATCCTATATATGAATCTTATTCTCCGGACCATTCCGGAACTCCTCGTGATGTCCGGGATCTCATCCGGGACTCCGAACAAATATTCGAACTCCATTCCATAATTCAAGTGCTACCATTTCAACATCCAACTTTAAGTGTGTCACCCTACGGTTCGAGAACTATGCGGACATGGTTGAGTACTCACTCCGACCAATAACCAATAGCGGGATCTGGAGATCCATAATGGCTCCCACATATTCAACGATGACTTTAGTGATCGAATGAACCATTCACATACGATACCAATTCCCTTTGTCTCGCGATATTTTACTTGTCCGAGGTTTGATCTTCGGTATCACTCTATACCTTGTTCAACCTCGTCTCCTGACAAGTACTCTTTACTCGTACCGTGGTATGTGGTCTCTTATGAACTCATTCATATGCTTGCAAGACATTAGACGACATTCCACCGAGAGGGCCCAGAGTATATCTATCCGTCATTGGGATGGACAAATCCCACTGTTGATCCATATGCCTCAACTCATACTTTCCGGATACTTAATCCCACCTTTATAGCCACCCATTTACGCAGTGGTGTTTGGTGTAATCAAAGTACCTTTCCGGTATAAGTGATTTACATGATCTCATGGTCATAAGGACTAGGTAACTATGTATCGAAAGCTTATAGCAAATAACTTAATGACGAGATCTTATGCTACGCTTAATTGGGTGTATCCATTACATCATTCATATAATGATATAACCTTGTTATTAATAACATCCAATGTTCATGATTATGAAACTAATCATCCATTAATCAACAAGCTAGTTAAGAGGCATACTAGGGACTCTTTGTTGTTTACATATCACACATGTACTAATGTTTCGGTTAATACAATTATAGCATGATATATAAACATTTATCATAAACATAAAGATATAAATAATAACCACTTTATTATTGCCTCTAGGGCATATCTCCTTCAGAAAGAACGGCCTGGCTCCACGGCAGGCACCGCCTGAAGTGCGGTCGGACTAGGCGGCTGGCCACGGGAGCTCCCTGCCTCCGCATCGTTCGCGCCGGCCGGGAAGGGGATCTCACCTGCTGGCAAAGAAAACCATGAGGCATGCGCGGGCGGAAAAGCCGGCCAGGGCCGAGCGGGCGTCGCATGCGGGGTTGCGTGGGAGATCCCTACCTCTGCATCCATTGGCCCGCACGGGAAGCGGCTAGCGAGGGGCTCCACGGCCAGCGCCGCCGCCGCAGGCTAAACAACCGGCCAGTGCAGAGCGGGCGGGTTATGCCTTGGTGCGCGATGGACGAAGCGAAGGCGGCGCTGATGCTCTGCTTCCTCGTCGGTGGTAGGACTACGCGCGTGGCGACCAGAGCCAAGTCGGAAGGCCATAGCTATGTCGATTGGTCACTTAAGCTGGAGAGGTTCTCTTACCATTTCGGAGAAGCGGAGTAAGAGGAAGTTGTTGCTTATAATAAAAATATCTCGGGTTCACTGCCACGTTGGGTTAAGAGGGGAAAAGTTGGTCAATGCCTAGGAAGTTGGAATCGTTTTGGCCCCAATTTAATTACCTTACGGTTCCTCTCTCGGTCTCTCGCACCTCTTCACTATCCCTCCCCTTGCCTCCTTTCATGTTTCATCGTAGTGCATCTTGTTTTTCTAGTACTGATACGTCCAATTTGCATCACTATTTTATATCATAATTTCCTGTTATTCATTGATATATTTCATATTGGGACACAATACTTATGTTATTTCATCTATTTTGCATGTTTCATCATTATTGGAGGATCAAGCACCGGAGCCAGGATTCTGCTGGAAAAAGCACCGTCAGAACGCAATATTTCGGAAGATCAACTGTGGAAGGAAATTATACCAAAAATCCTATTTTTCAAGATGACGAAGGAAGCCAGAAGGAGGAGCTGAGAAGGCCCAAGGTGGGGCCAGACCACAGGCCGGCGCGGCCCATGGCCTGGTCGCGCCACCTTGTGGTGTGGGGGCCCCACAGCCCCTTTCGCCTCCTTTTCTTCGCGAAACCCTTCGTCCCGAAAACCTAAGCTCCAGAGGGTACCTCGCGAAGAGCCACAGCCGCCTCTGCGGGGCGGAGAACACCAGAGAGAAAAGAGCTCTCCGGCGGGCAGGAATCCACCGGGGAAATTCCCTCCCGGAGGGGGAAATCGACGCCATCGTCACCGTCATCGAGCTGGACATCATCTCCATCACCATCATCATCATCTCCACCATCATCACCGCCGTCTCCACCACTGGACCTCATCACCGCCGTAGCAATTTGGGTTTGATCTTGATTGTTTGATAGGGGAAACTCTCTCGGTATCGATTTCTACTTGTTGTTGATGCTATTGAGTGAAACCATTGAACCAAGGTTTATGTTCAGATTGTTATTCATCATCATATCACCTCTGATCATGTTCCATATGATGTCTCGTGAGTAGTTCGTTTAGTTCTTGAGGACATGGGTGAAGTCTAAATGTTAGTAGTGAACTATGGTTGAGTAATATTCAATGTTATGATATTTAAGTTGTGGTGTTATTCTTCTAGTGGTGTCATGTGAACGTCGACTACATGACACTTCACCTTTATGGGCCTAGGGGAATGCATCTTGTACTCGTTTGCCGATTGCGGGGTTGCCGGAGTGACAGAAACCTAAACCCCCGTTGGTATATCGATGCAGGAGGGATAGCAGGATCTCAGAGTTTAAGGCTGTGGTTAGATTTATTCTTAATTACTTTCTTGTAGTTGCGGATGCTTGCAAGGGGTATAATCACAAGTATGTATTAGTCCTAGGAAGGGCGGTACATTAGCATAGGTTCACCCACACAACACTTATCATAACAATGAAGATTATTTAGCCGTATGTAGCGAAAGCACTAGACTAAAATCCCGTGTGTCCTCGAGAACGTTTGGTCATTATAAGTAAACAACCCGGCTTGTCCTTTGCGCTAAAAAGGATTGGGCCACTCGCTGCAATTGTTACTCTCGCACTTTACTTACTCGTACTTTATTCAACTGTTACATCAAAACCCCCTGAATACTTGTCTTTGAGCATTTACAGGGAATCCTTCATCGAAACTGCTTGTCAACACCTTCTGCTCCTCGTTGGGATCGACATTCTTACTTATCGAAAATACTACGATACACCCCCTATACTTGTGGGTCATCAAGACTATTTTCTGGCGCCGTTGCTGGGGAGTGAAGCGCTATTGGTAAGTGGAATTGGTAAGGAAAACCTTTTCTGTTTGTGCTGATTTTATTTCTCGCTCGCTGCTATAAGTCATTATGGAGAGATCTTCTCTTCAATTTCTATTTGGGAAATCTACTACTACTGCAACGGTAGTGGATGAGGCGCCAGGTGAGGAAGTGATACCATATAAAATACCTATGAAAATTATTGAACGTGTTATGGATAACCGCTATGAAGGGGATGGAACTGTCCATCCCGGTGATCATTTACTGTTTTTGCATGAATTATGCGGGTTATTCAAATGTGCAGGTATTGCCATGAATGAAGTTAGAAAGAAACTAATCTCTATATCGCTGTCTGGTAAAGCGGCGCATTGGTATAAATTGCTGAAGAATGGTGATTCTCTTGATTGGGAGGACATTGTGCCTTTATTTTATTCTAAATTCTATCCTCCAAGTGAAATTCACAAAGATCGTAACCGCATATATAATTTCTGGCCTCATGATGGAGAAAGTATTGCCCAAGCTTGGGGGAGATTGAAGTCTTTAATG
Source organism: Lolium perenne (assembly GCF_019359855.2). Taxonomy (NCBI): domain Eukaryota; kingdom Viridiplantae; phylum Streptophyta; class Magnoliopsida; order Poales; family Poaceae; genus Lolium; species Lolium perenne. Next base: position 194,576,974 of record NC_067246.2, on the reverse strand, counting down.
CTCAAATGCCCCATTCATGAGCTTCCTGGTAATGTTATTATTGATAATTTCTATGCAAGACTTTCTTTTCAAGACAAGACCTTGCTGGATACTTCTTGTTCTGGATCATTTACACACAACAAAGAAGAGTTTAAAAGGGACCTTCTTGATCAGATCCAAGAAAATACTGAAGGTTGGGAGAACGACAAGGATAGATAATCAGGTATAATTTATGATTATAAATGCATTGAAGCTTTTATGGATACTGATAAATTTCGTAATATGAGTGCTACATATGGTCTAGATTCTCAAGTTGCTGCAAATCTTTATAAAGCTTTTGCCTCTCATTATGAATTGCCTAAGAAGAATTTTGATAAGTATCATGAACCGTATAAAGATAAAATTGATTCATTTATTAATAAATACGTTGTAGTTGAAACTGCTGATCATGTTATTCCTGAAGCTTATATTGAAAAAACTCCTTTCCCTGCTAAAATGAAGGAGTACTCTGTTATAAATAGTGCGGTTCATAAAAGTGAAAAGAAACCTGTAGAACCTGAAGAACAAATAAAAGTTGAACCTGCTGTTGCAATAGTTAAAGATCTTGTGACTGAAAATGTGGAGGATGGTCATATTATTTTCTGTGAAGATGCTTCTAATATTGTTTCACATCCTAATAAACCCAAACAAGTTAGTGTTCCTATGCTATCTGTTAGAATTGGTGATCATTGCTATTATGGTTTATGTGATATTGGTGCAAGTGTTAGTGCTATTCCGTATGAGCTTTACACGGAGATTATGCACGAAATTGATTCTTGTGAACTTGAAGATATTGATGTGGTTATTCAGCTGGCTAATAGAGAAACTATTTCTCCAATTGGTATTGTTCGAGATGTAGAAGTTCTATGTGGTAAGATTAAATATCCTGCTGACTTTTTGGTACTTGGTTCTGCTGCTAGTGATTATTGTCCTATCATTTTTGGTAGACCTTTTCTAAATACTTGTGGAGCTATTATAGATTGCAAGAAAGAGAAAATTTTTACTAAATTTGCTGGTGAATCTTATGAGTTTAACTTCTCTAAATTTACCAAAACTCCTTATAAAGCTGATTTGCCTAGTGATGATTTTAAAATGGAGCAGTGTGCATCTATTGTTCTTGTTCCTAATAATCCTTTGCAGCAACATTTGGAGAATAGCGAGAGTGAAGTTTTTAGGAAAGAAAGAGATGAGCTTGAGGAAATTTTTCTTCGCCAACCTATTCTCAAGCATGATTTACCGGTGGAAGATTTGGGTACAACACCGCCACCAAAGGAAGATCCTGTTTTTGATTTAAAGCCTTTACCTGATAATCTTAAATATGCTCATATTGATGATAAGAGAATATATCCTGTTATTATTAGTTCTAAGCTTTCAGAGATTGAGGAAGAAAGGTTATTGGAAATATTGAAGAAACACCGAGGAGCTATTGGCTACACTCTTGATGATTTGAAGGGGATTTCTCCTTCTATTTGCCAACATGCTATTAATATGGAAGATGATGCAAAGCCTGTTGTTGAACATCAGCGTCGTCTAATTCCGAAGATGAAGGAGGTGGTAAGGAATGAGGTATTAAAACTTCTTGAAGCTGGTATTATATATCCTATTGCTGATAGTAGATGGGTTAGTCCTGTGCATTGCGTTCCCAAGAAAGGAGGAATGACTGTTGTGCCTAATGATAATGATGAGCTCATCCCTCAAAGAGTAGTTGTAGGGTATAGAATGTGCATTGATTTTCGAAAAGTTAATAAAGTTACTAAGAAAGATCATTACCCTTTACCATTTATTGATCAAATGCTAGAAAGATTGTCTAAAAATACTCATTTTTGCTTTCTTGATGGTTATTCTGGGTTTTCACAAATTGCTGTTAAAACTAAAGATCAAGAGAAAACCACTTTTACTTGTCCCTATGGAACTTATGCTTATAGGCGTATGCCTTTTGGTTTATGTAATGCTCCTGCTACTTTTCAAAGATGCATGTCTGCTATTTTTCATGGCTTTTGTGAGAGTATTGTGGAAGTATTCATGGATGATTTTTCCGTCTATGAGAATTCTTTTGATAGTTGCTTGCGAAACCTTGATAAAGTTTTGCAGAGATGTGAAGAAACTAACCTTGTTCTTAATTGGGAGAAATGCCACTTTATGGTTAATGAAGGAATTGTATTGGGACATAAAATTTCTGAGAGAGGTATTGAAGTTGATAGAGCTAAAGTTGAAGCAATTGAGAAGATGCCCTATCCGAGGGATGTTAAAGGTATTCGTAGTGTTCTTGGTCATGCTGGGTTTTATAGGAGATTTATTAAAGATTTCTCTAAGATTTCAAAGCCTCTTACTAATCTTCTTCAAAAAGACGTACCTTTTTTTTTTGATGATGATTGTAAGGAAGCTTTTGAAACTCTAAAGAAAGCCTTAACAACTGCTCCTGTAGTTGAACCTCCTGATTGGAATTTGCCTTTTGAAATTATGTGTGATGCTAGTGATTTTGCTATAGGCGCTGTTCTTGGACAGCGAGTAGATAAAAAACTGAATGTTATTCATTATGCTAGTAAAACTCTTGATGCTGCTCAAAGAAATTACGCTACAACTGAAAAAGAATTATTAGCTGTAGTCTTTGCTTGTGATAAATTTAGATCTTATATTGTTGATTCAAAAGTTACGATTCATACTGATCATGCTGCAATTAGATACCTTATGACAAAGAAAGATGCTAAGCCGAGGCTTATTAGATGGGTACTTCTTTTGCAAGAATTTGATTTACATATTGTAGATAGGAAAGGTGCTGATAATCCTGTTGCTGATAATTTGTCTAGATTGGAAAATATTGCTTATGATCCTGTTCCTGTTAATGATAGTTTTCCAAATGAACAATTGGCTGTGATAAAGGTGAGCTCGCGAGACAGTCCTTGGTATGCTGATTATGCTAACTTTATTGTTTCCAAGTACTTGCCTCCAACCTTTTCAGCTCAGCAAAGGAGGAAATTCTTTTATGACTTGAGGCATTATTTCTGGGATGACCCACACTTATATAAAGAAGGAGTGGATGGTATTCTGCGAAGGTGTGTTCCCGAATATGAACAACAAGAGATATTGAGTAAATATCATGGTAGTGCTTATGGAGGACATCACGCTGGAGAAAGAACCGCGCAAAAGGTTCTACAATCAGGTTTTTATTGGCCAACTCTCTTCAAGGATGCGAGAAAGTTTATTTTATCTTGTGATGAATGCCAAAGGGTTGGTAATATCTCCAGACGTAATGAAATGCCTATGAATTATACTCTTGTTATTGAACCATTTGATTGTTGGGGATTTGACTTCATGGGACCTTTTCCGTCTTCAGAAGGTAACACTCATATACTTGTTGCTGTTGATTATGTTACTAAATGGGTGGAAGCCATACCTACAAAAAGTGCTGATGGTGAGACCTCTTTAAGAATGCTTTTAGACATTATTTTTCCTAGATTTGGAGTGCCTAGATATATTATGACTAATGGAGGTTCTCATTTTATTCATGGAGGTTTTAGAAAAACTCTTGCTAGGTATGGTATTAATCATAGAATTGCTTCCGCTTATCATCCTCAAACTAGTGGGCAAGTAGAATTATCAAATAGAGAGATTAAATCTATCTTGCAAAAGACTGTTAATAAAACTAGAAAGAATTGGGCTAGTAAATTGAAGGATGCACTATGGGCTTATAGAACTGCTTATAAAAATCCCATGGGAATGTCACCTTATAAAATGGTTTATGGGAAAGCTTGTCATTTACCTTTAGAACTAGAGCACAAAGCTTACTGGGCACTTAGAGAATTAAATAAAGATCCTAAACTTGCCGGTGATAAGAGGTTGTTGCAATTAAGTTCTCTAGATGAATGGAGAAGTGAAGCTTATGAAAATGCTAAACTCTTTAAAGAGAAAGTTAAAAAATGGCATGATAGGAGGATTATCAAAAGAGAATTTAATATTGGGGATAAAGTCCTATTGTATCGGTCTCGTCTCAGATTCTTTGCAGGGAAATTACTCTCGAAATGGGAAGGACCATACGTTGTTGAGGAGGTGTATCGTTCAGGAGCAATTAAAATTAGCTCTCTCCAAGGCAATGCTACGCAAGTGGTGAATGGACAAAGACTCAAGCATTATATCTCAGGTGATTCTTATAATGTTGATGTTGATATTATTCGAGTGGAAACACCGGAGGCTTTCATCAAAGAACAAATTGACAGTCCGCCAGAACTTAACTTTGAATAGGTAATAGTACTGGTAATGAAAAGTTCGCAATTTACTTTCCGAACAATATTTTTGCTGTTTTTGGAAAATATGAAAAATTACGAGATCGAAACGGAGTGGAAAAGACGCACGAGGGCGTGCCACCATAGGCCGGTGCGGCCTGGCCTGGGCCCGCGCCGCCCTATGGTCTGGCCTCCTCGTCGCCCCTTTCCGACTCTGGTTCGATCTGGTACCTTCCTTTTGTCGTGAAAATTTTTGCTATATAATCGCCCGGACCCCTGGAGGTCCGTATATCGTTTTCTCGACGTGTTTGTTTCGAGCTGTTTCTGCCAGGATCTGTTTTCAGTTTAGAAGCACCATGGTCTCCAAGAACAAGGGCAAGGAGTTTCCGGATGAAGATAATCGAGATCTTGGGTGGAAAGAGGAGGACAAGGACGTCAAGGAAGAGGATGAAGAAGAGGTGGAGGAAGATTCGCGCGCACACCCGCGTGCTACCATCGCAAGCATCAAGGTGGTGGACAACCCTTTTAGTGCAAACAAGAGCGCAAGAATTCGCACTGGAGGAGCGGTTCCACGTCATTACCTAGCTCCGAAAACATCTTTATCAGGCATTCACCATCCCTTCCACAATCTAATTTTCAATAATCAAATTGAAGGGACTCCCAAGGCAGCATTGCCTAGCAATTGGGATATAGATCGCTCTAACACTGCAGGAAGGAGGAAGCCTGAGGGTGAAGATGGGGAAATAGCTCCAAGAGTTGGGACTCGCCGTCGGACAGACTTCTTAACCGCGTCGAGCACAATTCGGAGATGATTCGCAATCTCACATACAAGATTGATGAGCTTCAGGAGCTTATTGAGAAGCTTGTCAGGAATTCATCACCACCATCGCCGCAGGAGTAATTCATCATCGGTATTGGCATCCCCTTGGTTTGTTCCAAGCTTGGGGGAGTGCCGCGGTATCACATCATCACTACCTTTTACTTTTTATTGTCAAGTAGTGTCATATCATGAGTAGGGAAGTTATCATATAAGATGGGTTGCAGTTTGGAAGTATTTATCCTTTAGTTGGTTATCTATGTATCCCTTGGTGTGAGTTATCGTTATGGAATATTAATGAGCAGTCTTATCATTTACATATTGCACATCTTATTTTAGTTTGCAATCTCTATTATATGATTTACCTTGTTGTTAGTATTGGTATCACTTTGGGAGCATTGAATAAATCTATTTGGTTTTGGCAAACTTAGCATTGGTCAATAACAACAACACTTTGAGGTTTAAGTAGAAAAGAGAAATACATGTAGTTATTTCATTGTCTTTCTTTCTTGTTAGCTCATAGCTTATTATTCTGAAGTTAAAATTGTTTGTGCTTACAAGGAAGATGCATGATTGTTTCTATCACATGTATATTTGTTTGTTTCCTTCAACTCTTATGCTTGCTAATTAGCCTTGCTAGCCAAAGACTTGTATTGAGAGGGAATACTTCTCGTGCGTCCAAACCTTAGCCCAAACCTATGTCATTTGTGTCCACCATACCTACCTACTACATGGTATTTTCTGCCATTCCAAGTAAATACTTCATGTGCTACCTTTAAACAATTCAAAACTTAGTATCTCTTATTTGTGTCAATGTTTTATAGCTCATGAGGAAGTATGTGGTGTTTTATCTTTCAATCTTGTTGGGCAACTTTCACCAATGGACTAGTGGCTTCATCCGCTTATCCAATAATTTTGCAAAAAGAGCTGGCAATGGGATTCCCAGTCCCAAACTAATTAAACTAATTAGACACTCCTCCATGTTATGTGATTGATGGACGGCACCCGAAGGATTCGGTTAGCCATGGCTTGTGTAAGCAAAGGTTGGGGGGAGTGTCATCATAATAAAACTAAAATAAAAAGGCACTCCTTCATGGTACGAGATTGTTGGCAGGCACCCGAGGATTCGGTTAGCCATGGTTTGTGAAAGAAAGGTTGGAAGGAGTGCCACACAAAATAAAAATAAAATGGGAGCCGCTCTTTGAAGGTTGTCTGACAAGGGGGTTAGAGTACCCGCTACCAGTCGTTGACAACAACAAACACCTCTCAAAATGTTACTTTTATTATCTCTATATGATTTCAAAACTGAAAAAGCTCTAGCACATGATTTAATCACTGCTTCCCTCTGCGAAGGGCCTGTCTTTTATTTTATGTTGAGTCAGTAAACCTATTTCCCTCCATCTCAAGCAAGCATTTGAGTGGTTGTGATCAAACCATTATATTGTGATTTGCTTTATCATGTCTTTTATTCTTCCTTGTTTAGTATAAGTTTTATATGAATGAATATAGCTTTGCAAGTTATCAATGATCATGAGGAGACCATTATGATTGAGTATGCAAGTTGTGCCTTATAAACTTTAACATGAGAGCGCTGCTCAATGAGATAAGTATAATCTGTTAATTGTTCTCTGACCAAGAATGAAGTCTGCCATCACCAACTATGATTTCTTATGCACCTTTATTTGTGATTACTTTATACTAGTTTCAAGTTGAGTTATATGAGGAAGTTGTTTACTAGAATGTCTTGTGTGAATGAATATGATGCTTCTTGTCCGTATTTTATTTATCGACTCTTCGCTCCATAAACATGTGGTCCTGTTTACCGAGTTCAGTTTCGCTTGGGGACAAGCGAAGTCTAAGCTTGGGGGGAGTTGATACGTCCAATTTGCATCACTATTTTATATCATAATTTGCTGTTATTCATTGATATATTTCATATTGGGACACAATACTTATGTTATTTCATCTATTTTTCATGTTTCATCATTATTGGAGGATCAAGCACCGGAGCCAGGATTCTCATTGGAAAAGCACCGTCAGAACGCAATATTTCGGAAGATCAACTGTGGAAGGAAATTATACCAAAAATCCTATTTTTCAAGATGACGAAGGAAGCCAGAAGGAGGAGCTGAGAAGGCCCAAGGTGGGGCCAGACCACAGGCCGGCGCGGCCCATGGCCTGGCCGCGCCACCTTGTGGTGTGGGGGCCCCACAACCCCTTTCGCCTCCTTTTCTTCGCGAAACCCTTCGTCCCGAAAACCTAAGCTCCAGAGGGTACCTCGCAAAGAGCCACAGCCGCCTTTGCGGGGCGGAGAACACTAGAGAGAAAAGAGCTCTCCGGCGGGCAGAAATCCGCCGGGGAAATTCCCTCCCGGAGGGGGAAATCGACGCCATCGTCACCGTCATCGAGCTGGACATCATCTCCATCACCATCATCATCATCTCCACCATCATCACCGCCGTCTCCACCGCTGGACCTCGTCGCCGCCGTAGCAATTTGGGTTTGATCTTGATTGTTTGATAGGGGAAACTCTCTCGGTATCGATTTCTACTTGTTGTTGATGCTATTGAGTGAAACCATTGAACCAAGGTTTATGTTCAGATTGTTATTCATCATCATATCACCTCTGATCATGTTCCATATGATGTCTCGTGAGTAGTTCGTTTAGTTCTTGAGGACATGGGTGAAGTCTAAATGTTAGTAGTGAAATATGGTTGAGTAATATTCAATGTTATGATATTTAAGTTGTGGTGTTATTCTTCTAGTGGTGTCATGTGAACGTCGACTACATGACACTTCACCTTTATGGGCCTAGGGGAATGCATCTTGTACTCGTTTGCCGATTGCGGGGTTGCCGGAGTGACAGAAACCTAAACCCCCGTTGGTATATCGATGCAGGAGGGATAGCAGGATCTCAGAGTTTAAGGCTGTGGTTAGATTTTTCTTAATTACTTTCTTGTAGTTGCGGATGCTTGCAAGGGGTATAATCACAAGTATGTATTAGTCCTAGGAAGGGCGGTACATTAGCATAGGTTCACCCACACAACACTTATCATAACAATGAAGATTATTTAGCCGTATGTAGCGAAAGCACTAGACTAAAATCCCGTGTGTCCTCGAGAACGTTTGGTCATTATAAGTAAACAACCCGGCTTGTCCTTTGCGCTAAAAAGGATTGGGCCACTCGCTGCAATTGTTACTCTCGCACTTTACTTACTCGTACTTTATTCAACTGTTACATCAAAACCCCTGAATACTTGTCTGTGAGCATTTACAGGGAATCCTTCATCGAAACTGCTTGTCAACACCTTCTGCTCCTCGTTGGGATCGACATTCTTACTTATCGAAAATACTACGATACACCCCCTATACTTGTGGGTCATCAAGTACCTTCACAAAAATCATACACATTTGGCCGATTCTATCATTGTGTGCACTAATAAAGTAAAAAACCGATTATATGTGAATAAACGTTTAATACACTAGCTCGCAAAGATGTTTCTCAAGGCGATATGCACAATGCCTGCCAAAAAAGCTTCATTTTGGATTGACTAATAATTAAGAAGGATCCAAACTTACTTTTTCATTTTCATGTTTTAAACTTGTTTAAATCTTGGTCAAACCAAGGATTTGACAAAGATTCAAATGGGCATAAAAATCTTAAAAATTAAAAAAATGAAAAACCAAAACACATAGCCTTCTTATGTCATATAGTAAGCATCATTCAAGTTCATAACCAAGGTTTAGACATATTCAAACTAGACAAATCATGTATCTACCCCCTAACCCTAAACTCTGTCTTATGAAGTCAAGCATGCATGAAGAGAATTGGTTTTGGGTTTCAAACATGGAAATTCCAAAAATCTGCCAAAAAAGCTTCATTTTGGATTGACTAATAATTAAGAAGGATCAAAACTTACTTTTTCATTTTTCATGTTTTAAACTTGTTTAAATCTTGGTTGATGGGCATAAAAATTCTAAAAAAAATAGAAAAAATGAAAAACCAAAACACATAGCCTTCTTATGTCATATAGTAAGCAGCATTCAAGTTCATAACCAAGGTTTAGACATATTCAAACGACACAAATCATGTATCTACCCCTAACCCTAAACTCTATCTTATGAAGTCAAGCATGCATGAAGAGAAGTTGTTTTGGGTTTCAAACATGAAAATTTCAAGAACCTCAGAACATCTTCATTTTAGAGTGACTAAGAAGGATCTAGGCTTACCTTTTCATTTTCATGTTTTAAACTTGTTTAAATCTTGGTCAAACCTAGGATTTGACCAAAATTCAAATGGGCATAAAATTAAAAAAACTGATAAATGAAAAAACAAAGCACATAGTCTTCTTATGTCATATAGTAAGCATTAAAGTTGGTAAACAAGGTCTAGCATATTCAAACTAGACAAATCATGTATCTACCCCCTAACCCCTAAACTATGTCTTATGTAGTCAAGCATGAAGAGAAGTGGTTTTGGGTTTCAGACATGGAAAATTCAAAAACCTATCAAAAGCTTCCTTTTAGAGTGACTAAGAAGGATCCATATGATTACCTTTTCATTTTCATATTTTAAACTTGTTTAAATCATTTTTAAACCTAGGATTTGACCAAGATTCAAATGGGCATAATTTTTTTTTAAAAAAGTCAGAAAAGTGAAAAAAAGCACAAAGTCTTCTTATGTCACATATATAGTAAGCATTCAGATAAACAAGGTCTAGAAATATTCAAATAAGACAAATCATGTATCTACCCCTAACCCTGAACTCTGTCTTATGAAGTCAAGCATGATGAGAAGTGTTTTTTTGGTTTCAAACATGGAAATTTCAAAAACCTCCCAAAAGCTTCATTTTAGAGTGACTAAGAAGGATCCAGGCTTACCTTTCCATTTTCATGTTTTAAACTTGTTTAAATCTTGGTCAAACCTAGGATTTGACCAATATTAAAATGGGCATAAAATAAATAAAAGTAAAAAAACCAAACCACATAGTCTTCTTATGTCATATAGTAAGCATTCAAGTTCATAAACAAGGTCTAGACATATTCAAACCAGACAAATCATGTACCCCCTAACCCTAGACTGTGTCTTAATTATATATGAAGTCAAGCATGAAGAGAAGTGTGGTTTTGGGTTTCAAACATGGAGATTTCAAAAACCTCCCAAAAGCTTCATTTTAATTAGACTGACTGGTTAATTAAGAAGGATCCAGGATTAATTACCTTTTCATTGTCATGTTTTAAACTTGTTTAAATCTTGGTCAAATCTAGGATTTAACCAAGATTCAAATGGGCATAAAAATTCAGAAAAAAAATCGGAAGAATGAAAAACCAAAGCTCATAGCCTTCTTATGTCATATAGTAAGCATTCAAATTGTTGATAAACATGGTCTAGACATATTCAAACCAGAAAAATCATTTATCTACCCTAACCCTAAACTCTGTCTTATGAAGTCAAGCATGAATAGAAGTGGTTTTGGGTTTCAAACATGGTAAATTCAAGAACCTCCCAAAAGGTTCATTTTAGAGTGACTAAGAGAAGGATCCAGACTTAATTACCTTTTCATTTTCACATGTTAAACTTGTTTAAATCTTGCTCAAACCTAGGATTTTACCGAGATTCAAATTGGCATAAAAATGAAAAAATTAAATATCAATGCACATAGTCCTCTTATGTCATATATATAGTAAGCATTCAGGTTGATAAACAAGGTCTAGACATATTCAAACCAGACAAATCATGTATCTACCCCCTATCGACCCTAAACTTCGTCTTATGAAGTCAAGCATGAAGAGAAGTGGTTTTGGGTTTCAAACATGGAAATTTCAAAAACCTCCCAAAAGCTTCATTTTAGAGCGAATAAAAAGGATCGATGCTTACCTTTTCATTTTCATGTTTTAACCTTACTTAAATCTTGGTCAAACCTAGGATTTGACCAAGATTCAAATGGGCACAAAAGTTTAGACAAAAACTCTAAAGAAGGAAAAACCAAACCACATAGCCTTCTTATGTCATATAGTAAGCATTCAAGTTGATAAACAAGGTTTAGACATATTCAAACCAGACAAATCATGTATCTACCCCCTAACCCTAAACTCGGTCTTATGAAGTCTAGCATGAAGAGAAGTCGTTTTGGGTTTCAAACGTTTAAGCCAAAAGCCCCATTTCAAATATTTCAAACTTATTCAAATTTGGTTCAAATTTGAAAGACATACAATTTATAGCACACATAGTGCATACATTGTAATAACCCAGAACATAGGAACACCGAAGGGTAGATTTAGAAATGGGATGTGCATTTCATCGCAAAACGGGGGAAATTTTCGCGCCTTATTGCAACTAAACCTAAGAGGGATCGAGGTTCTCTCTCATTTTTGCACTTAGGGTTAGGCAATGTGAGTTAAGGAAATTTCGACATGATCTCTTTTGTATCTTGTTACCTTGGGGAATGATTGCATTTGATAAGTGTTAAACATTTAAATATAAACATCACACAATATAAACAATGAATTTAAAATTCAAACACAAGATATAAATTCAAATCATCTTGAATTTCAAAGTGAATATCAAATACAATATTTAATTCAGAATATAAATATTACATAAAGCAAAAGCTCATAAACAAAAACTTGGGCTTTATTGATATACAAAACAAATTACAAAGTCTTTACATTATTCTTGATACAAGAATTAAGGAATAATAAACAGAAATGAAAAAGGAAAATTACAAGGTTGTTCTAAACTAAAACCTAGACTAAATGCCTTGATGAATATCTTCTGGTCATATTCAACTTCAAACCTGCAACATAAATCACAAGTGCTAAACCAGAATGTAAGTGTTAGCAATTTCAGTTTGGACAGTTAACACAAAACATAGAAATTCAGTTTGGACAGTGAAACTGTCACTGCACACTTGTGCTTGTCCAAATTCCGGGACAGCACAAGATAAGACCAGGCAGACCAAAACTGAGCAGCCACAGGGGCTCAAGTTTCAGCATATGAAGGCTGTTGCTAACCAAGCAACAGCAAGGCAATGCAAGGGGTGAGTCACAAAGTAACCAGGCCTTGTGTGTCATGGCCAGGGAAGAAGTAGAGGCCATATAAATAGCACACAAACCCTAGAACCATGACAGTCGACCACATTTGCAAATCACCAGGTAAGGGTGAAGCAAGAACAAGCACAGTTCATCCAGTTCATAACCAAGAACAGAAACCAACAAAACCAACTTAGCCACCAGGAATCATGGTGACCTGAGAAGATCAACCAGAGATTGGAGGTGAAGGGCTGAGCACAGAAACCCCAAGTCTGCATCAACAAAATATTTCACACTAGGAGCTGGAACAAGGTATACCAAATACCTGGACAGATCCAATGGATCTGATCCATCATATGCATGCAATAAGCATGGGATGAGCAGATGCTCATATGGGTAGATCATCACTTGGTTTTCACCAAGGATTACCGCTACCAAAAGCTACTAAAAATATAAAGCATCCAGTACAGATCTTGTACACGTAAACTAGCACATATGCACATGCACACACTAGCCAGATTAGATGCACAGATAGCACCAGTAGATGGCAAGGATTAGCAGCTAAGACTACACAGTAAATCCTAAGCTATGAACCATCAGTAACCCTAGATTTTTCATCAGGCAAGCATATTGGCATTCATCTCAAGGACAATTCCCAAATATGCAAGCAAAGGTTGAGTAGCCACAAGATCCAACTAAATAGGTGAGCAACCAATCAGTAGCAAGGCTACTGAGGTCACATCACACTTAGCACCAATTAAGAGAAAGCCATATATATCACATCATTATCCAGGAATGGATTCAGATTCAATTGCTTGCCAGATAATCATGAACAGCCAAATCATTTGCAAGCAAGTCATTTAAATCATTACTGCATAAGCAGTTCATCATAATTTAATTAATACAAGCATGAATTTATCACAGATCCATGCTTAGCACTGACAGTAGCACACTATTAAGCAACACAATTTACTCACTGCACCATAACCACTGGAGCAAGTCCAGTAGCTAAGATAAGCAACATCATAGTGATGCTTGAGCATCAGCATCACAAGGGAAATTGAATCACTTAGCCACAGTATTAACCAGTAAGCCATCACTGACATTGAATTGATCAAATGGATCAATTAGAGCAAGCCAAGCTACACAGGGAAGTTAGCCAACAAGCAAGGAATGATCCAATGGATCATTGGCTTGCATAGGAAGCACTCAAGCATATCACAGGCACCACTGGAACACACACAAGTGTCACAGATGCATCACAAGTACACCTAGACAAGCAAGCATGATACCCCAGTAAGCATAAGCAAGCCATAATCAAGCATAGCATGGCATAACTAGCTTTTGAGCAAGCACAGCAAAGCATGGCAAGTACAGAGCATGCTAGGAGCAGCAGAGAAGCAAGCACAGCATAAATAGCAAGCAAATCGACATGTGCCAGTACCAGTAACTGGTAATAGGGCCATGAGCTTGCAGTTAACAGAAGCACAGGCAAATTGCACAGCAATAGCATGGCTCTGCGTGATCACAGGATCACCAGAGAGCAACAGAACATGAGGATGAAGAAGAACAGTGGCAAGGGAGGCGCACAGAAGAGAAGGAAGAGATGCCACACTTACTTGCGCCTGGAAGCAGAAGCTAGGGCATGGCGAGGCAGTGCTCGCGCGGCCCTGCTGTTGCAAGTCCAGGGTAGGCGCCGACGTTACGCCGGCGAACCCAGACACGAACCAGCACCACCGTAGCAAGCACCTGAGGCGACGGCACGAGTACTGCGAGCAGCACCTGCGCCAGGTCAACCCCAGGAGCGCACCCATCGTCGGCGAGGACGAGAGCTCGCCGGAGTTCGTCGAGGCGATTCTTCCCAAGATCCAGATCGGAGGCGATTCGCCAGGAGAGGAAGAGAAGGGAAAAACTACGCGGACAGATCGATAGATCTGCACGCGGTGGTTCTAGTTCGGTAGGTGGCTACGGCGGAGGAGCACGGCGATGGCCGGAGCGAGGCAGCGGCCATGGCGGCGACGCCATCGTCAGGGCGTCGCGAGAGAGGCTAGGGTTAGAGACGAAAAGCGAGAGAGGGTCGAGTGAGTGAGAGCGTGGTGGGCCGTTCGGCGCCACCGAACCCAAAAGGGATTGGCCTTATTGGGCTGTCCCTGGGTTTAGGTAAATGGGCTGGGCCCAATATGGGTCCAGGGGGTATTTTGGTCTTTTAACATTTAATAAAAGGCCAGAACTTTATCAAATTTTAATAAATCAAACACAACTTTAAAAATCCATTAAAAATTGGATTAATGAATGAAAAATAAATCTTAACAAGAATAAAATATGAAATGGAATTTATGAAACAAATTCAAAATTATGAATTTTAAGAATTCAAATAATAACTTGGAATTTAAAATTATTATTTACTTGTATTTAAAATTCAAGGAAAAATCTCAAATAAGTTCAAATACTTATTTTCAAACATTTCAAAATGAAATTCTATTATTCCAAGTCATTTCTTTTGGAAAAGGGTATTTTTCCCAGAAAAATACTATACTCCTTTTTATTCCAAAAACTATAGAGGTAACTCTATAATTTTCAATTATTTTTGGAATGATTAAGGGAATCACCAAGTAAATAGTGTTACTTTGAATTGTTGTACTTTGTGTGAATTAAAATGGTTTATACTTTTAAATCAATTGTAAATTGCTGTCAAAGACATAAATCTTAAACGCAACCCTAAATTGTAATAACTCATTGGGGTAAAGGGATTCAACATAAAATAATACATCCATGATTACATTATTTGGATTTTATAACATTGTCCTTACCGGACAATGATGCTTCTTACAGAACCCGAGGTCCAGGTTCCATCAACTGCATTGAACTGCACTACCTCGCAGTCCACAGGCAAGTTCACCCTTGCTCATGTCAACTTGAGTATTTTCTACTACTTTAATGCAAAGCTATATACTTATCATTCCTGCATCGCAAATAAAATGTTACTTTCCAACTATGAATATGACTATGTGGCTGGCAATGGAACCATGGTATGTGTTGATATGGTTGATGCGTGTGGTTGGCACGTCCGTTGGGAACCCCAAGAGGAAGGTGTGATGCGCACAGCGGCAAGTTTCCCTCAGTAAGAAACCAAGGTTTAATCGGACCAGTAGGAGTCAAGAAGCACGTTGAAGGTTGATGGCGGCGAGATGTAGTGCGGCGCAACACCAGGGATTCCGGCGCCAACGTGGAACCTGCACAACACAACCAAAGTACTTTGCCCCAACGAAACAGTGAGGTTGTCAATCTCACCGGCTTGCTGTAACAAAGGATTAACCGTATTGTGTGGAAGATGATTGTTTGCAGAAAACAGTAGAACAAGTATTGCAGTAGGTTGTATTTCAGTAAAGAGAATTGGACCGGGGTCCACAGTTCACTAGAGGTGTCTCTCCCATAAGACGAACAGCATGTTGGGTGAACAAATTACAGTTGGGCAATTGACAAATAAAGAGAGCATGACCATGCACATACATATCATGATGAGTATAGTGAGATTTAATTGGGCATTACGACAAAGTACATAGACCGCCATCCAGCATGCATCTATGCCTAAAAAGTCCACCTTCAGGTTATCATCCGAACCCTCCAAAGTATTAAGTTGCTAACAACAGACAATTGCATTAAGTATTGCGCGTAATGTAACTAGTGACTACATCCTTGAACATAGCACTAATGTTTTATCCCTAGTGGCAACAAAGACATCCATAACCTTAGAGGTTCTTGTCACCCCTCCAGATTCACGGAGACATGAACCCACTATCGAGCATAAATACTCCCTCTTGGAGTTACTAGCATCAACTTGGCCAGAGCATCTACTAATAACGGAGAGCATGCAAGATCATAAACAACACATAGATATAACTTTGATAATCAACATAACAAGTATTCTCTATTCATCGGATCCCAACAAACGCAACATATAGAATTACAGATAGATGATCTTGATCATGTTAGGCAGCTCACAAGATCCGACAATGATAGCACAATGGGGAGAAGACAACCATCTAGCTACTGCTATGGACCCATAGTCCAGGGGTAGACTACTCACACATCACACCGGAGGCGACCATGGCGGCGTAGAGTCCTCCGGGAGATGATTCCCCTCTCCGGCAGGGTGCTGGAGGCGATCTCCTGGATCCCCTGAGATGGGATCGGCGTTGGCGGCGTCTCTGGAAGGTTTTTCGTATCGTGGCTCTCGGTACTGGGGGTTTCGTCACGGAGGCTATTTGTAGGCGGAAGGGCAGGTCAAGAGGCGGCACGGGGGCCCCACACCACAGGGCCGCGCGGCCAAGGGGGGGCCACGCCGCCCTAGGGTGTGGCCCCCTCGTGGCCCCTCTTCATCTCTCCTTCGGACTTCTGGAAGCTTCGTGGAAAAATAGGCCCCTGGGCTTTGATTTCGTCCAATTCCGAGAATACTTCCTTACTAGGATTTCTGAAACCAAAAACAGCAGAAAACAGCAACTGGCACTTCGGCATCTTGTTAATAGGTTAGTTCCAGAAAATGCACGAATATGACATAAAGTGTGCATAAAACATGTAGATAACATCAATAATGTGGCATGGAACATAAGAAATTATCGATACGTCGGAGACGTATCAATGGTGGAGGTTCCATTGCAATGGGTTATATCACCCTAGGATTAATTACCAATGCCGTCCAGTGATTCTAGCGCCGTACAAATCGCGTTGACCATGAGATCTATAATGGCTCTGGGGAAGCCAGTCGTATCTTTTCCCTTCTGCATGCCAACGGATTGGTAGAGCCGGTGGGGTGTTGGAGGCACTGCCGCAATAGGTTGGGATATTCTTTTAAATCCCCATCCATTAGTGATGATAAGCTCTACCATCTATGAAGGATTGTCCGGAGTACACCGTGAGTAAAGCCGTATTATCGGGAGAAGTCTACTGGGGGTGTACGGTTGGACAAAAGGGTGGGTTTGCAGTCGCGGAGAAGGCGGTGTGGGCTTGGATCTTTATACCTGGCCTCACACCAAGGAAGTGTGAACGGGGGCAAGTCCCTGCGGATGGCAAAAAGGGTGAGATCTCTTATGGGAAAAGTAACGCACCTCTGCAGAGTGTATCAAGTTGTGGCTGTCACTCCTTGTTCCGGGAAGGGAACTGCGAACGCGGCAGGAAAGGAACTCCGTGAAGTTCTAGTCAACCTGTGAAGACTGACGGGCATAGTTTTCAAAATAAAAGCAACCTTTTGAAGAAATGTTTTCAAAACATGCATTGACCTGAGATTTCCTAATCAATGGTCGTAGCTAGTGCATCAAACACCTTTTTCTCTTTTAGAACTTGCTGAGTACCTCTGTACTCACTTTCTTTCGACACCCTTGCTAGACTGTGATACGGAAGTGGAGGCCATCGCCGATGGAGCACCAGAAGGAAGCTACGAGCTGGTCTACGAGGAACCTGATCTTACCGGAGGAGTTGAAGGAGTAGACTATGGGATAGTCTACGGACCCGATGACACGGAACCGGAGGAGTAGTGATATACCTAGCATCATAGAGCCGAGCAGCGTAGAACTTACCTAAATAAGCTGTTGAGCTCTTTCATCTATAGTATGAGTTGTAATCGTACTTTAGTAGTATCTTAGGGTGTTCTCATAGAACCTGTGAGAATACCAACTTGTTAAGACAATGTTTGTAATAAAGTATGGAGTGTTATGACCTGCAATGTTTCTGTTGTACCACTCTGAGGGATATGGCAATTTGTGAAGAAGTCCCTTCACAAAGATCATATCAACGACTTGTATACTACAACATGCAGTGGTATGCTGGGTCACCGCAGCTGGTATCAGAGCAAATGTTGCGACCTTAGGTTGGAAAAACCTAGTATAGGGAAGAAACCTGTAGCAGTCTAGTAGAAATAGTAAAGGATTCTCTAGAAATATGGTGATTATTCACTTGAGAATAGCAAAACCATATATTTTAGTGCGATAATTCTTTATTATAGCTGTTATGATGCATTATCACTACTAATATTCTGCTTTTGTATACAGCCATAATGGCGTACATGTTTCCTAAGAGGACTATGAGGAAGGTTGAGGGTTGGCTCGGTGATTATGATGGACCAATTACAGCTCTCCTGTGTGGGATGCTGAAGGAACTCCATTGTGAAACTGGAATACCTGTTCTCAAGTATACCTATTATGACGGAGAAATCCTAACCAAGTGCAGAGTCTCGGTCCAATTACCGGCGCAACTGCTGATGAGTCGTATAATGCCGTATGGTGAGGCCAAAACTATCACCACAGCCTATCACATGGCCCTATTCAAGGCAATCCTTGAGATAAGGCAGCACAAGTCAGTAGAACTGCTATGTTCAGAGTTTTCTCATATACCTCATGCCGAGGAAGATGAGGACCCCACTCTGAATCATCTGGTGTTGGCACACAGAAGTCCTGAAGCTGCGGCAAAGCACATGGACAGCTGTAAGTCCTTATTGACCACGATGTACCTTTTACACATGAAGATGGTGGGTGAGATTGACCACATGCTAGCTGAGTTCATGGACCCTGATAAAGTCCAAGCTCGGATGCATGATTTGAGGGCACAACCCCAATACACGACACCCTTCTTTAGCCTCAACAGCCCTGTAGATTTGAGTGACCAGTTGCCCAAGAGAGATCCACTTACACCCAACTTTGTCCCACACTATCCACACATGTCAGCATCGTATGATACTGGATATGGGGGAGATCATTCATGGAACTTAAACTGCTCGGAATCACCGATCGAGAACTCGACGGGTTGGCGTTTCGGGGAACCTTTCGGAGATGAGGAGGAGCCGATTCCATGTGATACAGGAGATGAAAGTGGTGGGGTTAACCAATACGTTGACCAACACTACGGGCAGGAAGAGAAAGGTACTGATTCCATTTCTTTAGATTTGGAGATGGGATTATCTAAACCATCACAGTACGAAGAAGGTGAGAGCTCTGGAGTCAAGAAGAAGAAGAAGAAGAAGAGGGGTCAGGTGAATAGAAACCCTTCATGGATGACGGAAGAAGGAGGTATGTATCCTACTGGGGATACATACGAGTCATTGTCTAGCTACTTAGGCATGACTGATCTCTGTCTCGGCACTTCGTCCGATTCAGATTACATACCTACTGGAAGGACCTTTGTTCCGGACGGTGTCCGGAAGACAAGTCGCTCTACCGGATGGACCCCAGGAATGTATGCGGAGGCGAATGAAGACGATGAGGAGTAGAGTTCCAAGGAAGAATAAAGTAGTATAGGTGGGATTGTAATAGAACGTAATTTAAATTCCGTTGGCTTGGGCTTGAAGCCAAATAAGTGGTTATATATGTACCACATGTAATATATGTGTGTATGTTATGTATTATACGGTGTATATACATAATAAATGTTTGTTTTGGATTTGCTTCTTGATTTTATTGTGTGACTAGTTCTGGGCAATGAGTTGAGCTCAGAAAACATTCGCATGGTGTAATTATGAGTAATCACTCTTTGTTACAGGACTAGGGGGAAATGGCGTTAGTTGAAACTGAAGATGCTCGGAGAGAGCGAGAGGCGACAGAAAAAGAGGAGGCAGATGCAGCAGCTAGAGCGGAGAATGCACCACCACCACCACACCCAATGATGCATCCAGATTTCCGACAGTACATGAGAGCAATGGAAGAAGATCGGAGGAGGTATCAAGAAAGCCAAAACAAGAACATGCAAGACTTCTTTACCCAAGTCATTAATGATAGGGGTAATAAAGGCAAGGGAGTAACCCTATCAGACTTTCAAAATACAAGACCACTACCTTTTACGTCAGCTCCAGAACCAATGGATGCTGAAGACTGGCTCATGGATACGGAACGAAAGTTGAAGACCGTTGGTTGCAACGATGAGGAGAAGATTCGATACACTACTTATCTGTTGTCAGGACCAGCAGCATCATGGTGGGAGAATCTTGTGGCAGTACACCCTCCAGAAAAGGTGTTCACCTGGGAGGAATTCAAGAAGAAGTTCCGGGATGCCCATGTTCCGGAGAGCGTGGTGGAGCTGAAGAAGAGAGAGTTTGACGAATCATCGTAACACTGCACCCATTATGCAGTATGTTCGGGATTTCAACAGGTTGTCCAGGTATGCACCAGAAGAAGTGGACACGGAAGAGAAAAGAAAGAAGCGGTTCATGAAAGGCATGAATCCATACATGAAGATGCAACTAAGGTTGGCACGGACTGCTGAATTCCAGGAACTGATTGACTCGGCAATCACTTTCGAGGATGATTACAGGCAAGTCCAGGAGGACAGGAGGAAGAGGGCTCGTATAGAGCCAAGGAAGTACCCAATCTGTAAACCAACACCTGATCGGAGTTTCAAACCCCGATACCGACCTACTACTGGTAATCAATACAACCGGGGAGGTCAGAGTCAGAATCCAATTAACCAGATCATCTGCAACAATTGTGGCCTGAGAGGTCATTTGCAGAAGGATTGTCAGAAACCCAGAATCATCTGTTATGGTTGTGGGAAGGATGGACACATCAAGCCGGATTGTCCAAACAAGGCGTCTTGGAGCGGACAGAGCTCTGGAGGACGAGGTGGAAATAACAACAACCGCAACAACAACAACAACAACAACAACAACAACAACAACAACCGCAACTACAACAACAACAACAAGAGGGGAAAGCCTTATGGAAAGCTGAATTGCACATCTTTGGAGCAAGCGGGAGAGTCAGAGCAAGCAGTCTTAGGTACGCTCAGCATTCTTACTCATCCTGGCAAAGTATTATTTGATACTGGAGCAACTACATCATTTATTGCACGGGAATTTGTGGAAAAATTCGGGCTTAGATGTTCTAAGTTAGAAACCCCTATAATTGTCTTATCTGCGGGGGGAACGATCTTAGTAACCCACGTGAAAGAAGCACAGGTCATCACCATATGTGACTGTGTGTATTTCGCGGACCTATTCATTATTCCCATGAAGGACATATCAGTCATCCTAGGGATGGACTGGTTGACGGAGAATGGAGCAGTGATCAACTGTGGAGACAAAACAGTATCACTTCGCAACTCTATTGAAGGTCAGATAGTGTTTCAAGGAGACAAATATACCCAGTTGGAGATAGGATTGGAACTCAATAGTCTGAAGGAGGTGAAGATTGAAGATATTCCTGTAGTGAATGAGTTTCAACATGTATTTCCCAAGGAACTCCCGGGAATGCCACCCGATAGAGAGATCGAATTTACAATAGATCCGATTCCAGGCACAGCACCAATAGCTCAACCACCATATAAGATGGGACCAAAGGAGTTAGTGGAACTGAAAGCTCAGATAGATGAACTGGAACAGAAGGGATTTATTCAAGAAAGTGTGTCACCATGGGGTACACCAGTTATTTTTGTGGATAAAAGAGATGGAGGAAAGAGAATGTGCGGAGATTACAGGAATCTTAACAACGTAACAATCAAGAACAAGTATCCTTTACCCAGAATACAAGATCTTTTCGATGAAGTTCAAGGAGCTGGAGTCTTCTCGAAGATAGATTTAAGGTCAGGATATCATCAAATCAAGATCAAGAAGGAAGATGTACCAAAAACAGCGTTTGTATCAAGGTATGGACACCATGAATACTTGGTTGTACCATTTGGACTAACAAATGCACCAGCTATTTTCATGAATTTGATGAACAAGATATTCATGAAGTACTTGGACAAGTTTGTGATAGTGTTCATAGATGATATTCTAATCTATTCCAAAGATAAAGAAGAACATGCCAAGCATTTGAAGATAGTTCTGCAAACTTTGAGGGAACATCAGCTATATGCGAAGTTTAGCAAGTGCAAATTTTGGTTAGATAGTGTTGAATTTCTTGGACATGTCATAACCAAAGAAGGCATAGCGGTGAATCCAAGCAAGGTTCAGTCCGTATTGGAATGGAAATCACCTAAAAATGCTAAGGAGATACGAGGATTTCTTGGTATGGCAGGCTACTATCGGAGATTCATTGAGGGATTTTCGAAGATTGCAGGACCAATGACCAAGTTACTCAAGAAAAATACTCCATTTGTGTGGACAGATGAGTGTGAAGCCAGCTTCCAAACACTCAAAGATAAGTTAACCACAGCACCGGTGTTAGCAGTTCCTGAACCTGGAAAGGATTACACGGTGTATTGTGATGCTTCCAAGAATGGACTTGGATGTGTTCTTATGCAAGATCGGAAGGTCATAGCTTATGGATCAAGGCAGTTGAAACCACATGAACACAACTACCCAGTACATGATCTAGAGTTAGCGGCAGTTGTGTATGCTCTGAAGAGTTGGAGACAATTTCTATATGGATCCAAGTGTGAGTTATACACCGATCACAAAAGTTTGATATATTTCTTCACCCAGAAGGAATTAAACATGAGACAGAAGAGATGGTTAGAGTTGATTAAGAATTACGACCTTAAGATCAATTATACACCAGGCAAAGCTAATGTAGTAGCAGATGCCCTAAGTAAGAAGAGTACGGAGAATCAACCTACGGAATGGGAGATTCCAAAGGAACTCCGGAAAGAGTTAGAGGATGCTCATATTTTGTTTATTCAAGGTGATGTCAAAGGAAGTATAGCAACCATGAGGATTATGGATGAGATGTACTCAGACTTGAAATATGAGATTATCCGAAAGCAAGCGGATGATTTGTTCATCCAAGAAAAAATCAAGAGGATTGGAGAAGGAAAACCATCAGAATTCCATCTAGGGGATTTTGATTCATTATACTTCCAGAAAAGGATCTGTGTACCGGATGATCCGGAAGTGAAGTCAATCATATTAAAGGAAGCACATGAAACCCCTTATTCAATACATCCGGGAAGTACTAAGATGTATATGGATTTGAAGGAGATGTTCTGGTGGAACAACATGAAAAGAGAAATAGCACAATATGTCTCAGAATGTCATACATGTCAACGAGTGAAGGCAGAGCATCAAAGTCCTGCGGGATTACTCAAACCACTAGAGATACCGGAGTGGAAATGGGATGAAATCGGAATGGATTTTGTTACTGGTCTACCAATGACTAGTAAGAAGAAGGATATGATATGGGTAATAGTGGATAGACTTACCAAGAGTGCTCATTTCATAGCCGTAAATACAAAGGATACTGCAGAGAAGCTTGTGGATATATATGTGAAGGAGATTGTTAGCAAGCATGGAGTACCAAAGAAGATAGTCTCAGATAGAGGTTCAATTTTCACATCAGCGTTTTGGAAACAACTCCAAGAAGCTTTGGGATCCAAGTTGGATTTCAGTACAGCATATCATCCACAAACCGGAGGACAAACTGAAAGAACCAATCAGATACTTGAAGACATGCTTAGAGCTTGTGCTCTGAACTTTGGAGGCTCATGGGAGGACCATTTACCTTTGGCGGAATTCTCATATAACAATAGTTATCAGAGTAGCATTCAGATGGCACCGTACGAAGCATTGTACGGAAGGAAGTGTAGATCACCAATTTGTTGGTATGAAACCGGAGAGAACAAGGAATTTACACCGGACTACATCAAGGAGAGACAAGGCGTCATCGAGGTGATCCGGGATAGACTCAAAATAGCTCAGAGTCGTCAAAAGAGTTATGCCGACTTAAGAAGAAGAGATTGGGAACCAAAAGTAGGTGACATGGTATATTTAAAGGTTAGCCCAATGAAAGGACTTAAGAGGTTCGGAGTGAAAGGAAAGTTAAGTCCTCGATATATAGGACCATTTAAGATACTCAGTCAGAATCGAGGAACAGCTTTTGAGTTGGAATTACCAGCACAACTAAGTCAAGTTCACAATGTATTTCATGTATCACAACTCAGAAGGTGTTTAAAGGCACCGGATGATCCCATCACATATGAAGAAATAGAATTGCAATCTGATCTAACTTATGTGGAAAGACCTGAGAAGATCTTAGAAGTACAGTGGAAGAAGTTAAGAAACAGAGCAATCAAATACTGCAAAGTTCAATGGCAACATCATCCTGAGCGAGAAGCAACTTGGGAGACGGAAGAAGAATTAAGGAAGTCTTACCCCGAGATGTTCAGGTACCAATTTTAACTTCGGGATGAAGTTTCTGTTAAGGGGGAGAGGCTGTAATAACCCAGAACATAGGAACAACGAAGGGTAGATTTAGAAATGGGATGTGCATTTCATCGCAAAACGGGGGAAATTTTCGCGTCTTATTGCAACTAAACCTAAGAGGGATCGAGGTTCTCTCTCATTTTTGCACTTAGGGTTAGGCAATGTGAGTTAAGGAAATTTCGACATGATCTCTTTTGTATCTTGTTACCTTGGGGAATGATTGCATTTGATAAGTGTTAAACATTTAAATATAAACATCACACAATATAAACAATGAATTTAAAATTCAAACACAAGATATAAATTCAAATCATCTTGAATTTCAAAGTGAATATCAAATACAATATTTAATTCAGAATATAAATATTACATAAAGCAAAAGCTCATAAACAAAAACTTGGGCTTTATTGATATACAAAACAAATTACAAAGTCTTTACATTATTCTTGATACAAGAATTAAGGAATAATAAACAGAAATGAAAAAGGAAAATTACAAGGTTGTTCTAAACTAAAACCTAGACTAAATGCCTTGATGAATATCTTCTGGTCATATTCAACTTCAAACCTGCAACATAAATCACAAGTGCTAAACCATAATGTAAGTGTTAGCAATTTCAGTTTGGACAGTTAACACAAATCACAGAAATTCAGTTTGGACAGTGAAACTGTCACTGCACACTTGTGCTTGTCCAAATTCCGGGACAGCACAAGATAAGACCAGGCAGACCAAAACTGAGCAGCCACAGGGGCTCAAGTTTCAGCATATGAAGGCTGTTGCTAACCAAGCAACAGCAAGGCAATGCAAGGGGTGAGTCACAAAGTAACCAGGCCTTGTGTGTCATGGCCAGGGAAGAAGTAGAGGCCATATAAATAGCACACAAACCCTAGAACCATGACAGTCGACCACATTTGCAAATCACCAGGTAAGGGTGAAGCAAGAACAAGCACAGTTCATCCAGTTCATAACCAAGAACAGAAACCAACAAAACCAACTTAGC
Organism: Lolium perenne; assembly: GCF_019359855.2. NCBI lineage: Eukaryota > Viridiplantae > Streptophyta > Magnoliopsida > Poales > Poaceae > Lolium > Lolium perenne. The sequence goes on along the minus strand of NC_067246.2, from coordinate 194,551,766 downwards.
CACCAGGAATCATGGTGACCTGAGAAGATCAACCAGAGATTGGAGGTGAAGGGCTGAGCACAGAAACCCCAAGTCTGCATCAACAAAATATTTCACACTAGGAGCTGGAACAAGGTATACCAAATACCTGGACAGATCCAATGGATCTGATCCATCATATGCATGCAATAAGCATGGGATGAGCAGATGCTCATATGGGTAGATCATCACTTGGTTTTCACCAAGGATTACTGCCAGTCAAAAGCTACTAAAAATATAAAGCATCCAGGTACAGATCTTGTACACAGAAACTAGCACATATGCACAGATGCACACACTAGCCAGATTAGATGCACAGATAGCACCAGTAGATGGCAAGGATTAGCAGCTAAGACTACACAGTAAATCCTAAGCTATGAACCATCAGTAACCCTAGATTTTTCATCAGGCAAGCATATTGGCATTCATCTCAAGGATAATTCCCAAATATGCAAGCAAAGGTTGAGTAGCCACAAGATCCAACTAAATAGGTGAGCAACCAATCAGTAGCAAGGCTACTGAGGTCACATCACACTTAGCACCAATTAAGAGAAAGCCATATATATCACATCATTATCCAGGAATGGATTCAGATTCAATTGCTTGCCAGATAATCATGAACAGCCAAATCATTTGCAAGCAAGTCATTTAAATCATTACTGCATAAGCAGTTCATCATAATTTAATTAATACAAGCATGAATTTATCATAGATCCATGCTTAGCACTGACAGTAGCACACTATTAAGCAACACAATTTACTCACTGCACCATAACCACTGGAGCAAGTCCAGTAGCTAAGATAAGCAACATCATAGTGATGCTTGAGCATCAGCATCACAAGGGAAATTGAATCACTTAGCCACAGTATTAACCAGTAAGCCATCACTGACATTGAATTGATCAAATGGATCAATTAGAGCAAGCCAAGCTACACAGGGAAGTTAGCCAACAGGCAAGGAATGATCCAATGGATCATTGGCTTGCATAGGAAGCACTAAAGCATATCACATGCACCACTGGAACACACACAAGTGTCACAGATGCATCACAAGTACACCTAGACAAGCAAGCATGATACCCCAGTAAGCATAAGCAAGCCATAATCAAGCATAGCATGGCATAACTAGCTTTTGAGCAAGCACAGCAAAGCATGGCAAGTACAGAGCATGCTAGGAGCAGCAGAGAAGCAAGCACAGCATAAATAGCAAGCAAATCGACATGTGCCAGTACCAGTAACTGGTAATAGGGCCATGAGCTTGCAGTTAACAGAAGCATAGGCAAATTGCACAGCAATAGCATGGCTCTGCGTGATCACAGGATCACCAGAGAGCAACAGAACACGAGGAGGAAGAAGAACAGTGGCAAGGGAGGCGCACAGAAGAGAAGGAAGAGATGCCACACTTACTTGCGCCTGGAAGCAGAAGCTAGGGCATGGCGAGGCAGTGCTCGCGCGGCCCTAACAGCTGCAAGTCCAGGGTAGGCGCCGACGTTACGCCGGCGAACCCAGACACGAACCAGCACCACCGTAGCAAGCACCTGAGGCGACGGCACGAGTACTGCAAGCAGCACCCGCGCCAGGTCAACCCCAGGAGCGCACCCATCGTCGGCGAGGACGAGAGCTCGCCGGAGTTCGTCGAGGTGATTCTTCCCAAGATCCAGATCGGAGGCGATTTGCCAGGAGAGGAAGAGAAGGGAAAAACTACGCGGACAGATCGATAGATCTGCACGCGGTGGTTCTAGTTCTGCGGTGGTTCTAGTTCGGTAGGTGGCTACAGCGGAGGAGCACGGCGATGGACGGAGCGAGGCGGCGGCCATGGCGGCGACGCCATCGCCAGGGCGTCGCGAGAGAGGCTAGGGTTAGAGACGAAAAGCGAGAGAGGGCCGAGTGAGTGAGAGCGTGGTGGGCCGTTCGGCGCCACCGAACCCAAAAGGGATTGGCCTTATTGGGCTGTCCCTGGGTTTAGGTAAATGGGCTGGGCCCAATATGGGTCCAGGGGTATTTTGGTCTTTTAACATTTAATAAAAGGCCAGAACTTTATCAAATTTTAATAAATCAAACACAACTTTAAAAATCCATTAAAAATTGGATTAATGAATGAAAAATAAATCTTAACAAGAATAAAATATGAAATGGAATTTATGAAACAAATTCAAAATTATGAATTTTAAGAATTCAAATAATAACTTGGAATTTAAAATTATTATTTACTTGTATTTAAAATTCAAGGAAAAATCTCAAATAAGTTCAAATACTTATTTTCAAACATTTCAAAATGAAATTCTATTATTCCAAGTCATTTCTTTTGGAAAAGGGTATTTTTCCCAGAAAAATACTATACTCCTTTTTATTCCAAAAACTATAGAGGTAACTCTATAATTTTCAATTATTTTTGGAATGATTAAGGGAATCACCAAGTAAATAGTGTTACTTTGAATTGTTGTACTTTGTGTGAATTAAAATGGTTTATAATTTTAAATCAATTGTAAATTACTGTCAAAGACATAAATCTTAAATGCAACCCTAAATTGTAATAACTCATTGGGGTAAAGGGATTCAACATAAAATAATACATCCATGATTGCATTATTTGGATTTTATAACATTGTCCTTACCGGACAATGATGCTTCTTACAGAACCCGAGGTCCAGGTTCCATCAACTGCATTGAACTGCACTACCTCGCAGTCCACAGGCAAGTTCACCCTTGCTCATGTCAACTTGAGGATTTTCTACTACTTTAATGCAAAGCTATATACTTATCATTCCTGCATCGCAAATAAAATGTTACTTTCCAACTATGAATATGACTATGTGGCTGGCAATGGAACCATGGTATGTGTTGATATGGTGGAGGTTCCATTGCAATGGGTTATATCACCCTAGGATTAATTACCAATGCCGTCCAGTGATTCTAGCGCCGTACAAATCGCGTTGACCATGAGATCTATAATGGCTCTGGGGAAGCCAGTCGTATCTTTTCCCTTCTACACGCCAACGGATTGGTAGAGCCGGTGGGGTGTTGGAGGCACTGCCGCAATAGGTTGGGATATCCTTTTAAATCCCCATCCATTAGTGATGATAAGCTCTACCATCTATGAAGGATTGTCCGGAGTACACCGTGAGTAAAGCCGTATTATCGGGAGAAGTCTACTGGGGGTGTACGGTTGGACAAAAGGGTGGGTTTGCAGTCGCGGAGAAGGCGGTGTGGGCTTGGATCTTTATACCTGGCCTCACACCAAGGAAGTGTGAACGGGGGCAAGTCCCTGCGGATGGCAAAAAGGGTGAGATCTCTTATGGGAAAAGTAACGCACCTCTGCAGAGTGTATCAAATTGTGGCTGTCACTCCTTGTTCCGGGAAGGGAACTGCGAACGCGGCAGGAAAGGAACTCCGTGAAGTTCTAGTCAACCTGTGAAGACTGACGGGCATAGTTTTCAAAATAAAAGCAACCTTTTGAAGAAATGTTTTCAAAACATGCATTGACCTGAGATTTCCTGATCAATGGTCGTAGCTAGTGCATCAAACACCTTTTGCTCTTTTAGAACTTTCTGAGTACCTCTATACTCACTTTCTTTCGACACCCTTGCTAGACTGTGATACGGAAGTGGAGGCCATCGCCGATGGAGCACCAGAAGGAAGCTACGAGCTGGTCTACGAGGAACCTGATCTTACCGGAGGAGTTGAAGGAGTAGACTATGGGATAGTCTATGGACCCGATGACACGGAACCGGAGGAGTAGTGATATACCTAGCATCATAGAGCCGAGCAGCGTAGAACTTACCTAAATAAGCTGTTGAGCTCTTTCATCTATAGTATGAGTTGTAATCGTACTTTAGTAGTATCTTAGGGTGTTCTCATAGAACCTGTGAGAATACCAACTTGTTAAGACAATGTTTGTAATAAAGTATGGAGTGTTATGACCTGCAATGTTTCTGTTGTACCACTCTGAGGGATATGGCAATTTGTGAAGAAGTCCCTTCACAAAGATCATATCAACGACTTGTATACTACAACATGCAGTGGTATGCTGGGTCACCGCATACATGTTCACACATACTGCACTAGATGCTAACCCTATAGTTTGAGGCCATTGGATGAGGTCGAAAAAATTCTTGGATTAGAAATGGGGTTGTTCGAACCCCGTAGTTGGATTTTTTTGAACCTTGATTTGTAGAACTGGGAAAAACCCTAGTTTAATCTATTTAATTATAGATTCGTAGGTCGATTTTCTACCTTTTTATTATTACTATGCAGCACATGTGTGTTTGCCCGTCGAGTGAAACTCGGAGGAAGAGGGATCACTCGGAAGGAGAGAAGAAGGGAGAGCATTATGGTGTCTCCCCTTTTTCGGGTGATGATTTTGACTGTTGTGCAGGGTTTGTCAGTGAGCAGGAGGTGCGAGCGAGCGAGCGAGTCGAGCGAGGCCGAGAATGGGAGTGATTTTTTTTTGTGAGAGGGACAACTGAGGGATCCAGAAGGACCCACAGACTCCCAATACGCATCCTGATGCGTCTTCTCTTGACAAAGAAAATGGCTGGGAGTTTGCATACCTATTGCACGTGACTTGTGCTCACTGACGTGTGGGACCTCATGCATGGGCACCACACGTAAGTGACAGACCTGTTGGTGTAAAAACTCGGTTGATTATTATAGTGCATTAGAACAAAGTTTCCTATGGATTCAAGGGTAGGAAATCCAAGTTAACTCATTTACATGACATCATTTTTTCCATGAAGTAAAGTTAACACACCTATAAATTGGTACATTTTGGAGTGACTAAGAAGGATCCATGCTTACTTATTAGTTTTCTCGTGTAAAACTAGTCTAAATCTTGGTCAAACCAAATTGGCAGAAAATTCAAAAAAAAACAGAAAAATGAAAAACCAAAGCTCATAGTCTTATATGTCATATAGTAAGCATTAAAGTTGATAAACAATGTCTAGACATGTTCAAACCATACAAATCATGTATCTACCCCCTAACCCCTAAACTATGTCTTATGAAGTCAAGCATGAAGAGAAATGGTTTTGGGTTTCAAACATGGAAATTTCAAAAACCTCCCAAAAACTTGATTTTAGAGTGACTAAGAAGGATACATGCTTCCCTTTTCATTTTCATGTTTTAAACTTGTTTAAATCTTGGTCAAACCTAGGATTTGACCAAGATACAAATGGGCACAAAAAAATAAATAAAAATAAAAAACAAAAGCACATAGTCTTCTTATGTCATATCGTAAGCATTCAAGTTGATAAACAAGGTCTAGATATATCCAAACCAGACAAATCATGTATCGATCTACCCCCTGTCGATCTTATGAAGTCTAGCATGAAGAAAGGTCGTTTTGGGTTTCAAACATGGAAATTTCAAGAATATCCCAAAAGCTTCATTTTAGAGCGACTAAGAAGGATCCAGGCTTACCTTTCCATTTTCATGTTTTAAACTTTTTTAAATCTTGGTCAAATCTAGGACTTGACCAAGATTCAAATGTGCATAAAATAAAAAAATAGAAAAATGAAAAACCAAAGCGCACATAGTCTTATTATGTCATATAGTAAGCATTAAAGTTGGTAAACAAGGTATAGACATATTCAAACTAGATAAATCATGTATCTACCCCCTAACCCCTAAACTCTGTCTTGTGAAGTCAAGCATGAAGATAAGTGGTTTTGGGTTTCAAACATGGAAATTTTAAAAACCTCCCAAAAACTTCATTTTAGGGTGACTAAGAAGGATACAGGCTTCCCTTTTCATTTTCATGTTCTATACTTGTTTAAATCTTGGTCAAACCTAGGATTTGACCAAGATTCAAATGTGCATCAAAATTCCAAAAAAATCAGAAAAATGAAAAACCAAAGCACATGGTTTTCTTATGTCATATAGTAAGTATTAAAGTTGATAAACAAGATCTAGACATATTCAAACAAGAAAAATCATGTATCTACCCCCTAACCCTAAACTTTGTCTTATGTTGTCAAGCATGAAGAGAAGTGGTTTTGGGTTTCAAATATGGAAATTTCAAAAACCTATCAAAAGCTTCATTTTAGAGTGACTGACTAAGAAGGATCCATGCTTACCATTTCATTTTCATATTTTAAACTTGTTTAAATCATTGTCAAGCCTAGGATTTGACCAAGATTTAAATGGGCATAAAATTAAAAAAATCAGAAAAATGAAAAACAAAAGCACATAGTTTTCTTATGTCACACATATATATAGTAAGCATTCAAAAGTTGATAAACAAGGTCTAGACATATTCAAATAAGACAAATCATGTATCTACCCCTAACCCTAAACTCTATCTTATGAAGTCAAGCATGAGGAGAAGTGGTTTTTGGTTTCAAACATGGAAATTTCAAAAACCTCCCAAAAGCTTCATTTTAGAGTGACTAAGAAGGATCCATGCTTACCTTTTCATTTTCATGTTTTAAACTTGTTTAAATCTTGGTCAAACCTAGGATTTTTGACCAATATTCAAATGGGCATAAAATAAAAAACAAAAACAAAACAAAGCACATAGTCTTCTTATGTCATATAGTAAGCATTCAAGTTCATAAACAAGGTCTAGACATATTCAAACCAGGCAAATCATGTACCCCCTAACCCTAAACTCTGTCTTAATTATATATGAAGTCAAGCATGAAGCAGAGAAGTGTGGTTTTGGGTTTCAAACATGGAAATTTCAAAAACCTCCCAAAAGCTTCATTTTAATTAGACTGACTGGTTAATTAAGAAGGATCCAGGATTAATTACCTTTTCATTGTCATGTTTTAAACTTGTTTAAATCTTGGTCGAACCTCGGATTTGACCATGATTCAAATGGGCATAAAAATTAAGAAAAAATCGAAAGAATGAAAAACCAAAGCACATAGCCTTCTTATGTCATATAGTAAGCATTCAAACTGATAAACATGGTCTAGACATATTCAAACCAGAAAAATCATGTATCTACCCCTAACCCTAAACTCTGTCTTATGAAGTCAAGCATGAACAGAAGTGGTTTTGGGTTTCAAACATGGTAAATTCAAGAACCTCCCAAAAGCTTCATTTTAGAGTGACTAAGAGAAGGATCCAGACTTAATTACCTTTTCATTTTCACATGTTAAACTTGTTTAAATCTTGCTCAAACCTAGGATTTTACCAATATTCAAATGGGCATAAAAATCAAAAAATTAAATACCAATGCACATAGTCCTCTTATGTCATATATATAGTAAGCATTCAAGTTGATAAACAAGGTCTAGACATATTCAAACCAGACAAATCATGTATCTAGCCCCTATCGACCCTAAACTTCGTCTTATGAAGTCGAGCATGAAGAGAAGTGGTTTTGGGTTTCAAACATGGAAATTTCAAAAACCTCCCAAAAGCTTCATTTTAGAGCGACTAAGAAGGATCGATGCTTACCTTTTCATTTTCATGTTTTAACCTTATTTAAATCTTGGTCAAACCTAGGATTTGACCAAGATTAAAATGGGCACAAAAGTTCAGACAAAAAATCTAAAGAAGGAAAAACCAAACCACATAGCCTTCTTATGTCATATAGTAAGCATTCAAGTTGATAAACAAGGTTTAGGCATATTCAAACCAGACAAATCATGTATCTACCCCCTAACCCTAAACTCAGTCTTATGAAGTCTAGCATGAAGAGAAGTCGTTTTGGGTTTCAAACGTTTAAGCCAAAAGCCCCATTTCAAATATTTCAAACTTATTCAAATTTGGTTCAAATTTGAAAGACATACAAGTTATAGCACACATAGTGCATACATGTTCACACATACTGCAGTAGATGCTAACCCTATAGTTTGAGGCCATTGGATGAGGTCGAAAAAATTCTTGGATTAGAAATGGGGTTGTTCGAACCCCGTAGTTGGATTTTTTTGAACCTTGATTTGTAGAACTGGGCAAAACCCTAGTTTAACCTATTTAATTATAGATTCGTAGGTCAATTTTCTACCTTTTTATTATTACTATGCAGCACATGTGTGTTTGCCCGTCGAGTGAAACTCGGAGGAAGAGGGATCACTTGGAAGGAGAGAAGAAGGGAGAGAATTATGGTGACTCCCCTTTTTCGGGTGATGATGTTGACTGTTGTGCAGGGTTTGTCAGTGAGCAGGAGGTGCGAGCGAGCGAGCGAGTCGAGCGAGGCCGAGAATGAGAGAGATTTTTTTGTGAGAGGGACAACTGAAGGATCCAGAAGGACCCACAGACTCCCAATACGCATCCTGATGCGTCTTCTCTTGAAAAAGAAAATGGCTGGGAGTTTGCGTACCTATTGCACGTGACTTGTGCTCAGTGACGTGTGGGACCTCATGCATGGGCACCACACACAAGTGACAGACCTGTTGGTGTAAAAACTCGGTTGATTATTATAGTGCATTAGAACAAAGTTTCCTATGGATTCAAGGGTAGGAAATCCAAGTTAACTCATTTACATGACATTACTTTTTCCATGAAGCAAAGTTAACACACCTATCAATTGGTACATTTTGGAGTGACTAAGAAGGATCCATGCTTACTTATTCGTTTTCACGTGTAAAACTTGTCTAAATCTTGGTCAAACCAAATTGGCAGAAAATTCAAAAAAAAACAGAAAAATGAAAAACCAAAGCACATAGTCTTATATGTCATATAGTAAGCATTAAAGTTGATAAACAATGTCTAGACATATTCAAACCATACAAATCATGTATCTACCCCTAACCCCTAAACTATGTCTTATGAAGTCAAGCATGAAGAGAAGTGGTTTTGGGTTTCAAACATGGAAATTTCAAAAACCTCCCAAAAACTTCATTTTAGAGTGACTAAGAAGGATACAAGCTTCCCTTTTCATTTTCATGTTTTAAACTTGTTTAAATCTTGGTCAAACCTAGGATTTGACCAAGATACAAATGGGAACAAAAAAATAAAAAAAAATAAAAAACAAAAGCACATAGTCTTCTTATGTTATATCGTAAGCATTCAAGTTGATCAACAAGGTCTAGATATATCCAAACCAGACAAATCATGTATCGATCTACCCCCTGTCGATCTTATGAAGTCTAGCATGAAGAAAGGTCGTTTTGGGTTTCAAACATGGAAATTTCAAGAACATCCCAAAAGCTTCATTTTAGAGCGACTAAGAAGGATACATGCTTCCCTTTTCATTTTCATGTTCCATACTTGTTTAAATCTTTGTCAAACCTAGTATTTGATCAAGATTCAAATGTGCATCAAAATTCCAAAAAAAAATCAGAAAAATGAAAACCAAAGCACATGGTTTTCTTATGTCATATAGTAAGCATTAAAGTTGATAAACAAGGTCTAGACATATTCAAACAAGAAAAATCATGTATCTACCCCCTAACCCTAAACTTTGTCTTATGTAGTCAAGCATGAAGAGAAGTGGTTTTGGGTTTCAAACATGGAAATTTCAAAAACCTATCAAAAGCTTCATTTTAGAGTGACTGACTAAGAAGGATCCATGCTTACTGATGCGTGCAGTTAACACACGTCCGTTGGGAACCCCAAGAGGAAGGTGTGATCCGTACAGTAGCAAGTTTTCCCTCAGTATGAAACCAAGGTTTATCGAACCAGTAGGAGTCAAGGATCACGTGAAGGTCGTTGGTGACGGAGTGTAGTGCGGCGCAACACCAGGGATTCCGGCGTAAACGTGGAACCTGCACAACACAATCAAAGTACTTTGCCCCAACGTAACAGTGAGGTTGTCAATCTCACCGGCTTGCTAAAAACAAAGGATTAACCGTATAGTGTGGAAGATGATGTTTGTTTGCAAAGAACAGTAAAGAACAATTGCAGTAGATTGTATTTCAGATGTAAAGAATGGACCGGGGTCCACAGTTCACTAGTGGTGTCTCTCCCATAAGATAAATAGCATGTTGGGTGAACGAATTACAGTTGGGCAATTGACAAATAAAGAAGGCATAACAATGCACATACATATATCATGATGAGTACTATGAGATTTAATCAGGGCATTACGACAAAGTACATAGACCGCTATCCAGCATGCATCTATGCCTAAAAAGTCCACCTTCAGGTTATCATCCGAACCCCTTCCAGTATTAAGTTGCAAACAACAGACAATTGCATTAAGTATGGTGCGTAATGTAATCAACACAAATATCCTTAGACAAAGCATCGATGTTTTATCCCTAGTGGCAATAGCACATCCACAACCTTAGAACTTTCTCACACCGTCCTGTATTCAATGGAGGCATGAACCCACTATCGAGCATAAATACTCCCTCTTGGAGTTACAAGTATCAACTTGGCTAGAGCCTCTAATAGCAACGGAGAGCATGCAAGAACATAAACAACATATATGATAGATTGATAATCAACTTGACATAGTATTCCATATTCATCGGATCCCAACAAACACAACATGTAGCATTACAAATAGATGATCTTGATCATGATAGGCAGCTCACAAGATCTAACATGATAGCACAATGAGGAGAAGACAACCATCTAGCTACTGCTACAGACCCATAGTCCAGGGGTGAACTACTCACACATCGATCCGGAGGCGATCATGGCGATGAAGAGACCTCTGGGAGATGATTCCCCCCTCCGGCAGGGTGCCGGAGGCGATCTCCTGAATCCCCCGAGATGGGATTGGCAGCGGCTGCGTCTCTGGAAGGTTTTCCGTATCATGGCTCTCGGTACTGGGGGTTTCGCGACGAAGGCTTTAAGTAGGCGGAAGGGTAGGTTTAGGGGCGACACGAGGGCCCCACACAACAGGGCGGCGCGGGCCCAGCCCTGGCCGCGCGGCCCTGGCGTGGCGGCGCCTCGTCGCCCACTTTGTAATCCTTTTGGTCTTCTGGAAGCTTCGTGGAAAAATAAGACCCTGGGCGTTGATTTCGTCCAATTCCGAGAATATTTCCTTTGTAGGATTTCTGAAACTAAAAACAACAGAAAACAGCAAGTGGCTCTTCGGCATCTCGTCAATAGGTTAGTGCCGGAAAATGCATAATAATGACATAAAGTGTGTATAAAACATGTGAGTATCATCATAAAAGTAGCATGGAACATAAGAAATTATAGATACGTTTGACACGTATCACTTACCTTTTGATTTTCATATTTTAAACTTGTTTAAATCATTGTCAAGCCTAGGATTTGACCAAGATTCAAATGAGCATAAAATTAAAAAATATCAGAAAAAGGAAAAACAAAAGCACATAGTCTTCTTATGTCACATATATATATATATATATATATATATATATATATATATATATATATATATATATATATAGTAAGCATTCAAAAGTCGATAAACAAGGTCTAGACATATTCAAATAAGACAAATCATGTATCTACCCCTAATTAACCCTAAACTCTGTCTTATGAAGTCAAGCATGAGGAGAAGTGGTTTTTGGTTTCAAACATGGAAATTTCAAAAACCTCCCAAAAGCTTCATTTTAGAGTGACTAAGAAGGATCCATGCTTACCTTTTCATTTTCATGTTTTAAACTTGTTTAAATCTTGCTCAAACCTAGGATTTGACCAATATTCAAATGGGCATAAAATAAAAAAATAAAAACAACAAAGCACATAGTCTTCTTATGTCATATAGTAAGCATTCAAGTTCATAAACAAGGTCTAGACATATTCAAACCAGGCAAATCATGTACCCCCTAACCCTAAACTCTGTCTTAATTATATATGAAGTCAAGCATGAAGCAGAGAAGTGTGGTTTTGGGTTTCAAACATGGAAATTTCAAAAACCTCCCAAAAGCTTCATTTTAATTAGACTGACTGGTTAATTAAGAAGGATCTAGGATTAATTACCTTTTCATTGTCATGTTTTAAACTTGTTTAAATCTTGGTTGAATCTAGGACTTGACCAAGATTCAAATGTGCATAAAAATTCAGAAAAAATCAAAATAATGAAAAACCAAAGCACATAGCCTTCTTATGTCATATAGTAAGCATTCAAATTGATAAACATGGTCTAGACATATTCAAACCAGAAAAATCATGTATCTGCCCCTAACCCTAAACTCTGTCTTATGAAGTCAAGCATGAACAGAAGTGGTTTTGGGTTTCAAACATGGTAAATTCAAGAACCTCCCAAAAGCTTCATTTTAGAGTGACTAAGAAAAGGATCCAGACTTAATTACCTTTTCATTTTCACATGTTAAACTTGTTTAAATCTTGCTCAAACCTAGGATTTTACCATGATTCAAATGGGCATAAAAATCAAAAAATTAAATACCAATGCACATAGTCCTCTTATGTCATATATATAGTAAGCATTCAAGTTGATAAACAAGGTCTAGACATATTCAAACTAGACAAATCATGTATCTAGCCCCTATCGACCCTAAACTTCATCTTATGAAGTCAATCATGAAGAGTAGTGGTTTTGGGTTTCAAACATGGAAATTTCAAAAACCTCCCAAAAGCTTCATTTTAGAGCGACTAAGAAGGATCGATGCTTACCTTTTCATTTTCATCTTTTAACCTTATTTAAATCTTGGTCAAACCTAGGATTTGACCAAGATTCAAATGGGCACAAAAGTTCAGACAAAAAATCTAAAGAAGGAAAAACCAAACCACATAGCCTTCTTATGTCATATAGTAAGCATTCAAGTTGATAAACAAGGTTAAGACATATTCAAACCAGACAAATCATGTATCTACCCCCAACCCTAAACTCGGTCTTATGAAGTCTAGCATGAAGAGAAGTCGTTTTGGGTTTCAAACGTTTAAGCCAAAAGCCCAATTTCAAATATTTGAAACTTATTCAAATTTGGTTCAAATTTGAAAGACATACAAGGTATAGCACACATAGTGCATACATGTTCACACATACACTGCACTAGATGCTAACCCTATAGTTTGAGGCCATTGGATGAGTTCGAAAAAATTCTTGGATTAGAAATGGGGTTGTTCGAACCCCGTAGTTGGATTTTTTTGAACCTTGATTTGTAGAACTGGGCAAAACCCTAGTTTAACCTATTTAATTATAGATTCGTAGGTCGATTTTCTACCTTTTTATTATTACTATGCAGCACATGTGTGTTTGCCCGTCGAGTGAAACTCGGAGGAAGAGGGATCACTCGGAACGAGAGAAGAAGGGAGAGAATCATGGTGACTCCCCTTTTTCGGGTGATGATGTTGACTGTTGTGCAGGGTTTGTCAGTGAGCAGGAGGTGCGAGCGAGCGAGTCGAGCGAGGCCGACAATGAGAGAGATTTTTTTGTGTGAGAGGGACAACCGAAGGATCCAGAAGGACCCACAGACTCCCAATACGCATCCTGATGCGTCTTCACTTGACAAAGAAAATGGCTGGGAGTTTGCGTACCTATTGCACGTGACTTGTGCTCACTGACGTGTGGGAGCTCATGCATGGGCACCACACGTAAGTGAGCAACCTGTTGGTGTAAAAACTCGGTTGATTATTATAGTGCATTAGAACAAAGTTTCCTATGCATTCAAGGGTAGGAAATCCAAGTTAACTCATTTACATGACATTATTTTTTCTATGAAGCAAAGTTAACACACCTATCAATTGGTACATTTTGGAGTGACTAAGAAGGATCCATGCTTACTTATTCTTTTTCACGTGTAAAACTTGTCTAAATCTTGGTTAAACCAAATTGGCAGAAAATTCAAAAAAAAAACAGAAAAATGAAAAACCAAAGCACATAGTCTTATATGTCATATATTAAGCATTAAAGTTGATAAACAATGTCTAGACATATTCAAACCATACAAATCATGTATCTACCCCCTAACCCCTAAACTATGTCTTATGAAGTCAAGCATGAAGAGAAGTGGTTTTGGGTTTCAAACATGGAAATTTCAAAAACCTATCAAAAGCTTCATTTTAGAGTGACTGACTAAGAAGGATCCATGCTTTCCTTTTCATTTTCATATTTTAAACTTGTTTAATCATTGTCAAGCCAAGGATTTGACCAAGATTTAAATGGGCATAAAATTTAAAAAAATCAGAAAAATGAAAAACCTCCCAAAAGCTTCATTTTAATTAGACTGACTGGTTAATTAAGAAGGATCCAGACTTAATTACCTTTTCATTTTCACATGTTAAACTTGTTTAAATCTTGCTCAAACCTAGGAATTACCAAGATTCAAATGGGCATAAAAATCAAAAAATTAAATACCAATGCACATAATCCTCTTATGTCATATATATAGTAAGCATTCAAGTTGATAAACAAGGTCTAGACATATTCAAACCAGACAAATAATGTATCTACCCCCTATCGGCCCTAAACTTCGTCTTATGAAGTCAAGCATGAAGAGAAGTGGTTTTGGGTTTCAAACATGGAAATTTCAAAAACCCCCCAAAAGCTTCATTTTAGAGCGACTAAGAAGGATCGATGCTTACCTTTTCATTTTTATTTTTTAACCTTATTTAAATCTTGGTCAAACCTAGGATTTGACCAAGATTCAAATGGGCACAAAAGTTCAGACAAAAAATCTAAAGAAGGAAAAACCAAACCACATAGCCTTCTTATGTCATATAGTAAGCATTCAAGTTGATAAACAAGGTTTAGACATATTCAAACCAGACAAATCATGTATCTACCCCCCAACCCTAAACTCGGTCTTATGAAGTCTAGCATGAAGAGAAGTCGTTTTGGGTTTCAAACGTTTAAGCCAAAAGCCCCATTTCAAATATTTGAAACTTATTCAAATTTGGTTCAAATTTGAAAGACATACAAGGTATAGCACACATAGTGCATACATGTTCACACATACACTGCACTAGATGCTAACCCTATAGTTTGAGGCCATTGGATGAGTTCGAAAAAATTCTTGGATTAGAAATGGGGTTGTTCGAACCCCGTAGTTGGATTTTTTTGAACCTTGATTTGTAGAACTGGGCAAAACCCTAGTTTAACCTATTTAATTATAGATTCATAGGTTGATTTTCTACCTTTTTATTATTACTATGCAGCACATGTGTGTTTGCCCGTCGAGTGAAACTCGGAGGAAGAGGGATCACTCGGAACGAGAGAAGAAGGGAGAGAATTATGGTGACTCCCCTTTTTTGGGTGATGATGTTGACTGTTGTGCAGGGTTTGTCAGTGAGCAGGAGATGCGAGCGAGCGAGTCGAGCGAGGCCGAGAATGAGAGAGATTTTTTTGTGTGAGAGGGACAACCGAAGGATCCAGAAGGACCCACAGACTCCCAATACGCATCCTGATGCGTCTTCTCTTGACAAAGAAAATGGCTGGGAGTTTGCGTACCTATTGCACGTGACTTGTGCTCACTGACGTGTGGGACCTCATGCATGGGCACCACACGTAAGTGACAGACCTGTTGGTGTAAAAACTCGGTTGATTATTATAGTGCATTAGAACAAAGTTTCCTATGCATTCAAGGGTAGGAAATCCAAGTTAACTCATTTACATGACATTATTTTTTCCATGAAGCAAAGTTAACACACCTATCAATTGGTACATTTTGGAGTGACTAAGAAGGATCCATGCTTACTTATTCTTTTTCACGTGTAAAACTTGTCTAAATCTTGGTCAAACCAAATTGGCAGAAAATAAAAAAAAAACAGAAAAATGAAAAACCAAAGCACATAGTCTTATATGTCATATAGTAAGCATTAAAGTTGATAAACAATGTCTAGACATATTCAAACCATACAAATCATGTATCTACCCCCTAACCCCTAAACTATGTCTTATGAAGTCAAGCATGAAGAGAAGTGGTTTTGGGTTTCAAACATGGAAATTTCAAAAACCTATCAAAAGCTTCATTTTAGAGTGACTGACTAAGAAGGATCCATGCTTACCTTTTCATTTTCATATTTTAAACTTGTTTAAATCATTGTCAAGCCTAGGATTTGACCAAGATTTAAATGGGCATAAAATTTAAAAAAATCAGAAAAATGAAAAACCTCCCAAAAGCTTCATTTTAATTAGACTGACTGGTTAATTAAGAAGGATCCAGACTTAATTACCTTTTCATTTTCACATGTTAAACTTGTTTAAATCTTGCTCAAACCTAGGAATTACCAAGATTCAAATGGGCATAAAAATCAAAAAAATAAATACCAATGCACATAATCCTCTTATGTCATATATATAGTAAGCATTCAAGTAGATAAACAAGGTCTAGACATATTCAAACCAGACAAATAATGTATCTACCCCCTATCGACCCTAAACTTCGTCTTATGAAGTCAAGCATGAAGAGAAGTGGTTTTGGGTTTCAAACATGGAAATTTCAAAAACCTCCCAAAAGCTTCATTTTAGAGCGACTAAGAAGGATCGATGCTTACCTTTTCATTTTCATTTTTTAACCTTATTTAAATCTTGGTCAAACCTAGGATTTGACCAAGATTCAAATGGGCACAAAAGTTCAGACAAAAAATCTAAAGAAGGAAAAACCAAACCACATAGCCTTCTTATGTCATATAGTAAGCATTCAAGTTGATCAACAAGGTTTAGACATATTCAAACCAGACAAATCATGTATCTACCCCTAACCCTAAACTCGGTCTTATGAAGTCTAGCATGAAGAGAAGTCGTTTTGGGTTTCAAACGTTTAAGCCAAAAGCCCCATTTCAAATATTTCAAACTTATTCAAATTTGGTTCAAATTTGAAAGACATACAAGTTATAGCACACATAGTGCATACATGTTCACGCATACACTGCACTAGATGCTAACCCTATAGTTTGAGGCCATTGGATGAGGTCGAAAAAATTCTTGGATTAGAAATGGGGTTGTTCGAACCCCGTAGTTGGATTTTTTTGAACCTTGATTTGTAGAACTGGGCAAAACCCTAGTTTAACCTATTTAATTATAGATTCGTAGGTCGATTTTCTACCTTTTTATTATTACTATGCAGCACATGTGTGTTTGCCCGTCGAGTGAAACTCGGAGGAAGAGGGATCACTCGGAACGAGAGAAGAAGGGAGAGAATTATGGTGACTCCCCTTTTTCGGGAGATGATGTTGGCTGTTGTGCAGGGTTTGTCAGTGAGCAGGAGGTGCGAGCGAGCGAGTCGAGCGAGGCCGAGAATGAGAGAGATTTATTTTTGTGAGAGGGACAACCGAAGGATCCAGAAGGACCCACAGACTCCCAATACGCATCCTGATGCGTCTTCTCTTGACAAAGAAAATGGCTGGGAGTTTGCGTACCTATTGCACGTGACTTGTGCTCACTGACGTGTGGGACCTCATGCATGGGCACCACACGTAAGTGACAGACCTGTTGGTGTAAAAACTCGGTTGATTATTATAGTGCATTAGAACAAAGTTTCCTATGGATTCAAGGGTAGGAAATCCAAGTTAACTCATTTACATGACATTACTTTTTCCATGAAGCAAAGTTAACACACCTATCAATTGGTACATTTTGGAGTGACTAAGAAGGATCCATGCTTACTTATTCTTTTTCACGTGTAAAACTTGTCTAAATCTTGGTCAAACCAAATTGGCAGAAAATTAAAAAAAAACAGAAAAATGAAAAACCAAAGCACATAGTCTTATATGTCATATAGTAAGCATTAAAGTTGATAAACAATGTCTAGACATATTCAAACCATACAAATCATGTATCTACCCCCTAACCCCTAAACTATGTCTTATGAAGTCAAGCATGAAGAGAAGTGGTTTTGGGTTTCAAACATGGAAATTTCAAAAACCTATCAAAAGCTTCATTTTAGAGTGACTGACTAAGAAGGATCCATGCTTACCTTTTCATTTTCATATTTTAAACTTGTTTAAATCATTGTCAAGCCTAGGATTTGACCAAGATTTAAATGGGCATGAAATTTAAAAAAATCAGAAAAATGAAAAACCTCCCAAAAGCTTCATTTTAATTAGACTGACTGGTTAATTAAGAAGGATCCAGACTTAATTACCTTTTCATTTTCACATGTTAAACTTGTTTAAATCTTGCTCAAACCTAGGAATTACCAAGATTCAAATGGGCATAAAAATCAAAAAAATAAATACCAATGCACATAATCCTCTTATGTCATATATATAGTAAGCATTCAAGTTGATAAACAAGGTCTAGACATATTCAAACCAGACAAATAATGTATCTACCCCCTATCGACCCTAAACTTCGTCTTATGAAGTCAAGCATGAAGAGAAGTGGTTTTGGGTTTCAAACATGGAAATTTCAAAAACCTCCCAAAAGCTTCATTTTAGAGCGACTAAGAAGGATCGATGCTTACCTTTTCATTTTCATTTTTTAACCTTATTTAAATCTTGGTCAAACCTAGGATTTGACCAAGATTCAAATGGGCACAAAAGTTCAGACAAAAAATCTAAAGAAGGAAAAACAAAACCACATAGCCTTCTTATGTCATATAGTAAGCATTCAAGTTGATCAACAAGGTTTAGACATATTCAAACCAGACAAATCATGTATCTACCCCTAACCCTAAACTCGGTCTTATGAAGTCTAGCATGAAGAGAAGTCGTTTTGGGTTTCAAACGTTTAAGCCAAAAGCCCCATTTCAAATATTTCAAACTTATTCAAATTTGGTTCAAATTTGAAAGACATACAAGTTATAGCACACATAGTGCATACATGTTCACGCATACACTGCACTAGATGCTAACCCTATAGTTTGAGGCCATTGGATGAGGTCGAAAAAATTCTTGGATTAGAAATGGGGTTGTTCGAACCCCGTAGTTGGATTTTTTTGAACCTTGATTTGTAGAACTGGGCAAAACCCTAATTTAACCTATTTAATTATAGATTCGTAGGTCGATTTTCTACCTTTTTATTATTACTATGCAGCACATGTGTGTTTGCCCGTCGAGTGAAACTCGGAGGAAGAGGGATCACTCGGAACGAGAGAAGAAGGGAGAGAATTATGGTGACTCCCCTTTTTCGGGAGATGATGTTGGCTGTTGTGCAGGGTTTGTCAGTGAGCAGGAGGTGCGAGCGAGCGAGTCGAGCGAGGCCGAGAATGAGAGAGATTTATTTTTGTGAGAGGGACAACCGAAGGATCCAGAAGGACCCACAGACTCCCAATACGCATCCTGATGCGTCTTCTCTTGACAAAGAAAATGGCTGGGAGTTTGCGTACCTATTGCACGTGACTTGTGCTCACTGACGTGTGGGACCTCATGCATGGGCACCACACGTAAGTGACAGACCTGTTGGTGTAAAAACTCGGTTGATTATTATAGTGCATTAGAACAAAGTTTCCTATGGATTCAAGGGTAGGAAATCCAAGTTAACTCATTTACATGACATTACTTTTTCCATGAAGCAAAGTTAACACACCTATCAATTGGTACATTTTGGAGTGACTAAGAAGGATCCATGCTTACTTATTCTTTTTCACGTGTAAAACTTGTCTATATCTTGGTCAAACCAAATTGGCAGAAAATTCAAAAAAAAAATAGAAAAATGAAAAACCAAAGCACATAGTCTTATATTTCATATAGTAAGCATTAAAGTTGATAAACAATGTCTAGACATGTTCAAACCATACAAATAATGTATCTACCCCTAACCCCTAAACTATGTCTTATGAAGTCAAGCATGAAGAGAAGTGGTTTTGGGTTTCAAACATGGAAATTTCAAAAACCTCCCAAAAACTTCATTTTAGAGTGACTAAGAAGGATACATGCTTCCCTTTTCATTTTCATGTTTTAAACTTGTTTAAATCTTGGTCAAACCTAGGATTTGACCAAGATACAAATGGGCACAAAAAAAATAAAAAAAAATAAAAAAAAAAGCACATAGTCTTCTTATGTCATATCGTAAGCATTCAAGTTGATAAACAAGGTCTAGATATATCCAAACTAGACAAATCATGTACCGATCTACCCCCTGTCGATCTTATGAAGTGTAGCATGAAGAAAGGTCGTTTTGGATTTCAAACATGGAAATTTCAAGAACATCCCAAAAGCTTCATTTTAGAGCGACTAAGAAGGATACAGGCTTCCCTTTTCATTTTCATGTTCTATACTTGTTTAAATCTTGGTCAAACCTAGGATTTGACCAAGATTCTAATGTGTATCAAAATTCCAAAAAAATTCATAAAAATGAAAAACCAAAGCACATGGTTTTCTTATGTCCTATAGTAAGCATTAAAGTTGATAAACAAGGTCTAGACATATTCAAACAAGAAAAATCATGTATCTACCCCCTAACCCTAAACTTTGTCTTATGTAGTCAAGCATGAAGAGAAGTTGTTTTGGGTTTCAAACATGGAAATTTCAAAAACCTCCCAAAAACTTCATTTTAGAGTGACTAAGAAGGATACATGCTTCCCTTTTCATTTTCATGTTTTAAACTTGTTTAAATCTTGGTCAAACCTAGGATTTGACCAAGATACAAATGGACAAAAAAAATAAAAAACAAAAGCACATAGTCTTCTTATGTCATATCGTAAGAATTCAAGTTGATAAACAAGGTCTAGATATATCCAAACCAGACAAATCATGTATCGATCTACCCCCTGTCGATCTTATGAAGTCTAGCATGAAGAAAGGTCGTTTTGGGTTTCAAACATGAAAATTTCAAGAACATCCCAAAAGCTTCATTTTAGAGCGACTAAGAAGGATACAGGCTTCCCTTTTCATTTTCATTTTCATGTTCTATACTTGTTTAAATCTTGGTCAAACCTAGGATTTGACCAAGATTCAAATGTGCATAAAATAAAAAAATAAAAAATGAAAAACCAAAGCTCACATAGTCTTCTTATGTCATATAGTAAGCATTAAAGTTGGTAAACAAGGTCTAGACATATTCAAACTAGAAAAATCATGTATCTACCCCCTAACCCCTAAACTCTGTCTTATGAAGTCAAGCATGAAGAGAAGTGGTTTTGGGTTTCAAACATGGAAATTTCAAAAACCTGCCAAAAACTTCATTTTCGGGTGACTAAGAAGGATACAGGCTTTCCTTTTCATTTTCATGTTCTATACTTGTTTAAATCTTGGTCAAACCTAGGATTTGACCAAGATTCAAATGTGCATCAAAATTTGAAAAAAAAACCGAAAAATGAAAAACCAAAGCACATGGTTTTCTTATGTCATATAGTAAGCATTAAAGTTGATAAACAAGGTCTAGACATATTCAAGAAAGAAAAATCATGTATCTACCCCCTAACCCTAAACTTTGTCATATGTAGTCAAGCATGAAGAGAAGTGGTTTTGGGTTTCAAATATGGAAATTTCAAAAACCTATCAAAAGCTTCATTTTAGAGTGACTGACTAAGAAGGATCCATGCTTACCTTTTCATTTTCATATTTTAAACTTGTTTAAATCATTGTCAAGCCTAGGATTTGACCAAGATTTAAATGGGCATAAAATTTAAAAAAATCAGAAAAATGAAAAACCTCCCAAAAGCTTCATTTTAATTAGACTGACTGGTTAATTAAGAAGGATCTAGACTTAATTACCTTTTCATTTTCACATGTTAAACTAGTTTAAATCTTGCTCAAACCTAGGATTTTACCAAGATTCAAATGGGCATAAAAATCAAAAAAATTAAATACCAATGCACATAGTCCTCTAATGTCATATATATAGTAAGCATTCAAGTTGATAAACAAGGTCTAGACATATTCAAACCAGACAAATCATGTATCTACCCCCTATCGACCCTAAACTTCGTCTTATGAAGTCAAGCATGAAGAGAAGTGGTTTTGGGTTTCAAACATGGAAATTTCAAAAACCTCCCAAAAGCTTCATTTTAGAGCGACTAAGAAGGATCGATGCTTACCTTTTCATTTTCATGTTTTAACCTTATTTAAATCTTGGTCAAACCTAGGATTTGACCAAGATTCAAATGGGCACAAAAGTTTAGACAAAAATCTAAAGAAGGAAAAACCAAACCACATAGCCTTCTTATGTCATATAGTAAACATTCAAGTTGATAAACAAGGTTTAGACATATTCAAACCAGACAAATCATGTATCTACGCCCTAACCCTAAACTCGGTCTTATGAAGTCTAGCATGAAGAAAAGTCGTTTTGGGTTTCAAACGTTTAAGCCAAATGCCCCATTTCAAATATTTCAAACTTATTCAAATTTGGTTCAAATTTGAAAGACATACAAGTTATAGCACACATAGTGCATACATGTTCACACATACTGCAGTAGATGCTAACCCTATAGTTTGAGGCCATTGGATGAGGTCGAAAAAAATCTTGGATTAGAAATGGGGTTGTTCGAACCCCGTAGTTGGATTTTTTTGAACCTTGATTTGTAGAACTGGGCAAAACCCTAGTTTAACCTATTTAATTATAGATTCGTAGGTCGATTTTCTACCTTTTTATTATTACTATGCAGCACATGTGTGTTTGCTCGTCGAGTGAAACTCGGAGGAAGAGGGATCACTCAGAAGGAGAGAAGAAGGGAGAGAATTATGGTGACTCCCCTTTTTCGGGTGATGATGTTGACTGTTGTGCAGGGTTTGTCAGTGAGCAGGAGGTGCGAGCGAGCGAGCGAGTCGAGCGAGGCCGAGAATGAGAGAGATTTTTTTTGTGTGAGAGGGACAACCGAAGGATCCAGAAGGACCCACAGACTCCCAATACGCATCCTGATGCGTCTTCTATTGACAAAGAAAATGGCTGGGAGTTTGGGTACCTATTGCACGTGACTTGTGCTCACTGACGTGTGGGACCTCATGCATGGGCACCAGACGTAAGTGACAGACCTGTTGGTGTAAAAACTCGGTTGATTATTATAGTGCATTAGAACAAAGTTTCCTATGGATTCAAGGGTAGGAAATCCAAGTTAACTCATTTACATGACATTATTTTTTCCATGAAGCAAAGTTAACACACCTATCAATTGGTACATTTTGGAGTGACTAAGAAGGATCCATGCTCACTTATTCGTTTTCACGTGTAAAACTTGTCTAAATCTTGGTCAAACCAAATTGGCAGAAAATTCAAAAAAAAAACAGAAAAATGAAAAACCAAAGCACATAGTCTGATATGTCATATAGTAAGCATTAAAGTTGATAAAAATGTCTAGACACATTCAAACCATACAAATCATGTATCTACCTCCTAACCCCTAAACTATGACTTATTAAGTCAAGCATGAAGAGAAGTGGTTTTGGGTTTCAAACAGGAAAATTTCAAAAACCTCCCAAAAACTTCATTTTAGAGTGACGAAGAAGGATACATGCTTCCCTTTTCATTTTCATGTTTTAAACTTGTTTAAATCTTGGTCAAACCTAGGATTTGACCAAGATACAAATGGGCACAAAAAAATAAAAATAAAATAAAAATAAAAAAGCACATAGTCTTCTTATGTCATATCGTAAGCATTCAAGTTGATAAACAAGGTCTAGATATATCCAAACCAGACAAATCATGTATCGATCTACCCCCTGTCGATCTTATGAAGTCTAGCATGAAGAAAGGTCGTTTTGGGTTTCAAACATGGAAATTTCTAGAACATCCCAAAAGCTTCATTTTAGAGCGACTAAGAAGGATCTAGGCTTACCTTTCCATTTTCATGTTTTAAACTTGTTTAAATCTTGGTCAAATCTAGGACGTGACCAAGATTCAAATGGGCATAAAATAAAAAAAATAGAAAAATGAAAAACCAAAGCGCACATAGTCTTCTAATGTCATATAGTAAGCATTAAAGTTGGTAAACAAGGTCTAGACATATTCAAACTAGACAAATCATGTATCTACCCCCTAACCCCTAAACTCTGTCTTATGAAGTCAAGCATGAAGATAAGTGGTTTTGGGTTTCAAACATGGAAATTTCAAAAACCTTCCCAAAACTTCATTTTAGAGTGACTAAGAAGGATACATGATTCCCTTTTCATTTTCATGTTTTAAACTTGTTTAAATCTTGGTCAAACCTAGGATTTGACCAAGATACAAATGAGCACAAAAAAATAAAAAAATGAAAAACAAAAGCACATAGTCTTCTTATGTCATATCATAAGCATTCAAGTTGATAAACAAGGTCTAGATATATCCAAACCAGACAAATCATGTATGTACCCCCTGTCGATCTTATGAAGTCTAGCATGAAGAAAAGTCGTTTTGGGTTTCAAACATGGAAATTTCAAGAACATCCCAAAAGCTTCATTTTAGTGCGACTAAGAAGGATACAGGCTTAAGTACCTTTCCAGTTTCATGTTTTAAACTTGTTTAAATCTTGGTCAAATCTAGGACTTGACCAAGATTTAAATGGGCATAAAATAAAAAAATAGAAAAATGAAAAACCAAAGCGCACATATATAGTCTTGTTATGTCATATAGTTAGCATTAAAGTTGGTAAACAAGGTCTAGACATATTCAAACTAGACAAATCATGTATCTACCCCCTAACCCCTAAACTCTGTCTTATGAAGTCAAGCATGAAGATAAGTGGTTTTGGGTTTCAAACATGGAAATTTCAAAAACCCTCCAAAAACTTCATTTTAGGGTGACTAAGAAAGATACAGGCTTCCCTTTTCATTTTCACGTTCTATACTTGTTTAAATCTTGGCCAAACCTAGGATTTGACCAAGATTCAAATGTGCATCAAAATTCCAAAAAGATTCAGAAAAATGAAAAACCAAAGCACATAGTTTTCTTATGTCATATAGTAAACATTCAAGTTGATAAACAAGGTCTAGACATATTCAAACCAGGCAAATCATGTATCTAACCCCTATCGACCCTAAACTTCGTCTTATGAAGTCAAGCATGAAGAGAAGTGGTTTTTGGTTTCAAACATGGAAATTTCAAAAACCTCCCAAAAGCTTCATTTTAGAGCGACTAAGAAGGATCGATGCTTACCTTTTAACTTTCATGTTTTAAACTTATTTAAATCTTGGTCAAACCTAGGATTTGACCAAGATTCAAATGGGCATAAAAATTTGGACAAAAAATCTAAAGAATGAAAAACCAAAGCACATAGCCTTCTTAATTATGTCATATAGTAAACATTCAAGTAGATAAACAAGGTCTAAACATATTCAAACCAGAAAAATCATGTATATATCTACACCTAACCCTAAACTCTGTCTTATTAAGTCAATCATGAAGAGAATTGGTTTTGGGTTTCAAACATGGAAATTTCAAGAACGTCCCAAAAGCTTCATATATTTTAGAGTGACTAAGAAGGATCCTGGCTTACGTTTTCATTTTCATGTTTGAAAGAATCAAATAGGCATAAAATTCTAAAAAATAGAAAAATGAAAAACAAAAGCACATAGTCTTCTTATGTCTTATAGTAAGCATTCAAGTTGATAAACAAGGTTTAGACATATTCAAACCAGACAAATCATGTAACTACCCCCTAACCCTAAACTAGGTCTTATGAAGTCTAGCATGAAGAGAAGTCGTTTTGGGTTTCAAACGTTTAAAGCAAAAGCCCCATTTCAAAAATTTCAAACTTATTCAAATTTGAAAGACATACAAGTTATAGAACACATAGTGCATAAATGTTCACACATACTGCAATAGATGCTAACCCTATAGTTTGAGGCTATTGGATGAGGTCGAAAAAATTCTTGGATTAGAAATGGGGTTGTTCGAACCCCGTAGTTGGATTTTTTTGAACCTTGATATGTAGTACTGGGCAAAACCCTAGTTTAACCTATTTAATTATAGATTCGTAGGTCGATTTTTCTACCTTTTTATTATTACTATGCAGCACATGTGTGTTTGCCCGTTGAGTGAAACTCGGAGGAAGAGGGATCACTCGGAAGGAGAGAAGAAGGGAGAGAATTATGGTGTCTCCCCTTTTTCGGGTGATGACGTTGACTGTTGTGCAGGATTTGTCAGTGAGCAGGAGGAGCGAGCGAGCGAGCGAGTCGAGCGAGGCCGAGAATGAGAGAGATTTGTTTTTTTTGTGAAAGGGACAACCGAAGGATCCAGAAGGACCCACAGACTCCCAATACGCATCCTGATGCGTCTTCTCTTGACAAAGAAAATGGCTAGGAGTTTGCGTACCTATTGCACGTAACTTGTGCTCACTGAAGTGTGGGACCTCACGCATGGGCACCACATGTAAGTGACAGACCTGTTAGTGTAAAAACTCGGTTGATTATTATAGTGCATTAGAACAAAGTTTCCTATGGATTCAAGGGTAGGAAATCCAAGTTAACTCATTTACATGACATTATTTTTTCCATGAAGCAGAGTTAACACACCTATCAATTGGTACATTTTGGAGTGACTAAGAAGGAACCAGGCTTACTTATTCGTTTTCACGTGTAAAACTTGTCTAAATCTTGGTCAAACCAAATTGGCAGAAAATTCAAAAAAAAAAAAGAAAAATGAAAAACCAAAGCACATAGTCTTGTATGTCATATAGTAAGCATTAAAGTTGATAGAGTTAAATTCATGGGTAGTCATGGAACTTGTCCGGCAAAATCAATTTGGTCACTGTACAACCAGAATATGAATTTACGGTCACTGAATACGCATCCGAGATTCACACGCGGTCACCGCTCGCGACGTAGCGTCGTATTTGCTGATGTGGCACTAAGTGGATCCCACTGCCAGGTAACTTAACAGGGAGATAAGAATACCCTGCCTGAGGGAGGCAGGACGTTTTTGCAAAACTGCCATACCCTTCCTGGCTCTCTCCAGCGATTCCCTCTTCGCGATGCGCCCGAGCCGCCGACTGCTGCTGCCCCAGCCGATGCCGGTCGTCCCCGGCGCCGCCGCTCTCCGGCGAGGCTCCGCTTCAATCTCCTCCTCCGGTTCCCCTTCTTGTCGATGCTGCCCTGCACCTGCTTGAGCCCCCACGGCTAACCCTAGCCCTGCCTGGTTCTACAGGATATGCAAGACTGTTTCCTGATGCATGTATACAACTCAATCATCGCTGAAACCATTAGTAACGTTTGTCTTGTGTGTTGCCAACATCATCAGTTCTAGCTTCAGGCTAAGTATGAGAAAAACAAAGAC
Source organism: Lolium perenne (assembly GCF_019359855.2). NCBI lineage: Eukaryota > Viridiplantae > Streptophyta > Magnoliopsida > Poales > Poaceae > Lolium > Lolium perenne. Next base: position 194,524,897 of record NC_067246.2, on the reverse strand, counting down.
ATGGAGGACATACTACTCTTTAGCAGATGAGTAATCAACATGAAACATCCCGGTTCAAATCTGATATGTCTCAGCCGAACAAAATGAAGTTCTGAATACAGGAGGACCGATTTTTGCAGTGAACAACATTCACTGTATATGTATGTATGTGTCCGTCAGTTTGCCGGTGAAAACCAATACTCTGTAGGGCGTATGGAACCTGCAGTGAAACCCAAAAGATTAGAAAGAATAGTATAGTATGTGTCTTGTCTAAAGCATTCCCGATTCATCCGCTTAGAAGCTAGCTTATTATGTCAATGAGAATGAGATGCATTCAAAGACTCAGATCATTGTTGTTTCTCTTGTGTGTTGCCAACATCATCGGCACTAGCTTCAGGCTAATTATGAATAAAACATAGACATGGAGGCTGTACGCTTTAGCAGATGAATAGTAATAGACAGGAGACAGCATGGATTAGATCTGATTTCTATCATCCAAACAAAATGAAGCTCTGAATTAAGCACAAATCATTTATACAGCAAAATGTAAACAACATGCCTGTATGGGTCTGTCAGTTCACTGGACACTGAAGTAAAATAGGAACAAAAATAGACATAAAATCATATACAGAACTAGGTTTGATGCTAACTATACACTGATTTGCATCTAAATGGTACAAGCTACAGATCGATTTCCTCCTACCTATAAAGCATCCCGTGCTACAAAAAATCAGAGGCGAGGGGCATCTCAAGGCAGAGGAAGGAAGACGGACAAAACTTACCGCAAGAAGAAGTGAAAGGAATGGAGAATCCAACACGAATAGCCCCTCTCTCCACCGACAACTTCATGTCACTATCTGCAGTAAACAGTCAAAAGATTTGTGTTGCATCTGCAATTCAATCTTGTGCATTGTTGAGATTTTCTTGATGGTTTCATATCTGAAAACTGAAAAAGATAGTTTCGAAATGACCAAAAAATGTACATAATGGAAATAATGTGTGAATAATTAAGGAAATGCAGAAGATACTATGAACAAGAAGTATTTGTACTATGAAGATACAAAATGGCTCATATAATGGTCTCAAACAATACACCGCAAAACGCTGCTGGATACTAGAAGATATAATACTTCACCGCAAAAAGATGATATACTATTCTGAGATACTAGATCATTGGAATTGAGCCAAAACTGTGAGGTACTTAAAATAATAGTACTAATAACAACGTCTCAGTTATAATCACAAATCCAATAGCTGTTCTGCAGTAGAACTTCTACTGCAGCATATAAGATCCACCCAAGCAAATCACCCTCAGCTTTTTGAATTAGAACCAAGCTAAAATAGCATGAACAAGGTCGAGTAAAAATTATTATTACCACTTAACGAGTAATCTCCATGGTTTCAAGAACAAGCTTAATTAGGAAGCTACTGAGCTAAATTAGAAAACTGTAATCTCCGTGGTTTCAAGAAAATTTATTACAAGATGACATCGTCAGAATACACTAAATCATCTAACTACAGAGTTATATATGAGCAGAGTAACGAAGTTTAGATAAGGACCGCTAGAAAATAGCAGGTGGTTAATATAGCTTCTTAGAATGTCAGAGATGTCAATAGTTGATCCCTGCTTAATACATTTCTAGAAAATAATTGTAAATGTCTTGTTGAGAAACTACGAATGCTATTTTGCAACCAGATACTTTAACTCTACCCGCATTTGAAGAAAGTAAAGAGTGAGGCCAGTAAGTAGAATAATTTGGAAAAATCCCTCTATAATTACTAGGCTTTCCAGAATGCCACCTGTAAATCTAATACTGTGACTAGCTCTTCCGGAAAATAGTGCTGTATATTTTTACTGCATCGAAGATGAATAGGAAATATTGTCACCTGTAAATCTAGTACTGTGACTCGCCGATGCAGAAAACAGTCCATGTTATTACAGAAATGGATGAGCAACAGGATGAAGAAATGGATGCACAAGATGAACAGGAAATATTGTAATAGCAGTAGGCAAGCAAACAACTGATTTGCTATGTGTTGAAAAGCATTAGGAATATTGACGTATTGTTACTGACCTTTGACCAATTCACTAAACTGTAGTGCTCTTTATAAGAAACAACACAGGAGCATCTGGCACGACATTACCTCAAACACCCATTGTGCATCGAGTACCGGAAGCGGAAGGACGTCTACCACAATCATGAGGTGGTTAGGGGAGTCGTCGGTGTGGGTACTGAGTACGATCTCGTGGGAGCGGGCGGCGGCCACCAACTACGACGGGAGCCACGGGAAGGTCAGCGAGAGCAACTCCAGCGGGTGGGAGATGACGAGGTCGTAGAGCACCGGCGAGTTCTCCTTCCAGTTCAGGTTGAGGCGTAGCCTCTCTGGAGAGCGGCGGCGCCTGGGACGGCCGGCATCGGCCGGGGCGGCAGCTGTCAGTGGCTCACGCGCATCCCCTCTCGTTGGAGAGAGTCAGGGAAGGGGATGGCACTTTTGCAGAAACACCCGTCTCTAGCTAGATATTCTTATCTCCCTGCTAAGTTACCTGGCCGTGGGTCCCGCTCAGTGCCACGTCAGCAAATACTACTCTACGTCGTGAGCGGTGACCACGTGTGAGGCTCCAATGCGTATTCAGTGACTATAAATTCGTATTTCCGTTGTACAGTGACCAAAGTGATTTTGCTCGACAAGTTCCATGACTACTGATGAATTTAACTCAAGTTGATAAACAATTTCTAGACATATTCAAACCATACAAATCATGTATCTACCCCCTAACCCCTAACTATGTCTTATGAAGTCAAGCATGAAGAGAAGTGGTTTTGGGTTTCAAACATGGAAATTTCAAAAACCTCCAAAAAACTTTATTTTAGAGTGACTAAGAAGGATACATGCTTCCTTTTTCATTTTCATGTTTTAAATTTGTTTAAATCTTGGTCAAACCTTGGATTTGACCAAGATACAAATGGGCACAAAAAAATAAAAAAAATGAAAAACAAAAGCACATACTCTTCTTATGTCATATCGTAAGCATTCAAGTTGATAAACAAGGTCTAGATATATCCAAACCAGACAAATCATGTATGTACCCCCTGTCGATCTTATGAAGTCTAGCATGAAGAAAAGTCGTTTTTGGGTTTCAAACATGAAAATTTTAAGAACATCCCAAAAGCTTCATTTTAGAGCGACTAAGAAGGATCCAAGCTTACCTTTCCATTTTCATGTTTTAAATTGTTTAAATCTTGGTCAAATCTAGGACTTGACCAAGATTCAAATGGGCATAAAATAAAAAATAGAAAAATGAAAAACCAAAGCGCACATAGTCTTCTTATGTCATATATACAGTAAGCATTAAAGTTGGTAATTAAACAAGTCTAGACATATTCAAACTAGACAAATCATGTATCTACCCCCTAACCCCTAAACTCTGTCTTATGAAGTCAAGCATGAAAAGAAGTGGTTTTGGGTTTCAAACATGGAAATTTCAAAAACCTCCCAAAAACTTCATTTTAGGGTGACTAAGAAGGATACAGGCTTCCCTTTTCATTTTCATGTTCTATACTTGTTTAAATCTTGGTCAAACCTAGGATTTGATCAAGATTCAAATGTGCATCAAAATTTAAAAAAAAATTAAGAAAAATGAAAAACCAAAGCACATAGTTTTCTTATGTCATATAATAAGCATTAAAGTTGATAAACAAGGTCTAGACATATTCAAACAAGAAAAATCATGTATCTACCCCCTATCCCTAAACTTTGTCTTATGTAGTCAAGCATGAAGAGAAGTGGTTTTGGGTTTCAAATATGGAAATTTCAAAAACCTATCAAAAGCTGCATTTTAGAGTGACTAAGAAGGATCCATGCTTACCTTTTAATTTTCATATTTTAAACTTGTTTAAATCATTGTCAAACCTAGGATTTGACCAAGATTTAAATGGGCATAAAATTTAAAAAATCAGAAAAATGAAAAACAAAAGCACATAGTCTTCTTATGTCACATATATATAGTAAGCATTCAAAAGTTGATAAACAAAGTCTAGACATATTCAAATAAGACAAATCATGTATCTACCCCTAACCTTAAACTCTGTCTTATGAAGTCAAGCATGAAGAGAAGTGGTTTTTGTTTTCAAACATGGAAATTTAAAAAACCTCCCAAAAGCTTCATTTTAGAGTGACTAAGAAGGATCCAGCCTTACCTTTTCATTTTCATGTTTTAAACTTGTTTAAATCTTGGTCAAACCTAGGATTTGACCAATATTCAAATGGGCATAAAATAAATAAAATAAATAAAATAAAAAACCAAAGGACATAGTCTTCTTATGTCATATACTAGTAAACATTCAAGTTCATAAACAAGGTCTAGACATATTCAAACCAGACAAATCATGTACCCCCTAACCCTAAACTCTGTCTTAATTATATATGTAGTCAAGCATGAAGCAGAGAAGTGTGGTTTTGGGTTTTAAACATGGAAATTTCAAAAACCTCCCAAAAGCTTCATTTTAATTAGACTGACTGGTTAATTAAGAAGGATCCAGAATTAATTACCTTTTTCATTCTCATGTTTAAACTTGTTTAAACCTTGGTCGAACCTAGGATTTGACCAAGATTCAAATGGGCATAAAAATTTAGAAAAAATCGAAAGAATGAAAAACCAAATCACATAGCCTTTTTATGTCATATAGTAATTATTCAAATTGATAAACATGGTCTAGACATATTCAAACCAGAAAAATCATGTATCTACCCCTAACCCTAAACTCTGTCTTATGAAGTCAAGCATGAACATAAGTGGTTTTGGGTTTCAAACATGGTAAATTCAAGAACCTCCCAAAAGCTTCATTTTAGAGTTTCTAAGAGAAGGATCCAGACTTACCTTTTCATTTTCACATGTTAAACTTGTTTAAATCTTGCTCAAACCTAGGTTTTACCAAGATTCAAATGGGCATAGAAATCAAAAAATGAAATACCAATGCACATAGTCCTCTTATGTCATATAGTAAGCATTCAAGTTCATAAACAAGGTCTAGACATATTCAAACCAGACAAATCATGTATCTACCCCCTATCGACCCTAAACTTCGTCTTATGAAGTCAAGGATGAAGAGAAGTGGTTTTGCGTTTCAAACATGGAAATTTCAAAAACCTCCCAAAAGCTTCATTTTAGAGCGACTAAAGGATCGCTGCTTATCTTTTCATTTTCGTGTTTTAAACTTATTTAAATCTTGGTCAAACCTAGGATTTGACCAAGATTCAAATGGGCATAAAAATTCAGACATAAAATCTAAAGAATGAAAAACCAAAGCACATAGCCTTCTTAATTATGTCATATAGTAAACATTCAAGTTGATAAACAAGGTCTAGACATATTCAAACCAGAAAAATCATGTATCTACGTACCCCTAACCCTAAACTCTGTCTTATAAAGTCAAGCATGAAGAAAAGTGGTTTTGGGTTTCAAACATGCATGGAAATTTCAAGAACCTCCCAAAAGCTTCATTTTAGAGTGACTACGAAGGATCCATGCTTACACCTTTTCATTTTCATGTTTTAAACTTGTTTAAATCCTGGTCAAACCTGGGATTTGACCAAGATTCAAATGGGCATAAAATTCAAAAAAAATAGATAAATGAAAAACCAAAGCACATAGTCTTCTTATGTCATATAGTAAGCATTCAAGTTGATAAACAAGGTCTAGACACATTGAAACCAGACAAATCATGTATCTACCCCTATCCCTAAACTATGTCTTATGAAGTCTAGCATGAAAAGAAGTGGTTTTGGGTTTCAAACATGAAAATTTGAAAAACCTCCCAAAAGCTTCATTTTGGATTGACTAATGAGGATCCAGGCTTACTTTTTCATTTTCATGTTTTAATCTTGTTTAAATCTAGGTCAAACCTAGGATTTGAGCAAGATTCAAATGGACATAAAAAATCAACTATTTACAACAGCACACAAAGTAAACATGAAATTACATCTAAATCCCTAACTTTTACATGGAGGACCCCAGGCTGAAAGCAAGAAATGCGATCGGGTCTTGAATCTTGATGCGTCTTCTCTTGACAAAGAAGATCGATGGGAGTTTGCCTACGTACAACACGTCACTTGTGCTCACTGAAGTGTGGGACCTGACGCATGGGCAACACACGTAAGTGACATGGATTCAAGGGTAGGGAAGCCAAGAGAAAAAAACGAGAATTTGGACAAAAATAACCCAATCTTGCTAGTATGTCGAAAGTTTGTTTTTCCCAATCTTTTTGACTTTGGGTTATTTCTGTCTATTTTGCCGAAAAAACGAGGACATAGACTGGAGACGAGTTGAGGATTTCTGGTGTCAGACTGGAAACAGTGATGCATCTAGCTTCAGAGTACGTCAGATTAAAACTTCCTGAGCAACACTAGTCTGACGTAAGTACAGTGTATACAGACAAGACAGGGACCCGACATTGGTACCCACGTCCCTCTGCGCCCCTTTAAAGAAATCATACTCCGTACTAGAATCTTGAATCGTAGGAATTAGTCTGACACGATTTCTGATTGTTTAATTCATAGGATTGCAATTTTCAGAATTCATTGACAATACATTTTTATATAAAAACAAAAAAACCTTCATTGTGTAACCGTATGTTATTATTTCTTTTGGTTTTCACACGTAATCAAACTTTGTTGGATCCAAATACCGTTGTTTCTCAATCCTATATATTTGGAGATGATCGTCACTCTCTAATCATACAATTTTCATATTCCCGCACTTTGAAAATCTTGCGAATAATCAAAGCAGCCAAAATTTATGGTGTGTATTGTATATATTTATGGCATGCTTAGTTTCATCGAATATTGTATGGTTGCATCGTGGGGAAACCACGTGAATTTAGATTAATTGTTGCATGTTTGTTTGTGGTGTGACCAACTGCTTTTGCAACGAAACACCCCCCCCCCCCCCACCATGCACACATTGTTTGGGTCGCATGCATGATGTGTACAAAATGTTAAAATAGAAATAATGTAGGAATTGAATATGATTGCATGTTGAATTAATCCTATATGAAAGAAATCACACAAATTTGAATTGCATGTTCTTTGGTTGTAGTGCGACACAAAAAACACGTGAATTAGTATGAATTATCATGTATTCAAAAATCAAAGGAGCCACTGAGATTTGAATCCCACAAAATTTCTATGAATTTTCTTCGAACCAAACAAGCCCAACAAGATTCCTAAGGAATATAATACAACGAATCAAACGGCTTCCCGTTGTTGGAATATTTCCTTAGGGCATCAATCCTATAGAAACTATATGATCCAGTTTCAGCGACAATCTGGTCGGTGTAGGCTCGAGGAGGCCAATTGTATATATATGTTTGGACCCGGTTGGTTGAGTGATCATGCTCGTGACATCCAGCCTGAAAGGTAAAATTCGGGCAAGGCCAGCGTGACGCCACAATACTTTTGAAATATTCAAAAGCGCGTAATATTTGTGAAATTTTAATAATTGCTACTACTCAAGATCCCTACCTCTACCAAGGTTTCCCGAGTTCATCCACCTCGACGGGTTCCTTGCCACTTTCGACCATGTTGTGGGCCTCATTTCGGGTTCCCGTACCACGACCAGTCCTTTTCCCGAACCCGATGCCATAATATTTGTTTGAAAAAAATTCAAGACCGCACAATATTTGTTGAAATAAATGAATAAGAATTTTTAAATAGCTAAATAAAAGAAGTATGAATTTTGAAAAATCTATTTTTTCTAAAACATTAATTGGAGCATTGACATGTTGAACCCACTTGTCGATTTTGCTATCAACATGACTAACTAGCTGATTAGATAACCAAGTGGTGAAATTTGCAACATATTAGACCACCACATGGTGGAAACTGCAAAAAAACTGTCCAAGTGGTGGTTTGTGCAACATATAGAGCAGTACAGTATATGGTAGTACAAGATGAATGTGCACTACCGTGGGCCCGTGGTAATATATCATGATGATGGCAAAGGATCTTTTCTCTGCTAAAACTGTCCATAGCTGATTTGATGAGACAAAATACAGCTCCACGGCGTGCAAGGACAGCTATACAATACATTAGCTTCTTCTCGGGTCACACGCCTTCACGACAGGTGCAGTAAGTGCAGCAGAGACCAGAGAGAGAAGTCACGCCTGTAGTACTCGTATATTGATTTCAATTCAAATTGTTTTTTTGCCTGCCTCTCCGTCTTCTTCATCTCCATCTTCTCTGGCGACCCCACCTACACCAGTAGCCCCTGCACCACCGCCGCCATGCCTTTTTCGGATCATCTCGAGCCACCTGTTTGATGGTACTAGTAGGAGTTGTGGACTTTTATCCATATCGCTCTACCAGCTGCCGCTCACACTGTCCTCCAATACCTCATACCCAAACGCCAGCGTCCCACTCCCACACCCCCACACCCACTTGACCGCATCCTTCCAATGGCGAGTTCGATCAATGAGAGTGGCAGTTCTTGGGTGTTTCCTGATGGCCCCCTTGAAGAAATCGCATCCCGATGCGATGTCATCACCGTCGCGAGCCTCGTCGGTTCATGCAAGTTTTATCATGATTCAGCAACACAAAGTGTAGCTCTGCCTGCATCTCAGCCGTTTGGCATGCCCTGTGTTCTTCATACTCACCAAACTGAGGTACCGCCCGCGCACAATCCCTTCTCCCGCGTCCACAAGTTCAAGCAGCAGGGTGCGCAGAAGGACAAGCAGCATGATGCAAAAGAGCGCAAGGGTACCTTGTGCCAACTGACGCCGCTGGACAGGATCTCTTCCGATGCCGTGATTCCAGATGGTGGTACGGGCATGTGGGCAGGCGCGAATGGAGATTGGATCGCCCTTCTTGGCTTCCCCTGGAATTGGGAGCTTGTCAATGTGTACACTGGTCGCCGGATTCCTCTACCACCAATACGTGAGTTTAAATCCACCCCGGATAAACTTGTGTTCGAGTCTAATGATCAACATCTTCAACTGCTGAAGATAGCTATTTGCCGAGTTCCAACAGCTGCTTCAAATTATACTAGTTTCTCTGTTCTTGCCATCTTCAACGCGGCAATTGCAGTCCTTCACTGTGCTTCTAGCACATGGACAGTTCTTGACAACCAGTTCTTAGCGTTCGGCTACTCCGATGCAATCATCCACAAGGGTATTGTATTTGCTGTAACTCAGACAGGCGAAGTTTATGCATGGAATCAACTTTCTTGGGGTAATTTTTCTCATCTCATATGATGTGTTTTCGCTATTACCTGCTAGTTTCAGATTTAGCTTTAGCCTTTTTCTTTTTGTTGTGCAGTTTTCGTGTCATGCCTGTACCTTTCCCCCTCTATATTCAATCAAAATCAGCAGCGATATGCCTTTGAGTCAAAATAAAGTACTCCCTCAGATCCAAATCAAATTGACTCAGCTTTGTCTAGCGAGTGCATCTAGCTAGACAAACTTGAGTCAATTAATTTGTGCATATCTAGCTAGATACATCCAGTTGAGTCAATTAATTTGGATCGGAGGCAGTATTTTAGCTAGTATCATTATTCATGTATGTAATGAACTAATCAAGTTTTGCTGAACTGACTTCAAGGTGTGCTTTCCTTTGCAAGGTCCTTTGTTGATCAGCACGGCACCTATTCCGCCAGAACTTGATGAACAAGGTCGGTACAATCTTGGCTCCTGGTGGTTAGCACGATCTCCTGATGGTTCTAGACTTTTTCTGGTCCATACCTGGGGCGTTACTGACGGGCGGGATTATGCTGGTCTGGTTCGGATTTTACCTACTGCTGCTACCTCTGAGGGTCGTCATGGTCGCACTATTAGCGGGTATGGTAAGGGTTTACTTGGCTGCGAGGTGTACAACATGGACACCAGTCAGTTGATGCCACCGAGGCCATGGAGGAGGATTATTTCCCTTGGATCATATTCTCTCTTCCTTGGAGTGAACTATCCGATTATCATTCCAGTAGAAGACGGGGCAGAACATGACCGTCCAAATATGGCGAGAAGCAACTCTGTTTACACATCGCACCATGCAGTAGGCCTTGCATATCCTCCTTCTCCAGAAATTTGCCGCTTCAGTTTGAATTCTGAAGACTGTACTGTTGGTTTCCAAACCAACATTAGATGGACATGGCGGCAGGTTCCGATGTGGTTCATCCCAAGCTTCGCCAATGCCCGGCAATGGAACCTGCCTTCGCGTCACAGGTCCAGAAAGAAGGGCTGATGTACTTTATGTAATACTCGTGTTGTAATGCAAGATTTGTATCTGTTGAACTATTTCATTTGCTTGTTTATCTCTACCTAGGCTACACCCTTTCCGCAGTTGTGTTGTACTATCTGTTGAACTATTTCCTTTGCCTGTTATCTCTACCTAGGCTACTCCTCCGTAGTTTTTAAATTGATGTAATGCTCCTACAATGCAGGCCACACTGGGCGTGTGGCCTGTAATGTTATCAAACACCTTTTGTACTCGTTCTAGTAAGCATTTCACACGATAGCTCACATAATTAAAGTACTCCTACAACGTATTAGTTGAAAGATATCTCTCATAATTAAGTACAACTCTTTGAGCTTATCCGAAACATAAATGACTATTTTAGAAATATATACTCTCGTCACAAGATTATATTAAAAACAATGGTACGTAGTTCTATTATAAAAAGAAAGTGTGAATAGTAGAATGATGTAGAAGTGTTTTTTGAGGTCTGTGCATAGCTAGTGTTCATGGTGCAAAAGAACTTAGACTAGTTACAATGGGAAGTATCATAGACTAGTATCATACATACTCCCTCCGTCCTCAAATAAGTGGACATCTAGCCTCAAACTTTGTCTATGAAAAAGTGTACTTCTATGTTCCCAATGCACTTTAAATTAGCAAAAGTTATTTCTCTCTCATCGCATGGAAATCAAACCCAATAATATTCAACACATGTTATCTTAATTTTGTACATGCAATTAGCCTATAGGAGATGAAATAATTAAAGAGGAGGGAGATGTTGGTTGCATCTTCCCAATGCAATTTTCTCTCTTTTTACTAATTTACCTTGAAAATCCCGCACGTCCACTTATTTGTGGACGGAGGGAGTATGATACTAGTTTATGATACAACACCTACAATGCATAGTATCATGAATTAGTATCATAATTCCATTCTATTTAATGTTTTGTAGAATCTCAATGCAAATATGTGTACATGATGTGTTTGCCACTAAAATTTCTAGTTTTACATGCTATGATACCGTATCTACCTATGATACTAATTTCACCTCTCTCATCATTAATTGATCTGCCACATAAGATTTATACCTACATGACATGCATGATACTACTACTACCTATGATACTCCCATTGTGGCTAGTCTTAGTTGAAGCAAAACCGAGCCGTGGCCCGCCCAACCTAGAAAAATTAAGCCTATGTTATTTGTAAAATTCAGCGTAATATTAGCTCATTTTACTTTCTCTCAGCTTGTTGTCCCTCCAACCTTTCTTGTCAAGCTCCACCGCTATGCAAAAGGCTAAGAGCATCCACTATGTTGTCTACAAGACCTATCTACAAGGAAAAAGTAGTTGATAAGGTTGTAGTGGAGGTTATCCACAAGTAATATTTCCTTGGGCTCCATGATTCGTAGGAATAGGAAAAAACATATGATTAATATGGCATGCCTAGTCGAATCCTGTAGGAAGATGAGTTCTCTTTGATTATGTCAAAGGAATTATCAATGAGATATGACCTCATGTTTATTTTCTATAGGATTATTTCCTATAGGATATGTTCCCATGAATCAAACAACTAGCTGGTGTAGGAAAAAATCCCGTAGAATCAAACAACTAGCAATCAAAAATAATTTATCTCTCATTCCTCTGTCGTGCATGTGGGTACACCAATAGCATATACATGTTGGTCCCATCTTAATGCTAAGGTTCAGTTCATCATACATAGTGGAAAACTTCACAAGATAAATGGGACCCAATTTATGGCGAAAGTTAATATTATTACTATATATATACACACATATATAGGTGATTCCCCGAGGGAATCCACTATGTTGTTCAGAAGGAAAAAGTAGTCCATAAGGTTGTCTATTATACATAATGGATGTGTTCCACAAGAAAAATTTCTTATGGGTGACCTACAAGCTTGTTGGTTGTCCACAAACAAAAGAAAATAATTTCTCTCTCCTTCCTCATACTATTAAGATGCTAAGGTTCACTTTCTCATACTATGTGGGTCCCATCTTAATGGTAAGGTTCACATCTCATACTACGTGGGTCCCATCTTAATTAATGTTAAGGTTCATATCTCATACTTCCAGTAAATCATGCATATTTCGATTTATATTTTGGTGAAGTTTCATTCGATTTGAATTATAGGTTTGTGAGCAAATATATATTTAGTTTGAACTAGTACTCGAGTACGTAAGAAGCTATTTAATCACAAGCTTCATAGATTTTAAAACAAGGCATCTACATATTACTGGATTTTTTCAAAATTTTCTGAATAGTTTTTCCTTTTTAGCTTCGAAATAAGAGATAGTTTGGACGTTGGATCTCAAATGGATGGTAGATGGTGGCACATAGTCACAATGTATCTTGGAAGCATCAAGTCACTGAAGCTCTGTCTGGTTTCCAAACCAAGCTAAGAAAGGCATTGAAAATGAAGTTCTACTCTAAAACATCTCTCATTCCATTTTGGTGCTTGCGCAGTTGCATGCTGCCCACGTGTTAAGGTACGTGTCTCTGGCATGTAGAGAACTACGATTATTGGTGAAAAATATATCGAAATGGAAACTGTAAAAAAGAAACCTCTCTGGTCAACCTGATGTGACGAGACATCACTGCATCAAACGTCGTCGCAAATTTATAGATGGGTGGCATGCTAGTATACCAACAGTCAAATCGGCGCCCAGTCGCAGCAGCAGCCTAGAGTACTACCTAGTTTATGCCCCTTGCATGTCTATCATCTTCTTCTTCACCCTCCCAGAATCACGCGCACGCGCAGTATCTCGATCCCCACCACGCCACATCGTTCCTTCCATAGCGCTCGCCCTCTCCTCCGAAATCCCCAAGCGCGGTTGCATCCGCCATCTACCTAACACTACTAGGAAAAGGCCTAGCCGTAAGGTTGACTTCAGTGGCGCACCATGATGGCCGTGCGCCACTACTACTTAGCAGTGGCGCACCACAAAATGGTGGGCCACTGTTACAAATGTAGTAGTGGCGCACCTTGTTTGTGGTGCGCCATTACTAATTCCTGGCAGGAGGCCAGTTCCTACCCAAAACTAATAGTGGCGCACGTCTCCATGGTGCGGCACTGCTACTTTGCTTACTTATGGCGCATGGCGTAGTGGTGCGCCACTGCTAGGAGGTGGCCAGGGCCCTTTAGAGATGAGGGCTTTAGCAATGGCGCACCGCCGTGGTGCGCCACTACTAGCTATGGCGCACCGCCGACATGGTGCGCCACTGCTAAGTTGGGCAGGGGCGTGGGTTGCAGGTACCTGGTGACCAGTGGCGCACCACTTAGCAGTGCGCCATTGCTATGTCACCCTAGCAGTGGCGCACGGCTAGGTGGTGCGCCACTGCTAACCTGGGACCATTTCCTGCTTTTCACCCTCCACTCACATGTGCCACCCACTTTCCCCAAACACTCTTCCACCACCACCTCCCACCAAATCTAGATCTGGTCATGTTGCCCCTCCTTCCCACCTCATTTTCACCTCTTCATTCACCAAAATTAAGTCTGTAAACTTAATTTTCTTCATAGGTAAGTAATGGTGAAGCTTTCTTAGCTCAATACCCTACTCAATCTCAACTTTTTACCTCATCCAACACTCTAGGTCTCGCCGTATCGGTAACTTTGTTGGTTTTATGCTTTGTGTGTGACCGGTTCCGATCGTCTTGCACACACACGTGTGTGTGCACATATGTTATGCGAAGCTCATGTGTTGTGCGCATGCGCGAAAAGCGTCTCACGTGCATGTGTGTTGTATACGAAGCCTCCACGTACATGTGTTGTATATGCAAAGCCTCCGATCCACACATGTGTTGCATGTGTTTGTTTGCAGGGATTTGAAATGCGATGGAGTTGCCAATATTTTGCCGAAACGTTGATTCATTTCCGTTTCGGCGAATAGTGGGCATACTACGCATATACATATGTCCTATTTTTAGGGAAGGTCATGCCAAAATTTTCTTTTGGTATGCTAAGATATCCATTTTCTCTATACCCGCAGGCGACCATGGTCCGCATGATGAACGAAGGCGTTGTGGCTAGGTTTTTGAAAGCCGCGACAGCCGAGATGATTAGAAATAACCAAAAGGAGATAAGATGTCCATGTCGAAGATGTAAGCTGACGAGCCTTATGGACCCTAAAGCCGATATGGTGCGGGACCACCTTCTCATGCGTGGTTTCATGGATGGCTATCGGTGGGAAGGCGACAAAGATGATTATGAATTTGTCCATGGGATTTCAACAAGAAATAAGGAAGGAGGTGATCAGGATGTAGAAGATCTCGGGCATGATCAGGATGTAAAAGATCCCGGAGATGATCATGATCACAATGTAGGAGATCCTGGACCTGATGATGAGGAAGATCAAGATGGAGGTCATCATGATGATCATGAAGATGAAGACGATGGACCATCGTCGATGGACTGGGTGCAGGACCCTTATCTTCAAGAGCTGCTTCTCAAGCAGACGAGTAACGCAAGAGCTGCCGCCCGAGAGAAAGCCAAGATGGATCAACTGGAGGTAGACACGGTTACTCCATTGTATGAAGGATGCAGGCCGGAGGATACCCGCCTGAAAGTAACGCTCATGGCTCTGGAGATGAAGGTAAAGCACAAAATGACAGACACATCCTTCAACGACAACATGTCATTCTGGCAGGAACGTCTTCCCAAAGGTAACACGTGTCCGACTAGTATCAAGGAGGCCAAGAAAATCGTGTGTCCTTTGGATTTACCGCATGTGAAATATCATGTGTGCTTGAACGATTGCATCATTTATCGGAACGAGCACGCGGAGTGTACCATATGTCCGGTGTGCGGCGTCAGTCGGTACAAGAAGGGGAAGAAAGCTCCTCGGAAGGTGGTGTGGTACTTTCCGATCACTCCTCGTCTACAGCGGTATTTTGCGGATCCTAAGCAAGCAAAGCTAATGCGCTGGCACGTGGAGATGAGGAAGGTAGAAGATGACGCAGATGATCCGGACAAAAAGAAAAAGGACAGGATGTTGAGACACCCTTTGGATGCTAGCCAGTGGAATGCGTTGAACCTCGAGTACCCAGAATTTGGGGACGATCCTAGGAACATAAGGCTGGGCGTGAGCACCAATGGAGTCAATCCGTTTGGCAGCCAGAGCAGCACGCATAGCACCTGGCCCGTGTTTGTGTGGATGTACAACCTCCCCCCTGGTTGTGCATGAAGAGGAAGTAAATTCAAATGAGTATGCTAATTGAAGGGCCGAAACAACGAGGGAACAACATCAATCTGTATATGGGGCTTCTGAAAGAGGAGCTAGCCACGCTATGGGACACGCCTGCCAATACGTGGGACGCCGCCGCGGAAGAATATTTCCCTATGAGAGCCGCACTGCTCACGACGGTGCACGACTTTCTCGGTTACGGATATGTCGCGGGGCAGGTGGTCCACGGATTCAATGCATGCGTCAGGTGCATGGACGACACAACGTACCGCCAGCTAGATAGAGATCCCGGGTCCTCGAAAACGGTGTTCATGGGACATCGAAGGTGGCTTCGCGAGGACGACGCATGGAGGAAACGCAAGGATCTGTTCGATGGTCAAGACGAACCCCGAAGACGGCCACGTACGAGAAGCGGCGAGCAAATAGACGAGCTATTGAAAAATTGGAAAGAGTGCCCACCGCCGGGAAAGAAGCGAAAGGCGCCGGAGCCGCTGCTTAAGGTATGGAAGACGAGGTCTGTTTTCTGGGACTTGCCGTACTGGAAGATCCTCCGTGTGCCTCACAGCCTTGATGTCATGCACATCACGAAGAACGTGTGCGAGAGTCTGCTTGGTACCCTCCTCAACATGCCAGAGAAGACCAAAGATGGGCCGAAAGCAAGGTACGACTTGCAATCAATTGGGATCAGGGAGGAGCATCACGCGGGACGCCCTAATGATGATGATGATGATGACGATGACGATGATGAGGCGGAGGACACGCAAAGTCGTCGCAAGGGCAAAAATGCCAAAAAGATTGAATATTACTGCCCCCCGCTTGCTTCACTCTAAGTCAGAAGGAGATCGAGCAGTTTTTCGACTGTCTCCTAGGAGTAAAACTTCCCTACGGTTACGCGGGGAAGATAAGAAGGTACCTAGACAAAGCGAAGCAGAGGTTCAGCGGGATGAAGTCTCACGACTGTCACGTGCTGATGACGCAGATACTTCCGGTTGCAATCCGTGGGATCATGGACGCGCACGTCCGTGAAATGCTTTTTGGCCTATGCAACTTTTTCGACGTCATCTCTCGGAAGTCTGTTGGCGTGAGGCAACTTAGAAGGCTACAGGAAGAGATAGTGGTGATACTGTGCGAGCTTGAGATGTACTTCCCACCCGCATTCTTCGACGTTATGGTGCATCTGCTGGTACATATCGTGGAGGATATCATCCAACTGGGGCCAACGTTCCTGCACAGCATGATGCCGTTCGAAAGGATGAATGGTGTCATCAAAGGGTACGTTCACAACAGGGCACGTCCAGACGGAAGCATAGCCAAGGGCTTTCTGACCGAAGAGTGCATCTCCTTCTGCACGAGTTATCTAGAAATCGAGAACCCCGTTGGCCTGCCCGTAAACAGGCATCTCGGGAAGCTCGCTGGATGGGGTCACCGCAACGGTAGCCGCGAAATGCATGTCAACTTCAAGGGTCGAATCGCCGACTTTGAAAGAGAAAACCTAGTCGCGCTACAACACATAGACGTGGTCGATCCTTGGGTGGTAGAGCACAAAACCTTCATCGCAAAGACGTACAGTGATCAGGGCCAACAGAGGACGGACGGAGATATAATCAAAGAGCACAACTCAACCTTCACGCAGTGGTTCAAGGACAAGATGCTGACGTACCCTATAGACGAGGATTCTTCTGCGGAAGAAAAACTCATATTCGCCTTGTCACAGGGCGCCGAACACAACCTGATGACATTTCAGGCGTACGATATCAACGGCTACACATTCTACACCGAGGAAAAGGACATGAAGAGCAATTATCAGAACTCCGGGGTAACGATGGAGTCCTACACCAGTGACGTCAAGCAGAGATACTACGAAAAGATCGAGGAGATCTCGGAGCTGAGCTACGCCGGAGAGAATGTGCCGATGTTCCGTGTCAGGTGGGCGAAGAACATCATAAAAGAAGACCGACATTTCACCACCATGGTTATACCCGAAGCCAAATCCAAGACAGCGGGTGCAAAGGTCACCGCGAAATATGAGCCATGGGTACTAGCTTCCCAAGTGGACCAATGCTTCTTCATTACCGACCCGCAAAAGCCCAGCCGTGTTGTCATGAGGAGAGGCAAAAGGAGCATCATCGGAATGGATGGAGCCGCCAACGAGCTAGACTTTGACCAGTACGGCGATCCGAAGATGGAAGATGACGACGACGATGATGAAGAACCATACACAACAAGAAGAAGCAGGACCACCCTACTTAAAGGCCGTCCATTCAAGAGAAGAAGTCTAGGAGTTCCGGGGCTAAATTATTCAACCGCGAGAAAGAAGGGCAAGAAGATTGTGAAAAGATAATTATGTATCATTTTCTTGTATGAATAATGGATGTCATATTGTTAATCTACACATTGTACCGATCAAAATAGACATATAATTTATATTTTTGGATATTTTCTAGATTCTATAGTATTTTAAATATTCTACATAATTCTAATTATTTATGCCTTTTATTTTGGTGTATTATGCTATTTTGGATGTTTATGATAGTGTTAAATCAATTTAAAAAGAAAAGGAAAAAAATGGGGCCGCCAGGGTTCGAACCTGGGTGGCAGGGTTTGGCACAAACCAACCAGGGATAGAGCCAGTGCGTTACGTTTCGGGATATGTCAAATCCCCACGCGATTTTCTTTTGACCTAAACCTAAAGAGGCAGTGGCGCACCCCGAGAGGTGCGCTATTGCTAAGCCTCATAGTGGCGCACCCTTAGAGGTGCGCTATTGCTAAGTGTGTCTGGGGACTTAGAGAAATCCCTGCCCTCTTCTTCTGCCCATCCCCATTCACCATTCCCCAATCCTCTCCGACGCCGGCGGCCCTCGATCTGCCTCGCGACGCTGCCTCCGCCCCGTCCCATCGGCGCCCCCTGAGCAACGCCACCTCCCACCAGCGGCCGCCACCCCTCCCCTGAGTAGGCGCCACCTCTCACGCGAGCGACCGTCACGCAGGTACGTCCCCCCTCGATTCACCTCCCCGCCGGCGGTCACCTCCCCCCTCGATTCTCATCCGCTTTGCCGCCACGCAGATCCTCTGCCTCGAGCCCTCACCGCCACGCCCCCGCAGTACTCGCCGCGCCCGAAGCAGGAGCAGCACGCCGCCACGCCCTCGACGCCACGCTGCGGAGCAGGATCATGAGGAGCAGTCCGCCACGCCCTCCTCGCCACCTGCTCGCCCTCCTCGCCACCTGCTCGCCCTCCTGCGCACAGGCTCTTCGGTAATCACCACCCTTCCCCTCCTCCTCCTCCTCCGATTTGTGTGTTCACTGCGACACGATCACCCGTAGCTTGTCATGTGCCGATTTGAGATGCATTGCTTAGCTGCTTGGGTGAATTGTGATTTAGTTGGGGACAAATTATTAAGTCATGAAGGCACTGTCTGGTATCAGTTCGACCAAATGCTTCAGCGTTTGTTTCCCCCTTTCTCCAATTCTCTGATTTGACAGCATTCATAAAAATCATAATCTGGTTACATGCCGGAGTAGTTCCTCCTGGGCATTCATAAAACTAACTGCTTTATTAGCTATTGAGGTAGATATTTTTATAGTGGTTTGAAAATTTGGAAATGTTCTCTGTTGAAATGGAAATTTGGAAATGTTCTCTCTTGACAGTAGGTTTAGTGGTTTGAAAATTTGGCTGATCCAAGAACTTCATGGTAAATATGTAGTGCTTGCTAGTGCTTGCTAGTGCTTCATGGTGCTTGCTAGGTGTTGCTGCTGCTGGTGCTTGCTAGTTGCTAGGTTGATTGCTGATGCTGCTAGGTTGTTAGTTGCTAGGTTGATTGCTAGGTTTAGGAAATTTAGGTTGATTGCTGCTGCTAGGTTGTTAGTTGCTAGGTTGATTGTTGCTGCTGCTAGGTTTAGGAAATTTAGGTTTAGGTGGCAGTAGCTTATAGCTTGCTTGCTGCTGCTATGTGCTTACAATTTAGGTTTAGGAAATTTTTTTGTACTGTATGTGTTAGAGTTCATAGGAATGCAGCTAGTTCTTGGACTCTTGGTACTGTAGCAAGAAAGGAAGGGGGGAAATCATGGAAAATATCATGGAAAAGCTGTTTTTGTTCCAACTGTCCATACTGTGTGACTTTACCATGCAACCAATGCCTCACACACACTAATTAGCAGTATACTGGTTCATTCTCTGGTTTAGTTCATACACACTAATTTAGTTCTAACTGTTGATGCTCACAGTGTTCATTTTGATGTTTACAGCACTAGTTGTAGCAGCACCTGACCGCCAGGCGCACCTTGGAGCAGCAGCTGGAGAAGCACGCCGTGCCGCCCTCGACCGCTGACGCTGCCACAGAGGACCGCCGCCGCACTTGCAGACAGGTAGCCCCGATGCCCCTCCTCCTCCTCTAGTGATGTTGCTTGCTGGTGCTACCTAGGCTGCTGCTAGGTAGCTCTTTTATTTATAGAGGTGAGGTGCTGCTAGGTGCATGTGCTAGGTAGCTCTTTATTTTTAGAGTTCAAAGCTTACTGACTTTTTTTATTTTGAACATTTGCAAGGCTGAGACTTGGAGCAGGAGCAGGAGAAGCACGCCGCGCCGCCCTTGACTGCTAACGCCGCTGCAGAAGACCTCACCTCTCGACCCGGAGCAACACCTCACCTCTCGGCGACTTCCCGCGACTCACGGTGAGCAACTCCTCACCTCTCCTGCTTGCTGGTGCTATCTTCTAGTGCTGCTGGTGCTTGCTGCTGGTGCTTGCTTGATGCTGGTGCTTGCTGGTGTGCTGCTGGCTGGCTGGTGCTGCTGGCTGGTGTGCTGCTGGCTGGTGCTGCTGGCTGATGTTGCTGCTGCTGGCTGGTGTTGCTGCTAGCTGTTGCTGGTGCTGCTAGCTGCTGCTGCTGTGATGTGATTCCCCTGTCGTGCACCTATGGTGTATTTTTGTGTCATATTCTTGTGCAGGGATCGACAGAGTTGCCCATTATCGCCGAAATGTTGATTCATTTCCGTTTCGGCGAAAATGGGGCACTCATATGTCCATAAATTAGCATAGGTCATGCCCAATTTTTCCGTGAAATCTTGCGCTAATTTTATGCATTTTTTCCTACTTAGTTCGAACATGGCCAACAACGAAGAGGCCGGCGGCAGCGGCAGCAAGCCGTTCTGGATGCTAACCGATGAAATGGAGGTGATGGAGTCACAACCTCGCCGCGACGACGGCGAGGATGATGGCACCGATCCAGAGTACCGAGCGGATGATGCCGCCGAGGATGACACCACTGATGGTGCCGGCGAGGATGACACCACGGATGGTGCCGGCGAGGATGACACCGGCGCACCGAAGAAGCTACGGAGGGAGCGTCGCCCGAATGTGCTCAGCACCGTGAAGCAGGCATTCACCGAAGTGAACGCCAGTGGGCATCCAACGGCCCCCCCTGATTTAGTCATAGGGTACGCAGCCCAACTCGGGTGCATCCTCCGGAGCACGGTCTCGATCAACACCGAGAACCTCAGGCATCCTGACCGAGCGAATTTGCGCACCCTCCTCTTCAAGAAGCTGCACGAACGATACGAGTTCCCGGTGGACTGCTCAGAAAAGCGTCTCATGCGAAACAAAGTGCACAATGCCGCCCTCACGAAGATGAGCACCGCCCTCGCTAGTTGGAGGAACCGAGTGAAGAAAATGATTAATAGTGGTGAGAGTTACGAGAAGATCAAGGAGTCAAATCCCTCGATCACCGAGCAAGACTACGCTGATTTCAAGATCAAGTGCGAGAGCGAGTCAACGTCGGATTCTAGTCAGTGGGGGAAGGACATGCGAAAACTGAACTTAGGCACCCACAAACTTGGTCCTGGCGGTTTTAGGGTGGCGCAACCGAAATGGGACGCCACGGATGAGGAGCGTGTGAAGAACGGCCTCGAGCCCCTCTTCCCGCAATACAAAAACAAGCAAACCAGGAACTTTCTCCTGGCCCGGTACCGTATTGACCCGGAAACAAAGGAGCTCACCACCACTCCGGATGTGAAGCAGTTTGAGGCTCTTCTGGTAAGGAATGCACCCGCTTAATTAGCTCCTTTATGGTTGCATTCTTATTGATGAATCCAAATTTCTAAATGGTTCATGCATGTTCCTCCCGTAGGCTAAGGAGGTTGCTGCGAAAAGTGAAAAGGAAGCTAGTAGCGGCGCGGGGTCCACGAGCTCCTCGCAGTGTGCCCCTTGGGACAACCCTTTAAATAGGGCGTTGAATGCCCACAAGAAGAGGGATCCATTGAGTAAGCCGACGTCGGCTGGTCGTGTGGTCGGCAAAGGATGCTCTATGAAATGGTCAGAATACTATAAGTCGGGGAAAAACGAGAAAAGGCCACCATCGATGAGAAGGAGGTCGCACATCTCAAGGCACAAGTTGCGCAGATCCCGACATTGGTCGAGGAGCAAATGCGGCAACAAGTGCAACATATCGTGGAGACCCAACAGAGGACGCAACGACAGCAAGTGGAGGACCAAGTGGGCACGACGCTTAGTGTCGTCGTGGTGAACGAGCAGATGCCATAGGATGGCTTAGATTGGGGCCGAATGGACGCAAGAGGATTCGGGGGAGGGTTTGCGATTAGATGGGAAGAACTTCCGGGTGCTTTCCTCAAGAACACAGCCAGAGACCGGTATACAAGAAGAGAGACAAGAGGAAGAACTCTTTACTAGATCGCTAGCTTCATTGATCACATCATGGTTACAAGTTCTGTCTACACACATTCCTCGTGCCCGCAAGGAGGGCTGCCCCCTCTCCTTATATAGGGGAGAGGGTGGCTTACAGAGCAAGAAACCCTAATGGCATCTTTGACTGGACAAACTACTTTACAGAGTTACTGTACAAAGCTACTTTAATCATAGATGACACCGGGGCCTTCTTTTATCATAGAAGCTGACGCCCTCCGGCTTCTTTCTCCGTCACCTCTCTCTTTGGCGCCAGGGCTCTGAATAAAGTTACTTTGCTTAGCTCATCCTTGTCTTCTTGCTCTGAAGAGAATCTTTGACCAGTCCGGCCGACAGGCTCTCCTTTCCGGTATCTTCTATACCGGGTTCCGGCATACCCCTTTGGGGATACCGGCTTAGCTTTGCTTTCCCGGATTCCTACTAGGCTTCCGGTAAGATCATTAAACCGGTATCTTGATGGCTCAAACCATCCGGTTTGGCATGCCTTTGGCATACCGGGGGTTATCCCCCCAACATTAGTCCCCGAAGCTGGTATAGCCTGGAGGATTCTATCCTACAGACCATGCCAGGTTCTCATCTCTTTAAGATACTGGTTTAGTCACTCATGTCTTGAGCTTGGTTCCGGCACCTTTACCCTTGTTCTTTTTCTTCTCTTTGCAAAGCATGTTCCGGCATCTCTTTTTTTCGGCACCACGTGTCTTTACTCCTTCCTCGGCGAAGTCGAGAATATTTCGGGCCCCGCGCCTGTCAGAGACATGCGCACTGTAACTGACGCGCCAGTGTCCGTTGTCACATCGCTTCGACTCCCGCGCGCCCATTTAATGCACCGCTGCGGATCCCACTACCTCTTCGGGATCCCGTGTGCGCCTCCGTGTGGCATCCATTTTCTCGCGTGTATTCCTTCGCCACGTGGCGGCCCAAGGTGCGAACCGTCGCGGGCCGCGAGGCGAACCGCCGCGGCCCAGCGGTTCCCTGCCCACTTTCTCTCTCCTTTATAAACACAACCGCCCCTTCTTCTTCATCTTCTTCGCATTCTCCTCCTTCGCGCACAGAGCTCCACGCCTTTGCGCCACCGCCGCTCTCCGTCCGCCGCCGCTCGTTCAAGCTCCGGCGCCCGGCGAACTCGCGCCGTGCTTCCGCCGGACTTCGCTGTGCGGAGATCTTCGGCAGCAACTTCATCGCGCCCGCCGCATTTGCCCTTCTTTGCGAGCTTCTCCGCCTCGCCGTTGACGGTGCTCGCCGGCGACCGTAGGTCCGCTCTGCCGCCAGCAAACACTTCCCTCAGCGACTGCGCCGCTTAAGGTTGGTACCAATCTCGCTTCACTCGCCCCCTGCTCGCTTTTCAGATCTTGGGTCTTTGGTGTTCTTATTTCCTCTTTTTCTTTGGTTTTCTTCTTACTCGTAGATCTTCACGCGGGGTTCAAGTCTGGGATTCCTGTTTTTTCGCCTACCCTTGCGATGTCTGACGAGGAATCTTCCTCCGCATCTTCTTCTTCCCTTTCTCTCAAGCGCCGTAGACCCTCTCCCGGTGAATCCACGGCTTCAGATCCGATGGAGACCGATTCCGGCAATCAGCAGGAATCCGGTAGCCTCCAAGAGTCCGGTGGCCACTTAGAATCCGGTAGCTTTAGCCAAGCTTCCGGTAGCCAAGAAGCAAGCAGCTCTGGCCAAGCCTCTAGCAGCTCCAGCCAATCTTCCGGCGAGGAGCCTTCCCCGATCACCCGCGGAGCCTGGATGGGCTCCAACGTTACTGAGTTTGAGATCGATTGGTTGTACCGATCTCGGATGATTCCGGAAGGAGTTACCTGCCGGATTCCTGATGACGAGATCGAACCGGATCCCGAAGACGATGAATACGTTGTTTTTCTTGCTCACTTTGAGCGTGGCTTCGGCCTTCCTGCCTCCCCTTTTTTCCGGGAGTTTCTAGATTTTTACGAACTTCAACCTCACCATCTTCCTGGCAACGCCATTTTCTATCTTTCTTGCTATGCCACCTTCATGGAGGCTTACATCGGCATTTGTCCCACTCGTGAGACGTTTGCCCGCTTCTTCAACTTGCGGATCAACTCCGTCCAGGGCAAGGAAATCCCTAAGCCCAAGCCGCCCGTGGAGTGCGGCTCTTGCATCGTCGGCTCCCGCCAAGGGAGCACCTTCCTTAAGTTTTCCGGCCTCGAGTCTTGCCGCGCCTGGCAAGGAACTTTCTTCTATGTGAAGAACAGCGGCCGCGCCAATCTTATCAATCTTCCTCCATACCAAGAGGGGCCCCCCAGCAGAACCAATTGGAGCTACAACCCGAGGACGGACCACGCCGAAACCAACCGGGTAGTGCGCTTCTTGGCCTCTTTGAAGAAAGAGACCAACATTTGTTCTGATGATATCATCCGGACTTTCATATCGCGCCGGGTGCTTCCTCTGAAGCGCCGCGCACATAAGATGAGCGAGATGTATGGCCCAGGCGATCCTACCAAGATCACAGGCCGTCCTCTCAGCAAGAAGGATGTTGTTCGCAAGGCTAAGCAGATTTGTCAAACTGCTATGCCTTTTGCGTGGGAATGGGGCCTCCTTCCCCTCAGTTCTTCTAACCCTCCGACTCAAGAAGTAAGAGATTGCGCAATTTGGGGTTGTCTTTTGCCGGTAACTTTCTGCTTTTGTTAACCTTCCTTTTTATCTTGTTTCAGGCCAGGGACCGCTTCCCTCTCATCCAGGCAGAGCGGCGAGGAACTTTCCGGAAGCGCGCCCTCGACTCCTTCGACCCAGATCCCTACATCTTTTGGAAGGATCTGAAGATGGGCAAGACTCCGGCTGCGCGCCTTGGCCGGGACCCGCCGGAGCCAACCGGAAACCCCGACGACCTGACTGTGCTCGAGGTACTTTCTTTTCCGGCTTTCTGTACTTTGCCGCTATTGCTTTCTTGCGAATTGCTTCTTAGCCATATCCAACTCACAGATCCACGAGCGCGTGCCGCCCCTGCGCGCTGAGGCCGGCTCTGAGTTTGTGGACAAACTCATGGCCCAGGGCCAAAAGAATAAGCAGCCGGCATCTACCGCCGGCTCCAGCCATGCTCCTCCCTCCAAGCGCTTCCGGACGGAGCCCGTGGGGGAGAAAGAAGTGGGCGTGCGCCGCTACGGACGCAAGGCGATGCCAACTGCTTCCGGGTAATTTTTATTTTCCGGCTTGCCTCTTTTTTTTTTTGCTAAGTTCTTTTTCCGGTTGCTTTTTCTCAACCGTTTGTCTTTTCTTTTTCTCAGCCCCGCTCTCAAGCTAGGCCCAAGGCCATCGGGCTCTGAGGGATCCGCAAGGACCTCAACCCCTCCTCCTCGCTCAAGCCCGGCACCATCTGGTGCCGGCAACACCTCTGCCTCCCTTTCGGGGGGCACAACAAATTCGGGGCGTGCGGCCCCTTCATCGTCAGATCACCGCACGGAGGAGGATCTTTCCTTCCTCCCAGAACACCAGGACACCGGCGCCAGCAACATCGGCGCCGGAAAAGAAGAAGCTGCCGGGCGGGCGGAGCCTCCTGCTCCTCCCGTCCCTGAAAAGACAACTTCCGCGCCGGAAGGTTCCAACACGGGTGACGCTCCTAGCGCTCCCCCTTCTCCACGCACCATCCTCATGCCTCCGCCAGAGGCTCCTCGCGCCCAGCCCTCCAGGGCCGCTCCTAACGCGCCGCCGCCCAAGACTTCCGGGGCCGCCTCTACCGCGCCGCCGCCCAAGCCTTCCAAGCTCATCAAGGGGAAGGCGACGGCCTCCAGCGCCTCTTCTGGCGGCCAGCAGCCCTTGGTGCTGCACGTCTCCAAGGCCGCCAAAGGTGCCGCCATGAAGGCAACCGGCCTCCTTGGCTGCATCACGGAGTTCCAGCGCCAAGGCCGGGACCTGGGGCACCTTCTGCCGTATGCTCAAAAGTGGAACGCCGCGGACATCACTCCGGCGACCCGCGGAATGGGCAAGGATCGGCTGCCGGCACCTGATCCTGTCGGGGATCGGTCTTCTGAGGAGCACTTTATGCGGCTTCGCAGCACCGTAAAAGAGCTTGACAGCGCGTGGTACGATTCCACGAACAATCTGACGGTACGTTCTACTAACTTTTTTTTCAATCTTTGCCGGTTTCTTCGTTTCCGGCTCTGTTTTATCTTTTCTTTAGTTTCATGCCGGTTTCTCTCTTGTCTATCTTCCCAGTCCCCGAGTTTTGTGGTGAGAGCGCAGCTCTTAGCACAAAATTCAACTTAAGAACTTAGCGTGAAACCGGCACTGCCAGTCCCCGAGTTTCGGGTTAAACACCTTCTTCTAAACACACAATTTACCTTAGAAACGCGCAAAACCGGCACTGCCAGTCCCCGAGTTTCGGGTTAAGAACTTTGTTCTTAGCGCAAAACTTATCTTAAAAACGCGCAAAACCGGCACTGCCAGTCCCCGAGTTTTGGGTTAAGAACTTTGTTCTTAGCGCAAAACTTAACTCATTTTTTCTTTTTCTTGAACAGGTCACGGCTGACGCTCGGAAGGCCCTCTTCGAGGAGCTTTTATGGGAGCACCGGGAGCTCGCTGAGGCACATGACAAGTGCCAAGGTAAGTTTTTTGTTCCACCGGCATCTTTACTACCGGAAACCTTTTTTCCTTGTGACATTTACAATTTCTGTTCAACAGTGATCCCGGAAGCTTCCATCAATGCTCTCAAGGAGCAGCTCGCCGCCGCCCAACGTACGATTCTCTCCTTTCTCCTTTGAACCTGGTTTCTTTTCATTTTTACTAGTATAACCTTGTTAACACTCTTTTTCCGGTTACAGGGGAGAAGGACCAGCTCAGCCGGCAGCACCAGGAGGAGCTGAACGCCCTCAAGACCAGCTACCAGGAGCTCAAGTCTCAGCTGATTCAGCTGGGGCTTGACCACGCCAAGGCCCTCAAAGCCGCTGAAGTGAACGCAGCGGCCAAGTTGGACGAGGCTCTGGAGGATGCCTGCAATGCCACTGTGGTATTGCGGGCAGAGCTGGAGGAGATGGCCAAGGCCCGGAAGGGTGCCGAGGAGAAGGCCGCGCGGCTGGAGGAGGAGCATAAGGAATGCGATCAGTTGATCCTGCAAACCGACACACTCGCCCACCGTAAGTTCTTTTCCTCCGACCCCATTTTCTTTCCGTTATCTTTCCTTCCAGTCTCTTGTCTTCCGGATTCTTTTCTCTCCGGTCTCTTTTTCTTCCGGACTCTTTTCTCTCCGGTCTCTTTTTCTTCCGGACTCTTTTCTCTCCGGTCTCTTTTTCTTCCGGACTCTTTTCCTTAACCTTTTTCTTTCTTTGCACAGGCCTCTTTCCGGACTCGCAGAGGTACGCTGTCAAGAAGGTCGACGCGCGCCGCAAGGACCAAGGCCGAGCGGATCTTACTGTGCCATGGACGCCCAAGGACCATCTGGTCGCGCTTAACGCGCGGGTGTCCCATATGCGCGCGATAGACCGCAATCTGTCGGACATCCCTGATGTAGCTACCCAGCTCTACAGGACTTTATGGCCTGGCGAGGAGGTGCCGGACACCTTCTCCCTCATCAGCGACCGTCTCAAGGGCGCCGGCAGGAGGATTCGCGAGTGGCAGTGCTCTGCTGCCCGCGCTGGAGCGGACTCCGCCCTCCGCGTCGCCTGCTCCTGGTACCCGGAGCTCGATCTGGACGCCCTTACCGGCGTGCGTGAGGACGCAGAAACGGATCTGGACCCGATCCTTACCGCTAAGCGGCAGGATCGCGCGTACCACATCGCGGAGTACGCCGACATGCGCACCTTCATCCCTCCCCCTCCTGACGTCAAGGACTATCTCGACGAGGAGGAGGATGAAGCCGAAGAAGAGCTCCTGGACGATGCTGATGCCGGCGATGCTCCTCCGGAAGCCCCTGCTGCATGATGATTCTCTGTGAAGTGTTTGCTTGCTATATCTGTTGGTCCTGCTTGCCTTAAGACAATATTTGTTAAATTCTGCCCCGGTATGCCGGGGCTTATGATGTAAAACTTTAAATTTGCTTGTGGTTGTGGTACAACATTTCCTGCCGGTAAGTTATACCGGTAGCTAAGTATTTCTAAGTTTTCCATAGCATATTTGCTTTTGGTTCTGCTTTTATCCTGCACTGCAAAGATTTCCCAATTGTTTCCGCATCCAATTTGATGCACACTTGGTTCTTTTGCCTTGGCTCTGCCTGCCTTCTCTGGGCGTTCTTTGGCGTATGAGCACAAGGTTCTTTCACCAAACAAGCATCTTCTTGAACTTAGAAATAACTTTGAAATTTTGCGAAAAACCGGTTTAACCGGGGTTAGTTATATTTTCTGGATTGTTCTTTCCTGCTCTCCCTTTTCGCAGTTCATGTGCTTATCTCCTACCGGTTTATCTTGCTTGCCATGAAGCCGGTTTGCGGACAGCAGCAGAGTCGAAGGCTCCGGTAGGATTTAGCACACTACTAAACCGGAAAGAAAAAACATTCAATAAGCAACCGGTAAACTGAAAAAATAGACAAGTTACATGCAACTTAAGTTGGGGTAGTCCCCGAGATTCATTCAAGGTTCCGGCATCTTTTATTCATAGCATATAAGGTACAAAAAGGAACTTCTTACACCACCACTTCAAGAGTAGAAAGGACGCAACAGAGCTACGTTCCACGGACGTTTGCTCTCCTCTCCGGACCTGTCCGCCTTTCCTTTCTTCCACTCCTGCGCATCGATTAAGTAGTACGCATCATTGTGAAGCACCTTGCTTACAATGAAGGGACCTTCCCATGGTGGCAAAAGCTTATGCCGGCCTTCAGTGCGCTGCACCAGGCGAAGTACAAGATCTCCTTCCCGGAAAACTCTCGGGTTAACCTTCCGGTTATGATAGCGTCTTAGGTTTTGCTGGTAAATGGCTGTTCTTGCCAAAGCCAGCTCTCTTGCTTCTTCTAGCAAGTCCACATCGTTTTCTCTGGCCTCTTTGACCTCTTGCTCAGTATAGAGCTGTACCCTTGGTGAATCATGAATGATGTCGGTTGGTATAACCGCTTCTGCTCCATAAACCATGAAGAAGGGAGTGTATCCGGTAGACCGGTTTGGAGTTGTTCTTATACTCCACAGTACTGATGGTAGCTCATCGAGCCAACATCCCGGTGACTTTTCCACCGCATCAATGAGTCTAGGCTTGATACCGGAAAGCACCAAGGCATTCATCCTTTCCACCTGGCCATTGCCTTGTGGGTGTGCCACTGAGCACAAATCCAACCGGATGTTGTTGTCCTCGCAGAACTTTTTGAACTCACCTTGAGCAAAGTTGGTTCCATTGTCAGTGATGATGCTGTGCGGGTATCCATACCGCAAAATGACATCTTTTAGGAATTTCACCGATGTATGCCCATCACACTTTGCGATAGGTTTTACTTCTAGCCACTTGGTGAACTTATCCACCATAACCAAGATATGAGTCATGCTGCTTCTTGCAGTTTTGAACGATCCAACCATGTCTAGGCACCAAACGGCGAATGGCCATGTTAGCGGTATTGTCTTTAAACCGGATGCTGGGGTATGGTTTTGCTTGGCGTACCTCTGGCAGCCGTTGCATTTTCTTACCAAATCCTCAGCATTCTCCAAAGCAGTGGGCCAATAGAACCCATGCCGGAATACCTTTGCTACTAGCGCCCTTGATGAAGCATGATGCCCACATTCTCCTTGGTGAATTTCCTCAAGCATTTCTTTCCCTTCCTCCGGTTCCACACATCTTTGAAGGACACCGGTAACGCTTCTCTTGTACACCTCACCGTTGATGAATGTGTAAGCTTTGGACCTTCTTTGTATCCTCCTTGATTCATTTTCGTCAGCCGGCAAGGTGCCGCTGATCAGGAATTCCTTAATAGGTTTAACCCATGACGGTATCTCTCGAACCAAAAACACCGGTGCATCTATCTCCATGCTATCCACCAGCATCATTTCTTCCGGTATGGGTACAGCAGTCCCCGAGCTTACCGGAGCAGTCCCCGAGCTTGCCGGAGCAGTCCCCGGGTTCCCTTCATCGATATCCATGGGTACTACGTGTGACTCCGGTACAAAAATTGATTCTGATTCCGGGCTCGGTTTGATCGATGGCACTCTTAAGTGAGCCAAAGCTATTCCGGGAGGAATTTCTTGCCTAGATGAGCCCAGCTTGGACAAAGCATCCGCGGCTTCATTTTCTGCGCGTGGCACATGGTGGAACTCACACCCTTCGAAGAATCCGGCAATCTTTTGCACGTGAAACCGGTACAAGGCCATGTTGGCATCTTTTGCATCCCAATCTCCGGAACACTGCTGTACCACGAGGTCTGAATCTCCATAGCAAATGATCCGGTGTGCACCGATTTCTTTTGCGACCTTAAGCCCATGGATCAAAGCTTCATATTCAGCGACATTGTTCGATGCCCTGAAATGTACTTGCAAAACATACCGGAGGTGGTCTCCTTTTGGTGAAGTAAGCACCACGCAGGCACCTAGACCCTCCTTGAGCTTGGATCCATCAAAGTGCATCTTCCAGTACTCTATCCTCTGATCTGGCGGTTTGTATTGCATCTCCGCCCAATCAACAAGGAAATCAGCCAAAGCCTGTGATTTTATGGCATCTCTTCTTTCATACACCGGCACGTACGGTGATATCTGGATTGCCCACTTTGCAATCCGGCCGCTGGCGTCTTTGTTGCACATGATGTCGGAAATTGGTGCTTCACTCACCACCTTCATGGGGTGCTCCTCAAAGTAATGCTTGAGTTTTGTGGCGGCCATGTACACGCCATAAGTCATTTTCTGGAAGTGAGGGTAGTTCTGTTTCGAGAGGGAGAGCACCTCGCTCAGGTAGTATACCGGCCTCTGGACGGTTTTTTCTTCCTCTTCTCTTTCAACTACAACCACTACACTCACCACCCGGTTTGTTGCCGCTATGTATAACAGCATAGGCTCCCTTTCTAGAGGTGAAGCCAGTATAGGTGCTGTGGCTAGCATTGTTTTTAGCTCTTTAAACGCTGCGTCTGCCTGAGGGGTCCAGACGAACGTGTCAGATTTTTTCATCAGAGCATAGAGTGGCAGAGCTTTTTCTCCCAACCTGCTCACGAACCGGCTTAGCGATGCCAAGCTTCCGGTAAACTTCTGCACATCTTTTAACTCTCGAGGGATAGCCATTCTTTCTATTGCCCGGATTTTTACCGGATTAACTTCTATGCCCCGGCTTGATACTAGGAAACCGAGCAGCTTGCCGGCAGGGACACCGAAGGTACATTTTGCCGGATTGAGTTTCATCCGGAACCGTCTTAGGTTATCGAACGTTTGCCTGATGTCATCGATTAAGGTGTTCTTTACCTTAGTTTTTATCACAATGTCATCCACATAGACTTGCACATTCTTTCCGATTTGATCAAACAAGCATTTTTGCATACAGCGCTGGTACGTTGCACCAGCGTTGCGCAAACCAAAAGGCATAGTGACATAGCAATAAGCCCCGTGCGGGGTAATGAACGCAGTTTTTATTTGATCTTCCTTTTTCAAGGGAATCTGGTGGAAACCGGAATAGGCATCCAGGAAGGGCAACAACTCACACCCAGCAGTTGAATCAATCACTTGATCAATTCGTGGCAAAGGAAAAGGATCTCTTGGGCAAGCCTTGTTTAGGTTGGTGTAGTCGATGCACATGCGCCACACCTTCGGAGCTTTTGCCTCCAGGTTCTCATCTTTCTTCTTTTCAACCATTACCGGATTGGCCAGCCACTCTGTGTGCGTGACCTCCACGATGAATCCGGCAACAAGCAGCTTGGTTACCTCTTCTCCTATGATCTTTCTTCTGTCTTCAGCGAACCGGCGCAGTGGTTGCCGCACCGGCTTGGCATCTTTCCGAACGTTTAAGGAGTGCTCAGCCAGCTCCCTCGGAACACCTACCAAATCATCAGTTGACCAGGCAAAGATATTCCGATTCTCACGGAGGAAGCTGACGAGCGCGCTTTCCTATGCTTGGTCAAGGCCGGCACCGATACGAACGGTGCGCTCTGGGTAAGCCGGATCCAGCACGATGTCCTTTGTTTCATTGGTTGGCTTGAATGCCGGTGTGCCCATGTTTTCACTCATTGCCGCTAAGCTCAATTGTGAGGACTGAGCCAGCGCAACAGCTGTCTGCATTCTTTTCTTTTCCTCCGCGATCACCAGCGATTCCGCTAGGTTCGATCCGGCAGACGCAGTTTCCAGTGAGACCTTATAGTTTCCCACCACAGTCAATGGTCCACGAGGTGCCGGCATCT
This sequence comes from Lolium perenne, assembly GCF_019359855.2. NCBI lineage: Eukaryota > Viridiplantae > Streptophyta > Magnoliopsida > Poales > Poaceae > Lolium > Lolium perenne. The sequence goes on along the minus strand of NC_067246.2, from coordinate 194,492,557 downwards.
TCATCTTGAGGTAAGCCGTATGAGTTGTGGCCATGAAGGCTGCCAATGCCGGTCTCCCCAGCAATGCATGGTAGGGACTGTCTAGATCCACCACCTCAAACTCCAGATTTTCCACCCGGCAATTGTCACGTCCTCCAAATGCCACGTCCACCCGAACTTTTCCTATCGGGGCGCAGGACAAGCCCGGAACGATTCCGTGGAACGTTGTGCGCGTTGGCTGAAGCATGTTTTCTGTTATGCCCAGCGTATGCATGGTGTGCTTGTACATGATGTTGATGCTGCTGCCATTGTCTATCAGCACTTTGCTGAACTTCACTCGAGTTTGCGGCCCTTTCATGATTGGATCCACAACAAGAGCATATCCACCCGGATTCGGCATGATCTTAGGGTGATCCTTAGATGACCAGGTAATTTCCTGATTGGACCTCATCATGTACTTGGGAACTGCCGGCATCACAGCATTGACCTCCATGGAGCGGCGGTGCACACTTTGCCTGTCTGTTGGCTCAGTGACAAAGACAACACAGCACAGATGCGGATCTTCGTAAACATTCCGGCCCAAAGGTGCCGGTGGAGGTGGTTGGTTATCATTTTGCTCCACCCGGTTAACTTGCTGGTACTGCTACCGGTTTGGCTGCACCGGTAAGGCGTTTGCCCCGGTAAGTGGCGGTGGTGGCGGTAGCTGTTGCTGCTGCCGCGGCATGTCTTGTGGTGGCTGCGCATCTTTTACTGTTCCTTTTTGCATCAAGTACTTGGTCCAGGTACAATCCTTCGTCAGATGGTTTGACGGGTGTGCCGGATTCGGCGTGTGCCACCGGCAAGGTTGGTCCATGGCAGCTTCCATGGTGTATTTTGCGGGTTCTTGCCAGTTTCTTTTCTGGACCCAGGGTTTCTTTTCCACCCATTGTTTCTTAGGACCTGCCCATGGCTGCGATCCGGTTTTTTGCCTCTGGCTGCCGCTGGCCTCAGAGTTTTCCTGCACAGCAGCAACTTGCTGCGGACCGTACCTTCGATCCGGAAAATCTTCTCTTCTTTTGTTATTCCGGTTATCCCGGTGTTGTTCGTGGCGCAGCTGTTCCGGCTCCGGTTGCACTGCCGGCTGCGTTGGGTCTCCCAACGCATAGCTATCAGCCACACGTATCATCTCTGCTAGCGTTGTCGGCATGTTGCGCTGCAACTTTTGCCACAACGGTGAACCTCTTCTGCACCCACTGCTAAACCAAGCAATGGCTTGTGCCTCGATTACCCCTTCACAGGAGTTCCTTGTGGTGTTCCACCGGGCCAGATAATCCCGGTCTGTTTCATTCGGGCGCTGCACGCATAGAGCAAGTTGCTGCAGCCTGTTTGGCCTCTGATAGGTGCTGCTGAAATTGCTCACAAAGGCCTCCTCAAAATCCAACCAGCCATTTATGCTTCCTGCCGGCAAGTTGTTTAGCCAGATTCTTGCCGGTCCAACCAAAAATGATGGTATGATCCTCACGGCCCAACGCCGGTTTCCTCCTCCTGCTACGGTTCCTCCACCGCCTGCAACGTATACCGCGGTCACGTAATCCGCGAGCCAATCTTCCGGCTTCGTGGTGCCATCGTATGTCTTTGTGTCACGGGGCAACATAAAGTTGCGAACTGGTGGTTTTTCTTTCATGATCCTTGGGCCAAAGCACTTTGGACCAGGAGGACCTTCTTCCTCGATCATTTCTGACAAGTACACTCTATCCAGACGGTGCCTCGCATCCCGTTCCGGTAAGTATCTCTCCCCCAAGCGTTCTCCCAATGGGTTCCGGTATGCTGCCGGTCGTGTAGAATCGGCTTCATCGTAACATTCCGGTACCGCGGCCCTTGCCTGCTGGTACCTTGGGGGATCTATTTCCTCCTCATCGTACGCTGCCCTGGCAGCTCGATAGTTTTGCCCGGTCTCATATCTACCGGCATGATTGTTTCCGGCATAGCCTCTGGCGTAGCCTCGCTCTGCCCCTTGGCTTTTTCTACCGGCATCATGTTGCCCGGCTTGTTGCTTTCCGGCAAGAACCGGATCGTACACAGTCATTTGCTGCGCATTCACCTCTTTTTCTCTCCTTCTATCCGGATGGGGGGACGATGCCTGCCCATGGGACTTGCTACCGGCATTCTTTGTCGAACGCGCGGATTTTGAGGCCGCGGCCTTGTTCAGCTTAGCCAGCTGCTCAGCATTTTGCTGCTCAATAGTTTCCAGCAGCTCTCTAACACGCTCTTGCTGTTTTGCCAAAGCCTCTCCGGAAAGCGACTCGCACAGCTCTACGGCAGCTTTAGCAGCTTTTATAGTTTTATCCGGGCTGCTATACTTAGGCTTTTCCACAATGCTAACAGATGCAGAGGCACTCTTGCCGGTAAGAATCTCTTTGCGCAAATCTTGATCTAGGTTGCGAGCTTTTAGCCGGTTTTCCGGCATCCTAGCAGCATGCGCGCTAACAGAGGCAAAGCCATGGGCAGCGTTATACTCACGTACGGTTAGGTTCAGCTCGCGCTGCGCCCTGACGATGTCCTTGCCGCTTTCCAGCATCTTCTGGCGCTGCGCCTCCAGCTCCGCCTGAGCCGCTGCCGGGTCGATGTTCTGCGCGATGGGGGTGGCGAGGACGTTCATCGCCGCCTGGAGCGGTGTCTCTGGTGGCGCGGATGATGCTCCCGCTGCGCCTGCGCCGCGCTCCAGCGGTGGCTTAGCCGCACGGGTCGAGACCGCGCGACCGGCACCTTCAGCCGCAACCTCCTTTCCTGCACCAGCCACACCGGTCATCATTACCTCGACGCTGCCGGCGGCGCGGCCAGCACAGAGCCATCTTGGCGGGTCCGGTGCCACCAGCACCGGCGAGAGGCGCTGGCGCACGGGGACGGTGCCGAAGTAGACGCGGTGGCTGCCGAACTCGATGATGCGGCCGTTCTTGGGGAAGACGCCGCCGTTGGCGAAGCAACCCGCGTTGTCGTTGATGAAGTCCATGGCGTAGATGCGCTGCACCAACGCGGTCACCGTACGCTCGCCGGAGATCTCGAGGACGCCCGCCCGAATGTGAACTCCATCATGCGCCACTTCATGCCCCACGGTGGGCGCCAACTGTCGTCGTGGTGAACGAGCAGATGCCATAGGATGGCTTAGATTGGGGCCGAATGGACGCAAGAGGATTCGGGGGAGGGTTTGCGATTAGATGGGAAGAACTTCCGGGTGCTTTCCTCAAGAACACAGCCAGAGACCGGTATACAAGAAGAGAGACAAGAGGAAGAACTCTTTACTAGATTGCTAGCTTCATTGATCACAGCATGGTTACAAGTTCTGTCTACACACATTCCTCGTGCCCGCAAGGAGGGCTGCCCCCTCTCCTTATATAGGGGAGAGGGTGGCTTACAGAGCAAGAAACCCTAATGGCATCTTTGACTGGACAAACTACTTTACAGAGTTACTGTACAAAGCTACTTTAATCATAGATGACACCGGGGCCTTCTTTTATCATAGAAGCTGACGCCCTCCGGCTTCTTTCTCCGTCACCTCTCTCTTTGGCGCCAGGGCTCTGAATAAAGTTACTTTGCTTAGCTCATCCTTGTCTTCTTGCTCTGAAGAGAATCTTTGACCAGTCCGGCCGACAGGCTCTCCTTTCCGGTATCTTCTATACCGGGTTCCGGCATACCCCTTTGGGGATACCGGCTTAGCTTTGCTTTCCCGGATTCCTACTAGGCTTCCGGTAAGATCATTAAACCGGTATCTTGATGGCTCAAACCATCCGGTTTGGCATGCCTTTGGCATACCGGGGGTTATCCCCCCAACACTTAGCTCCCTCATCCCTACCTTGGTTGCCGGTCTGGACGCGTGGTATAGGGGAGGACAAAAGGGGGAACCCCCGGTTCCCAGTTTCGCGGGTAGCAACTCCCACAACGTGGAGCCATCGGTGAGTCCACAGGCGGCAACAATGGTGTCTCCGGCGGCGCCAACCTTGGTGGCTCCCGCGGTGCCAACCGTGGTGGCTCCCGCGGCGCCAACCTTGGTGTCTCCCGCGGCGCCATTACTTCAGCTCAATGCACCCGTCACTGCGGATAATACGTCGCCCGGCACCACACCAACAAGCGGCCACTCCATCAATTGCACGCCCGCCGCCGGCGGTGCCTCCACCTTAGCCGAGCTGGACGTTGATGCGTGTGGTTGGCACGTCCGTTGGGAACCCCAAGAGGAAGGTGTGATGCGCACAGCGGCAAGTTTCCCTCAGTAAGAAACCAAGGTTTAATCGGACCAGTAGGAGTCAAGAAGCACATTGAAGGTTGATGGCGGCGAGATGTAGTGCGGCGCAACACCAGTGATTCCGGCGCCAACGTGGAACCTGCACAACACAACCAAGATACTTTGCCCCAACGAAACAGTGAGGTTGTCAATCTCACCGGCTTGCTGTAACAAAGAGTTAACCGTATTGTGTGGAAGATGATTGTTTGCAGAAAAACAAAGAGAACAGTATTGGCAGAGATTGTATTTCAGTAAAGAGAATTGGACCGGGGTCCACAGTTCACTAGAGGTGTCTCTCCCATAAGACGAACAGCATGTTGGGTGAACAAATTACAGTTGGGCAATTGACAAATAAAGAGAGCATGACCATGCACATACATATCATGATGAGTATAGTGAGATTTAATTGGGCATTACGACAAAGTACATAGACCATCATCCAACTGCATCTATGCCTAAAAAGTCCACCTTCAGGTTATCATCCGAACCCCCTCCAGTATTAAGTTGCTAACAACAGACAATTGCATTAAGTATTGCGCGTAATGTAACTAGTGACTACATCCTTGAACATAGCACTAATGTTTTATCCCTAGTGGCAACAGCACATCCATAACCTTAGAGGTTCTTGTCACCCCTCCAGATTCACAGAGACATGAACCCACTATCGAGCATAAATACTCCCTCTTGGAGTTACTAGCATCAACTTGGCCAGAGCATCTACTAATAACGGAGAGCATGCAAGATCATAAACAACACATAAGCATAACTTTGATAATCAACATAACAAGTATTCTCTATTCATCGGATCCCAACAAACGCAACATATAGAATTACAGATAGACGATCTTGATCATGTTAGGCAGCTCACAAGATCCGACAATGATAGCACAATGGGGAGAAGACAACCATCTAGCTACTGCTATGGACCCATAGTCCAGGGGTAGACTACTCACACATCACACCGGAGGCGACCATGGCGGCGTAGAGTCCTCCGGGAGATGATTCCCCTCTCCGGCAGGGTGCCGGAGGCGATCTCCTGGATCCCCCGAGATGGGATCGGCGGCGGCGGCATCTCTGGAAGGTTTTCCGTATCGTGGTTCTCGGTACTGGGGGTTTCGTCACGGAGACTTTTTATAGGCGAAAGGGCAGGTCAAGAGGCGGCACGGGGGCCCCACACCACAGGGCCGCGCGGCCAAGGGGGGGCCGCGCCGCCCTATAGTGTGGCCCCCTCGTCGCCCCTCTTCGTCTCTCCTTCGGACTTCTGGAAGCTTCGTGGAAAAATAGGCCCCTAGGCTTTGATTTCGTCCAATTCCGAGAATATTTCCTTACTAGGATTTCTGAAACCAAAAACAGCAGAAAACAAAGAATCGGCACTTCGGCATCTTGTTAATAGGTTAGTTCCAGAAAATGCACAAATATGACATAAAGTGTGCATAAAACATGTAGATAACATCAATAATGTGGCATGGAACATAAGAAATTATCGATACGTCGGAGACGTATCAGCATCCCCAAGCTTAGTTCTGCTCGTCCCGAGCAGGTAAAACGATAACACAGATAATTTCTGGAGTGACATGCCATCATAATCTTGATCATACTATTTGTAAAGCATATGTAGTGAATGCAGCGATCGAAACAATGTATATGACATGAGTAAACAAGTGAATCATATAGCAAAGACTTTTCATGAATAGCACTTCAAGACAAGCATCAATAAGTCTTGCATAAGAGTTAACTCATAAAGCAATAATTCAAAGTAGAGATATTGAAGCAACACAAAAGAAGATTAAGTTTCAGCGGTTGCTTTCAACTTGTAACATGTATATCTCATGGATATTGTCAACATAGAGTAATATAATAAGTGCAATAAGCAAGTATGTAGGAATCAATGCACAGTTCACACAAGTGTTTGCTTCTTGAGGTGGAGAGAAATAGGTGAACTGACTCAACATTGAAAGTAAAAGAATGGTCCTCCATAGAGGAAAAGCATCGATTGCTATATTTGTGCTAGAGCTTTGATTTTGAAAACATGAAACAATTTTGTCAACGGTAGTAATAAAGCATATGCATCATGTAAATTATATCTTATAAGTTGCAAGCCTCATGCATAGCGTACTAATAGTGCCCGCACCTTGTCCTAATTAGCTTGGACTACCGGATCATCACAATGCATTGTTTTTACCAAGTGTCACAAAGGGGTACCTCTATGCCGCCTGTACAAAGGTCTAAGGAGAAAGCTCGCATTGGATTTCTCGCTATTGATTATTCTTCGACTTAGACATCCATACCGGGACAACATAGACAACAGATAATGGACTCCTCTTTTATGCATAAGCATATAACAACAATTAATAATTTTCTCATTTGAGATTTGAGGATTATTGTCCAAAACTGAAACTTCCACCATGGAACATGGCTTCGGTTAGCGGCCCGATGTTCTTCTCTAACATATGCATGCTTGACCATATGGTGGTAGATCTCTCTTGCTTCAGACAAGACGAACATGCATAGCAACTCACATGAAATTCAACCAATGAATAGTTGATGGCGTCCCCAGTAAACATGGTTATCGCACAACAAGCAACTTAATAAGAGATAAAGTGCATAATGACATATTCAATACCACAATAGTTTTTAAGCTATTTGTCCCATGAGCTATATATTGCATAGGTGAATGATGGAATTTTAAAGGTAGCACTCAAGCAATTTACTTTGGAATGGCGGAAAATACCATGTAGTATAGGTAGGTATGGTGGACACAAATGGCATAGTGGTTGGCTCAAGTATTTTGGATGCATGAGAAGTATTCCCTCTCGATACAAGGTTTAGGCTAGCAAGGCTTATTTGAGACAAACACAAGGATGAACCGGTGCAATAAAACTCACATAAAAGACATATTGAAAACATTATAAGACTCTACACCGTCTTCCTTGTTGTTCAAATTCAATACTAGAAATTATCTAGACCTTAGAGAAACCAAATATGCAAACCAAATTTTAGCATGCTCTATGTATTTCTTCATTAATGGGTGCAAAGCATATGATGCAAGAGCTTAATCATGAGCACAACAATTGCCAAGTATCACATTACCCAAGACATTTATAGCAATTACTACATGTATCATTTTCCAATTCCAACCATATAACAATTTAACGAAGGAGAAACTTCGCCATGAATACTATGAGTAGAAACCAAGGACATACTTGTCCATATGCTACAGCGGAGCATATCTCTCTCCCATAAAGTGAATGCTAGGATCCATTTTATTCAAACAAAACAAAAACAAAAATAAACCGACGCTCCAAGAAAAAGCACATAAGATGTGATGGAATAAAAATATAGTTTCAGGGGAGGAACCTGATAATGTTGTCGATGAAGAAGGGGATGCCTTGGGCATCCCCAAGCTTAGACGCTTGAGTCTTCTTGATATATGCAGGGGTGAACCACCGGGTGCATCCCCAAGCTTAGAGCTTTCACTCTCCTTGATCATGTTGCATCATACTCCTCTCTTGATCCTTGAAAACTTCCTCCACACCAAACTCGAAACAACTCATTAGAGGGTTAGTGCACATTATAAATTGACATATTCAGAGGTGACACAATCATTCTTAACACTTCTGGACATTGCATAATGCTACTGGACATTAGTGGATCAAAGAAATTCATCCAACATAGCGAAAGAGGCAATGCGAAATAAAAGGCAGAATCTGTCAAAACAGAACAGTTCGTATTGACGAATTTTAAAATGGCACCAGACTTGCTCAAATGAAAATGCTCAAATTGAATGAAAGTTGCGTACATATCTGAGGATCATGCACGTAAATTGGCTTAATTTTCTGAGCTACCTACAGGGAGGTGGACCCAGATTCGTGACAGCAAAGAAATCTGGAACTGTGCAGTAATCCAAATCTAGTACTTACTTTTCTATCAACGGCTTAACTTGGCACAACGAAACACAAAACTAAGATAAGGAGAGGTTACTACAGTAGTAAACAACTTCCAAGACACAAAATAAAAACAAAGTACTGTAGGTAAAAACATGGGTTGTCTCCCATAAGCGCTTTTCTTTAACGCCTTTCAGCTAGGCGCAGAAAGTGTGTATCAAGTATTATCGAAGGGTGGTGCTTCTACAGCGGGGTGTGGGCTTTTCTCAACCAGGCATAGTATATTAGATACATAAGTTTCAGCATCTCCCTTTTCATTAGTCTTAGGCATGCTACTCTCATCAAACAAATTTTCAGGAACAAGCCAAGCATAGTTATTTTCTAGTGCATCATTCATAGCTAGGAGCTTACATGGTATTGGTGCTTTGATCTCCCCTCCATCATCAATATTATTAGTGAATCTTATTCTATCCATGTCCATCTTTTCAAGGAGACTAACAAAATTAGTAGGAGAACCAAGCATATTAAATTTAGCAAACACCTTTCTAGCTTCTCTTGCTAGACCACCAAATTCTCTAAGAAGGGTTTCTAACACAAAATCTTTCTTTTCCCCTTCTTCCATATCGCCAAGTGTGAAGAACATGTGTTGGATTATAGGATTAAGATTAACAAATTTAGTTTCCAACAAGCGAACTAAATGCGCAGCAGCAATTTCATAGGTAGGCGCAAGGTCTACCAAGTGTCTATCTTCAAAATTTTCAATTGTACTAACATGATTGAAAAATTCTTCTATATTATTTCTCCCAACTATAGACCCACGTCCTACCGGTATGTCTTTTGTGGTAAAATTTAAAGGAAACATGATGAAATAAATAAAGTAAATGCAAGTAAACTAAATTTTTTTGTGTTTTTGATATAGCAAACAAGATAGCAAATAAAGTAAAACTAGCAACTAATTTTTTTGTATTTTGATTTAGTGCAGCAAACAAAGTAGTAAATAAAACTAAGCAAGACAAAAACAAAGTAAAGAGATTGAGAAGTGGAGACTCCCCTTGCAGCGTGTCTTGATCTCCCCGGCAACGGCGCTAGAAATTTGCTTGATGCGTGTGGTTGGCACGTCCGCTGGGAACCCCAAGAGGAAGGTGTGATGCGCACAGCGGCAAGTTTCCCTCAGTAAGAAACCAAGGTTTAATCGGACCAGTAGGAGTGAAGAAGCACGTTGAAGGTTGATGGCGGCGAGATGTAGTGCGGCGCAACACCAGTGATTCCGGCGCCAACGTGGAACCTGCACAACACAACCAAGATACTTTGCCCCAACGAAACAGTGAGGTTGTCAATCTCACCGGCTTGCTGTAACAAAGAGTTAACCGTATTGTGTGGAAGATGATTGTTTGCAGAAAAACAAGAGAACAAAGATTGCAGTAGATTGTATTTCAGTAAAGAGAATTGGACCGGGGTCCACAGTTCACTAGAGGTGTCTCTCCCATAAGACGAACAGCATGTTGGGTGAACAAATTACAGTTGGGCAATTGACAAATAAAGAGAGCATGACCATGCACATACATATCATGATGAGTATAGTGAGATTTAATTGGGCATTACGACAAAGTACATAGACCGTCATCCAACTGCATCTATGCCTAAAAAGTCCACCTTCAGGTTATCATCCGAACCCCCTCCAGTATTAAGTTGCTAACAACAGACAATTGCATTAAGTATTGCGCGTAATGTAACTAGTGACTACATCCTTGAACATAGCACTAATGTTTTATCCCTAGTGGCAACAGCACATCCATAACCTTAGAGGTTCTTGTCACCCCTCCAGATTCACGGAGACATGAACCCACTATCGAGCATAAATACTCCCTCTTGGAGTTACTAGCATCAACTTGGCCAGAGCATCTACTAATAACGGAGAGCATGCAAGATCATAAACAACACATAAGCATAACTTTGATAATCAACATAACAAGTATTCTCTATTCATCGGATCCCAACAAACGCAACATATAGAATTACAGATAGACGATCTTGATCATGTTAGGCAGCTCACAAGATCCGACAATGATAGCACAATGGGGAGAAGACAACCATCTAGCTACTGCTATGGACCCATAGTCCAGGGGTAGACTACTCACACATCACACCGGAGGCGACCATGGCGGCATAGAGTCCTCCGGGAGATGATTCCCCTCTCCGGCAGGGTGCCGGAGGTGATCTCCTGGATCCCCCGAGATGGGATCGGCGGCGGCGGCGTCTCTGGAAGGTTTTCCGTATCGTGGTTCTCGGTACTGGGGGTTTCGTCACGGAGACTTTTTATAGGCGAAAGGGCAGGTCAAGAGGCGGCACGGGGGCCCCACACCACAGGGCCGCGCGGCCAAGGGGGGGGCCGCGCCGCCCTATAGTGTGGCCCCCTCGTCGCCCCTCTTCGTCTCTCCTTCGGACTTCTGGAAGCTTCGTGGAAAAATAGGCCCCTGGGCTTTGATTTCGTCCAATTCCGAGAATATTTCCTTACTAGGATTTCTGAAACCAAAAACAGCAGAAAACAGAATCGGCACTTCGGCATCTTGTTAATAGGTTAGTTCCAGAAAATGCACAAATATGACATAAAGTGTGCATAAAACATGTAGATAACATCAATAATGTGGCATGGAACATAAGAAATTATCGATACGTCGGAGACGTATCAGACGCCATCACGGTAACCAACCCTTGGCCAATGACTTCCATATCCTTGCCTTTGACTAGCTAGCCATCCCTAACGCCCTACATGTTTTCCGCAGAGCTCCGCCGTTGATGTCCCATGCACTCTCCTGCAGTTTGTGAACGGCGAGTTGATCGATGTTGCCAAGGCCAAAATCTTTCAACCGAGCAACCGTCAGTTACACGGTAGACCCATTCAACTCGACGTGTATAGGATTCAACTGGTTCGGGTGCTTAGCGGCTACGACGACGTGCTACCTCCCTTTCAACCCCATGGTGCCGACGAAGATGAGGTCCTTACCCTCCAGCATTGCTTCAATTGGTCCATGGTTTGGCCAAAGAGCCAGATTCGTTTGGGGGCGAGGGACACCACCCCACGTACAAGCACCCCCAGCCGTGCCGGCGCCAAGCCATGGCAAGACCACCCCAACGGTGCCGCCATCAGCTGATGTGGACATGCAGATGGCACAGGATCCGAACGATGGTCCGGACGAGGACAGTACGTTCGCCAACCTGGACTGCAACTTCAATTTTGGGGTGATGGACTACGATCTCAGTAGCCAACCCTCTCAAGCTGCCGCCGAGGGGAAAACCTATTGCAACAAGCGGCGCCTATTCTGTTCTCAGGAGACGCCTCCAGCTGCCGACTTCACCGAGACTCAGCCGATAGCCGAGGTGAGAAGTGTTATCAGTCCTAACACACTGAAGAAGGCTTGCGAAGAGGAGAATGCAGTCCCAGTAAATACGAAGCCGAAGGGACGGAAAAGAAAGAAGAAGGATGACAAGTCTGCCAGCCAGCCGGCACCTATCCGTGCTCAGGACGGGCCACCAGTGCCCAAGAATATAGAGGCGAGGGTGCATGTGTCGGGTGAGTGGATGCTAATTCAAAGATTGTACGATGCTACACCCGGTCCTATGCGATCTCTGGTTGACGGTGTTATGTTTATGGAGGAGCGGCATCTCAGGGAGAAAGATCATGGATACCCAGTGTATGTTGCCAAGGTGCCCTCGGGCCATGGCTTTGTCGATAGTGGCTTCGCGGAGAAGATCTTCCGGCGGTATGATGACATCTTTGCCATGCTGAACAGTTATCCGCTGCACTACACCTTCATTCGCCTATACTCGCTCAGCAAGGCGATGCGGATCATTAGACACAACATCCCGGACATCGCGATAGCCGACCCCTTCTACATGCGTGCCGTCCACTTGGCCACCGCCGGAGACCGGGCAGTCGCGAGTGGATACCTCAAAGACTTCTTTCTAGCGAACCAGAAGAAGTGTAACATCCTCCTGCCTGTATTTCCCGAGTAAGTCACCCCCTCACTGTACCGGTCTTAACTCGTGATTTTTTTAGATTTCAATCGTCATGTTCTAAAACATTATGTGTTCTACGCAGAGACAAAACCTGCACACTCATCTCCATAACCCCGAAACATTCCGTGGCCACATACCTCGATGTGGACGGTAAGTCAACCACGGACTACACGAATGTCAAGGCCGTACTTGATGATGCTCTCAATGGCTACGTCAAAGCAAAAGGCAACATGCAGAGGCCAAATGTTAGGTACGGGAAGCATGTGTTCAAGCACCAAACAAAGTTTCCCTGCGTCAAGAAGCCGCCTTCTAGTAACAAGGATGCCTACTACGCCCTCTATCACATGGATAAGTTCATACGGGACCAGCAGCAGCTTACGTTACCTGAGCATCTCAGAGACTGGGCCAACAAATTGTCGCGGGTCCCTGACGACGGCATCAAGCAAGACTTCTTCCGCATCCAAGTAGAGTTTTGTGAAATCATCCATCAAGATGTCGTTAGAAGCGCGGGGGAGTTCTACGCCGGCTATCAGCCGTCAAACAGTGACATAGACACAATGCTCCAAATGTAGGGTGACGACTACCGCTCATGGATGTGCTTGAAGAAAGGCGGCGGTTTTATCCACGCTCTGAGAAAGTCTTGATGTGCGAGCCTAGTTATGTAGTTGTGAACTAAAGACGAGCTTCTGTTGTAATAAACTTTATCCAGCACTTTACTTGCTATTAATTACTAGTTCGGCTATGTTTGTGAACTTATATATATGGCTCTGTCGTTTTCCGCACTTGATTTGGTCGTTAATTTTGTTTGCATATGCCGATGATTATAATGGTTGGTCACTTGTACACTCGGGGGTGGAGCAAGCGAGCCTGGTGTGATGGCACAAATATCCATGTCTTGTGCATCCTACCTGGCCTCGCTCACTCCATCCCTGAATGTTAAAATTTGTTTTGACCAACAATGTATGAGGCATTCCATTTAGTTCATAGTAGCTACTTATCTCTTGTTTGAGTTGGCACTTCTTAATTGCATTTGGCCAATGATTAGAATGGTTGGTCACTTGTACACTCCGTGGTGATGTAAGCGAGCCTGGTGTGATGGCACAAATATCCATGTCTTGTGCATCCTACCTGGCCTCGCTGACGCCATCACGGAATGTTAATATTTGTTTTGACCGACAAAGTATGAGGCATTCCATTTTGTTCATACTAGCTACTTATCTCTTGTTTGAGTTGGCACTTCTTAATTGCATTTGGCCGATGATTAGAATGGTTGGTCACTTGTACACTCCGTGGTGACATAAGCGAGCCTGGTGTGATGGCACAAATATCCATGTCTTGTGCATCCTACCTGGTCTCGCTTACTCCATCACGGAATGTTAATATTTGTTTTGACCGACAAAGTATGAGGCCCTTGTCATTCTTCCATTTGCTTTCGTATTTCAAAATGCCGATGATTAGAATGTTTGGTCACTTGTACACTCGGGGGAGGGGCTAGTGAACCTGGTGCGATGACACAAGTATCAATCTCTTGTGCATCCTACTTGGTTTCACTAACCCCTTCTCTGAATGTTAATATTTATTCCGACCAATAATGTATGAGGCATATGCTATTTAGTTGATACCACTTGGCTCTTTCTTCCATTTTAGTGCTGATGATTAGAATGTTCGGTCAACTATACACTCCGGGGTGTCACTAGTGAGCCTGGTGTGATGGCACAAATATCAATCTCTTGTGCATCCTACCTGGCCTCACTAACGCCATCCCGGGATGTTCATATTTGTTTCGACCAACAATGTATGAGGCATTCCATTTAGTTCATACTAGCTACTTGTTTCTTATTTGAGTTGGCACTTCTTAATTGCATTGGTCGATGATTAAATTTTGTGGTCACTACACTTGGGGGAGGCGCTAGCGAGCCTGGTGCGATGGCACAAATATCAATCTCTTGTGCATCCTACTTGGCCTCGCTAACGCCTTCCCTAAATGTTAATATTTGTTTGGACCGACAAAGTATGAGGCCCTTGTCATTCTTCCATTTGCTTTCGTATTTCAAAATGCCGATGATTAGAATGTTTGGTCACTTGTACACTTGGGGGAGGGGCTAGTGAACCTGGTGCGATGACACAAGTATCAATCTCTTGTGCATCCTACTTCGTTTTACTAACCCCTTCCCTAAATGTTGATATTTGTTCCGACCAACAATGTATGAGGCATGCCTTTTAGTTCATACTACTTGGATCGTTTTTGAGTTTGCTCTTATTCGTTGCAAACATCTATGAGCGTGCACTAATGTTTCTTTGGCTTGTTCATATATGTGCAGATATGACGTGGTATGTCGTGTAAAAGGGCAAGGTTCCCGGAGTCTACAACGACTGGGAGGAGTGTCGGAGATAGGTTCACCGTTTTAGCGGTAACAGCTACAAAGGGTACACCACTAGAGCGGAGGCCGGAGATAGATACGCACGCTATTTGGCGGGAGAGAGGAGGGAGCGGAGGAGGAACCGGATGAAGACCACTATCATCGGGATGGTGCTAGTAGTGACTCTAGCTCTCTTCTATGTGATTGTACTTTAGATGATCGATCTTGTGTAACCACTAGCTCATTTGCGACTTTGTAACCCCGTAACTTGCATTGTAACCTCGTAACTTCTCTAATGTGAAATCTTGTGAATCATGTGGGGCTAATGTGAAGAACTATGTATGGATAAGCTGTGCTGTGGTTTATATGTGTTATATATCCTATATTGTGCTATTGTACTGTGATATACAACCTGTATAATTACCTGCCAGGATATAAAAAAAAATTCGAAATTCGTAGCAGTGGCGCACTAGTGGCCTATCAGTGGCGCACGTCCACTAAGTAGCAGTGGCGCACTACGCTGGATCCAGTGGCGCACTGCCCTGTGATCCCCTCCGAGACTAGCAGTGGCGCACCAGGAACCTCAGCAGTGGCGCACATCCTGGAGACAGCAGTGGCGCACGTCCACACGCAGCAGTGGCGCACCACCTCGCTGAAACAGTGGCGCACGCAAAACGGTAGCAGTGGCGCACCTCGTCTAGACAGTGGTGGCGCACTGCCACTGACCAACAGTGGCGCACCACTTTGGAGTAATAGTGGCGCACTGCTGGACATGTCAATGGCGCACCACGCAGTGCGCCACTGGTATCCAGGCTAGTAGTGGCGCACCCCTAGTGCGCCACTACTAGGAGTTAGCAGTGGCGTGATAGCAGTGGCGCACCACTAGTGCGCCACTGAATATATGTGGTGCGCCACTGATTGCCTTTTTCCTAGTAGTGTAAATCCATCTTCACGTGATGAATTATTCTAGGCTTTGCCGGGGCGGCGGGGAAGGCCATTGGGAGGCTCTCACCGGCGACAACACCGACCTCATCGCTGCGCATCTGGACGTTACCTACACCGTCCAACTTGCCGCATGTTCCAGGGAGCTCTACGACCGGATCAGCAAGGATGAAGGTAAGATGCACCATTGGGATGAACCCTGCCTACTGATGCCTCTGCCTTCTTATTGGTTCTATGAACACTGGGATTGGGAGACAGCATCTCGTCTGCATGATACTGTGTACGACCTGGTGCCCCTCGACCATCCTCGCCGTTCTGTCGCCCTGCCGTTCATGCACGATAGAAAATGGCTTGGCGCGAACGGCGACTGGATCGCCGCCGCCGATCATCATGGGTACCAGTGGTGCCTCGTGAACGTCTACACCGAGCGACATATCCCCCTTCCATCCCTACCTGCTTCGAAGATTGATCATAGTAGTTTTTCATATCAACCCGCATACTCTTTTAACTGGGGTCCAGCAATTGATTTGTTGAAGATTGTAATCTGCCAAGTGCCCACAAAAGGTGGGAGGTACGCAGATTACAAGCTCATCGCCTTGTTCGACAAAACGATTTTCTACCTTGAAGGGGGTGTCGACTGGAGAATGCTGGAGGCCCTTACACCTGCACCTGATTATCCAAATTACTGTGATGCCATTGAACTCGGTGGCCACATTTTTGCGGTGGACGAAACTGACGGCTCCACGTACTTCTGGGACACCGCAAATGGTATTTTTTCAGTCCTTATGTTGCATTGCATGATACACTGCCTTAACCAATGAAGTTATTAATGAACTACCTTGTTTATATTTTACCTTTCTTAAATGACTTAATGATCACACCCCCTTTTGCTGAATATGAATGAACCGTTGCTTGCAATGAATTAGTAGTACTAATTAGTCACCAACAAACATAGTATGCTCAGTATATATTTTGTAATTACATGCGTAGCTTATATTTTCTAGAGATCGGGAAAAAAGCCTTGATTGGATGTACCTACATGCAGATCAAACAGTTCTTTGTTTATATCGGTGAACAATCTGCAAAATGGTATAATTAATTTTGTTTTTGATACATTATTTCTCCCATTTTCTTGAATAGATTTCAGTTTCCCACAATTATCTTTGATTAGTGATTGTGACGTCCCCTCATTCAAAATAACTCAGGTTATCTTTTTCCTAATTCAATGTTATTTAGGTTTGAGTAAGTTTACGACTAATATCTACAGCCTCATATATATATAAGATTTAGCACCTGCAGGCCTAACAAAGCTAGCTGCCTGTAGTCCCATGTATAGTTCTTTCTTTTTGCTTTCTTAGTTTTTCGTAGCCTTGCTACAACCCTGTATGCTCTAATATATAATGATGCCCGACTAGGCATGTGTTCGAGAAAAGAAAATCTAAATATCTTTTGTAATATATGAACCTATATTGATGTTTTAGATGTTGGTAGTATAATTTTCGATAAACTTGAACAGACTTAAATCAGTTTAACTTAGCACAACCATATGGCGTACCTTTTTTAGAACGCGAAAATGAGGTAAACAAATACCATGTGTACCCTTTACTATCAATAGTAGAGAAGAGATTATGAACCTTCAACTCTAAAATGCAAATTCTTCTACTGAATGGATAGCTGCATCTGATACCTATTTTGCAAATGTTACCAGACTTGGGGTTAGCTACAAAAAGGCATTTCTTTCTTGTCAAGCTTAATGCACTACCAACACAACCAAAAGTCCGAACTGATCGCAAGGGCGGCAATCCACTTATACAATTCAACACCCCCCTCACGTGTGATGGGAGACAAGTCAACACGTGGAAAGACTCCGAGGTATAGCTCAAGAGGCATATACATGGACTCCGAGGGGGAAACAACAATTTTAGGATAAATTGCGAAAGCCAGGACTCGAACTCGAGACCCTGGCTCTGACACCATGTCAAGCTTCATCGACTAGCCAACGCAACCAAAAGTCCGAACTGATGGAAAGGTCTAGGCAATCCACTTATACAGTTAAACATTTCTTACCCTTCGGGTGGTCACAGGGAAGCTCTCTAATAGATCACTTAAGACAAAGGGAATTAACTACAGCACAAGACTTAAACTTAAGATGATATATATTTGTCAAAATTTGAATGTATCTATATGCTTTCACTGTCTAGATACATCTGAATTTGGACAAATCTCAGACACTTTCGGTGGGACAGAGGTAGTATATAACTGTGTATACACTAACTAGTGTCTAGTTTTGGCGAAGTTAAGACTAGTTTCGTGGGATGGATGCAGTATAACTAATATATTGGACACTCGATTTGAACACATGAATGACCAATGTCCTTAGCTTACATAGTCGTATTTATACTGTGAGCATGAACGATGAACAATGCTGCTGTTTGAATATGGTTGCCAGTA
Source organism: Lolium perenne (assembly GCF_019359855.2). Taxonomy (NCBI): domain Eukaryota; kingdom Viridiplantae; phylum Streptophyta; class Magnoliopsida; order Poales; family Poaceae; genus Lolium; species Lolium perenne. The sequence continues at coordinate 194,474,669 of NC_067246.2, read as the reverse complement.
ACACCCTATTCGTCTCCATTTCTAATATTGCAGAAAACCTGATGCTCCCGTTTGTAATCCCGCCACCGGTGGTGGATGATCAGTAGTACGCGTGGTTCCTCGCTCCATCTGCTGATGGCAAGCGATTGATGATCATCCTTACAATAAACAACATTGGGATTGCCAATGCTGAAGTACCTCCTGACATTCCCTATGCTGCTAATGGGCTTCAGCTACGAAAGTATCCTCCTGTTGCCACCTACGTCTTTGAGCAGGATCCCTTATCTACTGCACGTGCAGGGGACTCTCTTTGGAGGCAGGTTAACAGCCTCGGCGACCACTCTCTGTTCCTCGGACTCAATTACCCGATCATTGCCAACCTGAAGAAGCGTGAATCCAAAGCTCCTGATGGCACATTGGTTCCATTCATGAGGAAAAACTGCGTCTACACAGCATACCGGAAGTTTCTTCATAATCAATACCCTAAAATTTTGCGCTGCAACCTCCAGCCAGATGAAGGTGAGACTGTGGGAGTTATCAGCCTTCCCAGAGATGGTTGGGGTAGTGTTCGACAAGCGGCTATGTGGTTTAAGCCTGCTTTAAACATTGCCCGTTCGGTGTTACCTTTAAAAATACACTGACACACTTTTTTATTATGCTTGAAGTGTTGAGAAGTAGTACACTGTTTTTAGTACGTACTAGTTTGAATCAGTTTATTTGAACACTTGCCTGCTTTTGTATTTCGTGTTGCCTTCATATTATAACCCATGCATGGCTGTTTTAGGATTGACTTTATTTCAGCACTATAATTACAATGTGTGTACGTCCTTTATAATATAGCCACCTCTTGTTGATCATACTCATGAGAGGACCATTCCTATTTTTTTCGCCGCTAAAGGGTAAAGTACATCCCTGGGGGCAGTGATTCTTGCTGCAGGCCACTAAACATGCATCAACTACGAGCAAGGAAGTAGATGTGCGACCTAGGTGACTGTGCGGACCCCACTTGTGGACCAAAGAAAAAAATGTCAATACGGAACAGATGTACATACGAAAACTCCTATATAATATGTGTATGTACGATTGAGCATCTGGAGGTGTGCTGCCACCTGCTACCTCACACGAAGGGTTTGGATCTTGTGTTTCGTACACGGATCGGACTGAAATTGTCGTGTGCATAGCAAGGTTCATGTCAATAAGGCTGAGTTTGGCATCTAAGTCTAGGCAACAAATACTTTTGGGTTCCAACGGCTATCTACATGGTATTTTCTATTGGCCTACTTGCTCCGGCTGTCGAAGCCCAATAACTAGAAATGGGCCTTTCTGCTCATGCAATGTCGGCCCTTTTCTAAAGAACCACAGATCCTATGATTGGCAAAAAACAAAAACACGGAGATTCTACATAAAAGTTGTTTGTATTTATTTTGAATTATTGGGTTGCAATTTTTGAAACTGCTCATGGCCAATATGAAAATCCTTGATCGCTCCATACCCACATGGATCACGGTATTTTTAAAAATTCATAAAGTGGATTTGAAATTTAAAACATATCCTAATAATTCCATGATTTATTCTATTAACTTGCAAGATCTTGGAGCGAAAGAGCTTGTATTAGTATGCAAAAATAATACAGATAAACCTGTCATTAACAAGAAATGAAGGTTTATCGTCCAAAGAGGATGCCATGTGGGACCCATGAGCCAGCAGCGTCCTCAACATTTCAAATGCGGTAGGATATCCAAAAAAGAAGAAGCAAGTATCCCGAAAATAGGAGTCAAAAATAAATCATAGAAAGGAAACATTTATAGTTCAGAGAGTCTGACATGTGGGACAGATCTGCCAGCAGCATCCTCATCATTTCAAAGTCGGCAGAGGATCAAAAGAAAAAAGGCAAATAGCCAGAAATTAGGGGTCAAAAGTAAATCCAACAAAGGAAACTTTTATTCTTCATAGAAGATGACATGTGGGACCGACCTGCCAGCATCGTCCTCATCGTTTCAAAGGCCGCAGGGGATCAAAAGAAAAAAGGCAAATATCCAGAAATTAGGGGTAAAAAATAAATCCAACAAAGGAAAGGTTTATTGTTCATAGAGGCTGACATGTGGGACCCATGAGCCAGCAGCCTCCTCAATTTCAAAGGCGGCATAGGATCGAAAGAAAAAGGCAAGTGACAAAAAATCAGGGGGTAAAAAAAACCAAGAAAAGAAACTTTATTGTACATAGAGGATGACATGCGGGTCCCATGAGCCATCTACTTACTCAACGTTTCAGAGGCGGCATGAGATCGAAAGAAAAAGGAAAGTGACCAAATATCAGGAGCAAAAAATAATCCAAGAAAAGAAACTTTTATTGTACATAGAGGATGACATATGGGTCCCATTTTGCAGCAGCGGTCTCAACGTTTCAAAGGCGGCATGAGATCGAAAGAAAAATGCAAGTGCCAAAACATCAGTAGCAAAAAATAATCCAAAAAAATAAACTTTATTGTACATAGAGTATGACATGCGGGTCCCATTTTTCAGCATTGGTCTTAACGTTTCCAAGGGGCACGGGATCGAAAGAAAAAGGAAGTGACCAAATATCAGGAGCCCAAAATAATAAAAAGAAAAGAAACTTTATTGTACATAGAGGATGACATGCGGGTCCGATTTTGCATTAGCGGTCTCAACATTTCCAAGGCGGCACGGGATCAAAAGAAAAAGGAAGTAGCCAGAAATCAGGGGTAAAAATAATTCCAAGAAAGGAAACTTTTATTCTACATAGAGGATGACTTGCGGGACCCACGAGCCAGCAACTTCCTCAACGTTTCAGAGGCGGAATGATACCGAAAGAAAAAGGCAAGTGACAAATATCAGGTCCCAAAAATAATCCAAGAAAAAACGTTTATTGTACATAGAGGATGACATGCGGGTCCAATTTTGTAGCAGCGTTCTCAACGTTTCAAAGTTGGCATGAGATCGAAAGAAAAAGGCAAGTGACAAATATCAGGAGCCAAAAATAATCCACGAAAGAAACTTTTATTGTGCATAGAGGATGACATGCGGGTCCCATTATGCAGCAGCGGTCTCGACGTTGCCAAGGCGGCATAGGACCAAAAGAAAAAGGAAGTAGGCAGAAATCATGGGGTCAAAAAAATCCATGAAAAGAAACATTTATCGTTCTGAGAGGCAGACATGCGGGACCATGAGGCAGCAGCATCCTCAACGTTTCAAAGGCGGCAGGGGATCAAAAGAAAAAAGGAAGTAGCCAGAAATTAGGGGGTCAAAAATAAACTCCAAAAAAAGAAAGTTTATTGTACATAGAGGATGACATGCGGGTCCCATGAGTCAGCAGCTTACTCAACGTTTCCAAGGCAGCAGGGGATCAAAAGAAAATCAGAGGGTGAAAAAAATCCAATAAAAGAAACTTTTATAGTACATAGAGGATGACATGCGGGTCCCATGAGCCAGCAGGTTCCTCAACGTTTCAAAGGTGGCATGAGATCGAAAGAAAAAGGAAATTGACCAAATATTAGGAGCCAAAAATAATAATCCAAGAAAAGTAATTTCTATTGTACATAGAGGATGACATGGGGGTCCCATTTTGCAGCAGCGGTCTCAGCGTTTCGAAGTCGGCATAAGATGGAAAGAAAAAGGCAAGTGACAAATATCAGGAGCCAAAAATAATCCAAGAAAATAAATTATTGTACATAGAGGATGACATGCGGGTCCCATTTAGTAGCAGAGTTCTCAACGTTTCCAATGCGGCAAAGGACCAAAAAAAAGGAAGTAGCCAGAAATCAAGGGGTCAAAAAATCTAAGAAAAGAAAGGTTTCAATTGGGCTGCATCTGGCCGTCTGGGCCTTCGAACTATCCTGCTGACGCCTTTGGACTCGTACAATTTCAGCCCACTCCAAAACAGGAAAGTCCTATGCTTCGCAAAAACAAAAAACAAGGAGATTCAACATATAAGTTTGTTTATTTAAAAATAAAGATTTATTTTTTCCGTTTGCAATAGCTCAGAGCGAAATACACTGTTTATTGTCTGCAAAATAATCAAGATATCACATGTTTTTGTACGGGGAGGCTGACATCGGGGACCCATGAGCCAGCAGTGTCGTCAACGTTTTAAAGACGGCAGAGGATCGAAAGAAAAAAATAAACCAAAAATCAGTTGGTAAAAAAATAAAAAAACAAACATTTATCGTTCTGAGAGGATGACATGCAGGACCCATGAGGCAGCAGCATCCTCAACATTTCCAAGGCGACACAGGATTTTTTAAAAAAGGCAAATAGATAGAAATTAGAGGTCAAAATAACTCCAAGAAAGGAAAGGTTTATTGTTCATAGAGGCTTACATGTGGGACCGATGAGCCAGCAGAATCCTCAACGTTTCAAAGGCGGCAGGGGATCAAAAGAAAAAGGAAGTAGCCAGAAATTAGGGGTCAAAAATAACTCCAAGAAAGGAAACTTTTATTCTTCGTAAAGGATGACATGCGGGCCCCATGAGCCAGCAGCTTACTCAACGTTTCAAATGCGGCATGAGATCGAAAGAAAAAAGGCAAGTGACAAAATATCAGGAGCCAAAGATAATCGAAGAAAAGAAAATTTATTGTACATAGAGGATGACATGCAGGTCCCATTTAGCAGCAGCGGTCTCAACGTTTCAAATGCGGCTTGAGATCAAAAGAAAAAGAAAGTTGATTGTACATAGAGGATGACATGCGGGTCCCATGTGTCAGCAGCTTACTCAACGATTTCAAAGGCGGCATGAGATCGAAAGAAAAAGGCAAGTGACCAAAAATCAGAGGGTGCAAAATAATCGAAGAAAAGAAACTTTTATTGTACATAGAGGATGACATGCGGGTCCCATTTTCAGTAGCGGTACCAACGTTTCAAATGCGGCTTGAGATCAAAAGAAAAAGAAAGTAGCAAGAAATTAGGGGGTAAAAAAATCCAAGAAAAGAAAGTTGATGGAATAGAGGATGCCATGCGGGTCCCATGAGCCAGCAGCTTACTCGACGTTTCCAAGGCGGCAGGGGATCAAAAGAAAAAGGAAATAGCAAAAAATCAGAGGCTGAAAGAAAAATCCAAGAAAATAAACTTTTATAGCACATAGAGGATGACATGCGGGTCCCATGAGCCAGCAGGTTCCTCAACGTTTCAAACGTGGCATGAGATCGAAAGAAAAAGGCAAGTGACCAAATATGAGGAGCCAAAAATAATTCAAGAAAAGAAAGTTTTATAGTACATAGAGGATGACATGCGGGTCCCATTTAGCAGCAGCGGTCTCAACGTTTCCAAGGCAGCACATGACCAAAAGAAAAATGAAGTAGCCAGAAATCAGGGGGTGAAAAAAATCCAAGAAAAGAAAGATTTCAATTGGGCTGCATCTGGACATCTGGGCCTTCAAACTATCCTGCTGGGCCTTTTGACTCGTACAATTTCAGCCCACTCCAAAATAGGAAAGTTCGGATTTTTCTAAAAAAAACAGGAAAGTCCTATGCTTCGCAAAAACAAAAAACAATGAGATTCAACATATAAGTTTGTTTATGTAAAAATAAAGATTTAATTTATCCGTTTGCAATAGCTCAGAGCGAAATACACTGTTTATTGTCTGCAAAATAATCAAGATATCACATGTTTCTTGTACGAGGAGGCTGACATCGGGGACCCATGAGCCAGCAGCGTCGTCAACGTTTTAAAGGCGGCAGGGGATGGAAAGAAAAAAATAAACCAAAAATCTGTTGGTAAAAAATCCAAGAAAAGAAAGATTTTCGTCCTGAGAGGATGACAAGCGGGACCCATGAGGCAGCAGCATCCTCAGCATTTATTGTTCATAGAGGTTGACATGTGGGACCCGTGAGCCAGTAGCGTCCTCAACGTTTTAAAGGCTGCAGGAGATCGAAAGAAAAAATAAGCCAGAAATCGTTTGGTCAACAAAATCCAAGAAAAGAAACATTTACCGTTCTGAGAGGATGACATGCGGGACCCATGAGGCAGCAGCATCCTCACCGATTCCAAGGCGGCAGGGGAAATATCCAGAAATTAATTAGGGGTTCAAAATAAATCCATCAAAGGAAACTTTTATTGTTCATGGAGGATGACATGTGGGACCGAACTGCCAATAGCGTCCTCATCGTTTCAGAGGGGGCAGGAGATCAAAAGAAAAAGGCAAATAGCCAGAAATTAGGGGTCAAAAATAACTCCAAGAAAGGAAACTTTTATTGTTCGTAGAGGATGACATGCGGGACCCATGAGCCAGCAGCTTACTCAACGTTTCAAAGGCGGCATGAGATCGAAAGAAAAAGGCAAGTGAAAAAATATCAGGAGCCAAAGATAATCCAAGAAAAGAAACTTTATTGTACATAGAGGATGACATGCGGGTCCCATTTAGCAGCAGCGGTCTCAATGTTTCAAATGCGGCTTGAGATCAAAAGAAAAAGAAAGTTGATTGTACATAGAGGATGACCTGCGGGTCCCATGAGCCTACAGGTTCCTCAACGTTTCAAACGTGGCATGAGATCGAAAGAAAAAGGCAAGTGACCAAATATCAGGAGCCAAAAATTATTCAAGAAGAGAAACTAGATTGTACATAGAGGATGACATGCGGGTCCCATTTAGCAGCAGCGGTATCACCGTTTGAGAGGCTGCACGGGATCGAAATAAAAAGGCAAGTGACCAAATATGAGGAGCAAAAAATAATTCAAGAAAAGAAAGTTTTATAGTACATAGAGGATGACATGCGGGTCCCATTTAGCAGCAGCGGTATCACCGTTTGAGAGGATGTACAAGATCGAAAGAAAAAGGCAAGTGACCAAATATGAGGAGCCAAAAATAATTCAAGAAAAGAAAGTTTTATAGTACATAGAGGATGACATGCGGGTCCCATTTAGCAGCAGCGGTATCACCGTTTGAGAGGCGGCAGGGGATCGAAAGAAAAAGGCAAGTGATCAAATTTGAGGTGCCAAAAAAAACTCCAAGAAAAGAAAGTTGATTGCACATAGAGGCTGACATGTGGGACCTATGAGCCAGCAGAGCCCTCAACGTTTCAAAGGCGGCTGGGGATCAAAAGAAAAAGGAAATAGCCAAAAATCAGAGGGTGAAAAAAACCAAGAAAATGAACTTTTATAGTACATAGAGGATGACATGCGGGTCCCATGAGCCAGCAGGTTCCTCAACGTTTCAAACGTGGCATGAGATCGAAAGAAAAAGGCAAGTGACCAAATATCAGGATCCAAAAATAATTCAAGAAAAGAAACTTGATTGTACATAGAGGATGACATGCGGGTCCCATGAGCCTGCAGGTTCCTCAATGTTTCAAACGCGGCATGAGATCGAAAGAAAAAGGCAAGTGACCAAATATGAGGTTCCAAAAAAATCCTAGAAAAGAAAGTTTTATAGTACATAGAGGATGACATGCGGGTCCCATTTAGCAGCAGCGGTCTCACCGTTTGAGAGGCGGCAGGGGATCGAAAGAAAAAGGTAAGTGACCAAATATGAGGTGCCAAAAAAATCCAAGAAAAGAAAGTTTTATAGTACATAGAGGATGACATGCGGGTCCCATTTAGCAGCAGCGGTATCACCGTTTGAGAGGCGGCAGGGGATCGAAAGAAAAAGGCAAGTGACCAAATTTGAGGTGCCAAAAAAAACTCCAAGAAAAGAAAGTTAATTTCTCATAGAGGATGACATGCGGGTCCCAATTAGCAGCAGCGGTCTCAACATTTCCAAGGCGGCAAGGGATCAAAAGAAAAAGGAAGTAGCCAGAAATCAGGGGGTCAAAAAAAAATCCAAGAATAGAAAGAATTTTGGTTCATAGAGGATGACATGCGGGACCCATGATCCTGCATCGTAAACGGCTCGATCGGAGAGCGTTGAACGAGATGGCGCGATCGAGAAAAAAAACAATGCCAGAGAGGCTGCCATCTGGGCCCTACATCCCTGGGCGGTGCGGATTTGCGTTGACTCGGCCGGCGAACCCGAGATTTCGAGATGCACCACGTCCCGGGCCACCATACGCGACTTTTTGGCCGATTTCGTCGGGCTAGGTGGCCTCAAAAACGAGAAAAAAAACGTTTTGACATGCACAACGGAGAGACCAAAAATCGTCGGCCATGGTACACCATCAACCACGGTGTGACTTCAACTTCGTCGGCCATGGCAACTTTTCTTGTAGTGATTACTCATGTGCTAGAGCTTTTTATTTTGAAAACATGGAAACAATTTTGTCAACGGTAGTAATAATTCATATGTGTTATGCATAAAACCTCTTATAAGTTAAAAGCTTCATGCATTGAATACCAATAGTGTTCGCACCTTGTCCTAATTAGCTCAGATTTCTATGGATTATCATTGCATTACATATGTTTCAACCAAGTGTCACAAAGGGGTACCTCTATGCCTCCTGTACAAAGGTCCAAGGAGATAGATCGCATTTGATTTCTCAGTTTTGATAGATCTCAACGTGAGGACATCCATACCGGGACAACATAGAAAACAGATAATGGACTCCTCTTTTTAATGCTTAAAGCATTCAACAACAAATAGTATTCTCATAAGAGATTCTGAGGATTAGTGTCCAAACTGAAACTTCCACCATGATACATGGCTTTGGTTGGCGGCCCAATGTTCTTCTCTAACAATATGCATACTCAAACCATTTAATCATGATAAATCACCCTTACTTAAGACAAGACGAACATGCATAGCAACTCACATGATATTTAACAAAGGTGTAAAAAGTTGATGGCGTCCCCAGAAACATGGTTACCGCTCAACAAGCAACTTATAAGAACTAAGATACATAGCAACATATTCATCACCACAATAGTTTTTAAGCTATTTTCCCATGAGCTATGTATTGTAAAAACAAAGGAATGAAATTTTAAAGGTAGCACGCAAGCAATTTACTTTGGAATGGCAGAAAAATACCACATATAGGTAGTTATGGTGGACACAAATGGCATGGGTTTTGGCTCAAGGTGTTTGGATGCACGAGAAGCATTTCCTCTCAGTACAAGGCTTTGGCTAGCAAGGTTGTTTGAAGCAAACACAAGTATGAACCGGTACAACAAAAACTTACACAAGAACATATTGCAAGCATTATAAGACTCTACACTGTCTTCCTTGTTGTTCAAACACTTTTACCAGAAAATATCTAGACCTTAGAGAGACCAATCATGCAAACCATATTTCAACAAGCTCTATGGTAGTTCTCCACTAATAGATTTAAACTACATGATGCAAGAGCTTAAACATGATCTATGAGTGCTCAAAACAATTGCCAAGTATCAAATTATTCAAGATAATATACCATTTACCACATGAAGCATATTCTGTCTCCAACCAAATAGCAATCAACGAAGCGGTTTTCAACTTCGCCATGAACATTAAAGTAAAGCTAAGAACACCAGTGTTCAATATGAAAAAGCGGAGCGTGTCTCTCTCCAATACAAGGATTGTTGGGATCCAAATTTATTCAAACCAAAACAAAAATAAAAACAAACAGACGCTCCAAGTAAAGCACATAAGATGTGACGGAATAAAAATATAGTTTCACTAGAAGTGACCTGATAAGTTGTCGATGAAGAAGGGGATGCCTTGGGCATCCCAAGCTTAGATGCTTGAGTCTTCTTGAAATATGCAGGGATGAACCACGGGGGCATCCCCAAGCTTAGACTTTTCACTCTTCTTGATCATATTATATCATCCTCCTCTCTTGACCCTTGAAAACTTCCTCCACACTAAACTTAAAGCAAACTCATTAGAGGGTTAGTGCATAATCAAAAATTCACATGTTCAGAGAGGACACAATCATTCTTAACACTTCTAGAAATTACCCAAGGCTACTGAAAGTTAATGGAACAAAGAAATCCACTCAACACAGTAAAAGAGGCAATGCGAAATAAAAAGACAGAATCTGTCAAAACAGAACAGTCCGTAAAGAAAAAAATTTCTGAGGCACTTAACTTGCTCAGATGGAAAAACTCAAAACTAATGAAAGTTGCGTACATATCTGAGGATCATGCATGAATTTTCACTGATTTTTTTGATTCTTCTACAGAGAGAAAAACGCGAATTCGTGACAGACAGCAAATCTGTTTCTGCGCAGAAATCCAAATCTAGTATCAACCTTCTATTAGAGACTTTACTTGGCACAATAATGAATGAAAATAAAGATACAAAGGTAATGCTACAGTAGTAGCAAGCACCTTCACTCAAATATAAAACAAAAATTGCAGAAATAAAATAATGGGTTGTCTCCCATAAGCGCTTATCTTTATAGCCATTAAAATGAACTCAGTAATTTTAATGATGTTCTCGCAAGAAATAAGAGTTGAAGCAAAAAAGAGCATCAAGAAGCAAATTCAAAACACAAGTCTAACCCGCTTCCTATGCATAGGAATCTTGTACACAAATAAATTCACGAAGAACAAAGTGACAAACATAGTAAGATAAAACAAGAGTAACTTTAAAAATTTCAGCATATAGAGAGGTGTTTTAGTACCATGAAAATTTCTACAACCATATTTTCCCCTCTCATAATTATTTCGAGTAGCATCATGAATAAACTCAACAATATAGCTATCACATAAAACATTCTTATCATGCATAAAATTATTACTCTCCACATAAGCATAGTCATTACTATTAATTGTAGTGGGAGCAAATTCAATACGATAGCTATCATTATTATTCTCATCACCATAATCATCATATATAGGAGGCATATTGTAATCATAATTAATTTTCTCCTCAATAGTAGGTGGACTGAAAATATCACAACCAGCTTCCCCAAGCTTAGACTTTTCCATAGCATTAAAAATAATAGTGTTCAAAGAGTTCATGCTAAAAACATTGCTACAACTATTTTGCAAACAAAGTTCCATGGGTTCTTTAATTCCCTCTTCAAACACATCATGTCCTAATTCAATATAAAGTTCATAAAGATCTCTAATTTTTTTGTTGTTTTCCATTAAGCCTAACTAGTGAAGACACAGAACTTAGTGTTCTCAGGAGTACTCATTTAAGCAATAAGCAAAAATAAACTAAGCAAAACCAAATTAAATAAAGTAAAACAAGTAACTATATTTTTTGTGTTTTTGATATAAAGAAAGCAAACAAGACAGAAAATAAAATAAAGTTAAGCAAGACAATAAACAAAGTAAAGATATTGGATGTGGGAGACTCCCCTTGCAGCGTGTCTTGATCTTCCCGGCAACGACGCCAGAAAACAGTCTTGATGGCGCGTGATGCACACGTCCGTTGGGAACCCCAAGAGGAAGGTGTGATGCGGACAGCAGTAAGTTTTCCCTCAGAAAGAAACCAAGGTTATCGAACCAGTAGGAGATGAAGGCCACGTGAAGGTTGTTGGTGGAGGAGTGTAGTGCGGCGCAACACCAGGCACTAGTAGGAAAAGCCTCATCAGTGGCGCACTAAAAATGGATTCTGTGGCGCATGGGGGGTGCGCCACAGAAACGTCGCCACAAAAATAAGGTTTCTGTGGCGCACCGACCCATGCGCCACAGAATTAAGGTTTTTGTGGCGCACGGGTGCTTGGGTGCGCCACAGAAAAGCGTGCGCCACAGAATTGATTTTCAGTGCGCCACAGAACTTGCTTGTATTATACACGATTTTGTGCTGCCTGCTATACACATGCAGTTTATAGACAGCAATATACAGGTTATATACAACAACATATAGAAATATGCAGATATAATATAAATAGCATGTACATTGCACATATATAATGTAGACATCATCATCACAGTACTTAGAGCCCGATCGAGATACATATATAGTGGCAAGTGTCAAATGTTTTGCATACAACTCTTAATTCATACAAAATTCGCAATTTCGAGATACAAAGTAGTCTTCATCCGGTTCCTCCTTTGCTCCCTCCTCTCTATCCACCAGGCTCGCTTGCATCGGGGTCTTCATCCGGTTCCTACTATGATTAAAACTAGATGATACCCCGCGCGTTGCGGCGGTGATTTTCTTCAGTGATGTACTGAAGTGAAATTCACAGACCTTTTTGAAACCTTTATGTAAGACGGTGCATTTCATGATTTGGAAGTCGATAAAACATTTATTACATGATAAGAGTACTCGGTAAGTACATTGGTAACTATTCAATGTATTTGCAGTTCTTTTAGTCATCACAAATTATAGGCACAACATGTCTTTTTCCATGCTTGATGTATATAATTGTGAAGAACGGATTATCAGATCCACGTATGCTTACAATATATGCACGTGAATGTCCATCTTTGCTCCCCTCTTGTAAAATTAGATGCAGTGGTTGTCTAGTATTCCTGAGTTTTTTTATTGCCTCGGTATACATCTTACTATGTTCTGTTTGTTGATGAGGTGAAGGTGGAAGTACACATGTGGTGGGCTTTGTTGCCATGCTGGATAGAAAGCACACTGTATAAGAAATCGAAATAGTTAATAATCGAAAATGATGATGCTATATCCAATCTCAGCTGATACCTTTCAACACGTGCATCCAGACAAAACAATTGAGAACTCTCCACATTTTTAACGAAAGTTCCAAATCTGAAAATATTTTTATGTCTATTAGAATGACCATATCTGTAAATAAAACAAAACCGAAACTAAACCAATTTCTAACGGGAACAACACATTGTTGCATGATATCTTGTGCATAAAAGTATTGTGAAACGACTATACAAATAACTAACCATATCGGGCACCAAGAATAAACTGGTGAGTCAATGCACCATATAATTTGCATTGCTATGCTAATGTGACATGATAGATCAACTATCCAAGTGAAGAGACCATGTAAAATAGGAAAAGTACTCGGCAAACATAATGTCGAGACGTCATGGGTAGATTGCAAAAAATATCATGAGAACTGCAGTCCGTGGATTGATGGGCAGTTGCTAGTCCTGCTTCTGAAATGAACACAGAGGTAAAATAGATATATAACTCCTCAGAACTCTATACAACTACGAATTCATCCGATAATCAACAGTAATGGTTCAAAAGTAGCATCAGCTAGCTCAGTGGATAAAAACAAACTGAAAGCTTTTTACAGGCATTAAGATATGTCGTCAAGTACCTGGTTGTCAATTGTAGAGCCCCCACCTGTGCTGTTAACACTTCAACATGCATGCATTTAAATATATGTAGTAGGAGGCAACTTGCTGGCTCCGTCAGGATTACAACTGAAGGTGATCAATCTAGTGATCAGTACTTATTTACGTAAGCAATACGGAGTAATAACCAAATTTAGGTAGAAGCAAGTCTGCATGTGGTAAAGAAAATCAGTAAGAAGAAGCAGATACTGTTGTGCTTGTCTCTAGACGGTCTATTTGAACAAATGCATTTGACGGAAAATTCAAAGCAAACAAATTCCAATGTAGCTAAAATTCAAAGGAAACAAATTGCAATGTAGCTAATTATTCCAGGGGAGATTCCAGGGAAATACGTGCAGTCAGCAAGTTCAAAAAACCAGAAGATGCGCTCATGCAATGTAAATTAAAAATTCAAAGTAAAAGATGTGAGCTTGAGTACCAATTGACGATATAGGCTTTTCTTAGCTTCAGCAACTATCCTTAGCCGTAGTGCCATACACGTGATGATATACGCTTTCTCCTGGCTTCAGCTAGTAGCACGCATAATAAATAAATTCGGAGGGTCTTGAGCGAATAGCACATACAATCCAATCAAATCGGCTGCGGGGAGCAAATCGCCGAGCTGATTCCGAGCGGGAGCAGAGCGCAACCTGACAGATTGATTGAAATATTTTTGGGGATTGAAAAATAAGAAGGACAATCCATATCGGGACTGGAAGCTAGGAGCGGACAGCTACCTGAGACTGTTGCAATGTATGGTGGCGCAAGCAGGCGGCCGCGCTTGATGTCGATGGCAGGATTTATAGGTTCTTAACATGGAGGTGGCAACGACTGAGTTGAATCGAACCGTTTCTAGTCGATGAATGCTGTGATATATCGGGCGATTTCATGAGCATTTGTTGCGAGGAGTCCTTAGGTCGCGGTGAGAGGATTTGTGGCCGGGAGGTCGTCCGTCGCGGCGACGGAGGTGTTATTGCTGGTTAATTGCAGAGTTGAGGAATATGAACGACGATTGGCTTCTTCTCAAGTTCTTCACGAGGACAACCAGCGACTCGGCTGCATGAGCCCACGGAAGGACCGTACACCAGCCCATATGGCCGGGTCGGCCCACACGCAAAGATACGTGCGCTGCAAGAGGAGAATCGGGCGCAAGAGGAGAATCACGAGCGTGGGTGTGCAGGGGAAAAGAGATGACGTGGACGCACCACAGGCCAGGAAAATGAGGTAGTGGGGGATTGCTATTTAGAGATAAAAGATGAAAGAAAGTGAAACCAACAAGTCCGATGCACAAGAAAAATGGAATAAATGCCTCATACATTGTTGGTCAACACAAGTCTTAACATTTAGGGATGGCGTAAGTGAGACCAAGTCCGATGCACAAGAGATTGATATTTGTGCTATCTTACCAGGCTCACTTACGCCACCCCCAAGTGTACGTTGACCAAACATTTTAATCATCGGCATTTTGAAAATACCAAAGCAAATGGAATGACAAAATGGAATAAGTGCCTCATACATTGTTGGTCAAGACAAATATTAACATTCCGGGATGGCGTAAGAGAGACCAAGTCGGATGCACAAGAGATTGATATTTGTGCTATCTTACCAGGCTCACTTACGCCACCCCAGAGTGTACGGGGACCAAACATTTTAATCATCGGCATTTTGGAAATACCAAAGCAAATGGAATGACAAAATGGAATAAGTGCCTCATACATTGTTGGTCAACACAAATACTATGGTCAGAAACCATAGTTGCAATATACGCCGCAGTATACTTTGCAGAAGGGCCCCCTTTCCCCGGTCGCCGTTCCGTGAACGGGTCCTTGACGAGACAACAACGCCGATATGCCTCTCTGGCGCAGAACCACGGCAGTCCCAGCCGCCTCCCTTGTGGCCGTGTGTCCCGCGTCCTGCACTGTTCGCTTTCTTGCCCGGTGAACCAATAGACTGATCGTTGGAATAAGGAAACCGATGACGGCCGGTCGCAATATTAGATTGCGATCGGCCGTCATCGGCTTCCTTATTCCAACGATCAGTCTATTGTTCACCGGGCAAGAAGGCGAAGAGTGCATGGCGCAGGAGACGCGGCCACAAGAGAGGCGGCTGGGACTGGCGTGGTTCTGCGCCGGAGAGGCATGTCGGCGTTGTTGTCTCGTCAAAGACTCGTTCACGGAATGGCGGCCGGGGAAAGGGGGGCCCGTCTACAAAGTATATTACGGCGTATAGGTGACCAAACATTCTAATCATCGGCACTAAAATGGAAGAAAGAGCCAAGTGGTATCTCAACTAGATATCATATGCCTCATACTTTGTTGGTCGAAAGAAATATTAACATTCAGGGATGGGGTCAGCGAGGCCAGGTAGGATGCACAAGAGATTGATATTTGTGACATCGCACCAGGCTCAGTGGCCCCACCCCAGAGTGTACAAGTGACCAAACAATTTAATCATCGGCACTAGAATGGAAGAAAGGCCAATGCAATTAAGAAGTAGCTAGTATGAACTAAATGGAATGCCTCATACTTTGTTGGTCGAAACAAATATTAACATCCAGGGATGGAGTAAGTGAGGCCAGGTAGGATGCACAAGATATTGATATTTGTGCCATCACACCAGGCTCACTTGCTCCACCCCCGAGTGTACGAGTGATATCGACCAACCATCTAATCATCGGCAAGTACAAAAACACCACCAAACCAGCAACCATGGTGACATAAGTCAAGATGCTCAAACACACATAGCATGCATGGACCAGATGCTCCAAAGGGATTATTCATCACTTGGTATATAGACCAAGTGATGCTGGCAAAAGAGAGGCCAATCAAGAACCAGTAAATCCAGTAAGTGATAGATATGCCTAAACAAGCAACAACACATAGCATATCCCAGCTAACCAGATGAGACAAGTCTTGGTAGCCAACTTAATCACCTAGCACCACCTAGCCTTTTAAAACCATCAGAAACAGTCATTTTTCTTCAAAGGATACCACAGTGGCATTCATTTACATGATCCCCTACTGTGGATATCTCTATTTTCATCAAAGCCAACAAGAAATAGAAATTTATCATTACTCAGTTGAGTTCAAAACACCACCAAACCAGCAACCATGGTGACATAAGTCAAGATGCTCAAACACACATAACATGCATGGAGCAGATGCTCCAAATGGATTATTCATCACTTGGTATATAGACCAAGTGATGCTGGCAAAAGAGAGGCCAATCAAGAACCAGTAAATCCAGTAAGTGATAGATATGCCTAAACAAGCAACAACACATAGCATATCCCAGCTAACCAGATGAGACAAGTCTTGGTAGCCAACTTAATCACCTAGCACCACCTAGCCTTTTAAAACCATCAGAAACAGTCCATTTTCTTCAAAGGATACCACAGTGGCATTCATTTACATGATTCCCTAATGTGAATATCTCTATTTTAGTATACCATCATAAGCATTCCATTTAAATCACACATTTTAGTATCTGTTCTTATCCAAGTTTTTGCCTCAGCCTTTGCATCATTGGCTGAGCCAAGACATCAAGCATCTGGCCAGGGAGCATTCTTTCTTTTTAGGGAACTATATGAACTATATGCACATGATCCAGTAAGCATCCCCACTAATCAGAGCATTATAAGAATAGTAGCATACCATAGGCTCACAACAATCCATCAAGTAAATCTTCACAAGGATACCACAGTAGCATAGTAGCATACCATAAGCTCACAAGAATCCATCATTTTCTTCACAAGGATACCACAGTAGCATACCATAGTAGCATTTCATGCATTTAAATGAACCAGTAGCATCAAAACCAACCAAATGTACAACTAGCAAGCAATACCAAGTGAGCAAGTCTTCATTACCTTGTACAGGTTCAGACATGGATTTATTTCCAACAAAGGATGGAAATCAAATTAACATCATTGAATTAAATTGAATCATTACCATCACATGGTTCATCAATAACAATTAGGGGCAATGCATCCAGAGCAACAGCAGCAATGCATCCAGAACCACTACTGAGGTACATCAACCATGAGCAATGAGCCAGTAAGTAAATCACTAGCACATGATGATCATTTGACCATTTAGAGCATGGACACACAAGAAATAGCAACAGTATAGTTCACCAGGAATGGTGAGAAGCTACAAGAGCATGCATCTAGCTGCAGCAACAATGACAACAAGCTAGGATAGATAGATCAACAAAGAATAAGCAGCTAAGACATCAACAAAGAACAAAGAAGACAACCAGAGCATGCATCTAGCTGCAGCAACAATGACATCAAGCTAGGATAGATAGATAGATTGCATCCAGTAGCACATCAACAGCAACAGCAGCTAGCATAGCAACAGCAACAGCAGCACAACCAGAGCAGCACACGAGCATTTCGTCGAGCACTTTGTGCTCGCGCGGGAGAGGAAGAGGGAGGGGAGGGGAGGGGAGGGGAGGGGAGAGAGTTCACCGACGACAGGGGTGGAGGAGGAGGTTGACGACAACGGCAGCGGTGGAGGAGGAGGAGGACGCGGCGGCTCCTCCACCTTCACGCGACAGCGGCCCCTCCTCGCGGCGGCCCCTCCTCGCCGTAGCGGCAGCTTGTGCTACAGGTGGCGGGGATGGGAGGACCGTGGCGGCATGCGGACCTCGCGGAGGAAGGCGGCGGCGACGGCGATGGCGACGACCATGGCGGCGCGCGGCGGATTGGAGGAGAGGGGAGAGGGGAGGGGAGATGGGAGAGGGGAGAGGTGAACAGGCGTGGGGGAGGGCACGGGCGATGATATAAGTTACCTTAGTTCTGTGGCGCACCCGAACAAGTGCGCCACAGAATCAACTACTTCTGTGGCGCACCGAAGCACGTGCGCCACAGAAAGAGTTATTTCCGTGGCGCAGCATGCCATGTGCGCCACAGAAATACCTACACTAATAATTGGTGGTGGCAGGATGTGGGCCCCCTATAATTTCTGTGGCGCAAGGTTCAGTAGTGCGCCACAAAATTAAGCTATTTCTGTGGCGCACCTAGCATGGTTGGCCACAAAATAACATTCTTTGGCGCATTTTTAGTGGTGCGCCACAGAACTAAGCTCCGCCTATAAGGGTTTTCCTACTAGTGAGGGATTCCGGCGCCAACGTTGAACCTGCACAACACAATCAAAATACTTTGCCCCAACTTAACAGTGAGGTTGTCAATCTCACCGGCTTGCTGAAAACAAAGGATTAAACGTATGGTGTGGAAAATGATGTTTGTTTGCGAAGAACAACAGAGAACAGAGATTGCAGTAGATTGTATTTCAGATGTAAAAGAAAGGACCGGGGTCCACAGTTCACTAGTGGTGTCTCTCCAATAAGATAAATAGCATGCTGGGTGAACAAATTACAGGTGGGCAATTGATAGAATAGAGATTCATACACATATCATGATGACTACTATGAGATTTAATCAGGGCATTACGACAAAGAACATAGACCGCCATCCAGCATGCATCTATGCCTAAAAAGTCCACCTTCAGGTTAGCATCCGCACCCCCTCCAGTATTAAGTTGCAAACAACAGACAATTGCATTAAGTATAGTGCGTAATGTAATCAACACAAATATCCTTAGACAAAGCATTGATGTTTTATCCCTAGTGGCAACAGCACATCCACAACCTTAGAACTTTCTGTCACTGTCCCAGATTCTATGGAGGCATGAACCCACTATCGAGCATAAATACTCCCTCTTGGAGTTACAAGTATCAACTTGGCCAGAGCCTCTACTAGCAACGGAGAGCATGCAAGAACATAAACAACACATATATGATAGATCAATTAATCAACTTGACATAGTATTCAATATTCATCGGATCCCACCAAACACAACATGTAGTATTACAAATAGATGATCTTGATCATGATAGGCAGCTCACAAGATCTAAACATGATAGCACAAGAGGAGAAGACAACCATCTAGCTACTGTTATGGACCCATAGTCCAAGGATGAACTACTCACGCATCATTCCGGAGGCGGGCATGGTGATGTAGTGCCCTCCGGTGATGATTGCCCTCTCCGGCAGGGTGCCGGAGGCGATCTCCTGAATCCCCCGAGATGGGATTGACGGCGGCGGCATCTCTGGAACTTTTTCCGTATCGTGGCTCTCGGTACTAGGGTTTTCGCGACGGAGGGATTAAGTAGGCGAAGGGGAAGCCTCGGAGGGGTCCCGAGGGGCCCACACCATATGGCAGCGCGGCTAGGGGTGGGGCCGCGCCGCCCTATGGGGTGGCCGCCTCGTCGCCCCTCTTCGTCTCCTCTTCGGACTTCTGGAAGGCTCCGTGCAAAATAAGACCGTGGGCTTTTGTTTCGTCCAATTCCGAGAATATTTCCTGTGTACGATTTCTGAAACCAAAAACAACAGAAAACAGGAACTGGCGCTTCGGCATCTTGTTAATAGGTTAGTGCCGGAAAATGCATCAAAATATTATAAAGTACGACTAAAACATGTTGGTATTGTCATAAAACTAGCATGGAACATAAGAAATTATAGATACGTTGGAGACGTATCAGTAAGCCTCTTGTATAACTAGCTTGTTGATTAATAGATGATCATGGTTTCGTGATCATGAACATTAGATGTTATTAATAACAAGGTTATGTCATTAATTGAATGATATAATGGACACACACCCAAATGAGCGTAGCATAAGATCAAGTCATTAAGTTGAATTTGCTATAAGCTTTCGATACATAGTTGCCTTAGTCCTTCGACCATGAGATCATGTAAATCACTTACACCGGAAGGGTTCTTTGATTACATCAAACGCCATGGCATAAATGGGTGGTTATAAAGATGGGATTAAGTATTTGGAAAGTGTGAGTTGAGGCATATGGATCAATAGTGGGATTTGTCCATCGTGATGACGGCTAGATATACTCTGGGCCCTCTCGGTGGAATGTCATCTGATTAGCTTGCAAGCATATGAATGGTTCATAAGAGATCACATACCACGGTACGAGTAAAGAGTACTTGTCGGTAACGAGGTTGAACAAGGTATGGAGATACCGATGATCGAACCTCGGACAAGTAAAATATCGCGTGACAAAGGGAATCGGCATCGTATGTAAATGGTTCAATCGATCACTAAGTCATCGTGGAATATGTGGGAGCCATTATGGATCTCCAGATCCCGCTATTGGTTATTGCTCGGAGAGGAGTCTCGACCATGTCTGCATAGTTCGCGAACCGTAGGGTGACGCGCTTAAGGTTCGATGTCGCATAAGTAGATTCAAAATATGAGTTGGAGTCCGAAGTTTTTGTTCGGAGTCTCAGATGGGATCCAGGACATTACGAGGATGTCCGGAATTGTCCGGAGAATAAGATTCATATATGGGAAGTCAATTTCCAGGGTTCGGGAAAAAGTCCGGTGTTTTGACCGGAGCTTCTAGAAGGTTCTAGAGGGCCACCAGTGGGCCCACCACCCCGGGAGAGGCCACATAGGCGCCACATGGCATAGTGGGTCCTGCCCACCATGACATGTGGGCCCAGGCCGCCCCCCTTAGAGATAAGATCTATCTCTAATTTAAATGGTTTAAATTTAGAGATAAGATCTATCTCCTAAAATAAAGCGTTTAAATTAGGAGATAAGGTGGAATACTTGGGGGAGGAGTTTGCCCCTCCCCATGCGCCAGCCAAGGGGGTAGGTGGGCCCTAGGGGAAACCCTAGGCCGACCCCCACCTATATAAAGAGGTGAGGGGGTGGCCGGCCAAGGCACCAATCCCCAACCCTAGCCGCCCCCTCTCTCTTCCACCTCCATATGCTGTGCAGGCTTAGGCGAAGCCCTGCAGCAACTCTTCTCCACCACCACCACCACGCCGTCGTGCTGCTGGGATTCCGTGGAGATCTACCAAACCTCCGCTGCCCGCTAGAACGGGAGAGGAAGGAGCTTCATCGACACCGTACGCGCGACCGAGTACGGAAGTGCTGCCGGATTGCAGCGCCGGGGACGATCGTCTACACCAACAACGAGATTAATCTCGTAGGCTTTGGAATCTTCGAGGGTTAGTCTCATCTCCATCTCGTTGCTTCGATCTTGTAGATTAGATCTTGGGTGTTCCATAGATTAGATCTGTTGGTTTTATTCGTCTTGCGGTAGGAAAATTTTTGTTTTCTATGCAACGAACCCCGTCAGTGGTATCAGAGCCATGTCTATGCATAGATCTGTTGCACGAGTAGAACACAATGGTTTTGTGGGCGGTCATGCTTTTGTTGCTTTAGTTTGTGTACTTTGCATCTTGCGGGATGGTGGGATGAAGCGGCCCAGGCTAACTTTACATGACCGCGTCTCATGGGACTTGCTCCACGCTTGACATGCAACTTGTATTGCATAAGTGGCTTTGCGGGTGTCTATCTCTCCCACCATAGTGAAAATTACATTTTTCACTTTCTACTGTCAACATTAGTATCACCGTTGTGGTTCATGTTCGTAGGTAGATTGGATCTTACTCGAAAACCCTAAACCACGTAAAATATGCAAACAAAATTAGAGGCGTCTAACTTGTTTTTGCAGGGTTTGGTGATGTGATATGGCCATGATGTGATGATGATTATATTTGATGTATGAGATGTTCATTGTTGTATTATGGGAACCGGCAGGAGCCTAATGGTTGTCTTTAATTTTTGTTAAAGACCTGCGTGTCTATTCATCATGTAATAGCTTTATTTCAAGTAGTTGTTATAGTAGCTATAAGTGATGGACAACCATGAAGCGGCGCCACTGACCTTGACGCCATGCTGGTGATGATGGAGATCATGTTCGTGCTTTGGAGATGGAGATCAAAAGCACAAGAAGAAAGGCCATACCATATCACACATTATGAATTGCATATGATGTTAATCATTTTATGCATCTTATTTTGATTAGATCGCGACGGTAGCATTATAAGATGATCCCTCTCACTAAATATCAAGATAATAAAGTGTTCATCCTTAGTATGCACCGTTGCTAAGACTTGTCGTTTCGAAGCATCTCGTGATGATCGGGTGTGATAGACTCTACATGTGCATACAACGGGTGCAAGCCAGATTTGCACACACGGATACTAAGGTTGCCTTGACAAGCCTAGCATGTACAGACATGGTCTCGGAACACGGGATACCGAAAGGTAGAGCATGAGTCATATGAATGCTATGATGAACACTTTGAGTGTTCGCCTTTGAAGCTACATCTTTTCTCGTGAAGATCGGACTTGGTGTAGTGGATTTGGTTCGTGTAATCACTAAGACAATGCGAGGGATGTTGTTTTGAGTGGGAGTTCACCTAGTTAATTTAAGAATTAAAATTAAACTCATTTTATCGTAAACTTAGTCTAAACTCTTTGCAAATATGTTGTAGATCATGGCGCCCCCTCCATCAATTTTAACCAGTTCCTAGAGAAAGAAAAGCTTAAGAGCAATGGTAGCAACTTCACTGACTGGTTCCGTCATGTGAGGATTTTCCTCACTGGTGGAAGCCTGCAATATGTGCTCGATGCACCGCTAGGTCCCCCACCACCACCTGCAGTATCCGAGGACGTAAAGAATGTTTACGAGACTCGGGTGACTCGGTACTCCGAAGTTCAGTGTGCCATCCTGTGCAACCTAGAGGTAGAGCTCCAAAAGCGTTTTGAGCACCACGACCCATGTGAGATGATGCGTGAGCTCAAGGTTATCTTTGAAACTCATGCAGCCGTGGAGAGCTATGAGGCCTCGAAACAGTTCTTTGGCTATATGATGGAAGAGGGCAGCTCCGTTAGTGAGCACGTGTTCGCCATGTCCGAACACGCGAAGAAGCTCAGTGACTTGGGGATTGTGATCCCTAACCAGCTGGGTATTCATCATGTTCTCCAATCACTGCCACCAAGTTACAAGAACTTCGTGATGAACTACAACATGCAGAACATGAACAAAGAGTTGCCTGAACTCTTCTCCATGCTGAAATCTGCTGAAGTAGAAATACGGAAGGAGAACCAAGTGTTGATGGTCAACAAGACCACCAGTTTTAAGAAGCAGGGCAAGCCTAACAAGGGCAACTTCAAGAAGGGCGGCAAGAAAGTTGCGGCGCCTCCTGAGAAGCCTAAGGCTGGTCCTAAGCCTGAGACTGTGTGCTACTACTACCAGGGGAAGGGGCACTGGAAGCGCAATTGCTCCAAATACTTGGCCGATCTGAAGAGAGGCCACGTCAAGAAGAAAGGTATATTTGATATACATGTTATAGATGTCTATCTTACTGGTTCTCGTAGTAGTGCCTGGGTATTTGATACTGGTTCGGTTGCTCACATTTGTAACTCGAAACAGGAACTGCGGAATAAATGAAGCCTGGCGAGGGACGAGGTGACGATGCACGTTGGAAATGGATCCAAGGTCGATGTGATCGCCGTCGGCACGCTCCCTCTACATCTACCTTCGGGATTAGTTTTAAACCTTAATAATTGTTATTTGGTACCTGCGTTGAGCATGAAAATTATATCTGGATCTTGTTTGATGCAAGACAGTTATTCGTTTAAGTCTGAGAATAATGGTTGTTCGATTTATATGAGTAACGTCTTTTATGGCCATGCACTTGAGATGAATGGTTTATTCTTGTTAAATCTCGATAGTAGTGATACACATGTTCATAACATTGATGCTAAGCGAATTAAATTGAATGATAATTCTACTTATATGTGGCACTGCCGTCTTGGTCATATTGGAGTGAAGCGCATGAAGAAACTCCATTCCGATGGACTTCTTGAGTCACTTGACTTTGAGTCACTTGACAGATGCGAAGCATGTCTAATGGGAAAAATGACTAAGACTCCATTTTCTGGTACAATGGAGCGAGCTACAGACTTATTGGAAATCATACATACCGATGTGTGCGGACCAATGAGTGTAGCATCGCGCGGTGGTTATCGTTATGTTCTAACCTTCACGGATGATCTGAGTAGATATGGGTATATTTACTTTATGAAACATAAGTCTGAGACTTTTGAGAAGTTCAAGGAATTCCAAAGTGAAGTAGAAAATCAACGTAACAAGAAGATTAAGTTTCTGCGTTCTGATCGCGGAGGCGAATATCTGAGTTATGAGTTTGGCATGCATTTAAAGAAATGCAGAATACTTTCACAGTTGACACCGCCAGGAACACCACAGCGCAATGGTGTGTCCGAACGTCGTAATCGAACTCTTTTAGATATGGTTCGGTCTATGATGTCTCTTACCGATTTGCCGTTATCGTTTTGGGGTTATGCATTAGAGATAGCCGCATTCACTTTAAATAGGGCACCATCGAAATCCGTTGAAACGACACCATATGAATTATGGTTTGGGAAGAAACCTAAGCTGTCGTTCCTTAAAGTTTGGGGTTGCGAAGCTTATGTAAAGAAGTTATAGCCTGACAAGCTAGAACCCAAAGCGGAGAAATGCGTCTTCATAGGATACCCTAAAGAAACAATTGGGTATACTTTCTATCACAGATCCGAAGGCAAAATCTTTGTTGCCAAGAACGGATCCTTTCTTGAGAAGGAGTTTCTCACTAAAGAAGTGACTGGAAGAAAAGTAGAACTCAACGAGGTTGATGAACCTTCTCTCATAGATCAGAGTAGCGTAGTGCCGGAAGTTTCTGCGCAGCCTGCACCGATAGGAGAGGAAGCAAATGATGATGATCATGAAACTTAGAACGAGGAAGCTACTGAACCTCGCAGATCGACGAGGGAACGTACCACTCCTGATTGGTATGATCCCTGTCTAAATGTCATGATTGTGGATAACAATGATGAAGACCCTGCGACGTATGAAGAAGCGATGATGTGCCCAGATTCCAACAAATGGCAAGAAGCCATGAAATCCGAAATGGGATCCATGTATGATAACAAAGTATGGACTTTGGTAGACTTACCTGATAGCCGCAAGGTTGTCGAGAATAAATGGATCTTCAAGAGAAAAATAGATGCTGATGGTAATATTACTGTCTATAAACCTCGACTTGTCGCGAAGGGGTTCCGACAAATTCAAGGAGTTGACTACGATGAGACTTTCTCACCTGTAGCGAAGCTAAAGTCTCTGAGGATTTTGTTAGCAATAGCTGCATTTTTCGATTATGAGATTTAGCAGATGGATGTCAAAACGGCGTTCCTTAATGGAGATATTGAGGAAGAGTTGTATATGGTACAACCCAAAGGTTTTGTCGATCCTAAAAATGCTGACAATGTATGCAAACTTCAGCGTTCCATTTATGGACTGAAGCAAGCATCCCGGAGTTGGAACCTACGCTTTGATAGAGTGATCAAAGACTTCGGTTTTATACGGACTCATGGTGAGGCCTGTATTTACAAGAAAGTGAGTGGGAGCTCTGTAGCATTCCTGATATTATATGTAGATGACATATTATTGATTGGGAATGATATAGAACTATTAAGCAGCGTTAAAGGTTATTTGAATAAATCTTTTTCAATGAAAGACCTTGGTGAAGCAGCATACATTTTAGGCATCAAGATTTATAGAGATAGATCAAGACGCCTAATAGGCCTTTCACTGAGTACATACCTGGACAAGATTCTAAAGAAGTTTAGAATGGATGAAAGCAAGAAAGGGTTCTTGCCTATGTTGCTAGGTAAGGTCTTGAGTAAGACTCAAGGTCCGCCTACGGCAGATGAAAGAGAGAGGATGAGCAAGATCCCCTATGCTTCGGCAGTAGGCTCTATCATGTATGCCATGCTGTGTACTAGACCGGATATCGCACATGCTGTTAGTTTGACCAGAAGATATCAAAGTGATCCATGAATGGAACACTGGACAGCGGTCAAGAATATCCTGAAGTACTTGAAAAGGACTAAGGATATGTTTCTTTGTTATGGTGGTGACCAAGAGCTCGTTGTAACCAGTTACACCGATGCAAGTTGGAACACTGATCCGGATGACTCTAAGTCTCAGTCTGGGTACGTGTTTATATTGAATGGTGTGGCAGTAAGCTGGAGCAGTTCCAAGCAGTGCACGGTGGTGAAATCTTCAACAGAATCTGAATACATAGCGGCTTCAGAGGCTTCATCGGAATCGGTATGGATGAAGAGGTTCATTGTTGAGCTTGGTGTGGTTCCTAGTGCATTGGACCCGCTAGTCATTTATTGTGACAACACGGGTGCCATCGCCAATGCAAAGGAACCAAGGTCACACAAGAAGCTGAAGCATATCAAGCTGCGTTTTCATTCGATTCGCGAGTACATCGAAGATGGTAAAGTAGAGATTTGCAAAGTACACACAGATCTGAATGTTGCAGATCCGTTGACTAAAGCTCTCCCTAGGGCAAAGCATGACCAACACCAGAATGCCATGGGTGTTAGGTACCTTACAATGTAATCTAGATTATTGACTCTAGTGCAAGTGGGAGACTGTTGGAGATATGCCCAAGAGGCAATAATAAAGTGGTTATTATAATATCTTTGTGTTTATGATAAATGTTTGCATACCATGCTATAATTGTATTAACCGAAACATTGATACATGTGTGTTATGTAAACAACAAGGAGTCCCTAGTAAGCCTCTTGTATAACTAGCTTGTTGATTAATAGATGATCATGGTTTCGTGATCATGAATATTGGATGTTATTAATAACAAGGTTATGTCATTAGTTGAATGATATAATGGACACACACCCAAATGAGTGTAGCATAAGATCAAGTCATTAAGTTCAATTTGCTATAAGCTTTCAATACATAGTTGCCTTAGTCCTTCGACCATGAGATCATGTAAATCACTTACACCGGAAGGGTACTTTGATTACATCAAATGCCATTGCGTAAATGGGTGGTTATAAAGATGGGATTAAGTATTTGGAAAGTGTGAGTTGAGGCATATGGATCAATAGTGGGATTTGTCCATCCTGATGACGGATAGATATACTCTGGGCCCTCTCGGTGGAATGTCATCTAATTAGCTTGCAAGCATATGAATGGTTCATAAGAGATCACATACCACGGTACGAGTAAAGAGTACTTGTCGGTAACGAGGTTGAACAAGGTATGGAGATACCGATGATCGAACCTCGGACAAGTAAAATATCGCGTGACAAAGGGAATCGGCATCGTATGTAAATGGTTCAATCGATCACTAAGTCATCGTTGAATATGTGGGAGCCATTATGGATCTCCAGATCCCGCTATTGGTTATTGCTCGGAGAGGAGTCTCGACCATGTCTGCATAGTTCGCGAACCGTAGGGTGACGCGCTTAAGGTTCGATGTCGCATAAGTAGATTCGAAATATGAGTTGGAGTCCGAAGTTTTTGTTCGGAGTCTCGGATGGGATCCAGGACATCACGAGGAGGTCCAGAATTGTCCGGAGAATAAGATTCATATATGGGAAGTCAATTTCCGTGGTTCGGGAAAAAGTCCGGTGTTTTGACCGGAGCTTCTAGAAGGTTCTAGAGGTCCACCAGTGGGCCCACCACCCCGGGAGAGGCCACATAGGCGCCACATGGCATAGTGGGTCCTGCCCACCATGACATGTGGGCCCAGGACGCCCCCCCTTAGAGATAAGATCTATCTCTAGTTTAAATGGTTTAAATTTAGAGATAAGATCTATCTCCTAAAATAAAGTGTTTAAATTAGGAGATAAGGGGGAATACTTGGGGGAGGAGTTTGCCCCTCCCCATGCGCCAGCCAAGGGGGTAGGTGGGCCCTAGGGGAAACCCTAGGCCGACCCCCCACCTATATAAAGAGGGGAGGGGGTGGCCGGCCAAGGCACCAATCCCCAACCCTAGCCGCCCCCCTCTCTCTTCCACCTCCATACGCTGTGCAGGCTTAGGCGAAGCCCTGCAGCAACTCTTTTCCACCACCACCACCACGCCGTCGTGCTGCTGGGATTCCGTGGAGATCTACCACACCTCTGTTGCCCGCTGGAACGGGAGATGAAGGAGCTTCATCGACACCGTACGCGCGACCGAGTACGGAAGTGCTGCCAGATTACAGCACCGAGGATGATCGTCTACACCAACAACGAGATTAATCCCGTAGGCTTTGGAATCTTCGAGGGTTAGTCTCATCTCCATCTCGTTGCTTCGATCTTGTAGATTAGATCTTGGGTGTTCCATAGATTAGATCTGTTGGTTTTATTCATCTTGCGGTAGGAAATTTTTTGTTTTCTATGCAACGAACCCCGTCACGTTGACCATGTCGGTGTCACAGGCTGGCGGAGCCTGAGAGTGCGCCAAGTCCCGCCGCCAGCCGTGGCCACCGTCTGCAGCGTCGCGGCGGCGCGGGGAGCGCGTGCGGTCGTGGCGGATGATCCCCTCGGTGTCCCGCCGCTCTCCCAGTCCGCAGCGCTCGTGACGGGCAGCACCATCCCTGTCATGGTCGTCATCCCTGTTGTCGCGTCGGGAGGGGAAGAAGCGCGGGTGATCATCACCCATGGCACGCCTCTCCCTACGGGCAAGAGCAGCAGCCCGCAGAGTCTCCTCATCGCCCTCATTATGCAGGGGCACCTGTGGCATGTCGTTGACGGTGAGGTGGTGCCACTCGAAGGAGACCGGCGTTGGCTTGAAAGCGCCGGCGTCATTGCTGGAGCCGAAGAAGTCCAGCGGCGCCATGGAGTAGTCCTCCATTTGATCGAGGTGGACGATGACACGGAAGGTGGCGCCACGCTTGCTGCCCGTAGGACGGACCTCATGGACGAACACCTCGGAGGCAGGGCCACCATTGCCGCAGCTGGTGAAGGTGAGTGATACGTCTCAAATGTATCTATAATTTCTTTTGTTCCATGCTAGTTTTATGACAATACCTACATGTTTTGTTCATACTTTATATCGTTTTTATGCATTTTCTGGAACTAACCTATTGACGAGATGCCGAAGTGCCAGTTCCTTTTTTCTGCTGTTTTTGGTTTCAGAAATCCTAGTAAGGAAATATTCTCGGAATTGGACGAAATCAACGCCCAGCATCTTATAATTGCACGAAGCTTCCAGAACACCGGAGAGGCACCAGAGGGGAGCCCTGGTGGCCCCACACGTGTGGGCGGCGCGGCCAAGGAGCCAGGCACGCGCCCCTACTGTCTGGTGGCCCCAGACCCCTTCCGACTCCGCCTCTTCGCCTATTTAAAGCTCCCTGACCTAAATCTTCGAGACGGAAAAGCCACGGTACGAGAAACCTTCCAGAGCCGCCGCCATCGCGAAGCCAAGATCTGGGGGACAGGAGTCTCTGTTCCGGCACGCCGCCGGGACGGGGAAGTGCCCCCGGAAGGCATCTCCATCGACACCACTGCCATCTTCATCGCCGCTGCTGCCTCCCATGAGGAGGGAGTAGTTCTCCATCGAGGCTAAGGGCTGTACCAGTAGCTATGTGGTTAATCTCTCTCCTATGTACTTCAATACAATGATCTCATGAGCTGCCTTACATGATTGAGATTCATATGAGCTTTGTATCACTAGTCATCTATGTGTTACTCTGGTGATGTTATTAAAGTACTCTATTCCTCCTTCATGATGTAATGGTGACAGTGTGTGCATCATGTAGTTCTTGGCGTAGGTTATGATTGTAATCTCTTGTAGATTATGGAGTTAACTATTACTATGATAGTATTGATGCGATCTATTCCTCCTTTCATAGTGTGATGGTGACAGTGTGCATGCTATGTTAGTACTCGGTATAATTGCAATGATCTATTATGCACTCTAAGGTTATTTAAATATGAACATCGAATGTTGTGGAGCTTGTTAACTCCGGCATTGAGGTGCTCTTGTAGCCCTGCACAATGAATGGTGTTCATCATCCAACAAGAGAGTGTATAGTGGTTTTATTATGTGATCAATGTTGAGAGTGTCCACTAGTGAAAGTATGATCCCTAGGCCTTGTTTCCAAACATCGATTCTCCGTTTATTTACTGTTCTGTTGCATGTTTACTCGTTGCCATATTTTATTCAGATTGCTATTACCACTCATATACATCCATACTACTTGTATTTCACTATCTCTTCGCCGAACTAGTGCACCTATACATCTGACAAGTGTATTAGGTGTGTTGGGGACACAAGAGTCTTCTTGTATCGTGATTGCAGGGTTGCTTGAGAGGGATATCTTTGACCTCTTCCTCCATGAGTTCGATAAACCTTGGGTGATCCACTTAAGGGAAACTTGCTGCTGTTCTACAAACCTCTGCTCTTGGAGGCCCAACACTGTCTACAAGAATAGAAGCACACGTAGACATCAAGCACTTTTCTGGCGCCGTTGCCGGGGAGGAAAGGTAAAAGGCACTCATACTCCGGTCCCAGGTAACTAAGTTATTTTCTGTTGCCGTTGTAAGTGCTCGAAGCTACTTCCTTTAGATCCTGCAATTGCATCTTTTGGTTTCTTGTTTACACTAGTAAGGCATAATGGAAAACAACTGTGAGATTTTTATTCTATTTCCTGAGTTAAGACATGGATTGTTTGCTGCGAAAATTAAAAAACCTATGGAATCTTATTTGCATTCTAGTAGCAATGATATTAGTATGAACGCTTTGAACACCATTGTTGCTAATGATATGGAAAATTCTAAGCTTGGGGAAGCTGGTTTTGATGAGCATGATATTTTAAGTCCCCCAAGCATTGAGGAGAAAATTTTCTTTGATGATACTTTGCCTCCTATTTATGATGATTATAATGATAGTGGTCTTTTGGTGCCGCCTACTATGGAGAGTAAATTTTATGATTATACTATGCCTCCTACACTTGATGAGAATAATAATGATAGCTACTTTGTTGAATTTGCTCCCACTACAACTTATAAAATTGATTATGCTTATGTGGAGAGTAATAATTTTATGCATGTAGCTCATGATAACAATGTTTCATGTGATAGTTATATTGTTGAATTTGTTCATGATGCTAGTGAAAGTTATTATGAGAGAGGGAAACATGGTTATATGCATCTTAATAATATTAAGTTTCCCCTCTTTATGTTGAGAATTGTGAAGTTAGTCTTGTTTTATCTTCTTATGCTTGTCACTTTGTTCTTCATGAATTTGTTTACTTACAAGATTCCTTTTCATAGGAAGTGGGTTAGACTTAAATGTGTTTTGAACTTGCTTTTTGATGCTCTCTTTTACTTCAACTCTTATTTCTTGCGCGAGCATCATTAAAATTACTGAGCCCATCTTAATGGCTATAAAGAAAGAACTTCTTGGGAGATAACACATGTCTTTATTTTGCTACTGTTTTGTTGTGTCTTGGAAGTTGTTACTACTGTATCAACCTCTCCTTATCTTTACTTTATTGCATTGTTGTGCCAAGTAAAGTCTTTGATAGCAAGGTTCATACTAGATTTGGATTATTGCGCAGAAACAGATTTCTGTCTGTTACGAATTTGGGAAGGGTTCTCTGTAGGTAAATCAGAAAAATCTGCCAATTTACGTGCGTGATCCTCAGATATGTACGCAACTTTCATTCAATTTGAGCTTTTTCATCTGAGCAAGTCTAGTGCCTCTAAAAAATTCATATTTACGGACTGTTCTGTTTTGACAGATTCTGCCTTTTATTTCGCATTGCCTCTTTTGCTGTGTTGGATGGATTTCTTTGTTCCATTGACTTCCAGTAGCTTTGTGAAATGTCCAGAAGTGTTAAGAATGATTGTGTCACCTCTGAACATGTGAATTTTTGATTATGCACTAACCCTCTAATGAGTTTGTTTTAAGTTTGGTGTGGAGGAAGTTTTCAAGGGTCAAGAGAGGAGGATGATATACTATGATCAAGAAGAGTGAAAAGTCTAAGCTTGGGGATGCCCCGGTGGTTCATCCCTGCATATTTCAAGAAGACTCAAGCATCTAAGCTTGGGGATGCCCAAGGCATCCCCTTCTTCATCAACAATTTATCAGGTTTCTTCTCTTGAAACTATATTTTTATTCAGTCACATCTTATGTACTTTACTTGGAGCGTCTGTTTGTTTTTATTTTTGTTTTGTTATTTTCATTCTCTGAATAAATTCATGCTTGTGTGGGAGAGAGACACGCTCCGCTTTTTCATATGAACACTAGTGTTCTTCGCTTTTACTTTTAATGTTCATGGTGGAGTTGAAAACCGCTTCGTTGATTGCTATTTGGTTGGAAAAAGAAAATGCTTCATGTGGTAATTGGTATAATGTTTTGAATAATTTGATACTTGGCAATTGTTGTGCTCATATAGATAATGTTTAAGCTCTTGCATCATGTACTTTGTACCCATTAATGAAGAACTACATAGAGCTTGTTAAAATTTGGTTTGCATGATTGGTCTCTAGAGTCTAGATATTTTCTGGTTAAGGTGTTTGAATAACAAGGAGACGATGTAAAGTCTTATAATACTTACAATATGTTCATATGTGAGTCTTGCTGCACCGTTTTATACTTGAGTTTGCTTCAAACAACCTTGCTAGCCTAGCCTTGTATTGAGAGGAATTCTTCTCGTGCATCCAAATCCTTGAGCCAAAAACTATGCCATTTGTGTCCACCATACCTACCTACTACATGGTATTTCCTGCCATTCCAAGCAAATACTTCATGTGCTACCTTTAAACAATTCAAAAGCTATTATCTCTTATTTGTGTCAATGTTTTATAGCTCATGAGGAAGTATGTGGTGTTTTATCTTTCGATCTTGTCATTTACTTTTGACAGACTTTCACAATGGACTAGTGGCTTCATCCGCTTATCCAATAATTTTGCAAAAAGAGCTGGCAATGGGGTTCCCAGCCCCAATTAATTAATTTTCGTTAATAATTCTCTTCACATGTTTTGCTCTGATTCATCAGTAAGCAACTTAATTTTGCAAATAGACACTCCTTCATGGTATGTGATTGTTGGAAGGCACCCGAGGATTCGGTTAGCCATGGCTTGAGAAAGCAAAGGTTGGGAGGAGTGTCATCTAAAAAATAAAAAAATATAAACTAAACTAAAGTACATGTGTAAACAAAGAGAAGAGGGATGATCTACCTTGCTGGTAGAGATAACGTCCTTCATGGGAGCCGCTCTTGAAAGTCTGGTTGATGAGGTAGTTAGAGTACCCGCTACCATTCGTTGACAACAACAAACACCTCTCAAAACTTTACTTTTATGCTCTCTATATGATTTCAAAACTTGAAAAGGTCTAGCACATGATTTAATCCCTGCTTCCCTCTGCGAAGGGCCTTTCTTTTACTTTATGTTGAGTCAGCTTACCCACTTCTTTCTATCTTAGAAGCAAACACTTGTGTCAACTGTGTGCATTGATTCTTACATGTTTACCTATTGCACTTGTTATATTGCTTTATGTTGACAACTATCCATGAGATATACATGTTGAAGTTGAAAGCAACCGCTGAAACTTAATCATCCTTTGTGTTGCTTCAATGCCTTTTACTTTGAATCTATTGCTTTATGAGTTAACTCTTATGCAAGACTTTTTGATTCTTGTCTTGAAAGTACTATTCATGAAAAGTCTTTGTTATATGATTCAGTTGTTTAATCATCATCTTTACTATTGCTTTGAATCACTTCATTCATCTTATATGCTTTACAATAATGTTGATCAAGATTATGTTGGTAGCATGTCACTTAAGAAATTATCATTGTTATCGTTTACCTACTCGAGGGCGAGTAGGAACTAAGCTTGCGGATGCTTGATACGTCTCAAACGTATCTATAATTTCTTTTGTTCCATGCTAGTTTTATGACAATACCTACATGTTTTGTTCATACTTTATATCGTTTTTATGCATTTTCCGGAACTAACCTATTGACGAGATGCCGAAGTGCCAGTTCCTGTTTTCTGCTGTTTTTGGTTTCAGAAATCCTAGTAAGGAAATATTCTCGGAATTGGACGAAATCAACGCCCAGCATCTTATAATTGCACGAAGCTTCCAGAACACCGGAGAGGCACCAGAGGGGAGCCCTGGTGGCCCCACACATGTGGGCGGCGTGGCCAAGGAGCCAGGCGCGCGCCCCTACTGTCTGGTGGCCCCAGACCCCTTCCGACTCCGCCTCTTCGCCTATTTAAAGCTCCCTGACCTAAATCTTCGAGACGGAAAAGCCACGGTACGAGAAACCTTCCAGAGCCGCCGCCATCGCGAAGCCAAGATCTGGGGGACAGAAGTCTCTGTTCCGGCACGCCGCCGGGACGGGGAAGTGCCCCCGGAAGGCATCTCCATCGACACCACCGCCATCTTCATCGCCGCTACTGTCTCCCATGAGGAGGGAGTAGTTCTCCATCGAAGCTAAGGGCTGTACCTGTAGCTATGTGGTTAATCTCTCTCCTATGTACTTCAATACAATGATCTCATGAGCTGCCTTACATGATTGAGATTCATATGAGCTTTGTATCACTATTCATCTATGTGTTACTCTGGTGATGTTATTAAAGTAATCTATTCCTCCTTCATGATGTAATGGTGACAGTGTGTGCATCATGTAGTTCTTGGCGTAGGTTATGATTGTAATCTCTTGTAGATTATGGAGTTAACTATTACTATGATAGTATTGATGCGATCTATTCCTCCTTTCATAGTGTGATGGTGACAGTGTGCATGCTATGTTAGTACTCGGTATATTTGCAATGATCTATTATGCACTCTAAGGTTATTTAAATACGAACATCGAATGTTGTGGAGCTTGTTAACTCCGGCATTGAGGTGCTCTTGTAGCCCTGCACAATGAATGGTGTTCATCATCCAACAAGAGAGTGTAGAGTGGTTTTATTATGTGATCAATGTTGAGAGTGTCCACTAGTGAAAGTATGATCCCTAGGCCTTGTTTCCAAACATCGAATCTCCGTTTATTTACTGTTCTGTTGCATGTTTACTCACTACCATATTTTATTCAGATTGCTATTACCACTCATATACATCCATACTACTTGTATTTCACTATCTCTTCGCCGAACTAGTACACCTATACATCTGACAAGTGTATTAGGTGTGTTGGGGACACAAGAGACTTCTTGTATCGTGATTGCAGGGTTGCTTGAGAGGGATATCTTTGACCTCTTCCTCCTTAAGTTCGATAAACCTTGGGTGATCCACTTAAGGGAAACTTGCTGATGTTCTACAAACCTCTGCTCTTGGAGGCCCAACACTGTCTACAAGAATAGAAGCACACATAGAAAATAGTGAGCCAGACCACTTTAGGGATGGCGCTCGGATTGGCGGTCCAGGCCAAGCAGTCAAGCGAGCGGGCGTTCGTGAGGAGCGCCGAGCTGTCCTCGAGGCGGTCGAAGGAGCAGCTTTTCGACCAGCGGCGCGCGATAATCCGCTCGGCGACGTACGGCGTGAGGCCGTGTCGTCGTGGTGAACAGACAGATGCCATAGGATGGCTTAATTTGGGGCCGAATGGACGCTAGAGGATTCGGGGGAGGGTTTGTGATCAGATGGGATGAACTTCCGGATGGTTTCCTCAAGAACTTAGCCGAGGCTAGAGGTTGAAGAAGAAAGACACAAGGAAGAACTCGCTCTAGATCACTTTCTTCATTGATTCTCACAGGTTACAGGTTTGTATTTCGTGCGTTCGTGTATCGCTACATCCGTGCCCGTGAGGAGGGCTGCCCCCTCTCCTTATATAGGGGAGAGGGTGGCTTACAAGGCAAGAAACCCTAATGGTATCTTTGACTAGACAAACTACTTTACAAAGCTACTTTAATCATAGATGACACCGGGGTCCTCTTTAATCAGGGAGGCTGACGTCCTCCGGCTTCTTTCTTCGTCATCCTTATCTTTATCGTCAGCCCTTCGTTTAAAGTTACTTTGCTTAGCTCATCTTTGTCTTCTAGCTCTGGAGAGGATCTTTGACCAGTCCTGCCGACATGTTCTTCTCTCCGGTGGCCCGGTATCTTTTCTATCCGGTCCCGGTATACCTCTCCTGAGGATACCGGCTTAGCCCCGCTCAACCAAACGCTTTTCTTGTGCTCCGGTATAAACATTAAACCGGTATCTTGATGGCTCAAACCATCCGGTGTGGCATGCCTTTGGCATACTGGGGGTCATCCCCCCAACATTAGTCCCCGAAGCTGGTATAGTCTGGCGGATTCTATCCAACAGACCATGCCAGGTTCTCACGTCTTTGGATACCGGTTTAATCTATCCGGTACTGGGCTCGGATCCGGCATCTTTGCCCGGATCTTCGTTATCTCTCCTTGCAAGACATTTTCCGGTATCTTATCCTCCGGCATCTTAGTCATTAAACACCTCCTCGGCGAAGTCGAGAATATCTTGGGCCCCGCGCCTGTCTGAGACATGCGCACTGTGACTGACGCGCCAGTGTCAGGGGTCACTTCCCTTCGGCTTCTGCGCCAGCATTTATGGCGCCACACCGGATCCTCGCGGCCGTTCCGGATCCGTGTGGCCTTCCAGTGACATGTTGTTTTCTACACGTGAATTTGCGCGCCACGTGGTGGCCCGTGGAGCGAACCGTCGCGGCCCACGATCCGAACCACCGAGGTCCAGCGGTTTTCTGGCCCACATCTCCCTCTTCCCTTATAAGGCGAAACCGCTCCTTCTTCTTCCTCTCCTCGCATTCTCCACTTCTTCACGCTTAGTGCTTTTGCCCTCTGCGCCTCCGCCTCTCCGTTCGCCGTCCAAGCTCCGCCGCCCGGCGAACTTCCGCTGCTGTTCCGCCGGACGCCGCTGAACTTCACCGCGTGAAGAACCTCTGCGGCACTCCTGTCGCAGTTGCGGCATTGGCGCTTCCTCGAGTTCTTCCTCACCTCGCCGTCGACGGACCTCTTCGCCGGCCGTAAGCTCACCATCCCTCCGGCAAACCCCTTCTTCTGCAACTTCGCCGCCTCAGGTTAGGCCCGATGCGCCTCTACCTCTTTTCTTCTTGCTTTCCAAATCTTGGGGCGGTAGAGTATTTATCCCCTCTTTATTTTGCTTTTTCTCTTACTCGTAGATCTTCGCGCGAGGGTCTTTCTGGGGAAAACTGTTTTTCGGTAGATTCCGGCGTCACCCAGATCTATATGTCTAGCGAAGAGTCTCTCCCCACCGCCTCCTCTAGTAACCAAGGCAGTAGTACTTCCGACGGGCTAACTGAAGATCTCGCCCGGATGGAAATGGAATCCAGCAAAGATCAAGAGACCGGCACCTCCAGCCGGGCCCCCGGAAAGGATCTTTCCGGTATCACACGCGGAGCCTGGAGGGGTTCCGACGTGACTCAATACGAGATCGACTGGCTTTACCGGTCCAGGAGAATACCGGAAGGAGTCTCCTGCCGGCTTCCTCGTGACGAGATCGAACCGGTGCTTGAACCCAGTGAGGTCGTTGTTTTCCTTGCTCATTTTGAGCGTGGCTTCGGCCTTCCTGCCTCCGATTTCTTCCGCCAATTCCTTGATTTCTATCGACTCCAACCTCACCACCTTCCCGGCAATGCCGTTTTTTATCTTTCTTGTTTTGTGGCCTTCATGGAAGGCTACATCGGCATCCGTCCCGCTCGCGAGACGTTTGCCCGCTTCTTTTCTCTTCGGATCAACTCGGTCCAGGGCAAGGACATTCCCAAGCCCAAACCCCCCGTACAATGCGGGTCTTGTATCATCGGCTCCCGCCAAGGGAGCCCCTTTTTCAAGTTCAACGGCCTCGAGTCTGCCGGTTGTGGCAGACAACGTTCTTCTACGTGAAGAACAAGAGTGCCACTGACCTTATCAACTTGCCGGTGTTCAACCCGGCGCCGCCCGCCAAGATCAACTGGAACTACAACCCTGGTACGGATCACATAGAGACGAACCGGGTGGTACGCTTCATGTTGAAGCTGATGAAGAATACCAACATTTGCTCCGATGATATTATCCGCACCTTCATCTGTCGCCGGGTGCTTCCCCTTAAGCGCCGCGCTCACAAGATAAGCGAGATGTACGGCCCTGGTGATCCCACCAAGATCACCGGCCTGCCCTTGAGCAAGGCGGATGTGGTCCTAAAGGCTAATCAAATATGCCAAACGGACATGCCGGATGACTGGGAGTGGGGCCTCTGCCCTCTCAGCTCCAAAAATCCTCCGTCCCAAGAAGTAAGAAATTATGCGGCTCGGGTCGTTTTACCGGTAACTCTCATACTTGCGACTAACCCCCTTTTTTCTTTTGTTCTCAGGCCAGGGACCGCTTCCCCCGTATTGACTCAGATCAGCGAGGCCCTTGCCGGAAGCGGCCTTTGGATAAGTTCGACCCGGACCCTTTCATTCACTGGCAGGATCTGAAGATGGGCCGGACTCCAGCCTCGCGCCTCGGCAAGTCTCCGCCGGAACCAGCTGGTTCGTCTGACGACCTGACCTTGCTTGAGGTAGCTCTTCTGTTTGATCTCTCATATTCTTTTGTTATTGTTGTTCTGTAGACATTCCCTCAGCCAACATCAACCCACAGGTCCATGAGCACGTGGCTCCCCTGCAGGCCGAGGTCGGGGATGAGTTCCTGGACAAACTTATGGCCCAAGGCCAGAAGAATAATGCTCCGGCTGCTGACGCCGGCCCTAGCCAAGCTCCTCCTGCCAAACGCCCTCGGACCGAAGTCCTTGGAGGGAAGCAGGTAAGCACGAAGCGCTACAAGCATAAGCGGATGCCGGTTTCTTCCAGGTAAGTTCTTCATTTCCTTTTTGTGTTCTCTTCGTTTTTACCAAGTTCCTTTCCGGTTGCTTTTTTCCAATTCGTCCTTTTTTCTCTCTTTCAGCCCTGCGCTTGAGCTTGGCTCCAAGCCGGAGGGCTCTACCGGCTCCGCAAGGACCTCAACTCCTCCTCCTCACTCAAGTCCGGCACCATCTGGTGTCGGCAACACCTCTGCCTCCCCTCCGGGAGGCACTACAAGTTCGGGGCGCGCGGCCCCTACATCTCCTGATCACCGCGCGGAGGAGGATTTCACCTCCCCTCCTGAAACCCAGGGCACCGGCGCCAGCGACACCGGCGCCGACGACACAGATGCCGGGCAGGCGGAACCTCTGGTTCCTCCTTCCCCGAAGAAGAAAAAGAAGAAGCAGCCAAGCTCTTCCCCCACCGAAACCGCGCCGGATACTTCCGCGCCGGTCTCTTCTGCACCTCAGCCGGAAGCTCTTACCCTCGAGCCTACCGGGACCACACCGACACCGTTGCCAAGCCAAGGGCCTTCCGCGGCCAAGCGAATGCCGCCGCCAGAAACCCCCAAGATCACCAAGTTCCTCAAGCCCGGGGCTTCTCGGGGCAAGGCCGTGGAGGGCGACGCCTCAGCCGGCTCGCGGTCTCTAGTGCTGCACGTCGGCCCTGCTGCTGCTGCTGCTGTCCAAGAAAAACCTTCCGGCCTCCTGGGCCGGATCGTTGAGCTGAAGCGTGAGGGCAAGGACCTGGGGCACCTTCTCCCCTACGCCCAAAAGTGGAATGATGCGGATATCTCTGCATCTACCCGTGGCCTGGGGAAGGACCGTCTTCCAGCGCCAGACCCTGCTGGGCCCCGGTCCACTGAAGAACACTTCATGCGGCTTAAACGCGCCGTGAAGGAGTTCGACAGTGCGTGGTACGATGCCACCAGCAACGTGGTGGTAAGTTTCGCCAACCTTCTTGCAATTTTTGTTGATGCCGGTTTCTTTCTTTCCGGATCTTGTCTATCCTCCCAGTCCCCGAGTTTCGTGTTTAGAGCGTAGCTCTTAGCGCGAAACTTAACTAGAAACGCGCGAAACCGGCATAGCCAGTCCCCGAGTTTCGGGTTAAGATCTTTGTTTCTTTCTTTCTCATAATTATCT
This sequence comes from Lolium perenne, assembly GCF_019359855.2. Taxonomy (NCBI): domain Eukaryota; kingdom Viridiplantae; phylum Streptophyta; class Magnoliopsida; order Poales; family Poaceae; genus Lolium; species Lolium perenne. Next base: position 194,434,960 of record NC_067246.2, on the reverse strand, counting down.
TCCTTTGACCAGAGCACCGCGAATGCCCGGAAGCAGCTCTTCGAGGAGCTTCTGTGGGAGCATCGGGACCTTGCCGAGGCCCACAGCCACTGCCAAGGTTTGTTTCCTTTCTTTTCCTCCGGCATCTTTTCACCGGAATGTTTTCTTCTTTGATATTTACGCATCTTTGTTCAACAGCTATTCCGGAAGCTACCATCGAGGCCCTCAAGGCCCAGGTTGCCACGCTTCAAGGTATCACTCTTTCTTTTCCGGTTAACCCGTTCTTTTTTCATTTTATCAATTGCTACTTGCTAACATCCTTCTTTCCGGTATCTAGGCGAGAAAGAGCAGCTCATCAAGGAGCACCACGAGGCACTGGACGTCCAGAAGACCGCCTCGAGGGAGCTGAAGGAACAGGCTATGCAAGCCGCGCTCCAGCATGAGCAAGCTCTGAAGGATGCCCGGGTTGCAGCCGAGGCCAGGCTGGCGGAGGTCGTGGAGGACTCCACGAACTCCAACACGGTGCTGAAGGCAGAGCTGGAGGAGGAGAGGAAGGCGCGGAAGGCAGCGGAGCGCCTTATTGAGGTCATGACCACTGATCATAAGGAATATGATCGGCTGGTTATGCAGATTGATGCGCTGGCTTTCCGTAAGTCCTTGCCTTGTCCCTTCTTTCGCTTATAAGCTTTCTCCTTCTGAAAATGTATCCGTGTTCCTTTTCCTTCCGGCATACTGCTTTCCGGTATCTTGTGCTTATGCTTTTCCCTTCCTCCTGTAGAACATTTCCCGGACTCCCAGGCACACGCCGTGAAAAAGGTGATGGAGGATCGGGTGGCGCGGAAATTTCCCAATATGGACGCGCACTGGGACGGGTACGACTATCTGGTCGCCCTCTCCGCTCGAGTCCAACACATGCGCTCTGTGGACCGGCTCCTTGGCGATCTACCGGATACCGCCATCCAACTTTTCAAGGTGCTGTGGCCTGAAGAAGAGATGCCGGCAAACATCACCCTTACCGCCCACCGGCTCAAGGAGGCAGGGCGCCGGATTCGTGAGTGGCAGTGCTCCGCGGCTCGTGCCGGAGCTGACACGGCGCTGCGCTCCGCATGCTCCTGGTATCCGGACTTGGATCTGGATGCACTCCAAGGCGTACGCCAAGATGCTCCTACCGACATGGATCCGGTTCTTACCGCAAAGCGGCAGGATCGGGCCTACCGGCTTGCTGAGTATGCCGAGGTCCGCACCTTCATCCCTCCCCCTCCTGATGTCAAGGACTACCTCAGCGATGAGGAAGAAGAAGAGGGAGATGAAGATGAGGCTGCCGAGGATGTGCCGCCGGAAGCTCCCGAGGCCAACGCTGCTCCCCCTGATGACACCGAGACCGGTGCTGCTCCACCTGACGCCTCCGTTGCCTGAACAACTTATCTGCTCCTGCTCGCTTGATAATAGAACTCGTTAAATTCGACCCCGGTATGCCGGGGTGTATGACGTAAGATAAAACTTGTCCTTGTGGTTTGTGGTGCAACATTTTATGCCGGTGTCTTGCACACCGGTAACTTATTAAGTTATGTTGGTTCGCTACTTAGCACTTTGCTTATCGTTTCGATTTTTGTCTTGCACTGCAATTATTCCGAAACTGTTTCCGCATCCAATTCGATGCACACCTGGCTCTTTTTCTTTGGCTCTGCCTACCTTCTCTGGGCGTTTTTGGCGTATGAGCACAAAGTTCTTTCACCAAGCAAGCATTTTCTTGAACTTAGAAATAACTCGAAATTTTTGCAAAAAACCGGTATAACCGGGGTTAGTTAAATTTTCCGGATTGTTCTTTCCTGCTCTCCCTCTTCGCAGTTCATGTGCTTATCCCCTACCGGTTTATCTTGCTTGCCATGAAGCCGGGTTGCGGACAGCATCAGAGTCGGAGACTCCGGTAGGGTTTAGCACACTACTAAACCGGAAAGAAAAAACGTTCAATAAGCAACCGGTAAACTGAAAAAATAAACAAGTTACATGCAACCTTATTGGGGTAGTCCCCGAGATTCATTCAAGGTTCCGGCATCTTTTATTCATAGCAATTAAGGTACAAAAAGGAACTTCTTACACCACAACTTCAAGAGTAGAAAGGACGCAACAGAGCTACATTCTACGGTCGTTTGGTCTCCTCTCCGGATTTGTCCGCCTTTCCTTTCTTCCATTCCTGCGCATCAATTAAGTAATAGGCATCATTGTGGAGAGCCTTGCTCACAATGAAGGGTCCTTCCCATGGGGGGGACAGCTTGTGCCGTCCTTCAGTGCGCTGCACTAGGCGTAGCACTAGGTCCCCTTCCCGGAATACTCTCGGGTTAACTCTCGGGTCCACAACAAGAGCGTATCCACCTGGATTCGGCATGATTTTGGGGTGATCCTTAAATGACCAGGTAATTTCCTGATCTGACCACATCATGTATCTGGGAACTGCCGGTATCATGGCGTTTACCTCCATGGAGCGGCGATGCACACTTTGCCTGTCTGTTGGCTCAGTGACAAAGACAACACAACACAGATGCGGGCCCTCGTAAACATTCCGGCCTAAAGGTGCCGGTGGAGGTGGTTGATCATCGTTTTGCTCGACCCGGTTAACTTGCTGGTATTGTTGCCTATTTGGCTGATGCTGTACCGGTAAAGCATTTGCTCCGGTGAGTGGTGGCGGTGGTGGTAGTTGTTGCTGACGCAGCATATCTTGTGACGGTGGCAACACTGTTGAGCACCCTTGTGCTTGCGCGTCCTTTACCGCTCCCTTTTTCATCAAGTACTTGGTCCAAGAACAATCCTTCGTCAGGTGATTAGACGGGTGATCCGGATTTGGCGTGTGCCACCGGCAAGGTTGATCCATGGCGGCTTCCATGGTGTATTTTACGGGTTCCTGCCAATTCTTTTTCTGGCCCCAGGGTTTCTTTTCGACCCACTGCTTTTTTGGACCCGCCCATGGCTGCGATCCGGTTTTTTGCCTTTGGCTGCCGCCGGCATCATAATTTTCTTGCACGATAGCAACGTGCTGCGGAGCGTACCTTCGATCCGGGAAATCTTCCCTTCTCTTGTTGTTCCGGTTGTCCCGGTATTGTTCCTGTCGCTGCTCCGGCTCAGCTTGTACTGCTGGTTGCAATGGGTCTCCCAATGCATAGCTATCCGCCAGACGTATCATCTCTGCCAAGGTTGCTGGCATGCTTCTCTGCAGCTTTTGCCACAGCGGTGATCCTCTCCGGCATCCTTGACTGAACCAAGCAATTGCTTGTGCTTCAATCACTCCTTCACACGTGTTTCTTGTTGAGTTCCATGGGTAAGATAATCCCTGTCTGTCTCACCGGCACGTTGCTGGCATAAAGCGAGCTGTTGGGGCCGGTTTGGCCTCTTATAAGTGCTACTGAAGTTGTTCACGAAGGCTTCCTCAAAGTCCAGCCATCCGTTAATGCTTCCTGCCGGCAAGTTGTTAAGCCAAATCCGTGCAGGGCCTACCAGGTAGGACAGTATGATTCTCACCGCCCAACGCCGGTTTACTCCACCACCAGCTACATAAACAGCTGTGACATAGTCCGCCAGCCAATCTTCCGGCTTGGTCGTGCCATCATACGTTTTTGTGTCTCGGGGCAGCTGGAAATTGCGTACCGGTGGCTCTTCTCCCATGATCCGTGGGCCAAAACACTTCGGGCCAGGAGGACCCTTAGATTCGATCATTTCAGAAAGATGTACCATGTCCAGCCTGTGCCTCGCATCCTGGTCTGGCAAACATCTCTCCCCCAGGCGATCCCCCAAGGGGTTCCGGTAGACTCTTGTTCGTTCTACTTCGGAATCTCCCTCTCCGTATCTTTCCGGTTCCGCGGCTCTTGCCTGTCGGTACCTTGGTGGTGGCATTTCCTCATACGCTGCCCTTGCAGCTCGATAATTTTGCCCGGTTTCATATCTACCGGCATGATTGTTTCCGGCATAGCCTCCTCTGGCGTAGCCTCGACCTGCCCCTTGGCTTTTTCTACCGGCATCGTGTTGCCCGGCTTGTTGTTTTCCGGCAAGAACCGGATCGTACACAGTCATCTGCTGTGCGTTCATCTCTTTTTCTCTTCTTCTGTCCGGATGGGGGGACGATGCCTGCCCATGGGACTTGCTTCCGGCATTCTTTGTTGAACGCGCGGATTTTGAGGCCGCGGCCTTGTTCAGCTTAGCCAGTTGCTCAGCATTCTGCTGCTCAATAGTTTCCAGCAGCTCTCTAACACGCTCTTGCTGTTTTGCCAAAGCATCTCTGGAAAGCGATTCACATAGCTCTACTGCAGCTTTAGCAGCTTTTATAGTTTTATCCGGGCTACTGTACTTAGGTTTTTCCACGATGCTAACAGATGCAGAGGTACTTTTGCCGGCAAGAACTTCTTTGCGCAAATCCTGATCTAGGTTGCGAGCTTTTAGCCGGTTCTCCGGTATCCTAGCAGCATGAGCGCTAACAGAAGCAAAGCCATGGGCAGCGTTATACTCACGTAGGGTTAGGTTCAGCTCGCGCTGCGCCCGGACGATGTCGGCGCCGTTTGCGAGCAGCTTCTGGCGTTGTGCCTCCAGCTCCGCCTGAGCCGCTGCCGGGTCGATGTTCTGCGCGATGGGCGTTGCCAGCATGTTCATCGCTGCTTGGAGTGGTGTTGCCGGTGGTGCGGAAGATGCTCCCGCAGTGCCAGCGTCGCGCTCCAGCGGTGGCTTGGCCGCACGGGTCGAAGCCGCACGACCAGCACCTTCATCCACAGCTTCTTTTCCTGCACCAACCACGCCAGTCATCATTACCTCGACGCTGCCGGCAGCGCGGCCAGCACAGAGCCACCTTGGCGGGTCCGGTGCCACCAGCACCGGCGAGAGGCGCTGGCGCACAGGGACGGTGCCGAAGTAGACGCGGTGGCTGCCGAACTCGATGGTGCGGCCGTTCTTGGGGAAGATGCCGCCGTTGGCGAAGCAGCGCGCGTTGTCGTTGATGAAGTCCATGTCGTAGATGCGCTGCACGAGCGCGGACACCGTACGCTCGCCGGCGACCTCGAGGATGCCCGCCCGAATGTGAACTCCTGCAAGCGCCACTTCATGCCCCACGGTGGGCACCAACTGTCGTCGTGGTGAACAGACAGATGCCATAGGATGGCTTAAATTGGGGCCGAATGGACGCTAGAGGATTCGGGGGAGGGTTTGTGATCAGATGGGATGAACTTCCGGATGGTTTCCTCAAGAACTTAGCCGAGGCTAGAGGTTGAAGAAGAAAGACACAAGGAAGAACTCGCTCTAGATCACTTTCTTCATTGATTCTCACAGGTTACAGGTTTGTATTTCGTGCGTTCGTGTATCGCTACATCCGTGCCCGTGAGGAGGGCTGCCCCCTCTCCTTATATAGGGGAGAGGGTGGCTTACAAGGCAAGAAACCCTAATGGTATCTTTGACTAGACAAACTACTTTCCAAAGCTACTTTACAAAGCTACTTTAATCATAGATGACACCGGGGTCCTCTTTAATCAGGGAGGCTGACGTCATCCGGCTTCTTTCTTCGTCATCCTTATCTTTATCGTCAGCCCTTCGTTTAAAGTTACTTTGCTTAGCTCATCTTTGTCTTCTAGCTCTGGAGAGGATCTTTGACCAGTCCTGCCGACATGTTCTTCTTTCCGGTGGCCCGGTATCTTTTCTATCCGGTCCCGGTATACCTCTCCTGAGGATACCGGCTTAGCCCCGCTCAACCAAACGCTTTTCTTGTGCTCCGGTATAAACATTAAACCGGTATCTTGATGGCTCAAACCATCCGGTTTGGCATGCCTTTGGCATACTGGGGGTCATCCCCCCAACAGGCCGTAAGCGGGCACACCTTCCAGGCAAAGGCGCACACGGTACGACATGGAGGCGCCGAAAGCTTGCTCGAGGGGCCTCCAGGGACGGAGCTGCAGCAAAGCGCCGTCGGCCTTGATGCGGCCCTGCTTGAGCACCTCCGAGCAGTGTGCCTTATGCACAAATTTGAGCAAGAACTGGACAGGTTGATGAGGGCAGACAGTGAGCTCGCTCTGGCTGAGGTGGAACCTTTTTCTGATGGCGCGGTCGATGGCGATGGGCGGGACCTTGCGGTTGCCGTTGATGATCCAGGCGATGGCGGCAGTAGCTTCCCACTTTTTTTATGATTTTTAATTGTATACTTCTAAGATTGTATCCCTGTGTTTATGCAAATGCACAGCGTGGTGCGTACTTGTATGTCAGAAAGGTTGGCACCGTGGGCTGGAGCACGAGGCAATTTTTGTAGATGAACACAAGGAATTTGGTAGTACGGCAAAGAAAAATAGCATACCTAAAACTGTATGCCACATTGCCACTGCCACTGCCACAAGCCCACAACAAAATCGTTGCTTTAATAGAAAAAAAGGGAAAACTAATCCTCTGCTAAATCATCCCGGAGCCGAAGTCCAACATTAGAGATGGTAGAGATATATAATCGAAGCATAAGGAAAAATCAGAATACAAGAAAAGGGAATTGTCCGCTTCCAACCTTCCCAAACTTCCAAAAGTATCATTTTCCACCGGCAGCTAACACATTCTGCTACTATTTGGCACAACAACTAAGCAAGCGAGAAAAGTAGTAGCAACATATGTTACAGAAAGGACAAAAGAAGTTCTGCCCCAGATTCTTGCAGAAGAACGTAATCCTTAGACCAGATTTCTGACGTTCTGGGTGATGCCTTCTTCGTGACTTGGGTCCGCTTATGTTTCTTATCAACATAATCGTCAAGTAAATTGTATCAGTTCTCAGTTAACCTTTGAAATTATATCCTGAATTGCCTGCTTTTATTATGAGTACTGCATCTATCTTGCAATAAATAAATACTAAAAAAAAGGGGAATTAACAGAGTGCCAAATTTTCCAGCATCACAAACCATGCAGAACATGATCCGGTACTGAAAGTAATGATGCAATCCCATCATTGTGCAAAGTCTGGTGATGCCAGAGTAAGCTACAAAAGTTATAAATGAATGAATATCTTCTCCTATATTAATATAAGGCAAAAGCTTTTTTGCCCGCTTCAAAAAAAAAAAAAGAATGAATATATAGATAAACCAAGTTATGAAAAGGCCATAGTTCGACCTTATGAGTTATGAATAGAGATGATGCCAGAGCAAGTTAAAAGCAAACAAGAGAGCATATGGAATCAAATTTGGCCACCTAATGGGGGAGAACCAATGCCAACACTGTCACGATGAAATTCTACAACAATGCATGTTATATTGTCTCTGCTCCCACGTCTATAAGCGATCTCTGTCAGCTTCCGGGCTGCAGCCTCAGGGCCTACCACCTCCTTCACAAATGCAACAGCATGCTGGAAAATCACATTTATTATATCAGCCCAAACTTGAAAAAGATTAGGGAATTGTGATGCATTCCCCTGATTCTAATTTTAAAAGTGCAAAATTAAACAAGCTGTTGGCAAACAAGTCATCGTGTGGATCATTTTGTTTACTTAAATAGAATAAGAGATGGTAACTTTGCACAGGTCATCAAATTGTTTATCAAGAAATGAAATGCATTTAAATAGGAGTATGAAATTTAGTGACTGAATAAGGCTCAGACTAAATTGATTTACATGGCTGCACATAATCATTGGTTCCCAGTTCACACTAGATACGTCAAGTTCAATAGATGACATCAATCAGTATGGCATATACAAGTCCCCCTTTGATTCTCACCACCTATGCGACCAGTGCAAAACCTATTACTATATATAGTTCACCCAAGAAAGAACCATGGGTATTTTACCATTGGTACCTATGCCATAAAAGGAAGACAAAATATGTATGTGTAGTAAATTTGGTATATGCCATACTAACCTCATTTGGCACCACGTCCCACAGCCCATCGCTAGCCAAAATAAGAAACTCCAGTTCATCATCTATTTCTTGTTCCTGACGGAATATTTTGCAAGGGGTTGATCAAATTGCTCTGTTTTGCGATAAAGCGCACGCATGACATCTATCATGATCCAGGGAAATTGTACTATGGTATCTTTTTAGTTGCTATATACAATAAAAGGTTTTAACGAGTACTTAAATATCACCTGAATCTCGGGCTCTGCAACAACAAACTGCTTCAACAGGCGGTCACCAAATGCCCGAGACATTGCAAGTACACCACCTACTCTCCATGTTCCTACAAAACAAACATTTGGACATGTCAGCTAATAGATCTTCCAGTGAACGCATGATTGGTTTTCAACAAAGTATATCACGACATAACCAGTGTCAGGCTTACCACTAAATGTAACAACTCCTCCAGCGTTTTCAATCCGTTCCCGCTCGTCGCTTCTGTCTGGTTTGTGATCATCGGAGAGTGCAATAGCTGCAAGCAAGACAGACTGAACTGATCTACGAACATATTATAGGATCCATATGTATATTCCAATAGGGTAACAAATATTGGTAGATAATCTGCTCGTGCAATATGATTTTGCTTTCTTGCGTAATATTAATATTTAATATCTAAGTCAACCACAACACTTAGGGAACTAGGACACAAACACGTTATCCAATGGAATACTAACAGCAATCAAATTTTAGCCACCACAGTTTTGATTCAGTTGTGGTGTTTCCCATAGGCACTTCCAGTTGTGGTGTTTCCTATATATGCATTTTCCTAATATGAAAACCGGATATTTTGTATTATCCACTGCTAGCTTCCACCGTTGTGCATTTAATGGTTCCAGGAAGTACAGACATAATTTCTGCAGTGTTGGGCATCCCTCATCATTAGTTCCATCACAAATTTAAAATAACACACCAGGAATCGTAGTAACTGGTGTGCGACCTAGTTACACTGATATACGAAGGAGTCCTAAAATATTATGAAGTAATTCATTACAATTATGAATAATGCATGGTCAACGCTCAGTTGTCATGAATGAATGGAAAAAAACACACCTTTGCCCGCCTTTGATACTACAGCCCGTGAATCGCCAACATTTGCCACGTAGAGATGGTTGGCAACAAAAATTGCTGCTGAAGCAGTTGATCCACTGTCTCTACAGATAGTGGTTTCAGCAGCCAAGAAATCTGCATCAGTCTCCTTATAGGACTCACCTGCGAATTACCATTAGTTAGTATATGGTTGCTTAGCTACTAGTAGATGCGGCAACTGATTTCGAAGTAAGGGTCTATGAGTAAACATCATACTTATTGCCAATTTTGTATCAGTAATGAAAGCTGGATGTTTCAAGAGGTTTTCAAATAAGTGGTCCTTGAGATACTTGGCGGCACATGAACCACCATGTCCTGCGATGACAAAAGAATTAAAGTCTGAAAAATAAAGGAGAATGATGAAGTGTTTGAACGGTGGGACTTCTTTACCATCGAGTACTCCAAAGACGTTTATTCTTCTACCATCTGTTTTAGATGATTTAATGTCGTAGAAGTCTTCCATAGTTTGTCTTCTCCCTCTATAGCTAGAATATCCACAATGCATACTCCCATCCTCACTGCAAACACATATGATAGCAAGAGAGGAATAAATAAAGGAACATAATAGATGAAGAAGTAGGCTTTACAGGTGCTATGCATTCTCAAGCTTAAAACATCCTATATGGTCCGGTAATTGGTGACAACTGACAAGTGGTGGTTAGTAGGTGCTTTGGCTACCTCTTCCAGCTGCCCCATACATGCCCCTTCTTGTCGTCCCGCTCGCTTTCTGTCGGCGCCCTCATGGCCGCCGCCGCAGTGGTCGCCTCCCCCACCGCCTGAGTGGGCGACGAGGTCATGGCCATCTTCATCTTGGTGCCCCCCGCGCGGAATCGGCGGTGCTTCATCTGGTGCCATACGGTGGTCCTCTTGAAGCTCACCGGCCTAGGCGGCAGCGCCGCCCTGGCTATCACCGCAGCGGCTGTGGACGACGAGGTCGAGACCTCTTGGTCCTTCACGCCTCCATCGGGCACCATCTGGATTGCTCTCCAGCACCCAGACTCTAGCAACAACAGCAAAACAAAAATATATATTGACGCAATGAATTGGATGTGGAATTGAATTGGACTAGAAATTCTAATTCCAAAATGAAAATGAATTGGTTTCGAATTCAAATTCTGTTGTTTGGGTGCGCTTGAAATTTGGTGTTGAAATAAGAGGGTGTAACCAATCTCAATTCCTGTTTGGATGTACAAACCATGGAATTTGATTTTTTTTTTGAGTTTGGATGGTATAAATTTATCTATATGTAAAAAATAGCATGTGTATATTAGAATATATATTGACGGAAGCAAACATCAGCTAGACATATGAATATACCTTCCCTTCAAACTTTACTTGGACTCATCTACTAATTCCTGCAGAACAACGAAAAATAAGAACCAAGGCACCACGTATATACATACAGAAAAGTAGTAGTACAGTGGAATGGAAAATAGAGGATGGGAGAGGCCGGTCAGCCGCGTGCGTGCGCGCCAGCGGAGCATCCACGACGCGAGTCCGGCTGGCCTGCGCCTGTGTGCCTGTGTGCCAGTGCAGAATACAGAGAAAAAAAGGGAGAGATGCCGCGTCACCACGGCAAGGAGAGGCCTGGCCGGCCTGCGCGCTTGTGCCAGGCGAACTGTAGAAACCGAGAGGAGGCGCGGGCGGGCGAGCCTGGGCGACGAAGGCGGTGGACGCAGCGTTGGAGGCGGCGTTAGCCTGTTGCATCTCCTCCATCAGGAGCATGCTCCGGACACGGAGGAACGAAGGCAGGGGCTCCGTCATGGAGATGATGGTGGCGGCGGAGGCGAACCGCGGGCTGAGACCGCGAAGGGTGTTGAGGACGAGGGCGCGCGCAGAGACAGGAGAGTCATTGTCCGCGAGGGCGTCGGCGACGAACTTTTGGCGACGACAGTACTCGGTGACGGAGAGGGCGCCCTGCACAAGCTGACGAAACTCGTTATCGAGATAGATGGCCTTGTTCGCCTTGTTGGTGGAGAAGAGCTCGAGGATCGCGAGCCAGAGCTGGCGGGCGGTCTGATCGCGAGCGAGGACCATGTCGGCGATGTCCTCGTCAATGCCGGAGTGAAGGATGTTGAGCACGGAGTAGTCGTCCGCGGCCCATGCGGCGTCGGTGGGGTTGGCGGCGACGGTGCCGTCGACATGGCCGATCAGGCCGGCGCGACCCAGAGCGGCGCGCATGTAGATGGACCACTTGGAGTGGTTGCCAGAGGAGAAGCTGAGGACGAGCGGGGCGACGAAACGGGGCGCATGAGCCGTCGGAGCAGCACCGGAGGCGGAGACGATCGCGCCGCTCGTGGCATTGAGGGAGGCGGCCGGGGTCGTCATGGAGGCAGCGGAAGAGAGAGCCGGCGGCGCTAGGGTTTAGGTAGGTGGCGGCTAGGGTTTAGGATCGAAGAATATCTGATACCATGTAGAAATCGAGAGGGAGAGAGGTTTTGGGGGAAGCCTCGCGTGGTTTAGGCCACGGGGTTCCTGTTGTATATATAGGCTCGTAGGCCGGTTAGGGTTAGGGTTAGGGTTACAAAGTACGAAATACGTACCAAAATACATACGCAACATCTATACACATATATACAATCTAACACGAACATCTACCACGGGAGAGAGGCTGCGTCACCACGGCAAGGAGAGGCCGGCGGGGCGAGCGCCACCACGGGAGAATCCCGCGCCGTTCCCCAACTCAAAGCTTGACCCTAGGGTGGAGGGCGGACGCCGGCCGGATTTGGGAGAGGAGGGAGGAGGCCGGAATAGGGAGAGGAGGGAGGAGGCCGGCGACATACCCAGAGTTCCGGGAGATCGATCGCCGGCGACGTTCCGAGAGAGACGAACTGGGACGTACCGGTTCGGGAGCTAAATTCCACGTGAATACGGAGGCTCAGATCTCGGAATCTTTCACAGAAGAAAAAGACCACGCGCGGACGGGCGCTGGAATTAACCAATGTTTCCATGCTTCAATTCTATTGGCACCCAAACAACTCCAAACTACTGAATTGGAGGACTAAATTCCAATTCCCCAATTCTGAGTCTAATTCATTGCATCCAAACACAGTGAAGCTTTCTCGGAATCGATCGGCGGGGGGGGGGGCAATGCGGAGCGCGCGTGGGTACCTTGGCGATTCGATCAGGTGTGGCGGGAGGAGAGGAGGGCGAGCGATGCGATCGAATCGGGTCTGCAAGGTCCGATATTCGACTATTCGCGCGGAGGATGGGACGGTGGCCGGACGTGGGACGAGTCGAAACGATGGCAGATGATAACGGGAGAGATACTACTACCTCTCCGTCAATTTATTTTGGAAACTGGGCGTCTCCCGGAGGATCGGGTCCTCAGCCGTCGGATCAACCATTTTAACGGTTAGATTTTCATGTAGCAAAAAAACATCTCCGGCAGCAAAGAAACCACCCCCGGGAGCAAATGACTGAAGCAAAAAACGGTTCGTTCAGAAAAGAAAATAAAAAAGCTGGGCTCGCCGGAAACCTCGCCGGAGACCACGTAGCAAACATATTACGCAGATGTAGCAAAACCGCAAATAAATTGTAGCAAATTTTTTTTATTCACATGTTGCAAATCCTCTAAAACATCAACGGAGACCTCGCCTGCAGCTGGCAACAGCGCCGTCCGAGCTTGCAGCAACTCCGTCCGCCTAGGACAACAACGTCAGAAGCCTCTAGTAGCAACACCCTATGCCTAGGGTAGCAAAAGTAGGGCTCCGCCCATAGCAAAAATCTACCCTCCGCTGGTAGCAATGCTGGACACTTTAAATAGCAAAAATCGGCCTCTGCAGGTAGCAATGCTGCAGGCCTAAGACAGCAAAACTCCTAACAAAACAGAGGAGCGCGAGATGGAAGCGGCTTCGGGCAAGCCATGGCAAGGATGGGTGGAGAAACTCGTGGCGAGTTCGCCGCACTTGAGGACGAAATGAGGTCTACGCTCGCTGCCGGCTCATCCCGTCCCGTTGGTGCCGCCGGCCCAGCCCGTCGTCGTTGCGCCGCCAACACCTACGAGGCGGAGACCCTCACGCTCGCTGCCGGCATGCTGCAGGTCGACCGCCTCACTGGGATCAAGCCACTGGGATCCAGCAGCGCGCGGCTTAAGAGGAGGCTCCGACGAGCGGATGAGGCGGCGCCAGCGAGCGGCTGGAAGGCGGCGATGCGTGGCACGGGAGGCGGCGCCGGCGAGCAGCTGGGAGGCGGTGCCGCGCGGAACGGGAGGCGGCGCCGGCGAGCGGCCGGGAGGCGGCGGCGCGTGGCTCAGGAGGCGGCCGGCGAGCGGCTGAGAGGCAGCAGCGCATGGAGGTTGGGCACAAGAGGAGAAGGTAACGACAGGGCACAACGATTGAGTGGAGGAGAAAGGAGATAAGGTTGCTATCGGGTGGCCCCACCTATCCTGCCTCCAACGCGTGGGACGCGTGTTGCGCGGACGAGCAGGAGGATGCTAGACGAGGATCCCCCGAGGGTTTCCAAGCATTTTCCATTTATTTTTTGAGACTCGAGAGAATAGCCAAAATACAACTAGCTAAGATACCACTAGAAAAACCAACGTGGCAAAGTGCCTTCGAGGTCGTTCCTTGCAGCACGGTGAGCGAACGCCGGCGAGGTCGGGGCGTGGGATTAGGGGGAGGTTGTGATGCGGCGTGGCGTGGTCAGAGATACACTGCGGCGCGCGCGGGGAGAGTAGCGCGAGGCGGCGCCGGCGGTGGGGGTGAGTAGCGGCGGCTGCACGGTTAGGGGCGAGCAGGGCAGGGGCAGGGACGCGGAGGAGCTAGCGGCAGCGGACGCGTGCTGCACTGCTATGGCGGCCAACTAGTGCGGCGGTGGCGGCGACCTATGCTATGCGTGGGGTTAGATTGGCGGCTTGGCGCTACATGGGTTGGCCCAGCTGGTCAGCACTCGGTGCACGAAAGATAAAGGTCAGACTGTTAGGATTTAATTAATCATGTAATTAATTAGATAAATCTCTACTTGTAACCACACGTGGGAAACCCCACGATGTAGAAACCGTCATATCGTTCCTGGAGCGTTGCCTCCATGAACCGCCTTCCGAACCGTCGCCCCGTTTTGAGGCGTCTCTTTCCCCTGTATATAAGTGTTCAATCATTAATGAAAAGATCAGTTGATTTAATCATTTGTTCAATCTCTCGTTCTATCGATTTCTACTCTCAACACGTTAGCAGCAGTACCGTGCTCGCGACTACCAAGTCTATTCCTATCTTATTCATATCTTACTTTAGGCTGAAAAGCATGATGACCTACTCGCTAAGAATGGCTCTCAGCGCCCAGTTGGTTCTCAACCTCTACTTGAAGTTCATATGAATGTCGCGACCGGACGAAAGTTTGATGGTCGCTGCAAAGGAAAGCCCTCGAACTTCAATGGTAAGCGAAAGCGCAACCGGAACAGGAAGCCCAAAAACTCAGACCGTGGGAAAGGCACCGCAAAGTCAAAGTTTGACAAATCTAAGCTTTGCGACAAGTGTGGATGCTACACGCACCCCACTGACAAGTGCAAGACCCCAAAGCATCTGGCCATTCTGTACCAGCAATCCCATGGACGCAACGCACCTCGAGGGAAAAGGTTTGAAGCCAACTTCAACCTTCATCTAGATGGCACCGATGGAGCTAGTTGTTCTCAAGACGTTCCCTCGGGACCGAGCAACGTCGTTACTCTCCTTCTGTCAGAGGACCCTACAGGAACGGAGGACATGATGGTTGAGTACGCCTCAACCGACGTGTTTGGAGACTTCGACTAGTCCCGCTACCTCCTTAGTGACTAATATATTCATGTCCATTTGTGATGTTGTAATAGAACATAAGTATTGTTGTCATTTATAGTGTATCAGCACTTTCATATAGTAAGATTGTAATCTATGTATTTAAATAAAGGATTCTTATTGAAAATTCTTCATTTTTATATATAGTTCTCTATGGGAACAATCCGATGGAAGAGGAATTATGCCTTGTGGACAGTGCTTCCATACTGAGGGAGTTGAAATATTTCCAAACTCTGAAAAAGATGAATGGTGATATTTTGACTATTGCTGGACGCGATACGGTAATTGTTGGCACTGGACGTGCCATATTTACCCTCTTAGGTGGTACACAAGTGATAATTGAGGATGCATTATTGTATCCCGATTCTTCACGTACCTTAATCAGTTATCGAGATATCCGTAAGAATGGATTTCACATTGAAACTCATGAAGACAACAAAGAGGGGTATCTACTCTTCATAAAAGATTACGGATATGGCAAGCAAGTACTTGAAAAGATTCTATCTCTGTCGTTCGGACTGTACTATACGTACATCAAGCCCGTAGAACATGTTGCTTACAAGGTAATTTTCCAGAATGTTGATGCATTCCAAACCTGGCATGATCGCCTAGGCCATCCTAGTATCGGGATGATGAGGAAGATTACTAGCAATTCCATTGGTCATAATTTGCATGAGTCGAAATTCCCTCAGTCATCCGACTTTGTGTGCACATCATGCACCACAAGGAAGCTAATTTTGAGGCTTTCGCACCTCAAAATACAAGCTGGACCACTTCAATTCCTTGAACGTATTCAAGGAGAAATTTGTGGTCCCATCCAACCATTATCTGGACCATTTCGGTATTTCATGGTTTTGATTGATGCATCTACACGATGGTCACATGTGTGCCTTCTATCCACACGAAACCATGCATTTGCCAAGATAATGACGGAAGTAATTAAGTTACAGACCCATTATCCGGAAAGTCGCATTAAATCAATTCGCGTGGACAACGCTCCAGAATTCTCTTCACGTGCCTTCAATGACTATTGCACGGCCCTGGGGATTGAAGTTCAGCACTCTGTTCCATATGTCCATACTCAAAATGGTTAGGCTGAGTCCCTTATTAAGAAGATCAAACTCATTGCAAGACCTTTGTTAATGAATTGCAGCTTGCCAACCTCGTGTTGGGGTCACGCAGTTTTACACGCTGTTGACTTAATCCAATTGCGACCTACTGCATATCACAATACTTCCCCTCTGCAGTTGGTACGTGGAAATCCACCCAGCATTTCCCATCTGCGTAAGTTCGGATGTGCTTGCTGTGCGTGGAGGCAACAACTTCCTTGTGACGGTAAAGCACAGGAAGGTATGATGAGCACAGTAGCAAGTTTTCCCTCAGAAAGAAACCAAGGTTTATCGAACCAGTAGGAGATGAAAGCCACGTGAAGGTTGTTGGTGGAGGAGTGTAGTGCAGCGCAACACCAGTGATTCCGGCGCCAACGTGGAACCCGCACAACACAATCAAAATACTTTGCCCCAACTTAACAGTGAGGTTGTCAATCTCACCGGCTTGCTGAAAACAAAGGATTAAATGTATGGTGTGGAGAATGATGTTTGTTTGCGAAGAACAACAGAGAACAGAGATTGCAGTAGATTGTATTTCAGATGTAAAAGAAAGGACCGGGGTCCATAGTTCACTAGTGGTGTCTCTCCAATAAGATAAATAGCATGCTGGGTGAATAAATTACAGGTGGGCAATTGACAGAATAGAGATTCATATACATATCATGATGACTACTATGAGATTTAATCAGGGCATTACGACAAAGAACATAGACCGCCATCCAGCATGCATCTATGCCTAAAAAGTCCACCTTCAGGTTAGCATCCGCATCCTTCCAGTATTAAGTTGCAAACAACATACAATTGCATTAAGTATGGTGCGTAATGTAATCAACACAAATATCCTTAGACAAAGCATTGATGTTTTATCCCTAGTGGCAACATCACATCCACAACCTTAGAACTTTCTGTCATTGTCCCAGATTCAATGGAGGCATGAACCCACTATCGAGCATAAATACTCCCTCTTGGAGTTACAAGTATCAACTTGGCCAGAGCCTCTACTAGCAACGGAGAGCATGCAAGAACATAAACACACATATATGATAGATCAATAATCAACTTGACATAGTATTCAATATTCATCGGATCCCACCAAACACAACATGTAGCATTACAAATAGATGATCTTGATCATGATAGGCAGCACACAAGATCTAAACATGATAGCACAAGAGGACAAGACAACCATCTAGCTACTGCTATGGACCCATAATCCAAGGATGAACTACTCACGCATCATTCCGGAGGTGGGCATGGTGATGTAGAGCCCTCCGGTGATGATTCCCCTCTCCGGCAAGGTGCCGGAGGCGATCTCCTGAATCCCCCGAGATGGGATTGGCGGCGGCGGCGTCTCTGGAACTTTTTCCGTATCGTGGCTCTCGGTACTAGGGTTTTCGCGACGAAGGGATTAAGTAGGCGAAGGGGCAGCGTAGGGGGGGTGCCCGAGGGGCCCACACCATATGGCGGCGCGGCCAGGGGTGGGGCCGCGCCGCCCTATGGGGTGGCCGCCTCGTCGCCCCTCTTCGTCTCCTCTTCGGACTTCTGGAAGGCTCCGTGCAAAATAAGACCGTGGGCTTTTGTTTCGTCCAATTCCGAGAATATTTCCCGTGTAGGATTTCTGAAACCAAAAACAGCAGAAAACAGGAACTGGCGCTTCGGCATCTTGTTAATAGGTTAGTGCCGGAAAATGCATCAAAACATCATAAAGTGTGAACAAAACATGTGGGTATTGTCATAAAACTAGCATGGAACAATAAGAAATTATAGATACGTTGGAGACGTATCAAGCATCCCCAAGCTTAGTTCCTACTCGCCCTCGAGTAGGTAAACGATAACAAGGATAATTTCTGAAGTGACATGGTACCAACACAATCTTGATCAACACTATTGTAAAGCATATGGGATGAATGAAGTGATTCGAAACAATAGTTTGCTAACAAAAAGATAATGACTAAACAACTGAATCATATAGCAAAAACTTTTCATGAATAGTACTTTCAAGACAAGTATCAAAAAGACTTGCATAAGAGTTAACTCATAAAGCAATAGATTCAAAGTAAGAGGTTTCGAAGCAACACAAAGGATGATTAAGTTTCAGCAATTGCTTTCAACTTGTAACATGTATATCTCATGGATAATTGTCAACATAAAGTAATATAACAAGTGCAATAAGTAAACATGTAAGAATCAATGAACACAGTTGACACAAGTGTTTGCTTCTAAGATAGAAAGAAGTAGGTAAACTGTCTCAACATAAAGTAAAAGAAAGGCCCTTCGCAGAGGGAAGCAGGGATTACTCATGTGCTAGAGCTTTTTATTTTGAAAACATGGAAACAATTTTGTCAACGGTAGTAATTATTCATATGTGTTATGCATAAAACCTCTTATAAGTTGCAAGCCTCATGCATCGAATACCAATAGTGTTCGCACCTTGTCCTAATTAGCTCGGATTTCCATGGATTATCATTGCATTACATATGTTTCAACCAAGTGTCACAAAGGGGTACCTCTATGCCACCTGTACAAAGGTCCAAGGAGATAGATCGCATTTAATTTCTCAGTTTTGATAGATCTCAACTTGAGGACATCCATACCGGGACAACATAGAAAACAGATAATGGACTCCTCTTTAATGCTTAAGCATTCAACAACAGGTAATATTCTCATAAGAGATTCTGAGGATTAATGTCCAAGCTGAAACTTCCACCATGATACATGGCTTTGGTTGGCGGCCCAATGTTCTTCTCTAACAATATGCATACTCAAACCATTTAATCATGATAAATCACCCTGACTTCAGACAAGACGAACATGCATAGCAACTCACATGATATTCAACAAAGGTGTAAAAAGTTGATGGCGTCCCCAGAAACATGGTTACTGCTCAACAAGCAACTTATAAGAACTAAGATACATAGCAACATATTCATCACCACAATAGTTTTTAGGCTATTTTCCCATGAGCTATGTATTGTAAAGACAAAGGAATGCAATTTTTTAAGGTAGCACGCAAGCAATTTACATTGGAATGGCAGAAAAATACCACATATAGGTAGTTATGGTGGACACAAATGGCATGAGTTTTGGCTCAAGGTGTTTGGATGCACGAGAAGCATTCCCTCTCAGTACAAGGCTTTGGCTAGCAAGGTTGTTTGAAACAAACACAAGTATGAACAGGTACAACAAAACTTACACAAGAACATATTGCAAGCATTATAAGACTCTACACTGTCTTCCTTGTTGTTCAAACACTTTTACCAGAAAATATCTAGACCTTAGAGAGACCAATCATGCAAACCAAATTTCAACAAGCTCTACGGTAGTTCTCCACTAATAGATTTAAACTACATGATGCAAGAGCTTAAACATGATCTATGAGAGCTCAAAACAATTGCCAAGTATCAAATTATTCAAGACCATATGAAGCATTTTCTGATTCCTACCAAATAGCAATCAACGAAGCAGTTTTCGGCCTTCGCCATGAACATTAAAGCAAAACTAAGAACACCAGTGTTCAATATGAAAAAGCGGAGCGTGTCTCCCTCCAATATAAGGATTGTTGGGATCCGAATTTATTCAAATATAAACAAAAATAAAAACAAACAGACGCTCCAAGTAAAGAACATAAGATGTGACGGAATAAAAATATAGTTTCACTAGAAGTGACCTGATAAGTTGTCGATGAAGAAGGGGATGCCTTGGGCATCCCCAAGCTTAGATTCTTGAGTCTTCTTTAAATATGCAGGGATGAACCACGGGGGCATCCCCAAGCTTAGACTTTTCACTCTTCTTGATCATATTATATCATCCTCTTCTCTTGACCCTTGAAAACTTCCTCCACACCAAACTTAAAGCAAACTCATTAGAGGGTTAGTGCATAATAAAAATTCATATGTTCAGGGAGGACACAATCATTCTTAACACTTCTGGACATTACCCAAGGCTACTGAAAGTTAATGGAACAAAGAAATCCACTCAACACAGTAAAAGAGGCAATGCGAAAAAAGGCAGAATCTGTCAAAACAGAACAGTCCGTAAAGACGAAATTTTATGAGGCACTTAACTTGCTCAGATGGAAAAACTCAAAACTAATGAAAGTTGCGTACATATCTGAGGATCATGCATGAATTTTCTCTGATTTTTTTGATTCTTCTACAGAGAGAAAAACGCGAATTCGTGATAGACAGCAAATCTGTTTCTGTGCAGAAATCCAAATCTAGCATCAACCTTCTATTAGAGACTTTACTTGGCACAATAACATGATAAGGAGAGGTTGATGCAGTAGTAACAACTTCCAAGACTCAACAAAACAATAGTAAAAATAAAAACAACATGGGTTATCTCCCAAGAAGTGCTTTTCTTTAACGCCTTTCAGCTAGGCGCAGAAAGTGCAAATCAAGTATTATCAAGAGAAGAAACATCAACATCATAATTTGTTCTAATAATAGAATCAAAAGAAAACTTCATTCTCTTTCTAGGTAAGTGTTCCATACCTTTCTTGAGAGGGAATTGATACTTAATATTTCCTTCTTTCATATCAATAATAGCACCAACAGTTCGAAGAAAGGGTCTTCCCAAGACAATAGGACAAGATGCATTGCATTCAATATCCAAGACAACAAAATCAACGGGGACAAGGTTATTGTTAACCGTAATGTGAACATTATCAATCGTCCCCAAAGGTCTCTTTATAGAATTATCAGCAAGATTAACATCCAAATAACAATTTTTCAATGTTGGCAAGTCAAGCATATCATAAAGTTTCTTAGGCATAACAGAAATACTTGCACCAAGATCACATAAAGCATTACAATCAAAATCATTAACTTTCATCTTAATGATGGGCTCCCAACCATCTTCCAACTTCCTAGGAATAGAAGATTCAAGTTTTAATTTCTCTTCCCTAGCTTTAATGAGAGCATTTCTAATATGTTTTGTAAAGGCTAAATTTATAGCACTAGCATTAGGACTTCTAGCAAGTTTTTGTAAGAACTTAATAACTTCAGAAATATGACAACTATCAAAATCTAAACCATTATGATCTACAGCATTCTGAAAAATTTCAGCACTTTTATCACAAACAGTTTCAACAGTTTCAGGCAATTTTGCACGCTTTGTACTAGGAGTAAAAACATTGCGAACACCAATTATTTTACCATTGATAGTAGGAGGTTTAGCAATATGTGAAGCATCAACATTACTAGTGGTGGTAATAGTCCAAACTTTAGCTACATTATTCTCTTTAGCAAGTTTTTCTTTTTCTTCTCTTTCCCACCTAGCATGCAATTCAGCCATCATTCTAATATCATCATTAATTCGAACTTGGATAGCATTTGTTTTAGCAAACTTAGTATCTTTAACTTCATCAGGCATAACTTTTAGTTTCAAAAGATCAACATCAAGAGCAAGACTATCAACCTTAGAAGCAAGAACATCAATTTTACCAAGCTTTTCTTCAACCGATTTATTAAAAGCAGTTTGTGTACTAATAAATTCTTTAAGCATGACTTCAAGACCAGAGGGTACACTCTTATTATTGCTTTAAGAATTACCATAAGAATTACCATAACCACTACCATTATTAGAAGGATATGGCCTATAGTTGTTGTTACCATAGTTATTCCTATAAGCATTGTTGTTGAAATTATTATTTTTAATGAAGTTCACATCAACATGCTCTTCTTGAGCAACCAATGAAGCTAAAGGAACATTATTAGGATCAACATGAGATCTACCATTAACAAGCATAGACATAATAACATCAATCTTATCACTCAAAGAAGAGGTTTCTTCAACAGAATTTACCTTCTTACCTTGAGGAATTCTTTCAGTAAGCCATTCAGAGTAATTGATCATCATATCATCAAGAAGTTTTGTTGCAGCACCCAAAGTGATGGACATAAAAGTACCTCCAGCAGCTGAATCCAATAGGTTCCTCGAGGAAAAATTCAATCCTGCATAAAAGTTTTGGATGGTCATCCAAGTAGTTAGTCCATGGGTAGGGCAACTCTTTACCAAAGATTTAATTCTCTCCCATGCTTGAGCAAAATGATCATTATCTAATTGCTTAAAATTCATAATGCTACTTCTCAAAGATATAATCTTAGCAGGAGGATAATATTTACCAAGAAAAGCATCTTTACATCTAGTCCATGAATCAATACTATTTTTAGGCAAAGACAGCAACCAATCTTTAGCTCTTCCTCTTAAGGAGAAAGGAAACAATATCAGTTTTATAATATCACCATCTATATCCTTATACTTTTGCATTTCACAAAGTTCAACAAAATTATTAAGATGGGCAGCAGCATCATCAGTACTAACACCAGAAAATTGCTCTCTCATAACAAGATTTAGTAAAGTAGGTTTAATTTCATAAAATTCTGCTGTAGTAGCAGGTGGAGCAATAGGAGTACATATAAAATCATTATTATTTGTGCTAGTGAAATCACACAACTTAGTATTTTCAGGAGTATTCATTTTAGCAGTAATAATAGTAAACTAAGCAAACAGAATAAAGTAAAGTAAAAACAAGTAACTAATTTTTGTGTGTTTTTGATATAAGAAAGCAAACAAGACAGAAAAATAAAATAAAGTAAAGCAAAACAATAAAAAAAGTAAAGAGATTGGATGTGAGAGACTCCCCTTGCAGCGTGTCTTGATCTCCCCGGCAACGACGCCAGAAAAAGAGTTGTTGTGCGTGGAGGCAACAACTTCCTTGTGACGGTAAAGCACACGTCCGTTGGGAACCCCAAGAGGAATGTATGATGAGCACAGCAGCAAGTTTTCCCTCAGAAAGAAATCAAGGTTTATCGAACCAGTAGGAGATTAATGCCACGTGAAGGTTGTTGGTGGAGGAGTGTAGTGCGGCGCAACACCAGTGATTTCGGCGCCAGCGTGGAACCTGCACAACACAATCAAAATACTTTGCCCCAACTTAACAGTGAGGTTGTTAATCTCATCGGCTTGCTGAAAACAAAGGATTAAACGTATGGTGTGGAGAATGATGTTTGTTTGCGAAGAACAACAGAGAACAGAGATTGCAGTAGATTGTATTTCAGATGTAAAAGAAAGGACCGGGGTCCACAGTTCACTAGTGGTGTCTCTCCAATAAGATAAATAGCATGATCGGTGAACAAATTACAGGTGGGCAATCGACAGAATAGAGATTCATATACATATCATGATGACTACTATGAGATTTAATCAGGGCCTTACGACAAAGAACATAGACCGCCATCCAGCATGCATCTATGCCTAAAAAGTCCACCTTCAGGTTAGCATCCGCACCCCTTCCAGTATTAAGTTGCAAACAACAGACAATAGCATTAAGTATGGTGCGTAATGTAATCAACACAAATATCCTTAGACAAAGCATTAATGTTTTATCCCTAGTGGCAACAGCACATCCACAACCTTAGAACTTTCTGTCACTGTCCCACATTCGAGGCATGAACCCACTATCGAGCATAAATACTTCCTCTTGGAGTTACAAGTATCAACTTGGACAGAGCCTCTACTAGCAACGGAGAGCATGCAAGAACATAAACACACATATATGATAGATCAATAATCAACTTGACATAGTATTCAATATTCATCGGATCCCACCAAACACAACATGTAGCATTACAAATAGATGATCTTGATCATGATAGGCAGCTCACAAGATCTAAACATGATAGCACAAGAGGAGAAGACAACCATCTAGCTACTGCTATGGACCCATAATCCAAGGATGAACTACTCACGCATCATTCCGGAGGCGGGCATGGTGATGTAGAGCCCTCCGGTGATGATTCCCCTCTCCGGCAAGGTGCCGGAGGCGATCTCCTGAATCCCCCGAGATGGGATTGGCGACGGCGGCGTCTCTGGAACTTTTTCCGTATCGTGGCTCTCGGTACTAGGGTTTTCGCGACGAAGGGATTAAGTAGGCGAAGGGGCAGCGCAGGGGGGTGCCCGAGGGGCCCACACCATATGGCGGCGCGGCCAGGGGTGGGGCCGCGCCGCCCTATGGGGTGGCCGCCTCGTCGCCCCTCTTCGTCTCCTCTTCGGACTTCTGGAAGGCTCCGTGCAAAATAAGACCGTGGGCTTTTGTTTCGTCCAATTCCTAGAATATTTCCTGTGTAGGATTTCTGAAACCAAAAATAGCAGAAAACAGGAACTGGCGCTTTGGCATCTTGTTAATAGGTTAGTGCCGGAAAATGCATCAAAACATCATAAAGTGTGAACAAAACATGTAGGTATTGTCATAAAACTAGCATGGAACATAAGAAATTATAGATACGTTGGAGACATATCAGTGCTACATACATCCCGATCTCACCACCTCAGTGGACATCCATGGGCCCACATAGAAAACTGGGGATCTATGTGGGGTACAAATCGTCGTCGATTATTAAGTACCTGGAACCCCTTACTGGGGATCTATTCACAGCCCGTCACGCTGATTGCATATTTGACGAGGAACACATTTCGGCATTAGGGGGAGATTTCAAGTACCAGAAAGAATGCCCGGAAATTGATTGGAATGCTCTTGCCATTTCAGCCTCCGACCCACCACTACAAGAAAAGTTGCTATGGCTGACGAAGTTGAAGTCGCGCCGTGGTTGCTGGTGCACCATGGCCGACGAATTTTGGTCTCTCCGTGGTGCATGTCAAAACTTTTTTTTCTCGTTTTTTAGGCCACCCAGCCCGACGAAAACGGCCAAAACGTCGCGTATGGTGGCCCGAGACGTGGTGCATCACGAATTCTCGGGTTCGCCGGTCGATTCAACGCAAATCCGCACCGCCCAGGGATGTAGGGCCCAGATGGCAGCCTCTCTAGCATTGTTTTTTTCTCGATCGCGCCATCTCGTTCAATGCTCTCCGATCGAGCCGTTTACGATGCTGGATCATGGGTCCCGCATGTCATCCTCTATGAACCAAAATTCTTTCTTTTCTTGGATTTTTTGACCCCCTGATTTCTGGCTACTTCCTTTTTCTTGTGATTCCGTGCCGCCTTGAAAACATTGAGACCGCTGCTGCTAAATGGGACCCGCATGTCAACCTCTATGAGCAATCAAGTTTCTTTTCTTGGAGTTATTTTTGGCACCTCATATTTGGTCACTTGCATTTTTCTTTCGATCCCCTGCCGCCTCTCAAACGGTGATACGGCTGCTGCTAAATGGGACCCGCATGTCATCCTCTATGTACTATAAAACTTTCTTTTCTTGGATTCTTTTTGGCACCTGATAATTGGTCACTTGCCTTTTTCTTTCGATCCCGTGCCGCCTCTCAAACGGTGATACCGCTGCTGCTAAATGGGACCCGCATGTCATCCTCTATGTACTATAAAACTTTATTTTCTTGGATTTTTTTCACCCTCTGATTTTTGGCTATTTCCTTTTTCTTTCGATCCCGTGCCTCCTCACAAGCGGTGATACCGTTGCTGCTAAATGGGACCCGCATGTCATCCTCTATGTACAATCAAGTTTCTTTTCTTGAATTATTTTTGGCTCCTGATATTTGGCCACTTGCCTTTTTCTTTTGATCTCATGCCACATTTGAAACGTTGAGGAACCTGCTGGCTCATGGGACCCGCATGTCATCCTCTTTGTGCTATAAAAGTTTATTTTCTTGGATTTTTTCACCCTCTGATTTTTGGCTATTTCCTTTTTCTTTTGATCCCCTGCCGCCTTAGAAACGTTAAGTAAGCTGCTGACTCATGGGACCCGCATGTCATCATCTATGTACAATCAACTTTCTTTTTCTTTTGATCTCAAGCCGCATTTGAAACGTTGAAACCGCTGCTGCTAAATGGGACCCGCATGTCATCCTCTATGTACAATAAATTTTCTTTTATTGGATTATCTTTGGCTCCTGATATTTTATCACTTGCCTTTTTCTTTCGATCTCATGCCGCCTTTGAAACGTTGAGTAAGCTGCTAGCTCATGGGTCCCGCATGTCATCCTCTACGAATAATAAAAGTTTCCTTTCTTGGAGATATTTTTGACCCCTAATTTTTGGCTATTTGCCTTTTTCTTTTCATCTCCTGCCCACTTTGAAACGATGAAGACGCTGTTGGTAGGTCGGACCCACATGTCATCCTCTATGAACAATAAAAGTTTCTTTTGATGGATTTATTTTGAACCCCTAATTATTTTCTGGATATTTCCTTTTTTTTCTTTTGATCCCCTGCCGCCTTGGAATCATTGAGGATGCTGCTGCCTCATGGGTCCCGCATGTCATCCTCTCAGAACGGTAAATGTTTCTTTTCTTGGATTTTGTTTACCAAATGATTTTTGGATTATTTTTCTTTCAATCTCATGCCGTCTTTAAAAACGTTGAGGACGCTGCTGGCTCACGGGTCCCACATGTCAGCCTCTATAAACAGAAAATGTTGAGGATGCTGCTGCCTCATGGGTCCCGCATGTGATCCTCTCAGAACAAAAATGTTTCTTTTCTTGGATTTTTTACCAACAGATTTTTGGTTTATTTTTTCTTTCTATCCCCTACCGCCTTTAAAACGTTGACGATGCTGCTGGCTCATGGGTCCCCGATGTCAGCCTCCCCGTACAAGAAACATGTGATATCTTGATTATTTTGCAGACAATAAACAATGTATTTCGCTCTGAGCTATTGCAAAGGGATAAATTAAATTTTTATTTTTACATAAACAAACTTATATGTTGAATCTCCTTGTTTTTTGTTTTTGCGAAGCATATGACTTTCCTATTTTGGAATGGGCTGAAATTGTACGAATCAAAAGGCATCCAACAGGATAGTTTGAAGGCCCAGATGGTCAGAAGCAGCCCAATTGAAATAATTCTTTTCTTGGATTTTTTGACACCCTGATTTCTGGCTACTTCCTTTTTCTTTTGGTCCTGTGCCGCCTTGGAAACGTTGAGACCGCTGCTGCAAAATGGGACCCGCATGTCATCCTCTATGTACAATAAAATTTTCTTTTCTTTGATTATTTTTGGCTCCTGATATTTGGCACTTGTCTTTTTCTTTTGATCTCATGCCGACTTTGAAATGTTCAGACCACTGCTGCAAAATAGGACCCACATGTCATCCTCTATGCACAATAAAGTGTCTTTTCTTGGATTATTTTTGGCTCCTAATATTTGGTCACTTTCCTTTTCCTTTCGATCTCATGCCGCCTTTGAAACGTTGAGGAAGCTGCTGGCTCATGGGTCCCACATCTCAGCCTCTCTGAATGATAAACCTTTCCTTTCTTCTTTTTTTTCGATCCCGTGCCGCCTTGAAAATGGTGAGACCGCTCCTCTATGAACAATAAAAGTGTCCTTCATTGGATTTATTTTTTACCCCTAATTTCTGGCTATTTGCCATTTTCTTTTGATCCCCTGTCCCCTTTGAAACGATGAGGACTATATTGGCAGGTCGGTCCCACATCCTCTGTGAACAATAAAAGTTTCCTTTGATGGATTTATTTTTGACCCCTTTTGATCCCCTGCCGCCTTGGAATCGTTGAGGATGCTGCTGCCTCATGGGTCCTGCATGTCATCCTCTCAGAACGGTAAATGTTTCTTCTCTTGGATTTTTTTACCAACTAATTTTTGGCCTTTGTCTTTGATCTCCTGCCACCTTTAACACATTGAGGACACTGTTGGCTCAGGGGTCCCACATGTCAGCCTCTATGAACAATAAACCTTTCCTTTGTTTGATTTATTATTGACCCATAATTTCTGGCTATTTGCCTTTTTCTTTCGATCTCATGCCGCCTCTGAAACGTTGAGACGCTGCTGGCTCATGGGTCCCACATGTCAGCCTCTATGAACAGTAAAAGTTTCCTTTGTTTGATTTATTTTTGACCCTAATTACCGGCTATTTGCCTTTTTTTATCCCCTGCCGCCTTTGAAACTAAGAGGACGCTGCTGGCCCATGGGTCCCACATCTCAGCCTCTCTGAACGATAAACCTTTCATTTCTTTTTTTTCGATCCCGTGCTGCCTTGGAAACGGTGGGACCGCTCCTGCAAAACGGGATCCATATGTCATCCTCTATGTACAATAAAAGTTTCTTTCCTTGGACTATTTTTGGCACCTGATATATGGTCACTTGCCTTTTTTCCGATCCCCTGCCACCTTTGAAACGTTGAGGAAGCTGCTGGCTCGTGGGTCCCACATGTCAGCCTCTATGAACAATAAACATTTCATTTCTTGGATTTATTTTTTTACCGCTGATTTCTGGCAACTTTGCTTTTTCTTTCGATCCCCTGCCGCCTTTGTTAAAGTTGAGGACGCTGCTGCAAAATGCGTCCCTGATACGTCCAAAACGTATCTACTTTCCTGAACACTTTTGCTATTGTTTTGCCTCTAATTTGTGTATTTTGGATACAACTAACACGGACTAACGCTGTTTTCAGCAGAACTGCTCTGGTGTCTCGTTTTTGTGCAGAAATCCAACTTTCAGGAAAATCCTCGGAATTTATGCGGAAGGTCCTATTTTCCCAGAATATTGGCGGAGCCAGAAGGGCAAGCCAGGTGGGGGCCCGAGGGCCCCACACGCTAGGCCGGCGCGGCCCAGGAGGGAGCCGCGCGGCCCTAGTGTGTGGCGGCCTCGGCTGGCCCCCGACGCCCTCCTTCGGACTACTTATTGCCTTCGACCTAAAAACGCACGGGGGATAGTCGGAGTCGCTAGAAACCATCCAGTACGCCGCCACCGTCGCGAAACTCCGTCTCGGTACCAAAAACTCCGTTCTGGCACCTCGCCGGGACGGGGAATTGGAGGAGATCATCGCCATCATCATCACCGACGCCTCTCCATCAACCAGCCATGTTTCCCCCATCCATGTGTGAGTAATTCCCCCGCTGTAGGCTGAAGGGGATGGTAGGGATTGGATGAGATTGGTCATGTAATAGTATAAGATTGTTAGGGCATAGTGTCTAGTGTCCGTAATTGGTACTTTGATGATATTGTTGCAACTTGTTATGCTTAATGCTTGTCACTAGGGCCCGAGTGCCATGATCTCAGATCTGAACATGTTATTATTTCATCATGATATTCATTGTTTATGGTCTTACCTGCAAGTTGTGTACACATGTCGCTGTCCGGAACCAATGGCCCCAAAGTGACAGAAATCGGGACAACCGGAGGGGATGGTAGTGATGTGAGGATCACATGTGTTCACGGAGTGTTAATGCTTTGCTCCGGTACTCTATTAAAAGGAGTACCTTAATATCCAGTAGATTCCCTTGAGGCCCGGCTGCCACCGGCTGGTAGGACAAAAGATGTTGTGCAAGTTTCTCATTGCGAGCACGTACGACTATAATTGGAACACATGCCTATTGATTGCTTTGTACTTAGACACCGTTTTATTATTATCTGCAAATGCCCTGCTTGATTGTTACATGAGTTTCTCTCATCCATGCAATGCCCGTTATCCGTCCCCGTGCCTACAGTATTTTAATCCTGCTGTTTACTATAATCACTATTGCTGTCTTTGTTACTCTCTTTGTTATTTCACTATCTGCCATCGCTATAAAACTGTTACTACTGATAAACTCTTGCGAGCAAGTCTGTTTCCAGGTGCAGCTGAATTGACAACTCCGATGTTAAGGCTTTCAAGTATTCTTTGTCTCCCCTTGTGTCGAATCAATAAATTGGGTTTTACTTCCCGCGAAGACTGTTGCGATCCCCTATACTTGTGGGTCATCAAGACTATTTTCTGGCGCCGTTGCCGGGGAGCATAGCTTTATTTGGAAGTTCACTTGGATTGATATTGTTCGCTGCAAATTCTCCATCATGGGTAAACCTCGCGATCCTAAAGTCGCCATATTACCATCCACTACAAGAAAAGGTACAACTCTGAGTACCTCTGCTACTCTTGATTCACCATCTGTGATAAGTCGACTTGTTTCACCGCCACAAGCTTCACTTGCTGGTACTTCTGCTGAATCTGAAAACTCTCATAATATTGATAATGTTTCTGTTGTGCTTGATGATAGTGGTTCATTGGGATCCTTTCTAGATGCTACAATTGCTAGGTCTAGATAAATTGAAAATACTGAAACTCCTAATGCTACTACACCTGTTAATTCACCTGAACTTGATTATTCTAGTGATGATCCTGATGAAGATTATGTGGAGCTTAATGATGATTTTATTACTAGATGCAATGCTACTGCTGATGCAAAAAAAATTAAAAAGTTTCTCACACAATATACTGTTAGACATAAGTTATCTCCTGATCCTAAATTTGCCACATCTCCTATATGCATTAAGGATAAAGATTATGATTTTTCTCTTGATCTATCTCATATAGCTATTGTAGAGAAAGCACCCTTTTGTGGTACCGAAAAAGAAAGTGCTGTAGAACACATGATTGAACTTTCTTCTATGAGTAGCTTGTTTTTTGATGATGTCAAGATGCGTACTTATTTTGTCGCTAAATTTTTTCCTTTCTCATTAAAGGATGATGCTAAAACTTGGTATAATAATTTGCCTCCTGGTTCTATTAGAAGTCCAACTGATTTGCGTGATGTTTTCTTTCGAAAATACTTTCCTGCTAGTGCTCAACATGTTGCTTTACAGAAAATTTATAGATTTGACCAGGGAGATGAAGAGAAATTGCCTGAGGCTTGGGCAAGATTTTGTTCTCTTATCAGAGCTCGACCTGGACATGATTTAGAAAAGAATGATCTACTTGATATATTTTATAGTGGACTAACCATTGAGTCTAGCGCATATTTGGATAGTTGTGCTGGTTGTGTTTTCAGGAAAAGAACTCCCATTTAAGTCAAGAATTATTGGCTAAAATAGGCCGGAATCATGATGATTGGACTACGCCTGAACCAATTCCAACGCCAATATTGAAGAAGAGGGGTTTAATTAAATTGAATGATGAAGATATGAGGGAAGCCAAGAAGTCTCTCAAGGAGAAAGGTATTAAATCTGAAGATGTGAAGAATCTACCTCCCATAGAAGATATATGTGAGATAATTCCCCCTTCATCCATGATTGAGGTAAACTCCCTTCAGTGCTTTACTAGGGAAGATATTCCGTATTCAAAACCTCCTGCGCAATGCTTAGATGAGTTTGATAATTATATTGTTAAGCAAAGTAATTTCAATATGAGAGTAGAGAATCATTTAATGGAAAATTCTCAAGCTATTAGTGAATTGCATGGTATTGTGGAGAGAACCTCCAATGATGTTAAGATGCTTGTTAAACACTTTCATATGATTCAAACTCAAATTGGTCAACTCACTAAAGTACAAAATGACTTGTTGAAAAATAATTCTAAAGAAAAACATGCTTATGAAGTAACAACTAGGTGTGGTGTCTCTACCCAGGATCCTCTATATCCTGAAGGGCATCCCAAAAGAATTGAACAAGATTCTCAACGAACTGAAACTAGTGCTCCATCTAAGAAAAAGAAAAAGAAACATAAAACTGTTGTAGAATCCTCTGAGTCTGTTAATGATCCTAATAGTATTTCTATTTCTGATGCTGAAACTGAAAGTGGTAATGAACATGATAATAATAATGGTAATGATAAGAATGATGCTTCTGATAAAGAAGAGGTTGAAGAAGAACCTGAAAAGCATGCTAAAAATAAGAAGTATACGAAAGAAGATTTTATTGCTAAGAAACATGGTAGTGAAAGGGAACCTTGGGTTCAAAAGCAAATGCCTTTTCCTGCTAAGAAACTAAAATCAAAGGAAGAAGAACACTATAACAAATTCTGTGATTGGATGAAATCTTTATTCCTGCAAATACCTTTGACTGATGCTATTAAATTGCCTCCGTATTCAAAGTATATGAAAGATATTGTGTCTAACAAAAGGAAAATTCCTAATGAGGAGATTTCCACTATGCTTGCTAATTACTCTTTTAATGGTAAGGTTCCAAAGAAGCTTGGCGACCCAGGTATACCGACTATTCCTTGTTCTATTAAGAATAATTATGTTAGAACTGCTCTATGTGATTTGGGAGCGGGTGTTAGTGTTATGCCTTTCTCTCTTTATAAGAGACTTTATTTAGATAAGTTGATACCGACTGATATATCTTTGCAAATGGCTGATAAATCTACTGCCATTCCTGTTGGTATATGTGAGGATGTTCCTGTTCAAGTTACTAATAACTGCTTGATATTAACTGATTTTGTTGTGTTGGAAATGCCTGAAGATGATAATATGTCTATTATTCTTGGGAGACCTTTTCTTAACACCGCAGGGGCTGTTATTGATTGCAATAAAGGAAAATTTACTTTCAATATTGATGACAAGGAGCATACCGTTTATTTTCCCAAGAGGATTGAGAAAGCATGTGGAGTTAATACAATTTCTAATGTGAGAACTATCAAAGTGGGAACCATTGATTGTCCTATATATGAGCCTAAAGAAGAATATCAAACTCTTGTGATTGGATCCATATCAATACAATACAAGGTAACATGATTGATTTGAGGTTTAATTCTTCTTATGTTATGTAAAATTTATTTGGTGGCAAGACTTGATCAACCTTGTTAACAAATTCATTTTATATGCATAGAAGAACTAAACAACATCTCTTTCTTCCTCCACTTGTTCTACTTGCTGTAGCACTTTTGTTTTGTAAAGTTCCTTAGTCAATTAGAGATTTCAAAAATTTTCCTGGCCAGTAATAATAAACTTAATACCCAGAAATGTGCATTTTTCAAAGCTTTCAAAAATTCACAAAAATTATACCATTGGTCCTATTTTTCGAAAATGCACCTGGGAGCACCTGGGGATGACCAATGGGGCACCCCAGGGTGGCACCCCACAGGCCGGCGCGGCCAGCAAGGGGGGGCGCGCCACCCTGGCGTGTGGGCCCCTCCTTGCCCCACTTCACCATCTCTTCCTCCCACTCTCTTCTCTCTCCCAAAAAAAACTCGCACCAGGTTCCTCTCACTCGTGTTTTTGCTCAAGAGCTCCAGACTTCTCGATCTCTTTGCTCAGCCCAGATTTCTGTCTGAAATTTGGCACATTTGCTCTCCGGTATGTGACTCCTTCAATTATCTAAGTAGAATTTTGTTTGGTGGAGTATATCTTGAATATTTTGCTGTTGTGGGTAACATGTTTAGTGAGCTTGCATGCTTGTTCTAAGTGGTAGAAACTGGTTTTGATGCATGATTAGTACTCTAGCAAGTTCCTATGGTAGTTTCCCTCTATTATATGTCACCAAATCAAATTTTATATTGTTTGTTGAAAAATTTCAGAAAATGGAAGGGAGTAGGCACCAACTCAACCAACAAGAATTGGAGGTGCAACAGGTCATGAGAGTTCACCGCGAAGAAGGAGTATACCCCGCTTACTACCCGTGCGTGGGTTTTATGAGGAGTGCAGGAATCTTGCAAGATGTTCAAAGTCTAATCTCTCGTGCAGGGTTGGATGATTTTGTTGTTGGTGAACCATGCCAATATGCAAAATTGACTATGTCTGTAGTGCAGGATTTTGAATTCAATTGGTTGCGATCTAACCCCATGGTTCAGTACAAAATTTATAATAAAACTGTCAACTTGCCATTCAATGATTTTTGTGCAGCAATTAGAGTGCCGCAATGGGGATCATGCGAGAAGATAAGGGGATCGCCGCAAGAGTTCTTGGACCTCTTCAAGATGATTTGTCATGGAAGAAGCTTCTCAGAGGATGGTGGTAAAATCAGTAGCATTCAACTCCCAGCTATTCGCTACTTTGCTTATTTCATCACCAAGTGCGTTCTAGCTAGAAAGAATGGAAGTAAATTATCTATCCAGGATTTAGCTTTTCTAGCTGCTGCATTGCAAGGTAATAAGACCTATAATTTGGGTGCTTTGATAGCTTCTAGACTTGCCACTAACCGTGAGAAGGGCGGAATTTGTGGAGGTCTCATCGCCTCTCGTTTATTAGCTATGCATGGTGTAGAACCTCACCATCTTGATATTCAGCTTTCCGTAGAAAAACTTGATATAGTCTCCATGATTAAACATGAATTTGTTTCTGATTCGTCTAACTTGAGTAACCTGTTTTACAAGATAACATTTTATAAGAAAACTTGGAGGACAACTAAGAAAACTGAAAAACCAGTAGGATTGCCTGCACCTGTTCTGTTTAACCTTGATTCCAGGAAGAATTGGTCAGTCACAGAAGGTGAACTGAATGCATACTTGGAGGGAGATGCCATCGTGCAAGAGACAACACGGAGGAGGCCGAGGAACACCTCGATTCATCATCCGATACAGCAAGTTCTTCGCATCAACATTACGGTCATACGGAGCCTCCACGTTATTCTTCTGCACAAGGACCTTATTATGATCACGCCATGTACGATTCGCCGGCGTGGAACCCTGACCCTCGCTGGGATTGATCTCCACTTAGGCCAAAAGCCTAAGCTTGGGGGGAGGTATACCGGCATCACTCATTCTTTGCATATTATGGTTGCTGGATACTTGTATATACTTGTTTAGTTTCTTTGAGTGGTTTTCTAATGAGAGGAAGATGATATTTGGGGAAGTACTGCCTGAAAACAGATTCTGGACTGTTACTAAAAAAATTCGTGCGCACAGCCAGAACGTTATTTTGAGTTTCAAATTTTTGTGCATGTTCCCCAGGTTGTTATCTAACTTTCATTAGTTGAACACTTTTCGAACTGAGCAACGGAAGATTTTTGTAAAAATCGATTTCTGTACTGCTGTCAAGTTTTGGCAGATTTCTGTCATCTTGCTTTTCTGTGTTTCTTCTAGTTTTCATTCTCTTGTTTTTGCTTTGTTTCTTTCCTAAAACACAAAAAGACCAAAAATATTTCTGTTGTTTCTCTTTACCATTTGTTATTTTGGTTTCTTGCTTTCATCTTACTTTATTTGCTATCGTTGGTTTGCTATAAGAAAATCCAAAAAGATTTTGCTTTGTTTGCTTGTTTCCTTTTGTTCTTGTTTCCAATTTGAAAACACCAAAAATATTTGCTGTTCTTCTTTGGTTTTGTAAAGTTCATTATGGAGTTCAATGGTCTTCGGTGGTTGGAGCTTGGTTTTCATTCCATATTATTCAAGCTACACAAGTGAAAAAGCAATAATGACGATCTACGACAATCTGATTGTGGTGAGAGGCTGGTATGAACTCTATTTGTTTTCATTTTTGTACATATACTCATCCATGTAAGCATGCTTAGTTGGTTCATGTGAGGTATATGTCATTTAAGAAAGTCTAGTAGTTCTTGATCTCTCATGTTTAGCTCCAATTTATTAATATGAGTAGTATGTCATAAATATTTGCTTGCATTGCTTTATTCATAGATAGATATGACATTGTGGTATCCTCCTCTGAATAATCCACTTGAATCAACTTGGCACATGCTCACGCATGCATATGACTGAACAAAAGTCAATTAAGCCTCGATGATTTACTTCACCTCAGAGTTCTTGTATCACTTTTATGCCTCCGTTAATTTATTTTGCCGCAAGCATGATTATGACAGTTACTGCTCTCTTGATTGTCGCTTCCCAGTCTATTGCTAGCCTTCACTTGTACTGAGCGGGAACGCTGCTCGTGCTTCCAAACCCCTGAAAACCAAGTTGTTCCAAAGTGTCCACCATAAATACCTATGCATGGCATTTCAAACCAGTCCAAGTAAATTCTCATGTGCTACCTTTAAAACCTTCAAAATGCTTCTCAATTTGTGTTTATGTTTTATAGCTCATGAGGAAGTATGTGGTGTTTATCTTTCAATCTTGTCATTTGCTCCGGACGGACTTTCACAATGGACTAGTGGCACATCCGCTTATCTAATAATTTTGCAAAAAGAGCTGGCAACGGGGTTCCCAGCCCCAATTAATTAACTTTCATAAATTTACAAATAGACACTCCTCCATGGTATGTGATTGTTGGTCGGCACCCGAGGATTCGGTTAGCCATGGCTTGAGAAAGCAAAGGTGGGGAGGAGTGTCATCTAAATAAAACTAAAATAAAAAGGCACTCCTTCATGGTATGAGATTGTTGGCAGGCACCCGAGGATTCGGTTAGCCATGGTTTGTGAAAGCAAGGTTGGAAGGAGTGCCACCCAAAAATAAAATTTCATGGGAGCCGCTCTTGAAAGTCTGGTTGATGAGGTAGTTAGAGTACCCATTACCATTCGTTGACAACAACAAACACCTCTCAAAATAATTTTACTCCTGTTTTACAAATGAAAAGCTCTAGCACATGTTAATCCCAGCTTCCCTCTGCGAAGGGTCAATATTTTACTTTTACATTGAGTCTCCATCCTTTCTTTGAGTACTTTCTTGAGAGCACAACTGTCATTCTTAGTATAATATGCTTGTCCCAAAATATGATTAATTTGTGGTATAACTTTGATGCTTTTATCTTTGATAAATCTCCACTTCCATTCTTTCCATGAACCTCAAAGGTGCCCAAGCATTTATGTTTTGCTACACAAACACGGGCAAGCGAGATACCACTTTATCATATCCTTTTATGAACATTGCAATCCTGCTGATAGACATGATTCAGGATGCTTATTATTAATTTGTTGGTACCTTTTCCATGATTGATATAGCTATTAGATGACTTTATTTGCATGTATCTTATTATGAATTGCTTAAGTACTTGCCATATCATGAGAATATTTACATCATATGAGCAAATGTGTTCGTGAAAGTTCTTTTATCGCACTCAGTTGTTAACTGAATTGCTTGAGGACAAGCAATAAGCTAAGCTTGGGGGGAGTTGATACGTCCAAAACGTATCTACTTTCCCGAACACTTTTGCTATTGTTTTGCCTCTAATTTGTGTATTTTGGATACAACTAACACGGACTAACGCTGTTTTCAGCAGAACTGCTCTGGTGTCTCGTTTTTGTGCAGAAATCTAACTTTCAGGAAAATCCTCGGAATTTATGCGGAAGGTCCTATTTTCCCAGAATATTGGCGGAGCCAGAAGGGCAAGCTAGGTGGGGGACCGAGGGCCCCACATGCTAGGCCGGCGCGGCCCAGGAGGGGGGCGCGCGGCCCTAGTGTGTGGCGGCCTCGGCTGGCCCCCGACGCCCTCCTTCAGACTACTTATTGCCTTCGACCTAAAAACGCACGGGGGATAGTCGGAGTCACCAGAAACCATCTAGTACGCCGCCACCGTCGCGAAACTCCGTCTCGGGACCAGAAACTCCGTTCTGGCACCTCGCCGGGACGGGAAATTGGAGGAGATCATCGCCATCATCATCACCGACGCCTCTCCATCAACCAGCCACTACTAGGAAAAGGCCTATAGCTGCGTAGGTTATCGCCGGCGCACTAAAATAGTGGTACGCCAGTGATATTTACTGCCGGCGCACTATTATTTTGGTGCGCCGGTGATACAAGTATACTGCAGGCGAACATTTTGGTTGGTGCGCCGGGGCTAAAGGACCGGACACATGCTGCCAAGTTTGCCATGTTACAGCTGATGCGTGTCACATGCTACCGGCGGACCACCTACCAGGTGCGCCAGCGCCAGGTAGCCACCTCTGGCGGAGTAAAACCATGGTCCGCCGGCGATACTCATGCGCACCTAGCTAGCTAGCAAGTAGATCGATCCTAGCTATCAGCTGTCGTGAGGAGTGTGTGTATGTCACCAGAGTAGAGCGTGCTGCCACACAGCCCACAGCGTAGAGCGGAGCAGAGCGGTGCATGAATCTGCTTTTAATTTAATGCCCACCACCAGCCAAAAGCCAGAAAATAATTTAATCAATGCGGCAGAGCAGAGCGGAGCGGAGCCTCTCCTTCGTTCCCCTTTCTATTTCTCTTTCTCTCGCCTTGTACTGCGACTCTGCGAGCGACGCCTCCATACGCTCCTTCTCCCGCGAAGCTGTGCACGGCGCCGGAAGTGGCTCACCGCTGTGCACGAGCTGGAGGACAGGCACTGCACTGGGTCGCCGGGTGCCCACCTCCATCAAGACGGAGGTAGCCGGGGTGCCCACCTCCCTCAAGACAGGCGCGCGTCGGGATCCCGATGCTCGCGGCCTCGCGCTGCCGGACTCTGCAGAACTCCGCCTCTCCATCGACGCGCCGACGAGGTCAACCTGGGCATCAACCTCGTCAAGGGCACTGCAGCAGTCGAGGCCGTCCCCTTCCTCCCAGTGGGGACACCCCGCGCCACGGCCGAGCCCTCTGTCTCGAGTGCCTTGACCGCGCATCCTGCCGCCTGCCCGGGCACTTCTTCTCCGTCTATGACGGCCACGGCGGCAAGGACGCCTCCGGCTGGCGCAGCAAGGGCGGCGACACGGAGCTCCTGCCGGCGCGGCAAGGGCGGCAACACGGAGCTCCGGCCGACGGTGGAGGAAGACATTGGAGACCCGATTGCGTTTTTATTTTCCTTTCAGGGTGGTATCTGTAAATGTCCCTGCTAGTTGTGGTGTGGACAGCCTGCAGCTACGTGCAGCTTTTTTTTTATTCTTAAAAACCATAGCACCGGCGAACCAAACCTAGTGCGCCGGTAAGACTTATTACTTCTCTGGCGCACTGAACTGCAGCGCCGACAGTAGCTAGGAATCACCGGCGTCTTCCCACTGGCGGGCTGTAGTCTATTTTAGTGCGCCGGCAGTAGCCTGTTTCCTTGTAGTGAGCCATGTTTCCCCCATCCATGTGTGAGTAATTCCCCCGCTGTAGGCTGAAGGGGATGGTAGGGATTGGATGAGATTGGTCATGTAATAGTATAAGATTGTTAGGGCATAGTGCCTATTGTCCGTAATTGGTACTTTGATGATATTGTTGCAACTTGTTATGCTTAATGCTTGTCACTAGGGCCCGAGTGCCATGATCTCACATCTGAACATGTTATTATTTCATCATGATATTCATTGTTTATGGTCTTACCTGCAAGTTGTATACACATGTCGCTGTCCGGAACCAATGGCCCCGAAGTGACAGAAATCGGGACAACCGGAGGGGATGGTAGTGATGTGAGGATCACATGTGTTCACGGAGTGTTAATGCTTTGCTCCGGTACTCTATTAAAAGGAGTACCTTAATATCCAGTAGATTTCCTTGAGGCCCGGCTGCCACCGGCTGGTAGGAAAAAAGATGTTGTGCAAGTTTCTCATTGCGAGCACGTACGACTATAATTGGAACACATGCCTATTGATTGCTTTGTACTTAGACACCGTTTTATTATTATCTGCAA
Source organism: Lolium perenne (assembly GCF_019359855.2). Lineage (NCBI taxonomy): Eukaryota > Viridiplantae > Streptophyta > Magnoliopsida > Poales > Poaceae > Lolium > Lolium perenne. The sequence continues at coordinate 194,396,039 of NC_067246.2, read as the reverse complement.
ATGCCCTGCTTGATTGTTACATGAGTTTCTCTCATCCATGCAACGCCCGTTATCCGTCCCCGTGCCTACAGTATTTTAATCCTGCTGTTTACTATAATCACTACTGCTGTCTTTGTTACTCTGCTGCTGTTATTTCACTACTGCTACTGCTATAAAACTGTTACTACTGATAAACTCTTGCGAGCAAGTCTGTTTCCAGGTGCAGCTGAATTGATAACTCCGCTGTTAAGGCTTTCAAGTATTCTTTGTCTCCCCTTGTGTCGAATCAATAAATTGGGTTTTACTTCCCGCGAAGACTGTTGCGATCCCCTATACTTGTGGGTCATCAGTCCCACATGTCAGCTTCTCTGTACGATAATTGTTTTCTTTCTTGGATTTTTTTTCCACTGCTGGCCGATGGGTCTCCGATGTCAGCCTCTATGTACAAGAAATATGTGATTTGTTGATATATTTTAACCCGAGATATGTAGGATACTTGCTTTTTTTTCGATCCCTTCTGTTTTTTTTTACCTTCAAATGTTGAGGGACACTACTGGCAAATGGGTCCTGCTCTAGCATTCTCAACTGAAGGAAAAATTGAAATATTGCCTATTTATTTGTTTTTCGTACTCCATGCATCTAATCCATACTAATTGTTGATCCGGGTTTTAGTTCAACTTAATTAGTTCAAATTTGATCTACGAGGGAGTATGTAATATATTTTGGGTTCACAACACTGCACTTGTTAACAACAATCTGATGAAGAGGTTTGTCATTTTTTTTAAACTACAAATACACTCTAAGATCTTGCAAACTGATAGAATAAATCTTGGAACTTTATATAATTTATGAAAATTTTGAAATCGACTATATGAATATATCAAAATACAGAGCCCATGTAGATGCGCATACTGGCTATGCGCATTTAAAAAGAATCATAATCATAATTGATACGAAATAAAATAACTTTATACGTAGAATCTCAGTTTCTTGAGGGCCAATCATAGGATCTCCGTGTTTAAATTAGGAAGGGCCCCAATGGCATGAGTCGGAGGCCCATTAAATGTTTTTGGATTGTTATCAGCGAAGTAAGCAGGCTGGCAGCAATCACCATGTACATGGCCGGCGGCAGCCCAAAAGTACAAACAATTGGCCCATGCAGGGAAGGTCGTACTTTTTTTATTTGGAAGGTTGTCTGGGCTAACCAAAAAAAAAGTGGTCCTACATGGGGTAGCACTTGAACCCGGAATGAGATCGAGTGCCTTGATGAAGGCGAGGCACACATAAACAGTACCATGCCTTGCCCCTCCCTTTCAGTCGTTGGATAAAAAATAATTGGACAGATGACTATGAACTAGTAACTGCTACAGGACCAACCAATGTACAGGACATGTGCTACAGTACGTCGTCCACAACGCATGTGCTTTAGAACCATGAACATTACATATGCTACATGCTATAGTACTTAGATCTTAGCTATCTAATTTCAATCCAATGGCCAAATCTACAAGTCACCATACTGTTCATCTGTGCCTTGCTTATGTCAAGGCACTGGATCCTGGACACTTGAACCCATGATCGTTACTGAGGGTTGCCTATTTGCCCATATATGTTTTGTCAGCGGGCACTTCACTAGTTTGTGCAAAACATATCCAGCGTAGGATTCGAAAAAACATCACATTTTTTTTCTTTACGTAAACAACAGAACATCTCATGTTCATCACAATCCAGCCAACATAAGCACACTTAATAGTACAACTAGAGAGCTGTACACATAAATAAGGTTTGTCAAACTTCATGCACTAGCCAACGCAACCAAAAGTCCAAACTGATGGAATGGGCTAGGCAATCCACTTATACATCTCAACACCCCTCCTCACGTGTGACCGGAAGAAGGGAAGAGGTCAACACAAGGAGACTCAGAGGTATAGCTCAAGAGGCATATACGTGGACTCCAAGGAGGGCAACAGAGGGCAGCAACAATTTTTAGGATAAATTACGAAAGCCAGGTCTCGAACTCGAGACCCTGGGCTCTGATACCATGTCAAGCTTCATGCACTAGCCAACGCAACCAAAAGTCCAAACTAATGGAAAGGGCTAGGCAATCCACTTATACATTTCAACATCCCCCCTCACATGTGACCACAATCCAGTAATGGTACCATCATGTTCACCACAATGCATCATTAAAGAGAGCAGTATACTATTATAGACCAGCTCTCTCTACAAAACATTTGTAAGACAACTTAATACAGCTGTGATTCATATTGTTGCCCCAGCGATGGGTGATAACCTGAACACCATATAACCTTCTCACAGCAATTGTAACCAAATATGAGCACCTGCAATGATTTGGTGTCAAGCTTCTTGAAGGTCAGGAGGTATCCTACCTTCAAGTCATGTGGTTTGACAAACTCTAGCCATCCTGCGTCCATTAAAACATTGCCATCTTGTTGCTTCAGGTCCACAATCCAGGTGCATGCAGTGGACATCTTCAGGTTGATGGACACTGGACACCCACCGTAAAACCAGGGTAGAGCACGACCGGGGATGGTAATCACCTCTAACTCCGATGTACATAGTACCTTGCAGAAGCTTTCAGCGGTATTCTTCTCATCGATGCGCCTAAACACCTTGCACACTGGGGCTAGCTCTCCAGATGTCACCTTCCATGATAAGCTCTCTCCAAGCTTGAGCTTCTTGATTGAACACTGCAAAAAAGAGGCCTCAATTAGATAATGCCTCTAGCTTCTGACCGTAATTCCAAGCAAATGCATAATCAAAGGGACCTAGCAAAGTCCGCGGATCATTGTTCTTATCAAGCACACAGTCTGAACAATAAGCTTCTGAATCTAGCTAGGCTGATATGTACAACCTTGTATCATCAAATTATTTAGCATAGTGTATCATTGTATCGCAGAAGCCAAATCGATATAAATAGTAGTTATGAGAATAGAAATCAAGCTAGCATGAGCCATGCATGCTTGCTAGCTAGGTCTAGCATCAGAGTAATGCATCTGCAGTTCATCATCCGCTAGTACAGATTTACCAAGCAAACAAAAAAATCAGCGTCGGCCTAAAGAGTCCACAAGCCAGACATCCATGCTCGGTGTCCTCATATGTGATCATCGGCCGTGGATTGACCAATATCATATGATTATTACTCCACACATTAGATCCAGTCCCAACCTAGCTAGCATGCGTGCATGTGTAACCCGAGTCTTTACCAGAGGATTAATATATACACTGGATGAGAGAAATAATCTATATCAAACAATGCTAAGAAACTAGCAATACATCTTAGATATAATAAAGATGTGACCGGCAACGCTAGTGATTCGGGGGAAACATACCGCCATTGCAGCCATGGACCGAGAGAATCGGGGATGTCGCGCCGCCTTAGTGGAGTTTTTAGATGCGATGTCGCCGCATCCGTAGAGGACAGAGTCCGCCGCCTTAGTGGAGTTTTTAGATGCGATGTCACCGCATCCGTAGAGGACAGAGTCCAAGCCGCGTAGTCCGAGCGGTGGTGGACGCCGGTGGTGTAGGGAGAGGACTCAGGGGAGATGGACGGCGAGGGATCTGGGGAGATCTGAACATGAGGGGGCTGTGAGAAACTGAGAATGATACATCAGCAAGGGAATAAATGCGCGTGTCCTTCCGGTCAGAAAAAAATGCGCGTGTCTTGGAGGAACGAAGCCAGGTACGCAGGAATCCACACAGAAAACTTTACCCGGCGGGTCACTAGGCTTTATCAGTATCTGGTGGGGTCTGGACCTACATACCAGTGAGACATGTCGTGTTGGTTATGATCCGTTCAGTGTGCAGACAGAAATTGCATTCAGAGCTCAGGGCCTCAGGCTACGTTGTACTATACAGTATATCCATTTGTTTTGGTAAAATGAAAACGATACTCCATCTGATCCTCATTACTTGATGATAAAATGGATGTCTCTACAACTAATATGTGTCTAGATACATCTATATGAGAGCGTCTGTGTTTGTACTGTGTATCTCAAAAAAAAAGAAATATGGATCGGAGGGAGCATTAAGAGGTGTCAAAAAAACTGCAAACAAACATGGATGTAAGCAGTTGAGTATTAAACCAGTGCGTAAAATACCTTTATATCTCGACCATGTAACAATGAATATGAGAAGTTTTTGGGGTTTGACCATCTGCACTTGTGTTCGCTACAATCAGATCAAAAAATTGGTCACTTTTGCACTTTCTAAAATAAAATGTATTTTTCCCTGAGATTTTACAAGCTCGTACAAGATAGCATTAACTACATCTAGGATATATCACATTTACACTTACAAATCTATGAATATTTCAAAATGTTGAGCTCCATATAGCTAGGAATAATACAAATCATCAGACCGCACATTAAAACTACCGCAGCATATCACAGTAAATTAAAATAAAATAAAACAAGTCTAACATATACTATATTAGCTAATTAACAAAGTCTCATCACAGTGTATCTGATCCCCAGTTCAGCTTAATACAAAAACCAAGTTCAGCTTGAACATCAGCAGGGCAGTACCCCAGGTCCAAAAGCAGCATCTAGTTAATTCAATAAAATATTGAGGTGTTTTTGATCCCCTCTTCCTAAAAACACTGCAGATCATGCATGCAACTAAGGGTGATCAGCGCAAAATATTATCCTCTGGGTGGAGGTGTTACAGTCGTAGATCAACACATTCATCAAGGAAGTGTCTTTCACATCGAAAACGAGAAGGTCATCAAGCTGCAGTTCATGCACCTCTGCAAACCCGAATCAACCATCCTTCAAGACCACTTCACCCTGGTACTCATCGATGTGCACATACCAGGCGCAGGAAGAATCCCTTTCAGACATTGCTTGAATTCTCTGGGGATGACCAACGTATACATGTCATCGTTGCCGTCCAGTTGCACATAGAAGCGCGAGGGCTGAGGAGGGTCCGCTGAGTGACCAACCCGTTTAGGGTGGCCTTTCCCTCGCCCTTTTAATATACAACGTTGAATTGCTGCATCACGCCTGCCCGTCACTTTTGGCTTTTTGGCTAGTGAATTTCTTTGAATTCTGAACTCGGGGGGTGCAGAGGACATGTACAATCGACAGTCCTAAGACGTAGTTGCTCATTGACGTTGGAGCGAGTTTGCTTCTGCATCTAGTTAAGCACGGTATATATCAATCAACAACATATAAATCAGAACGTAGCATACATGGGGAAAATGCATCTAGCTATTTCTTTAATTAGTTTGCACAAAATCTAGTTGCAGCAAGACAATTTGATTTTACAGGTACTGAGCAAGCTTTCAGTCTTTCTGAAACAGGTAACATGGAGCATATATTTGTATGTTCAGACTGCGAAACCCTGCTCTGTGATGGATACTATTACTTAACATCTTTTTTTGCCAGAACTAGTACTTAACATCTAATGTTTCCCGTCATTAAAAAAACATTTGCAGAAGAATACTACTACGGTTTTCCGTCATTAAAGAAAAAAGAACTTGTCTAAGACCCCAACTATCATTGACTACTTACACCTGCATCCTAGTGAGTTCAGGACAACTTACAACCACTTTTGGTGGTGCCGCCACCGGAGAAGACCGTGCCGCGGGGGTTGGGGTTGGCGCAGCCGGAGAAGCTGGTGCCGCCGCCAGGGAAATTAGTGCCGAGCCAGATGGTGCTCCCAGCGGAGAAGAAAGTACCGCGAGAGATGGAACCGACGCTGCCAAAGGGTAAGAAACAGATGTACTCGTAGATCCTTCTCTAGTCACGATCTGGATAGAAGAGACTGGACGTCCATCAAGCTGCTGGAGGATGCGGTGGATCAAATCGGCTGAGTTCAGGAAATATTGGTGATGTTTATTTGTGTCGGCGGCCGTTACTACCAGGCAGCTGCCGGTGGAAGGAGGAGGTGAGCCGTTCATTGCAGTCATTAGTGTAAAAGAGGTGAAGTAGGTGGGAGAGATAGAGGGTTCGGTACTGAAGTAATTGTAGTCTGCTCTCTCTTTTTTACAAGCATGCGTCCTCAGGCTGATTTTTTTTAGACGCGTACTCAGGGTGCTTTGTCAAACCAGGGCCTCAATGAAGCCCAGTTAAGCAAGGTTTAAAATAACAAGCTATTTCTCCGCTAATAGCGCGCTATAGCATATCTAGAGGGTCCACGCTTAGTAATTTTGCTCGCTGTGGCGCTATTTGCGAAACAGAATGATATATCACCCTAAAACTTCATAGCGTTAGCGCGCTATTTTTTTCAGGCAAGTATCTTTCACTTTTTCGTGGTGATGAACTAGAATCTGTTGGTTCCACTTATAAATCAGAAGATAATATCGCTAATGCTAATATTTTTAATAAATAATTTATACTATGTTGTTGCCTTGTGAAATGTTAATGTTAGTCTTCTAAAATACTTGAGATCTATTTCTATATGTGGTTATGTATGTATGATTCAGTCACTTTTGGACTATATATATCTATTCGTTCTAGTAAAATTATTTATTTTTAGGCTATATTTAGTATTATTTTGAAAATGCTATTTAAAATATACCACACTATTACCACGATATAGCGTGTCCATATTGTTTGAAGGAGACTGCCACTAATTCATTTAGCATGCTATTTTAAACCTTCGTTAAGACGCGTTTGGCGGCATGCATCCAGGCTGGTGGGGAAATACCGTACCCAAGTGCTTAAAAGATTGCACCTTTTAGCAGGAAAACATTAGGGCATGTCCAACACAGGCGCTACTGCTAGGGCGCTAGGAATTATTTCCTCGTCGTTTGGCGGTTGGAGAGGTGAATCCCAGCGGTAGGCCTAGCGTTGACGCAAAAGAAAGCAGGGGCGTGAAACTCTATTCACCTGTCCTAGCTAAAGCACCGGAACCAACAAGAAGTCAGTCTGCCATCAGCAATTAGCGCTGCAAGGAGAGTACCTGGAGGATTTTACAATCTTTTGACATTCATTTGTTCTCTATTAGCGCCATATAGTATATAGCATTGTAATGCCCTTATACTCCTCTCAACATTAAAAAAAAAGGTGTGCATATACTAATAACAGTTGCTAAAATGAAACTAAAAATAAATAGACATGCACAGTTTACGAATAATGGAAATACAGAGTTCATCACCATCCGTTTTAAATTATAAGATTATATTACTTCAATGTGGGCTACATACGCACTAAAATGAGTAAACAGACATACTGAAATTGGTCCAGATATATAAGATTCAAAAAAAGGAAGAGCATCTTAAGATACAAAACAGGTTACTGAATTGTTCAAACATATCGTACAAAAAGGATTATTTGCTCCAGAAAGATTCATGGCTCAGTTTAGGGTTGCATCAGCATGCGGATATTTTTCAGACTAGGCTTAAACCACATTGTCGCCTGTCGGGGAAATCCCCAACCAACTTTTGGAAGGGTGATAACTCCCATGAGCTCATTTTCCCCTTGCTGCAGGTTACAACGACAAATACAACTAAATACTGGTTCCCGAAATGCATAGTACGCGATGTACACACAATTTGACCTCATGAATGGAGTCAATGTTCCATCAGGAGCATTGCCATCATTTATCTTCAAGTTCATTGGATAATTCAGTCCAATGAATTGAGAGTGTGTGCCAAGGCTGTCAACTCGACTCCAATTGGGTCCAATCAGGGATAGATCTTTCTCAAAAATATGTATGACAGGGGTAGGACACTCCCGCAGGATAAGGCCATTACCATCATGCAGAACTTCTGCAGGCTCAAGGTGATCATTGCTACGTATATACCGATCTTCATGGATGCTACGGGGTAGCACATGAGAGGTGTAGAGCAAGGCAGCATTGGAGATTCCGAAAACGAGTCGGCACACGATGTACCTAGGTTCACGTCCCCTCGGTGGAGGATCTCTACGTCCTGCTATAAATCACTATGATCATACTGTCGCCAGCGTTACGCGACTTGCTTTGTGGTAGCCGCCGGAGGCGGAGGGGGATATTGTATCTAATGAGAGAGCGGATGAGTCTAAGGGTGACCCTGGTGGCTTTATATATGGAGCCACCTAGGGTTTACAGGTATAAGGCATCTTGGGCCACTACGCTTCCTTCATGGGCCTTGTGCTTCAGTCGCCAGGGCGCTTGGCCCAGTCGCCCGCCGACTAGAGCTGTCCTAGGATCTATTCATCTCGCGAGTGAGCTGGGTGATGGGCCCCCCTACGGCGTATCCCCATAAGTAGTCCCCGAGCACGTCGTGGATTCGGTGCGGGCTTGAGGCGGGACGCGGAGAGTCTTGGCGACGGACTGTGGCGAATCAACGGCGAGCTCCTGAAACAAAGGAAATAATTGTGAAATAGGCGGCAGTCGAAACGAGCCAGTCGGTGTAGGCCAATCGGCTTGAACCAGTCGGCGTGAACCAGTGGGCGACAACCAGTCGGCGTGAGAGCCAGTCGGCGGCGCGCCTAGTCCCCGAGCGTGGCGAGTGGCGAGCTCGGGCGACCGGCGAGAGGTGCTGTCTGGAGCGCGCCGAGTCCCCAAGCGTGGCGGATGGCGAGCTCGGGCGACCGGCGAGCAGCGTTGTCTGGAGCGCGTCGAGTCCCCGAGCGTGGCGGATGGCGAGCTCGGGCGATCGGCGAGCGGCATTGTCTGGAGCGCGCCGAGTCCCCGAGCGTGGCGAGTGGCGAGCTCGGCGACCGGCGAGTGGCGCTGTCTGGAGCGCGCCGAGTCCCCGAGCGTGGCGGATGGCGAGCCCGGGCGACCGGCGAGCGGCGCTGTCTGGAGCGCGCCGAGTCCCCGAGCGTGGCGGATGGCCAGGTCGGGCGACCGACAAGTGGCGCTGCCAAGAGGGCGCCCAGTCCCCGAGCATGGCGAGTAGCGAGAAAGACACCAGGCCGTTTTGCTGAGAAGGAGAAACAAGTACAACTGCAATAAGGTGTATTTATGAAATATATTGAACACTTGTAAATACGTGCGATTTGTAGATAAAACACGCATTGTTAAATAGACCAGTTAGCAGTATGAAAGGTTTATGCGTATCTTTTCATGAGTAGGCAGACCTCCATCATCAAACACTTGCCGGGTAACAGGGACGCGATGCCAGCCGTTGAACCCGGAGGCAAGGTCGGCCTTTTGGTACCCAGCCTCACTACTTCGACGGACGCGAATAAACAGCAGACAAAACCGAAACCGATCCTAATTATTGTTACGTAGTTCCTGAGAGGGTTGTATGCGACTGCATGGTCGGCTTTGAAGACCGAATGAGCGAGCCGATACGTTTTGGACTTATATAACATATGCAAATATAAATAACTTAGCTATCAAATGCAGGCAGAGTCGACATGGCGGGCGAGTCGCCGAACGTGGCGAGTCGATGATGACGAATCCGCGGCGGGCGAGTCCCCGGGCCTGGCGAGTAGGCAGCGGGCGAGTGCACGACGGTGGGTCCACGATGGGGAGTCCGCGGCGGAGAAGTCGGGCGGAGTCCCCGAGTATGGCCAGTCCGCGCTAGGCGAGTCGGCGGTAGGCGAGCCGAAGGCGGGTGAGTCCTCGAGTATGGCAAGTCCGCGCTAGGCGTGTCAGCAACAGGCAAGCCGACGGCGGGTGAGTCCTCGAGTATGGCGAGTCCGCACTAGGTGTGTCGGCGACAGGCGAGCCGACGGCGGGTGAGTCCTCGAGTATGGCGAGTCCGCGCTAGGCGTGTCGGCTACAGGCGAGCTGACGGCGGGTGAGTCCCCGAGTATGGCGTATGCGCGCTGAGTGAGTCGGCGATAGGTGGGCCGGTGGCGGGCGAGTCCCCAAGGGTGGCGAGCTGGTGACGACGAGTCCACGGCGGCCGAGGCGAGTCGGCGATACTGGCTGGGACGTGCCATCAGTAGCCCGAAACCAGAGGCCGTCACGGGTGAATTGTCCGTCGAGCTCGCATGGTTGGTTTTGTTTGATTTATCATGCATGCAAAGCAATATGGATTAATCTCCATGGATAATAATAAAGCAACTAAACTGGGAAGAAACATGCTGCGAAAATCAGACACCCGATGGGAAGTGTTTTTGGAAACATCAAGTAGGTATTTCATAAATTAATGAATTGAATAAACGTCACCTGATAGTGTCTGTTTGCATGATGCATAGAGATAAAATATTCAGACCTCAGGTCATCGTACATGCGATCAGCGGTGTAGCCGCAAGATCCATGCAAACGGGTTGATGTTCATGTTTGAGCCCTCTCTTTGTCCTCACGTGGAGCAGTGATGGTCAGATTCTCGATGGCAGCGGGGATACATGCATGAGATCAGAGCATTAGCACCACATGAAATAAATAATTTGGGGATAGAAAGACTTGATGGATACAGCGAATTAGAAAATCGATCTACGGGGATGCAGCTTTGATCCGGCGATTCTACTCAAGTCTCCCGCCGCTTTCGTGCAGACGCAGACAAGAGAGGGCAAGTTCGCGCGGATGCTGCTCAGGATTGGTTGGGCCGCACCGGCTCTTTCTTCATCGGGACGATGCGCGCAGGTTGGCGTGACACAAGAACAGCCGCCGCCTCCTCATACATAGATCGATCTGGTCGGTGTTGATGACGATGGATCCCGCCTGGATCAACACTCCAAGCGCCCGCTTGCTCCATGGTGGGCGCTACTATCGTGGATATGATCACGGCAGATGCTACGGGGGTAGCAGTTCGTTCATGCGGGGCAAGAGAACATTGCCATCTGCAGATCGAGGTGCACAGGACGTAAGGTTTTACCCAGGTTCAGTCCCTCCGGAGAGTAAAATGCCTACTTCCTGCTAGATCTATTACTCAGTGGAGAATTACAATGGGGGGCTTAGTCGATGCTATGCCAAGAGCTTACAAGAGGGAGGTTGGATCTCAGATGATCTGACCTATAGGGTTTAACTCGGGGGTTTATATAGGCACCCCCGATCTAGGGTTACATGAAGATAACTCCGGATCATACAGTTGCTACTAATCCGGGATTCGCCATCCCCCTCGCAAGCAATCTCCTTATCCAGTCGCGCAGGCCTTCATCCTGGGATTGCGGCCCAATCGCTTCAGGGCCCAGTCGCCTGGGCGACTGGCGACCCACACGAGTCTCCATCTTCATGGCGGGTAGGACTGGCGACCCACCCCCTATGGGCATATCCCCATCATCAAGCGCTTGCCGTCGGCTGATCGAGCTAAAAACCATCTGCCAAATGGTTCCTCCATCGGTGATAGGATCACGAATGGCAGGGCAAGGTGTGCATCTGCATTGTAAACGGAGACAAAAAAATAGTGTTTGAATGGCTCAGGAAGACAATAATACCAGTAGCTGCAACTTCACATTTGTAGGATCAAATGGATGATGCTGTCATTATACTTGTATAACAACTCGAAGAAATAAAATTGTTCCCATTTGAGATGTATGTTAATTACACTCATATTCATTGATGGTAGATACATGTCTCAACCTTATCTCATCCATGATTGTAATGCTTTGAGTACATCGATATTCAAATAAATTGAAAGTTTGCATGCATCAATTGATGAAGAGGCCAGGGCTAAGCTCCTTATTCATATTCTGACAAGAGCATGTATTAACTAATTCAGGAATGCATTCATATACTGCAATAATCTGGTTTGGGTTGACAGATTAGTGCACTGCATATACTACTGTAATTCGTTTGTAGCAATGGTTCAGTCAGGTTAGGATAATTAAATGGTGCACAATCATTTGAAAGGTGAAAAAAATTCTTAATGAGCAATTAGTTAATTAAGTTACAATATATCATGAATGGGCTTAATATAAAAATATATTGCGAAGTATATCATATGGATTGAAGAATTACCGGCCTGTGATTGATCCCGGCAATATGTGGTGTCGGTCCACCCATCCACCGCAACAATGAAGCCGTTGTGCTCGATGGCGTCACTGTAATCTACACCCTACTAACAATGTCGAAAAATCTCCACTCCTGGCTACCATTAGCTAGGTAAGCGAGTCCAGAATTGAATAGAGCGATGAGCTTGTAATCTGAGTAATGTCCAGCTTTTGTGGACACTTCGCAAATTACAATCTTCAACAAAAACATGGCACGCCCATACATCGTGTACCTTTCAGGAGGCAAGTCGGTGAAGCCAATCCATTCCTCCCGAAAAATGTTGCAAGTAGCCGACGATGGTAGGGAGATTTGTTGGTGCGTGTAGATATTCGCGAGGAACCAGTTCCCACCACTGTCCACGCCGGCGATCCAGTCGCCGTTCATGCCAACCCAGAATCTATTGTCCATGAACGGCAGGATGACTGTGCGCCGAGGATGGTCGAGGGGCACAACGTGGTACACCGTGTGGTGCGCACTACTATCATCATAGTGCCAATGGGAAGAATCGAGCATCAGCAGGCAGGGTCCATCCCAATGGTGTAGATTCATGTTGTCGGCGACATGGCGGCACAGCTTTCTGGAGCATGCGGCCAGCCGGACATCGACTGTAACGTCCAGACTCTGGGCAATGAGATTGACCAGCTCGGCGGGGAGCTTCCCCCAGTCGCCATACAGCTGGTCATCGTTCGATGCCGCCATGGAGATGAGATGGATTTAAGAGGGCGGATGCAAGTATGTGTGATTGGAGTTTTGTAGGAGAGTCGAGCGGGAAGGAGGAGTGCTGCGGTTCTACGGAGGGGTGAGGAGAGAAAGCTATGAAAATGGGAGATCTAGAGGATGAAAAAACTTGCTAGCAGCGGTTGGCGAGTGGAGAACGATGATGGAAGTGGAGAGCCAAGGATGGAAACGATGGAGGTGAAGAGTAGCAGTGGATATGACTTTTTTTATTGTTCAGCAGCTGCATCGAGGCGCCGAGTAAAACTTCGGCTAGGATAGCACGCCACTATGTCCTGGTGCAGTTACTGTCCCGTCAAATCAGTTTGACCACAGATATGGTTTCTTTATTACAGTATAACTTAATTTTTTCAAACAATATATACTACTCCATTTAATATACTCACTCCGATTCATATTACTTGTCAAATGATATGGATGAATCTAGAACTAAAATGTGTCTAGATATATCCATATTACAGTCAACTAATATGAATCGGAGTTTGTTTGGTTCAAAGGATTTCTAAAGGTATCTTGTAGGGAGTAGGATTTTTACACATAGGGATTTTTCCTATAGAGGTTGCTTGATTCAAAGAATTGAGAACCCTCCAAAAAACCTATGGATTGCTTTCTCTACAACCCTATCTCTTGGTAATATTGCTATGTGTCTATAACAACTATGAAATGAACTCAATCTCAAGTGAAATTTCCTTTGTCTTTCCTAATCAAACAACTAGTTATTTTATGTCTTCATTTACAAATTAAGATAATTTTTAGGTTATAGGTAATCATCGAGCTTATGTGATCATCTTTTATGATCAAACTTACTTGATCAGCCGCGGAGGCGCAAAGGAGCAGTGGTGTGCATTAATACGACCGCATGGGGAAGGCATAGCTAGCGACAATGAGACGTATCGCCAGCATTGGCCTAGGGAACCGTCGCCAGCATTGGCCTAGGGAACCGTCTCCACCATTAACAAAAGCTATCCCTTTGGGCACCATGTGTAATAACCCATAACATACGAACAACGAAGGGTAGATTTAGGAATGGCATGTGCATTTCATCGCAAAACAAGGGAAATTTTCGCGCCTTGTTGCAACTAAACCTAAGAGGGATCGAGGTTCTCTCTCATTTTGCTATTAGGGTTAGGCAAGGTGAGTTAGTAAATTTCGACATGATCTCTTTTGTATCTTGTTGATTTTGGGAGTTGATTTCATTTGACAAGTAATAATGAATTAATAAATGAAGATTAAACAATAAGCAATAAGGATTATAGAAAATGAATTCACAATTTAAATACAACTTATAAATTCAAATGACTTTGAATTTCAAATTGAATTTTAAATACAACAATTATTCAAAAATATAAACATTACATAAACCAAAAAGCTCATAAGCAAAACTTGAGCTTTATTGATACACCAACACATTTACATTGTCTTTACAATATTCTTGATACAAGAATTAAAAGAATATGCAGAAATAAAAAGGAAGATTACAATATTTGATCCTAAACTAAAAACCTAGACTAATGACTTAGAAGTATTCTTCTATGGTCATATTCACCTTCAAAACCTGCAAAACAACACAACAAACACTAGCCAGGGGTTAAGAGTTAGCCAATATTCAGTTTGGACAGAAACAAGTGTCATGCACACTTGTGCTTGTCCAAAGACTTGGACAGCACAGGATAAGAGCAATAGCAGACCAAACCTGAGCACACACCAGGGGCTCAAGTTTCAGCATATGAGAGCACACAGCTCATGTGTGCTGAGCAAGCAACAGCAAGGCCATGCACTGGCCTAGTCACCAAACCAAGCCAGGCTCGTGTGGCATGGCAAGGAGAGAAGTAGAGATGGTATAAAAGAGCACAAACCCTAGAAACAGTGCATAGTCGACCAGATAAAGATTCACAAGGTAAGCAGAAGAAAGAATAGGTATAGTTCATCCTGTTCTTGCTCAAGAACATCACAACCCAACAGATAACCCAACCAACCACCAGAAATCATGGTGACCTGAGAAGATCAACCAAGAACTGGAGGTGCAGGGCTGTGACAAACAAACCAGAAGTTTGCATCAACAAAAGGTTTCACTCTAGGAGCTGGAACAAGGTATACCTAGTTCCTGGAAGGGATCCAGTGGATCCAATCCATAAATTATGCATGACATATGTCATGGGATTGAGCAGATGCTCAATGGGTAGCTCATCACTTGGTTTTCACCAAGGATCACTGGCAGTCTAGAAAGCCACTAAAACAGAAACCATCTAGATACAAGTCTTGTGCACCGAAGCTAGAGTTCATGCACAGATGCACACACCAGCAAGAACACATGCACAGACAACACCAGTAGATGAATTGCAAGGAATAGCAGCTACCAAAGACTACACAGCAAGATCCTAAGCATGTAACCATCAGGAAAACCCTAGATATCTTCATAAGCAAGCATATTGGCACTCATATTGATTATGATTCCCAAATATGCAAACCAAGATGAGGAACCAACAGATCTAGCCAACTATGTGAGCAACCAGTCAGTAGCAAGGCTACTGAGGTCACAACAAACATAGAACCATCCAAAGTAAAGCCAAACAATAAAGCATCACTATCCAGTAATGGATTCAGACTCCATTTGCTTTCCAATTAATCATGAAAAGTCAAATCATACACAGCAAGTCATTTAATCATTACTGCATAAGCAGTTCATCATTAATTAATCCATCCAGGCATGAATATATAACAAATCCATGCAATACTTTTACAGTAGCACACTGTGAGGCAACACAACACATGTCACTGCATCTTAGCTACTGGATCAAGTCCAGAAGGCTATGGAGGGCAGCAGCACATACACACAGTAGCATAAGCATGCTTGACTAGCAGCATCAGTAAGCAAACCATCCACTTAGCCAAAGAACCCATCAGCAACCAAGCCACTGACATTTAATTGATCAAATGGATCAATTGAATCAAGTCAAGCAACACAGAGAGTCTAGCCAACAGAAATTATTGATCCAATGGATCATTGGATCATACAGAAGGCACAGAAGCACCTCACAAACATCACAGGCATCACAAGTGTCACAGATGCATAGCAGTACACCTAGACAAGCAAGCATAGGATTGCCAGTAAGCACAAGCAAGCTCATAATCATGTACAGCATGGCATAGCAATTCATAGCATGATAGGAGCAGTAAGCAAGCAACACAAGACATGAACAACAAGCATCACACACTGGCCAGTAACCAGAGCTTGGTGAATTGGCCAGGGCTTGCAGAGAAAAAACATAGTAGGATTAGGCAGCTGTAACAAGGCCTGTATGATCATAGGATCATCAGGAGGCCGAAGAGCTAGAGGTAGAAGAAGCACAGAGGCATGGGAAGCGCACAGACATGGCGTTGAGAAGGAGGAGGAGCAGAAGAACCTTACCCGCGCCTGGAGACAGAAGCTATGGCATGGCGAGGTGATGCGTGCAGTTAACACACGTCCGTTGGGAACCCCAAGAGGAAGGTGTGATGCGTACAGTAGCAAGTTTTCCCTCAGAAAGAAACCAAGGTTTATCGAACCAGTAGGAGCCAAGAAGCACGTTGAAGGTTGATGGCGGTGAAATCTAGTGCGGCGCAACACCAGGGATTCCGGCACCAACGTGGAACCTGCACAACACAATCAAAGTACTTTGCCCCAACGTAACAGTGAGGTTGTCAATCTCACCGGCTTGCTGTAACAAAGGATTAACCGTATAGTGTGGAAGATGATATTTGTTTGCGAAGAACAGTAAAGAACAATTGCAGTAGATTGTATTTCAGATGTAAAGAATGGACCGGGGTCCACAGTTCACTAGCGGTGTCTCTCCCATAAGATAAATAGCATGTTGGGTGAACGAATTACAGTTGGGCAATTGACAAATAAAGAAGGCATAACAATGCACATACATATATCATGATGAGTACTATGAGATTTAATCAGGGCATTACGACAAAGTACATAGACTGCTATCCAGCATGCATCTATGCCTAAATAGTCCACTTTCAGGTTATCATCCGAACCCCTTCCGGTATTAAGTTGCAAGCAAATGCACAATTGCATTAAGTATGGTGCGTAATGTAATCAACACAAATATCCTTAGACAAAGCATCGATGTTTTATCCCTAGTAGCAACAAGACATCCACAACCTTAGAACTTTTTGTCACCGTCCCGCATTCAATGGAGGCATGAACCCACTATCGAGCATAAATACTCCCTCTTGGAGTTACAAGTATCAACTTGGCCAGAGCCTCTACTAGCAACGGAGAGCATGCAAGAACATAAACAACATATATGATAGATTGATAATCAACTTGACATAGTATTCAATATTCATCGGATCCCAACAAACACAACATGTAGCATTACAAATAGATGATCTTGATCATGATAGGCAGCTCACAAGATCTAACATGATAGCACAATGAGGAGAAGACAACCATCTAGCTACTGCTATGGACCCATAGTCCAGGGGTGAACTACTCACACATCGATCCGGAGGCGATCATGGCGATGAAGAGCCCTCCGGGAGATGATTCCCCTCTCCGGCAGGGTGCCGGAGGCGATCTCCTGAATCCCCCGAGATGGGATTGGCGGCGGCGGCGTCTCTGGAAGGTTTTCCGTATCGTGGCTCTCGGTACAGAGGGTTTCGCGACGAAGGCTTTAAGTAGGCGGAAGGGCGGAGTCGGAGGAGTCACGGGGGACCCACACGCTAGGGCCCCGCGGGCCCAAGCCTGGCCGCGCCGTCCGAGTGTGGCGTCGCCTCGTGGACCCACTTCGTATCTCCCTCGGTCTTCTGGAAGCTTCGTGGAAAAATAAGCCCCTGGGCGTTGATTTCGTCCAATTCCGAGAATATTTCCTTACTAGGATTTCTGAAACCAAAAACAGCAGAAAATAGCAACTGGCTCTTCGGCATCTCGTCAATAGGTTAGTGCCGGAAAATGCATAATAATGACATATAATGTGTATAAAACATGTGAGTATCATCATAAAAGTAGCATGGAACATAAGAAATTATAGATACGTTTGAGACGTATCACGAGGCAGTGCCCGCGCGGCCATAACAGCTGCAAAGCCAGGGAAGATGTCGGCGTTACGCCGACGAACACCACGAGCAGCACAACACCCCGAGACGACGGCACAGGCGCTGCAAGCACATCACCCGCACCAGGACCGTCCCAAACACATGCTCACGTCAACGACGAGGACGCCAGCTCGTCGGAGATAGCCAATCGCCGGAGGCGATTCTCCACAAGATCCAGAGAGGAGGCGATCTGCCAGAGGAGGAAGAGAACGACGGAACCACGCGGACGGATCGATAGATCATCGCACGGCGGTTCAGATGCTATAGGTGGCGAGGTCAGGGGAGCACAGAGGTGGCCGGAGCACGGCGGCGGCCATGGCGGCGACGCCATCGCCACACACGTCGCCAGAGCAAGGGTTAGGTCACGAGAGAGAGAGGAGAGTGTGCGAGTGAGTGAGGTGGGCCGAAATGGTTCCACCGAACCGTTTTGGACAAGCCGTGGTGGGCTGTCCAAATGGGCCTAGTTAGGTGGGATGGCCCAATAGGGGCCAGAGGGGTATTTTAGTCTTTTCCATTTTGGAAAATAGCCTAGAATTTCATCAAATTTTAAGTAAATAAAATATACTTCTAAACATCCATGAAAAATTGGATTAGCAAATGAAAAATTATTCTTAACAAGAATAAAATAAGAAATGGAATTTAGGAAACAAATTCAAATTTTGGAATTTTCTGAATTTAAATTAAAACTTGGAATTTTAAACTATTATTTCCTTGTATTTAAAAATCAAGGAAAAATTTCAAATGGGTTATTTGTTTTCAAATAGTTCAAAGTGAAATTCTATTATTCCAAGTCATTTCTTTTAAAAAGAAAGTATTGTCCAAGGAAAATATTCTATTATTCTTATTCCAAAAATATAGAGGTAACTCTATTATTTCAAATTATTTTGAAATGAATCACAAAAGTAAAGTGGTATTACTATGAACCATTTTTCCTTTATGAGAACAAAGTGTTTTTACAAATAAAAGCAACTGCAAATTACTGCCAAAGGCATAAATCTTAATTCAACCCTAAATTTTAATAAATAATTAGGGTCAGGGATTCAACATAAAATAATACATCCATACATGCATTATTCGGGTTTTATAACATTGTCCTTACCGGACAATGATGCTTCTTTACAGAACCCGAGGTCCAGGTTCCATTCAACGCATCGAACTGCATTACCTCGCAGTTCACAGGCAAGTTCACCCTTGCTCATACCAACTTGAGTATTTTCTATTACTTTACTGCAAAGCTATATACTTACCATTCCTGCATGGCAAATAAAATGTTACTTTTCCAATTATGAATGTGACTATGTGGCTGGCAATGGAACCATGGTATGTGTTGATATGGTGGAGGTTCCATTGAATGGGTTGTATTAACCTAGGAGTAATTACCAATGCCGTCCAGTGATTCTAGCGCCGTACATACCGCGTTAACCATAAGATCTATAATGGCTCTAGGGAAGCCAGCTGTATCTTTTCCCTCCTGCACGCCAACGGACTGGTTAGAGCTGCGGGGTGCTAGAGGCACTACCGTAGGTTGGGATGGCCTTTTAAATCCCCATCCGTGTGGATGACTGGCTCTACCGTCTATGATGGATTGTCCAAAGTACACCGTGGGTAAAGCCGTATGATCGGGAGATGTCTACCGGGGGTGTACGGGTGGACAAAAGGGTGGGTTTGCAGGGTCGCGGAGAAGGCGGTGTGGGCTTGGATTTTCATACCTGGCCTCACCCCAAAGGAAGTGTGAACAGGGGCAAGTCCCTGCGGATGGCAAAAAGGATGGGATCTCTTATGGGAAAAGTAACACACCTCTGCAGAGTGTATCAAATTGTGGCTGTCACTCCTTGTTTGGGGAAGGGAACTGCGAACGCAGCAGGAAAGGAACTCCACGAAGTTCTGGTCAACCTGTGAAGACTGACGGGCATAGTTTTCATAATAAAAGCAACCTTTTGAAGAAATGATTTCAAAACATGCATTGACCCGAGATTTCCTGATCAATGGTCGTAGCTAGTGCATCAAACACCTTTTACTCTTTTGAACTTGCTGAGTACCTCTGTACTCACTTTATTTCGACACCCTTGCTAGACTGTGATCCGGAAGTGGAGGTCATCGCCGATGGAGCACCAGAAGGAAGCTATGAGCTGGTCTACGAGGAACCTGATCTTACCGGAGGGGTTGAAGGAGTAGACTATGGGATAGTCTACGGACCCGACGAGACTGAGGCGGAGGAGTAGTGATATACCTTAGTATCATAGAGCCGAGCAGCGTAGAACTTACCTAAATAAGTTGCTGAGCTCTCTTTCTTATATAGATGTGAGTTGTAATCGTACTTAAGTAGTATCTTAGGGTGTTCTCATCGGACCTGTAAGAATACCAACTTGTTAAGGCAATGTTTGTAATAATAGTTGGAGTGTTATGACTTGCAATGTTTCTGTTGTACCACTCTGAGGGATATGGCAATTGTGAAGAAGTCCCTTCACAAAGATCATATCAACGACTTGTATACTACAACATGTAGTGGTATGCTGGGTCACCGCAGCTGGTATCAGAGCAAATGTTGCGACCTTAGGTTGGAAAAATCTAGTATAGGGAAGAAACCTGTAGGAGTCGAGTAGAAATAGTAAAGGATTCTCTAGAAATATGGTGATTATTCACATGAGAATAGCAAAACCATATCTTTTAGTGCGATAATTCTTTATTATAGCTATTATGATACACCATCACTACTAATATTCTGCTTTTGTTATACATCCATAATGGCGTACACGTTTCCTAAGAGGACTTTGAGGAAGGTTTAGGGTTGGCTCGGTGATTATGATGGACCAATTACAGATCTCCTGCGTGGGATGCTGAAGGAACTCCATTGTGAAACTCGAATACCTGTTCTCAAGTACACCTATTATGACGGAGAGATCCTAGCCAAGTGTAGAGTTTCGGTCCAACTACCGATGCAACTGATGTTGAGTCGTATAATGCCGTACGGAGAGGCCAAAACCATCACCACAGCCTATCACATGGCCCTATTCAAGGCAATCCTTGAGATAAGGCAACACAAGTCAGTAGAACTGCTATGTTCAGAGTATTCTCATATACCTCATGCCGAGGAAGATGAGGATCCCACTCTGAATCATCTGGTGTTGGCACACAGAAGTCCTGAAGCTGCAGCACAGCACATGGACAGCTGTAAGTCTTTATTGACCACGATGTACCTTTTACACATGAAGATGGTGGGTGTGATTGACCAATTGCTAGCTGAGTTCACAGACCCTGATAAAGTCCAAGCTCGGATGCATGATCTGAGGGCACAACCCCAATATACAACACCCTTCTTTAGCCTAAACAGCCCTGTAGATTTGAGTGACCAGTTGCCCAAGAGAGACCCACTTACACCCAACTTTGTCCCACACTATCCACACGTGTCCGCATCATATGATACTGGATATGGGGGAGATGATTCCAGAAACTTAAACTGCTCAGAGTTGCCGATCGAGAACTCGACTAGTTGGCGTTTTGGGGAACCTTTCGGAGATGAGGAGGAGCCTATTCCATGTGATACAGGAGATGAAAGTGCTGGGGTTAACCAGTACGTTAACCAACACTACGGGCATGAAGAGAAAGGTACTGATTCCATTTCCTTAGACTTGGAGATGGGGTTATCAAAACCATCGTTGTATGAGGAAGGTGAGAGCTCTGGAGTAAAGAAGAAGAAGAAGAAGATGATGAGGGGGCAGGTGAATAGAAACCTTCATGGATGGCGGAAGAAGGATGTATGTATCCTACTGGGGATACATATGAGTCATTGTCTAGTTACTTAGGCATGACTGATCTCTGTCTCGGCACTTCGTCCGATTCAGATTACATACCTACTGGAAGGACCTTTGTTCCGGACGGTGTACCGGATGGACCCCGGGAATGTACGCGGAGGCGAGTTATGATGATGAGGAGTAGAGCTCCAAGGAAGAATAAAGTAGTATAGGTGGTATTGTAATAGAACGTATTTTAAATTCCGTTGGCTTGGGCTTGAATCCAAATAAGTGGTTATATATGTACCACATGTAATATATGTGTGTATGTTATGTAATATACGGTGTATATACATAATAAATGTTTGTTTTGGATTTGCTTCTTGATTTCATTGTGTGACTAGTTCTGGGCAATGAGTTGAGCTCAGAAAACATTCGCATGGTGTATTTATGAGTAATCGCTCTTTGTTACAGGACTAGGGGGAAATGGCGTTAGTTGAAACTGAAGATGCTCAGAGAGAGCGAGAGGCGAGAGAAAAAGAGGAAGCAGATGCAGCAGCTAGAGCGGAGAATGCACCACCACCACCACATCCAATGATGCATCCAGACTTCCAACAATACATGAGAGCAATGGAAGAAGATAGGAGGAGGTACCAGGAGAGTCAAAACAAGAACATGCAATATTTCTTTACCCACGTCATCGATGATAGGGGTAATGAGGGCAAGGGAGTAACCTTATCAGACTTCCCAAATGCAAGACCACTACCTTTTGCATCAGCTCCTGAACCAATGGATGCAGAGGACTGGCTCATGGATACGGAAAGGAAGTTGAAGACCGTTGGATGCAACGATGAGGAGAAGATTCGGTATGCCACTTATCTATTGTCAGGACCAGCAGCATCATGGTGGGAGAATCTTGTAGCAGTACACCCTCCAGAAAAGGTGTTCACCTGGGAGTTATTCAAGAAGAAGTTCCGGGATGCCCATGTTCCGGAGAGCGTGGTGGAGTTGAAGAAGAGAGAGTTTGACGAACTACATCAGAACACTGCACCTATTATGCAGTATGTTCGTGATTTCAACAGGTTGTCAAGGTATGCACCTGAGGAAGTTGACACTGAAGAGAAAAGAAAGAAGCGATTCATGAAAGGCATGAATCCATACATGAAGATGCAACTAAGGTTGGCACGGACTGCTGAATTCCAGGAACTGATTGATTCGGCAATCACTTTCGAGGATGACTACAGGCAGGTCCAAGAAGATAGGAAGAAGAGAGCTCGTATTGAGCCAAGGAAGTACCCAGTCCATAGACCCACACCAGATCGGAGTTTCAAACCCCGATTCCGACCTACTGATAACCAGTACAACCGGGGAGGTCAGACTCAGAACCCAAATAACCAGATCATCTGTCACAGTTGTGGACAGAAAGGTCATGTGCAGAATGATTGTCAGAAACCCAGGATCATATGTTATGGTTGTGGGAAAGAGGGACACATCAAGCCAGAGTGTCTGATAACCCACAAGTATAGGGGATCGCAGCAGTCTTCGAGGGTAGTATAACCCAAATTTATTGATTCGACACAAGGGGAGGTAAAGAATACTTATAAGCCTTAACAATTGAGTTGTCAATTCAGCTGCACCTGGAAAAGCACTAGCAACAGGGGTGATGTGAAAGTAGCAGTAATATGAGAGCAGTAGTAACAGTAACACAGTAGCAGTAATAGCAATATGGGAGCAATGGCACGAGAAGATAGTTGATACTACTTCCAATGACATAGAGAACGAGTATATAATGATGAGAGATGGACCGGGGTTCCCAGCGATCTACACTAGTGGTAACTCTCCAATAAGTGACAAGTGTTGGGTGAACAAATTACAGTTGGGCAATTGATAGGAATCAAAGCATTAAGATAGAACATCAGGCTTATTAATTATGTAGGCATGTTTTCCGTATATAGTCGTACGTGCTCGCAATGAGAAACTTGCACAACATCTTTTGTCCTACCAGCCGGTGGCAGCCGGGCCTCAAGGGAAACTACTGGATATTAAGGTACTCCTTTTAATATAGTACCGGAGCAAAGCATTAACACTCCGTGAAAACATGTGTCCCTCACATCACCGCCATCCCCTTCGGTTGTCCCGATTTCTGTCACTTCGGGGCCTTTGGTTCCGGACAGTGACATGTGCATACAACTTGTAGATACAATCTAAGCAATTCATATAGAGCTTAAATCTAAGATCATGCCACTCGGGCCCTAGTGACAAGCATTAAGAATAACAAGATTGCAGCAACAATAACTTCACAAACTTTATAGATAGACTAATCATAATGTATCATCCATCGGATCCCAACAAACACAACACCGATTACATCAGATGGATCTCAATCATGTAAGGCAGCTCATGAGATCATTGTATTGAGGTACATGGAGGAGAGAATACCGACTAGCTACTGCTAGAACCCGTAGTCCATGGGGGAACTACTCACGGAGCATGATGGAGGCGGTGGCGTCGATGGAGATGGCTTCCGGGGGCACTTCCCCGTCCCGGCAGGGTGCCGGAACAGAGACTTCTGTCCCCCGAATTGGAGTTTCGCGATGGCGGCGGCGCCCCTGGAGTCTTTCTGGAGTTTCGTCAATTGGTACTGTGTTTTTAGGTCGAAAGGGATTTTATAGGCGAAGAGGCGGCGCAGGGGGGCACCTGGGGGCGCCACACCCTAGGCCGGCGCGGCCAGGGTCTGGCCCGCGCCGCCATGTGGTGTGGTGGCCCCCTGGCCCCTCTCCGACTCTTCTTCGGTGTTCTGGAGCCTTCCGGAGAAAATAGGAGGTTTGGCGTTGATTTCGTCCAATTCCAAGAATATTGCCCGAACAGCCTTTCTGGAACCAAAAACAGCAGAAAACAGGAACTGGCACTGTGGCATCTCGTTAATAGGTTAGTTCCGGAAAACGCATAAAAACATCATAAAGTGTAAGCAAAACATGTAAGTATTGTCATAAAACAAGCATGGAACAACAGAAATTATGGATACGTCGGGGACATATCAGCATCCCCAAGCTTAGTTCCTGCTCGTCCCGAGCAGGTAAACGATAAAAAGAATAATTTCTGTAGTGACATGCTACTTACATAACCTTGATCATACTATTACAAAGCATATGAAATGAATGAACTGACTCAAGGCAATGATCTATAGTTGCTAACAAATAGATAACATATAGCAAAACTTTTCATGAATAGTACTTTCAAGACAAGCATCAAAAGATTGCACAAGAGTTAACTCATAAAGCAATAGATTCAAAGTAAAGGCATCGAAGCAACACAAAGGAAGATATAAGTTTCAGCGGTTGCTTTCAACTTTCAACATGCATATCTCATGGATAATTGTCAACACAAAGTAATATGATGAATGCAAATATGCAAGTATGTAAGAATCAATGCACAGTTAACACAAGTGTTTGCTTCTAAGGTGGGAGGAAATGGGTAAACTGACTCAACATAAAGTAAAAGAATGGCCCTTCAAAGAGGAAAGCATCGATTGCTATATTTGTGCTAGAGCTTCGGTTTTGAAAACATAGAGAGAGCACAAAAGTAAAGTTTTGAGAGGTGTTTGTTGTTGTCAACGAATGGTAATGGGAACACTAACTACCTCGCCAACCGGACTTTCAAGAGTGGCTCCCATGAATTTTTATTTTTGGGTGGCACTCCTTCCAACCTTTCTTTCACAAACCATGGCTAACCGAATCCTCGGGTGCCTGCCAACAATCTCATACCATGAAGGAGTGCCTTTTTATTTTAGTTTTATTATGATGATGACACTCCCCCCAACCTTTGCTTACACAAGCCATGGCTAACCGAATCCTTCGGGTGCCATCCAACAATCACATACCATGGAGGAGTGTCTATTTTTTTGTTAATTAATTTGGGACTGGGAATCCCATTGCCAGCTCTTTTTGCAAAATTATTGGATAAGCGGATGTGCCACTAGTCCATATGAGAGTCCGTCAAAAGTAAATGACAAGGTTGAAAGCTAAACACCACATACTTCCTCATGAGCTATGAAACATAAACACAAATTGAGAAGCATTTTGAAGGTTTTAAAGGTAGCACTCAAGCAATTTACTTTGGAATGGCAGGAAATACCACATAGTAGGTAGGTATGGTGGACACAATTGGCATAGTGGTTGGCTCAAGGGTTTTGGATGCATGAGAAGTATTCCCTCTCGATACAAGGCTTAGGCTAGCAAGGTTGTTTGAAGAAAACACAAGTATGAACCGGTACAGCAAAACTTACATAAAAACATATTGCAAGCATTATAATACTCTACACTGTCTTCCTTGTTGCCCAAACACTTTTACCAGAAAATATCTAGACCTTAAGAGGGATCAATTATGCAAACCAATTTTAACAAGCTTTACGGTAGTTCTCCACTAATAGGTTTAAACTATATGCAAAAACTTATGATCTACTTGAGAGCTCAAAGCAATTGCCAAGTATCAAATTATCCACAACATATGAGGCATTTTCCTTTTCCAACCAAATAAAGATAAGTATTGTAGCTTCCAACTTTTATCATTGAACATTAAAAGTAAAACGAAGAACAAGTGTTCATATGAAAAAGCGGAGCGTGTATCTCTCCCACACAAGGATTGCTAGGATCCGATCTTATTCAAACACAAACAAAACGAAAATAAACACACAGACGCTCCAAGTAAAGCACATATGATGTGACCGAATAAAAATATAGTTTCAGGGGAGGAACCTGATAAGTTGATGAAGAAGGGGATGCCTTGGGCATCCCCAAGCTTAGACACTTGAGTCTTCTTGAAATATGCAGGGATGAACCACGGGGGCATCCCCAAGCTTAGACTTTTCACTCTTCTTGATCATATATCATCCTCCTCTCTTGACCCTTGAAAACTTCCTTCACAACAAACTTCTCATAACTTCATTAGAGGGGTTAGTACTCAAAAAATTTGAATCCACCTTGGTCCTGTAGTGACACATTGCAAGAACTCAATAAAACATTAGCTACAGCTCTCTACGTCAAGAAAAGCTCGCTTAAAGTCCACAAGAGACAATGCAAAAAAAAACAGAGACAGAATCTGCCAAAACAGAACAGCCAGTAAAGACGAATTTTAATAAAATACTTCCGTTGCTCAAATCAGAAAACTCAAAACTAATGAAAGTTGCGTACATATCTGAGGAACACGCACGTAAATTGGCATATTTTTCTGATTTTCCTACAGAGTAAAACAGCCCAGATTCATGACAGATAGAAATCTGTTTCTGCGCAGAAATCCAAATCTAGTATCAACCTTCGATTAGAGGCTTCACTTGGCACAACAAAACACAAAACTAAGATAAGGAGAGGTTGCTACAGTAGTAAACAACTTCCAAGACACAAATATAAAACAAAGTACTGTAACAAAATAACACATGGGTTATCTCCCAAGAAGTTGCTTTCTTTATAGCCATTAAGATGGGCTCAGCAGTTTTAATGATGCACTCGCAAGAAATAGTATTTGAAGCAAAAGAGAGCATCAAGAGGCAAATCCAAAACACATTTAAGCCTAACATGCTTCATATGCATAGGAATCTTGTAAATAAACAAGTTCATGAAAAGCAAAGTAACAAGCATAGGAAGATAGAACAAGTGTAACTTCAAAAATTTCAGCACATAGAGAGGTGTTTTAGTACCATACAAATTTCTGCAACCATATTTTGCTCTCTCATAATAATTTTCAGTAGCTTCGTGAACAAACTCAACAATATAACTATCACATGCAGCATATTTTTCATGATTTCCAAACACATAATTTTTATCAAGTTCAAGAATAGTGGAATTAAAACTTTCAAACACACTTTTATCAATAGTATAACAAGATGGTTGATCAATCTCAAGAGATATGGGACACATAGATAAAGTTAATAACTCTCCAATCCCATTTTCATTAGTAGTACAATTAATAGTATCAAGTAACATAGGACCATCATCTAGAGCTTTATCATAAACATTTGCCAAGCAAAATTCTTTAGTACCATGCATTTCGACATCAAGCACAAACAAAGCATTATCATAAGATTTATCAAAGTAGCATGGATTATCATATATAATAGTGGCATAATTATTCTCACAAGTTTTACTCATAGGTACTATTTCAAGAGAATCCACAGGAACATAACATTCAACCTCTTTCGGTAAGCATGGAGGACAATCAAATAGTGTAAGAGATAAAGAGTTACTCTCATTAGGAGGTTGGCATGGGTAGCTAATCCATTCTTCCCCCTTTTGTTCATCGCTCTCCTCTTCTTTTTCATCTAATGAGCTTTCAGGTTCATCAATTTCCTCCTCTTTTTCATCCAATGAGCTTTCAGGTTCATCAATTTCTTCTTCCACCGGTTCCTGCAAATTGTGAGTGCATTCTTGTGCATTAATGAGTCTCTCTTTATAATCAATGATATAAGGATTCCTACTGTAGCATTCTATGCAAGAATTAAGGATAGTAGAGACATAATCTTTAAGGTCCTTACAAATAGCACAAGTTTCATAATTCTCAACCATGAAGGATTCTATCTCGGAGGCTCGCATAAATAAGACAAATTGTTCTACCTCTTCGAACCCATAATGAATATAGCAATTCCGGTTATAGTTCTTAATAAAAAATTTCTCACTAAAGCCACATTGAAATTTAAGATGTTTAGTATCATGTTGAGAGCAACAGTTTATATCATGGCATCTAAGCAAGATTCTAGCAATTGTATTTAATTTTTCTATCATAGCACTCATTATTTTACCAGTTCTTGATTCTCTATAATTATTATAGCATTCTATAAGCTCCAAGTAGGTTGTAGGTTCTCCCATAACAGCAGTTTTTAATTTTTTGGTTTTTCAAATTTTTATGGGTTTTTGGGTATATGAGACAAATAAAACAAGACAAAAATAAACTAAGCAAAAGTAAACTACGCAAAACAAAATAAAACAAATTAAAAACAGAGAGAGGTAGAGTGTACTCCCCAGGTGAACTTATGAGTAGAGCTATGCCTCCCCGGCAACGGCGCCAGAAAACAGTCTTGATAACCCACAAGTATAGGGGATCGCAGCAGTCTTCGAGGGTAGTATAACCCAAATTTATTGATTAGACACAAGGGGAGGTAAAGAATACTTATAAGCCTTAACAACTGAGTTGTCAATTCAGCTGCACCTGGAAAAGCACTAGCAACAGGGGTGATGTGAAAGTAGCAGTAATATGAGAGCAGTAATGTGATAACACGATGCGATAATAGCAATATGGAAGCAATGGCACGAGAAGATAGTTGATACTACTTCCAATGACATAGATAACGAGTATATAATGATGAGAGATGGACCGGGGTTCCCAGCGATCTACACTAGTGGTAACTCTCCAATAAGTGACAAGTGTTGGGTGAACAAATTACAGTTGGGCAATTGATAGGAATCAAAGCATTAAGATAGAACATCAGGCTTATTAATTATGTAGGCATGTTTTCCGTATATAGTCGTACGTGCTCGCAATGAGAAACTTGCACAACATCTTTTGTCCTACCAGCCGGTGGCAGCCGGGCCTCAAGGGAAACTACTGGATATTAAGGTACTCCTTTTAATAGAGTACCGGAGCAAAGCATTAACACTCCGTGAAAACATGTGTCCCTCACATCACCGCCATCCCCTCCGGTTGTCCCGATTTCTGTCACTTCGGGGCCTTTGGTTCCGGACAGTGACATGTGCATACAACTTGTAGATACAATCTAAGCAATTCATATAGAGCTTAAATCTAAGATCATGCCACTCGGGCCCTAGTGACAAGCATTAAGAATAACAAGATTGCAGCAACAATAACTTCACAAACTTTATAGATAGACTAATCATAATGTATCATCCATCGGATCCCAACAAACACAACACCGATTACATCAGATGGATCTCAATCATGTAAGGCAGCTCATGAGATCATTGTATTGAGGTACATGGAGTAGAGAATACCGACTAGCTACTGCTAGAACCCGTAGTCCATGGGGGAACTTCTCACGGAGCATGATGGAGGCGGTGGCGTCGATGGAGATGGCTTCCGGGGGCACTTCCCCGTCCCGGCAGGGTGCCGGAACAGAGACTTCTGTCCCCCGAATTGGAGTTTCGCGATGGCGGCGGCGCCCCTGGAGTCTTTCTGGAGTTTCGTCAATTGGTACTGCGTTTTTAGGTCGAAAGGGATTTTATAGGCGAAGAGGCGGCGCAGGGGGGCACCTGGGGGCGCCACACCCTAGGCCGGCACGGCCAGGGTCTGGCCCGCGCCGCCATGTGGTGTGGTGGCCCCCTGGCCCCTCTCCGACTCTTCTTCGGTGTTCTGGAGCCTTCCGGAGAAAATAGGAGGTTTGGCGTTGATTTCGTCCAATTCCGAGAATATTGCCCGAACAGCCTTTCTGGAACCAAAAACAGCAGAAAACAGGAACTGGCACTGTGGCATCTCGTTAATAGGATAGTTCCGGAAAACGCATAAAAACATCATAAAGTGTAAGCAAAACATGTAAGTATTGTCATAAAACAAGCATGGAACAACAGAAATTATGGATACGTCGGGGACGTATCAGTGTCCAAACAAGGCGTCGTGGAGTGGACAAAGCTTAGGAGGACAACAACAACCTCAACAACAACCACAACAACAACAATAACCGCAACTACAACAACAACAAGAGGGGCAAGCCGTATGTAAAGCTGAATTGCACAACTTTGGAGCAAGCGGGAGAGTCGGATCAAGCAGTTTTAGGTATGCTCAGTATTCTTACTCATCTTGGCAAAGTCTTATTTGATACTGGAGCAACCACATCATTTCTTGCACGGGAATTTGTGGAAAAATTCGGGCTTAGATGTTCTAAGTTTGAAACCCCTATAACTGTCCCCTGCGGGGGGGGGACAATCTTAGTAACCCACGTGAAAGAAGCACATGTCATCACCATATGTGACTGTGTGTATTTCGCAGACCTATTCATCATTCCCATGAAAGCTGGTTGACGGAGAATGGATGAGTGATCAACTCTGGTGACAAGACAGTGTCACTTCGCAACTCTATTGGAGGTCAAATAGTATTCCAAGGGGACAAATACACTCAGTTGGAGATAGGACTTGAGCTGAATAGCTTGAAGGAGGTGAAGATTGAAGATATCCCTGTAGTAAATGAGTTTCAAGATGTATTTCCCAAGGAACTACTGGGAATGCCACCCGATAGGGAGATCGAGTTTACAATAGATCTGATTCCAGGCACAACACCAATAGCTCAACCACCATATAAGATGGGACCAAAGGAGTTAGTGGAACTGAAAGCTCAAATCGATGAATTGGAACAGAAGGGATTTATCCAAGAAAGTGTGTCACCATGGGGTACACCAGTTATTTTTGTGGATAAAAGAGATGGAGGAAAGAGAATGTGTGGAGATTACAGGAATCTGAACAATGTAACAATCAAGAACAAGTACCCTTTACCTAGGATACAAGATCTTTTTGATCAAGTTCAAGGAGCTGGAGTCTTCTCGAAGATAGATTTAAGGTCAGGATACCATCAAATCCAGATCAAGAAGGAGGATGTGCCAAAAACAGCGTTTGTATCAAGGTATGGACACCATGAATACTTGGTTGTACCATTTGGATTAACAAATGCACCAACTATTTTCATGAATTTGATGAACAAGATATTCATGAAGTATTTGGACAAGTTCGTGATAGTGTTCATAGATGATATTCTAATCTATTCCAAAGATAAAGAAGAACAAGATATTCATGAAGTATTTGGTTAGATAGTGTTGAATTTCTTGGACATGTCATAACTAAAGAAGGAATAGCAGTGAATCCAAGCAAGGTTCAGTCAGTATTGGAATGGAAGTCACCTAAAAATGCTAAGGAAATAAGAGGATTCCTTGGTATGGCAGGCTATTATCGGAGGTTCATTGAAGGATTATTGAAGATTGCAGGACCAATGACTAAGTTACTCAAGAAAAATACCCCATTTGTGTGGACTGATGAGTGTGAAACCAGTTTCCAAACACTCAAGGAGAAGTTAACCACAACGCTGGTGATACGTCTCCGACGTATCGATAATTTCTTATGTTCCATGCCACATTATTGATGTTATCTACATGGTTTATGCACACTTTATGTCATATTCGTGCATTTTCTGGAACTAACCTATTAACAAGATGCCGAAGTGCCAGTTGCTGTTTTCTGCTGTTTTTGGTTTCAGAAATCCTAGTAAGGAAATATTCTCGGAATTGGACGAAATCAACGCCCAGGGGCCTATTTTGCCACGAAGCTTCCAGAAGTCCGAAGACGAAACGAAGAGGGGCCACGAGGCAGCCAGAGAATAGGGCGGCGCGGCCCCTGCCCTGGCCGCGCGGCCCTATGGTCTGGGCCCCTCGCGCCGCCTCTTGACCTACCCTTCCGCCTACTTAAAGCCTCCGTGACGAAACCCCCAGTACCGAGAGCCACGATACGGAAAACCTTCCAGAGACGCCGCCAACGCCGATCCCATCTCGGGGGATCCAGGAGATCGCCTCCGACACCCTGCCGGAGAGGGGAATCATCTCCCGGAGGACTCTACGCCGCCATGGTCGCCTCCGGAGTGATGTGTGAGTAGTCTACCCCTGGACTATGGGTCCATAGCAGTAGCTAGATGGTTGTCTTCTCCCCATTGTGCTATCATTGTCGGATCTTGTGAGCTACCTAACATGATCAAGATCATCTATCTGTAATTCTATATGTTGCGTTTGTTGGGATCCGATGAATAGAGAATACTTGTTATGTTGATTATCAAAGTTATATCTATGTGTTGTTTATGATCTTGCATGCTCTCCGTTACTAGTAGATGCTCTGGCCAAGTAGATGCTTGTAACTCCAAGAGGGAGTATTTATGCTCGATAGTGGGTTCATGCCTGCATTGACACCTGGGACAGTGACAGAAAGTTCTAAGGTTGTGTTGTGCTATTGCCACTAGGGATAAAACATTGATGCTATGTCTAAGGATGTAGTTGTTGATTACATTACGCACCATACTTAATGCAATTGTCTGTTGCTTTGCAACTTAATACTGGAGGGGGTTCGGATGATAACCTGAAGGTGGACTTTTTAGGCATAGATGCAGTTGGATGGCGGTCTATGTACTTTGTCATAATGCCCAATTAAATCTCACTATACTCATCATGATATGTGTGTGCATGGTCATGCTCTCTTTATTTGTCAATTGCCCAACTGTAATTTGTTCACCCAACATGCTGTTTGTCTTATGGGAGAGACACCTCTAGTGAACTGTGGACCCCGGTCCAATTCTCTTTACTGAAATATAAT
Source organism: Lolium perenne (assembly GCF_019359855.2). Lineage (NCBI taxonomy): Eukaryota > Viridiplantae > Streptophyta > Magnoliopsida > Poales > Poaceae > Lolium > Lolium perenne. The sequence goes on along the minus strand of NC_067246.2, from coordinate 194,363,326 downwards.
CTACTGCAATATTTGTTCTACTGTTTTCTGCAAACAATCATCTTCCACACAATACGGTTAATCCTTTGTTATAGCAAGCCGGTGAGATTGACAACCTCACTGTTTCGTTGGGGCAAAGTACTTTGGTTGTGTTGTGCAGGTTCCACGTTGGCGCCGGAATCCCTGGTGTTGCGCCGCACTACATCCCGCCGCCATCAACCTTCGACGTGCTTCTTGACTCCTACTGGTTCGATAAACCTTAGTTTCTTACTGAGGGAAACTTATTGCTGTACGCATCACACGTTCCACTTGGGGTTCCCAACGAGCGTGTGCTTTACGCGTCATCAAGCTAAATTTCTGGCGCCGTTGCCGGGGACAAAGAAAAGTTACACCACAAAGATTTCTAACTCCCACGTCAACTACACGCCAGCAGTAAATTTCTGGCGCCGTTGCCCGGGAGATCAAGACACGCTGCAAGGGGAGTCTCCACTTCTCAATCTCTTTACTTTGTTTTTTGTCTTGCTTAGTTTTATTTACTACTTTGTTTGCTGCACTAAATCAAAATACAAAAAAATTAGTTGCTAGTTTTACTTTATTTGCTATCTTGTTTGCTATATCAAAAACACAAAAAAATTAGTTACTTGCATTTACTTTACTTATTTCATAATGTTTCCTCCTAAGTTTGTTCTTAAAGATGTACCGGTAGGTCGAGGGTCTATCCTTGGGAAAGACAATATAGAAGATTTTTTCACTCATATTAGTACGGTCGAAGATTTTGAAGATAGACACTTGGTAGACCTTGCGCCTACTTATGAAATTGCTGCTGCGCATTTAGTTCGCCTGTTGGAAACTAAATTTGTTAATCTTAATCCTATAATCCAACACATGTTTCTCACACTTGGTGATATGGAAGAAGGGGAAAAGAAAGATTTTGGTTTAGAGACCCTTCTTAGAGAATTTGGTGGTCTAGCAAGAGAAGCTAGAAAGGTCTTTGCTAAATTTAATATGCTTGGTTCTCATACTAATTTTGTTAGTCTTCTTGAAAGGATGGACATGGATAGAATAAGATACACTAATAATATTGATGATGGTGGGGAGATCAAAGCACCAATACCATGTAAACTCTTAGCTATGAATGATGCACTAGAGAATAACTATGCTTGGCTTGTTCCTGAAAATTTGTTTGATGAGAGTAGCACGCCTAAGACTAATGAAAAGGGAGATGCTAAAACTTATGTATCAAATATATTATGCCTGGTTGAGAAAACTCCGCACCCCGCTGAGAATGCACCACCCTTCGATAATACTTGATACACACTTTCTGCGCCTAGCTGAAAGGCGTTAAAGAAAAGCGCTTATGGGAGACAACCCATGTTTTTACCTACAGTACTTTGTTTTTATTTTGTGTCTTCGAAGTTGTTTACTACTGTAGCAACCTCTCCTTATCTTAGTTTTGTGTTTTGTTGTGCCAAGTAAAGCCGTTGATAGAAAAGTAAGTACTAGATTTGGATTACTGCGCAGTTCCAGATTTCTTTGCTGTCACGAATCTGGGTCCACCTCCCTGTAGGTAGCTCAGAAAATTAAGCCAATTTACATGCATGATCCTCAGATATGTACGAAACTTTCATTCAATTTGAGAATTTTCATTTGAGCAAGTCTGGTGCCATTTTAAAATTCGTCAATACGAACTGTTCTGTTTTGACAGATTCTGCCTTTTATTTCGCATTGCCTCTTTTGCTATGTTGGATGAATTTCTTTGATCCACTAATGTCCAGTAGCATTATGCAATGTCCAGAAGTGTTAAGAATGATTGTGTCACCTCTGAATATGTTAATTTTTATTGTGCACTAACCCTCTAATGAGTTGTTTCGAGTTTGGTGTGGAGGAAGTTTTCAAGGATCAAGAGAGGAGTATGATGCAACATGATCAAGGAGAGTGAAAGCTCTAAGCTTGGGGATGCCCCGGTGGTTCACCCCTGCATATATCAAGAAGACTCAAGCGTCTAAGCTTGGGGATGCCCAAGGCATCCCCTTCTTCATCGACAACATTATCAGGTTCCTCCCCTGAAACTATATTTTTATTCCATCACATCTTATGTGCTTTTTCTTGGAGCGTCGGTTTGTTTTTGTTTTTGTTTTGTTTGAATAAAGTGGATCCTAGCATTCACTTTATGGGAGAGAGACACGCTCCGCTGTAGCATATGGACAAGTATGTCCTTGGTTTCTACTCATAGTATTCATGGCGAAGTTTCTCCTTCATTAAATTGTTATATGGTTGGAATTGGAAAATGATACATGTAGTAATTGCTATTAATGTCTTGGGTAATGTGATACTTGGCAATTGTTGTGCTCATGATTAAGCTCTTGCATCATATGCTTTGCACCCATTAATGAAGAAATACATAGAGCATGCTAAAATTTGGTTTGCATATTTGGTTTCTCTAAGGTCTAGATAATTTCTAGTATTGAGTTTGAACAACAAGGAAGACGGTGTAGAGTCTTAGAATGTTTTCAATATGTCTTTTATGTGAGTTTTGCTGCACCGGTTCATCCTTGTGTTTGTTTCAAATAAGCCTTGCTAGCCTAAACCTTGTATCGAGAGGGAATACTTCTCATGCATCCAAAATACTTGAGCCAACCACTATGCCATTTGTGTCCACCATACCTACCTACTACATGGTATTTTCCGCCATTCCAAAGTAAATTGCTTGAGTGCTACCTTTAAAATTCCATCATTCACCTTTGCAATATATAGCTCATGGGACAAATAGCTTAAAAACTATTGTGGTATTGAATATGTAATTATGCACTTTATCTCTTATTAAGTTGCTTGTTGTGCGATAACCATGTTCACTGGGGACGCCATCAACTATTCATTGTTGAATTTCATGTGAGTTGCTATGCATGTTCGTCTTGTCTGAAGTAAGAGCGATCTACCACCTTATGGTTAAGCATGCATATTGTTAGAGAAGAACATTGGGCCGCTAACTAAAGCCATGATCCATGGTGGAAGTTTCAGTTTTGGACATATATCCTCAAATCTCAAATGAGAAAATTATTAATTGTTGTTACATGCTTATGCATAAAAGAGGAGTCCATTATCTGTTGTCTATGTTGTCCCGGTATGGATGTCTAAGTTGAAGAATAATCAATAGCGAGAAATCCAATGCGAGCTTTCTCCTTAGACCTTTGTACAGGCGGCATAGAGGTACCCCTTTGTGACACTTGGTCGAAACATGTGCATTGTGATGATCCGGTAGTCCAAGCTAATTAGGACAAGGTGCGGGCACTATTAGTACACTATGCATGAGGCTTGCAACTTATAAGATATAATTTACATGATACATATGCTTTATTACTACCGTTGACAAAATTGTTTCATGTTTTCAAAATCAAAGCTCTAGCACAAATATAGCAATCGATGCTTTTCCTCTATGGAGGACAATTCTTTTACTTTCAATGTTGAGTCAGTTCACCTATTTCTCTCCACCTCAAGAAGCAAACACTTGTGTGAACTGTGCATTGATTCCTACATACTTGCTTATTGCACTTATTATATTACTCTATGTTGACAATATCCATGAGATATACATGTTACAAGTTGAAAGCAACCGCTGAAACTTAATCTTCTTTGTGTTGCTTCAATGCCTTTACTTTGAATTATTGCTTTATGAGTTAACTCTTATGCAAGACTTATTGATGCTTGTCTTGAAGTGCTATTCATGAAAAGTCTTTGCTTTATGATTCACTTGTCATATACATTGTTTTGATCGCTGCATTCACTACATATGCTTTACAAATAGTATGATCAAGATTATGATGGCATGTCACTCCAGAAATTATCTGTGTTATCGTTTTACCTGCTCGGGACGAGCAGAACTAAGCTTGGGGATGCTGATACGTCTCCGACGTATCGATAATTTCTTATGTTCCATGCCACATTATTGATGTTATATACATGTTTTATGCACACTTTATGTCATATTCGTGCATTTTCTGGAACTAACCTATTAACAAGATGCCGAAGTGCCGATTCTTTTTCTGCTGTTTTTGGTTTCAGAAATCCTAGTAAGGAAATATTCTCGGAATTGGACGAAATCAACGCCCAGGGGCCTATTTTGCCACGAAGCTTCCAGAAGTCCGAAGACGAAACGAAGAGGGGCCACGAGGCAGCCAGAGCATAGGGCGGCGCGGCCCCTGCCCTGGCCGCGCGGCCCTATGGTCTGGGCCCCTCGCGCCGCCTCTTGACCTACCCTTCCGCCTACTTAAAGCCTCCGTGATGAAACCCCCAGTACCGAGAGCCACGATACGGAAAACCTTCCAGAGACGCCGCCAACGCCGATCCCATCTCGGGGGATCCAGGAGATCGCCTCCGGCACCCTGCCGGAGAGGGGAATCATCTCCCGGAGGACTCTACGCCGCCATGGTCACCTCCGGAGTGATGTGTGAGTAGTCTACCCCTGGACTATGGGTCCATAGCAGTAGCTAGATGGTTGTCTTCTCCCCATTGTGCTATCATTGTCGGATCTTGTGAGCTGCCTAACATGATCAAGATCATCTATCTGTAATTCTATATGTTGCGTTTGTTGGGATCCGATGAATAGAGAATACTTGTTATGTTGATTATCAAAGTTATATCTATGTGTTGTTTATGATCTTGCATGCTCTCCGTTACTAGTAGATGCTCTGGCCAAGTAGATGCTTGTAACTCCAAGAGGGAGTATTTATGCTCGATAGTGGGTTCATGCCTGCATTGACACCTGGGACAGTGATAGAAAGTTCTAAGGTTGTGTTGTGCTGTTGCCACTAGGGATAAAACATTGATGCTATGTCTAAGGATGTAGTTGTTGATTACATTACGCACCATACTTAATGCAATTGTCTGTTGCTTTGCAACTTAATACTGGAGGGGGTTCGGATGATAACCTGAAGGTGGACTTTTTAGGCATAGATGCAGTTGGATGGCGGTCTATGTACTTTGTCGTAATGCCCAATTAAATCTCACTATACTCATCATGATATGTGTGTGCATGGTCATGCTCTCTTTATTTGTCAATTGCCCAACTGTAATTTGTTCACCCAACATGCTGTTTGTCTTATGGGAGAGACACCTCTAGTGAACTGTGGACCCCGGTCCAATTCTCTTTACTGAAATACAATCTACTGCAATATTTGTTCTACTGTTTTCTGCAAACAATCATCTTCCACACAATACGGTTAATCCTTTGTTACAGCAAGCCGGTGAGATTGACAACCTCACTGTTTCGTTGGGGCAAAGTACTTTGGTTGTGTTGTGCAGGTTCCACGTTGGCGCCGGAATCCCTGGTGTTGCGCCGCACTACATCCCGCCGCCATCAACCTTCGACGTGCTTCTTGACTCCTACTGGTTCGATAAACCTTGGTTTCTTGCTGAGGGAAACTTGCTGATGTACGCATCACACCTTCCACTTGGTGTTCCCAACGAGCGTGTGCTTTACGCGTCATCAAGCTAAATTTCTGGCGCCGTTGCCGGGGACGAAGAAAAGTTACACCACAAAGATTTCTAACTCCCACGTCAACTACACGCCAGCAGCTGGTATTAGCAGTTTCGGAACCCGGAAAGGATTATACGGTATATTGTGATGCATCCAAGAATGGACTTGGATGTGTTATAATGCAAGATCGGAAAGTAATAGCTTATGGATCAAGACAGTTAAAACCACATGAACATAACTACCCAGTACATGATCTAGAGTTAGCATTAGTTGTTTATGCTCTAAAGAGTTGGAGACAATTTTTGTATGGATCCAAATGTGAGTTACACACAGATCATAAGAGTTTGAAATATTTCTTCACTCAGAAGGAATTAAACATGAGACATAAGAGATGGTTAGAGTTGATTAAGGATTATGAACTTACCATCAACTATACACCAGGCAAGGCCAATGTAGTAGCAGATGCCTTGAGTAGAAAGAGTACTGAAAATCAACCTACGGAATGGGAGATTCCAAAAGAACTTCGGAAAGAGCTAGAGGAAGCCCAGATCTTATTTATTCAAGGTGATACCATGGGAAGTATAGCAACCATGAGGATCATAGATGAGATGTATTCAGACTTAAAGTATGAAATCATTCGAAAGCAAGCGGATGATTCATTCATCCAAGAAGAAATCAAAAGGATTGGAGAAGGTAAACCATCGGAATTCAATCTCGGGGAGTTTGATTCCCTATACTTTCAGAAAAGAATATGTGTACCGGATGATCCAGAAGTTAAGTCAATCATATTAAAGGAAGCACATGAAACCCCTTATTCAATACATCCGGGAAGTACTAAGATGTATATGGATTTGAAAGAAATGTTCTAGTGGAACAACATGAAAAGAGAGATAGCTCAATATGTCTCTGAATGCCATACATGTCAGCGAGTGAAGGCAGAACATCAGAGTCCTACTGGATTACTTAAACCACTAGAGATACCAGAGTGGAAATGGGATGAAATCGGAATGGATTTTGTTACTGGTCTACCAATGACTAGTAAAAGGAAGGATATGATATGGGTAATAGTGGATAGACTTACGAAGAGTGCTCATTTCATAGCTGTAAATCAAAAGGATACTTCGGAAAAGCTTGTGGATATATATGTTAAAGAAATAGTTAGCAAGCATGGAGTACCAAAGAAGATAGTCTCAGATCGAGGTTCGATTTTCACATCAGCATTTTGGAAACAACTCCAAGAAGCTTTGGGATCCAAGTTGGATTTCAGTACAGCATATCATCCACAAACCGGAGGACAAACCGAAAGAACCAATCAGATACTTGAAGACATGCTTAGAGCTTGTGCTCTAAACTTTGGAGGCTCATGGGAAGATCATCTACCATTAACAGAATTCTCATATAACAATAGTTATCAGAGTAGCATCCAGATGGCACCGTATGAAGCATTGTACGGGAGGAAGTGTAGATCCCCAATTTGTTGGTTTGAAACCGGAGAGAACAAGGAGTTTACACCAGACTACATCAAGGAGAGACAAGGAGTCATCGAGGTGATCCGAGATAGACTCAAAATAGCTCAAAGTCGCCAAAAGAGTTATGCCGGCCAAAGGAGAAGAGTTTGGGAGCCAAAAGTAGGAGACATGGTATATTCGACAGTTAGCCCAATGAAAGGACTCAAGAGATTCGGAGTAAAAGGAAAGTTAAGTCCTCGATATATAGGACCATTTAAGGTACTCAGTCAGAATCGAGGAACAGCTTTTGAGTTAGAATTACCCAAGCAACTAAGTCTGGTTCACAATGTATTTCATGTATCACAACTCAGAAAGTGTTTGAAGGCACCAGATGACCACATCACACATGAAGAAATAGAGTTGCAATCAGACCTAACTTACGTGGAGAAGCCTGAAAAGATCTTGGAAGTACAGTGGAAGAAGTTAAGGAGCAGAGCAATCAAATACTGTAAGATTCAATGGCAACATCACCCTGAACGAGAAGCAACCTGGGAGATAGAAGAAGAGCTCAGGAAGTCTTACCCCGAGCTATTCAGGTACCAATCTTAACTTCGGGACGAAGTTTCTGTTAAGGGGGAGAGGCTGTAATAACCCAGAACATAGGAACAACGAAGGGTAGATTTAGGAATGGCATGTGCATTTCATCGCAAAACGAGGGAAAATTTCGTGCCTTATTGCAACTAAACCTAAGAGGGATCGAGGTTCTCTCTCATTTTGCAATTAGGGTTAGGCAAGGTGAGTTAGTAAATTTTGACATGATCTCTTTTGTATCTTGTTGATTTTGGGATTTGATTTCATTTGACAAGTAATAATGAATTAATAAATGAAGATTAAACAATAAGCAATAAGGATTATAGATAATGAATTCACAATTTAAATACAACTTATAAATTCAAATGACTTTGAATTTCAAATTGAATTTTAAATACAATAATTATTCAGAAATATAAACATTACATAAACCAAAAAGCTCATAAGCAAAACTTGAGCTTTATTGATACACCAACACATTTACATTGTATTTACAATATTCTTGATACAAGAATTAAAAGAATATGCAGAAATAAAAAGGAAGATTACAATACTTGATCCTAAACTAAAAACCTAGACTAATGAATTAGAAGTATTCTTCTATGGTCATATTCACCTTCAAAACCTGCAAAACAACACAACAAACACTAGCCAGGGGTTAAGAGTTAGCCAATATTCAGTTTGGATAGAAACAAGTGTCATGCACACTTGTGCTTGTCCAAAGACTTGGACAGCACAGGATAAGAGCAATAGCAGACCAAACCTGAGCACACACCAGGGGCTCAAGTTTCAGCATATGAGAGCACACAGCTCATGTGTGCTGAGCAAGCAACAGCAAGGCCATGCACTGGCCTAGTCACCAAACCAAGCCAGGCTTGTGTGGCATGGCAAGGAGAGAAGTAGAGATGGTATAAAAGAGCACAAACCCTAGAAACAGTGCATAGTCGACCAGATAAAGATTCACACACTACAAGAAAAGTTTCCATGCCCGACGAAGTTGAAGTCGCGCCGTGGTTGCTGGTGTACCACGGCCGACGATTTTTGGTCTCTCCGTTGTGCATGTCAAAACGTTTTTTTTCTCGTTTTTGAGGCCACCTAGCCCGACGAAAACGGCCAAAACGTCGCGTATGGTGGCCCGGGACGTGGTGCATCTCGAAATCTCGGGTTCGCCGGCCGAGTCAACGCAAATCCGCACCACCGAGGGATGTAGGTCCCAGAAGGCAGCCTCTCTGGCATTGTTTTTTTTCTCGATCGCGCCATCTCGTTCAACGCTCTCCGATCGAGCCGTTTACGATGCAGGATCATGGGTCCCGCATGTCATCCTCTATGAACCAAAATTCTTTCTATTCTTGGATTTTTTGACTCCCTGATTTCTGGCTACTTCCTTTTTCTTTTGATCCCTTGTCGCCTTGGAAACGTTGAAACCGCTGCTGCTAATTGGGACCCGCATGTCATCATCTATGAGCAATCAACTTTCTTTTCTTGGAGTTTTTTTTGGCACCTCAAATTTGGTCACTTGCCTTTTTCTTTCGATCCCCTGTCGCCTCTCAAACGGTGATACCGCTGCTGTTAAATGGGACCCGCATGTCATCCTCTATGTACTATAAAACTTTCTTTTCTTGAATTATTTTTGGCTCCTCATATTTGGTCACTTGCCTTTTTCTTTTGATCCCGTGCAGCCTCTCAAACGGTGATACCGCTGCTGCTAAATGGGACCCGCATGTCATCCTCTATGTACAATCAAGTTTCTTTTCTTGAATAATTTTTGGCTCCTGATATTTGGTCACTTGCCTTTTTCTTTCGATCTCATGCCACGTTTGAAACGTTGAGGAACCTGCAAGCTCATGGGACCCGCATGTCATCCTCTATGTACTATAAAAGTTCATTTTCTTTGTTTTTTTTTCACCCTATGATTTTTGGCTATTTCCTTTTTCTTTTGATCCCCTGCCGCCTTTGAAACGTTGAGGACTCTGCTGGCTCATAGGTCCCACATGTCAGCCTCTATGTACAATCAAGTTTCTTTTCTTGAATTATTTTTGGATCCTGATATTTGGTCACTTGCCTTTTTCTTTCGATCTCATGCCACGTTTGAAACGCTACTGGCTCATGGGACCCGCATGTCATCCTCTATGTGCTATAAAAGTTTATTTTCTTGGATTTTTTTCACCCTCTGATTTTTGGCTATTTCCTTTTTCTTTTGATCCCGTGCCGCCTTGGAAACATTGAGTAAGCTGCTGACTCATGGGACCCGCATGTCATCCTCTATGTACAATCAACTTTCTTTTTCTTTTGATCTCAAGCCGCATTTGAAACGTTGAGACCGCTGCTGCTAAATGGGATCCGCATGTCATCCTCTATGTACAATAAAGTTTATTTTCTTCGATTATCTTTGGCTCCTGATATTTTGTCACTTGCCTTTTTCTTTCGATCTCATGCCACCTTTGAAACGTTGAGTAAGATGCTGGCTCATGGGTCCCGCATGTCATCCTCTATGAACAATAAAAGTTTCCTTTCTTGGAGTTACTTTTGACCCCTAATTTCTGGCTATTTGCCTTTTTCTTTTGATCTCCTGCCCCCTCTGAAACGATGAGGACGCTGTTGGCAGGTCGGTCCCACATGTCATCCTCTATGAACAATAAAAGTTTCCTTTGATGGATTTATTTTGAACCCCTAATTAATTTCTGGATATTTCCCCTGCCGCCTTGGAATCATTGAGGATGCTGCTGCCTCATGGGTCCCGCATGTCATCCTCTCAGAACGGTAAATGTTTCTTTTCTTGGATTTTGTTGACCAAATGATTTTTGGCTTATTTTTTCTTTCGATCTCGTGCAACCTTTCAAACGTTGAGGACGCTGCTGGCTCACGGGTCCCACATGTCAACCTCTATGAATAATAAACGCTGAGGATGCTGCTGCCTCATGGGTCCCGCTTGTCATCCTCTCAGGACGAAAATGTTTCTTTTCTTGGAATTTTTACCAACATATTTTTGGTTTATTTTTTTCTTTCCATCCCCTGCCGCCTTTAAAACGTTGACGACGCTGCTGGCTCATGGGTCCCCGATGTCAGCCTCCCCGTACAAGAAACATGCGATATCTTGATTATTTTGCAGACAATAAACAGTGTATTTCGCTCTGAGCTATTGCAAACGGATAAATTAAATCTTTATTTTTACATAAACAAACTTATATGTTGAATCTCCTTGTTTTTTGTTTTTGCGAAGCATAGGACTTTCCTGTTTTTTTAGAAAAATCCGAACTTTCCAGCTTTGGAGTGGGCTGAAATTGTACGAGTCAAAAGGCCCAGCAGGATAGTTTGAAGGCCCAGATGTCCAGATGCAGCCCAATTGAAATCTTTCTTTTCTTGGATTTTTTTCACCCCCTGATTTCTGGCTACTTCATTTTTCTTTTGGTCCTGTGCCGCCTTGGAAATGTTGAGACCGCTGCTACTAAATGGGACCCGCATGTCATCCTCTATGTACTATAAAACTTTCTTTTCTTGAAATATTTTTGGCTCCTCATATTTGGTCACTTGCCTTTTTCTTCCGATCTCATGCCACGTTTGGAACGCTGCTGGCTCATATGACCCGCATGTCATCCTTGATGTCTACGCCCCCTCCTTTTCCTGTAGACAGTGTTGGGCCTCCAAGAGCAGAGGTTTGTAGAACAGCAGCAAGTTTTCCCTTAAGTGGATCACCCAAGGTTTATCGAACTCAGGGAGGAAGAGGTCAAAGATATCCCTCTCATGCAACCCTGCAACCACAAAGCAAGAAGTCTCTTGTGTCCCCAACACACCTAATAGGTGCACTAGTTCGGCGAAGAGATAGTGAAATACAGGTGGTAACGCAGTAAAACAGTAAACAAGCAGCGATAGCAGTATTTAGGAACAAGGCCTAGGGATTACACTTTCACTGGTGGACACTCTCAACATTGATCGCATAATAAATAACTCTTTCTCATATGTGCTACATACACTCTTTTGTTGGATGATGAACACATTGCGTAGGATTACACGAACCCTCAATGCCGGAGTTAACAAGCTCCACAATAATGTTCATATTTGAATAACCTTAGAGCATAATAGATCATTGCAAAATAAACCAATAACTAACATAGTGCACACACTGCCCACATTACACTATGAAGGAGGAATAGATCACATCAAAACTATCATAATGATAATTAACTCCACAATCTACAAGAGATCATGATCATAGCCTACGACAAGAACCACATGGTGCACACACTAGTCACCTTTACACCATGCAGGAGGAATAGATTACTTTAATAACATCACATGAGTAGCACACAACTAGTAGCGATACAAAGCTCATCATATGGATCTCAATCATGTAAAGCAGCTCATGAGATCATTGTATTGAAGTACATAGGAGAGAGATTAACCACATAGCTACCGGTACAGCCCCGAGCCTCGATGGAGAACTACTCCCTCCTCATGGGAGCAGCAGCGGTGATGAAGATGGCGGTGGAGATGGCAGCGATGTCGATGGAGAAGCCTTCCGGGGGCACTTCCCCGTCCCGGCGGCGTGCCGGAACAGAGACTCCTGTCCCCCAGATCTTGGCTTCGCGATGGCGGCGGCTCTGGAAGGTTTCTGTGGGTTTCGTCGAACTTGATAGGGTTTTCGCGACGGAGGCTTTAAATAGGCGGAAGGGCAGCCTCGGAGGGGGCCTGGGGCCACCACACCATAGGGCGGCGCGGCCCCCCCTCTGGCCGCGCCAGGGTGTAGTGTGGGGCCCCCAGGGCTTCCCTCTGGCGGCTCTCGGGTGTTCTGGATGCTTCCGGGCAAAATAGGAACCTGGGCGTTGATTTCGTCCAATTCCGAGAATATTTCTTTACTAGGATTTCTGAAACCAAAAACAGCAGAAAACAGGAACTGGCACTTCGGCATCTTGTTAATAGGTTAGTTCCAGAAAATGCACGAATATGACATAAAGTGTGCATAAAACATGTAGATATCATCAATAATGTGGCATGGAACATAAGAAATTATCGATACGTCGGAGACGTATTAGCATCCCCAAGCTTAGTTTCTGCTCGTCCCGAGCAGGTAAACGATAAACAAAGATAATTTCTGGAGTGACATGCCATCATAAACTTGATCATATTGTAAACATATGTAATGAATGCAGCAATCCAAGACAATGGTAATGACATGAGTAAAACAACTGAATCATAAAGCAAAGACTTTTCATGAATAGCACTTCAAGACAAGCATCAATAAGTCTTGCATAAGAGTTAACTCATAAAGCAATAATTCAAAGTAAAGGCATTGAAGCAACACAAAGGAAGATTAAGTTTCAGCGGTTGCTTTCAACTTGTAACATGTATATCTCATGGATATTGTCAACATAGAGTAATATAATAAGTGCAATATGCAAGTATGTAGGAATCAATGCACAGTTCACACAAGTGTTTGCTTCTTGAGGTGGAGAGAAATAGGTGAACTGACTCAACATAAAAGTAAAAGAATGGTCCTTCAAAGAGGAAAGCATCGATTGCTATATTTGTGCTAGAGCTTTGGTTTTTGAAAACATATAGAGAGCATAAAAGTAAAGTTTTGAGAGGTGTATGTTGTTGTCAACGAATGGTAATGGGCACTCTAACCCCCTTGCCAGACAAACCTTCAAAGAGCGGCTCCCATGAATTATTTTTATTTTTGGGTGGCACTCCTTCCAACCTTTCTTTCACAAACCATGGCTAACCGAATCCTCGGGTGCCTGCCAACAATCTCATACCATGAAGGAGTGCCTTTTTATTTTAGTTTATTGTGATGACACTCCTCCCCACCTTTGCTTTCTCAAGCCATGGCTAACCGAATCCTTCGGGTGCCGTCCAACAATCACATACCATGGAGGAGTGTCTATTTTTGTTAATTAATTTGGGACTGGGAATCCCATTGCCAGCTCTTTTTGCAAAATTATTGGATAAGCGGATGAAGCCACTAGTCCATTGGTGAAAGTTGCCCAACAAGATTGAAAGATAAACACCACATACTTCCTCATGAGCTATAAAACATTGACACAAATCAGAGGTGATAAATTTTGAATTGTTTAAAGGTAGCACTCAAGCAATTTACTTTGGAATGGCGGAGAAATACCATGTAGTAGGTAGGTATGGTGGACACAAATGGCATAGTGGTTGGCTCAAGTATTTGGATGCATGAGAAGTGTTCCCTCTCGATACAAGGTTTAGGCTAGCAAGGTTATTTGAAACAAACACAAGGATGAACCGGTGCAGCAAAACATACATAAAAGACATATTGTAAACATTATAAGACTCTACACCGTCATCCTTGTTGTTCAAAACTCAATACTAGAAATTATCTAGACCTTAGAGAAACCAAATATGCAAACCAAATTTTAGCATGCTCTATGTATTTCTTCATTAATGGGTACAAAGCATATGATGCAAGAGCTTAAACATGAGCACAACAATTGCCAAGTATCACATTACCCAAGACATTTATAGCAATTACTACATGTATCATTTTCCAATTCCAACCATATAACAATTTAACGAAGAAGAAACTTCGCCATGAATACTATGAGTAGAGCCTAAGGACATACTTGTCCATATGCTACAGCGGAGCGTGTCTCTCTCCCATAAAGTGAATGCTAGGATCCATTTTATTCAAACAAAACAAAAAAAAAAACAAACCGACGCTCCAAGCAAAGCACATAAGATGTGATGGAATAAAAATATAGTTTCAGGAGAGGAACCTGATAATGTTGTCGATGAAGAAGGGGATGCCTTGGGCATCCCCAAGCTTAGACGCTTGAGTCTTCTTAATATATGCAGGGGTGAACCACCGGGGCATCCCCAAGCTTAGAGCTTTCACTCTCCTTGATCATGTTGCATCATACTCCTCTCTTGATCCTTGAAAACTTCCTCCACACCAAACTTAGAATAACTCATTACAGGGTTAGTGGACGATAAAAATTAACATGTTCAGAGGTGACATAATCATTCTTAACACTTCTGGACATTGCATAAAGCTACTGGACATTAATGGATCAAAGAAATTCATCCAACATAGCAAAAGAGGCAATGCGAAATAAAAGGCAGAATCTGTCAAAACAGAACAGTTCGTATTGATGAATTTTATCGAGGCACCAGACTTGCTCAAATGAAAATGCTCAAATTGAATGAAAGTTGCGTACATATCTGAGGATCACTCACGTAAACTGGCATAATTTTCTGAGTTACCTACAGAGAAAACAGCCCAGATTCGTGACAGCAAAGAAATCTGTTTCTGCGCAGTAATCCAAATCTAGTACTAACTTTACTATCAACGACTTTACTTGGCACAACAAAACACTAAACTAAGATAAGGAGAGGTTGCTACAGTAGTAAACAACTTCCAAGACGCAAAATAAAAAACAAAGTACTGTAGCAAAATAACACATGGGTTATCTCCCAAGAAGTTCTTTCTTTATAGCCATTAAGATGGGCTCAGCAGTTTTAATGATGCACTCGCAAGAAATAGTATTTGGAGAAAAAGAGAGCTTCAAGAGGCAAATTCAAAACACATTTAAGTCTAACATGCTTCCTATGCATAGGAATCTTGTAAATAAACAAGTTCATGAAGAGCAAAGTAACAAGCATAGGAAGATAAAACAAGTGTAGCTTCAAAAATTTCAGCACATAGACAGGTGTTTTAGTAGCATGAAAATTTCTACAACCATATTTTCCTCTCTCATAATAACTTTCAGTAGCAACATGAGCAAACTCAACAATATAACTATCACATAAAGCATTCTTATCATGAGTCTCATGCATAAAATTATTACTCTCCACATAAGCATAATCAATTTTATTAGATGTAGTGGGTGCAAATTCAACAAAGTAGCTATCATTATTATTCTCATCATCAAATATAGGAGGCATATTGTATTCATAATCAAATTCATCCTCCATAACAGGTGGTAACAAAAGACTACTATCATTATAATCATCATAAATAGGAGGCAAAGTATCATCAAAGAAAATTTTCTCCTCAATGCTTGGGGGACTAAAAAGATCATGAAAACCAGCTTCCCCAAGCTTAGAACTTTCTATATCATTATCAACAATGGTGTTCAAAGCGTTCATACTAATATTACTACCAGCATGCAAATAAGATTCCATAGGTTTTTTAATGTTCGCATCAAACAATCCATGTTTTAAATCAGGAAATAGCATAAGAAGCTCATTCTTGTCCATTATGCCAAACTAGTGTAAACAAGAAACAAAAAGATGCAATTGCAGGATCTAAAGGAAATAGCTTCGAGTACTTACAACGGTGCCGGAAAATAGCTTAGTAGCCGAGATCCGGAGTGTGAGTACCTTTTACCTTTCCTCCCCGGCAACGGCGCCAGAAAAGTGCTTGATGTCTACGCCCCCTCCTTTTCCTGTAGACAGTGTTGGGCCTCCAAGAGCAGAGGTTTGTAGAACAGCAGCAAGTTTTCCCTTAAGTGGATCACCTAAGGTTTATCGAACTCAGGGAGGAAGAGGTCAAAGATATCCCTCTCATGCAACCCTGCAACCACAAAGCAAGAAGTCTCTTGTGTCCCCAACACACCTAATAGGTGCACTAGTTCGGCGAAGAGATAGTGAAATACAGGTTTTATGAATAAGTATGAGCAGTAGCAACGGTGCCAGAAAATATCTTGCTGGCGTGTAGTTGATGGTGGTAGTATTGCAGCAGTAGTAACGCAGTAAAACAGTAAACAAGCAGCGATAGCAGTATTTAGGAACAAGGCCTAGGGATTACACTTTCACTGGTGGACACTCTCAACATTGATCGCATAATAAATAACTCTTTCTCATATGTGCTACATACACTCTTTTGTTGGATGATGAACACATTGCGTAGGATTACACGAACCCTCAATGCCGGAGTTAACAGGCTCCACAATAATGTTCATATTTAAATAACCTTAGAGCATAATAGATCATTGCAAAATAAACCAAGAACTAACATAGTGCACACACTGCCCACATTACACTATGAAGGAGGAATAGATCACATCAATACTATCATAATGATAATTAACTCCACAATCTACAAGAGATCATGATCATAGCCTACGACAAGAACCACATGGTGCACACACTAGTCACCTTTACACCATGCAGGAGGAATAGATTACTTTAATAACATCACATGAGTAGCACACAACTAGTAGCGATACAAAGCTCATCATATGGATCTCAATCATGTAAAGCAGCTCATGAGATCATTGTATTGAAGTACATAGGAGAGAGATTAACTACATAGCTACCAGTACAGCCCCGAGCCTCGATGGAGAACTACTCCCTCCTCATGGGAGCAGCAGCGGTGACGAAGATGGCGGTGGAGATGGCAGCGGTGTCGATGGAGAAGTCTTCCGGGGGCACTTCCCCGTCCCGGCGGCGTGCCGGAACAGAGACTCCTGTCCCCCAGATCTTGGCTTCGCGATGGCGGTGGCTCTGGAAGGTTTCTGTGGGTTTCGTCGAACTTGATAGGGTTTTCGCGACGGAGGCTTTAAATAGGCGGAAGGGCAGCCTCGGAGGGGGCCTGGGGCCACCACACCATAGGGCGGCGCGGCCCCCCCTCTGGCCGCGCCAGGGTGTAGTGTGGGGCCCCCAGGGCTTCCCTCTGGCGGCTCTCGGGTGTTCTGGATGCTTCCGGGCAAAATAGGAACCTGGGCGTTGATTTCGTCCAATTCCGAGAATATTTCTTTACTAGGATTTCTGGAACCAAAAATAGCAGAAAACAGGAACTGGCACTTCGGCATCTTGTTAATAGGTTAGTTCCAGAAAATGCACGAATATGACATAAAGTGTGCATAAAACATGTAGATATCATCAATAATGTGGCATGGAACATAAGAAATTATCGATACATCGGAGACGTATCAATCCTCTATGTGCTATAAAAGTTTATTTTCTTGGATTTTTCTTTCAGCCTCTGATTTTTGGCTATTTCCTTTTTCTTTTGATCCCCTGCCGCCTTGGAAACGTCGAGTAAGCTGCTGGCTGATACGTCCAATTTGCATCACTATTTTATATCATAATTTGCTGTTATTCATTGATATATTTCATATTGGGATACAATACTTATGTTATTTCATCTATTTTGCATGTTTCATCATTATTGGAGGATCAAGCACCGGAGCCAGCATTCTGCTGGAAAAAGCACCGTCAGAACGCAATATTTCGGAAGATCAACTGTGGAAGGAAATTATACCAAAAATCCTATTTTTCAAGATGACGAAGGAAGCCAGAAGGAGGAGCCAGCTGGACCCAGGGTGGGCCCACACCATAGGGCGGCGCGGCCCATGGCCTGGCCGCGCCACCATGTGGTGTGGGGGCCCCACAGCCCCTTTCGCCTCCTTTTCTTCACGAAACCCTTCGTCCCGAAAACCTAAGCCACAGAGGGTACCTCGCGAAGAGTTATAGCCGCCTCTGCGGGGCGGAGAACACCAGAGAGAAAAGAGCTCTCCGGCGGGCAGGAATCCGCCGGGGAAATTCCCTCCCGGAGGGGGAAATCGACGCCATCGTCACCGTCATCGAGCTGGACATCATCTCCATCACCATCATCATCATCTCCACCATCATCACTGCCGTCTCCACCGCTGGACACCGTCACCGCTGTAGCAATTTGGGTTTGATCTTGATTGTTTGATAGGGGAAACTCTCCCGGTATCGATTTCTACTTGTTGTTGATGCTATTGAGTGAAACCATTGAACCAAGTTTATGTTCAGATTGTTATTCATCATCATATCACCTCTGATCATGTTCCATATGATGTCTTGTGAGTAGTTCGTTTAGTTCTTGAGGACATGGGTGAAGTCTAAATGTTAGTAGTGAATTATGGTTGAGTAATATTCAATGGTATGATATTTAAGTTGTGGTGTTATTTTTCTAGTGGTGTCATGTGAACGTCGACTACATGACACTTCACCATTTATGGGCCTAGGGGAATGCATCTTGTATTCGTTTGCCAATTGCGGGGTTGTCGGAGTGACAGAAACCTAAACCCCCGTTGGTATATCGATGCAGGAGGGATAGCAGGATCTCAGAGTTTAAGGCTGTGGTTAGATTTATTCTTAATTACTTTCTTGTAGTTGCGGATGCTTGCAAGGGGTATAATCACAAGTATGTATTAGTCCTAGGAAGGGCGGTACATTAGCATAGGTTCACCCACACAACACTTATCATAACAATGAAGATTATTTAGCCGTATGTAGCGAAAGCACTAGACTAAAATCCCGTGTGTCCTCGAGAACGTTTGGTCATTATAAGTAAACAAACCGGCTTGTCCTTTGTGTTAAAAAGGATTGGGCCACTCGCTGCAATTGTTACTCTCGCACTTTACTTACTAGTACTTTATTCAACTGTTACATCAAAACCCCCTGAATACTTGTCTGTGAGCATTTACAGTGAATCCTTCATCGAAACTGCTTGTCAACACCTTCTGCTCCTTGTTGGGATCGACATTCTTACTTATCGAAAATACTACGATACACCCCCTATACTTGTGGGTCATCAAGACTATTTTCTGGCGCCGTTGCCGGGGAGTGAAGCGCTATTGGTAAGTGGAATTGGTAAGGAAAACCTTTACTGTTTGTGCTGATTTTATTTCTGCCTGCTGCTATAAGTCATTATGGAGAGATCCTCTCTTCAATTTTTATTTGGGAAATCTACTACTACTGCAACGGTAGTGGATGAGGCGCCAGGTGAGGAAGTGATACCATATAAAATACCTATGAAAATTATTGAACGTGTTATGGATAACCGCTATGAAGGGGATGGAACTGTCCACCCTGGAGATCATTTATTGTTCTTGCATGAATTATGCGGTTTATTCAAGTGCGCAGGTATTGCTATGGATGAAGTGAGGAAGAAACTATTCTCTTTATCGCTGTCTGGTAAAGCGGCGCATTGGTATAAATTACTGGATAATGGGGATTCTCTTGAATGGAATGATATTGTGCCCCGGTTTTATTCTAAGTTCTATCCTCCAAGTGAAATTCACAAGGATCGGAATCGCATATATAATTTTTGGCCTCATGATGGAGAGAGTATTGCCCAAGCTTGGGGGAGATTGAAGTCTTTAATGCTCAAATGCCCCATTCATGAGCTTCCTGGTAATGTTATTATTGATAATTTCTATGCAAGACTTTCTTTTCAAGACAAGACCTTGCTGGATACTTCTTGTTCTGGATCATTTACACGCAACAAAGAAGAGTTTAAAAGGGACCTTCTTGATCGGATCCAAGAAAATACCGAAGGTTGGGAGAACGACAAGGATAGAGAATCAGGTATAATTTATGATTATAAATGCATTGAAGCTTTTATGGATACTGATAAATTTCGTAATATGAGTGCTACATATGGTCTTGATTCTCAAGTTGCTGCAAATCTTTATAAAGCTTTTACCTCTCATTATGAATTGCCAAAGAAGAATTTTGATAAGTATCATGAACCGTATAAAGATAAAATTGATTCATCTATTAATAAATGCGTTGTAGTTGAAACTGCTGATCATGTTATTCCTGAAGCTTATATTGAAAAAACTCCTTTCCCTGCTAAAATGAAGGAGTACTCTGTTATAAATAGTGCGGTTCATAAAAGTGAAAAGAAACCTGTAGAACCCGAAGAACAAATAAAAGTTGAACCTGCTGTTGCAATAGTTAAAGATCTTGTGACTGAAAATGTGGAGGATGGTCATATTATTTTCTGTGAAGATCCTTCTAATATTGTTTCACATCCTAATAAACCCAAACAAGCTAGTGTTCCTATGCTATCTGTTAGAATTGGTGATCATTGCTATTATGGATTATGTGATATTGGTGCAAGCGTTAGTGCTATTCCTTATGAGCTTTACACGGAGATTATGCATGAAATTGATTCTTGTGAACTTGAAGATATTGATGTGGTTATTCAGCTGGCTAATAGAGAAACTATTTCTCCAATTGGTATTGTTCGAGATGTGGAAGTTTTATGCGGTAAGATTAAATATCCTGCTGACTTTTTGGTACTTGGTTCTGCTGCTAGTGATTATTGTCCTATTATTTTTGGTAGACCTTTTCTAAATACTTGTGGAGCTATTATAGATTGCAAGAAAGAGAAAATTTTGACTAAATTTGCTGGTGAATCTTATGAGTTTAACTTCTCTAAATTTACCAAAACTCCTTATAAAGCTGATTTGCCTAGTGATGATTTTAAAATGGAACAGTGTGCATCTATTGTTCTTGTTCCTAATAATCCTTTGCAGCAACATTTGGAGGATAGCGAGAGTGAAGTTTTTAGGAAAGAAAGAGATGAGCTTGAGGAAATTTTTCTCCGCCAACCTATTCTCAAGCATGATTTACCGGTGGAAGATTTGGGTACAACACCGCCACCAAAGGAAGATCCTGTTTTTGAATTAAAGCCTTTGCCTGATAATCTTAAATATGCTCATATTGATGATAAGAAAATATATCCTGTTATTATTAGTTCTAAGCTTTCAGAGATTGAGGAAGAAAGGCTATTGGAAATATTGAAGAAACACCGAGGCGCTATTGGCTACACTCTTGATGATTTGAAAGGGATTTCTCCTTCTATTTGCCAACATGCTATTAATATGGAAGATGATGCAAAGCCTGTTGTTGAACATCAGCATCGTCTAATTCCGAAGATGAAGGAAGTGGTAAGGAATGAGGTATTAAGACTTCTTGAAGCTGGTATTATATATCCTATTGCTGATAGTAGATGGGTTAGTCCCAGGTATGCATTGCGTTCCCAAGAAAGGAGGAATGATCGTTGTGCCTAATGATAATGATGAGCTCATCCCTCAAAGAGTAGTTGTAGGGTATAGAATGTGCATTGATTTTCGAAAAGTTAATAAAGTTACTAAGAAAGATCATTACCCTTTACCATTTATTGATCAAATGCTAGAAAGATTGTCTAAAAATACTCATTTTTGTTTTCTTGATGGTTATTCTGGGTTTTCACAAATTGCTGTTAAAGCTAAAGATCAAGAGAAAACCACTTTCACTTGTCCCTATGGAACTTATGCTTATAGACGTATGCCTTTTGGTTTATGTAATGCTCCTGCTACTTTTCAAAGATGCATGTCTGCTATTTTTCATGGTTTTTGTGAGAGTATTGTAGAGGTATTCATGGATGATTTTTCCGTCTATGGGAATTCTTTTGATAGTTGCTTGCGAAACCTTGATGAAGTTTTGCAGAGATGTGAAGAAACTAACCTTGTCCTTAATTGGGAGAAATGCCACTTTATGGTTAATGAAGGAAGTGTATTGGGACATAAAATTTCTGAGAAAGGTATTGAAGTTGATAGAGCTAAAGTTGAAGCAATTGAGAAGACGCCCTATCCGAGGGATGTTAAAGGTATTCGTAGTGTTCTTGGTCACGCTGGGTTTTATAGGAGATTTATTAAAGATTTCTCCAAGATTTCAAAGCCTCTTACTAATCTTCTTCAAAAAGATGTACCATTTGTTTTTGATGATGATTGTAAGGAAGCTTTTGAAACTCTAAAGAAAGCTTTAACAACTGCTCCTATAGTTGAACCTCCTGATTGGAACTTACCATTTGAAATTATGTGTGATGCTAGTGATTTTGCTGTAGGCGCTGTTCTTGGACAGCGAGTAGATAAAAAACTGAATGTTATTCATTATGCTAGTAAAACTCTTGATGCTGCTCAAAGAAATTATGCTACAACTGAAAAAGAATTATTAGCTGTAGTCTTTGCTTGCGATAAATTTAGATCTTATATTGTTGATTCAAAAGTTACTATTCATACTGATCATGCTGCAATTAGATACCTTATGACAAAGAAAGATGCTAAGCCGAGGCTTATTAGATGGGTACTTCTTTTGCAAGAATTTGATTTACATATTGTAGATAGGAAAGGTGCTGATAATCCTGTTGCTGATAATTTGTCTAGATTGGAAAATATTGCTTATGATCCTGTTCCTGTTAATGATAGTTTTCCAAATGAACAATTGGCTGTAATAAAGGTGAGCTCGCGAGACAGTCCTTGGTATGCTGATTATGCTAACTTTATTGTTTCCAAGTACTTGCCTCCAACCTTTTCAGCTCAGCAAAGGAGGAAATTCTTTTATGACTTGAGGCATTATTTCTGGGATGACCCACACTTATACAAAGAAGGAGTGGATGGTATTATGCGAAGATGTGTTCCCGAATATGAACAACAAGAGATATTGAGTAAATGTCATGGTAGTTCTTATGGAGGACATCACGCCGGAGAAAGAACCGTGCAAAAGGTTCTACAATCAGGTTTTTATTGGCCAACTCTCTTCAAGGATGCGAGAAAGTTTATTTTATCTTGTGATGAATGCCAAAGGGTTGGTAATATCTCCAGACGTAATGAAATGCCTATGAATTATACTCTTGTTATTGAACCGTTTGATTGTTGGGGATTTGACTTCATGGGACCTTTTCCGTCTTCAGAAGGTAACACTCACATACTTGTTGTTGTTGATTATGTTACTAAATGGGTGGAAGCAATACCTACAAAAAGTGCTGATGGTGAGACCTCTTTAAGAATGCTTTTAGACATTATTTTTCCTAGATTTGGAGTGCCTAGATATATTATGACTGATGGAGGTTCTCATTTTATTCATGGAGGTTTTAGAAAAACTCTTGCTAAGTATGGTATTAATCATAGAATTGCTTCCGCTTATCATCCTCAAACTAGTGGTCAAGTGGAATTATCAAATAGAGAGATTAAATCTATTTTGGGAAAGACTGTTAATAAAACTAGAAAGAATTGGGCTAGTAAATTGAAGGATGCACTATGGGCTTATAGAACTGCTTATAAAAATCCCATGGGAATGTCACCTTATAAAATGGTTTATGGGAAAGCCTGTCATTTACCTTTGGAACTAGAGCACAAAGCTTATTGGGCTGTTAGAGAATTAAATAAAGATCCTAAACTTGCCGGTGATAAGAGGTTGTTGCAATTAAGTTCTCTAGATGAATGGAGAAGTGAAGCTTATGAAAATGCTAAACTCTTTAAAGAGAAAGTTAAAAAATGGCATGATAGAAGGATTATCAAAAGAGAATTTAATATTGGGGATAAAGTCCTATTGTATCGGTCTCGCCTCAGATTCTTTGCAGGGAAATTACTCTCGAAATGGGAAGGACCATATGTTGTCGAGGAGGTGTATCGTTCAGGAGCAATTAAAATTAGCTCTCTCCAAGGCAATGCCACGCAAGTGGTGAATGGACAAAGACTCAAGCATTATATCTCGGGTGATTCCTATAATGTTGATGTTGATATTATTCAAGTGGAAACACCGGAGGCTTTCATTAAAGGACAAATTGACAGTCCGCCAGAACTCGACTTTGAATAGGTAACAAGATCTTGGTAATGAAAAGTACGCAATTTACTTTCCGAACAATATTTTTGCTGTTTTTGGAAAATATGAAAATTTACGAGTTCGAAACGGAGTGGAAAGGACGCACGAGGGCGTGCCACCATAGGCCGGCGCGGACTGGCTTCGGCCCGCGCCGACCTATGGTTTGGCCGCCTCGTCGCCCCTTTCCGACTCTAGTTCGATCTGGTACTTTCCTTTTGTCGTGAAAATTTTTGCTATATAATCCCCCGGAGCCCTGGAGGCCCGTATATCGTTTTCTCGACGTGTTTTGTTTCGAGCTGTTTCTGCCAGGATCTGTTTTCAGTTTAGAAGCACCATGGTCTCCAAGAACAAGGGCAAGGAGTTTCCGGATGAAGATAATCGAGATCTTGGGTGGAAAGAGGAGGACAAGGACGTCAAGGAAGAGGATGAAGAAGAGGTGGAGGAAGATTCGCGCGCACACCCGCGTGCTACCATCGCAAGCATCAAGGTGGTGGACAACCCTTTTAGTGCAAACAAGAGCGCAAGAATTCGCACTGGAGGAGCGGTTCCACGTCATTACCTAGCTCCGAAAACATCTTTATCAGGCATTCACCATCCCTTCCACAATCTAATTTTCAATAATCAAATTGAAGGGACTCCCAAGGCAGCATTGCCTAGCCAGTGGGATATAGATCGCTCTAACACTGCAGGAAAGAGGGAGCCTGAGGCTGAAGAGTGGGGAAATAACTCCAAGAGTTGGGACTCGCCGTCGGACAGACTCCTTAACCGCGTCGAGCACAATTCGGAGATGATTCGCAATCTCACATACAGGATTGATGAGCTTCAGGAGCTTATTGAGAAGCTTGTCAGGAATTCATCACCACCATCGCCAAAGGAGTAATTCATCATCGGTATTGGCATCCCCTTGGTTTGTTCCAAGCTTGGGGGAGTGCCGCGGTATCACATCATCACTACCTTTTACTTTTTATTGTCAAGTAGTGTCATATCATGAGTAGGGAAGTTATCATATAAGATGGGTTGCAGTTTGGAAGTATCTCTCCTTTAGTTGGCTGTCTATGTATCCCTTGGTGTGAGTTATCGTTATGGAATATTAATGAGAAGTCTTATCATTTACATATTGCACATCTTATTCTAGTTTGCAATCTCTATTATATGATTTACCTTGTTGTTAGTATTGGTATCACTTTGGGATCATTGAATAAATCTATTTGGTTTTGTCAAACTTAGCATTGGTCAATAGCAACAACACTTTGAGGTATAGGTAGAAAAAGAGAAATACATGTACATGTTTCATTGTCTTTCTTTCTTGTTAGCTCATAGCTTATTATTCTGAAGTTAAAATTGTTTGTGCTTACAAGGAAGATGCATGATTGTTTCTATCACATGTATATTTGTTTGTTTCCCTCGACTCTTATGCTTGCTAATTAACCTTGCTAGCCAAAGACCTGTACTGAGAGGGAATACTTCTCGTGCATCCAAACCTTAACCCAAACCTATGCCATTTGTGTCCACTATATCTACCTATTACATGGTATTTTTCTGCCATTCCAAGTAAATACTTCATGTGCTACCTTTAAACAATTCAAAACTTAGTATCTCTTATTTGTGTCAATGTTTTATAGCTCATGAGGAAGTATGTGGTGTTTTATCTTTCAATCTTGTTGGGCAACTTTCACCAATGGACTAGTGGCTTCATCCGCTTATCCAATAATTTTGCAAAAAGAGCTGGCAATGGGATTCCCAGTCCCAAATTAACTAAACTAAATAGACACTCCTCCACGGTATGTGATTGATGGACGGCACCCGAAGGATTCGGTTAGCCATGGCTTGTGTAAGCAAAGGTTGGGGGGAGTGTCATCATCATAATAAAACTAAAATAAAAAGGCACTCCTTCATGGTATGAGATTGTTGGCAGGCACCCGAGGATTCGGTTAGCCATGGTTTGTGAAAGAAAGGTTGGAAGGAGTGCCACATAAAATGAAAACAATATGGGAGCCGCTCTTTGAAGGTTGTTTGGCAAGGGGGTTAGAGTACCCGCTACCAGTTGTTGACAACAACAAACACCTCTCAAAATGTTACTTTTATTCTCTTTATATGATTGCAAAACTGAAAAAGCCCTAGCACATGATTTAATCCCTGCTTCCCTCTGCGAAGGGCCTGTCTTTTACTTTATGTTGAGTCAGTAAACCTATTTCCCTCCATCTCAAGCAAGCATTTGAGTAGTTGTGATCAAACCATTATATTGTGATTTGCTTCATCATGTCTTTTATTCTTCCTTGTTTAGTACAAGTTTTACCTGAATGAATATAGCTTTGCAAGTTATCAATGATCATGAGGAGACCATTATGATTGAGTATGCAAGTTGTGCCATATAAACTTTAACATGAGAGCGCTGCTCAATGAGATAAATATAATCTGTTAATTGTTCTCTGACCAAGAACGAAGTTTGCCATCACCAACTATGATTTCTTATGCACCTTTATTTGTGATTACCTTATACTTGTTTCAAGTTGAGTTATATGAGGAAGTTGTTTACTATAATGTCTTGTGTGAATGAGTATGATGCTTCTTGTCCGTATTTTATTTATCGACTCTTCACTCCATAAACATGTGGTCTTGTTTACCGAGTTCAGTTTCGCTTGGGGACAAGCGAAGTCTAAGCTTGGGGGGAGTTGATACGTCCAATTTGCATCACTATTTTATATCATAATTTGCTGTTATTCATTGATATATTTCATATTGGGATACAATACTTATGTTATTTCATCTATTTTGCATGTTTCATCATTATTGGAGGATCAAGCACCGGAGCCAGGATTCTGCTGGAAAAAGCACCGTCAGAACGCAATATTTCGGAAGATCAACTGTGGAAGGAAATTATACCAAAAATCCTATTTTTCAAGATGACGAAGGAAGCCAGAAGGAGGAGCCAGCTGGACCCAGGGTGGGCCCACACCATAGGGCGGCGCGGCCCATGGCCTGGCCGCGCCACCATGTGGTGTGGGGGCCCCACAGCCCCTTTCGCCTCCTTTTCTTCGCGAAACCCTTCGTCCTGAAAACCTAAGCCACAGAGGGTACCTCGCGAAGAGTTACAGCCGCCTCTGCGGGGCGGAGAACACCAGAGAGAAAAGAGCTCTCCGGCGGGCAGGAATCCGCCGGGGAAATTCCCTCCCGGAGGGGGAAATCGACGCCATCGTCACCGTCATCGAGCTGGACATCATCTCCATCACCATCATCATCATCTCCACCATCATCACCGCCGTCTCCACCGCTGGACACCGTCACCACCGTAGCAATTTGGGTTTGATCTTGATTGTTTGATAGGGGAAACTCTCCCGGTATCGATTTCTACTTGTTGTTGATGCTATTGAGTGAAACCATTGAACCAAGTTTATGTTCAGATTGTTATTCATCATCATATCACCTCTGATCATGTTCCATATGATGTCTTGTGAGTAGTTCGTTTAGTTCTTGAGGACATGGGTGAAGTCTAAATGTTAGTAGTGAATTATGGTTGAGTAATATTCAATGGTATGATATTTAAGTTGTGGTGTTATTCTTCTAGTGGTGTCATGTGAACGTCGACTACATGACACTTCACCATTTATGGGCCTAGGGGAATGCATCTTGTATTCGTTTGCCAATTGCGGGGTTGCCGGAGTGACAGAAACCTAAACCCCCGTTGGTATATCGATGCAGGAGGGATAGCAGGATCTCAGAGTTTAAGGCTGTGGTTAGATTTATTCTTAATTACTTTCTTGTAGTTGCGGATGCTTGCAAGGGGTATAATCACAAGTATGTATTAGTCCTAGGAAGGGCGGTACATTAGCATAGGTTCACCCACACAACACTTATCATAACAATGAAGATTATTTAGCCGTATGTAGCGAAAGCACTAGACTAAAATCCCGTGTGTCCTCGAGAACGTTTGGTCATTATAAGTAAACAAACCGGCTTGTCCTCTGTGCTAAAAAGGATTGGGCCACTCGCTGCAATTGTTACTCTCGCACTTTACTTACTCGTACTTTATTCAACTGTTACATCAAAACCCCCTGAATACTTGTCTGTGAGCATTTACAGTGAATCCTTCATCGAAACTGCTTGTCAACACCTTCTGCTCCTCGTTGGGATCGACATTCTTACTTATCGAAAATACTACGATACACCCCCTATACTTGTGGGTCATCACTGGCTCATGGGACCCGCATGGCATCCTCTATGTCCATCAACTTTCTTATCTTGGATTTTTTTACCCCCTAATTTCTGGCTACTTTCTTTTTCTTTTGATCTCAAGCTGCATTTGAAACGTTGGGACCGCTGCTGCAAATGGGACCCGCATGTCATCCTCTATGTACAATAAAAGTTTCTTTCTTCGTTTATTTTGCACCCTCTGATATTTGGTCACTTGCCTTTTTCTTTCGATCTCATGCCGCCTTTGAAATCGTTGAGTAAGATGCTGACACATGGGACCCGCATGTCATCCTCTATGTACAATCAACTTTCTTTTTCTTTTGATCTCAAGCCGCATTTGAAACGTTGAGACCGCTGCTGCTAAATGGGACCCGCATGTCATCCTCTATGTACAATAAAGTTTCTTTTCTTGGATTATCTTTGGCTCCTGATATTTTGTCACTTGCCTTTTTTCTTTTGATCTCATGCCGCCTTTGAAATGTTGAGTAAGCTGCTGGCTCATGGGGTCCGCATGTCATCCTTTACGAACAATAAAAGTTTCCTTTCTTGGAGTTATTTTTGACCCCTAATTTCTGGCTACTTTCTTTTTCTTTTGATCCCCTACCGCCTTTGAAACGTTGAGGATTCTGCTGGCTCATGGGTCCCACATGTAAGCCTCTATGAACAATAATCCTTTTCTTTCTTGGAGTTATTTTGACCTCTAATTTCTGTCTATTTGCCTTTTTTTAAAAATCCGGTGTCGCTTTGGAAACGTTGAGGATGCTGCTGCCTCATGGGTCCCGCATGTCATCCTCTCAGAACGATAAATGTTTATTTTTTTATTTTTTTACCAACTAATTTTTGGTTTATTTTTTCTTTCGATCCTCTGCCGTCTTTAAAACGTTGACGACACTGCTGGCTCATGGGTCCCCGATGTCAGCCTCCCCGTACAAAAACATGTGATATCTTGATTATTTTGCAGACAATAAACAGTGTATTTCGCTCTGAGCTATTGCAAACGGAAAAAATAAATCTTTATTTTTAAATAATCAAACTTATTTGTTGAATCTCCTTGTTTTTTGTTTTTGCGAAGCATAGGACTTTCCTGTTTTGGAGTGGGCTGAAATTGTACGAGTCCAAAGGCATCAGCAGGATAGTTCGAAGGCCCAGACGGCCAGATGCAGCCCAATTGAAACTTTTCTTTTCTTGGATTTTTTTGACCCCCTGATTTCTGGCTACTTCCTTTTTTTTGGGTCCTGTGCCGCATTGGAAATGTTGAGAACACTGCTGCTAAATGGGACCCGCATGTCATCCTCTATGTACAATAATTTCTTTTCTTGGATTATTTTTGGCTCCTGATATTTGTCACTTGCCTTTTTCTTTCCATCTTATGCCGACTTCAAAACGCAGAGACCGCTGCTGCAAAATGGGACCCCCATGTCATCCTCTATGTACAATAAAAATTACTTGTCTTGGATTATTATTTCTGGCTCCTGATATTTGGTCACTTGCCTTTTTCTTTCGATATCATGCCACCTTTGAAACGTTGAGGAACCTACTGGCTCATGGGACCCGCATGTCATCCTCGATGCACTATAAAAGTTTCTTTTCTTAGATTTTTTTCACCCTCTGATTTTCTTTTGATCCCCTGCTGCCTTGGAAATGTTGAGTAAGCTGCTGACTCATGGGACCCGTATGTCATCCTCTATGTACAATCAACTTTCTTTTTTTGGAGTTTATTTTTGACCCCCTAATTTCTGGCTACTTCCTTTTTCTATTGATCCCCTGCCGCCTTTGAAACGTTGAGGATGCTGCTGCCTCATGGTCCCGCATGTCAGCCTCTCAGAACGATAAATGTTTCTTTTCATGGATTGTTTTGACCCCATGATTTCTGCCTACTTCCTTTTTCTTTTGGTCCTATGCCGCCTTGGCAACATCGAGACCGCTGCTGCATAATGGGACCCGCATGTGATCCTCTATGCACAATAAAAGTTTCTTTCGTGGATTATTTTTGGCTCCTGATATTTGTCACTTGCCTTTTTCTTTCGATCTCATGCCAACTTTGAAACGTTGAGAACGCTGCTACAAAATGGGACCCGCATGTCATCCTCTATGTACAATAAACATTTTTTCTTGGATTATTTTTGGGACCTGATATTTGTCACTTGCCTTTTTCTTTCGGTATCATAAGCTGCTGGCTCGTGGGTCCCGCAAGTCATCCTCTATGTAGAATAAAAGTTTCCTTTCTTGGAATTATTTTTACCCCTGATTTCTCGCTACTTCCTTTTTCTTTTGATCCCGTGCCGCCTTGGAAACGTTGAGACCGCTGCTGCAAAATGGGACCCGCATGTCATCCTCTATGTACAATAAAGTTTCTTTTCTTGGATTATTTTTGGCTCCTGATATTTGGTCACTTCCTTTTTCTTTCGATCCCGTGCCCCTTGGAAACGTTAAGACCACTGCTGAAAAATGGGACCCACATGTCATACTCTATGTACAATAAAGTTTCTTTTCTTGGATTATTTTTTGCTACTGATGTTTTGGCACTTGCATTTTTCTTTCGATCTCAAGCCGCCTTTGAAACGTTGAGACCGCTGCTGCAAAATGGGACCCATATGTCATCCTCTATGTACAATAAAAGTTTCTTTTCTTGGATTATTTTTTGCTCCTGATATTTGGTCACTTTCCTTTTTCTTTCGATCTCATGCCGCCTCTGAAACGTTGAGTAAGTAGCTGGCTCATGGGACCCGCATGTCATCCTTTATGTACAATAAAGTTTCTTTTCTTGGATTTTTGTTACCCCCTGATTTTTGGTCACTTGCCTTTTTCTTTCGATCCTATGCCGCCTTTGAAATTGAGGAGGCTGCTGGCTCATGGGTCCCACATGTCAGCCTCTATGAACAATAAACCTTTCCTTTGTTGGATTTATTTTTTACCCCTAATTTCTGGATATTTGCCTTTTTTCTTTTGATCCCTTGCGGCCTTTGAAACGATGAGGACGATGCTGGCAGGTCGGTCCCACATGTCATCTTCTATGAAGAATAAAAGTTTCCTTTGTTGGATTTACTTTTGACCCCTAATTTATGGCTATTTGCCTTTTTTTCTTTTGATCCTCTGCCGACTTTGAAATGATGAGGATGTTGCTGGCAGATCTGTCCCACATGTCGGACTCTCTGAACTATAAATGTTTCCTTTCTATGATTTATTTTTGACTCCTATTTTCGGGATACTTGCTTCTTCTTTTTTGGATATCCTACCGCATTTGAAATGTTGAGGACGCTGCTGGCTCATGGGTCCCACATGGCATCCTCTTTGGACGATAAACCTTCATTTCTTGTTAATGATAGGTTTATCTGTATTATTTTTGCAGACTAATACAAGCTCTTTCGCTCCAAGATCTTGCAAGTTAATAGAATAAATCATGGAATTATTAGGATATGTTTTAAATTTCCAATCCACTTTATGAATTTTTTAAAAAACCGTGATCCATGTGGGTATGGAGCGATCAAGGATTTTCATATTGGCCATGAGCAGTTTCAAAAATTGCAACCCAATAATTCAAAATAAATACAAACAACTTTTATGTAGAATCTCCGTGTTTTTGTTTTTTGCCAATCATAGGATCTGTGGTTCTTTAGAAAAGGGCCGACATTGCATGAGCAGAAAGACCCATTTCTAGTTATTGGGCTTCGACAGCCGGAGCAAGTAGGCCAATAGCAAATACCATGTAGATGGCCGTTGGAACCCAAAAGTATTTGTTGCCTAGACTTAGATGCCAAACTCAGCCTTATTGACATGAACCTTGCTACACGACAATTTCAGTACGATCCGTGTACGAAACACAAGATCCAAACCCTTCGTGTGAGGTAGCAGGTGGCAGCACACCTCCAGATGCTCAATCGTACATACACATATCATATAGGAGTTGTCGTATGTACATCTGTTCCGTATTGACATGTTTTTTCTTTGGTCCACAAGTGGGGTCCGCACAGTCACCTAGGTCGCACATCTACTTCCTTGCTCGTAGTTGATGCATGTTTAGTGGCCTGCAGCAAGAATCACTGCCCCCAGGGATGTACTTTACCCTTTAGCGGCGAAAAAAATAGGAATGGTCCTCTCATGAGTATCATCAACAAGAGGTGGCTATATTATAAAGGACGTACACACATTGTAATTATAGTGCTGAAATAAAGTCAATCCTAAAATAGCCATGCATGGGTTATAATATGAAGGCAACACGAAATACAAAAGCAGGGCAGTGTTCAAATAAACTGATTCAAACTAGTACGTACTAAAAATAGTGTACTACTTCTCAACAGTTCAAGCATAATAAAAAAGTGTGTCAGTGTTTTTTTAAAGGTAACACCGAATGGGCAATGTTTAAACCAGGCTTAAACCACATAGCCGCTTGTCGGACACTATCCCAACCATCTCTGGGAAGGCTGATAACTCCCACAGTCTCACCTTCATCTGGCTGGAGGTTGCAGCGCAAAATTTTAGGGTATTGATTATGAAGAAACTTCCGGTATGCTGTGTAGACGCAGTATTTCCTCATGAATGGAACCAATGTGCCATCAGGAGCTTTGGATTCATGCTTCTTCAGGTTGGCAATGATCGGGTAATTGAGTCCGAGGAACAGAGAGTGGTCGCCGAGGCTGTTAACCTGCCTCCAAAGAGAGTCCCCTGCACGTGCAGTAGATAAGGGATCCTGCTCAAAGACGTAGGTGGCAACAGGAGGATACTGCCGTAGCTGAAGCCCATTAGCAGCATAGGGAATGTCAGGAGGTACTTCAGCATTGGCAATCCCAATGTTGTTTACTGTAAGGATGATCATCAATCGCTTGCCATCAGCAGATGGAGCGAGGAACCACGCGTACTGTTGATCATCCACCACCGGTGGCGGGATTACAAATGGGAGCATCCGGTTTTCTTCAATATTAGAAATGGAGACGAATAGGGTGTTACCGGCAACCATATTCAAACAGCAGCAGTGTTCATCGTTCATGCTCACAGTATAAATACGACTATGTAAGCTAAGGACATTGGTCATTCATGTGTTCAAATCGAGTGTCCAATATATCAGTTATACTGCATCCATCCCACGAAACTAGTCTTAACTTCGCCAAAACTAGACACTAGTTAGTGTATACACAGTTATATACTACCTCTGTCCCACCGAAAGTGTCTGAGATTTGTCCAAATTCAGATGTATCTAGACAGTGAAAGCATATAGATACATTCAAATTTTGACAAATATATATCATCTTAAGTTTAAGTCCTGTGCTGTAGTTAATTCCCTTTGTCTTAAGTGATCTATTAGAGAGCTTCCCTGTGACCACCCGAAGGGTAAGAAATGTTTAACTGTATAAGTGGATTGCCTAGACCTTTCCATCAGTTCGGACTTTTGGTTGCATTGGCTAGTCGATGAATCTTCACATGGTGTCAGAGCCAGGGTCTCGAGTTCGAGTCCTGGCTTTCGCAATTTATCCTAAAATTGTTGTTTCCCCCTCAGAGTCCACGTATATGCCTCTTGAGCTACGTGTTGACTTGTCTCCCATCACACGTGAGAGGGGGTGTTGAATTGTATAAGTGGATTGCCGCCCTTGCGATCAGTTCGGACTTTTGGTTGTGTTGGTAGTGCATTAAGCTTGACAAGAAAGAAATGCCTTTTTGTAGCTAACCCCAAGTCTGGTAACATTTGCAAAATAGGTATCAGATGCAGCTATCCATTCAGTAGAAGAATTTGCATTTTAGAGTTGAAGGTTCATAATCTCTTCTCTACTATTGATAGTAAAGGGTACACATGGTATTTGTTTACCTCATTTTCGCGTTCTAAAAAAGGTACGCCATATGGTTGTGCTAAGTTAAACTGATTTAAGTCTGTTCAAGTTTATCGAAAATTATACTACCAACATCTAAAACATCAATATAGGTTCATATATTACAAAAGATATTTAGATTTTCTTTTCTCGAATACATGCCTAGTCGTGCATCATTATATATTAGAGCATACAAGGTTGTAGCAAGGCTACGAAAAACTGAGAAAGCAAAAAGAAAGAACTATACAGGGGACTACAGGCAGCTAACTTTGTTAGGCCTGTAGGTGCTAAATCTTATATATATATATGAGGTTGTAGATATTAGTCGTAAACTTACTCAAACTTAAATAACATTGAATTAGGAAAAAGATAACCTGAGTTATTTTGAATGAGGGGACGTCACAATCACTAATCAAAGATAATTGTGGGAAACTGAAATCTATTCAAGAAAATAGGAGAAATAATGTATCAAAAACAAAATTAATTATACCATTTTGCAGATTGTTCACCGATATAAACAAAGAACTGTTTGATCTGCATGTAGGTACATCCAATCAAGGCTTTTTCCCCGATCTCTAGAAAATATAAGCTACGCATGTAATTACAAACGATTTTCTTCTATTTTTCTGTTTCTACGTTAACATTTGAGATACTTGTTAATTACATCCATATTCTGCAGTTGCATAGAGTTACTAATTTAGGAATGCATTCACATACGGAGTATACTATGTTTACTGATGACTGATTAGTACTAATTCATTGCAAGCAACGGTTCATTCATATTCAGATAAAGGATGTGATCGTTAAGTCATATACTTATGAAAGTCCTTATGCATCTCTCTGATGCAGATGGCGGGGGTCTCTCGTCCTCCTTTTGGAGGCAAAATCAATTAGTTATATATGAAACAATGGGTGTAAAAGGTTATCAAAAAGGGTGTCTTCATAGTGCTACGTTATCTTTTGAGATACTGGTTAATTACATCCATATTCTGCAGTGGCGTAGAGTTACTAATTCAGGAATGCAATCACATACTGAGCATGCTATGTTTGTTGGTGACTAATTAGTACTACTAATTCATTGCAAGCAACGGTTCATTCATATTCAGCAAAAGGGGGTGTGATCATTAAGTCATTTAAGAAAGGTAAAATATAAAAAAGGTAGTTCATTAATAACTTCATTGGTTAAGGTAGTGTATCATGCAATGCAACATAAGGACTGAAAAAATACCATTTGCGGTGTCCCAGAAGTACGTGGAGCCGTCAGTTTCGTCCACCGCAAAAACGTGGCCACCGAGTTCAATGGCATCACAGTAATTTGGATAATCAGGTGCAGGTGTAAGGGCCTCCAGCATTCTCCAGTCGCCACCCCCTTCAAGGTAGAAAATCGTTTTGTCGAACAAGGCGATGAGCTTGTAATCTGCGTACCTCCCACCTTTTGTGGGCACTTGGCAGATTACAATCTTCAACAAATCAATTGCTGGACCCCAGTTAAAAGAGTATGTAGGTTGATATGAAAAACCACTATGACCAATCTTCGAAGTAGGTAGGGATGGAAGGGGGATATGTCGCTCGGTGTAGACATTCACGAGGCACCACTGGTACCCATGAAGATCGGCGGCGGCGATCCAGTCGCCGTTCGCGCCAAGCCATTTTCTGTCGTGCATGAACGGCAGGGCGATAGAACGGCAAGGATGGTCGAGGGGCACCAGGTCGTACACGGTATCATGCAGACGAGATGCTGTCGCCCAATCCTAGTGTTCATCGAACCAATAAGCAGGCGGAGGCATCAGCAGGCAGGGTTCATCCCAATGGTGCATCTTACCTTCATCCTTGCTGATCCGGTCGTAGAGCTCCCTGGAACATGCGGCAAGTCGGACGGTGTAGGTAATGTCCAGATGCGCAGCGATGAGGTCGGTGTTGTTGCCGGTGAGAGCCTCCCAGTGGCCTTCCCCGCCGCCCAGGCAAAGCCTAGAATAATTCATCACGTGAAGATGGATTTAGGTGGATGGCGGATGCAACCGCGCTTGGGGATTTCGGAGGAGAGGACGAGCGCTATGGAAGGAACGATGCGGTGTGGTGGGGATCGAGATACTGCGCGTGCGCGTGATTCTGGGAGGGTGAAGAAGAAGATGATAGACATGCAAGGGGCAAAAACTAGGTAGTACTCTAGGCTGCTGCTACGGCTGGGCGCCGATTTGACTGTTGGTATACTAGCACGCCACCCATCTATAAATTTGCGACGACGTTTGGTGCAGTGATGTCTCATCACATCACGTTGACCAGAGATGTTTTTTTTACAGTTTCCATTTCGATATATTTTTCGCCAATAATCGTAGTTTTCTACATGCCAGAGACACGTACCTTAACACGTGGGCAGCATGCAACTACGCGAGCACCAAAATGGAATGAGAGATGTTTTAGAGCAGAACTTCATTATCAATGCCTTTCTTAGCTTGTTTTGGAAACCGGACAGAGCTTCAGTGACTTGATGCTTCCAAGATACATTGTGACTATGTGCCACCATCTACCATCCATTTGAGATCCAACGTTCCAAACTATCTCTTATTTCGAAGCTAAAAAAGAAAAACAATTCAGAAAATTTTGAAAAAATCCAGTAATATGTAGATTCCTTGTTTTAAAATCTATGAAGCTTGTGATTAAATAGCTTCTTACGTACTCGAGCACTAGTTCAAACTAAATATATATTTGCTCACAAACCTATAATTCAAATCGAATGAAACTTCACCAAAATATAAATCGAAATATGCATGATTTACTGGAAGTATGAGATATGAACCTTAACATTAATTAAGATGGGACCCACGTAGTATGAGATGTGAACCTTACCATTAAGATGGGACCCACATAGTATGAGAAATTGAACCTTAGCATCTTAATAGTATGAGGAAGGAGAGAGAAATTATTTTCTTTTGTTTGTGGACAACCAACAAGCTTGTAGGTCACCCATAAGAAATTTTCCTTGTGGAACACATCCATTATGTATAACAGAAAACCTTATGGACTACTTTTTCCTTGTGAACAACATAGTGGATTCCCTCGGGGAATCACCTATATATGTGTGTTTATATATAGTAATAATATTAACTTTCGCTATAAATTGGGTCCCATTTATCTTGTGAAGTTTCCCACTATGTATGATGAACTGAACCTTAGCATTAAGATGGGACCAACATGTATATGCTATTGGTGTACCCACATGCACGACAGAGGAATGAGAGATAAATTATTTTTGATTGCTAGTTGTTTGATTCTATGGGATTTTTTCCTACACCAGCTAGTTGTTTGATTCATGGGAACATATCCTATAGGAAATAATCCTATAGAAAATAAACATGAGGTCATATCTCATTGATAATTCCTTTGCCAGAATCAAAGAGAACTCATCTTCCCACAGGATTCGACTAGACATGCCATAATAATCATATGTTTTTCCTATTCCTACGAATCATGGATCCCAAGGAAATATTACTTGTGGATAACCTCCAATACAACCTTATCAACTACTTTTTCCTTGTAGATAGGTCTTGTGGACAACATAGTGGATGCTCTTAGCCTTTTGCATAGCGGTGGAGCTTGACAAGAAAGGTTGGAGGGACAATAAGCTGAGAGAAAGTAGAATGAGCTAATATTACGCTGAATTTTACAAATAACATAGGCTTAATTTTTCTAGGTTGGGCGGGCCACGGCTCGGTTTTGCTTCAACTAAGACTAGCCACAATGGGAGTATCATAGGTAGTAGTAGTATCATGTATGTCATGTAGGTATAAATCTTATGTGGCACATCAATTAATGATGAGAGAGGTGAAATTAGTATCATAGGTAGATACGTTATCATAGCACGTAAAACTAGAAATTTTAGTGGCAAACACATCATGTACACATATTTGCATTGAGATTCTACAAAACATTAAATAGAATGGAACTATGATACTAATTCATGATACTATGCATTGTAGGTGTTGTATCATAAACTAGTATCATACTCCCTCCGTCCACAAATAAGTGGACGTGCGGGATTTTCAAGGTAAATTAGTAAAAAGAGAGAAAAATTGCATTGGGAAGATGCAACCAACATCTCCCTCCTCTTTAATTATTTCATCTCCAATGGGCTAAGTGCATGTACAAAATTAAGATAACATGTGTTAAATATTATTGGGTTTGATTTCCATGCGATGAGAGAGAAATAACTTTTGCTAATTTAAAGTGCATTTGGAACATAGAAGTACACTCTTTCATGGACAAAGTTTGAGGCTAGATGTCCACTTATTTGAGGACGGAGGGAGTATGTATGATACTAGTCTATGATACTTCCCATTGTGACTAGTGTAAGTGCTTTTGCACCATGAACACTAGCTATGCACAGACCTCAAAAAACACTTCTACATCATTCTACTATTCACACTTTCTTTTTCTAATAGAACTACGTACCATTGTTTTTAATATAATCTTGTGACGAGAGTATATATTTCTAAAATAGTCATTTATGTTTCGGATAAGCTCAAAGAGGGGTACTTAATTATGAGAGATATCTTTCAACTAATACATTGTAGGAGTACTTTAATTATGTGAGCTATCGTGTGAAATGCTTACTAGAACGAGTACAAAAGGTGTTTGATAACATTACAGGCCACACGCCCAGTGTGGCCTACATTGTAGGAGCATTACATCAATTTAACAACTACGGAGGAGTAGCCTAGGTAGAGATAACAGGCAAAGGAAATAGTTCAACAGATAGTACAACACAACTACGGAAAGGGAGTAGCCTAGGTAGAGATAAACATGAAAATGAAATAGTTCAACAGATACAAATCTTGCATTACAACACGAGTATTACATAAAGTACATCAGCCCTTCTTTCTGGACCTGTGACGCGAAGGCAGGTTCCATTGCCGGGCATTGGCGAAGCTTGGGATGAACCACGACGGAACCTGCCGCCATGTCCATCTAATGTTGGTTTGGAAACCAACAGTACAGTCTTCAGAATTCAAACTGAAGCGGCAAATTTCTGGAGAAGGAGGATATGCAAGGCCTACTGCATGGTGCGATGTGTAAACAGAGTTGCTTCTCGCCATATTTGGACGGTCATGTTCTGCCCCGTCTTCTACTGGAATGATAACCGGATAGTTCACTCCAAGGAAGAGAGAATATGATCCAAGGGAAATAATCCTCCTCCACGGCCTCGGTGGGATCAACTGACTGGTGTCCATGCTGTACACCTCGCAGCCAAGTAAACCCTTACCATACCCGCTAATAGTGTGGCCATGACGACCCTCAGAGGTAGCAGCAGCAGGTAAAATCTGAACCAGTCCAGTATAATCCCGCCCGTCAGTAACGCCCCAGGTATGGACCAGAAAAAGTCTAGAACCATCAGGAGATCGTGCTAACAACCAGGAGCCAAGATTGTACCGAACTTGTTCATCAAGTTCTGGCGGAATAGGTGCCGTGCTGATCAACAAAGGACCTTGCAAAGGAAAGCACAGCTTGAAGTCAGTTCAGCAAAACTTGATTAGTTCATTACATACATGAATAATGATACTAGCTAAAATACTGCCTCTGATCCAAATTAATTGACTCAACTGGATGTATCTAGCTAGATATGCACAAATTAATTGACTCAAGTTTGTCTAGCTAGATGCACTCGCTAGACAAAGCTGAGTCAATTTGATTTGGATCTGAGGGAGTACTTTATTTTGACTCAAAGGCATATCGCTGCTGATTTTGATTGAATATAGAGGGGGAAAGGTACAGGCATGACACGAAAACTGCACAACAAAAAGAAAAAGGCTAAAGCTAAATCTGAAACTAGTAGGTAATAGCGAAAACACATCATATGAGATGAGAAAAATTACCCCAAGAAAGTTGATTCCATGCATAAACTTTGCCTGTCTGAGTTACAGCAAATACAATACCCTTGTGGATGATTGCATCGGAGTAGCCGAAAGCTAAGAACTGGTTGTCAAGAACTGTCCATGTGCTAGAAGCATAGTGAAGGACTGCAATTGCCGCGTTGAAGATGGCAAGAACAGAGAAACTAGTATAATTTGAAGCAGCTGTTGGAACTCGGCAAATAGCTAGCTTCAGCAGTTGAAGATGTTGATCATTAGACTCAAACACAAGTTTATCCGGGGTGGATTTAAACTCACGTATTGGTGGTAGAGGAATCCGGTGACCAGTGTACACATTGACAAGCTCCCAATTCCAGGGGAAGCCAAGAAGGGCGATCCAATCTCCATTCGCGCCTACCCACATGCCCGTACCACCATCTGGAATCACGACATCGGAAGAGATCCTGTCCAGCGGCATCAGTTGGCACAAGGTACCCTTGCGCTCTTTTGCATCATGCTGCATGTCCTTCTGCGCACCCCGCTGCTTGAACTTGTGGACGCGGGAGAAGGGATTGTGCGCGGGCGGTACCTCAGTTTGGTGAGTATGAAGAACACAGGGCATGCCAAACGGCTGAGATGCAGGCAGAGCTACACTTTGTGTTGCTGAATCATGATAAAACTTGCATGAATCGACGAGGCTCGCAGCGGTGATGACATCGCATCGGGATGCGATTTCTTCAAGGGGGCTGATACGTCTCCGACGTATCGATAATTTCTTATGTTCCATGCCACATTATTGATGATATCTACATGTTTTATACACATTATATGTCGTATTTATGCATTTTCCGGCACTAACCTATTAACGAGATGCCGAAGAGCCAGTTGCTGTTTTCTGCTGTTTTTGGTTTCAGAAATCCTACAAAGGAAATATTCTCGGAATTGGACGAAATCAACGCCCAGGGTCCTATTTTCCCACGAAGCTTCCAGAAGACCGAGGGAGAGTCGAAGTGGGGCCACGAGGTGGCGACACACCAGGGCGGCGCGGCCCAAGCCCTGGTCGCGCCGGCCTGTTGTGTGGGCCCCTCGTGGCGCCTCTTGACCTGCCCTTCCGCCTACTTAAATCCTCCGTCGCGAAACCCCCAGTACCGAGAGCCACGATACGGAAAACCTTACTGAGACGCCGCCGCCGCCAATCCCATCTCGGGGGATTCTGGAGATCACCTCCGGCACCCTGCCGGAGAGGGGAATCATCTCCCGAAGGACTCTTCACCGCCATGGTCGCCTCCGGAGTGATGAGTGAGTAGTTCACCCCTGGACTATGGGTCCATAGCAGTAGCTAGATGGTTGTCTTCTCCTCATGTGCTTCATTGTCGGATCTTGTGAGCTGCCTAACATGATCAAGATCATCTATCTGTAATTCTATATGTTGTGTTTGTCGGGATCCGATGGATAGAGAATATTATGTTATGTTGATTATCAATCTATTACATATGTGTTGTTTATGATCTTGCATGCTCTCTGTTATTAGTAGAGGCTCTGGCCAAGTTTTTACTCTTAACTCCAAGAGGGAGTATTTATGCTCGATAGTGGGTTCATGCCTCCATTAAATCTGGGACAGTGACAGAAAGTTCTAAGGTTGTGGATGTGCTGTTGCCACTAGGGATAAAACATTGATGCTATGTCCGAGGATGTAGTTATTGATTACATTACGCACCATACTTAATGCAATTGTCTGTTGCTTGCAACTTAATACCGGAAGGGGTTCGGATGATAACCTGAAAGAGGACTTTTT
This sequence comes from Lolium perenne, assembly GCF_019359855.2. NCBI lineage: Eukaryota > Viridiplantae > Streptophyta > Magnoliopsida > Poales > Poaceae > Lolium > Lolium perenne. The sequence goes on along the minus strand of NC_067246.2, from coordinate 194,321,834 downwards.
AGGCATAGATGCATGCTGGATAGCGGTCTATGTACTTTGTCGTAATGCCCAATTAAATCTCACAATACTCATCGTATCATGTATGTGCATTGTCATGCCCTCTCTATTTGTCAATTGCCCGACTGTAATTTGTTCACCCAACATGCTATTTATCTTATGGGAGAGACACCTCTAGTGAACTGTGGACCCCGGTCCTATTCTTTTACATTAAATACAATCTGCTGCTATTGTTCTTTACTATTTTCTGCAAACAATCATCATCCACACTATACATCTAATCCTTTGTTACAGCAAGCCGGTGAGATTGACAACCTCACTGTTTCGTTGGGGCAAAGTACTTTGGTTGTGTTGTGCAGGTTCCACGTTGGCGCCGGAATCCCTGGTGTTGCGCCGCACTACATCCCGCCACCAACAACCTTCAACGTGCTTCTTGGCTCCTCCTGGTTCGATAAACCTTGGTTTCTTTCTGAGGGAAAACTTGCTAGTGTGTGCAACATACCTTCCTCTTGGGGTTCCCAACGAACGTGTGTGTTACACGCCATCAAGCATATTTTCTGGCGCCGTTGCCAGGGAGATCAAGACACGCTGCAAGGGGAGTCTCCACAATCCAATCTCTTTACTTTGTTTTTGTCTTGCTTTATTTTATTTACTACTTTGTTTGCTGCACTAAATCAAAACACAAAAAAATTAGTTGCTAGCTTTACTTTATTTACTATCTTGTTCTCTATATCAAAAACACACAAAAATTAGTTACTTGCATTTACTTTATCTAGTTTGCTTTATTTACTACTGCTAAAATGGCTACCCCTGAAAATACTAAGTTGTGTGACTTCACAACCACAAATAATAATGATTTCTTATGCACACCTATTGCTCCACCTGCTACTACAGCAGAATTCTTTGAAATTAAACCTGCTTTACTGAATCTTGTTATGCGAGAGCAATTTTCAGTGTTAGTTACGATGATGCTGCTGCCCATCTTAATAATTTTGTTGAATTGTGTGAAATGCAAAAGTATAAAGATGTAGATGGTGACATTATAAAATTAAAATTGTTTCCTTTCTCATTAAGAGCAAGAGCTAAAGATTGGTTGCTATCTCTGCCTAAGAATAGTATTGATTCATGGACTAAATGTAAGGATGCTTTTATTGGTAGATATTATCCCCCTGCTAAAATTATATCTTTGAGGAGTAGCATAATGAATTTTAAACAATTGGATAATGAGCATGTTGCACAAGCATGGGAAAGAATGAAATTTTTGGTTAAAAATTGCCCAACCCATGGACTGACTACTTGGATGATCATCCAAACCTTTTATGCAGGACTGAATTTCTCTTCGCGGAACCTATTGGATTCAGCTGCTGGAGGTACCTTTATGTCCATCACTCTTGGTGAAGCAACAAAGCTTCTTGATAATATGATGATTAATTACTCTGAATGGCACACGGAAAGAGCTCCACAAGGTAAGAAGGTAAATTCTGTCGAAGAAACCTCCTCCTTGAGTGATAAGATTGATGCTATTATGTCTATGCTTGTGAATGATAGGACTAATGTTGATCCTAATAATGTTCCATTAGCTTCATTGGTTGCCCAAGAAGAACATGTTGATGTAAACTTCATTAAAAATAATAATTTCAACAACAATGCTTATCGGAACAATTCTAGTAATAACTATAGGCCATATCCTTATAATAATGGTAACGGTTATGGTAATTCTTATGGGAATTCTTACAACAATAATAGGAACACACCCCCTGGTCTTGAAGCTATGCTTAAAGAATTTATTAGTACACAAACTGCTTTTAACAAATCTGTTGAGGAAAAGCTCAATAAAATTGATATTCTTGCTTCTAAGGTTGATAGTCTTGCCTCTGATGTTGATCTTTTGAAATTGAAAGTTATGCCTAATAAGGATATTGAAAATAAAATTGTTACTACAGCAAATTCCATCCAAGTTAGAATTAATGAGAATATAAGATTGATGGCTGAATTGCATGCTAGGTGGGAAAGAGAAGAAAATGAAAAACTAGCTAAAGAGAATAATGTAGCTAAAGTTTGGACTATTACCACCACTAGCAATGCTAATGTTCCACATGTTGCTGCACCTCTTACTAATAATGGTGAAAGAATTGGTGTTGGCAATGTTTCCACTTCTAATGCAAAGCCTGCAAAACTGCCTGAAATTGTTAAAACTGCTGAAACTGCCTGTGATAAAACTGCTAAAAAAATTTCCAACATTAGGGATGATGATCCCATTGCTGTAGATCATAATGGTTTAAACTTTGATGATTGTCACATCTCTGAAGTTATAAATTTCTTACAAAAACTTGCTAAAAGTCCCAATGCTAGTGCTATAAATTTGGCTTTCACAAAACATATTACAAATGCTCTCATAAAAGCTAGAGAGGAGAAACTAAAACTTGAAACTTCTATTCCTAGGAAGCTAGAAGATGGTTGGGAGCCCATCATTAAGATGAAGGTCAATGATTTTGATTGTAATGCTTTATGTGATCTTGGTGCAAGTATTTCTGTTATGCCTAAGAAAATTTATGATATGCTTGACTTGCCACCATTGAAAAATTGTTATTTGGATGTTAATCTTGTTGATAATGCTATAAAGAAACCTTTGGGGAGGATTGATAATGTTCGTATTATGGTTAACAATAACCTTGTCCCGATTTTGTTGTCTTGGATATTGAATGCAATGCATCTTGCCCCATTATATTTGGAAGACCTTTTCTTCGAACTGTTGGAGCTATCATTGATATGAAGGAAGGTAATATTAAATATCAATTTCCTCTCAAGAAAGGTATGGAACACTTCCCTAGAAAGAGAATGAAGTTACCTTTTGATTCTATTATTAGAACAAGTTATGATGCTGATGCTTCATATCTCGATAACACTTGATTCACACCTTCTGCGCCTAGCTGAAAGGCGTTAAAGAAAAGCGCTTATGGGAGACAACCCATGTTTTTAATACAGTACTTTGTTTTATATTTGAGTCTTGAAAGTTGTTTACTACTGTAGCAACCTCTCCTTATCATGTTTTTGTGCCAAGTAAAGTCTCTATGGTAAAGTTGATGCTAGATTTGGATTGCTGCACAGAAACAGCATTGCTGTCTGTCACGAATTCGCGCAGAAATCTCTGTAAAAAATAAAAAAAATCTGCAAATTTACATGCGTGATCCTCAGATATGTACGCAACTTTCATTAGTTTTGAGTTTTTCCGTTTGAGCAAGTTAAGTGCCCCTTCCAGGTTCGTCTTTACGGACTGTTCTGTTTTTGATAGATTCTGCCTTTTATTTCGCATTGCCTCTTTTGCTATGTTGGATGAATTTCTTTGATCCATTAATGTCCAGTAGCTTTATGCAATGTCCAGAAGTGTTAAGAATGATTATGTCACCTCTGAACATGTGAATTTTTGATTGTGCACTAACCCTCTAATGAGTTTGCTTGAAGTTTGGTGTGAAGGAAGTTTTCAAGGGTCAAGAGAGGAGTATGATATACTATGATCAAGAGGAGTGAAAGCTCTAAGCTTGGGGATGCCCCGGTGGTTCACCCCTGCATATTTTAAGAAGACTCAAGCATCTAAGCTTGGGGATGCCCAAGGCATCCCCTTCTTCATCGACAACATCATCAGGTTCCTCCCCTGAAACTATATTTTTATTCAGTCACATCTTATGTGCTTTACTTGGAGCGTCGGTTTGTTTTTGTTTTTGTTTTTGTTTGAATAAATGGATCCTAGCATTCATCGTGTGGGAGAGAGACACGCTCCGCTGTTGCATATGGACAAATATGTCCTTAGGCTTTACTCATAGTATTCATGGCGAAGGTTGAATCTTCTTCGTTAAATTGTTATATGGTTGGAATTGGGAAATGCTACATGTAGTAATTCTAAAATGTCTTGAATAATTTGATACTTGGCAATTGTTGTGCTCATGTTTAAGCTCTTGCATCATATACTTTGCACCTATTAATGAAGAAACACCTAGAGCTTGCTAAATTTGGTTTCCATATTTGGTCTCTCTAAAGTCTAGATAATTTCTAGTATTGAGTTTTGAACAACAAGGAAGACGGTGTAGAGTCTTATAATGTTTACAATATGTCTTCTATGTGAGTTTTGCTGCACCGGTTCATCCTTGTGTTTGTTTCAATAACCTTGCTAGCCTAAACCTTGTATCGAGAGGGAATACTTCTCATGCATCCAAAATCCTTGAGCCAACCACTATGCCATTTGTGTCCACCATACCTACCTACTACATGGTATTTCTCCGCCATTCCAAAGTAAATTGCTTGAGTGCTACCTTTAAAATTTCCATCATTCGCCTTTGCAATATATAGCTCATGGGACAAAATAGCCTTAAAAACTATTGTGGTATTGAATATGTACTTATGCACTTTATCTCTTATTAAGTTGCTTGTTGTGCGATAACCATGCTCCTGGGGACGCCATCAACTCTTTGTTGAATATCATGTGAGTTGCTATGCATGTTCATCTTGTCTGAAGTAAGGGCGGTTTTCACAATCAAATGGTTTGAGTATGCATACTGTTAGAGAAGAACATTGGGCAGCTAACTAAAGCCATGAATCATGGTGGAAGTTTCAGTTTGGACATAAAACCTCAATCTCTTATGAGAATATTAACTGTTGTTGAATGCTTAAGCATTAAAAGAGGAGTCCATTATCTGTTGTCTATGTTGTCCCGGTATGGGTGTCTAAGTTGAAGAATGATCAAAAGCGAGAAATCCAATGCGAACTTTCTCCTTAGACCCTTGTACAGGCGGCATAGAGGTACCCCTTTGTGACACTTGGTTGAAACATATGTTATGCAATGATAATCAGTGTTAACCCAAGCTAATTAGGACGAGGTGCGGGCACTATTAGTACACTATGCAGGAGGCTTGCAACTTGTAAGATATAATTTACATGATACATATGCTTTATTACTACCGTTGACAAAATTGTTTCATGTTTTCAAAATAAAAGCTCTAGCACAAATATAGCAATCAATGCTTCCCTCTTTGAAGGACCTTTCTTTTACTTTTATGTTGAGTCAGTTCACCTATCTCTCTCCACCTCAAGAAGCAACACTTGTGTGAACTGTGCATTGATTCCTACATACTTGCATATTGCACTTGTTATATTACTCTATATTGACAATATCCATGAGATATACATGTTATAAGTTGAAAGCAACCACTGAAACTTAATCTTCCTTTGTGTTGCTTCAATACCTTTACTTTGATTTATTGCTTTATGAGTTAACTCTTATGCAAGACTTATTGATCCTTGTCTTGAAGTACTATTCATGAAAAGTCTTTGCTTTATGATTCAGTTGTTTACTCATGTCATTACCATTGTTTTGATCACTGCATTCATTACATATGCTTACAATAGTATGATCAAGGTTATGATGGCATGTCACTCCAGAAATTATCTTTGTTATCGTTTACCTGCTCGGGACGAGCAGGAACTAAGCTTGGGGATGCTGATACGTCTCCGACGTATCGATAATTTCTTATGTTCCATGCCACATTATTGATGATATCTACATGTTTTATACACATTATATGTCGTATTAATGCATTTTCCGGCACTAACCTATTAACGAGATGCCGAAGAGCCAGTTGCTGTTTTCTGCTGTTTTTGGTTTCAGAAATCCTACAAAGGAAATATTCTCGGAATTGGACGAAATCAACGCCCAGGGTCCTATTTTTCCACGAAGCTTCCAGAAGACCGAGGGAGAGTCGAAGTGGGGCCACGAGGTGGCGACACACCAGGGCGGCGCGGCTCAAGCCCTGGCCGCGCCGGCCTGTTGTGTGGGCCCCTCGTGGCGCCTCTTGACCTGCCCTTCCGCCTACTTAAAGCCTCCGTCGCGAAACCCCCAATACCGAGAGCCACGATACGGAAAACCTTACTGAGACGCCGCCGCCGCCAATCCCATCTCGGGGGATTCTGGAGATCGCCTCCGGCACCCTGCCGGAGAGGGGAATCATCTCCCAGAGGACTCATCACCGCCATGGTCGCCTCCGGAGTGATGAGTGAGTAGTTCACCCCTGGACTATGGGTCCATAGCAGTAGCTAGATGGTTGTCTTCTCCTCATGTGCTTCATTGTCGGATCTTGTGAGCTGCCTAACATGATCAAGATCATCTATCTGTAATTCTATATGTTGTGTTTGTCGGGATCCGATGGATAGAGAATATTATGTTATGTTGATTATCAATCTATTACCTATGTGTTGTTTATGATCTTGCATGCTCTCCGTTATTAGTAGAGGCTCTGGCCAAGTTTTTACTCTTAACTCCAAGAGGGAGTATTTATGCTCGATAGTGGGTTCATGCCTCCATTAAATCTGGGACAGTGACAGAAAGTTCTAAGGTTGTGGATGTGCTGTTGCCACTAGGGATAAAACATTGATGCTATGTCCGAGGATGTAGTTATTGATTACATTACGCACCATACTTAATGCAATTGTCTGTTGCTTGCAACTTAATACCGGAAGGGGTTCGGATGATAACTTGAAAGTGGACTTTTTAGGCATAGATGCATGCTGGATAGCGGTCTATGTACTTTGTCGTAATGCCCAATTAAATCTCACAATACTCATCGTATCATGTATGTGCATTGTCATGCCCTCTCTATTTGTCAATTGCCCGACTGTAATTTGTTCACCCAACATGCTATTTATCTTATGGGAGAGACACCTCTAGTGAACTGTGGACCCTGGTCCTATTCTTTTACATTAAATACAATCTGCTGCTATTGTTCTTTACTATTTTCTGCAAACAATCATCATCCACACTATACATCTAATCCTTTGTTACAGCAAGCCGGTGAGATTGACAACCTCACTGTTTCATTGGGGCAAAGTACTTTGGTTGTGTTGTGCAGGTTCCACGTTGGCGCCGGAATCCCTGGTGTTGCGCCGCACTACATCCCGCCACCAACAACCTTCAACGTGCTTCTTGGCTCCTCCTGGTTCGATAAACCTTGGTTTCTTTCTGAGGGAAAACTTGCTACTGTGTGCAACATACCTTCCTCTTGGGGTTCCCAACGAACGTGTGTGTTACACGCCATCAGGGGCCATCAGGAAACACCCAAGAACTGCCACTCTCATTGATCGAACTCGCCATTGGAAGGATGCGGTCAAGTGGGTGTGGGGGTGTGGGAGTGGGACGCTGGCGTTTGGGTATGAGGTATTGGAGGACAGTGCGAGCGGCAGCTGGTAGAGCGATATGGATAAAAGTCCACAACTCCTACTAGTACCATCAAACAGGTGGCTCGAGATGATCCGAAAAAGGCATGGCGGCGGTGGTGCAGGGGCTGCTGGTGTAGGCGGGGTCGCCAGAGAAGATGGAGATGAAGAAGACGGAGAGGCAGGCAAAAAAACAATTTGAATTGAAATCAATATATACGAGTACTACGGGCGTGCCTTCTCTCTCTGGTCTCTGCTGCACTTACTACACCCGTCGTGAAGGCGTGTGACCCGAGAAGAAGCTAATGTATTGTATAGCTGTCCTTGCACGCCGTGGAGCTGTATTTTGTCTCATCAAATCAGCTCTGGACAGTTTCAGCAGAGAAAAGATCCTTTGCCATCGTCATGATATATTACCACGGGCCCACGGCAGTGCACATTCATCTTGTACTACCATATACTGTACTGCTCTATATGTTGCACAAACCACCACTTGGACATTTTTTTTGCAGTTTCCACCATGTGGTGGTCTAATATGTTGCAAATTTCACCACTTGGTTATCTAATCAGCTAGTTAGTCATGTTGATAGCAAAATCGACAAGTGGGTTAAAGATGTCAATGCTCCAATTAATGTTTTAGAAAAAATAGATTTTTCAAAATTCATACTTCTTTTATTTAGCTATTTAAAAATGCTTATTCATTTATTTCAACAAATATTGTGCAGTCTTGAATTTTTTTAAACAAATATTATGGCATCGGGTTCGGGACTCCTGAAAAGGACTGATCGTGGTACGGGAACCCGAAATGAGGCCCACAACATGGTCGAAAGTGGCAAGGAACCCGTTGAGGTGGATGAACTCGGGAAACCTTGGTAGAGGTAGGGATCTTGAGGAGGCCATTAGGGTTAGCCTACCCCCAATAAGCGTATGAGCAAAAAAAATCACATAAGTAGTAGCTATTATTAAAATTTCACAAATATTACACGCTTTTGAATATTTCAAAAGTATTGTGGCGTCAAGCTGGCCTTGCCAGAATTTTACCTTTCAGGCTGGATGTCACGAGCATGATCACTCAACCAACCGGGTCAAAACATATATATACAATTGGCCTCCTCGAGCCTACACCGACCAGATTGTCGCTGAAACTGGATCATATAGTTTCTATAGGATTGATGTCATAAGGAAATATTCCAACAACTGGAAGCCGTTTGATTCGTTGTATTATATTCCTTAGGAATCTTGTTGGGCTTGTCTGGTTCGAAGAAAATTCATAGAAATTTTGTGTGATTCAAATCTCAGTGGCTCCTTTGATTCTTGAACACATGATAATTCATACTAATTCACGTGTTTTTTTTGTAGCACTACAACCAAAGAACATGCAATTCAAATTTGTGTGATTTCTTTCATATAGGATTAATTCAACATGCAATCATATTCAATTCCTACATTATTTCTATTTTAACATTATGTACACATCATGCATGCGACCCAAACAATGCGTGCATGGTGGGGGGGGGGTGTTTCGTTGCAAAAGTAGTTGGTCACACCATAAACAAACATGCAACCAAAAATCTAAATTCACGTGGTTTCCCCGCGATGCAACCATACAATATTCGATGAAACTAAGCGTGCCATAAACATATACAATACACACCATAAATTTTGGCTGCTTTGATTATTCGCAAGATTTTCAAAGTGCGGGGATATGAAAATTGTATGATTAGAGAGTGATGATCATCTCCAAATATATACGATTGAGAAACAACGGTATTTGGATCCAATAACATTTGATTACGTGTGAAAACCAAAAGAAATAATAGCATACGGTTACACAATGAAGGATTTTTTGTTTTTATATAAAAATGTATTGTCAATGAATTCTGAAAATTGCAATCCTATGAATTAAACAATCAGAAATCGTGTCAGACTAATTCCTACGATTCGAGATTCTAGTACGGAGTATGATTTCTTTGAAGGGGCGCAGAGGGACGTGTGTAGCAATGTCGGGTCCCTGTCTTGTCTGTATACACTGTACTTACGTCAGACTAGTGTTGCTTAGGAAGTCTTAATCTGACGTACTCTGAAGCTAGATGCATCACTGTTTCCAGTCTGACACCAGAAATCCTCAACTCGTCTCCAGTCTCTATCCTCGTTTTTTCGGCAAAATAGACAGAAATAACCCAAAGTCAAAAAGATTGGGAAAAATAAACTTTCGACATATACTAGCAAGATTGGGTTATTTTTGTCCAAATTCTCGTTTTTTCTCTTGGCTTCCCTACCCTTGAATCCATGTCACTTACGTGTGTTGCCAATGCGTCAGGTCCCACACTTCAGTGAGCACAAGTGACGTGTTGTACGTAGGCAAACTCCCAGCGATCTTCTTTGTCAAGAGAAGACGCATCAAGATTCAAGACCCGATCGCATTTCTTGCTTTCAGCATGGGGTCCTCAATGTAAAAGTTAGGGATTTAGATGTAATTTCATGTTTATTTTGTGTGCTGTTGTAAACAGTTGATTTTTTATGTCCATTTGAATCTTGGTCAAATCCTAGGTTTGACCTAGATTTAAACAAGATTAAAACATGAAAATGAAAAAGTAAGCCTGCATCCTCCTTAGTCAATCCAAAATGAAGCTTTTGGGAGGTTTTTGAAATTTTCATGTTTGAAACCCAAAACCACTTCTTTTCATGCTAGACTTCATAAGACATGGTTTAGGGATAGGGGTCGATACATGATTTGTCTATATGACATAAGAAGACTATGTGCTTTGGTTTTTCATTTATCTATTTTTTTGAATTTTATGCCCATTTGAATCTTGGTCAAATCCCAGGTTTTACCAGGATTTAAACAAGTTTAAAACATGAAAATGAAAAGGTGTAAGCATGGATCCTTCGTAGTCACTCTAAAATGAAGCTTTTGGGAGGTTCTTGAAATTTCCATGCATGTTTGAAACCCAAAACCACTTTTCTTCATGCTTGACTTCATAAGACAGAGTTTAGGGTTAGGGGTACGTAGATACATGATTTTTCTGGTTTGAATATGTGTAGACCTTGTTTATCAACTTGAATGTTTACTATATGACATAATTAAGAAGGCTATGTGCTTTGGTTTTTCATTCTTTAGATTTTTTGTCTGAATTTTTATGCCCATTTGAATCTTGGTCAAATTCTAGGTTTGACCAAGATTTAAATAAGTTTAAAACATGAAAATGAAAAGATAAGCAACGATCCTTTAGTCGCTCTAAAATGAAGCTTTTGGGAGGTTTTTGAAATTTCCATGTTTGAAACCCAAAATCACTTCTCTTCATCCTTGACTTCATAAGATGAAGTTTAGGCTCGATAGGGGGTAGATACATGATTTGTCTGGTTTGAATATGTCTAGACCTTGTTTATCAACTTGAATGCTTACTATATGACATAAGAGGACTATGTGCATTGGTATTTCATTTTTTGATTTCTATGCCCATTTGAATCTTGGTAAATCCTAGGTTTGAGCAAGATTTAAACAAGTTTAACATGTGAAAATGAAAAGGTAAGTCTGGATCCTTCTCTTAGAAACTCTAAAATGAAGCTTTTGGGAGGTTCTTGAATTTACCATGTTTGAAACCCAAAACCACTTCTGTTCATGCTTGACTTCATAAGACAGAGTTTAGGGTTAGGGGTAGATACATGATTTTTCTGGTTTGAATATGTCTAGACCATGTTTATCAATTTGAATAATTACTATGACATAAGAAGGCTATGTGCTTTGGTTTATCATTCTTTCGATTTTTTCTAAATTTTTATGCCCATTTGAATCTTGGTCAAATCCTAGGTTCGACCAAGATTTAAACAAGTTTAAACATAACAATGAAAAGGTAATTAATCCTGGATCCTTCTTAATTAACACTCAGTCTAATTAAAATGAAGCTTTTGGGAGGTTTTTGAAATTTCCATGTTTGAAACCCAAAACCACACATCTCTGCTTGATGCTTGACTTCATATATAATTAAGACAGAGTTTAGTGTTAGGGGGTACATGATTTGTCTGGTTTGAATATGTCTAGACCTTGTTTATGAACTTAAATGTTTACTATATGACATAAGAAGACTATGTGCTTTGGTTTTTAATTTTATTTATTTTATTTATTTTATGCCCATTTGAATATTGGTCAAATCCTAGGTTTGACCAAGATTTAAACAAGTTTAAAACATGAAAATGAAAAGGTAAGGCTGGATCCTTCTTAGTCACTCTAAAATTAAGCTTTTGGGAGGTTTTTGAAATTTCCATGTTTGAAAACAAAAACCACTTCTCTTCATGCTTGACTTCATAAGACAGAGTTTAGGGTTAGGGGTAGATACATGATTTGTCTTATTTGAATATGTCTAGACTTTGTTTATCAACTTTTGAATGCTTACTATATATATATGTGACATAAGAAGACTATGTGCTTTTGTTTTTCATTTTTTCTGATTTTTTAAATTTTATGCCCATTTAAATCTTGGTCAAATCCTAGGTTTGACAATGATTTAAACAAGTTTAAAAAATGAAAATGAAAAGGTAAGCATGGATCCTTCTTAGTCACTCTAAAATGAAGCTTTTGATAGGTTTTTGAAATTTCCATATTTGAAACACAAAACCACTTCTCTTCATGCTTGACTACATATATAAGACCAAGTTTAGGGATAGAGGGTAGATACATGATTTTTCTTGTTTGAATATGTCTAGACCTTGTTTATCAACTTTAATGCTTATTATATGACATAAGAAAACTATGTGCTTTGGTTTTTCATTTTTCTTAATTGTGTTTTTGAATTTTGATGCACATTTAAATCTTGGTCAAATCCTAGGTTTGACCAAGATTTAAACAAGTATAGAACATGAAAAATAAAAGGGAAGCCTGTATCCCTCTTAGTCACCCTAAAATGAAGTTTTTGGGAGGTTTTTGAAATTTCCATGTTTGAAACCCAAAACCACTTCTCTTCATGCTTGACTTCATAAGACAGAGTTCAGGGGTTAGGGGGTAGATACATGATTTGTCTAGTTTGAATATGTCTAGACCTTGTTTAATTACCAACTTTAATGCTTACTATATATATGACATAAGAAGACTATGTGCGCTTTGGTTTTTCATTTTTCTATTTTTTTATTTTATGCCCATTTGAATCTTGGTCAAGTCCTAGATTTGACCAAGATTTAAACAAGTTTAAAACATGAAAATGAAAAGGGAAGCATGTATCCTTCTTAGTCACTCTAAAATGAAGTTTTTGGGAGGTTTTTGAAATTTCCATGTTTGAAACCCAAAACCACTTCTCTTCATGCTTGACTACATAAGACAAAGTTTAGGGTTAGGGGGTAGATACATGATTTTTCTTGTTTGAATATGTCTAGACCTTGTTTATCAACTTTAATGCTTACTATATGACATAAAAGAAAACCATGTGCTTTGTTTTTTCATTTTTCTGAATTTTTTTTGGAATTTTGATGCACATTTGAATCTTGGTCAAATCCTAGGTTTGACCAAGATTTAAACAAGTATAGAACATGAAAATGAAAAGGGAAGCATGTATCCATCTTAGTCGCTCTAAAATGAAGCTTTTGGGATGTTCTTGAAATTTCCATGTTTGAAACCCAAAATGACCTTTCTTCATGCTAGACTTCATAAGATCGACAGGGGTAGATCGATACATGATTTGTGTGGTTTAGATATATCTAGAGCTTGTTTATCAACTTGAATGCTTACGATATAACATAAGAAGACTATGTGCTTTTGTTTATTATTTTTATTTTTAGTTTTTGTGCCCATTTGTATCTTGGTCAAATCCTAGGTTTGACCAAGATTTAAACAAGTTTAAAACATGAAAATGAAAAGGGAAGCATGTATCCTTCTTAGTCACTCTAAAATGAAGTTTTTGGGAGGTTTTTGAAATTTCCATGTTTGAAACCCAAAACCACTTCTCTTCATGCTTGACTACATAAGACAAAGTTTAGGGTTAGGGGGTAGATACATGATTTTTCTTGTTTGAATATGTCTAGACCTTGTTTATCAACTTTAATGCTTACTATATGACATAAAAGAAAACCATGTGCTTTGTTTTTTCATTTTTCTGAATTTTTTTTGGAATTTTGATGCACATTTGAATCTTGGTCAAATCCTAGGTTTGACCAAGATTTAAACAAGTATAGAACATGAAAATGAAAAGGGAAGCATGTATCCATCTTAGTCGCTCTAAAATGAAGCTTTTGGGATGTTCTTGAAATTTCCATGTTTGAAACCCAAAATGACCTTTCTTCATGCTAGACTTCATAAGATCGACAGGGGTAGATCGATACATGATTTGTGTGGTTTAGATATATCTAGAGCTTGTTTATCAACTTGAATGCTTACGATATAACATAAGAAGACTATGTGCTTTTGTTTATTATTTTTATTTTTAGTTTTTGTGCCCATTTGTATCTTGGTCAAATCCTAGGTTTGACCAAGATTTAAACAAGTTTAAAACATGAAAATGAAAAGGGAAGCATGTATCCTTCTTAGTCACTCTAAAATGAAGTTTTTGGGAGGTTTTTGAAATTTCCATGTTTGAAACCCAAAACCACTTCTCTTCATGCTTGACTACATAAGACAAAGTTTAGGGTTAGGGGGTAGATACATGATTTTTCTTGTTTGAATATGTCTAGACCTTGTTTATCGACTTTAATGCTTACTATATGACATAAGAAAACCATGTGCTTTGGTTTTTCATTTTTCTGATTTTTTTGGAATTTTGATGCACATTTGAATCTTGGTCAAATCCTAGGTTTGACCAAGATTTAAACAAGTATAGAACATGAAAATGAAAAGGGAAGCATGTATCCTTCTTAGTCGCTCTAAAATGAAGCTTTTGGGATGTTCTTGAAATTTCCATGTTTGAAACCCAAAACGACCTTTCTTCATGCTAGACTTCATAAGATCGACAGGGGGTAGATCGATACATGATTTGTCTGGTTTGGATATATCTAGACCTTGTTTATCAACTTGAATGTTTACGATATAACATAAGAAGACTATGTGCTTTTGTTTTTTATTTTTATTTTTATTTTTTGTGCCCATTTGTATCTTGGTCAAATCCTTGGTTTGACCAAGATTTAAACAAGTTTAAAATATGAAAATGAAAAGGGAAGCATGTATCCTTCTTAGTCACTCTAAAATGAAGTTTTTGGGAGGTTTTTGAAATTTCCATGTTTGAAACCCAAAACCACTTCTCTTCATGCTTGACTACATAAGACAAAGTTTAGGGTTAGGGGGTAGATACATTATTTTTATTGTTTGAATATGTCTAGACCTTGTTTATCGACTTTAATGCTTACTATATGACATAAGAAAACCATGTGCTTTGGTTTTTCATTTTTCTTATTTTTTTGGAATTTTGATGCACATTTGAATCTTGGTCAAATCCTAGGTTTGACCAAGATTTAAACAAGTATAGAACATGAAAATGAAAAGGGAATCATGTATCCTTCTTAGTCGCTCTAAAATGAAGCTTTTGGGATGTTCTTGAAATTTCCATGTTTGAAACCCAAAATGACCTTTCTTCATGCTAGACTTCATAAGATCGACATGGGGTAGATCGATACATGATTTGTCTGGTTTGGATATATCTAGACCTTGTTTATCAACTTGAATGCTTACGATATGACATAAGAAGACTATGTGCTTTTGTTTTTTATTTTTTTGTGCCCATTTGTATCTTGGTCAAATCCTAGGTTTGACCAAGATTTAAACAAGTTTAAAACATGAACATGAAAAGGGAAGCATGTATCCTTCTTAGTCAATCTAAAATGAAGTTTTTGGAGGTTTTTGAAATTTCCATGTTTGAAACCCAAAACCACTTCTCTTCATGCTTGACTACATAAGACAAAGTTTAGGGTTAGGGGGTAGATACATGATTTTTCTTGTTTGAATATGTCTAGACCTTGTTTATCAACTTTAATGCTTACTATATGACATAAGAAAACCATGTGCTTTGGTTTTTCATTTTTCTGAATTTTTTGGAATTTTGATGCACATTTGAATCTTGGTCAAATCTTAGGTTTGACCAAGATTTAAACAAGTATAGAACATGAAATGAAAAGGGAAGCATGTATCCTTCTTAGTCGCTCTAAAATAAAGCTTTTGGGATGTTCTTAAAATTTCCATGTGTGAAACCCAAAACGACCTTTCTTCATGCTAGACTTTATAAGATCGACAGGGGGTAGATCGATACATGATTTGTCTGGTTTGGATATATCTCGACCTTGTTTATCAACTTGAATGCTTACGATATAACATAAGAAGACTATGTGCTTTTGTTTTTTGTTTATTTTTTTATTTTTTTGTGCCCATTTGTATCTTGGTCAAATCCTAGGTTTGACCAAGATTTAAACAAGTATAGAACATGAAAATGAAAAGGGAAGCATGTATCCTTCTTAGTCGCTCTAAAATGAAGCTTTTGGGATGTTCTTGAAATTTCCATGTTTGAAACCCAAAACGACCTTTCTTCATGCTAGACTTCATAAGATCGACAGAGGGTAGATCGATACATGATTTGTCTGGTTTGGATATATTTAGACCTTGTTTATCAACTTGAATGCTTACGATATAACATAAGAAGACTATGTGCTTTTGTTTTTTATTTTTATTTTATTTTTTGTGCCCATTTGTATCTTGGTCAAATCCTAGGTTTGACCAAGATTTAAACAAGTTTAAAATATGAAAATGAAAAGGGAAGCATGTATCCTTCTTAGTCACTCTAAAATGAAGTTTTTGGGAGGTTTTTGAAATTTCCATGTTTGAAACCCAAAACCACTTCTCTTCATGCTTGACTACATAAGACAAAGTTTAGGGTTAGGAGGTAGATACATTATTTTTCTTGTTTGAATATGTCTAGACCTTGTTTATCAACTTTAATGCTTACTATATGACATAAGAAAACCATGTGCTTTGGTTTTTCATTTTTCTGAATTTTTTTGGAATTTTGATGCACATTTGAATCTTGGTCAAATCTTAGGTTTGACCAAGATTTAAACAAGTATAGAACATGAAAATGAAAAGGGAAGCATGTATCCTTCTTAGTCGCTCTAAAATAAAGCTTTTGGGATGTTCTTAAAATTTCCATGTGTGAAACCCAAAACGACCTTTCTTCATGCTAGACTTCATAAGATCGACAGGGGGTAGATCGATACATGATTTGTCTGGTTTGGATATATCTAGACCTTGTTTATCAACTTGAATGCTTACGATATAACATAAGAAGACTATGTGCTTTTGTTTTTTGTTTATTTTTTTATTTTTTTGTGCCCATTTGTATCTTGGTTAAATCCTAGGTTTGACCAAGATTTAAACAAGTATAGAACATGAAAATGAAAAGGGAAGCATGTATCCTTCTTAGTCGCTCTAAAATGAAGCTTTTGGGATGTTCTTGAAATTTCCATGTTTGAAACCCAAAACGACCTTTCTTCATGCTAGACTTCATAAGATCGACAGGGGGTAGATCGATACATGATTTGTCTGGTTTGGATATATTTAGACCTTGTTTATCAACTTGAATGCTTACGATATAACATAAGAAGACTATGTGCTTTTGTTTTTTATTTTTATTTTTATTTTTTGTGCCCATTTGTATCTTGGTCAAATCCTAGGTTTGACCAAGATTTAAACAAGTTTAAAACATGAAAATGAAAAGGGAAGCATGTATCCTTCTTAGTCACTCTAAAATGAAGTTTTTGGGAGGTTTTTGAAATTTCCATGTTTGAAACCCAAAACCACTTCTCTTCATGCTTGACTACATAAGACAAAGTTTAGGGTTAGGGGTAGATACATGTTTTTTCTTGTTTGAATATGTCTAGACCTTGTTTATCAACTTTAATGCTTACTATATGACATAAAAGAAAACCATGTGCTTTGTTTTTTCATTTTTCTAAATTTTTTTTGGAATTTTGATGCACATTTGAATCTTGGTCAAATCCTAGGTTTGACCAAGATTTAAACAAGTATATAACATGACAATGAAAAGGGAAGCATGCATCCATCTTAGTCGCTCTAAAATGAAGCTTTTGGGATGTTCTTGAAATTTCCATGTTTGAACCCCAAAACGACCTTTCTTCATGCTAGACTTCATAAGATCGACAGGGGGTAGATCGATACATGATATGTGTGGTTTGGATATATCTAGAGCTTGTTTATCAACTTGAATGCTTATGATATAACATAAGAAGACTATGTGCTTTTGTTTATTATTTTTATTTTTAGTTTTTGTGCCCATTTGTATCTTGGTCAAATCCTAGGTTTGACCAAGATTTAAACAAGTTTAAAACATGAAAATGAAAAGGGAAGCATGTATCCTTCTTAGTCACTCTGAAATGAAGTTTTTGGGAGGTTTTTGAAATTTCCATGTTTGAAACCCAAAACCACTTCTCTTCATGCTTGACTACATAAGACAAAGTTTAGGGTTAGGGGGTAGATACATGATTTTTCTTGTTTGAATATGTCTAGACCTTGTTTATCGACTTTAATGCTTACTATATGACATAAGAAAACCATGTGCTTTGGTTTTTCATTTTTCTGATTTTTTTGGAATTTTGATGCACATTTGAATCTTGGTCAAATCCTAGGTTTGACCAAGATTTAAACAAGTATAGAACATGAAAATGAAAAGGGAAGCATGTATCCTTCTTAGTCGCTCTAAAATGAAGCTTTTGGGATGTTCTTGAAATTTCCATGTTTGAAACCCAAAACGACCTTTCTTCATGCTAGACTTCATAAGATCGACAGGGGGTAGATTGATACATGATTTGTCTGGTTTGGATATATCTAGACCTTGTTTATCAACTTGAATGCTTACGATATGACATAAGAAGACTATGTGCTTTTGTTTTTTATTTTTTTGTGCCCATTTGTATCTTGGTCAAATCCTAGGTTTGACCAAGATTTAAACAAGTTTAAAACATGAAAATGAAAAGGGAAGCATGTATCCTTCTTAGTCACACTAAAATGAAGTTTTTGGGAGGTTTTTGAAATTTCCATGTTTGAAACCCAAAACCACTTCTCTTCATCCTTGACTACATAAGACAAAGTTTAGGGTTATGGGGTAGATACATGATTTTTCTTGTTTGAATATGTCTAGACCTTGTTTATCAACTTTAATGCTTACTATATGACATAAGAAAACCATGTGCTTTGGTTTTTCATTTTTCTGAATTTTTTGGAATTTTGATGCACATTTGAATCTTTGTCAAATCCTAGGTTTGACCAAGATTTAAACAAGTATAGAACATGAAAATGAAAAGGGAAGCATGTATCCTTCTTAGTCGCTCTAAAATGAAGCTTTTGGGATGTTCTTGAAATTTCCATGTTTGAAACCCAAAACGACCTTTCTTCATGCTAGACTTCATAAGATCGACAGGGGGTACATCGATACATGATTTGTGTGGTTTGGATATATCTAGACCTTGTTTATCAACTTGAATGCTTACGATATAACATAAGAAGACTATGTGCTTTTGTTTTTTATTTTTATTTTTATTTTTTGTGCCCATTTGTATCTTGGTCAAATCCTAGATTTGACCAAGATTTAAACAAGTTTAAAACATGAAAATGAAAAGGGAAGCATGTATCCTTCTTAGTCACTCTAAAATGAAGTTTTTGGGAGGTTTTTGAAATTTCCATGTTTGAAACCCAAAACCACTTCTCTTCATGCTTGACTACATAAGACAAAGTTTAGGGTTAGGGGGTAGATACATGATTTTTTCTTGTTTGAATATGTCTAGACCTTGTTTATCGACTTTAATGCTTACTATATGACATAAGAAAACCATGTGCTTTGGTTTTTCATTTTTCTTATTTTTTTGGAATTTTGATGCACATTTGAATCTTGGTCAAATCCTAGGTTTGACCAAGATTTAAACAAGTATAGAACATGAAAATGAAAAGGGAAGCATGTATCCTTCTTAGTCGCTCTAAAATGAAGCTTTTGGGATGTTCTTGAAATTTCCATGTTTGAAACCCAAAATGACCTTTCTTCATGCTAGACTTCATAAGATCGACATGGGGTAGATCGATACATGATTTGTCTGGTTTGGATATATCTAGACCTTGTTTATCAACTTGAATGCTTACGATATGACATAAGAAGACTATGTGCTTTTATTTTTTATTTTTTTGTGCCCATTTGTATCTTGGTCAAATCCTAGGTTTGACCAAGATTTAAACAAGTTTAAAACATGAACATGAAAAGGGAAGCATGTATCCTTCTTAGTCAATCTAAAATGAAGTTTTTGGAGGTTTTTGAAATTTCCATGTTTGAAACCCAAAACCACTTCTCTTCATGCTTGACTACATAAGACAAAGTTTAGGGTTCGGGGGTAGATACATGATTTTTCTTGTTTGAATATGTCTAGACCTTGTTTATCAACTTTAATGCTTACTATATGACATAAGAAAACCATGTGCTTTGGTTTTTCATTTTTCTGAATTTTTTTGGAATTTTGATGCACATTTGAATCTTGGTCAAATCTTAGGTTTGACCAAGATTTAAACAAGTATAGAACATGAAAATGAAAAGGGAAGCATGTATCCTTCTTAGTCGCTCTAAAATAAAGCTTTTGGGATGTTCTTAAAATTTCCATGTTTGAAACCCAAAACGACCTTTCTTCATGCTAGACTTCATAAGATCGACAGGGGGTAGATCGATACATGATTTGTCTGGTTTGGATATATCTAGACCTTGTTTATCAACTTGAATGCTTACGATATAACATAAGAAGACTATGTGCTTTTGTTTTTTGTTTATTTTTTTATTTTTTTGTGCCCATTTGTATCTTGGTCAAATCCTAGGTTTGACCAAGATTTAAACAAGTATAGAACATGAAAATGAAAAGGGAAACATGTATCCTTCTTAGTCGCTCTAAAATGAAGCTTTTGGGATGTTCTTGAAATTTCCATGTTTGAAACCCAAAACGACCTTTCTTCATGCTAGACTTCATAAGATCGACAGGGGGTAGATCGATACATGATTTGTCTGGTTTGGATATATCTAGACCTTGTTTATCAACTTGAATGCTTACGATATGACATTAGAAGACTATGTGCTTTTGTTTTTTATTTTTTTGTGCACATTTGTATCTTGGTCAAATCCTAGGTTTGACCAAGATTTAAACAAGTTTAAAACATGAAAATGAAAAGGGAAGCATGTATCCTTCTTAGTCACACTAAAATGAAGTTTTTGGGAGGTTTTTGAAATTTCCATGTTTGAAACCCAAAACCACTTCTCTTCATGCTTGACTACATAAGACAAAGTTTAGGGTTAGGGGGTAGATACATGATTTTTCTTGTTTGAATATGTCTAGACCTTGTTTATCAACTTTAATGCTTACTATATGACATAAGAAAACCATGTGCTTTGGTTTTTCATTTTTCTGAAATTTTTTGGAATTTTGATGCACATTTGAATCTTTGTCAAATCCTAGGTTTGACCAAGATTTAAACAAGTATAGAACATGAAAATGAAAAAGGGAAGCATGTATCCTTCTTAGTCGCTCTAAAATGAAGCTTTTGGGATGTTCTTGAAATTTCCATGTTTGAAACCCAAAACGGCCTTTCTTCATGCTAGACTTCATAAGATCGACAGGGGGTAGATCGATACATGATTTGTGTGGTTTGGATATATCTAGACCTTGTTTATCAACTTGAATGCTTACGATATAACATAAGAAGACTATGTGCTTTTGTTTTTTATTTTTATTTTTATTTTTTGTGCCCATTTGTATCTTGGTCAAATCCTAGGTTTGACCAAGATTTAAACAAGTTTAAAACATGAAAATGAAAAGGGAAGCATGTATCCTTCTTAGTCACTCTAAAATGAAGTTTTTGGGAGGTTTTTGAAATTTCCATGTTTGAAACCCAAAACCACTTCTCTTCATGCTTGACTACATAAGACAAAGTTTAGGGTTAGGGGGTAGATACATGATTTTTCTTGTTTGAATATGTCTAGACCTTGTTTATCGAATTTAATGCTTACTATATGACATAAGAAAACCATGTGCTTTGGTTTTTCATTTTTCTTATTTTTTGGAATTTTGATGCACATTTGAATCTTGGTCAAATCCTAGGTTTGACCAAGATTTAAACAAGTATAGAACATGAAAATGAAAAGGGAAGCATGTATCCTTCTTAGTCGCTCTAAAATGAAGCTTTTGGGATGTTCTTGAAATTTCCATGTTTGAAACCCAAAACGACCTTTCTTCATGCTAGACTTCATAAGATCGACATGGGGTAGATCGATACATGATTTGTGTGGTTTGGATATATCTAGACCTTGTTTATCAACTTGAATGCTTACGATATAACATAAGAAGACTATGTGCTTTTGTTTTTTATTTTTATTTTTATTTTTTGTGCCCATTTGTATCTTGGTCAAATCCTAGGTTTGACCAAGATTTGAACAATTTTAAAACATGAAAATGAAAAGGGAAGCATGTATCCTTCTTAGTCACTCTAAAATGAAGTTTTTGGGAGGTTTTTGAAATTTCCATGTTTGAAACCCAAAACCACTTCTCTTCATGCTTGACTACATAAGACAAAGTTTAGGGTTAGGGGGTAGATACATGATTTTTCTTGTTTGAATATGTCTAGACCTTGTTTATCGACTTTAATGCTTACTATATGACATAAGAAAACCATGTGCTTTGGTTTTTCATTTTTCTTATTTTTTTGGAATTTTGATGCACATTTGAATCTTGGTCAAATCCTAGGTTTGACCAAGATTTAAACAAGTATAGAACATGAAAATGAAAAGGGAAGCCTGTATCCTTCTTAGTCGCTCTAAAATGAATCTTTTGGGATGTTCTTGAAATTTCAATGTTTGAAACCCAAAATGACCTTTCTTCATGCTAGACTTCATAAGATCGACATGGGGTAGATCGATACATGATTTGTCTGGTTTGGATATATCTAGACCTTGTTTATCAACTTGAATGCTTACGATATGACATAAGAAGACTATGTGCTTTTTTATTTTATTTTTTTGTGCCCATTTGTATCTTGGTCAAATCCTAGGTTTGACCAAGATTTAAACAAGTTTAAAACATGAACATGAAAAGGGAAGCATGTATCCTTCTTAGTCAATCTAAAATGAAGTTTTTGGAGGTTTTTGAAATTTCCATGTTTGAAACCCAAAACCACTTCTCTTCATGCTTGACTACATAAGACAAAGTTTAGGGTTAGGGGGTAGATACATGATTTTTCTTGTTTGAATATGTCTAGACCTTGTTTATCAACTTTAATGCTTACTATATGACATAAGAAAACCATGTGCTTTGGTTTTTCATTTTTCTGAATTTTTTTGGAATTTTGATGCACATTTGAATCTTGGTCAAATCTTAGGTTTGACCAAGATTTAAACAAGTATAGAACATGAAAATGAAAAGGGAAGCCTGTATCCTTCTTAGTCGCTCTAAAATAAAGCTTTTGGGTTGTTCTTAAAATTTCCATGTTTGAAACCCAAAACGACCTTTCTTCATGCTAGACTTCATAAGATCGACAGGGGGTAGATCGATACATGATTTGTCTGGTTTGGATATATCTAGACCTTGTTTATCAACTTGAATGCTTACGATATAACATAAGAAGACTATGTGCTTTTGTTTTTTATTTTTATTTTTATTTTTTGTGCCCATTTGTATCTTGGTCAAATCCTAGGTTTGACCAAGATTTAAACAAGTTTAAAACATGAAAATGAAAAGGGAAGCATGTATCCTTCTTAGTCACTCTAAAATGAAGTTTTTGGGAGGTTTTTGAAATTTCCATGTTTGAAACCCAAAACCACTTCTCTTCGTGCTTGACTACATAAGATAAAGTTTAGGGTTAGGGGGTAGATACATGATTTTTCTTGTTTGAATATGTCTAGACCTTGTTTATCGACTTTAATGCTTACTATATGACATAAGAAAACCATGTGCTTTGGTTTTTCATTTTTCTTATTTTTTTGGAATTTTGATGCACATTTGAATCTTGGTCAAATCCTAGGTTTGAACAAGATTTAAACAAGTATAGAACATGAAAATGAAAAGGGAAGCATGTATCCTTCTTAGTCGCTCTAAAATGAAGCTTTTGGGATGTTCTTGAAATTTCCATGTTTGAAACCCAAAACGACCTTTCTTCATGCTAGACTTCATAAGATCGACATGTGGTAGATCGATACATGATTTGTGTGGTTTGGATATATCTAGACCTTGTTTATCAACTTGAATGCTTACGATATAACATAAGAAGACTATGTGCTTTTGTTTTTTATTTTTATTTTTATTTTTTGTGCCCATTTGTATCTTGGTCAAATCCTAGGTTTGACCAAGATTTGAACAAGTTTAAAACATGAAAATGAAAAGGGAAGCATGTATCCTTCTTAGTCACTCTAAAATGAAGTTTTTGGTAGGTTTTTGAAATTTCCATGTTTGAAACCCAAAACCACTTCTCTTCATGCTTGACTACATAAGACAAAGTTTAGGGTTAGGGGGTAGATACATGATTTTTCTTGTTTGAATATGTCTAGACCTTGTTTATCGACTTTAATGCTTACTATATGACATAAGAAAACCATGTGCTTTGGTTTTTCATTTTTCTTATTTTTTTGGAATTTTGATGCACATTTGAATCTTGGTCAAATCCTAGGTTTGACCAAGATTTAAACAAGTATAGAACATGAAAATGAAAAGGGAAGCATGTATCCTTCTTAGTCGCTCTAAAATGAAGCTTTTGGGATGTTCTTGAAATTTCCATGTTTGAAACCCAAAATGACCTTTCTTCATGCTAGACTTCATAAGATCGACATGGGGTAGATCGATACATGATTTGTCTGGTTTGGATATATCTAGACCTTGTTTATCAACTTGAATGCTTACGATATGACATAAGAAGACTATGTGCTTTTGTTTTTTATTTTTTTGTGCCCATTTGTATCTTGGTCAAATCCTAGGTTTGACCAAGATTTAAACAAGTTTAAAACATGAACATGAAAAGGGAAGCATGTATCCTTCTTAGTCAGTCTAAAATGAAGTTTTTGGAGGTTTTTGAAATTTCCATGTTTGAAACCCAAAATCACTTCTCTTCATGCTTGACAACATAAGACAAAGTTTAGGGTTAGGGGGTAGATACATGATTTTTCTTGTTTGAATATGTCTAGACCTTGTTTATCAACTTTAATGCTTACTATATGACATAAGAAAACCATGTGCTTTGGTTTTTCATTTTTCTGAATTTTTTTGGAATTTTGATGCACATTTGAATCTTGGTCAAATCTTAGGTTTGACCAAGATTTAAACAAGTATAGAACATGAAAATGAAAAGGGAAGCCTGTATCCTTCTTAGTCGCTCTAAAATAAAGCTTTTGGGATGTTCTTAAAATTTCCATGTTTGAAACCCAAAACGACCTTTCTTCATGCTAGACTTCATAAGATCGACAGGGGGTAGATCGATACATGATTTGTCTGGTTTGGATATATCTAGACCTTGTTTATAAACTTGAATGCTTACGATATAACATAAGAAGACTATGTGCTGTTGTTTTTTATTTTTATTTTTATTTTTTGTGCCCATTTGTATCTTGGTCAAATCCTAGGTTTGACCAAGATTTGAACAAGTTTAAAACATGAAAATGAAAAGGGAAGCATGTATCCTTCTTAGTCACTCTAAAATGAAGTTTTTGGGAGGTTTTTGCAATTTCCATGTTTGAAACCCAAAACCACTTCTCTTCATGCTTGACTACATAAGACAAAGTTTAGGGTTAGGGGGTAGATACATGATTTTTCTTGTTTGAATATGTCTAGACCTTGTTTATCGACTTTAATGCTTACTATATGACATAAGAAAACCATGTGCTTTGGTTTTTCATTTTTCTTATTTTTTTGGAATTTTGATGCACATTTGAATCTTGGTCAAATCCTAGGTTTGACCAAGATTTAAACAAGTATAGAACATGAAAATGAAAAGGGAAGCATGCATCCTTCTTAGTCGCTCTAAAATGAAGCTTTTGGGATGTTCTTGAAATTTCCATGTTTGAAACCCAAAATGACCTTTCTTCATGCTAGACTTCATAAGATCGACAGGGGGTAGATCGATACATGATTTGTCTGGTTTGGATATATCTAGACCTTGTTTATAAACTTGAATGCTTACGATATAACATAAGAAGACTATGTGCTTTTGTTTTTTATTTTTATTTTTATTTTTTGTGCCCATTTGTATCTTGGTCAAATCCTAGGTTTGACCAAGATTTGAACAAGTTTAAAACATGAAAATGAAAAGGGAAGCATGTATCCTTCTTAGTCACTCTAAAATGAAGTTTTTGGGAGGTTTTTAAAATTTCCATGTTTGAAACCCAAAACCACTTCTCTTCATGCTTGACTACATAAGACAAAGTTTAGGGTTAGGGGGTAGATACATGATTTTTCTTGTTTGAATATGTCTAGACCTTGTTTATCGACTTTAATGCTTACTATATGACATAAGAAAACCATGTGCTTTGGTTTTTCATTTTTCTTATTTTTTGGAATTTTGATGCACATTTGAATCTTGGTCAAATCCTAGGTTTGACCAAGATTTAAACAAGTATAGAACATGAAAATGAAAAGGGAAGCATGCATCCTTCTTAGTCGCTCTAAAATGAAGCTTTTGGGATGTTCTTGAAATTTCCATGTTTGAAACCCAAAATGACCTTTCTTCATGCTAGACTACATAAGATCGACATGGGGTTGATCGATACATGATTTGTCTGGTTTGGATATATCTAGACCTTGTTTATCAACTTGAATGCTTACGATATGACATAAGAAGACTATGTGCTTTTGTTTTTTATTTTTTTGTGCCCATTTGTATCTTGGTCAAATCCTAGGTTTGACCAAGATTTAAACAAGTTTAAAACATGAACATGAAAAGGGAAGCATGTATCCTTCTTAGTCAATCTAAAATGAAGTTTTTGGAGGTTTTTGAAATTTCCATGTTTGAAACCCAAAACCACTTCTCTTCATGCTTGACTACATAAGACAAAGTTTAGGGTTAGGGGGTAGATACATGATTTTTCTTGTTTGAGTATGTCTAGACCTTGTTTATCAACTTTAATGCTTACTATACGACATAAGAAAACCATGTGCTTTGGTTTTTCATTTTTCTGAATTTTTTTGGAATTTTGATGCACATTTGAATCTTGGTCAAATCTTAGGTTTGACCAAGATTTAAACAAGTATAGAACATGAAAATGAAAAGGGAAGCCTGTATCCTTCTTAGTCGCTCTAAAATAAAGCTTTTGGGATGTTCTTAAAATTTCCATGTTTGAAACCCAAAAAGACCTTTCTTCATGCTAGACTTCATAAGATCGACAAGGGGTAGATCGATACATGATTTGTCTGGTTTGGATATATCTAGACCTTGTTTATAAACTTGAATGCTTACGATATAACATAAGAAGACTATGTGCTTTTGTTTTTTATTTTTATTTTTATTTTTTGTGCCCATTTGTATCTTGGTCAAATCCTAGGTTTGACCAAGATTTGAACAAGTTTAAAACATGAAAATGAAAAGGGAAGCATGTATCCTTCTTAGTCACTCTAAAATGAAGTTTTTGGGAGGTTTTTGAAATTTCCATGTTTGAAACCCAAAACCACTTCTCTTCATGCTTGACTACATAAGACAAAGTTTAGGGTTAGGGGGTAGATACATGATTTTTCTTGTTTGAATATGTCTAGACCTTGTTTATCGACTTTAATGCTTACTATATGACATAAGAAAACCATGTGCTTTGGTTTTTCATTTTTCTTATTTTTTGGAATTTTGATGCACATTTGAATCTTGGTCAAATCCTAGGTTTGACCAAGATTTAAACAAGTATAGAACATGAAAATGAAAAGGGAAGCATGCATCCTTCTTAGTCGCTCTAAAATGAAGCTTTTGGGATGTTCTTGAAATTTCCATGTTTGAAACCCAAAATGACCTTTCTTCATGCTAGACTTCATAAGATCGACATGGGGTAGATCGATACATGATTTGTCTGGTTTGGATATATCTAGACCTTGTTTATCAACTTGAATGCTTACGATATGACATAAGAAGACTATGTGCTTTTTATTTTATTTTTTTGTGCCCATTTGTATCTTGGTCAAATCCTAGGTTTGACCAAGATTTAAACAAGTTTAAAACATGAACATGAAAAGGGAAGCATGTATCCTTCTTAGTCAATCTAAAATGAAGTTTTTGGAGGTTTTTGAAATTTCCATGTTTGAAACCCAAAACCACTTCTCTTCATGCTTGACTACATAAGACAAAGTTTAGGGTTAGGGGGTAGATACATGATTTTTCTTGTTTGAATATGTCTAGACCTTGTTTATCAACTTTAATGCTTACTATATGACATAAGAAAACCATGTGCTTTGGTTTTTCATTTTTCTGAATTTTTTTGGAATTTTGATGCACATTTGAATCTTGGTCAAATCTTAGGTTTGACCAAGATTTAAAAAAGTATAGAACATGAAAATGAAAAGGGAAGCCTGTATCCTTCTTACTCGCTCTAAAATAAAGCTTTTGGGATGTTCTTAAAATTTCCATGTTTGAAACCCAAAACGACCTTTCTTCATGCTAGACTTCATAAGATCGACATGGGGTAGATCGATACATGATTTGTCTGGTTTGGATATGTCTAGACCTTGTTTATCAACTTGAATGCTTACGATATAACATAAGAAGACTATGTGCTTTTGTTTTTTATTTTTATTTTTATTTTTTGTGCCCATTTGTATCTTGGTCAAATCCTAGGTTTGACCAAGATTTGAACAAGTTTAAAACATGAAAATGAAAAGGGAAGCATGTATCCTTCTTAGTCACTCTAAAATGAAGTTTTTGGGAGGTTTTTGAAATTTCCATGTTTGAAACCCAAAACCACTTCTCTTCATGCTTGACTACATAAGACAAAGTTTAGGGTTAGGGGGTAGATACATGATTTTTCTTGTTTGAATATGTCTAGACCTTGTTTATCGACTTTAATGCTTACTATATGACATAAGAAAACCATGTGCTTTGGTTTTTCATTTTTCTTATTTTTTTGGAATTTTGATGCACATTTGAATCTTGGTCAAATCCTAGGTTTGACCAAGATTTAAACAAGTATAGAACATGAAAATGAAAAGGGAAGCATGCATCCTTCTTAGTCGCTCTAAAATGAAGCTTTTGGGATGTTCTTGAAATTTCCATGTTTGAAACCCAAAATGACCTTTCTTCATGCTAGACTTCATAAGATCGACATGGGGTAGATCGATACATGATTTGTCTGGTTTGGATATATCTAGACCTTGTTTATCAACTTGAATGCTTACGATATGACATAAGAAGACTATGTGCTTTTTTTTAATTTTTTGTGCCCATTTGTATCTTGGTCAAATCCTAGGTTTGACCAAGATTTAAACAAGTTTAAAACATGAACATGAAAAGGGAAGCATGTATCCTTCTTAGTCAATCTAAAATGAAGTTTTTGGAGGTTTTTGAAATTTCCATGTTTGAAACCCAAAACCACTTCTCTTCATGCTTGACTACATAAGACAAAGTTTAGGGTTAGGGGGTAGATACATGATTTTTCTTGTTTGAATATGTCTAGACCTTGTTTATCAACTTTAATGCTTACTATATGACATAAGAAAACCATGTGCTTTGGTTTTTCATTTTTCTGAATTTTTTTGGAATTTTGATGCACATTTGAATCTTGGTCAAATCTTAGGTTTGACCAAGATTTAAACAAGTATAGAACATGAAAAAGAAAAGGGAAGCCTGTATCCTTCTTACTCGCTCTAAAATAAAGCTTTTGGGATGTTCTTAAAATTTCCATGTTTGAAACCCAAAACGACCTTTCTTCATGCTAGACTTCATAAGATCGACATGGGGTAGATCGATGCATGATTTGTCTGGTTTGGATATATCTAGACCTTGTTTATCAACTTGAATGCTTACGATATAACATAAGAAGACTATGTGCTTTTGTTTTTTATTTTTATTTTTATTTTTTGTGCCCATTTGTATCTTGGTCAAATCCTAGGTTTGACCAAGATTTGAACAAGTTTAAAACATGAAAATGAAAAGGGAAGCATGTATCCTTCTTAGTCACTCTAAAATGAAGTTTTTGGGAGGTTTTTGAAATTTCCATGTTTGAAACCCAAAACCACTTCTCTTCATGCTTGACTACATAAGACAAAGTTTAGGGTTAGGGGGTAGATACATGATTTTTCTTGTTTGAATATGTCTAGACCTTGTTTATCGACTTTAATGCTTACTATATGACATAAGAAAACCATGTGCTTTGGTTTTTCATTTTTCTTATTTTTTTGGAATTTTGATGCACATTTGAATCTTGGTCAAATCCTAGGTTTGACCAAGATTTAAACAAGTATAGAACATGAAAATGAAAAGGGAAGCATGTATCCTTCTTAGTCGCTCTAAAATGAAGCTTTTGGGATGTTCTTGAAATTTCCATGTTTGGAACCCAAAATGACCTTTCTTCATGCTAGACTACATAAGATCGACATGGGGTAGATCGATACATGATTTGTCTGGTTTGGATATATCTAGACCTTGTTTATCAACTTGAATGCTTACGATATGACATAAGAAGACTATGTGCTTTTGTTTTTTATTTTTTTGTGCCCATTTGTATCTTGGTCAAATCCTAGGTTTGACCAAGATTTAAACAAGTTTAAAACATGAACATGAAAAGGGAAGCATGTATCCTTCTTAGTCAATCTAAAATGAAGTTTTTGGAGGTTTTTGAAATTTCCATGTTTGAAACCCAAAACCACTTCTCTTCATGCTTGACTACATAAGACAAATTTTAGGGTTAGGGGGTAGATACATGATTTTTCTTGTTTGAATATGTCTAGACCTTGTTTATCAACTTTAATACTTACTATATGACATAAGAAAACCATGTGCTTTGGTTTTTCATTTTTCTGAATTTTTTTGGAATTTTGATGCACATTTGAATCTTGGTCAAATCTTAGGTTTGACCAAGATTTAAACAAGTATATAACATGAAAATGAAAAGGGAAGCCTGTATCCTTCTTAGTCGCTCTAAAATAAAGCTTTTGGGATGTTCTTAAAATTTCCATGTTTGAAACCCAAAACGACCTTTCTTCATGCTAGAGTTCATAAGATCGACAGGGGGTAGATCGATACATGATTTGTCTGGTTTGGATATATCTAGACCTTATTTATAAACTTGAATGCTTACGATATAACATAAGAAGACTATGTGCTGTTGTTTTTTATTTTTATTTTTATTTTTTGTGCCCATTTGTATCTTGGTCAAATCCTAGGTTTGACCAAGATTTGAACAAGTTTAAAACATGAAAATGAAAAGGGAAGCATGTATCCTTCTTAGTCACTCTAAAATGAAGTTTTTGGGAGGTTTTTGCAATTTCCATGTTTGAAACCCAAAACCACTTCTCTTCATGCTTGACTACATAAGACAAAGTTTAGGGTTAGGGGGTAGATACATGATTTTTCTTGTTTGAATATGTCTAGACCTTGTTTATCGACTTTAATGCTTACTATATGACATAAGAAAACCATGTGCTTTGGTTTTTCATTTTTCTTATTTTTTTGGAATTTTGATGCACATTTGAATCTTGGTCAAATCCTAGGTTTGACCAAGATTTAAACAAGTATAGAACATGAAAATGAAAAGGGAAGCATGCATCCTTCTTAGTCGCTCTAAAATGAAGCTTTTGGGATGTTCTTGAAATTTCCATGTTTGAAACCCAAAATGACCTTTCTTCATGCTAGACTTCATAAGATCGACAGGGGGTAGATCGATACATGATTTGTCTGGTTTGGATATATCTAGACCTTGTTTATAAACTTGAATGCTTACGATATAACATAAGAAGACTATGTGCTTTTGTTTTTTATTTATTTTTTTATTTTTTGTGCCCATTTGTATCTTGGTCAAATCCTAGGTTTGACCAATATTTGAACAAGTTTAAAACATGAAAATGAAAAGGGAAGCATGTATCCTTCTTAGTCACTCTAAAATGAAGTTTTTGGGAGGTTTTTGAAATTTCCATGTTTGAAACCCAAAACCACTTCTCTTCATGCTTGACTACATAAGACAAAGTTTAGGGTTAGGGGGTAGATACATGATTTTTCTTGTTTGAATATGTCTAGACCTTGTTTATCGACTTTAATGCTTACTATATGACATAAGAAAACCATGTGCTTTGGTTTTTCATTTTTCTTATTTTTTGGAATTTTGATGCACATTTGAATCTTGGTCAAATCCTAGGTTTGACCAAGATTTAAACAAGTATAGAACATGAAAATGAAAAGGGAAGCATGCATCCTTCTTAGTCGCTCTAAAATGAAGCTTTTGGGATGTTCTTGAAATTTCCATGTTTGAAACCCAAAATGACCTTTTCTTCATGCTAGACTACATAAGATCGACATGGGGTAGATCGATACATGATTTGTCTGGTTTGGATATATCTAGACCTTGTTTATCAACTTGAATGCTTACGATATGACATAAGAAGACTATGTGCTTTTGTTTTTTATTTTTTTGTGCCCATTTGTATCTTGGTCAAATCCTAGGTTTGACCAAGATTTAAACAAGTTTAAAACATGAACATGAAAAGGGAAGCATGTATCCTTCTTAGTCAATCTAAAATGAAGTTTTTGGAGGTTTTTGAAATTTCCATGTTTGAAACCCAAAACCACTTCTCTTCATGCTTGACTACATAAGACAAAGTTTAGGGTTGGGGAGTAGATACATGATTTTTCTTGTTTGAATATGTCTAGACCTTGTTTATCAACTTTAATGCTTACTATATGACATAAGAAAACCATGTGCTTTGGTTTTTCATTTTTCTGAATTTTTTTGGAATTTTGATGCACATTTGAATCTTGGTCAAATCTTAGGTTTGACCAAGATTTAAACAAGTATAGAACATGAAAATGAAAAGGGAAGCCTGTATCCTTCTTAGTCGCTCTAAAATAAAGCTTTTGGGATGTTCTTAAAATTTCCATGTTTGAAACCCAAAACGACCTTTCTTCATGCTAGACTTCATAAGATCGACAAGGGGTAGATCGATACATGATTTGTCTGGTTTGGATATATCTAGACCTTGTTTATAAACTTGAATGCTTACGATATAACATAAGAAGACTATGTGCTTTTGTTTTTTATTTTTATTTTTATTTTTTGTGCCCATTTGTATCTTGGTCAAATCCTAGGTTTGACCAAGATTTGAACAAGTTTAAAACATGAAAATGAAAAGGGAAGCATGTATCCTTCTTAGTCACTCTAAAATGAAGTTTTTGGGAGGTTTTTGAAATTTCCATGTTTGAAACCCAAAACCACTTCTCTTCATGCTTGACTACATAAGACAAAGTTTAGGGTTAGGGGTAGATACATGATTTTTCTTGTTTGAATATGTCTAGACCTTGTTTATCGACTTTAATGCTTACTATATGACATAAGAAAACCATGTGCTTTGGTTTTTCATTTTTCTTATTTTTTTGGAATTTTGATGCACATTTGAATCTTGGTCAAATCCTAGGTTTGACCAAGATTTAAACAAGTATAGAACATGAAAATGAAAAGGGAAGCATGCATCCTTCTTAGTCGCTCTAAAATGAAGCTTTTGGGATGTTCTTGAAATTTCCATGTTTGAAACCCAAAATGACCTTTCTTCATGCTAGACTTCATAAGATCGACATGGGGTAGATCGATACATGATTTGTCTGGTTTGGATATATCTAGACCTTGTTTATCAACTTGAATGCTTACGATATGACATAAGAAGACTATGTGCTTTTTATTTTATTTTTTTGTGCCCATTTGTATCTTGGTCAAATCCTAGGTTTGACCAAGATTTAAACAAGTTTAAAACATGAACATGAAAAGGGAAGCATGTATCCTTCTTAGTCAATCTAAAATGAAGTTTTTGGAGGTTTTTGAAATTTCCATGTTTGAAACCCAAAACCACTTCTCTTCATGCTTGACTACATAAGACAAAGTTTAGGGTTAGGGGGTAGATACATGATTTTTCTTGTTTGAATATGTCTAGACCTTGTTTATCAACTTTAATGCTTACTATATGACATAAGAAAACCATGTGCTTTGGTTTTTCATTTTTCTGAATTTTTTTGGAATTTTGATGCACATTTGAATCTTGGTCAAATCTTAGGTTTGACCAAGATTTAAACAAGTATAGAACATGAAAATGAAAAGGGAAGCCTGTATCCTTCTTACTCGCTCTAAAATAAAGCTTTTGGGATGTTCTTAAAATTTCCATGTTTGAAACCCAAAACGACCTTTCTTCATGCTAGACTTCATAAGATCGACATGGGGTAGATCGATACATGATTTGTCTGGTTTGGACATGTCTAGACCTTGTTTATCAACTTGAATGCTTACGATATAACATAAGAAGACTATGTGCTTTTGTTTTTTATTTTTATTTTTATTTTTTGTGCCCATTTGTATCTTGGTCAAATCCTAGGTTTGACCAAGATTTGAACAAGTTTAAAACATGAAAATGAAAAGGGAAGCATGTATCCTTCTTAGTCACTCTAAAATGAAGTTTTTGGGAGGTTTTTGAAATTTCCATGTTTGAAACCCAAAACCACTTCTCTTCATGCTTGACTACATAAGACAAAGTTTAGGGTTAGGGGGTAGATACATGATTTTTCTTGTTTGAATATGTCTAGACCTTGTTTATCGACTTTAATGCTTACTATATGACATAAGAAAACCATGTGCTTTGGTTTTTCATTTTTCTTATTTTTTTGGAATTTTGATGCACATTTGAATCTTGGTCAAATCCTAGGTTTGACCAAGATTTAAACAAGTATAGAACATGAAAATGAAAAGGGAAGCATGCATCCTTCTTAGTCGCTCTAAAATGAAGCTTTTGGGATGTTCTTGAAATTTCCATGTTTGAAACCCAAAATGACCTTTCTTCATGCTAGATTTCATAAGATCGACATGGGGTAGATCGATACATGATTTGTCTGGTTTGGATATATCTAGACCTTGTTTATCAACTTGAATGCTTACGATATGACATAAGAAGACTATGTGCTTTTTTTTTATTTTTTTGTGCCCATTTGTATCTTGGTCAAATCCTAGGTTTGACCAAGATTTAAACAAGTTTAAAACATGAACATGAAAAGGGAAGCATGTATCCTTCTTAGTCAATCTAAAATGAAGTTTTTGGAGGTTTTTGAAATTTCCATGTTTGAAACCCAAAACCACTTCTCTTCATGCTTGACTACATAAGACAAAGTTTAGGGTTAGGGGGTAGATACATGATTTTTCTTGTTTGAATATGTCCAGACCTTGTTTATCAACTTTAATGCTTACTATATGACATAAGAAAACCATGTGCTTTGGTTTTTCATTTTTCTGAATTTTTTTGGAATTTTGATGCACATTTGAATCTTGGTCAAATCTTAGGTTTGACCAAGATTTAAACGAGTATAGAACATGAAAATGAAAAGGGAAGCCTGTATCCTTCTTACTCGCTCTAAAATAAAGCTTTTGGGATGTTCTTAAAATTTCCATGTTTGAAACCCAAAACGACCTTTCTTCATGCTAGACTTCATAAGATCAACATGGGGTAGATCGATGCATGATTTGTCTGGTTTGGATATATCTAGACCTTGTTTATCAACTTGAATGCTTACGATATAACATAAGAAGACTATGTGCTTTTGTTTTTTATTTTTATTTTTATTTTTTCTGCCCATTTGTATCTTGGTCAAATCCTAGGTTTGACCAAGATTTGAACAAGTTTAAAACATGAAAATGAAAAGGGAAGCATGTATCCTTCTTAGTCACTCTAAAATGAAGTTTTTGGGAGGTTTTTGAAATTTCCATGTTTGAAACCCAAAACCACTTCTCTTCATGCTTGACTACATAAGACAAAGTTTAGGGTTAGGGGGTAGATACATGATTTTTCTTGTTTGAATATGTCTAGACCTTGTTTGTCGACTTTAATGCTTACTATATGACATAAGAAAACCATGTGCTTTGGTTTTTCATTTTTCTTATTTTTTTGGAATTTTGATGCACATTTGAATCTTGGTCAAATCCTAGGTTTGACCAAGATTTAAACAAGTATAGAACATGAAAATGAAAAGGGAAGCATGCATCCTTCTTAGTCGCTCTAAAATGAAGCTTTTGGGATGTTCTTGAAATTTCCATGTTTGAAACCCAAAATGACCTTTCTTCATGCTAGACTTCATAAGATCGACAGGGGGTAGATCGATACATGATTTGTCTGGTTTGGATATATCTAGACCTTGTTTATAAACTTGAATGCTTACGATATAACATAAGAAGACTATGTGCTTTTGTTTTTTATTTTTATTTTTATTTTTTGTGCCCATTTGTATCTTGGTCAAATCCTAGGTTTGACCAAGATTTGAACAAGTTTAAAACATGAAAATGAAAAGGGAAGCATGTATCCTTCTTAGTCACTCTAAAATGAAGTTTTTGGGAGGTTTTTGAAATTTCCATGTTTGAAACCCAAAACCACTTCTCTTCATGCTTGACTACATAAGACAAAGTTTAGGGTTAGGGGGTAGATACATGATTTTTCTTGTTTGAATATGTCTAGACCTTGTTTATCGACTTTAATGCTTACTATATGACATAAGAAAACCATGTGCTTTGGTTTTTCATTTTTCTTATTTTTTGGAATTTTGATGCACATTTGAATCTTGGTCAAATCCTAGGTTTGACCAAGATTTAAACAAGTATAGAACATGAAAATGAAAAGGGAAGCTTGCATCCTTCTTAGTCGCTCTAAAATGAAGCTTTTGGGATGTTTTTGAAATTTCCATGTTTGAAACCCAAAATGACCTTTTCTTCATGCTAGACTACATAAGATCGACATGGGGTAGATCGATACATGATTTGTCTGGTTTGGATATATCTAGACCTTGTTTATCAACTTGAATGCTTACGATATGACATAAGAAGACTATGTGCTTTTGTTTTTTATTTTTTTGTGCCCATTTGTATCTTGGTCAAATCCTAGGTTTGACCAAGATTTAAACAAGTTTAAAACATGAACATGAAAAGGGAAGCATGTATCCTTCTTAGTCAATCTAAAATGAAGTTTTTGGAGGTTTTTGAAATTTCCATGTTTGAAACCCAAAACCACTTCTCTTCATGCTTGACTACATAAGACAAAGTTTAGGGTTAGGGGGTAGATACATGATTTTTCTTGTTTGAATATGTCTAGACCTTGTTTATCAACTTTAATGCTTACTATATGACATAAGAAAACCATGTGCTTTGGTTTTTCATTTTTCTGAATTTTTTTGGAATTTTGATGCACATTTGAATCTTGGTCAAATCTTAGGTTTGACCAAGATTTAAACAAGTATAGAACATGAAAATGAAAAGGGAAGCCTGTATCCTTCTTAGTCGCTCTAAAATAAAGCTTTTGGGATGTTCTTAAAATTTCCATGTTTGAAACCCAAAACGACCTTTCTTCATGCTAGACTTCATAAGATCGACAAGGGGTAGATCGATACATGATTTGTCTGGTTTGGATATATCTAGACCTTGTTTATAAACTTGAATGCTTACGATATAACATAAGAAGACTATGTGCTTTTGTTTTTTTTTTATTTTTATTTTTTGTGCCCATTTGTATCTTGGTCAAATCCTAGGTTTGACCAAGATTTGAACAAGTTTAAAACATGAAAATGAAAAGGGAAGCATGTATCCTTCTTAGTCACTCTAAAATGAAGTTTTTGGGAGGTTTTTGAAATTTCCATGTTTGAAACCCAAAACCACTTCTCTTCATGCTTGACTACATAAGACAAAGTTTAGGGTTAGGGGGTAGATACATGATTTTTCTTGTTTGAATATGTCTAGACCTTGTTTATCGACTTTAATGCTTACTATATGACATAAGAAAACCATGTGCTTTGGTTTTTCATTTTTCTTATTTTTTTGGAATTTTGATGCACATTTGAATCTTGGTCAAATCCTAGGTTTGACCAAGATTTAAACAAGTATAGAACATGAAAATGAAAAGGGAAGCATGCATCCTTCTTAGTCGCTCTAAAATGAAGCTTTTGGGATGTTCTTGAAATTTCCATGTTTGAAACCCAAAATGACCTTTCTTCATGCTAGACTTCATAAGATCGACATGGGGTAGATCGATACATGATTTGTCTGGTTTGGATATATCTAGACCTTGTTTATCAACTTGAATGCTTACGATATGACATAAGAAGACTATGTGCTTTTTATTTTATTTTTTTGTGCCCATTTGTATCTTGGTCAAATCCTAGGTTTGACCAAGATTTAAACAAGTTTAAAACATGAACATGAAAAGGGAAGCATGTATCATTCTTAGTCAATCTAAAATGAAGTTTTTGGAGGTTTTTGAAATTTCCATGTTTGAAACCCAAAACCACTTCTCTTCATGCTTGACTACATAAGACAAAGTTTAGGGTTAGGGGGTAGATACATGATTTTTCTTGTTTGAATATGTCTAGACCTTGTTTATCAACTTTAATGCTTACTATATGACATAAGAAAACCATGTGCTTTGGTTTTTCATTTTTCTGAATTTTTTTGGAATTTTGATGCACATTTGAATCTTGGTCAAATCTTAGGTTTGACCAAGATTTAAACAAGTATAGAACATGAAAATGAAAAGGGAAGCCTGTATCCTTCTTACTCGCTCTAAAATAAAGCTTTTGGGATGTTCTTAAAATTTCCATGTTTGAAACCCAAAACGACCTTTCTTCATGCTAGACTTCATAAGATCGACATGGGGTAGATCGATACATGATTTGTCTAGTTTGGATATGTCTAGACCTTGTTTATCAACTTGAATGCTTACGATATAACATAAGAAGAC
This sequence comes from Lolium perenne, assembly GCF_019359855.2. Classification (NCBI taxonomy): domain Eukaryota; kingdom Viridiplantae; phylum Streptophyta; class Magnoliopsida; order Poales; family Poaceae; genus Lolium; species Lolium perenne. The sequence goes on along the minus strand of NC_067246.2, from coordinate 194,283,728 downwards.
TATGTGCTTTTGTTTTTTATTTTTATTTTTATTTTTTGTGCCCATTTGTATCTTGGTCAAATCCTAGGTTTGACCAAGATTTGAACAAGTTTAAAACATGAAAATGAAAAGGGAAGCATGTATCCTTCTTAGTCACTCTAAAATGAAGTTTTTGGGAGGTTTTTGAAATTTCCATGTTTGAAACCCAAAACCACTTCTCTTCATGCTTGACTACATAAGACAAAGTTTAGGGTTAGGGGGTAGATACATGATTTTTCTTGTTTGAATATGTCTAGACCTTGTTTATCGACTTTAATGCTTACTATATGACATAAGAAAACCATGTGCTTTGGTTTTTCATTTTTCTTATTTTTTTGGAATTTTGATGCACATTTGAATCTTGGTCAAATCCTAGGTTTGACCAAGATTTAAACAAGTATAGAACATGAAAATGAAAAGGGAAGCATGCATCCTTCTTAGTCGCTCTAAAATGAAGCTTTTGGGATGTTCTTGAAATTTCCATGTTTGAAACCCAAAATGACCTTTCTTCATGCTAGACTTCATAAGATCGACATGGGGTAGATCGATACATGATTTGTCTGGTTTGGATATATCTAGACCTTGTTTATCAACTTGAATGCTTACGATATGACATAAGAAGACTATGTGCTTTTTTTTAATTTTTTGTGCCCATTTGTATCTTGGTCAAATCCTAGGTTTGACCAAGATTTAAACAAGTTTAAAACATGAACATGAAAAGGGAAGCATGTATCCTTCTTAGTCAATCTAAAATGAAGTTTTTGGAGGTTTTTGAAATTTCCATGTTTGAAACCCAAAACCACTTCTCTTCATGCTTGACTACATAAGACAAAGTTTAGGGTTAGGGGGTAGATACATGATTTTTCTTGTTTGAATATGTCTAGACCTTGTTTATCGACTTTAATGCTTACTATATGACATAAGAAAACCATGTGCTTTGGTTTTTCATTTTTCTTATTTTTTTGGAATTTTGATGCACATTTGAATCTTGGTCAAATCCTAGGTTTGACCAAGATTTAAACAAGTATAGAACATGAAAATGAAAAGGGAAGCATGTATCCTTCTTAGTCGCTCTAAAATGAAGCTTTTGGGATGTTCTTGAAATTTCCATGTTTGGAACCCAAAATGACCTTTCTTCATGCTAGACTACATAAGATCGACATGGGCTAGATCGATACATGATTTGTCTGGTTTGGATATATCCAGACCTTGTTTATCAACTTGAATGCTTACGATATGACATAAGAAGACTATGTGCTTTTGTTTTTTATTTTTTTGTGCCCATTTGTATCTTGGTCAAATCCTAGGTTTGACCAAGATTTAAACAAGTTTAAAACATGAACATGAAAAGGGAAGCATGTATCCTTCTTAGTCAATCTAAAATGAAGTTTTTGGAGGTTTTTGAAATTTCCATGTTTGAAACCCAAAACCACTTCTCTTCATGCTTGACTACATAAGACAAAGTTTAGGGTTAGGGGGTAGATACATGATTTTTCTTGTTTGAATATGTCTAGACCTTGTTTATCAACTTTAATGCTTACTATATGACATAAGAAAACCATGTGCTTTGGTTTTTCATTTTTCTGAATTTTTTTGGAATTTTGATGCACATTTGAATCTTGGTCAAATCTTAGGTTTGACCAAGATTTAAACAAGTATAGAACATGAAAATGAAAAGGGAAGCCTGTATCCTTCTTAGTCGCTCTAAAATAAAGCTTTTGGTATGTTCTTAAAATTTCCATGTTTGAAACCCAAAACGACCTTTCTTCATGCTAGACTTCATAAGATCGACAGGGGGTAGATCGATACATGATTTGTCTGGTTTGGATATATCTAGACCTTGTTTATAAACTTGAATGCTTACGATATAACATAAGAAGACTATGTGCTTTTGTTTTTTATTTTTATTTTTATTTTTTCTGCCCATTTGTATCTTGGTCAAATCCTAGGCTTGACCAAGATTTGAACAAGTTTAAAACATGAAAATGAAAAGGGAAGCATGTATCCTTCTTAGTCACTCTAAAATGAAGTTTTTGGGAGGTTTTTGAAATTTCCATGTTTGAAACCCAAAACCACTTCTGTTCATGCTTGACTACATAAGACAAAGTTTAGGGTTAGGGGGTAGATACATGATTTTTCTTGTTTGAATATGTCTAGACCTTGTTTATCGACTTTAATGCTTACTATATGACATAAGAAAACCATGTGCTTTGGTTTTTCATTTTTCTTATTTTTTTGGAATTTTGATGCACATTTGAATCTTGGTCAAATCCTAGGTTTGACCAAGATTTAAACAAGTATAGAACATGAAAATGAAAAGGGAAGCATGCATCCTTCTTAGTCGCTCTAAAATGAAGCTTTTGGGATGTTCTTGAAATTTCCATGTTTGAAACCCAAAATGACCTTTCTTCATGCTAGACTTCATAAGATCGACATGGGGTAGATCGATACATGATTTGTCTGGTTTGGATATATCTAGACCTTGTTTATCAACTTGAATGCTTACGATATGACATAAGAAGACTATGTGCTTTTTTTTATTTTTTTGTGCCCATTTGTATCTTGGTCAAATCCTAGGTTTGACCAAGATTTAAACAAGTTTAAAACATGAACATGAAAAGGGAAGCATGTATCCTTCTTAGTCAATCTAAAATGAAGTTTTTGGAGGTTTTTGAAATTTCCATGTTTGAAACCCAAAACCACTTCTCTTCATGCTTGACTACATAAGACAAAGTTTAGGGTTAGGGGGTAGATACATGATTTTTCTTGTTTGAATATGTCTAGACCTTGTTTATCAACTTTAATGCTTACTATATGACATAAGAAAACCATGTGCTTTGGTTTTTCATTTTTCTGAATTTTTTTGGAATTTTGATGCACATTTGAATCTTGGTCAAATCTTAGGTTTGACCAAGATTTAAACAAGTATAGAACAAGAAAATGAAAAGGGAAGCCTGTATCCTTCTTACACGCTCTAAAATAAAGCTTTTGGGATGTTCTTAAAATTTCCATGTTTGAAACCCAAAACGACCTTTCTTCATGCTAGACTTCATAAGATCGACATGGGGTAGATCGATGCATGATTTGTCTGGTTTGGATATATCTAGACCTTGTTTATCAACTTGAATGCTTACGATATAACATAAGAAGACTATGTGCTTTTGTTTTTTATTTTTATTTTTATTTTTGTGCCCATTTGTATCTTGGTCAAATCCTAGGTTTGACCAAGATTTGAACAAGTTTAAAACATGAAAATGAAAAGGGAAGCATGTATCCTTCTTAGTCACTCTAAAATGAAGTTTTTGGGAGGTTTTTGAAATTTCCATGTTTGAAACCCAAAACCACTTCTCTTCATGCTTGACTACATAAGACAAAGTTTAGGGTTAGGGGGTAGATACATGATTTTTCTTGTTTGAATATGTCTAGACCTTGTTTATCGACTTTAATGCTTACTATATGACATAAGAAAACCATGTGCTTTGGTTTTTCATTTTTCTTATTTTTTTGGAATTTTGATGCACATTTGAATCTTGGTCAAATCCTAGGTTTGACCAAGATTTAAACAAGTATAGAACATGAAAATGAAAAGGGAAGCATGTATCCTTCTTAGTCGCTCTAAAATGAAGCTTTTGGGATGTTCTTGAAATTTCCATGTTTGAAACCCAAAATGACCTTTCTTCATGCTAGACTACATAAGATCGACATGGGGTAGATCGATACATGATTTGTCTGGTTTGGATATATCTAGACCTTGTTTATCAACTTGAATGCTTACGATATGACATAAGAAGACTATGTGCTTTTGTTTTTTATTTTTTTGTGCCCATTTGTATCTTGGTCAAATCCTAGGTTTGACCAAGATTTAAACAAGTTTAAAACATGAACATGAAAAGGGAAGCATGTATCCTTCTTAGTCAATCTAAAATGAAGTTTTTGGAGGTTTTTGAAATTTCCATGTTTGAAACCCAAAACCACTTCTCTTCATGCTTGACTACATAAGACAAAGTTTAGGGTTATGGGGTAGATACATGATTTTTCTTGTTTGAATATGTCTAGACCTTGTTTATCAACTTTAATGCTTACTATATGACATAAGAAAACCATGTGCTTTGGTTTTTCATTTTTCTGAATTTTTTTGGAATTTTGATGCACATTTGAATCTTGGTCAAATCTTAGGTTTGACCAAGATTTAAACAAGTATAGAACATGAAAATGAAAAGGGAAGCTTGTATCCTTCTTAGTCGCTCTAAAATAAAGCTTTTGGGATGTTCTTAAAATTTCCATGTTTGAAACCCAAAACGACCTTTCTTCATGCTAGACTTCATAAGATCGACAGGGGGTAGATCGATACATGATTTGTCTCGTTTGGATATATCTAGACCTTGTTTATCAACTTGGATGCTGACGATATAACATAAGAAGACTATGTACTTTTGTTTTTTATTTTTATTTTTATTTTTTGTGCCCATTTGTATCTTGGTCAAATCCCAGGTTTGACCAAGATTTGAACAAGTTTAAAACATGAAAATGAAAAGGGAAGCATGTATCCTTCTTAGTCACTCTAAAATGAAGTTTTTGGGAGGTTTTTGAAATTTCCATGTTTGAAACCCAAAACCACTTCTCTTCATGCTTGACTACATAAGACAAAGTTTAGGGTTAGGGGGTAGATACATGATTTTTCTTGTTTGAATATGTCTAGACCTTGTTTATCGACTTTAATGCTTACTATATGACATAAGAAAACCATGTGCTTTGGTTTTTCATTTTTCTTATTTTTTTGGAATTTTGATGCTCATTTGAATCTTGGTCAAATCCTAGGTTTGACCAAGATTTAAACAAGTATAGAACATGAAAATGAAAAGGGAAGCATGTATCCTTCTTAGTCGCTCTAAAATGAAGCTTTTGGGATGTTCTTGAAATTTCCATGTTTGAAACCCAAAATGACCTTTCTTCATGCTAGACTTCATAAGATCGACATGGGGTAGATCGATACATGATTTGTCTGGTTTGGATATATCTAGACCTTGTTTATCAACTTGAATGCTTACGATATGACATAAGAAGACTATGTGCTTTTATTTTTTATTTTTTTGTGCCCATTTGTATCTTGGTCAAATCCTAGGTTTGACCAAGATTTAAACAAGTTTAAAACATGAACATGAAAAGGGAAGCATGTATCCTTCTTAGTCAATCTAAAATGAAGTTTTTGGAGGTTTTTGAAATTTCCATGTTTGAAACCCAAAACCACTTCTTTTCATGCTTGACTACATAAGACAAAGTTTAGGGTTAGGGGGTAGATACATGATTTTTCTTGTTTGAATATGTCTAGACCTTGTTTATCAACTTTAATGCTTACTATATGACATAAGAAAACCATGTGCTTTGGTTTTTCATTTTTCTGAATTTTTTTGGAATTTTGATGCACATTTGAATCTTGGTCAAATCTTAGGTTTGACCAAGATTTAAACAAGTATAGAACATGAAAATGAAAACGGAAGCCTGTATCCTTCTTAGTCGCTCTAAAATAAAGCTTTTGGGATGTTCTTAAAATTTCCATGTTTGAAACCCAAAACGACCTTTCTTCATGCTAGACTTCATAAGATCGACATGGGGTAGATCGATACATGATTTGTCTGGTTTGGATATATCTAGACCTTGTTTATCAACTTGAATGCTTACGATATAACATAAGAAGACTATGTGCTTTTGTTTTTTGTTTATTTTTTTATTTTTTTGTGCCCATTTGTATCTTGGTCAAATCCTAGGTTTGACCAAGATTAAAACAATTTTAAAACATGAAAATGAAAAGGGAAGCATGTATCCTTCTTAGTCACTCTAAAATGAAGTTTTTGGGAGGTTTTTGAAACTTCCATGTTTGAAACCCAAAACCACTTCTCTTCATGCTTGACTTCATAAGACATAGTTTAGGCGTTAGGGGGTAGATACATGATTTGTATGGTTTGAATATGTCTAGACATTGTTTATCAACTTTAATGCTTACTATATGACATATAAGACTATGTGCTTTGGTTTTTCATTTTTCTGTTTTTTTTTTTGTATTTTCTGCCAATTTGGTTTGACCAAGATTTAGACAAGTTTTACACGTGAAAACGAATAAGTAAGTGATACGTCTCCGACGTATCGATAATTTCTTATGTTCCATGCCACATTATTGATGTTATCTACATGTTTTATGCACACTTTATGTCATATTCGTGCATTTTCTGGAACTAACCTATTAACAAGATGCCGAAGTGCCGATTCTGTTTTCTCATTGTTTTTGGTTTCAGAAATCCTAGTAAGGAAATATTCTCGGAATTGGACGAAATCAACGCCCATGGGCCTATTTTTCCACGAAGCTTCCAGAAGTCCGAAGACGAAACGAAGAGGGGCCACGAGGCAGCCAGAGCATAGGGCGGCGCGGCCCCTGCCCTGGCCGCGCGGCCCTATGGTCTGGGCCCCTCGCGCCGCCTCCTGACTTGCCCTTCCGCCTACTTAAAGCCTCCGTGACGAAACCCCCGGTGCGAGAGCCACGATACGGAAAACCTTCCGAGACGCCGCCAACGCCGATCCCATCTCGGGGATCCAGAGATCGCCTCCGGCACCTTGCCGGAGAGGGGAATCATCTCCCGGAGGACTCTACGCCGCCATGGTCGCCTCCGGTGTGATGAGTGAGTAGTCTACCCCTGGACTATGGGTCCATAGCAGTAGCTAGATGGTTGTCTTCTCCCCATTGTGCTATCATTGTCGGATCTTGTGAGCTGCCTAACATGATCAAGATCATCTATCTGTAATTCTATATGTTGCGTTTGTTGGGATCCGATGAATAGAGAATACTTGTTATGTTGATTATCAAAGTTATATCTACGTGTTGTTTATGATCTTGCATGCTCTCCGTTACTAGTAGATGCTCTGGCCAAGTAGATGCTTGTAACTCCAAGAGGGAGTATTTATGCTCGATAGTGGGTTCATGCCTGCATTGACACCTGGGACAGTGACAGAAAGTTCTAAGGTTGTGTTGTGCTGTTGCCACTAGGGATAAAACATTGATGCTATGTCTAAGGATGTAGTTGTTGATTACATTACGCACCATACTTAATGCAATTGTCTGTTGCTTTGCAACTTAATACTGGAGGGGGTTCGGATGATAACCTGAAGGTGGACTTTTTAGGCATAGATGCAGTTGGATGGCGGTCTATGTACTTTGTCGTAATGCCCAATTAAATCTCACTATACTCATCATGATATGTATGTGCATGGTCATGCTCTCTTTATTTGTCAATTGCCCAACTGTAATTTGTTCACCCAACATGCTGTTTATCTTATGGGAGAGACACCTCTAGTGAACTGTGGACCCCGGTCCAATTCTCTTTACTGAAATACAATCTACTGCAATACTTGTTCTACTGTTTTCTGCAAACAATCATCTTTCACACAATACGGTTAATCCTTTGTTACAGCAAGCCGGTGAGATTGACAACCTCACTGTTTCGTTGGGGCAAAGTACTTTGGTTGTGTTGTGCAGGTTCCACGTTGGCGCCGGAATCCCTGGTGTTGCGCCGCACTACATCCCGCCGCCATCAACCTTCGACGTGCTTCTTGACTCCTACTGGTTCGATAAACCTTGGTTTCTTACTGAGGGAAACTTGCTGCTGTACGCATCACACCTTCCACTTGGGGTTCCCAACGAGCGTGTGCTTTACGCGTCATCAGTAAAGGTTTCAGAAATCCTAGTAACGAAATATTCTCGGAATTGGACGAAATCAACGCCCAGGGTCCTATTTTGCCACGAAGCTTCCAGAAGTCCGAAGAGGAGACGAAGTGGGGCCACGAGGTTGCCACACCCTAGGGCGGCGCGGCCCCCCCCTTGGCCGCGTGGCCCTACGGTGTGGGTCCCTCGTGTGGCCCCCTGACCTGCCCTTCCGCCTACTTAAAGCCTCCGTCGCGAAACCCCCAGTACCGAGAGCCACGATACGAAAAACCTTCCAGAGACGCCGCCATCGCCGATCCCATCTCGGGGGATCCAGGAGATCGCCTCCGGCACCCTGCCGGAGAGGGGATTCATCTCCCAGAGGACTCTACGCCGCCATGGTCGCCTCCGGAGTGATGAGTGAGTAGTCTACCCCTGGACTATGGGTCCATAGCAGTAGCTAGATGGTTGTCTTCTCCCCATTGTGCTTCATTGTCGGATCTTGTGAGCTGCCTAACATGATCAAGATCATCTATCTGTAATTCTATATGTTGCGTTTGTTGGGATCCGATGAATAGAGAATACTTGTTATGTTGATTATCAAAGTTATGTCTATGTGTTGTTTATGATCTTGCATGCTCTCCATTATTAGTAGATGCTCTGGCCAAGTTGATGCTAGTAACTCCAAGAGGGAGTATTTATGCTCGATAGTGGGTTCGTGTCTCCGTGAATCTGGAGGGGTGACAAGAACCTCTAAGGTTATGGATGTGCTGTTGCCACTAGGGATAAAACATTGGTGCTATGTTCAAGGATGTAGTCACTAATTACATTACGCGCAATACTTAATGCAATTGTCTATTGTTAGCAACTTAATACTGGAGGGGGTTCGGATGATAACCTGAAGGTGGACTTTTTAGGCATAGATGCATGCTGGATGGCGGTCTATGTACTTTGTCGTAATGCCCAATTAAATCTCACTATACTCATCATAATATGTATGTGCATGGTCATGCCCTCTTTATTTGTAAATTGCCCAACTGTAATTTGTTCACCCAACATGCTGTTTATCTTATGGGAGAGACACCTCTAGTGAACTATGGACCCCGGTCCAATTCTCTATACTGAAATACAATCTACTGCAATCATTCTCTTGTTTTCTGCAAACAATCATCTTCCACACAATACGGTTAATCCTTTGTTACAGCAAGCCGGTGAGATTGACAACCTCACTGTTTCGTTGGGGCAAAGTACTTTGGTTGTGTTGTGCAGGTTCCACGTTGGCGCCGGAATCCCTGGTGTTGCGCCGCACTACATCCCGCCGCCATCAACCTTCAACGTGCTTCTTGGCTCCTCCTGGTTCGATAAACCTTGGTTTCTTTCTGAGGGAAAACTTGCTGCTGTGCGCATCATACCTTCCTCTTGGGGTTCCCAACGAACGTGTGAGTTACACGCCATCACCCACCAACTGCAAGTACTGCTTTCAAGATACCCATGAAAATTATTGAACGTGTTATTGATAACCGCTATGAAGGGGATGGAACTGTCCATCCTGGAGATCATTTACTGTTTTTGCATGGATTATGCGGGTTATTCAAGTGTGCAGGTATCTCTATGGATGAAGTGAGGAAGAAGCTATTCTCTTTTTCGCTGTCTGGTAAAGCGGCGCATTGGTATAGATTGTTGAAGAATAGTCATTCTCTTGGTTGGGAGGAAATTGTACCTCTCTTTTATTCTAAATTTTATCCTCCTCATGAAGTGCATATTGATAGGAACTATATTTATAACTTTTATCCTCGTGATGGAGAGAGTATTTCTCAAGCATGGGGGAGATTGAAGTCACTAATGCTCAAATGTCCCATTCATGAGCTCCCCCGTAATGTTATTGTTAACAATTTTTATGCGAGGCTTTCAGGACAACACAAGGACTATCTGGATGCCTGTTCAGAGGGATCTTTCACAAGCAAGGAGGTTGAAGCTAGGTGGGATATTCTTGATAGGATTGAGGAGAATGTTGAAGGATGGGAGAATAACAAAGGTGAAGAGTCAGGTATAAATTATGATTATGAATGCATTGAAGCTTTTATGGATACTGATAAATTTCGAGATATGAGTGCTACTTATGGTCTTGACTCTCAAGTTGCTGCAAATCTTTATAAAGCCTTAGCTTCTCATTTTGAATTGCCTAAAAAGAATTTTGATAAGTATCATGAACCTTTTAAAGAGGCTTGCATGAAGGATGAAATTGTTGTTAATGATTGCAATAAGCATGCTCAAACTCCTAAGAATGCTATTTCCTATAAGCATGTTAATTTTTGTGGAATGCATAGACCATGTGGAATTAATCAAATCAAAGATGAATATTGTATCCATCATATTAATGAAAAAACTAGAAAGTGGGCTAGGGCTCTAGATGATTTTGGTAAAAAAGTTTGTGCCCTCTATCCTTTTATTTGTGGTGTTTGCCATGAAGTGGGTCATTTTAATTTTCAATGCTCCACCAATGATAATTTGAACCCAATGAGTGCTGCAAATTTGTATTGTGATGATGAAATTACTCCTAATCAGCATGATGAACTCACTTTATTTTTGTGGTGTGAAGAGTTATCAAGGAAAATTTCTTTGTTAGATATTAATGATCTTGATATTGATGATGTCCTGCATGGGTGTTTTTCTTATTGCATTGATAATAGCCATACAAATACTTACATACAAAATATTTTAGAAGATGACACCTTGCCAAAATATGATAGGACCGCTGTGTGTTTTGAACTAATTAATGAAAAGGAGGAATCCTCCCAAGTCTCTTCTATTGTTTCTGAAAGTAAAACAGGTTATGCGGACAAGCCACCCTTCAAGCCTCTTCCTCCTAAAGAAGGGAACGAGGAGAAGGAGGAGAAGAAGAAGAAGAAGGGAACGAAGAAGAAGAAGAAGAAGAAGGAGAACAAAGAGAAAGAGGTAACGGCATATCCCCGCGTGAATGAGATAACGCTAGGTAACCGTAAGTATGTTGCTCCTAATGATTATTATGATAATGAATCTGAATACAATGATCTTCCTATGCCCTTTACATACATTAGTGATCATGATTTGAATGAGCACACTACTTTTGATATTGCAAATCTCTGGGAAACTAATTCTGAAAATGATGATGATAATAATTGCCATAGTATCAGTGCTATCCATGCTTCCTCCCATAATGATATAGAAAGCTCTAAGCTTGGGGAAGAGGTGTTTGAAAATCCTTTTGCTACTGATCATTATGTGTTTGATACATCTCCTTCTAATAACAATGATGGTATGGTCACAGATAAACCGACTGTGAAAGATAACTATTCTATTTCTTATGATGACACTGTGCCTCCGACCTTTAATGATTATTATAAAGAATGCTATGATATAGGTTATAACTATCCTTATGAAACTTGTCATAGTTATGATTGGATTGCCAAAAACAATTCCCTTAATATGCAGCTTGTTTACCATGTTCAAATTCTTGATAATAATCCTGCTCCAATTACTATTAATGAGAAGAATTCTTCTTATGCCAAAATTAATGATACTTCTATGCATATGAACTATGATAAGAATGTTTTAAGTGATGGGTATATTGTGGATTTCATCAATGATGCTACTGAAAGTTATTATGAGAGAGGGAAACATGGGTATATGCATCTTAATAATATTAAGTTTCCCCTCTTTGTGTTGAGAATCTTGAAGTTACTCGTGTTTTATCTTCTTATGCTTGTCACTTTGTTCTTCATGAATTCATTTGTGTACAAGATTCCTTTTCATAGGAAGCATGTTAGGCTTAAATTTGTTTTGAATTCGCCTCTTGATGCTCTCTTTTGCTTCAAATACCATTTCTTGCGATTGCACCATTAAAACTGCTGAGCCCATCTTAATGGCTATAAAGAAAGAACTTCTTGGGAGATAACCCATGTGTTTATTTTGCTACAGTACCTCTATTTTATATTTGTGTCTTGGAAGTTGTTACTACTGTAGCAACCTCTCCTTATCTTAGTTTTGTTGCATTGTTGTGCCAAGTAAAGTCTTTGATAGTAAGGTTGATACTAGATTTGGATTACTGCGCAGAAACAGATTTCTTGCTGTCACGAATCTGGGCCTAATTCTCTGTAGGTAACTCAGAAAATTATGCTAATTTACGTGAGTGATCCTCAGATATGTACGCAACTTTTATTAAATTAGGGCATTTTCATTTGAGCAAGTCTGGTGCCTTAATAAAATTCATCTTTACGGACTGTTCTGTTTTGACAGATTCTGCCTTTTATTTCGCATTGCTTCTTTCGCTCTGTTGGATGGATTTCTTTGTTCCATTGACTTCCAGTAGCTTTGGGCAATGTCCGGAAGTGTTAAGAATGATTGTTTCACCTCTGAACATGTGAGTTTTTGGTTATGCACTAACCCTCTAATGAATTTGTTTCGAGTTTGGTGTGAAGGAAGTTTTCAAGGGTCAAGAGAGGAGGATGATATACTACGATCAAGAAGAGTGAAAAGTCTAAGCTTGGGGATGCCCCAGTGGTTCATCCCTGCATATTTCAAGAAGACTCAAGCATCTAAGCTTGGGGATGCCCAAGGCATCCCCTTCTTCATCGACAAAATTATCAGGTTCCTTCTCTTGAAACTATATTTTTATTCGGTCACATCATATGTACTTTACTTGGAGCGTCTATTTGTTTTTGTTTTTGTTTTGTGTTTGAATAAATTCTTGTGTGGGAGAGAGACACGCTCCGCTGGTTCATATGAACACATGTGTTCTTAGCTTCTAATGTTCATGGCGAAGGTTGAAACTGCTTCGTTCATTGTTATATGGTTGAAAACGGGAAATGCTACATGTAGTAATTCTAAAATGTCTTGGATAACTTGATACTTGGCAATTGTTGTGCTCATGTTTAAGCTCTTGCATCATATACTTTGCACCCATTAATGAAGAAATACATAGAGCTTGCTAAAATTTGGTTTGCATATTTGGTCTCTCTAAAGTCTAGATAATTTCTAGTATTGAGTTTTGAACAACAAGGAAGACGGTGTAGAGTCTTATAATGTTTACTATATGTCTTTTATGTGAGTTTTGCTGCACCGTTCATCCTTGTGTTTGTTTCAAATAACCTTGCTAGCCTAAACCTTGTATCGAGAGGGAATACTTCTCATGCATCCAAAATCCTTGAGCCAACCACTATGCCATTTGTGTCCACCATACCTACCTACTACATGGTATTTCTCCGCCATTCCAAAGTGAATTGCTTGAGTGCTATCTTTAAAATTTCCATCATTCGCCTTTGCAATATATAGCTCATGGGACAAAATAGCCTTAAAAACTATTGTGGTATTGAATTTGTACTTATGCACTTTATCTCTTATTAAGTTGCTTGTTGTGCGATAACCATGTTTCTGGGGATGCCATCAACTACTCTTTGTTGAATATCATGTGAGTTGCTATGCATGTCCGTCTTGTCTGAAGTAAGGGAGATTTACCACTCATTTAAATGGTTAGAGCATGCATATTGTTAGAGAAGAACATTGGGCCGCTAACTAAAGCCATGAATCATGGTGGAAGTTTCAGTTTTGGACATATATCCTCAATCTCATATGAGAACATTAATTGTTGCTACATGCTTATGCATAAAAGAGGAGTCCATTATATGTTGTCTATGTTGTCCCGGTATGGATGTCTAAGTTGAGAATAATCAAAAGCGAGAAATCCAAATGCGAGCTTTCTCCTTAGACCTTTGTACAGGCGGCATAGAGGTACCCCTTTGTGACACTTGGTTAAAACATGTGTATTGCAATGATAATCCTGGTGATCCAAGCTAATTAGGACAAGGTGCGGGCACTATTAGTATACTATGCATGAGGCTTGCAACTTGTAAGATATAATTTACATGATACATATGCTTTATTACTACCGTTGACAAAATTGTTCATGTTTTCAAAACCAAAGCTCTAGCACAAATATAGCAATCGATGCTTTCCTCTTTGAAGGACCATTCTTTTACTGTTATGTCCAGTCAGTTCACCTATCTCTCTCCACCTCAAGAAGCAAACACTTGTGTGAACTGTGCATTGGTTCCTACATACTTGCATATTGCACTTGTTATATTACTTTACATTGACAATATCCATGAGATATACATGTTATAAGTTGAAAGCAACCGCTGAAACTTAATCTTCCTTTGTGTTGCTTCAATACCCTTTACTTTGATTTATTGCTTTATGAGTTAACTCTTATGCAAGACTTAATGATGCTTGTCTTGAAGTACTATTCATGAAAAGTCTTTGCTTTATGATTCATTTGTTTACTCATGTCATTACTATTGTTTTGATCGCTGCATTCATTACATATGCTTACAATAGTATGATTAAGGTTATGATGGCATGTCACTCCAGAAATTATCTTTGTTATCGTTTACCTGCTCGGGACGAGCAGGAACTAAGCTTGGGGATGCTGATACGTCTCCGATGTATCGATAATTTCTTATGTTCCATGCCACATTATTGATGATATCTACATGTTTTATACACATTATATGTCATATTTATGCATTTTCCGGAACTAACCTATTGACGAGATGCCGAAGGGCCAGTTCCTGTTTTTTGCTGTTTTTGGTTCCAGAAATCCTAGTAAGGAAATATTCTCGGAATTGGACGAAATCAACGCCCAGCATCTTAGAATCCCCGGGAGCTTCCAAAACACCCGAGAACCGCCAGAGAGGGGCCACAGGGGGCCCACACATGGTGGCGGCGCGGCCCAGGAGGGGGGCACGCCGCCCTAGTGTCTGGTGGCCCCAGACCGCTTCTGACGCTGCCCTTCCGCCTACTTAAAGCCTCCGTCGCGAAAACCCTACCACGTTCGACGAAACCAGAGAAAACCTTCCAGAGCCGCCGCCATCGCGAAGCCAAGATCTGGGGGACAGGAGTCTCTGTTCCGGCACGCCGCCGGGACGGGGAAGTGCCCCCGGAAGGCTTCTCCATCGACACCACCGCCATCTTCATCAACGCTGTTGTCTCCCATGAGGAGGGAGTAGTTCTCCATCGAGGCTCGGGGCTGTACCGGTAGCTATGTGGTTCATCTCTCTCCTATGTACTTCAATACAATAATCTCATGAGCTGCCTTACATGATTGAGATTCATATGATGATGCTTGTAATCTAGATGTCATTATGCTAGTCAAGTGGATTTTACTTATGTGATCTCCGGAGACTCCTTGTCCCACGTGTGTAAAGGTGACAGTGTGTGCACCGTGTGGGTCTCTTAGGCTATATTTCACAGAATACTTATTCACTGAGTTATGATTTGAGTTGGATGTCTCTATGAAATTGTGGTGTGTTAGTACCTCCTGTGAATGCTCAAAGTGACAGCGTGGGGTGTTCATTAGTACTTGGGAATGCATCTTTAAGGTTTGCCTACATGATGAATTAGTGTTCGTTATCTTGCCAGAGAGTAATTCAGAGTAGCATAGTGAAGTGCTTATTTATATCTCTTTATGATTGCAATATGTTTTGTATCACAATTTATCTGTGTGCTACTCTAGTGATGTTATTAAAGTAGTTTATTCCTCCTGCACGGTGTAATGGTGACAGTGTGTGCATCGTGTAGTACTTGGCGTAGGCTATGATTGTGATCTCTTGTAGATTATGAAGTTAACTATTGCTATGATGGTATTGATGTGATCTATTCCTCCTTTCGTAGTGTGAAGGTGACAGTGTGCATGCTATGTTAGTACTTGGTTTGGTTATGTTGATCTGTTATGCACTCTAAGGTTATTTAAATATGAACATTGAATATTGTGGAGCTTGTTAACTCCGGCATTGAGGGTTCGTGTAATCCTACACAGTTAGTGGTGTTCATCATCCAACAAGAGGGTGTAGAGTCTAGCATCTATTTATTTATTCTATTATGTGATCAATGTTGAGAGTGTCCACTAGTGAAAGTATGATCCCTAGGTCTTGTTCCTAAATACTGCTATCGCTGCTTGTTTACTGTTTTACTGCATCTTTACTTCCTGCAATATTACTACCATCAACTGCACGCCAGCAAGCACTTTTCTGGCGCCGTTACTACTGCTCATATTCATTCATACCACTTGTATTTTACTATCTCTTCGCCGAACTAGTGCACCTATTAGGTGTGTTGGGGACACAAGAGACTTCTTGCTTTGTGGTTGCAGGGTTGCATGAGAGGGATATCTTTGACCTTTTCCTCCCTGAGTTCGATAAACCTTGGGTGATCCACTTAAGGGAAACTTGCTGCTATTCTATAAACCTCTGCTCTTGGAGGCCCAACACTGTCTACAAGAATAGAAGCACCCGTAGACATCAGTTATCAACTTGAATGCTTACTATATATATGACATAAGAGGACTATGTGCATTGGTATTTAATTTTTTGCTTTTTATGCCCATTTGAATCTTGGTAAAATCCTAGGTTTGAGCAAGATTTAAACAAGTTTAACATGTGAAAATGAAAAGGTAATTAAGTCTGGATCCTTCTTAATTAACCAGTCAGTCTAATTAAAATGAAGCTTTTGGGAGGTTTTTCATTTTTCTGATTTTTTTAATTTTATGCCCATTTAAATCTTGGTCAAATCCTAGGCTTGACAATGATTTAAACAAGTTTAAAATATGAAAATGAAAAGGTAAGCATGGATCCTTCTTAGTCAGTCACTCTAAAATGAAGCTTTTGATAGGTTTTTGAAATTTCCATATTTGAAACCCAAAACCACTTCTCTTCATGCTTGACTACATAAGACAACGTTTAGGGTTAGGCGGTAGATACATGATTTTTCTTGTTTGAATATGTCTAGACTTTGTTTATCAACTTTAATGCTTACTATATGACATAAGAAAACCATGTGCTTTGGTTTATCATTTTTCTGTTTTTTTTGGAATTCTGATGCACATTTGAATCTTGGTCAAATCCTAGGTTTGACCAAGATTTAAACAAGTATAGAACATGAAAATGAAAAGGGAAGCCTGTATCCTTCTTAGTCACCCTAAAATGAAGTTTTTGGGAGGTTTTTGAAATTTCCATGTTTGAAACCCAAAACCACTTCTCTTCATGCTTGACTTCATAAGACAGAGTTTAGGGGTTAGGGGGTAGATACATGATTTGTCTAGTTTGAATATGTCTAGACCTTGTTTATCAACTTTAATGCTTACTATATGACATAAGAAGACTATGTGCGCTTTGGGTTTTCATTTTTCTATTTTTTTATTTTATGCACATTTGAATCTTGGTCAAGTCCTAGATTCGACCAAGATTTAAACAAGTTTAAAACATGACAATGAAAAGGTAATTAATCCTGGATCCTTCTTAATTAACCAGTCAGTCTAATTAAAATGAAGCTTTTGGGAGGTTTTTGAAATATCCATGTTTGAAACCCAAAACCACACTTCTCTGCTTCATGCTTGACTTCATATATAATTAAGACAGAGTTTAGGGTTAGGGGGTACATGATTTGCCTGGTTTGAATATGTCTAGACCTTGTTTATGAACTTGAATGCTTACTATATGACATAAGAAGACTATGTGCTTTGTTTTATTTTTTATTTTTATATTTTATGCCCATTTGAATATTGGTCAAATCCTAGGTTTGAGCAAGATTTAAATAAGTTTAAAACATGAAAATGAAATGGTAAGCATGGATCCTTCTTAGTCACTCTAAAATGAAGCTTTTGGGAGGTTTTTAAAATTTCCATGTTTGAAACCAAAAACCACTTCTCCTCATGCTTGACTTCATAAGACAGAGTTTAGGGTTAATTAGGGGTAGATACATGATTTGTCTTATTTGAATATGTCTAGACCTTGTTTATCAACTTTTGAATGCTTACTATATATATATGTGACATAAGAAGACTATGTGCTTTTGTTTTTCATTTTTCTGATCTTTTTTAATTTTATGCCCATTTGAATCTTGGTCAAATCCTAGGCTTGACAATGATTTTAACAAGTTTAAAATATGAAAATGAAAAGGTAAGCATGGATCCTTCTTAGTCAGTCACTCTAAAATAGAGCTTTTGATAGGTTTTTGAAATTTCCATGTTTGAAACCCAAAACCACTTCTCTTCGTGCTTGACTACATAAGACAAAGTTTAGGGTTAGGGGGTAGATACATGATTTTTCTTGTTTGAATATGTCTAGACCTTGTTTATCAACTTTAATGCTTACTATATGACATAAGAAAACCATGTGCTTTGGTTTTTCATTTTTCTGATTTTTTTTGGAATTTTGATGCACATTTGAATCTTGATCAAATCCTAGGTTTGACCAAGATTTAAACAAGTAAAGAACATGAAAATGAAAAGGGAAGCCTGTATCCTTCTTAGTCGCTCTAAAATGAAGCTTTGGGGATGTTCTTGAAATTTCCATGTTTGAAACCCAAAACGACCTTTCTTCATGCTAGACTTCATAAGATCGACAGGGGGTAGATCGATACATGATTTTTCTGGTTTGGATATATCTAGACATTGTTTATCAACTTGAATGCTTACGATATAACATAAGAAGACTATGTGCTTTTGTTTTTTGTTTATTTTTTATTTTTTTGTGCCCATTTGTATCTTGGTCAAATCCTAGGTTTGACCAAGATTTAAACAAGTTTAAAACATGAAAATGAAAAGGGAAGCATGTATCCTTCTTAGTCACTCTAAAATGAAGTTTTTGGGAGGTTTTTGAAATTTCCATGTTTGAAACCCAAAACCACTTCTCTTCATGCTTGACTTCATAAGACATAGTTTAGGGGTTAGAGGTAGATACATGATTTGTATGGTTTGAATATGTCTAGACATTGTTTATCAACTTTAATGCTTACTATATGACATATAAGACTATGTGCTTTGGTTTTTCATTTTTCTGTTTTTTTTTAATTTTCTGCCAATTTGGTTTGACCAAGATTTAGACAAGTTTTACACGTGAAAACGAATAAGTAAGCATGGATCCTTCTTAGTCACTCCAAAATGTACCAATTGATAGGTGAGTTAACTTTGCTTCATGAAAAAAATAATGTCATGTAAATGAGTTAACTTGGATTTCCTACCCTTGAATCCATAGGAAACTTTGTTATAATGCACTATAATAATCAACCGAATTTTTAGACCAACAGGTCTGTCACTTACGTGTGGTGCCCATGCATGGGGTCTGATACGTCTCCAACGTATCGATAATTTCTTATGTTCCATGCCACATTATTGATGTTATCTACATGTTTTATGCACACTTTATGTCATATTCGTGCATTTTCTGGAACTAACCTATTAACAAGATGCCGAAGTGCCGATTCTTTGTTTTCTGCTGTTTTTGGTTTCAGAAATCCTAGTAAGGAAATATTCTCGGAATTGGACGAAATCAACGCCCACGGGCCTATTTTTCCACGAAGCTTCCAGAAGTCCGAAGACGAAACGAAGTGGGGCCACAGGGTGCCCAAACCCTAGGGCGGCGCGGCCCCCCCTGGCCGCGCCGGCCTATGGTGTGGGGCCCCTGTTCCCCCTCCTGACTTGCCCTTCCGCCTACTTAAAGCCTCCGTGACGAAACCCCCAGTACCGAGAGCCACGATACGGAAAACCTTCCAGAGACGCCGCCAACGCCGATCCCATCTCGGGGGATCCAGGAGATCGCCTCCGGCACCCTGCCGGAGAGGGGAATCATCTCCCGGAGGACTCTACGCTGCCATGGTCGCCTCCGGTGTGATGTGTGAGTAGTCTACCCCTGGACTATGGGTCCATAGCAGTAGCTAGATGGTTGTCTTCTCCCCATTGTGCTATCATTGTCGGATCTTGTGAGCTGCCTAACATGATCAAGATCATCTATCTGTAATTCTATATGTTGCGTTTGTTGGGATCCGATGAATAGAGAATACTTGTTATGTTGATTATCAAAGCTATGTCTATGTGTTGTTTATGATCTTGCATGCTCTCCGTTATTAGTGGATGCTCTGGCCAAGTTGATGCTAGTAACTCCAAGAGGGAGTATTTATGCTCGATAGTGGGTTCATGTCTCCGTGAATCTGGAGGGGTGACAAGAACCTCTAAGGTTATGGATGTGCTGTTGCCACTAGGGATAAAACATTGGTGCTATGTTCAAGGATGTAGTCACTAGTTACATTACGCGCAATACTTAATGCAATTGTCTGTTGTTAGCAACTTAATACTGGAAGGGGTTCAGATGATAACCTGAAGGTGGACTTTTTAGGCATAGATGCATGCTGGATGGCGGTCTATGTATTTTGTCATAATGCCCAATTAAATCTCACTATACTCATCATAATATGTATGTGCATGGTCATGCCCTCTTTATTTGTCAATTGCCCAACTGTAATTTGTTCACCCAACATGCTGTTTGTCTTATGGGAGAGACACCTCTAGTGAACTGTGGACCCCGGTCCAATTCTCTTTACTGAAATACAATCTACTGCAATACTGTTCTACTGTTTTCTGCAAACAATCATCTTCCACACAATACTGTTAATCCTTTGTTACAGCAAGCCGGTGAGATTGACAACCTCACTGTTTCGTTGGGACAAAGTACTTTGGTTGTGTTGTGCAGGTTACACGTTGGCGCCGGAATCCCTGGTGTTGCGCTGCACTACATCCCGCCGCCATCAACCTTCAACGTGCTTCTTAGCTCCTCCTGGTTCGATAAACCTTGGTTTCTTTCTGAGGGAAAACTTGCTGCTGTGCTCATCATACCTTCCTCTTGGGGTTCCCAACGAACGTGTGAGTTACACGCCATCAAGCTAGATTTCTGGCGCCGTTGCCGGGGAGATCAAGACACGCTGCAAGGGGAGTCTCCACTTCTCAATCTCTTTACTTTGTTTTTGTCTTGCTTAGTTTTATTTACTACTTTGTTTGCTGCACTAAATCAAAATACAAAAAAATTAGTTGCTAGTTTTACTTTATTTGCTATCTTGTTTGCTATATCAAAAACAAAAAAAAATTAGTTACTTGCATTTACCTTACTTGATTCATCATGTTTCCTTTTAATTTTACCACAAAAGATATACCGGTAGGACGTGGGTCTATAGTTGGGAGAAATAATATAGAAGAATTTTTCAATCATGTTAGTACCATTGAAAATTTTGAAGATAGACACTTGGTAGACCTTGCGCCTACTTATGAAATTGCTGCTGCGCATTTAGTTCGCCTGTTGGAAACTAAATTTGTTAATCTTAATCCTATAATCCAACACATGTTTCTCACACTTGGTGATATGGAAGAAGGGGAAAAGAAAGATTTTGTTTTAGAAACCCTTCTTAGAGAATTTGGTGGTCTAGCAAGAGAAGCTAGAAAGGTCTTTGCTAAATTTAATATGCTTGGTTCTCATACTAATTTTGTTAGTCTCCTTGAAAAGATGGACATGGATAGAATGAGATACACTAATAATATTGATGATGGTGGGGAGATCAAAGCACCAATACCATGTAAACTCTTAGCTATGAATGATGCACTAGAAAATAACTATGCTTGGCTTGTTCCTGAAAATTTGTTTGATGAGAGTAGCACGCCTAAGACTAATGAAAAGGGAGATGCTAAACTTATGTATCTAATATATTATGCCTGGTTGAGAAAGCTCCGCACCCCGCTGAGAATGCACCACCCTTTGATAACACTTGATACACACTTTCTGCGCCTAGCTGAAAGGCGTTAAAGAAAAGCGCTTATGGGAGACAACCCATGTTTTTACCTACAGTACCTTGTTTTTATTTTGTGTCTTCGAAGTTGTTTACTACTGTAGCAACCTCTCCTTATCTTAGTTTAGTGTTTTATTGTGCCAAGTTAAGCCGTTGATAGAAAAGTAAGTACTAGATTTGGATTACTGCACAGTTCCAGATTTCTTTGCTGTCACGAATCTGGGTCCACCTCCCTGTAGGTAGCTCAGAAAATTATGTCAATTTACGTGCATGATCCTCAGATATGTACGCAACTTTCATTCAATTTGAGCATTTTCATTTGAGCAAGTCTGGTGCCATTTTAAAATTCGTCAATACGAACTGTTCTGTTTTGACAGATTCTGCCTTTTATTTCGCATTGCCTCTTTTGCTATGTTGGATGAATTTCTTTGATCCATTAATGTCCAGTAGCATTATGCAATGTCCAGAAGTGTTAAGAATGATTGTGTCACCTCTGAATATGTTAATTTTTATTGTGCACTAACCCTCTAATGAGTTGTTTCGAGTTTGGTGTGGAGGAAGTTTTCAAGGATCAAGAGAGGAGTATGATGCAACATGATCAAGGAGAGTGAAAGCTCTAAGCTTGGGGATGCCCCGGTGGTTCACCCCTGCATATATTAAGAAGACTCAAGCGTCTAAGCTTGGGGATGCCCAAGGCATCCCCTTCTTCATCGACAACATTATCAGGTTCCTCCCCTGAAACTATATTTTTATTCCATCACATCTTATGTGCTTTGCTTGGAGCGTCTGTTTGTTTTTGTTTTTTGTTTTGTTTGAATAAAATGGATCCTAGCATTCACTTTATGGGAGAGAGACACGCTCCGCTGTAGCATATGGACAAGTATGTCCTTGGTTTCTACTCATAGTATTCATGGCGAAGTTTCTCCTTCGTTAAATTGTTATATGGTTGGAATTGGAAAATGATACATGTAGTAATTGCTATTAATGTCTTGGGTAGTGTGAGACTTGGCAATTGTTGTGCTCATGATTAAGCTCTTGCATCATATGCTTTGCACCCATTAATGAAGAAATACATAGAGCATGCTAAAATTTGGTTTGCATATTTGGTTTCTCTAAGGTCTAGATAATTTCTAGTATTGAGTTTGAACAACAAGGAAGACGGTGTAGAGTCTTATAATGTTTTCAATATGTCTTTTATGTGAGTTTTGCTGCACCTGTTCATCCTTGTGTTTGTTTCAAATAAGCCTTGCTAGCCTAAACCTTGTATCGAGAGGGAATACTTCTCATGCATCCAAAATACTTGAGCCAACCACTATGCCATTTGTGTCCACCATACCTACCTACTACATGGTGTTTTCCGCCATTCCAAAGTAAATTGCTTGAGTGCTACCTTTAAAATTCCATCATTCACCTTTGCAATATATAGCTCATGGGACAAATAGCTTAAAAACTATTGTGGTATTGAATATGTAATTATGCACTTTATCTCTTATTAAGTTGCTTGTTGTGCGATAACCATGTTTACTGGGGACGCCATCAACTATTTATTGTTGAATTTCATGTGAGTTGCTATGCATGTTCGTCTTGTCTGAAGTAAGAGCGATCTACCACCTTATGGTTAAGCATGCATATTGTTAGAGAAGAACATTGGGCCGCTAACTAAAGCCATGATCCATGGTGGAAGTTTCAGTTTTGGACATATATCCTCAATCTCAAATGAGAAAATTATTAATTGTTGTTACATGCTTATGCATAAAAGAGGAGTCCATTATCTGTTGTCTATGTTGTCCCGGTATGGATGTCTAAGTTGAAGAATAATCAATAGCGAGAAATCCAATGCGAGCTTTCTCCTTAGACCTTTGTACAGGCGGCATAGAGGTACCCCTTTGTGACACTTGGTAAAAACATGTGCACTGTGATGATCCGGTAGTCCAAGCTAATTAGGACAAGGTGCGGGCACTATTAGTACACTATGCATGAGGCTTGCAACTTGTAAGATATAATTTACATGATACATATGCTTTATTACTACCGTTGACAAAATTGTTTCATGTTTTCAAAATCAAAGCTCTAACACAAATATAGCAATCGATGCTTTTCCTCTATGGAGGACCATTCTTTTACTTTCAGTGTTGAGTCAGTTCACCTATTTCTCTCCACCTCAAGAAGCAAACACTTGTGTGAACTGTGCATTGATTCCTACATACTTGCTTATTGCACTTATTATATTACTCTATGTTGACAATATCCATGAGATATACATGTTACAAGTTGAAAGCAACCGCTGAAACTTAATCTTCTTTTGTGTTGCTTCAATGCTTTTACTATGAATTATTGCTTTATGAGTTAACTCTTATGCAAGACTTAATTGATGCTTGTCTTGAAGTGCTATTCATGAAAAGTCTTTGCTTTATGATTCACTTGTTTACTCATGTCATATACATTGTTTTGATCGCTGCATTCACTACATATGCTTTACAAATAGTATGATCAAGATTATGATGGCATGTCACTCCAGAAATTATCTGTGTTATCGTTTTACCTGCTCGGGACGAGCAGAACTAAGCTTGGGGATGCTGATACGTCTCCAACGTATCGATAATTTCTTATGTTCCATGCCACATTATTGATGTTATCTACATGTTTTATGCACACTTTATGTCATATTCGTGCATTTTCTGGAACTAACCTATTAACAAGATGCCGAAGTGCCGATTCTTTTTCTGCTATTTTTGGTTTCAGAAATCCTAGTAAGGAAATATTCTCGGAATTGGATGAAATCAACGCCCAGGGGCCTATTTTTCCACGAAGCTTCCAGAAGTCCGAAGACGAAACGAAGTGGGGCCATGATGTCTACGTTCCCCCTCCTTTCCTGTAGACAGTGTTGGGCCTCCAAGAGCAGAGGTTTGTAGAACAGCAGCAAGTTTTCCCTTAAGTGGATCACCCAAGGTTTATCGAACTCAGGGAGGAAGAGGTCAAAAATATCCCTCTCATGCAACCCTGCAACCACAAAGCAAGAAGTCTCTTGTGTCCCCAACACACCTAATAGGTGCACTAGTTCAGCGAAGAGATAGTGAAATACAGGTGGTATGAATATATATGAGCAGTAGCAACGGTGCCAGAAAATAGCTTGCTGGCGTGTAGTTGATGGTGGTAGTATTGCAGCAGTAGTAACGCAGTAAAATAGTAAACAAGCAGCGATAGCAGTATTTAGGAACAAGGCCTTGGGATTACACTTTCACTAGTGGACACTCTCAACATTGATCACATAACAGAATAGATAAATGCATACTCTACACTTGTTGGATGATGAACACATTGCGTAGGATTACACGAACCCTCAATGCCGGAGTTAACAAGCTCCACAATAATGCTCATGTTTAAGTAACCTTATAGTGTAAGATAGATCAATAGACTAAACCAAGTACTAACATAGCATGCACACTGTCACCTTCATGCATATGTAGGAGGAATAGATCACATCAATATTATCATAGCAATAGTTAACTTCGCAATCTACAAGAGATCATGATCATAGCATAAACCAAGTACTAACACGGTGCACACACTGTCACCTTTACACACGTGCAGGAGGAATAGAACTACTTTAATAACATTGCTAGAGTAGCACATAGATAAATTGTGATACAAACTCATATGAATCTCAATCATGTAAAGCAGCTCATGAGATTATTGTATTGAGGTACATGGGAGAGAGATGAACCACATAGCTACAGCGGAGCCCTCAGCCTCAGGGGTGGATTACTCCCTCCTCATCATGGAGGCAGCGATGGCGGTGAAGATGGCGGTGAAGACGGCGGTGGAGATGGCTCCGGGGCAATTCCCCATCCCGGCAGGGTGCCGAAACAGAGTTCTGTCCCCCGAATTGGAGTTTCGCGATGGCGGCGGCGCCCCTGGAGTCTTTCTGGAGTTTCGTCAATTGGTGTCGAAGTTTTAGGTCACGACGGCTTAAATAGGCGAAGAATCGGAGTCGGAGGGGGCCTGGGCTGCCCAAACCATAGGGGGGCGCGCCCCCCCTTGGGCCGCACCGCCCTAGGGTGTGGGGCCCCCCTGGCACCCCTCTGACCTTTCTCCGGTGCTCTGGAAGCTTCGCATATTTCTAAGACTTTCGGCGTTGATTTCGTCTGATTCCGAAAATATTTCCTTACTAGGATTTCTGAAACCAAAAATAGCAGAAAACAGCAACTGTCCTTTCGGCATCTCGTCAATAGGTTAGTTCCGGAAAACGCATAAAAATGATATAAAGTGTGAACAAAACATGTTGGTATTGTCATAAAACAAGCATGGAACATCGGAAATTATAGATACGTTGGAGACGTATCAGCATCCCCAAGCTTAGTTCCTACTCGTCCTCGAGTAGGTAAACGATAAAAGATAATTTCTGAGGTGACATGCTACCAACATAATCTTAATCATACCATTGTAAAGCTTATGAGATGAATGCAGCGATTCGAAACAATGTAAATGCAATGAGTAAACAATTGAATCATATAGCAAAGACTTTTCATGAATAGTACTTTCAAGACAAGCATCAATAAGTCTTGCATAAGAGTTACTCATAAAGCAATAAATTCTTAGTAAAGGTATGGAAGCAACACAATGGAAGATTAAGTTTCAGCGGTTGCTTTCAACTTGTAACATGTATATCTCAGGGATAGTTGTCAATGCAAAGCAATATAACAAATGCAATAAGCAAGTATGTAAGAATCAATGCACAGTTCACACAAATGTTTGCTTCTTGAGGTAGAGAGAGATAGGTGAACTGACTCAACAATAAAAGTAAAAGAATGGTCCTTCAAAGAGGAAAGCATCGATTGCTGTATTTGTGCTAGAGCTTTTATTTTGAAAACATGAAACAATTTTGTCAACGGTAGTAATAAAGCATATGTATCATGTAAATTATATCTTACAAGTTGCAAGCCTCATGCATAGTATACTAATAGTGTCCGCACCTTGTCCTAATTAGCTTGGACTACCGGATCATCACAATGCACATGTTTTAACCAAGTGTCACAAAGGGGTACCTCTATGCCGCCTGTACAAAGGTCTAAGGAGAAAGCTCGCATTGGATTTCTCGCTATTGATTATTCTTCAACTTAGACATCCATACCGGGACAACATAGACAACAGATAATGGACTCCTCTTTTATGCATAAGCATGTAACAACAATTTATAATTTTCTCATATGAGATTGAGGATGTATGTCCAAAACTGAAACTTCCACCATGGATCATGGCTTTAGTTAGCGGCCCAATGTTCTTCTCTAACAATATGCATGCTTAACCATAAGGTGGTAGATCGCTCTTACTTCAGACAAGACGAACATGCATAGCAACTCACATGAAATTCAACAAAGAGTAGTTGATGGCGTCCCCAATAAACATGGTTATCGCACAACAAGCAACTTAATAAGAGATAAAGTGCATAATTACATATTCAATACCACAATAGTTTTTAAACTATTTGTCCCATGAGCTATATATTGCAAAGGTGAATGATGGAATTTTAAAGGTAGCACTCAAGCAATTTACTTTGGAATGGCGGAAAATACCATGTAGTAGGTAGGTATGGTGGACACAAATGGCATAGTGTTGTTTGGCTCAAGGATTTGGATGCATGAGAAGTATTCCCTCTCGATACAAGGTTTAGGCTAGCAAGGTTGTTTGAAGCAAACACAAGCATGAACTAGTACAGCAAAACTCACATAAAAGACATATTGCAAGCATTATAAAACTATACATCGTCTTCCTTGTTGTTCAAACATCTTACTAGAAAATATCTAGACTCTAGAGAAACCACTCATGCAAACCAAATTTTAACAAGCTCTATGTATTTATTCACTAATAGGTGCAAAGTATATGATGCAAGAGCTTAAACAAGAGCACAACAATTGCCAAGTATCACATTACCCAAGACATTATAGCAATTACTACATGTAGCATTTTCCAATTCCAACCATATAACAATTAACGAAGCAGTTTCAACCTTCACCATGAACATTAAAAGCTAAGAACACATGTGTTCATACGAACCAGCGGAGCGTGTCTCTCTCCCACACAAGCATTTATTAAAACAAAAACAAAAACAAGAAACATACAGACGCTCCAAGTAAAGTGCATAAGATGTGACCGAATAAAAATATAGTTTCAAGAGAAGGAACCTGATAATTTGTCGATGAAGAAGGGGATGCCTTGGGCATCCCCAAGCTTAGACGCTTAAGTCTTCTTGATATATGCAGGGGTGAACCACCGGGGCATCCCCAAGCTTAGAGCTTTCACTCTTCTTGATCATAGTATATCATCCTCCTCTCTTGACCCTTGAAAACTTCTTTCACACCAAACTTCTCATAAACTTCATTAGAGGAGTTAGTACATAATCAAAAACTCACATGTTCAGAGGTGACACAATCATTCTTAACACTTCTGGACATTGCTCAAAGCTACTGGAAGGTAATGGAACAAAGAAATCCACCCAACACAGCGAAAGAAGCAATGCGAAATAAAAGGCAGAATCTGTCAAAACAGAACAGTCCGTAAAGACGAATTTCTAATAAATACTTCCGTTGCTCCGATCAGAAAACTCAAAACTAATGAAAGTTGCGTACATATCTGAGGAACACGCACGTAAATTGGCATATTTTTCTGATTTTTATACAGAGAGAAAATCCCAGATTCGTGACAGATAGAAATCTGTTTCTGCGCAGAAATCCAAATCTAGTATCAACCTTCGATTAGAGGCTTCACTTGGCACAACAAAACACAAAACTAAGATAAGGAGAGGTTGCTACAGTAGTAAACAACTTCCAAGACACAAAATAAAAACAAAGTACTGTAGCAAAATAACACATGGGTTATCTCCCAAAAAGTTCTTTCTTTATAGCCATTAAGATGGGCTCAGCAGTTTTAATAATCCATTCGCGGGAAATAGTATTTGAAGCATAAGAGAGCTTCAAGAGGCAATTTCAAAACAAATTTAAGTCTAACATGCTTCCTATGAAGAGGAATCTTGTACACAAATGAATTCATGAAGAACAAAGTGACAAGCATAAGAGGATAAAACACGAGTAACTTCAAATTTCTCAACATAAAGAGGGGAAACTTAATATTATTAAGATGCATATAACCATATTTCCCTCTCTCATAATAACTTTCAGTAGCATCATTGATGAAATCCACAATATACCCATCACTTAAAACATTCTTATCATGGTTCATATGCATAGAAGTATCATTAATTTTGGCATAAGAAGAGTTATTCTCATTAATAGTAATTGGAGCAAGATTATTATCAAGAATTTGAACATGGTAAACAAGTTGCATATTAAAAGAATTGTTTTTGGTAATCCAATCATGACTATGACAAGTTTCATAAGGATAATTATAACCTATATCATAGCATTCTTTATAATAATCATCAAAGATCGGAGGCACAGTGTCATCATAAGAAATAGAATAGTTATCTTTCACAGTTGGTTTATCTGTGTCCATACCATCATTGTTATTAGAAGGAGATGTATCAAACACATAATGATCAGTAGCAAAAGGATTTTCAAACACCTCTTCCCCAAGCTTAGAGCTTTCTATATCATTATGGGAGGAAGCATGGATAGCACTGACACTATGGCAATTATTATCATCATTTTCAGAATTAGTTTCCCAGAGATTTGCAATATCAAAAGTAGTGTGCTCATTCAAATCATGATTGCTAATGTATGTAAAGGGCATAGGAAGATCATCATATTCAGATTCATTGTCACAATAATCATTAGGAGCAACATACTTACGGTTACTTAGCATTATCTCATTCACGCGGGGATACGCCGTTACCTCTTTCTTTTTATTCTCCTTTTTCTTCTTCTTCTTCTTCTTCGTTCCCTTCTTCTTCTTCTTCTCTTCTTTCTCCTCATTTCCTTCTTTAGGAGGAAGAGGCTTGAAGGGTAGCTTGTCCGCATAACCTGATTTACTTTCAGAAACAATAGAAGAAACTTGGAAGGATTCCTCCTTTTCATTAATTAGTTCAAAACACATGGCTGTCCTATCATATTTTGGCAAGGTGTCATCTTCTAAAATATTTTGTACGTAAGTATTTGTATGGCTATTATCAATGCAATAAGAAAAACACCCATGCAGGACATCATCAATATCAAGATCACCCATATGTAACAAAGAGATTTTTCTCGACAGTTCTTCACACCCCAAAAATAAAGTAAGTTCATCATGCTGATTAGGAGTAATTTCATCATCACAATACAAATTTGCAGCACTCATTGGGTTCAAATTATCATTAGAGGAGCATTGAAAATTAAAATGACCCACTTCATGGCAAACTTCACAAATAAAAGGATAGAGGGCACAAACTTTTTTACCAAGATCATCTAGAGCCCTAAACCACTTTCTAGTTTTTTCATTAATATGATGGATGCAATATTCATCTTTGACTTGATTAATTCCACAAGGTCTATGCATTCCACAAAAATTAACATGCTTATAGGAAATAGCACTCTTAGGAGTTTGAGCATGCTTATGGCAATAATTAACAACAATTTCATTCTTCATGCAAGCCTCTTTAAAAGGTTCATGATACTTATCAAAATTCTTCCTAGGCAATTCAAAATGAGAAGCAAAGGCTTTATAAAGATTTGCAGCAACTTGAGAGTCAAGACCATAAGTAGCACTCATATTTCGAAATTTATCGGTATCCATAAAAGCTTCAATGCATTCATAATCATAATTTATACCTGACTCTTTACCTTTGTCGTTCTCCCATCCTTTAGCGTTGTCCTCAATCCGATCAAGAAGGTCCCACCTAGCTTCAACCTCCTTGCTTGTGAAAGATCCCTCCGAACACGCGTCCAGATAGTCCTTGTGTTGTCCTGAAAGCCTCGCATAAAAATTATTAACAATAACATTACGGGGGAGCTCATGAATGGGACATTTGAGCATTAGTGACTTCAGTCTCCCCCACGCTTGAGAAATACTCTCTCCATCACGAGGATAAAAGTTATAAATATAATTCCTATCAATATGCACTTCATGAGGAGGATAAAATTTAGAATAAAAGAGAGATGCAATTTCCTCCCAACCAAGAGAATGTCTATTCTCCAACAATTTATACCAATGCGCCGCTTTACCGGGCAATGAGAAACAGAGAATAGCTTCTTCCTCACTTCATCCATAGAGATACCTGCACACTTGAATAACCCGCATAATTCGTGCAAAAACAGTAAATGATCTCTAGGATGGACAGTTCCATCCCCTTTATAGTGGTTGTCCATAACACGTTCAATAATTTTCATAGGTATTTTATATGGAATACTTTCAGCAGGTGGAATTAAAATATCAGAAGCATCATTAGAATCATCGCATATGGGAGATAAAGCATTATCAGAGCAAAATATTTCTTCCAAAGCTGAGGAGCAAAAAAGATTATCTTTATATAAACTAGCTTCCCCAAGCTTAGACTTTTCCATAGTATTAGCAGTAATTGCATTCATGCTAATAACATCACTACTATCATGCAAATAAGGTTCCATAGGTTTTTTAATTTTCGCATCAAACAATTCTAAATCAGGAAAAAGACTAAAAAGCTCACCAATTTTTTTGTTGTTTTCCATTATGCCTAACTAGTGTAAACAAGAAACAAAAAGTTGCAATTGCAGGATCTAAAGGAAATAGCTTCGAGTACTTACAATGGCGGAAAATAGCTGGGTAGCCGAGGTCCGGAGTGTGAGTACCTTTTACCTTTCCTCCCCCTGCAAGAACGGCGCCGGAAAAGTGCTTGATGTCTAATTCCCCCTCCTTTCCTGTAGACAGTGTTGGGCCTCCAAGAGCAGAGGTTTGTAGAACAGCAGCAAGTTTTCCCTTAAGTGGATCACCCAAGGTTTATCGAACTCAGGGAGGAAGAGGTCAAAGATATCCCTCTCATCCAACCCTGCAACCACAAAGCAAGAAGTCTCTTGTGTCCCCAACACACCTAATAGGTGCACTAGTTCAGCGAAGAGATAGTGAATTACAGGTGGTATGAATATATATGAGCAGTAGCAACGGTGCCAGAAAATAGCTTGCTGGCGTGTAGTTGATGGTGGTAGTATTGCAGCAGTAGTAACGTAGTAAAACAGTAAACAAGCAGCGATAGCAGTATTTAGGAACAAGGCCTAGGGATTACACTTTCACTAGTGGACACTCTCAACATTGATCACATAACAGAATAGATAAATGCATACTCTACACTTTTGTTGGATGATGAACACATTGCGTAGGATTACACGAACCCTCAATGCCGGAGTTAACAAGCTCCACAATAATGCTCATGTTTAAGTAACCTTATAGTGTAAGATAGATCAATAGACTAAACCAAGTACTAACATAGCATGCACACTGTCACCTTCATGCATATGTAGGAGGAATAGATCACATCAATATTATCATAGCAATAGTTAACTTCGCAATCTACAAGAGATCATGATCATAGCATAAACCAAGTACTAACACGGTGCACACACTGTCACCTTTACACACGTGCAGGAGGAATAGAACTACTTTAATAACATTGCTAGAGTAGCACATAGATAAATTGTGATACAAACTCATATGAATCTCAATCATGTAAAGCAGCTCATGAGATTATTGTATTGAGGTACATGGGAGAGAGATGAACCACATAGCTACAGCGGAGCCCTCAGCCTCAGGGGTGGATTACTCCCTCCTCATCATGGAGGCAGCGATGGCGGTGAAGATGGCGGTGAAGACGGCGGTGGAGATGGCTCCGGGGCAATTCCCCGTCCCGGCAGGGTGCCGAAACAGAGTTCTGTCCCCCGAATTGGAGTTTCGCGATGGCGGCGGCGCCCCAGGAGTCTTTCTGGAGTTTCGTCAATTGGTGTCGAAGTTTTAGGTCACGACGGCTTAAATAGGCGAAGAATCGGAGTCGGAGGGGGCCTGGGCTGCCCAAACCATAGGGGGGCGCCCCCCCCTTAGGCCGCGCCGCCCTAGGGTGTGGGGCCCCCCTGGCACCCCTCTGACCTTTCTCCGGTGCTCTGGAAGCTTCGCGTATTTCTAAGACTTTCGGCGTTGATTTCGTCCGATTCCAAAAATATTTCCTTACTAGGATTTCTGAAACCAAAAACAGCAGAAAACAGCAACTGTCCTTTCGGCATCTCGTCAATAGGTTAGTTCCGGAAAACGCATAAAAATGATATAAAGTGTGAACAAAACATGTTGGTATTGTCATAAAACAAGCATGGAACATCAGAAATTATAGATACGTTGGAGACGTATCAGGCCACAGGGTGCCCAAACCCTAGGGCGGCGCGGCCCCCCCTGGCCGCGCCGGCCTATGGTGTGGGGCCCCTGTGCCCCCTCCTGACTTGCCCTTCCGCCTACTTAAAGCCTCCGTGACGAAACCCCCAGTACCGAGAGCCACGATACGGAAAACCTTCCAGAGACGCCGCCAACGCCGATCCCATCTCGGGGGATCCAGGAGATCGCCTCCGGCACCCTGCCGGAGAGGGGAATCATCTCCCGGAGGACTCTACGCCGCCATGGTTGCCTCCGGTGTGATGTGTGAGTAGTCTACCCCTGGACTATGGGTCCATAGCAGTAGCTAGATGGTTGTCTTCTCCCCATTGTGCTATCATTGTCGGATCTTGTGAGCTGCCTAACATGATCAAGATCATCTATCTGTAATTCTATATGTTGCGTTTGTTGGGATCCGATGAATAGAGAATACTTGTTATGTTGATTATCAAAGCTATGTCTATGTGTTGTTTATGATCTTGCATGCTCTCCGTTATTAGTGGATGCTCTGGCCAAGTTGATGCTAGTAACTCCAAGAGGGAGTATTTATGCTCGATAGTGGGTTCATGTCTCCGTGAATCTGGAGGGGTGACAAGAACCTCTAAGGTTATGGATGTGCTGTTGCCACTAGGGATAAAACATTGGTGCTATGTTCAAGGATGTAGTCACTAGTTACATTACGCGCAATACTTAATGCAATTGTCTGTTGTTAGCAACTTAATACTAGAGGGGGTTCGGATGATAACCTGAAGGTGGACTTTTTAGGCATAGATGCATGCTGGATGGCGGTCTATGTACTTTGTCGTAATGCCCAATTAAATCTCACTATACTCATCATAATATGTATGTGCATGGTCATGCCCTCTTTATTTGTCAATTGCCCAACTGTAATTTGTTCACCCAACATGCTGTTTGTCTTATGGGAGAGACACCTCTAGTGAACTGTGGACCCCAGTCCAATTCTCTTCTTGAAATACAATCTCTTGCAATCTTGTTCTCTGTTTTCTGCAAACAATCATCTTCCACACAATACGGTTAATCCTTTGTTACAGCAAGCCGGTGAGATTGACAACCTCACTGTTTCGTTGGGACAAAGTACTTTGGTTGTGTTGTGCAGGTTCCACGTTGGCGCCGGAATCCCTGGTGTTGCGCCGCACTACATCCCGCCGCCATCAACCTTCAACGTGCTTCTTGGCTCCTCCTGGTTCGATAAACCTTGGTTTCTTTCTGAGGGAAAACTTGCTGCTGTGCTCATCATACCTTCCTCTTGGGGTTCCCAACGAACGTGTGAGTTACACGCCATCAAGGTCCCACACGTCAGTGAGCACAAGTCACGTGCAATAGGTACGCAAACTCCCAGCCATTTTCTTTGTCAAGAGAAGACGCATCAGGATGCGTATTGGGAGTCTGTGGGTCCTTCTGGATCCTTCGGTTGTCCCTCTCACAAAAAAAAACAAATCTCTCTCATTCTCGGCCTCGCTCGACTCGCTCGCTCGCTCTCACCTCCTGCTCACTGACAAACCCTGCACAACAGTCAACATCATCACCCGAAAAAGGGGAGTCACCATAATTCTCTCCCTTCTTCTCTCCTTCCGAGTGATCCCTCTTCCTCCGAGTTTCACTCGATGGGCAAACACACATGTGCTGCATAGTAATAATAAAAAGGTAGAAAATCGACCTACGAATCTATAATTAAATAGGTTAAACTAGGGTTTTGCCCAGTTCTACAAATCAAGGTTCAAAAAAATCCAACTACGGGGTTCGAACAACCCCATTTCTAATCCAAGAATTTTTTCGACCTCATCCAATGGCCTCAAACTATAGGGTTAGCATATAGTGCAGTATGTGTGAACATGTATGCACTATGTGTGCTTTAACTTGTATGTCTTTCAAATTTGAACCAAATTTGAATAAGTTTGAAATATTTGAAATGGGGCTTTTGCCTTAAACGTTTGAAAAACGACTTCTCTTCATGCTAGACTTCATAAGACCGAGTTTAGGGTTACGGGGTAGATACATGATTTGTTTGGTTTGAATATGTCTAAACCTTGTTTCTCAACTTGAATGCTTACTATATGACATAAGAAGGCTATGTGGTTTGGTTTTTCCTTCTTTAGATTTTTTGTCTGAACTTTTGTGCCCATTTGAATCTTGGTCAAATCCTAGGTTTGACCAAGATTTAAATAAGGTTAAAACATGAAAATGAAAAGGTAAGCATCGATCCTTCTTAGTCGCTCTAAAATGAAGCTTTTGGGAGGTTTTTGATATTTCCATGTTTGAAACCCAAAACCACTTCTCTCCATGCTTGACTTCATAAGACGAAGTTTAGGGTCGATAGGGGGTAGATACATGATTTGTCTGGTTTGAATATGTCTAGACCTTGTTTATCAACTTGAATGCTTACTATATACTCCCTCCGGTCTCATTTAATTGACTCAGATTTAGTACAAAGTTGTACTAAATCCGAGTCAATTAAAAAGGACCGGAGGGAGTATATGACATAAGAGGACTATGTGCATTGGTATTTAATTTTTTGATTTTTATGCCCATTTGAATCTTGGTGAAATCCTAGGTTTGAGCAAGATTTAAAGAAGTTTAACATGTGAAAATGAAAAGGTAATTAAGTCTGGATCCTTCTTAATTAACCAGTCAATCTAATTAAAATGAAGCTTTTGGGAGGTTTTTCATTTTTCTGATTTTTTTTAATTTTATGCCCATTTAAATCTTGGTCAAATCCTAGGATTGACAATGATTTAAACAAGTTTAAAATATGAAAATGAAAAGGTAAGCATGGATCCTTCTTAGTCAGTCACTCTAAAATGAAGCTTTTGATAGGTTTTTGAAATTTCCATATTTGAAACCCAAAACCGCTTCTCTTCATGCTTGACTACATAAGACAAAGTTTAGGGTTAGGGGGTAGATACATGATTTTTCTTGTTTGAATATGTCTAGAACTTGTTTATCAACTTTAATGCTTACTATATGACATAAGAAAACCATGTGCTTTGGTTTTTCATTTTTCTGTTTTTTTTGGAATTTTCATGCACATTTGAATCTTGGTCAAATCCTAGGTTTGACCAAGATTTAAACAAGTATAGAACATGAAAATGAGAAGGGAAGCCTGTATCCTTCTTAGTCACCCTGAAATGATGTTTTTCGGAGGTTTTTCAAATTTCCATTTTTGAAACCCAAAACCACTTCTCTTCATGCTTGACTTCATAAGACAGAGTTTAGGGGTTAGGGGGTAGATACATGATTTGTCTAGTTTGAATATGTCTAGACCATGTTTACCAACTTTAATGCTTACTATATGACATAAGAAGACTATGTGCGCTTTGGGTTTTCATTTTTCTATTTTTTTATTTTATGCACATTTGAATCTTGGTCAAGTCCTAGATTCGACCAAGATTTAAACAAGTTTAAACATGACAATGAAAAGGTAATTAATCCTGGATCCTTCTTAATTAACCAGTCAGTCTAATCAAAATGAAGCTTTTGGGAGGTTTTTGAAATTTCCATGTTTGAAACCCAAAACCACACTTCTCTGCTTCTTCATGCTTGACATCATATATAATTAAGACAGAGTTTAGGGTTAGGGGGTTACATGATTTGCCTGGTTTGAATATGTCTAGACCTTGTTTATGAACTTGAATGCTTACTATATGACATAAGAAGACTATGTGCTTTTTTTTATTTTATGCCCATTTGAATATTGGTCAAATCCTAGGTTTGAGCAAGATTTAAACAAGTTTAAAACATGAAAATGAAATGGTAAGCATGGATCCTTCTTAGTCACTCTAAAATGAAGCTTTTGGGAGGTTTTTGAAATTTACATGTTTGAAACCAAAAACCACTTCTCCTCATGCTTGACTTCATAAGATAGAGTTTAGGGTTAATTAGGGGTAGATACATGATTTGTCTTATTTGAATATGTCTAGACCTTTGTCTTATCATCTTTTGAATGCTTACTATATATATATGTGACATAAGAAGACTATGTGGTTTTGTTTTTCATTTTTCTGATCTTTTTTAATTTTATGCCCATTTGAGACTTGGTCAAATCCTAGGATTGACAATGATTTAAACAAGTATAAAATATGAAAATGAAAAGGTAAGCATGGATCCTTCTTAGTCAGTCACTCTAAAATGAATCTTTTGATAGGTTTTTGAAATTTCCATGTTTGAAACCCAAAACCACTTCTCTTTATGCTTGACTACGTACATAAGACAAAGTTTAGGGTTATTAGGGGGTAGATACATTATTTTTCTTGTTTGAATATGTCTAGACCTTGTTTATCAACTTTAATGCTTACTATATGACATAAGAAAACCATGTGCTTTGGTTTTTCATTTTTCTGATTTTTTTTGGAATTTTGATGCACATTTGAATCTTGGTCAAATCCTAGGTTTGACCAAGATTTAAACAAGTATAGAACATGAAAATGAAAAGGGAAGCATGTATCCTTCTTAGTCGCTCTAAAATGAAGCTTTTGGGATGTTCTTGAAATTTCCATGTTTGAAACCCAAAACGACCTTTCTTCATGCTAGACTTCATAAGATCGACAGGGGGTAGATCGATACATGATTTGTCTGGTTTGGATATATCTAGACCTTGTTTATCAACTTGAATGCTTACGATATAACATAAGAAGACTATGTGCTTTTGTTTTTTATTATTTTTTATTTTTTTGTGCCCATTTGTATCTTGGTCAAATCCTAGGTTTGACCAAGATTTAAACAAGTTTAAAACATGAAAATGAAAAGGGAAGCATGTATCCTTCTTAGTCACTCTAAAATGAAGTTTTTGGGAGGTTTTTGAAATTTCCATGTTTGAAACCCAAAACCACTTCTCTTCATGCTTGACTACATAAGACAAAGTTTAGGGTTAGGGGGTAGATACATGATTTTTCTTGTTTGAATATGTCTAGATCTTGTTTATCAAAATTAATGCTTACTATATGACATAAAAGAAAACCATGTGCTTTGGTTTTTCATTTTTATGAATTTTTTTGGAATTTTGATGCACATTTGAATCTTGGTCAAATCCTAGGTTTGACCAAGATTTAAACAAGTATAGAACATGAAAATGAAAAGGGAAGCCTGTATCCTTCTTAGTCGCTCTAAAATGAAGCTTTTGGGATGTTCTTGAAATTTCCATGTTTGAAACCCAAAACGACCTTTCTTCATGCTAGACTTCATAAGATCGACAGGGGGTAGATCGATACATGATTTGTCTGGTTTGGATATTTCTAGACCTTGTTTATCATCTTGAATGCTTACGATATAACATAAGAAGACTATGTGCTTTTGTTTTTTGTTTATTTTTTATTTTTTTGTGCCCATTTGTATCTTGGTCAAATCCTAGGTTTGACCAAGATTTAAACAAGTTTAAAACATGACAATGAAAAGGGAAGCATGTATCCTTCTTAGTCACTCTAAAATGAAGTTTTTGGGAGGTTTTTGAAATTTCCATGTTTGAAACCCAAAACCACTTCTCTTCATGCTTGACTTCATAAGACATAGTTTAGGGGTTAGGGGGTAGATACATGATTTGTATGGTTTGAATATGTCTAGACATAGTTTATCAACTTTAATGCTTACTATATGACATATAAGACTATGTTCTTTGGTTTTTCATTTTTCTGTTTTTTTTTCAATTTTCTGCCAATTTGGTTTGACCAAGATTTAGACAAGTTTTACACGTGAAAACGAATAAGTAAGCATGAATCCTACTTAGTCACTCCAAAATGTACCAATTGATAGGTGTGTTAACTTTGCTTAATGGAAAAAATAATGTCATGTAAATGAGTTAACTTGGATTTCCTACCCTTGGATTCATAGGAAACTTTGTTCTAATGCACTATAATAATAAACCGAGTTTTTACACCAACAGGTCTGTCACTTACGTGTGGTGCCCATGCATGAGGTCCCACACGTCAGTGAGCACAAGTCACGTGCAATAGGTAAGCAAACTCACAGCCATTTTCTTTGTCAAGAGAAGACGCATCAGGATGTGTATTGGGAGTCTGTGGGTCCTTCTAGATCCTTCGGTTGTCCCTCACACAAAAAAACAAATCTCTCTCATTCTCGGCCTCGCTCGACTCGCTCGGTCGCTCGCTTGCACCTCCTGCTCACTGACAAGCCCTGCACAACAGTCAACATCATCACCCGAAAAAGGGGAGTCACCATAATTCTCTCCCTTCTTCTCTCCTTCCGAGTGATCCCTCTTCCTCCGAGTTTCACTCGACGGGAAAACACACATGTGCTGCATAGAAATAATAAAAAGGTAGAAAATCGACCTACGAATCAATAATTAAATAGGTTAAACTAGGGTTTTGCCAAGTTCTACAAATCAAGGTTCAAAAAAATCCAACTACGGGGTTCGAACAACCCCATTTCTAATCCAAAAATTTTTTCGACCTCATCCAATGGCCTCAAACTATAGGGTTAGCATCTAGTGCAGTATGTGTGAACATGTATGCACTATGTGTGCTATAACTTGTATGTCTTTCAAATTTGAACCAAATTTGAATAAGTTTGAAATATTTGAAATGGGGCTTTTGGCTTAAACGTTTGAAACCCAAAACGACTTCTCTTCATGGTAGACTTCATAAGACCGAGTTTAGGGTTAGGGGCTAGATACATGAATTGTCTGGCTTGAATATGTCTAAACCTTGTTTATCAACTTGAATGCTTACTATATGACATAAGAAGGCTATGTGGTTTGGTTTTTCCTTCTTTAGATTTTTTGTCTGAACTTTTGTGCCCATTTGAATCTTGGTCAAATCCTAGGTCTGACCAAGATTTAAATAAGGTTAAAACATGAAAATGAAAAGGTAAGCATCGATCCTTCTTAGTCGCTCTAAAATGAAGCTTTTGGGAGGTTTTTGAAATTTCCATGTTTGAAACCCAAAACCACTTCTCTTCATGCTTGACTTCATAAGACAGCGTTTAGGGTTAGGGGTAGATACATGATTTTTCTGGTTTGAATATGTCTAGACCATGTTTATCAACAATTTGAATGCTTACTATATGACATAAGAAGGCTATGTGCTTCGGTTTTTCATTCTTCCGATTTTTTTTTCTGAATTTTTATGCCCATTTGAATCTTGGTTAGATCCTAGGTTTGACCAAGATTTAAACAAGTTTAAAACATGACAATGAAAAGGTAATTAATCCTGGATCCTTCTTAATTAACCAGTCAGTCTAATTAAAATGAAGCTTTTTGGAGGTTTTTAAAATTTCCATGTTTGAAACCCAAAACCACACTTCTCTTCATGCTTGACTTCATATATAATTAAGATAGAGTTTAGGGTTAGGGGGTACATGATTTGTCTGGTTTAAATATGTCTAGACCTTTTTTATGAACTTAAATGCTTACTATATGACATAAGAAGACTATGTGGTTTGGTTTGTTTACTTTTATTTATTTTATGCCCATTTGAATATTGGTCAAATCCTAGGTTTGAGCAAGATTTAAACAAGTTTAAAACATGAAAATGAAAAGGTAAGCCTGAATCCTTCTTAGTCACTCTAAAATGAAGCTTCTGGGAGGTTTTTGAAATTTCCATGTTTGAAACCAAAAAACACTTCTCATCATGCTTGACTTCATAAGACAGAGTTCAGGGTTAGGGGTAGATACATGATTTGTCTTATTTGAATATTTCTAGACCTTGTTTATCTGAATGCTTACTA
Source organism: Lolium perenne (assembly GCF_019359855.2). NCBI lineage: Eukaryota > Viridiplantae > Streptophyta > Magnoliopsida > Poales > Poaceae > Lolium > Lolium perenne. The sequence continues at coordinate 194,243,371 of NC_067246.2, read as the reverse complement.
TATATGTGACATAAGAAGACTATGTGCTTTTGTTTTTCAGTTTTCTGATATTTTTTAAAATTTTATGCCCATTTGAATCTTGGTCAAATCCTAGGTTTGACAATGATTAAAACAAGTTTAAAATATGAAAATGAAAAGGTAAGCATATGGATCCTTCTTAGTCACTCTAAAAGGAAGCTTTTGATAGGTTTTTGAAATTTCCATGTCTGAAACCCAAAACCACTTCTCTTCATGCTTGACTACATAAGACATAGTTTAGGGGTTAGGGGGTAGATACATGATTTGTCTAGTTTGAATATGCTAGACCTTGTTTACCAACTTTAATGCTTACTATATGACATAAGAAGACTCTGTGCTTTGTTTTTTCATTTATCTATTTTTTTAATTTTATGCCCATTTGAATTTTGGTTAAATCCTAGGTTTGACCAGGATTTAAACAAGTTTAAAACATGAAAATGAAAAGGTAAGCCTAGATCCTTCTTAGTCACTTTAAATGAAGATTTTCTGAGGTTCTTGAAATTTTCATGTTTAAAACCCAAAACAACTTCTCTTCATGCATGCTTGACTTCATAAGATAGAGTTTAGGGTTAGGGGTAGATACATGATTTGTGTCGTTTGAATATGTCTAAACCTTGGTTATGAACATGAATGCTGCTTACTATATGACTTAAGAAGGCTATGTGTTTTGGTTTTTCATTTTTTCTATTTTTTTAGAATTTTTTTGCCCATCAACCAAGATTTAAACAAGTTTAAAACATGAAAAATGAAAAAGTAAGTTTTGATCCTTCTTAAATATTAATCCATCCAAAATGAAGCTTTTTTGGCAGATTTTTGGAATTTCCATGTTTGAAACCCAAAACCAATTCTCTTCATGCATGCTTGACTTCATAAGACAAAGTTTAGGGTTCGGGGGTAGATACATGATTTGTCTAGTTTGAATATGTCTAAACCTTGGTTATGAACTTGAATGATGCTTACTATATGACATAAGAAGGCTATGTGATTTGGTTTTTAATTTTTTTAATTTTTTAGATTTTTATGCCCATTTGAATCTTGGTCAAATCATTGGTTTGACCAAGATTTAAACAAGTTTAAAACATGAAAATGAAAAAGTAAGTTTGGATCCTTCTTAATTATTAGTCAATCCAAAATGAAGCTTTTTTGGCAGGCATTGTGCATATCGCCTTGAGAAACATCTTTGCGAGCTAGTGTATTAAACGTTTATTCACATAAAATTGATTTTTTTTACTTTATTAGTGCACACAATGACAAAATCGGCCAAATGTGTATGATTTTTGTGAAGGTGCTAGAAAAACAAGATGCACTACGATGAAACATGAAAGGAGGCAAGGGGAGGGATAGTGAAGAGGTGGGAGAGACCGAGAGAGGAACCGTAAGGTAATTAAATTGGGGCCAAAACGATTCCAACTTCCTAGGCATTGACCAACTTTGCCCCTCTTAACCCAACGTGGCAGTGAACCCGAGATATTTTTATTATAAGCAATAACTTCCTCTTACTCCGCTTCTCCGAAATGGTAAGAGAACCTCTCCAGCTTAAGTGACCAATCGACATAGCTATGGCCTTCCGACTTGGCTCTGGTCGCCGCGCGCGTAGTCCTACCACCGACGAGGAAGCAGAGCATCAGCGCCGCCTTCGCTTCGTCCATCGCGCACCAAGGCATAACCCGCCCGCTCTGCACTGGACGGTTGTTCAGCCCGCGGCGGCGGCGCTGGCCGATGGATGCAGAGGCAGGGATCTCCCACGCAACCCCCTATGCGACGCCCGCTTGGCCCTGGCCGGCTTTTCTGCCCGCGCATGCCGCTGATACGTCTCCAACGTATCGATAATTTCTTATGTTCCATGCCACATTATTGATGTTATCTACATGTTTTATGCACACTTTATGTCATATTCGTGCATTTTCTGGAACTAACCTATTAACAAGATGCCGAAGTGCCGATTCTTTGTTCTGCTGTTTTTGGTTTCAGAAATCCTAGTAAGGAAATATTCTCGGAATTGGACGAAATCAACGCCCAGGGGCCTATTTTTCCACGAAGCTTCCAGAAGTCCGAAGACGAAACGAAGTGGGGCCACAGGGTGCCCAAACCCTAGGGCGGCACGGCCCCCCCTGGTCGCGCCGGCCTATGGTGTGGGGCCCCTGTGCCCCCTCCTGACTTGCCCTTCCGCCTACTTAAAGCCTCCGTGACGAAACCCCCAGTACCGAGAGCCACGATACGGAAAACCTTCCAGAGACACCGCCAACGCCGATCCCATCTCGGGGGATCCAGGAGATCGCCTCCGGCACCCTGCCGGAGAGGGGAATCATCTCCCGGAGGACTCTACGCCGCCATGGTCGCCTCCGGTGTGATGTGTGAGTAGTCTACCCCTGGACTATGGGTCCATAGCAGTAGCTAGATGGTTGTCTTCTCCCCATTGTGCTATCATTGTCAGATCTTGTGAGCTGCCTAACATGATCAAGATCATCTATCTGTAATTCTATATGTTGCGTTTGTTGGGATCCGATGAATAGAGAATACTTGTTATGTTGATTATCAAAGCTATGTCTATGTGTTGTTTATGATCTTGCATGCTCTTCGTTATTAGTGGATGCTCTGGCCAAGTTGATGCTAGTAACTCCAAGAGGGAGTATTTATGCTCGATAGTGGGTTCATGTCTCCGTGAATCTGGAGGGGTGACAAGAACCTCTAAGGTTATGGATGTGCTGTTGCCACTAGGGATAAAACATTGGTGCTATGTTCAAGGATGTAGTCACTAGTTACATTACGCGCAATACTTAATGCAATTGTCTGTTGTTAGCAACTTAATACTGGAGGGGGTTCGGATGATATCCTGAAGGTGGACTTTTTAGGCATAGATGCATGCTTTGGATGGCGGTCTATGTACTTTGTCGTAATGCCCAATTAAATCTCACTATACTCATCATGATATGTATGTGCATGGTCATGCTCTCTTTATTTGTCAATTGCCCAACTGTAATTTGTTCACCCAACATGCTGTTTGTCTTATGAGAGAGACACCTCTAGTGAACTGTGGACCCCGGTCCAATTCTCTTTACTGAAATACAATCTCTTGCAATCTTGTTCTCTTGTTTTACGCAAACAATCATCTTCCACACAATACGGTTAATCCTTTGTTACAGCAAGCCGGTGAGATTGACAACCTCACTGTTTCGTTGGGACAAAGTACTTTGGTTGTGTTGTGCAGGTTCCACGTTGGCGCCGGAATCCCTGGTGTTGCGCCGCACTACATCCCGCCGCCATCAACCTTCAACGTGCTTCTTGGCTCCTCCTGGTTCGATAAACCTTGGTTTCTTTCTGAGGGAAAACTTGCTGCTGTGCTCATCATACCTTCCTCTTGGGGTTCCCAACGAACGTGTGAGTTACACGCCATCACGCTAGATTTACGGCGCCGTTCTGGGGGAGATCAAGACACGCTGCAAGGGGAGTCTCCACTTCTCAATCTCTTTACTTTGTTTTTGTCTTGCTTAGTTTTATTTACTACTTTGTTTGCTGCACTAAATCAAAATACAAAAAAATTAGTTGCTAGTTTTACTTTATTTGCTATCTTGTTTGCTATATCAAAAACAAAAAAAAATTAGTTACTTGCATTTACCTTACTTGATTCATCATGTTTCCTTTTAATTTTACCACAAAAGATATACCGGTAGGACGTGGGTCTATAGTTGGGAGAAATAATATAGAAGAATTTTTCAATCATGTTAGTACCATTGAAAATTTTGAAGATAGACACTTGGTAGACCTTGCGCCTACTTATGAAATTGCTGCTGCGCATTTAGTTCGCCTGTTGGAAACTAAATTTGTTAATCTTAATCCTATAATCCAACACATGTTTCTCACACTTGGTGATATGGAAGAAGGGGAAAAGAAAGATTTTGTTTTAGAAACCCTTCTTAGAGAATTTGGTGGTCTAGCAAGAGAAGCTAGAAAGGTCTTTGCTAAATTTAATATGCTTGGTTCTCATACTAATTTTGTTAGTCTCCTTGAAAAGATGTACATGGATAGAATAAGATACACTAATAATATTGATGATGGTGGGGAGATCAAAGCACCAATACCATGTAAACTCTTAGCTATGAATGATGCACTAGAAAATAACTATGCTTGGCTTGTTCCTGAAAATTTGTTTGATGAGAGTAGCACGCCTAAGACTATTAAAAAGGGAGATGCTAAAACTTATGTATCTAATATATTATGCCTGGTTGAGAAAGCTCCGCACCCCGCTGAGAATGCACCACCCTTTGATAACACTTGATACACACTTTCTGCGCCTAGCTGAAAGGCGTTAAAGAAAAGCGCTTATGGGAGACAACCCATGTTTTTACCTACAGTACCTTGTTTTTATTTTGTGTCTCGGAAGTTGTTTACTACTGTAGCAACCTCTCCTTATCTTAGTTTTGTGTTTTATTGTGCCAAGTTAAGCCGTTGATAGAAAAGTAAGTACTAGATTTGGATTACTGCGCAGTTCCAGATTTCTTTGCTGTCACGAATCTGGGTCCACCTCTCTGTAGGTAGCTCAGAAAATTATGCCAATTTACGTGCATGATCCACAGATATGTACGCAACTTTCATTCAATTTGAGCATTTTCATTTGAGCAAGTCTGGTGCCATTTTAAAATTCGTCAATACGAACTGTTCTGTTTTGACAGATTCTGCCTTTTATTTCGCATTGCCTCTTTTGCTATGTTGGATGAATTTCTTTGATCCATTAATGTCCAGTAGCATTATGCAATGTCCAGAAGTGTTAAGAATGATTGTGTCACCTCTGAATATATTAATTTTTATTGTGCACTAACCCTCTAATGAGTTGTTTCGAGTTTGGTGTGGAGGAAGTTTTCAAGGATCAAGAGAGGAGTATGATGCAACATGATCAAGGAGAGTGAAAGCTCTAAGCTTGGGGATGCCCCGGTGGTTCACCCCTGCATATATTAAGAAGACTCAAGCGTCTAAGCTTGGGGATGCCCAAGGCATCCCCTTCTTCATCGACAACATTATCAGGTTCCTCCCCTGAAACTATATTTTTATTCCATCACATCTTATGTGCTTTGCTTGGAGCGTCGGTTTGTTTTTGTTTTTTGTTTTGTTTGAATAAAATGGATCCTAGCATTCACTTTATGGGAGAGAGACACGCTCCGCTGTAGCATATGGACAAGTATGTCCTTGGTTTCTACTCATAATATTCATGGCGAAGTTTCTCCTTCGTTAAATTGTTATATGGTTGGAATTGGAAAATGATACATGTAGTAATTGCTATAAATGTCTTGGGTAATGTGATACTTGGCAATTGTTGTGCTCATGATTAAGCTCTTGCATCATATGCTTTGCACCCATTAATGAAGAAATACATAGAGCATGCTAAAATTTGGTTTGCATATTTGGTTTCTCTAAGGTCTAGATAATTTCTAGTATTGAGTTTGAACAACAAGGAAGACGGTGTAGAGTCTTATAATGTTTTCAATATGTCTTTTATGTGAGTTTTGCTGCACCGGTTCATCCTTGTGTTTGTTTCAAATAAGCCTTGCTAGCCTAAACCTTGTATCGAGAGGGAATACTTCTCATGCATCCAAAATACTTGAGCCAACCACTATGCCATTTGTGTCCACCATACCTACCTACTACATGGTATTTTCCGCCATTCCAAAGTAAATTGCTTGAGTGCTACTTTTAAAATTCCATCATTCACCTTTGCAATACATAGCTCATGGGACAAATAGCTTAAAAACTATTGTGGTATTGAATATGTAATTATGCACTTTATCTCTTATTAAGTTGCTTGTTGTGCGATAACCATGTTCACTGGGGACGCCATCAACTATTCATTGTTGAATTTCATGTGAGTTGCTATGCATGTCCGTCTTGTCTGAAGTAAGAGCGATCTACCACCTTATGGTTAAGCATGCATATTGTTAGAGAAGAACATTGGGCCGCTAACTAAAGCCATGATCCATGGTGGAAGTTTCAGTCTTGGACATATATCCTCAATCTCAAATGAGAGAATTATTAATTGTTGTTACATGCTTATGCATAAAAGAGGAGTCCATTATCTGTTGTCTATGTTGTCCCGGTATGGATGTCTAAGTTGAAGAATAATCAATAGCGAGAAATCCAATGCGAGCTTTCTCCTTAGACCTTTGTACATGCGGCATAGAGGTACCCCTTTGTGACACTTGGTAAAAACATGTGCATTGTGATGATCCGGTAGTCCAAGCTAATTAGGACAAGGTGCGGGCACTATTAGTACACTATGCATGAGGCTTGCAACTTGTAAGATATAATTTACATGATACATATGCTTTATTACTACCGTTGACAAAATTGTTTCATGTTTTCAAAATCAAATCTCTAGCACAAATATAGCAATCGATGCTTTTCCTCTATGGAGGACCATTCTTTTACTTTCAGTGTTGAGTCAGTTCACCTATTTCTCTCCACCTCAAGAAGCAAACACTTGTGTGAACTGTGCATTGATTCCTACATATTTGCTTATTGCATTTATTATATTACTCTATGTTGACAATATCCATGAGATATACATGTTACAAGTTGAAAGCAACCGCTGAAACTTAATCTTCTTTTGTGTTGCTTCAATGCTTTTACTATGAATTATTGCTTTATGAGTTAACTCTTATGCAAGACTTAATTGATGCTTGTCTTGAAGTGCTATTCACGAAAAGTCTTTGCTTTATGATTCACTTGTTTACTCATGTCATATACATTGTTTTGATCGCTGCATTCACTACATATGCTTTACAAATAGTATGATCAAGATTATGATGGCATGTCACTCCAGAAATTATCTCGTATTGTTATCGTTTTACACCTTCGGGACGAGCAAGAACTAAGCTTGGGGATGCTGATACGTCTCCAACGTATCGATAATTTCTTATGTTCCATGCCACATTATTGATGTTATCTACATGTTTTATGCACACTTTATGTCATATTCGTGCATTTTCTGGAACTAACCTATTAACAAGATGCCGGAGTGCCGATTCTTTGTTTCTGCTGTTTTTGGTTTCAGAAATCCTAGTAAGGAAATATTCTCGGAATTGGACGAAATCAACGCCCAGGGGCCTATTTTTCCACGAAGCTTCCAGAAGTCCGAAGACGAAACGAAGTGGGGCCACAGGGTGCCCAAACCCTAGGGCGGCGCGCCCCCCCCTTGGCCGCGCCAGCCTATGGTGTGGGGCCCCTGTGCCCCCTCCTGACTTGCCCTTCCGCCTACTTAAAGCCTCCGTGACGAAACCCCCAGTACCGAGAGCCACGATACGGAAAACCTTCCAGAGACGCCGCCAACGCCGATCCCATCTCGGGGGATCCAGGAGATCGCCTCCGGCACCCTGCCGGAGAGGGGAATCATCTCCCGGAGGACTCTACGCCGCCATGGTCGCCTCCGGTGTGATGTGTGAGTAGTCTACCCCTGGACTATGGGTCCATAGCAGTAGCTAGATGGTTGTCTTCTCCCCATTGTGCTATCATTGTCGGATCTTGTGAGCTGCCTAACATGATCAAGATCATCTATCTGTAATTCTATATGTTGCGTTTGTTGGGATCCGATGAATAGAGAATACTTGTTATGTTGATTATCAAAGCTATGTCTATGTGTTGTTTATGATCTTGCATGCTCTCCGTTATTAGTGGATGCTCTGGCCAAGTTGATGCTAGTAACTCCAAGAGGGAGTATTTATGCTCGATAGTGGGTTCATGTCTCCGTGAATCTGGAGGGGTGACAAGAACCTCTAAGGTTATGGATGTGCTGTTGCCACTAGGGATAAAACATTGGTGCTATGTTCAAGGATGTAGTCACTAGTTACATTACGCGCAATACTTAATGCAATTGTCTGTTGTTAGCAACTTAATATTGGAGGGGGTTCGGATGATAACCTGAAGGTGGACTTTTTAGGCATAGATGCATGCTGGATGGCGGTCTATGTACTTTGTCGTAATGCCCAATTAAATCTCACTATACTCATCATGATATGTATGTGCATGGTCATGCTCTCTTTATTTGTCAATTGCCCAACTGTAATTTGTTCACCCAACATGCTGTTTGTCTTATGGGAGAGACACCTCTAGTGAACTGTGGACCCTGGTCCAATTCTCTTTACTGAAATACAATCTACTGCAATACTTTGTTCTCTTGTTTTTCTGCAAACAATCATCTTCCACACAATACGGTTAATCCTTTGTTACAGCAAGCCGGTGAGATTGACAACCTCACTGTTTCGTTGGGACAAAGTACTTTGGTTGTGTTGTGCAGGTTCCACGTTGGCGCCGGAATCCCTGGTGTTGCGCCGCACTACATCCCGCCGCCATCAACCTTCAACGTGCTTCTTGGCTCCTCCTGGTTCGATAAACCTTGGTTTCTTTCTGAGGGAAAACTTGCTGCTGTGCTCATCATACCTTCCTCTTGGGGTTCCCAACGAACGTGTGAGTTACACGCTTTCAGCCGCATGGTTTTCTTTGCCAGCAGGTGAAATCCCGTTCCCGGCTGGCGCGAACGATGCGGAGGCAGGGAGCTCCCGTGGCCAGCCGCCTAATCCGACCGCACTTTAGGCGGTGCCTGCCGTGGAGCCATGCCATTCTTTCGAAGCGCATCACGGCGACGCCCTTTGCAGGAGCAACACCGCCAAGGAGCTCGTATATAACGTGATGTTCCCGGCACTCTATAGATGCCGGGATGCTCTGCAAGCTTTCGTGCAGGCTAAGAATGCGGCGGCGGCAAATCCAAGGGACGCAACATTGCAGCGGCGCGCCGATGAGGCTAAGGTGGCGCACGCTTTCCACCAGGCGTGCCTCGACAGGCTTAACATCCAGCACGGCTTCGTGCAACCGCCAAACGCCGCTCCAGCTAAGATCCAAAAATACTCCGGTGAGCATATCACTCCGGAGTAGAACAATCCAATTTCTAGTACTGTAGGAGTACTTTATTAGTGCACAAACCTGGCGAAATAAAAGGTGTGTTCTTTGTGTGTGATGTAAATCTAAAAATTTGAAGGTTCTAGCAAAAGTATTTCTTCACAAATATTCGATGTGTTTGCTTGGCCTTATCTATATATCCGGTGAGCATATATGGATGCCAAATCCTTTACAAACTTATATTTAACATATATGACCACATTTTTTAAGAGATCGATGTGCATGCATCTAACTCGCCATGGTAAATTAATGAAACAAGTTTCATATTTGCCAGAATTCCAAACTTTGTGAGCAGTATAGAGATCGAGACCTTAATTAATTATTATGGGTAGGATGCATGCATGCATGGCCATTTTCTAGGGTTTTAAAGGATACTAGAGCTTTTCTAGGTTAATTTGCAACTATATGTATATTTATTTTCTAGTTCTGGGCTGATCATTAAACTCAACATTGAGTTGTAGATTATGTTAAATTAGTACATGCCATAAAATATAGTAATTTTTTTATGTACCCTACGAGGTAGTACGTGTGGTGCACCCTTAATTATTAATTGGTAGACATGTACCGTTGGCATGTTTGAAGAAAATTTGAATTTGGAAGAAGTTTTTTAAGTAAAATTAACGCAAGCACAAAATCATATGTGATGGTGAAATTTCTAGAACAAATTAATACAAACCTAGTAATAAGAATTTGCTTGGCTTTATGCCCACAAGTGAGTATTGTGCGCATGTACTTTGATGCAAAATCCCGCCATACAAAACTTTTTAGTTATCATATGACCTCAAGTTTGGAAGAGATCGTATTTTAAGCAACTTCACAAACAAGAGATTCTAACAATTATATGCATGCATGAAAGAATGATTTCCCTTTTTATTACTGTACAAAAATGGCTAGATGTGTGTTATTTGTGAAGGAGGGCTACCAAATTTGAACAGTTGCATATTATTGTCATAATTCCACCTTTTGCAAGCAGTAGGGTAGACATGCTTTCCGCTTGCTAGGATGTGTTAGTGCCATCAATTTTGTAGATATAGGTTCAAAGATTTGTTGATCTTAATCTGCAACTATATATGGATTTTTTAAGCTTTTGCCTAATAATTAAACTCATAATTGAAATAATGTAGGTTATGTAACTACATACATGCCATAAATTCTGACAGGAAATACTTGGACGTGCCTCGCGAGAGTGGTAACAAACAAGAACACAATGACCAAACTTCAAATCCCAATCCACCCACCGAGCTATACGATTGGCGTGTACAATCGATCGACTCCTTCTAATCAAATTTGAATACAATAGAAGAAGTTTAAAAAAGTTCAAAATGAGATCAACTTGTGCATTGAGTCATCCTTTGTTATTTATTTGCTTGTAAAAATAGAAACATAGGCATATGAATGTATTCGAATAGAACACTCACTTTTCAACGGGGAAGGGACCCGAAGGTCCCAGAAAAAAAAATTATTTACAATAGTAGTACTCCTTTGAGAAGGCAGTAGAAGAAGGATCGTCGAAGAACCAAATGCTTTTATTATCCACAGCTGTTCGGCTCTTTTCCTTCTCGTGTAAGCTATCGCGCAATTATTATACTAATGGTCGGATGGTAGTACAACCATTCACGCAAACTTCTGCGCTCATGTCAGCATCGTATCCCAGTGTGCAAGCAGTCTGCTCGGATGAAATACTCCTAAGTACGTATGGTATTCCCTCCAAAGACACACCACACGGTATTCCCTCCAAAGACGCACCGCCGCCCCGATCTGCTCGAATGAAATACTCCAAAATACTTCTGCGCCCTTCGTCATGTCAGCATCGTATCCCAGTGTGCAAGCAGTCTGCTATGAAATGGACACGACATTTTGTTAAAAAGTGTTGGTGCATGCTATATATGAGAGTTTTTACAGCATTATTCCGATTTCCACAGAATGCATTAAATTTGGACGCGATGACACACTGACAAGAGTGGTTTAAACAAGGCCATTATTTTTATTATGTTATATTACTACAGTATTCCAAGGTAGCACTAGTACCTTCGGTTGTACTCTGCCGGTCGCGCTGCCTCATTCGACCAAAATTTATTCTTCTTCTCATATATATATATACAAAATACTGTCTGCCGAGGTTCGATGACCGCACCGTCGCCCCTCTCCGCGCCGCCGTCTTGGGCCACGCCACCATTCTCCCCGTCGAGTTCTCCCCCGTCCCCGACGCACCACCGTCAAGCACCACCGGACCGGTCTTCGCAGGTATATACATCTCCAACCTCTGGCGAGTAGAGAGGTTCATCGGTCATTTTGTTCGATATAACCTTAATTTGGGGATTGCAATGTGAGTAACTTACTGGGTTTTCTAGGAAATGAAAACGGCATCGCCCGATGCCTACACTGCGTCGGCGGATGTTGGAGATATGCCCAAGAGGCAATAATAAAAGTGGTTATTATATATCTTTATGTTTATGATAAATGTTTATATACCATGCTATAATTGTATTAACCGAAACATTGATACATGTGTGTTATGTAAACAACAATGAGTCCCTAGTAAAGCCTCTTAACTAGCTTGTTGATTAATAGATGATTAGTTTCATAATCATGAACATTGGATGTTATTAATAACAAGGTTATATCATTATGTGAATGATGTAATGGATACACCCAATTAAGCGTAGCATAAGATCACGTCATTAAGTTATTTGCTATAAGCTTTCGATACATAGTTACCTAGTCCTTATGACCATGAGATCATGTAAATCACTTATGCTGGAAAGGTACTTTGATTACATCAAACGCCACTGCGTAAATGGGTGGTTATAAAGGTGGGATTAAGTATCCGGAAAGTATGAGTTGAGGCATATGGCTCAACAGTGGGATTTGTCCATCTCGATGACGGATAGATATACTCTGGGCCCTCTCGGTGGAATGTCGTCTAAATAGCTTGCAAGCATATGAATGGTTCATAAGAGACCACATACCACGGTACGAGTAAAGAGTACTTGTCAGGAGACGAGGTTGAACAAGGTATAGAGATACCGATGATCAAACCTCGGACAAGTAAAATATCGCGTGACAAAGGGAATTGGTATCGTATGTGAATGGTTCATTCGATCACTAAGTCATCGTTGAATATGTGGGAGCCATTAGGGATCTCCAGATCCCGCTATTGGTTATTGGTCGGAGAGAGATCTCGACCATGTCTACATAGTTCGCGAACCGTAGGGTGACACACTTAAGGTTTGATGTCGTTTAAGTAGATATGGAATAAGGAATGGAGTTCGAAGTTTTGTTCGGAATCTCAGTTGGGATCCAGGACATCACGAGGAGGTTCGGAATGGTCCGGAGAATAAGATTCATATATAGGAAGTCATATTCCAAGTTTGGAAATGATCCGGTGCATTTATGGCAGGTTCTAGAAGGTTCTAGAAAAGTCCAGAAGAAATCACCATGGAAAGTGGAGTCCCGAAGGGACTCCACCTTGCATGGCCAGCCAAACCCTAAAGGGTGGAGTCCCAGGTGGACTCCACCATAGGTGGCCGGCCACCCCACCTAAGGGAAAGGTGGGAGTCCCACCTTGGGTAGGACTCCCCCCTTGAGTAGGTTTCCCACCTATGGGAGGTTTTGTTGTTGGGGTCTTATTCGAAGACTTGGACTACAACTCTTGGGGATTTCCACCTATATAATGAGGAGGAGAGGGAGGGGGCAGCCACTCTTGGCCGCACCACCTAGGGCTGCCCATGGCCGGCGCCCTAGCCACCCCCTCTCCCCAAACCCTAGCCTCTCCTCCTCCACCACTTCTCCCGCATACGCTTAGGCGAAGCCCTGCCGGAGTTCTCCATCGACACCGCCACCACGCCGTCGTGCTGACGGGATTCCGAGGAGGATCTACTACTTCCGCTGCCCGCTGGAACAGGGAGAAGGATGTCGTCTTCATCAACACCGAATGTGTGACCGAGTACGGAGGTGCTGCCCGATTGTGGCACCGTCAAGATCTTCTACGCGCTTTTGAAAGCGGCAAGTGATCGTCTACCGCAGCAACGAGAGCCTCCTCTTGTAGGATTTGGAAATCTTCAAGGGTTAGTCTCGTTCATCCCCTCGTTGCTCCCATCTTCTAGATTGCATCTTGGCTTGGATTGCGTTCTCGCGATAGGAATTTTTTTGTTTTCTATGCTACGAATCCCTACAGTGGTATCAGAGCCGTGTCTATGCATAGATGGTTGCACGAGTAGAACACAATTGTTTTGTGGGCGTTGATGCTTATGTTATCTTTAGTTCGAGTACTTTGCATCTTTGTGGCATGGTGGGATGAAGCGGCTCGGGCTAACTTTACATGACCGCGTTCATGAGACTTGCTCCACGTTCGACATGCAACTTGTATTGCATAAGTGGCTTTGCGGGTGTCTGTCTCTCCCACCATAGTGAAGATTCAACTCTTTCTATTGACAACACTAGTATCACCGTTGTGGTTCATGTTCGTAGGTAAATTAGATCTTACTCGAAAACCCTAAACCACGTAAAATATGCAAACCAAATTAGAGGCGTCTAACTTGTTTTTGCAGGGGTTTGGTGATGTGATATGGCCATGATGTGATGATGAATATGTATGAGATGATCATTATTGTATTGTGGCAACCGGCAGGAGCCTTATGGTTGTCTTTAAATTTCATGTTGAGTAGTATTTCAAAGTAGTTGTAATAGTTGCTAAATGAGGTGAACAATCATGAAGACGGCGCCATGGACCTTGACGCTACGCCGACGATGATGGAGATCATGCCCGTTGATGATGGAGATCATGTCCGTGCTTTGGAGATGAAGATCGAAGGCGCAAAGACTAAAGGGCCATATCATATCACATATGAATTGCATGTGATGTTAATCCTTTATGCATCTTATTTTGCTTAGATCGTGACAGTAGCATTATAAGATGATCCCTCACATTAATATCAAGATAATAAAGTGTTCTCCCCTCGTATGCACCGTTGCACAGTTCGTCGTTTCGAAGCATCTTGTGATGATCGGATGTGATAGACTCAACGTTCACATACAACGGGTGTAAGCCATGTTGCACACGCGGAATACTTGGGTTTGCTTGACGAGCCTAGCATGTACAGACATGGCCTCGGGACAACGGAAACCGAAAGGTTGAACACGAGTCATATGGATGATATGATCAACATGTTGATGTTCACCATTGAAGCTACATCATCTCACGTGATGATCGGTTTTGGTGTAGTGGATGTGGATCGTGTACCACTTAACAACTATGAGGGATGTTGTATTAAGTGGGAGTTTATTAGTAATTAGATTAAAACATGAACTAATTATCATAAACATAGTCTGAGTAGTATTTTTGAATTAATTTGTAGTATTGGCATCCGTTTTCTACCAAGCGCTAGTCTTATAATTGAGATAGAAATACTGTTAAAATCTGACAAGAAACTTTACGGACTGGTACCGTATTGTTAAAGAATCAAGAAATGATTAAGTCCTATTGCAAACTTTTAGTAAACCTCACATTGTTGATCAAAGAGCTATGGTTTCAATTAGTACCTAAAGTTATCTTGTCTCCGTGAAACTTGAATTTCAAATCTGTTTGAAAAGTAAGGAGCTGAAAATTTTGTTTTTAGAAATAATCAAGGTATGAGATATATGTGATATCTAAGACCTTATTGCAAGATGATAGAATATAATTTGGTGAGACTACATAAACTCATAAGTTTTATGGGAATGTAGGAAGGTTGAAGACGCAAGGCGTCCCAATCCTCCAACTATTGGGGCACTAACGATATTCGCATATCCATGAAGTGATCGTCCTTAGTATGCACCGTTGCTAAGACTCGTCATTTCGTAGCATCACGTGATGATCGGGTGTTATAGATTCTACGTGTGCATACAACGGGTGCAAGCCAGATTTGCACATGCGAATACTGAGGTTAAACTTTACGAGCCTAGCATGTACAGACATGGTCTCGGAAAAGTCGTCATGATATGATGGATAAAATTATGAGTGAAATTGTTCATCATATTACAAAGTTACTAATAGTGAAATCTGAAACACTTGTCATATGATGATCAACTTCAATGTAAGAACCTCAAGGTTATTGATATTTGACCAACAAACCTAGAAGTTATTGAAGGTGAAGTATTTTCTGAATAATGAGGAAAGCTAAAAGAGAAACTACAAAAGATATTTTGGCAGAAAGAAAAGAGAAGACTAGAAAGTCTAGCTCAGGTGTATATACATGATATACATGTTATGGTTGTATTCCTAGTTTGGTCACACAATGAAATTCTTGGGTATTAGTACCATATTGGTTGGTATGAAATGTCATACAAAACAACGCAATACAAGAATACAATGGCCTAAGTGACTGACAAGGAATATGATAGGAATGCACTTCTGGAACAAAAATAAAGTGTTATTATGTTTGTCGTTGGCATCCTATCTAGCCCTTAGAATTTATAATAAAGAACTTAATAATTGTTATTTTGCTCTGGTCAAATGAAAACAATGAGTTGTTCAAATTATGACATTAGTCCATGTACGATGGATAAGTTATTATAAATCTTAATGGTGAAACACACATACATAATACTGACGCTAAAATGCCATAAGGCAAATGATTTGAATTCCACTTATTTATGGAACCGCAATTTAGGTCATATTAGAAAGGAACGCATGAAGGAACTCCATGCAAATGGATTTTTGGAGTCATTCGATTTTTGAATCGTTTGGCGCTTGCAAATCTTTTCTAAAGAGAATGACTGAAATACCGTTCATAGGCCAAGAGTTGAACGGGCAACTAACTTAGTGAAAAATACATGATGATGTATGTGGTTCACTGGGCATAGGTTGTGCGGGAGATTCTTCTACTTCATGAAAACTTCCAACAATGAATTGAGTATATATATGTGGATATATTCGATAAGGAAGAAGTTTGAAACATTTGAATGGATTCAAATAAATTTCAGCATGAGGTGGAAATCATCGTAATAGAAAATTCAAATATCTATGATTGGATCATAGTGGAAATATTTGAATTACGAGTTTTAGCGAACATCTAAGAGAGTTATGAAATTGTTCTACAACTCACGTTTCTTGGAGTATCATAGTGATGATGGAGTATCCGAGAGATGTATCCAAACCTTGTTGGGTCAATGATGAGATAAAATATTGATGCTATTATATTTTTGTGGATTATGCTTTAGTGACTACCGCTTTTACACTAAATAGAGCATCATCATGATCCGTTGAAATGACACCATACGAGTTATGGCATGGGTATGAACCCTAATAGTCCTTTCTTAAATTTTGGAATGCATAGCATAAAGTAAATAAGTTTACAACCAAAATCGGATGAATGTCTTTGTTGGTTATCCCACAGAATTGATTGGGAATTCTTTCCACTATGGAGACAAAGACAAAAGTGTTTGTCGATGTTTCTTACTTATTTCCAAGAAATTGTTTTTAGCGAAGTATTTGAGTGGGAGGACAATAAAACTTGATAAGGTTTATGAACCTGAGCATAATGATCAGAGTAGCGCAGCATCGGAATTGGTTCCGGAAGCGGCCACGACGATCATGGCTCCCATGTCTACAAAATGTTATAGTAATGGAGATCGAAGTACTTATTGAACCTTGTAGGTATGGTTTACTTTGTGATCAAATAAATGATTTGTGAACAAAGGATTGTTTTTGAACAATGATAAACCAACTACATACAAAGAAGTTATGATGGGCCCTGACTCCGTTAAAATGGCTATACGTCATGAAATCCAAGATAGATGAATACTTTTTGAAAGTAAACGGATCTATAAAATTGATGGACTTGGATGGAATATCCTTGAATAAGCTCGACTTGTCGAAAAGTTGTTTACGACAAAGTTCAAAGAGTTGACTACGATAAGATTATAGTCTATGTGGATTATTCTAGTAATCGCTACATATTTCTTTCATGAGATATGAAAGTAGGATGGCAAAATACATTACTTAACAGAAGTGTGTATTAAAGGTGTATACAAGATACAACCAATTGTTTTGCTAGTCCGTGGAATACTAGATAGGTAAACGAACTTCAATTGGATGAAGTGAGTATCACGGAGTTGGAATCTTCACCGGATGAAATAGTCAAAGAATTTTTGATTTCATCAGAAACGATGAAGAGGCTTGCATTTGCAAGAAATTAAGTGGGAGCGCTGAGACATATTTATAATACTTTATGTAGATACATATAGTTGGTTATAAATGATGTAATTATATACTTGATTATAAAAGGTTTCATTGAGAATTAACTTCAATGAAAGGATATGGACTGAAACATATTTAGTGTCAAGATCTATGAAGATAGATTGAAACACATAATAAGTTTAAGTCAAAGTACATAGAAAGGATATTGAAGTAGTTCAATATAGAAATATTAAGAAAATGTTCTTGTCATGTGAAGTTTTAACAAAACTTGAGTGTATCTGACACTCAATGAGTAAAAACACATGAGTGATTTAGATCACAATTAATATGTACACAATCAGATGTCCTGTGCTCTAAAATGTTAGGAGCATATACCAGAATGATTCATGTGATAATCATTGGACAAACAGTAAGAATATCCCTGTGTACTTTAGAAGAACCAAGGATATATAAATAGTTTTGTATGGAGAAATGACAAACAAATCGCTGTAAGGTGTTGCACCGATATTGGTTTTGTCACATATAAAAATAAAATTTCAATCTCAAAATTAGGCTAAGTGTTGTTTAAAAGGTAGCACAATGCTAGATTTAGAAGAGTTCTAAATGTTGTGACGGATTCTACAAACGAAGGCAGAATATGTCGTTGTTTTGACAATGACTGAGGATGTTAAGTCAAGAGGTTCTTTGAGAACTTGGTGTAGTTCCGATAGTGTCAGAACTTTGAAGCTATATTGTGTATGACAATATTAGTGACATATTTCAGACTGCGGAATTAAGTTTCCACCAGAAGACCAAACATATTTAATGCCGACTCATTTGGAAAATGAGTGATGCGTGAAGACGCAAATGAATTGCAAAATACATACGTTTCTGAGTGTGTCAGAACCGTTGACTAAAGCTCTCCCTAGGGCAAAGTATGACCAACACCAGAATGCCATGGGTGTTAGGTACATTAGAATGTAATCTAGATTATTGACTCTAGTGCAAGTGGGAGACTGTTGGAGATATGCCCAAGAGGCAATAATAAAAGTGGTTATTATATATCTTTATGTTTATGATAAATGTTTATATACCATGCTATAATTGTATTAACCGAAACATTGATACATGTGTGTTATGTAAACAACAATGAGTCCCTAGTAAAGCCTCTTAACTAGCTTGTTGATTAATAGATGATTAGTTTCATAATCATGAACATTGGATGTTATTAATAACAAGGTTATATCATTATGTGAATGATGTAATGGATACACCCAATTAAGCGTAGCATAAGATCACGTCATTAAGTTATTTGCTATAAGCTTTCGATACATAGTTACCTAGTCCTTATGACCATGAGATCATGTAAATCACTTATGCTGGAAAGGTACTTTGATTACATCAAATGCCACTGCGTAAATGGGTGGTTATAAAGGTGGGATTAAGTATCCGGAAAGTATGAGTTGAGGCATATGGATCAACAGTGGGATTTGTCCATCTCGATGACGGATAGATATACTCTGGGCCCTCTCAGTGGAATGTCATCTAAATAGCTTGCAAGCATATGAATGGTTCATAAGAGACCACATGCCACGGTACGAGTAAAGAGTACTTGTCAGGAGACGAGGTTGAACAAGGTATAGAGATACCGACGATCAAACCTCGGACAAGTAAAATATCGCGTGACAAAGGGAATTGGTATCGTATGTGAATGGTTCATTCGATCACTAAGTCATCGTTGAATATGTGGGAGCCATTATGGATCTCCAGATCCCGCTATTGGTTATTGGTCGGAGAGAGATCTCGACCATGTCTACATAGTTCGCGAACCGTAGGGTGACACACTTAAGGTTTGATGTCGTTTAAGTAGATATGGAATAAGGAATGGAGTTCGAAGTTTTGTTCGGAGTCTCGGATGGGATCCAGGACATCACGAGGAGGTCCGGAATGGTCCGGAGAATAAGATTCATATATAGGAAGTCATATTCCAAGTTTGGAAATGATCCGGTGCATTTATGGCAGGTTCTAGAAGGTTCTAGAAAAGTCCGGAAGAAATCACCATGGAAAGTGGAGTCCCGAAGGGACTCCACCTTGCATGGCCAGCCAAACACTAAAGGGTGGAGTCCCAGGTGGACTCCACCATAGGTGGCCGGCCACCCCACCTAAGGGAAAGGTGGGAGTCCCACCTTGGGTAGGACTCCCCCCTTGAGTAGGTTTCCCACCTATGGGAGGTTTTGTTGTTGGGGTCTTATTCGAAGACTTGGACAACAACTCTTGGGGATTTCCACCTATATAATGAGGAGGAGAGGGAGGGGGCAGCCACTCTTGGCCGCACCACCTAGGGCTGCCCATGGCCGGCGCCCTAGCCACCCCCTCTCCCCAAACCCTAGCCTCTCCTCCTCCACCACTTCTCCCGCATACGCTTAGGCGAAGCCCTGCCGGAGTTCTCCATCGACACCGCCACCACGCCGTCGTGCTGTCGGGATTCCGAGGAGGATCTACTACTTCCGCTGCCCGCTGGAACGGGGAGAAGGACGTCGTCTTCATCAACACCGAACGTGTGACCGAGTACGGAGGTGCTGCCCGATTGTGGCACCATCAAGATTGTGATCATCTACGGCAGCAACGAGAGCCTCCTCTTGTAGGCTTTGGAAATCTTCAAGGGTTAGTCTCGTTCATCCCCTCGTTGCTCCCATCTTCTAGATTGCATCTTGGCTTGGATTGCGTTCTCGCGATAGGAATTTTTTTTGTTTTCTATGCTACGAATCCCTACAGCGGATACATGGAAAGCGGAGACGGATGCTCTGCATGCATCGGCGGAGACATGTAAAGCGGATGCGGATGCGGAGGCAAAGGCGAAGGCGGTGGCTAGGACGGGCCCGGGCACTGTGGCGCTGGCAAATGCTCGTATCGAAGCGGCATTTTGTTGGAAAGTCTTGGCGCGTGCTTCGAGAGTTTTGGCGGCGCAGCCGGGAGAACCGTTGGAGGCTTCGAAGCTGGCTTCTTTGAACGCGTCGAGAGCTTGGATGGAGACTTCATCTAAGGCGGCGCTTGTTGCATATGATCATGACTCGTCAACCCCTTTGTAAGTTCTACCTTCCCCAACTGCAATGCGGTTAGATCTGGTGGATTGGGTTTTTTGCCCAAACCAGACGTGATGTTGCATTGCGATGTTTTTGTATTTTTGATGATGCATTCTGCTTCTTTTGTAATTTGGGTGATTCATTATGCTTTTTAGGTAGTAATTTTTCTGATGCACTGTCCTCTTCAGGAATTTTTCATGGTGATTTTTTTGGTTTTTTTTTTCTGTCAACCTAGCTAATGCTCTCTGCTGTTTAGCCAAAAGTTGGATGATGCATTGTACTATTTACATATATTTTACTCTGATGATGCATTTTGCTCTTTTAGCCTTTTAGGTAATTTTTCTGATTCCTTGAGCAGTGTGGGAAATTTCGATGAAGAATTTTGCTGTCAACTTAGATGATGCATTGTGTTGTTTACATTTTATTACCTATATCAAAGCTAACCCCATCTGATGTTACCACAGCGTTTTGGGTCCTGTAGATGTCTCCTTTTCCTCCAATCATGTTGACACATTAGCAAATTATTACTGTAGATGCGAGATTGCCTTCCGTTGGTGCATCCTATTTTTGTGGTGTTTTGCATTGTCCTGTTTACATTATTTTGATTTTGCTGATGCATTGTGCTGTTCACATTATTTTGATTTTGCTGATGCATTGTCCTGTTTACATTATTTTGATTTTGCTGATGCATTGTGCTGTTTACACTATTTTGATTTTGCTGATGCACCGTGCAGTTTAGGAAACTTTGATGATGAATTAGATGATGCATTTTTCTGTTTAGTCAAATTAGATGTTGCATTTTGTTTAAAAATTAGATGATGCAATGTGTTGTTTACATAATTTTGACGATGCATCGTGCGATTTGCGTAATCCTACCAGCTTCAGTCGAAGGACACCCACAACAATCAACAATCTGCCTGAAGATGTAGTCTCTCAGATTCTTGTCAGGCTTCCTCCCCATCCAACCTTCTTACTAGCTGCATCAGGCACCAAGAAAGCATGGAGGCAATGTATGGGAAGCAATTATTTCAGAAAGCTAACTGTGTCACACAACGGAGGAAACCCGTTGCTAGGGTTTTTCACCAACAACTCCGAGGACAATCGATTCATCACAGAGCATGATCTTCACCCGGCCATCTTGCAGATGCTGGCAATCCCGTCTGAAGTGAACGGTCCCAAAATCTATGTCCTGGGATGCCGAGATGGTATGGTGCTTCTCCATTCTAATGTGTCCGGTGGGTATATATCAGTCTGGGATCCAATTAGGCAAGTTCTCACAGCGATACCAGAACCACCATTGTGGCGCAATCACACAATTGAAACAGCGGCTCAATTCTCTGTTTGAGAAACAACTCTGAACCGTTTACACATTATTGCAAGTTCTCGGTTGTTTGGATAACAACTAAAAGTTATGATGCATAGGCTCATATCTACTCACCAGATTCAAAAGAATGGGAGTTTCTAGCTCGATCAACTCTGATGCTGTCAGAGATTGACTGTAGACCGGCAACTCTCATAGGGGGTATTTTGTACTGGCCAACGAAGTCTAGATATATCATTGAGCTTGAGCATGCAAAGAAGGCTCTGAAATATATTCAGTGCCCTCATGAGACGCATGATATATTCATGCTTAACATTCACATCTTCAAGGGACATAATGGAGATGTTGCCCTTGCTGTTATAAGAGACTTCACCCTACAAACATGGGCCAGTACAATATCATCAACAGGCGATCACGAGTCATGGACATGTCATATAAATTTTGAATTGGATACTTTTCTTGGCCTTGACACATCATTTCCATACAATTGGAAACATGCAGTAAGGTTACTCTGCGTATTTGAGGACAAAAATGAGCTGGTTGTAAGGGCAAAGGAGGGAGTATTCCATTTAGATATGAGCAACTGGCAGTGGAGAAAGTACAATTCTGCTAGACGTTGGTGCACTTTACATCCCTACTCAGTTAGACCGGGTTAGTCATTCATATGTAACCTTTGCATTCATTTACATATGACTTTTGCTGATCAATTTGTTCATTTCCTGACAGTAACCGACCTGATCCAGAGTGCAACATCAAGGTCACGAAAAAGAACGCGCTGTCAGGAACCCATCTAATTCAAAGTTGAACATCCATAAGAGAAAAGGAAGTCGCATATGAAGGAGCAAGGCTTGTTTGGGCAAGAAGTGATAGCCCAGCTTTTGTTTGGTCTGATGTCTTTTAGTTTTCGTTCTGGTGGAAATGTTGCTGCACCATTTGTTTGTACTGCAGCTCCATAGTGGTAGCTGCTAGTACATTGGCGCTGTCCGACGTCTGCTTGTTTTGGGGGCATAAATATGCCACGAAACCTTTGTTTTATGTGATCAAATGGTCATCTCTGCATGTATATGTTCGGGTTCTGATGAAACTTTTTTTGTGATCTGTACATATATTTGAGTCAGTCTGTGTTTTGTTTTATGATGGGCAGGAGTATTTGTTTTACTACACCATTGTTTATCCGAATTGTATTACTCACTCTATTCAAAAAGTTAGCGGCTCACCTTTTTCCTTCAAGATACGGATGTATCTACACACTAAAAACAGATATAGATGAAACCATCTCTAGACAAAGTTTAGTCACTTATGTATGGACGGGGGTAGTATTATTTATGTTGTGCTCCCAAAACAAGCAGACGTCGGACATCGCCTGTTTAAGTTCATATGTGTAATCTTATTCCCTTTGGAAGTTAAGCATTATACTCTACTAGTAAAACCGTGGTGGTCTTGTGATGTAGTACTCTTTTGATGCATTTGTGATGTAGTAGTACTTTTTTTTGAACTGGTATAGTACTATCTAAGAAGAGTAGTCCCTCCGATTCACATTCATTTTACACCAAGAAATATGGATCGGAGCGAGGGAGTAAATTAAACATGGCATCTCGTGCATGAAGCTTGACTGATCGATCAGGTTGGCTAGAATGGCAATACAATGCTCCTCATTAGGCAAATGCATGCCATGTACAATAGTATACATCCAGTAAAGAAGTCTATACTGACATAAAAAAAGACTACATTGGGGATGAGAGTCAATTGGGGCATCTACAATACATAAAATCTTGCTCGTAGCTGATTTTGGCTAAGAGGGTTTTACTCACATTAGACGTGCCACTTTCCTTGTCTGCAAAACAAGTTCCAATAAAGGAAGAGGAAAGAAGAGGACATGATGGGCGAGATTGAACATCTTTTTTATGTGTTAAGCTGAGGCCTTGTTTAGCTGAGGATTTCGACTTAGGCCTAACAGCTCAGCACACCCACAAATAAATTTCCTTGCGCGCACCACTGTCAGCAACAATAACAAAATTAGCACACAAGATTAAGAACGAAGTGAATTTAAGTAACTTGGTTAGCTTTTCAAGCAATATATTCAGAGAAAGAGCACACATGTTCGGCTAGAAATAATCGTAAGAGAAGAACAATAAATCTAAGGCACCCCACTTCATATGCAGAAGGGGCGCGACAATGCATGGATTCATACCTTGAGTTGACTCTGGCTCGTAGAAGGGTGGCCGCGCCTCGAGGATGCCGGTGATGTCTCCACCTCGATCTCACATGTGACTGCTTCTCGGTGGGCGGTGCGCCACACCATGTAGAAGATCTATCAAAAGAGGAGAGCCTGATGACACTACCGACGCCTCAACCTTGATAACACTGGCCTGTTGCTCCGCACCGAGATGCGCCACATGCAAGATTTAGCGGGTGCACCAATTTTAGAGATATGTCATAATCGTTGTAACAAATTTCAACGTGATGATGATTTGATCCTGCACTCGGCCTTGAACATAAGTACTAGTACAGTCTCACAATTTTTTTATCATTATACTTTGCGAGATTTAGCGGATGCGCCAAATTCAGAGATAGATCATGATCATGGTAACACAATTTTCAATGTAATGATGATTTGATGTTGCACTCGACCTTGAACATAAGTACTAGTACGGTCTCACAATTTTGTATCATTATACTTTGCAAGTTTTAGCGGATGCGCCCATTTTCAGAGGATCATGGTAACAAATTTTCAACATGATGATGATTTGATGTTGCACTCGACCTTGAACAGAAGTACTACTACTGTCTTACAATTTCTTTATCATTATACTTTGCAAGATTTAGCGGATGCGCCAAATTCAGAGATAGATTAAGAACTTTACAAGTGGTTTTGGGTTTCAAACATGAAAGTTTCAATAACCTCCCAAAAACTTCATTTTAGAGTGATTAAGAAGGATACATGCTTCCCTTTTCATTTCATGTTTTAAACTTGTTTAAATTATCTTGGTCAAACCTAGGATTTGACAAGATTCAAATGGGCATCAAAATTAAAAAAAATATAGAAAAATGAAAAACAAAAGCAAATAGTTTTCTTATGTCATATAGTAAGCATTAAAGTTGATAAACAAGGTCTAGACACAATCAAACCAGACAAATCATGTATATGTCTACCCTAACCCTAAACTCCGTCTTATGAAGTCAACCATGGGAATTTTAAGAACATCCCAAAAGCTTCATTTTAGAGTGACTAACAAGGATACAGACTTCCCATTTCATTTTCATGTTTTAAACTTCTTTAAATCTTGGTCAAACCTAGGATTTGACCAAGATTCAAATAAGTTAAAAACATGACAATGAAAAGGTAAGCATCGATCCTTCTTAGTCGCTCTAAAATGAAGCTTTTGGGAGGTTTTTGAAATTTCCATGTTTGAAACCCAAAACCACTTCTCTTCATGCTTGACTTCATAAGACGAAGTTTAGGGTCGATAGGGGGTAGATACATGATTTTTCTGGTTTTAATATGTCTAGACCTTGTTTATCAATTTGAATGCTTACTATATGACATATGAAGGCTATGTGCTTTGGTTTTTCATTCTTTCGATTTTTTTCTGAATTTTTTTGCTCATTTGAATCTTGGTCAAATCCCAGGTTTGACCAAGATTTAAACAAGTTTAAAACATGACAATGAAAAGGTAATTAATCTTGGATCCTTCTTAATTAATCAGTAAGTCTAATTAAAATGAAGCTTTTGGGAGGTTTTTGAAATTTACATGTTTGAAACCCAAAACCACACTTCTCTTCATGCTTGACTTCATATATGAGATAGAGTTTAGGGTTAGGGGGTACATGATTTGTCTGATTTGAATATGTCTAGACCTTGTTTATGAACTTGAATGGTTAATTACTATATGACATAAGAAGACTATGTGCTTTGGTTTTTTATTTTTTATTTTATGCCCATTTGAATATTGGTCAAATCCTAGGTTTGACCAAGATTTAAACAAGTTTAAAACATGAAAATGAAAAGGTAACCCTGGATCCTTCTTAGTCACTCTAAAATGAAGCTTTTGGGAGGTTTTTGAAATTTCCGTGTTTGAAACCAAAAACCACTTGTCTTCATGCTTGACTTCATAAGACAGAGTTTATGGTTAGGGGTAGATACATGATTTGTATTATTTGAATATGTCTAGACCTTGTTTATCAACTTTTGAATGCTTACTATATATATGACATAAGAAGACTATATGCTTTTGTTTTTCATTTTTCTTGTCTTTTTTAATTTTGTGCCCATTTGTATCTTGGACAAATCCTAGGTTTGACAAAGAGTTAAACAAGTTTAATTTATGAAAATGCAAAGGTAAGCATGGATCCTTCTTAGTCACTCTAAAATGAAGCTTTTGGGAGGTTTTTGAATTTCCATGTTTGAAACCCAAAATCACTTCTCTTCATGCTTGACTTCATAAGACAGAGTTTAGGGGTTAGGGGTATAGATACATGATTTGTCTGGTTTTATTATGTATAGACCTTGTTTATCAACTTGAATGCTTACTATATGACATTAGAAAACTATGTGCCTTGGTTTTTCATTTTTCTGATTTTTTTAAATTTTGATGCCCATTTGAATCTTGGTCAAATCCTAGGATTGACCAAGATTTAAAGAAGTTTAAAACATGAAAATGAAAAGGGAAGCATGTATCCTTCTTAGTCACTCTAAAATGAAGTTTTTGGGAGGTTTTTGGAATTTCCATGTTTGAAACCCAAAACCACTTCTCTTCATGCTTGACTTCATAAGACATAGTTTAGGGGTTAGAGGGTAGATACATGATTTGTATGGTTTGAATATGTCTAGACCTTGTTTATCAACTGTAATGATTACTATATGACATAACAAGACTATGTGCTTTGGTTTTTCATTTTTCTATTTTTTTTTTGAATTTTCTGCCCATTTGAATCTTGGTCAAATCCTAGGTTTGACCAAGATTTAGACAAGTTTAACACGTGAAAACGAATAAGTAAGCCTGATAATCCCATTTGTTGACTCATTTAACTAGTTAATCCCATTTGCTGACTCTCTGTTGACCATCCACTTGAGGTAAAACTGAGTATATTGCACTAGCCAGTATTAGTACTCAAGGGGAAAACTGAGCACACAAAAAATGCTAAATTTCCAGGGTTAGACTCGAGTACGCGTGTTGCGGTGCAGAAGTGGAAGACGTGCAATTGTTGACGCGTAGACGCAGGTCGCGGTGCAGAAGTCGAAGACGTGCAATCGTGGACGCGTGTCGCGTTGCTTGCCCAAGACGTGCAGACGTTCAATGGTGGACGCGTAGGACGCGGGTTGCATTAACCACCCCTCGCCTTTATAGACGCCTCCTCGCACTATCTCTGTCACTCTCACTAGCTTATGCAACGCCTCCTCTCACGTCCCATCATCTTCTCCAAAGCAAAAAAACCCTCTCCCTCTCTGTCGGCGAGATGGCCAAGGAGAATGTGAATCCCATTGTCCATGACGCCGTCGGCTCCAAGCGCGACGCCTCCCTCTTCGACGTCGTCCCCTCAACGGCCGTCGCCGCCGCTGGTGGCGGTCGGATCCCGCCGGGATGGGACCCCTATGAGGAGGTGCCATACATCTCGCCTCCGAACCCCTACGACACCTGCATGGACGAACCATGGAACGAGGTAACTATGGTTTGCTCCCTTTTTTGTTCCCCATTCCTCTTTGAACCCTATTTTTGCTGGTTCCCTAGTACCTATTAGTGCCGATCTGTAGATGGATGAGTATTGGCTTAATATTTGCGCCGATTTTATTCCATTTTGCTTCGATCCCTTCTTGATTTCGTTTAAGATTTGGAGTTCGGCCGTTCGGTTAATTTATGCAAATAATAATGATATCTCAATCAGTTAATTTATGCAAGTAATCATGGGATCTGAATCAGTTACTTTATGCACGAATCAAAAGATATCAACCGTTTAATTTTGCAAATAATCTGGAATCTGTTCAAATTCAGATCTGGAATCTGTTTCTTTGCCTATGATGAATCGTTGGGCACAAATTTTTACAGGGAGGTTTCAGTGAACCATTGCTGTGTACAAATCTATTGTGCATGAGCTTTGGTTCACTCACTCCATCCCTGTAGACATATAATCGTGTCCACTCTAACAGAGGCTGGCTCTGTTTTTCCTTACTTTGTTATCATGCACGTTAGTCATCGTTTCAACTCATTCACTCATAGTTCCCGTTTGATATGGATCAGCTGTCTGGCAGCGACTTTGGCAGCGACGAAGAGGACCAGCACGTCAAGACTCGCCAGTTGCTGCGAAGGCTGCAGGTCGGCCAGTACGTCTCCTACTTCGCCAAGGGTGTCTACAGGTGCCCCTTCTGCACTAGGAGACTCAGCGGCACTGACTTCAACTGCCTCCTCACGCATGCCCAGAACATCGGCAACACCTTCCCCAAGGTCGGCATGACGGTGAACCCCTACTCCTTCCGCGCCAAGCACAAGGCGCTCGGCATGCACCTCCGCAGCGTCCAACGGGTGGAGATCTCCGCCGGGCGCATGCCTCCGCTCAAGCCCAAAGCTCCCAAGGGGAGCAACAAGTGGAGGCAGAGGCAAATGGGGTAGGCGGAGTCCTGTACGTATGCTGCTGCTGCTGCAAAGCAGCTTCTATTTTATTGTTAGCTAGGGATCCCTTGTTGTTATGTTGTTAGTATGATAGTGTTGTGAAGAACCTCGAACCTGTTACTATGTTGGCTGCTGTGTATGCAGCTTATTATCTAGGGTGGGATCCCTATTATCTATCCCTATTCTACTATATTTTGTTGGCCCTACTTTGTTTTCTCGATTTACTATGACTGTGAATTTGTCGTATATTACCCTGGAGATTTGCTTCTAGATTTAACTAGAGTACATACATATGGAGCAGAGGGAGTACTCCTACTAGATTTGCTGCCATATTGGGCAAACAACAAGGGCCAAAAGGCACAAATAATAATTTAAGAAAGACAGAAATTCAAGCTTCTCTAGATTTGATACTAATTTGGTGAAAAAAGACAAAGAGAAAGAGGGGGAAAAGGTGCTCTTAAAAATGCCAATTTGCGCCGAGAGAGATAGAACCCAGCTCCCGCTCACGTACAACCAAACGCGGTCTCATCCTGTCCCACACGGTCCCTTTCTACTAGCCCCACGCGACGCGACCCCACACGACGCAACCCCACACGTCAGCACGGAACGGTCAACTAAACGGGAAACCTCCCGTCTGAGCTCCTTCTGCGGGTTACAAATAAGGGCTTGGGGAAAACTGAGGAAAAACATAAGGCAATCTTATTGACTAATATAGCTGCTTAATTAATAAAAGGATTAGCTACAACATGCTCAGTTTTCCCATTTATTAAGGTATAAGATTGGCGAGTTTTCAAAACAAGTTCCAATAAAGGAAGAGGAAAGAAGAGGACATTGTGGGCGAGATTGAACACCTTTTTTTATGTGTTAAGCTGAGGCCTCGTTTAGCTGAGGATTTCGACTTAGGCCTAATAGATCAACACACCCACAAATAAATCTCATTGCGCGCACCACCGTCAGCAAAAATAACAAAATCTCATAGCGTCAAAACTTCACGCCCATAAAATACAAAAATTTCACACGCTTCCAAATTCCCATTCTACCCCTGTGGAGATGACAGCAAAGTCGGTTGGTGGGGGGGTATGCCCGTCATTTTTTTGGATCACCACCTCCCTAGCCCGAAAACCCTCCCAAAAAAAATCATTTCCCTCAGACCACCCACCGGAACTTCCCAAGTCCCTCTCTCCCACCTCCACGACCACCGCACCGGAACATCCCCGCCGGACTTCCCTGGACTACCCGAGGCCTCGCGATCCTCGTCATCCGGCTGCCTGCCGGAGCCGCTTCATCGACGCCGTCATCAACCGGACCGGATCATCCCCGCCGAACCTCGAAACCATATGCTCATCCAGCAGTCTACCGCAGTCGCTTCAGCTGCGGTATCGTCCACCCCACCGGAGCCGCTTCGCCGGATCCGTCATCCACCGCATCGGATCTTGCTCACCGACACCGCTGTGCATGAACCGGATCTGCTTCACCGGCGCCGTGCATGATCTAAACTCTTCTACTGTCGCTTTTCTATTGCTTGCCTGCAAGTTCTTGTTTAATCTTGGGGGAACCTGTTTGTGCTAACGACGTGCCATTACGTTTTTGCAGATGAGATGAGTAACCATGAAGTGTAATGGCCATCTCTCCAACCCCAAGTAGCACATGTAGCGTACTTCATCACCGGATCTATCAACCCCAGGAAGATCTGCTGTGACTCCCACAGAGTGCTTCTCCTAATGTAAGTCTCTTGTTTTAGCGCCATGTTCTGGGTTCAGATGCTTTGTCTGAAGCTCTTTTAGTTCATTCCTAGCTATGACCGTAACACCTTGCTATTTTCTAGTTTATTGCTAACTTTAAGCGATTGAACATTTTGTTTGCATTCCCTGCTCTATACATGTAGCCATCATAACTTCTATCTTGCTCAGTCATTGTTACAAAAATTATAGGTATTATAGTAACATCCTGCTATTATTTAGTTCATGGCCAACCTATTATTATATACTGAAAGCAAAATAAGAGTTTTTAACGGAGACACCAGGTTAATCCACATACCCTTTAATTATATACTTCATTGATCTTAATTTTAATGGCTGAGATTTAAAATCATTAGGTGTTACATAAATATTGTCACATCTCGGACATACAGAACATGAGCGTACGTACATGGTGAGGAAATAAGAGTATTGGCCAACGTACGATTGTTTCTTTTAAGGAAACAGAGTCCATCTACAACACGTTTTTCTTTCCAGGATCGGATCTGGTGTTAGCATATCCCTATCTTAGGTATCTGTCTTTTTCTGGGGAGAAGTCCATCCAGAATCCAACTTCCCATACGTGGTTAGCATATCCCATAAATATCTCTCTTCTTGACACAAGGTTCTTTAATCTCTCTCTCCCTAAATCAGTTGAAGACAGAAATATTTGGAAAATAATTACCAACGCCTCAGCTACCGTGACATAAGCGCGTGCCCTAGAAAAATTGTATCAATTGTTACTTTTAGAAAAATCTGACTAATGCATTTCGATTTATAACTTATATCTTGATTTAACTGAAAATATGTGGCCAGTTGCACGAATATAGAGCTATTTGCGATAAATATACTGTAAGGGTACATTGCCCCTATGTGTGGTTTCGGTAATTAATGACAACCCCTATGGACTAATGTTTTCATTGAGTTTATATGAAGGAATATTCCATATGTACTACTTGCTCTCCATGTGTTGGATTCAAGTATGGATGCCATGAAGATAAAGATATACCTTGTGTATTGGCATCAAGATCATCGGTATGAAGATATATATGTGATATGATCAAGAAGAAGAAATGAAGATGGAGTTCTTATGTGGAACTCAATATTATCCATGCTCTATCTTAAGTGAGTATGAGAAGATACAAGGTTGAGTTGGGCAAGTTCAAGATAAGCATCTTGTGTGGATCACATGCTTAAAGCTTGCCGTCCACTTGGTGATAGTGAAGATGGGCATCAATGAACCTTTCCCATCATAGTGTATGGGGGAGCATTTGTGAGTATTCACGAAGCGACAATGATCAAGTGATGGGATGCGCAAGGCAAAGGTATGACCTTGATAGGTGTTCCTTTTGCCGGTCTCGAGGTGGTTGATGGGAGACCGGATTATAGGATAGATAGCCGCACTATTAAGAGGGGCTTTCGGTTGGTTAACTTGATCACATCGTCTTAGGGAGCTCAATCCTTGCATGCGTTGCATATTCTTATTGCTTCTTGGTATTTCTCGGTGTGAGGTTCTTGAGCTTGTTGCTAGCTTTACAACAAGCCCAAGTTCATCGAAAACGGAGTTCACATGCATCTTCTATTGCGTTTTCGAGGTTGGGTGATTTTACCGGTTATTCATGATATAAGGTTCTACCTTTCATATTCATGATAAAATCCCCTCCTACAGATTCTTGGGTTTTCACTTTCCATAAGATAGCATTTGTTGTTATCTTCCAAACAAAATTGGTTTCATGCGATTCGGAGTTCGGGAGCAATAGTTATTAAAGAAAAGGGAAAAAGGAAAAAGAATAAAAGGAAAAAGAAAAAGGAGGGGCCAGCCGACCGGCCGGTCTGACCGGACCGGCAACCGGCCCACCCGGTCCGGGACCGGATTTGGCACCGGTGCCATCCGGCCTGTGTCCAGTGGCCATTGGGCCCGTGACCGGTCGGAGGCCCGGTGGCCGACCGGCCCGCCGGCGCGCTCCCGGTCCGACCGGGAACCTCACTGGGCCGCCTCGCCCCACCGGCCCACACGGCCTCCCCAGCCTCCGCGCCGCCGCGCGGCAATGGGCCGCCTGCCCGCCCGCGCGCCGCGCCGCCTGCTCCGCCCGCGCGCCAGCCCCTGCTGGGCCGCTCGCCCACACGGCCTCAGGCCTATCCGCCGCCCAGCGCGGCCGCTGCCCAGTCCGGTTGCTGGGCCGGTCGGACCGGGCCGCCGACCGGGCTCCTCAGTGCCCAGGCCGGTTAGCCGGCCTGGCAACTGGCTGGGCTGTTTTTTAGCTCGTTTTTTATCAGTTTTTCACCTGGTTTTTTCCCCAACAGCTCTATTTCTCCCTTTGCTATAAATAGGCTTCTTCCACCTTGAGCCAAACTAGTTCTTCCCATTCTCTCTCCTCCATTGCTACTATTTGAAGAACTTGCTCTCCCCCTTGAATCCTCCAACCATTCTTGCTCATATTTGAGGATTTGGGAGAGGGGATCTAGATCTACACTTCCACCAAACCAATTCTTCTCTAAGTGAGGGAATCTCTTGGGATCTAGATCTTGGAGTCTTTGGTTGACTTTCCCCCTTGTTCTTCCTCTCCAATCTCATCCTAGCATTCGTTGCTTTGGTGGGATTTGAGTGTGAAGGACTTGAACACCTCCGGTGTTCTTGCTTTGCATCATTGCATAGTGTTGAGCTCTCCACCACGATTTGTTTGAGTGAGAGACCGTGAGCTTGTTACTCTTGGAGGGTGACCTCCTAGTTGGCTTGGTGATTGGTGCTCCGGTGATCTCTTCAAGAAGATTGTGAAGAGGCCCGGGCTTCTCCTTCGTGGAGCTTGTGAAGTGGTTGTGGAGCTTGCCATCTCCGGAGCGGAGGAAAAGCTAACCATAAGGAAAGGGCCATTATCCTTCGTGGGTGTGGTTCGGAGAATAGGGTGAGCCTTCGTGGCGCGGGGAATCCTTCGTGGGACCTCCACTCCTCCAAACGTGACGTACCTTGTTGCAAAGCAAGGGAACACGGGAATACATCCTCGTCTCCGCGTGCCTCGGTTATTTCTATACCCGAGCTCTCTTTCCTTGTGATAGCCATCGTGCTTGAAGTATATTTATATATATCTTGCTATCACTTGTGCTACATATATCTTGTGCCTATCTTGCTTAGCTCTAGTTGCTATTGCTACACTTAGTTGAGCTTAGCATATTTAGGGTTTGTGCTTGTAAACTAAACGATAGTTTAATTCCGCATTCTTACAAGACAAAATCCGCAAGAGTTTGTAATTGCCTATTCACCCCCCCCCTCTAGGCAACATCTCGATCTTTCAATTGGTATCAGAGCAAGGTCTCTCCTTGTTTTAGGCTTCACCGCCTTGAGAGTAAAGATGTCGGCTAGTTTAGTGCACAATGACACAATTATCTTTGTTGGCACAAATTATCATTTGTGGCGAAATTGCTTGCTTTGTAAACTTCGGACCTTGTGTCCAAACATTGAGCAATTTCTAGATGTAGGTTTTTCTCCTCCGATGGATCCTCAAAATCTATCTTTAGAGGATGAGAAAAACTTACATCTTGAAGCTCAAGTATCTAATGAGCTTTTATTCTCTTTGAGACCCGATTTTCGTAGGTTCTTGATATATATAAAGCGAAAATCGTCTCATGAGATGTGGATCAAGCTTAAGGAAATGTTTGGTGGATCCACTTCTCAATTGGTCGGTGGTGACTCTGAGGAGCTCTCTTCCCCTTCACATCATGAAGAGCTCCAAGTGGCTTCCACCTCCGGTCGTGATGAGTTATCATCTTCTTTCACTTCACCAACGTGTAGCAAGACACGAGGTAATGATATGGTGAGTGGTGAGGAAAATTGCAATGTTGGTATTGTGCTCAATAGTGATGATTCTTCATCTCTATCCCATTGTAATGCTTCCTCTTTGGACTTAAACACATCTAGCATTGAAAATGACCTACATGCTTGTGTTGATAGTCCTTGCATATCATGTGTAAATTGCTTACATAGATCTCATGATGATATGCTTACCTTGTCTTGCCCCCATAATCAAAATGCTTATATTTCCTCTAGTTGTTTGTTGACTAACAATGTAGAGGAAACCGAACACTATATGGATCAAGACATGTTTTCAAATGAGGATTCAAGAATATCTTCATCTTCATTCTCCGGTATGCACATGTGCCTTATGGCAAATGGATCAAAGGTATCTCCTACTTTGACTCCTAACACTTCCTCTAATGATGAGAGTGATGATGATGATAATGATGAAGAATATAATACCTTGGTGCATAATATGGCAATGATATATGCTTCTCTTCATGGTAATAAAGAAGCTCGTGCTAATCTCGAATACTCTATGGATATCTTGAATAAATATAAGGAAACCATAGTGAAGTTGGAGTCCCATGTTGAAAATGAGGAAATGAGATTCACTCTCCTCAAGCATGAGCTAAAAGATGAGAAGCATGCTAATTTCATGCTTACACAAAAAGTTGAATCCTATATGCATGAAAATGAGAAAACTATTGTTGATGCTTGTGCTACTAACTCTAATTCTTGTGAAGCATCGACCTTAAAGGAGAATGTTGAGCTAAGGGCTCAACTTGAGTTGCTAACTAGCAATTATAGGGAATTGGAAGAAAGTCATAAAAAGCTCTCAAGCTCTCATGATGAACTTCTAATTTCCTATGATGGGCTAAAGTTAGCTCATGAGGCTAGTATCACTAAGGTAACATCTTGTGAGCCTCATGTGGACATTAGCACAATCTCTACTACAAATGCTATATCTTCATGTGCTAGTCCTTGTAATCCATCTAGTCAAACTAGTGATACACCTTGTGTTGGATTACTCACTTTGCCTTGTTGCTCTAACAATGAAGCTTCTACTTCCTCTAGTACTTGTATTTCTACTAACCATGTAGAGGAAATAAAAGAGCTCGAGGCCCAAGTCCTTTCTTTGAAGAAAGACTTGGAAAAGCGTCATGAAGGGAAATCCGCACTTGACAAGATGCTAAGTGTGCAACAATCCCCCAATGACAAGAGTGGACTTGGATTCAACTCCAATAACAAGAACAAGTCCAAGAGCAAGAGCAACAAGAAGAAGGGCCAAGACAAAGTCAAGGATTCGGCCAAGTTGGTTTGTTTCAAGTGCAAGGTTGAAGGGCATCATGTTAGATCATGCCCATTGAAGAAGAAGAAGAAGCACTTGAGTGAGAAACAACAAGGGAAACGGCCACAAGGTAAAGGTCAAGCTCATGCTCGACCTCAAGTTGAAGATAGGCCACTTCCCAAGAAGAATCAAGATATTGTTCTCCAAGAGAAGAAATCAATAAAGAAGAGAAAGGGGAACACTTGCTACTTATGCCGTGAGAAGGGGCACTTTGCTTCTTCTTGCTTAGGTGGTACCTTATCTAACCTTATAATTGTTGATAATGATTATTCTCTAGGGAAGGATAAGGATGGCAATGTGTTTGCCAAGTTTGTTGGAACTCAAAGTGGTTTCAAGAAAAGAACCATTTGGGTTGCCAAGCCTATTGTGACTAACCTCCTAGGACCCAACTTGGTTGGGGACCAACAATCTCAAACTTGATCAATAGGTACATGTGGAGGGCATTGGAGATTTGGCTACTTCATGAAGAATTAAGGGATCTTCATATATTATATTTTGACCAAGCCAAGTCATATGGATTATCATCTATATCTCATAATCCAATGTTCCTCCTTGTGGTAACTTATACTTCAACTCTTCATGTTTATTGTAAGTTACTTGCCCCTTTGCATGTTTGGTTTTGTACCAAATATGTGTATGTATGTGTTGTGTCTTACTTGCTTATTTGTGTATTCAAGTATGTTTGTTTGACTCACCATATACTTGTGTATTGCTTTGAGCCTAATGCATCTTGATGATATCTTATTTGGCTCTCTTTGAAGTGATTAATGGAACATCCCATTTTGGGGGAGTGATATGCTTTGTGCATCTCTCTTTCTTTAAAATGTGTGTACATGGGTACCACCACTTAGTATTGATATTGCAAGATTATCTAGTCACTATGCGGTGTGCCATACTCATGAGAAATTCAAATTCTAAATATCCATTAATCATCTCTAGTTGAATTTTAGTTGCCTCTTATTTAGAAGAAATGTTTTATCACATTATGGGGGAGTAATATGTTTTGTACATATCACAAGCCTAGAAAATGTGAACATATGAGGTTATGCCACTTAGAGTTGATGCTCTTAATTATCTTGTTCATAGGTGGCATGTTTGCTCAAACAAGCTCCATTCCTAATAAAAATATTGTATTACTCATCTTGTGGGCTTTTGTTTGAATATGAAATTCTTGGTGCGGTTTTTTCCTCAAATACATATCTCTATATCTTATTTGGGACACCGTTTGCTTCAAGTTATTCTAATCATTGCCGTGCGTGATTGTGTGATTAGTTGAAGCTATCAAGAATCTTCATCCGTGCATAGTGCTCAATTCTATATACTTATCCTATGCCTTTTATTGTGAAGTTGATCCTTTCTAACATTGTCAATACTCCACCGGAAATTATTTCCTATATACTCATTGTCTTTGACAATTGATAACCTTGTATGTGGTTGAATCTTTGGATCATCTTCACCTTGGATTGTTTCTTATTGCCTTATTTTACTTCCAACAAATCTTTGTTGCTCCCATGTGTCTTCCTTGTCCCTTTGAAAAATGTTTTGATAAATTCTCTTGATTCATATCAAGTGTTTGTTTTGGAAGACAAACCTTTTCCTTACGGTACATTGTGCCATTGTGAAAAGTGTATAGGGTTTGGTTTATTTTGTTTGAACCTTGCTCTTTTGGGGAGTTTGCTACCTCATTCTTTCTTACATGATTTATTTGCTTGAATGAGATAAATCCTTGAGCATGTTTGCTTTATTTCATCCGTTATGCTCAATGGTTTCTTCTTAGTTCATTTGTTGAACTTTGTTGAACAAATCTTTTGTGATTTGCTTCTTAGATATAACTTGGACAACAAATTTGTTTTGTGGCACCTCTATGCCTTTTCTATTTCTTTTGGTGTTTTGTCCAAAGTATATCTTTCTTGGATCTTTAAAGGTTTTGGTGCATGCTTATATGTAATTTGTTTATACTTGTAGCATGCTTGCTTTTTTTTGATCCATTATATAGGATATACTCCATCAAATCCTAAATGGCTAAGATGTGCATGAAATTCAAACTTCATCTAAATATGCACATGTTTATATGGAGTGTGTCCTATATATTGTGGTTAGTCTAACCATGTTGGACCCAATGAGTTTGGGGACCAAGATGTACTTGAATGATGTTTTAGGTACATTGGAGATGCAATGGAGGCTTGTCTCATCTATAAGGAAGGTGTTGTCACCATATGAGAATTGGAGTCAAGCTAGGATGATCGATGAACTCTTATCTACTACATCAAGCCATTGCTATCTCGGTAACAAGTATCTTATTCATGCACTCTCATATAGCATCCAACCTCTTGTAGGTTGTATCTTGGCATGAAATTATTTATTTCGAAAATATTGCGGTTCTTGAAAAACCCTTTTAAAGTAAAAACTTCTTATTGAACATTTGAGTAATTTGAGAAGATGCATATGATAGGTTATATATATATCATATTTTATGATTCACCTATCACAAATATGCCCTCTAGCAATTTATTGCATATCAATTCCTCAAAGAGCTCTTGTGTGCAATATTGATGAATTTGTGAAATAAATCCGTATTTGTGATACTTGTTGCCTTTCTCAAAACACTCCAACTAGCTCTACTTCCCTTATTGTTAGTTGTGTTGTTTTTGAGGTTTAACTTGGTTGAAGTTCATTCATATACCATAAGTGAAAATTGGAGCCATAGGCTATATATGCTTCTTAAGCAAACATCCTTTGGTATATCTTATGACTTCATCTTGGATATCTTGTCTTATCTATTTTGTTAACCTCTTGTGTGTGCATGTTTCTTTATGGATCATTTGTCCACTTTAGAAACTTATATACATAAGAGCGTTAATCCATCACCTTGATATCTTTGTTCTTTGCCGACCATCTTTTATCCTTTTGTTTCTTAGTGGTGTTGGTAAAGGAGATTTATGAGTGCTTGGTTTATTTGTTTTCCTTCTTGCACTCATATCTCGTAATTGTTGGACTAAAGTTGTTCTTGATAAGCATATTCTCTTTATCTTAGTTGTGTTCTAAATGATATATATGGAGTGAGGATTCCATGTTTGTGCATATTGTATTCAAATGCAAACATTATAAATTGTGCACGAACCTTGGGGAGCTTTCTTATTTTATTTAAGAGCACTATATCTCTCTTATCATGATATCTTTGTTTGTCCAATTGGATCTTTGATTGCTTGCTTTACCTGTTGAAGCTCACTTCACCATGTTATCTTTATACAATCTTTGATCCTCAATATAGTTTGATTTCCTTCAAGTATTCATCATTGGATATGTGCACTTGATTCCACTCAAATTATGAGAAGTGCACACTTTGGGGAGGAACTCACATTATATTGGCCTTCTAAATTTTTCACCCATTTTGACAATCGATGCCAATGGGGGAGAAGTTTAGAGGGTTTAAGGGAATGGTTTTATACTTAAGCTTGGTTTGTGCTTAAGTGTTTTGCCTCTCATGCATTCCATATTTATATGTCTTGCATGGTTGTATATATATAGTGGAAACTATCCCAAAGGTTAATCTTGACAATGTATGCAATGAATTCATGTTCATCACACGTGCATACATTGTGGGGGAGTTTTCTCTATATATATTGGTTCTACTCACATTCATTGCATTTGTTGTAGTTGTGTGAGTAGAGCCGGTTTTGATATGGACTAGTAGCTTTGTGTTACTTGACCATATCAAATACAACCTCTTGTATACAACTTATTCTAGGATAAGTTGCGTACTTGTCACTAATATTCATTATATAAACCCTCTTATTGTGGTTGTCATCAATTACCAAAATGGGGGAGATTGTAAGGGTACATTGCCCCTATGTGTGGTTTCGGTAATTAATGACAACCCCTATGGACTAATGTTTTCATTGAGTTTATATGAAGGAATATTCCATAGGTACTACTTGCTCTCCATGTGTTGGATTCAAGTATGGATGCCATGAAGATAAAGATATACCTTGTGTATTGGCATCAAGATCATCGGTATGAAGATATATATGTGATATGATCAAGAAGAAGAAATGAAGATGGAGTTCTTATGTGGAACTCAATATTATCCATGCTCTATCTTAAGTGAGTATGAGAAGATACAAGGTTGAGTTGGGCAAGTTCAAGATAAGCATCTTGTGTGGATCACATGCTTAAAGCTTGCCGTCCACTTGGTGATAGTGAAGATGGGCATCAATGAACCTTTCCCATCATAGTGTATGGGGGAGCATTTGTGAGTATTCACGAAGCGACAATGATCAAGTGATGGGATGCGCAAGGCAAAGGTATGACCTTGATAGGTGTTCCTTTTGCCGGTCTCGAGGTGGTTGATGGGAGACCGGATTATAGGATAGATAGCCGCACTATTAAGAGGGGCTTTCGGTTGGTTAACTTGATCACATCGTCTTAGGGAGCTCAATCCTTGCATGCGTTGCATATTCTTATTGCTTCTTGGTATTTCTCGGTGTGAGGTTCTTGAGCTTGTTGCTAGCTTTACAACAAGCCCAAGTTCATCGAAAACGGAGTTCACATGCATCTTCTATTGCGTTTTCGAGGTTGGGTGATTTTACCGGTTATTCATGATATAAGGTTCTACCTTTCATATTCATGATAAAATCCCCTCCTACAGATTCTTGGGTTTTCACTTTCCATAAGATAGCATTTGTTGTTATCTTCCAAACAAAATTGGTTTCATGCGATTCGGAGTTCGGGAGCAATAGTTATTAAAGAAAAGGGAAAAAGGAAAAAGAATAAAAGGAAAAAAGAAAAAGGAGGGGCCAGCCGACCGGCCGGTCTGACCGGACCGGCAACCGGCCCACCCGGTCCGGGACCGGATTTGGCACCGGTGCCATCCGGCCTGTGTCCAGTGGCCATTGGGCCCGTGACCGGTCGGAGGCCCGGTGGCCGACCGGCCCGCCCGGCGCGCTCCCCGGTCCGACCGGGAACCTCACCTGGGCCGCCTCCGCCCCACCGGCCCACACGGCCTCCCCAGCCTCCGCGCGCCGCCCGCGCGGCAATGGGCCGCATGCCCGCCCGCGCGCCGCGGCGCCGCCCGCCCGCCCGCGCGCCGAAGCCCCCTGGCTGGGCCGCTCGCCCCACACGGCCTCGAGCCTATCCGCCGCCCGTAACGGCCGCTGCCCGATCCGGTTCTTTGGGCCGGTCGGACCGGGCCGCCGACCGGGCTCCTCAGTGCCCAGGCCGGTCAGCCGGCCTGGCAACCGGCTGGGCTGTTTTTTAGCTCGTTTTTTATCAGTTTTTCACCTGGTTTTTTCCCCAACAGCTCTATTTCTCCCTTTGCTATAAATAGGCTTCTTCCACCTTGAGCCAAACTAGTTCTTCCCATTCTCTCTCCTCCATTGCTACTATTTGAAGAACTTGCTCTCCCCCTTGAATCCTCCAACCATTCTTGCTCATATTTGAGGATTTGGGAGAGGGGATCTAGATCTACACTTCCACCAAACCAATTCTTCTCTAAGTGAGGGAATCTCTTGGGATCTAGATCTTGGAGTCTTTGGTTGACTTTCCCCCTTGTTCTTCCTCTCCAATCTCATCCTAGCATTCGTTGCTTTGGTGGGATTTGAGTGTGAAGGACTTGAACACCTCCGGTGTTCTTGCTTTACATCATTGCATAGTGTTGAGCTCTCCACCACGATTTGTTTGAGTGAGAGACCGTGAGCTTGTTACTCTTGGAGGGTGACCTCCTAGTTGGCTTGGTGATTGGTGCTCCGGTGATCTCTTCAAGAAGATTGTGAAGAGGCCCGGGCTTCTCCTTCGTGGAGCTTGTGAAGTGGTTGTGGAGCTTGCCATCTCCGGAGCGGAGGAAAAGCTAACCATAAGGAAAGGGCCATTATCCTTCGTGGGTGTGGTTCGGAGAATAGGGTGAGCCTTCGTGGCGCGGGGAATCCTTCGTGGGACCTCCACTCCTCCAAACGTGACGTACCTTGTTGCAAAGCAAGGGAACACGGGAATACATCCTCGTCTCCGCGTGCCTCGGTTATTTCTATACCCGAGCTCTCTTTCCTTGTGATAGCCATCGTGCTTGAAGTATATTTATATATATCTTGCTATCACTTGTGCTACATATATCTTGTGCCTATCTTGCTTAGCTCTAGTTGCTATTGCTACACTTAGTTGAGCTTAGCATATTTAGGGTTTGTGCTTGTAAACTAAATGATAGTTTAATTCCGCATTCTTATAAGACAAAATCCGCAAGAGTTTGTAATTGCCTATTCACCCCCCCCCCTCTAGGCGACATCTCGATCTTTCATATACTGCAAGCCAATTTGTCATAAAAAAGGCTGCTGAATACAGGCGTACGTGCAAGGGGTGCGTGCGAGAAATACACTGCAAGCTAGTCGGGAAAAATAACTGTAAAGTTGATCGATACGATTTAAATCGAATAGCGCTCCTCTAGATACACACTGCCGAATGTGAAGCTATTTGCGATAAATATACCACAACCCAATCAGCCATAAAATAATCTTCCAAATATAGACATACGATGCGAGAAATATACTGCAAGATAATCGGTCAAAAAGCTCCAAAGCTGATCGATACGACTCCCTCCATTTGGAAATAAGTGTCGCAGATTTCTGTAGATTTATATATATCTAGACACATTTTACAATGTAGATAAATATGAATTAAGACAAATCTATGATACTTGTTTCTGAACAGAGGAAGTAGGACTCTAAGTTCGATGGTGGTAAGGTGGACGGGACAGAAATGTTGAAGACCTGTTACATATTTAAGAAATATGGTATGAGAAACCATAGAAGATAGATTAAATCTGTCGAACTACCAAGGAAAATGAGAAAGAAAAATAAATATATGGGTGAATATTACCTGATGCATAAAAAATAAAAACACAAACTGTAGAAGTTAGATAAACTTTTCCGAGTTTTAAAAAATTGTATGCGAATTTGAATTTAAAGAGTAAGACTATATAATTTTTTGACATTGACCTAATGAGCGACCCAGTGTTGGCAAGATAGACAACCAAATTTTCCATACAACCGAAAAAATAAGATAAAAAGGGATGTGGATAGGGTATAAATAAAATGATTTTTACATGAAAATATATATGAATATCAACCAATCAATAAATATAAAAAACATAACATGGAAAAGATACATTAGGCGCACAAGCTTTTACTAAATTATGTGAGATGCTGAATTCAAAAAGTAGGACTGGTAGGACATAGATACACCGCTCACAAGGTAGACTTCCAATTTTTCCAAACAACAGATAAAAAAACCGAGCCACGGAATATAGCTGCATGGATTAATACACAATATAATTTGATCCATACACGAACATCAATTCTCTGGTACAACCAATATGCCATTGTTACCAATGGTAGCATCTCAACCCTCGGGAAATTGTCGCGAAGAACACAATAACCTAACATTGCTAAGATAAACTTGGGAAGATTGGTTGGTTCATCCCTTGCCTTGAGTGTCTTAAGTTGATGAAATTTAAGGGAACCGGAATGAGATGTCAAGCATATTACAAGAAAAGGAAAAGGGTTGAGAGGATATTTCTTGCGTGGGGGATTACATGTTCAAACACGGATAGCCTAGCTCCTTTCTAGACGATTCATCTAGCCATGTATAGCCTCTAAAGTACCGCACTAACATAATAAAAGAACACCCTTACATACTCTTAAAAGTATAATTATCTATATTAAACATTTGGTACATATGGTCTAACAGTTTAAAAGTGATTGTACATACATAAATAGCAAAAAAATAGAAAATCTAAAAAATCATGCATTTAGAAACATAATATTTCTTTGTAAGACTTACATATTGAGACATAAACATTCAACAAAAAACTGGTGGTTGTAAAATGGATTATTTATGTTACATAATGTGGATGCCCATAGATGTATAAATGTAGTTCTAGGTCAATTTCAACACACAATTGACAATACTCTTCACTCCAATGATACTAAAGATGATGCCCTCGCATTTGCGAGGGCCCTCATGCTA
Organism: Lolium perenne; assembly: GCF_019359855.2. Taxonomy (NCBI): domain Eukaryota; kingdom Viridiplantae; phylum Streptophyta; class Magnoliopsida; order Poales; family Poaceae; genus Lolium; species Lolium perenne. Next base: position 194,200,356 of record NC_067246.2, on the reverse strand, counting down.
GTTTTAAGTAATTGCACATGTTGGTTCGCATTTCCTGCTCTATAGCTTTTGGCATCGTAACTTCTATATTTGGTTTACATTCCCTGCTCTGTAGATCTAGCCATCATAACTTTATCTTGCTCAGTCGTTGTTACAAAAATTATGGCCTGCTACTATGTTGTTTGTGCCAATTTTTTACTCCATTAACATATTGGCTTGCATTCCCTGTACTACAGGTGATGCCATTGTTTTGTATCTAGTTTATTGTAAGCTAACAAAGTAAGGACCTAGTTTGGCATGCTATCACTCTGCTATCTAGCCTGTAGTACAAATAAACTTGTCATACTACTAGATAATAAATTTGTGTGCCATCTTGTTCTTCAGAAGCTGCATTATTGACTTGTTTCTCTGACTTGGCATGACGCTCACATATGAATGCTGAACATATTGGTTTGCATTCCCTCATACAAGTTCACAGGTGATCCCACTATATTCTGTATATGGTCCATCCTAAGCTCCAGCATTAACTATCCTTTATGCGTTGCTCATTACAAGTTTATATCCCGAAACATCTTGATTTGCATCCCCTTCACTATAAGTTCAGGAGTATTATTTAGTTCACGGCCAATTTGAAGTAATTGCACTTGGCACATGTTGGTTCACATTCCCTCCTCTTTAGCTTTTGCCATCGTAACTTCTATTTTTGGTTTACATTCCCTACTCTGTAGATGTAGCCATCATAACTTCATCTTGCTCAGTCAGTTGTTACAAAATTTATAGCCTGCTACTATGTTGTTCATGTCAATTTTGTACTCCCTGAACATGTTGGTTTGCATGGGACTCGACGATGCTTGGTCTATTTGTTTCATTCTAACATGCTCTGTTATATTGGCTGTTGGTATGCGGCACGCACTCTTTGTTTGCTTATTGTGCGCATTACAATGATCTTGTTATAACGACGAAATGATGAGTTCCAAATTCTTGGGCAAAAAATATTGTAGTGTCTTTGCCTTTCCATTGTTGCTGTCTTAACTTGTAATGTCTTTGTTTCAGATATAGGTGCTGCATGGACAACTTAAAAGATTGCCGGATTGCTTCATTGTATTGCTAGGTTTAATTACCATTCAATTTCTCTGGGTTCTGTAATATTTTTTCAAAGCCTTGCAGCTGATGTAATATTTAGTTAGTTTTTATAGTTCTTTCACGCATTTTTTCTTTGGTGCTTGTGGTAAGTGAGGCTATCCGACATAAATCAATGTTGCGTAAATATTCTCGGTATCTAAATCACGAATTCCCATCCCTTAAACGGCCCAATTAAGCGAAATCACATATGTGCCGGCCCGCAAAATCCTAAAGCGCCTATTATGCCGGCATATAAACAGCAACTAAACGGGCTGGCCCACTTACTTATTGGGCCATCCCACTTGATTTACGGTGGACCCCACACTCTAATTGGGCCGGCCCACTTGCTTTAAGGTGGACCCCACCCACTACTGGGCCGGCCCACTAACTAGTTGGGCCAGCCCAATTGCTTTTGTGGTGGACCCCACATACTAAATGGGCCGGCCCTTTAAGAGGAAAGCGGGACCCACCTGTATTTTTGGCCCGGCCCACTATCTTGTTGGGCCGGCCCACTTGCTATATGGTGGACCCCACATACTAAATGGGCCGGCCCTTTAACAGGAAAGTGGGACGCACCTGTGCTTTTGGCCCGGCCCACTATCTTGTTGGGCCGGCCCACTTGCTATATGGTGGACCCCACATACTAAATGGGCCGGCCCTTTAACAGGAAAGTGGGACCCACTTGTGCTTTTGGCCCAGCCCACTATCTTGTTGGGCCGGCCCACTTGCTATATGGTGGACCCCACATACTAAATGGGTCGGCCCTTTAACTGGAAAGTGGGACCCACCTGTGTTTTTGGCCCGGCCCACTATCTTGTTGGGCCGGCCCATTTGCTATATGGTGGACCCCGCATACTAAATGGGCTGGCCCTTTAACAGGAAAGTGGGACCCACCTGTGTTTTTGGCCCGGCCCACTATCTTGTTGGGCCAGCCCATTTATTCTATTGTGGACCCCACGTACTAAATGGGCGGGCCCGATAGGAGGAAAGTGGGACCCACAGGCTAATTGGGCCGGCCCGATAGGAGGAAAGTGGGACCCACAGGCTAATTGGGCCGGCACAAGAAGTTATTTGGCCGGCCCAGTTGCTTTAAGGTGGACCCCACTTGGTAAATGGGCCGGCCCGATAATAGGAAAGTGGGTCCCACATGTCTTGTGGGCCGGCCCTTTTGCCTGTTGACCGGTCAAACGAGTGCATTCGGCCCGGTCCACATGCTTAGTGGGCCGGCCCATTAAAGTTTTGACCAGTCAACCGTAGAGGTTGGGCCCGGCTCACGTAACTAATGGACCAGCCCAGCTATATAGTTGACCGGTCAAACTAAGTCAGCTGGCCCGGCCCGCAAACTTAATGGGCCGGCCCGCTTAAGACGTGGCAGGCCTCGTGTGGGCCTACCATCTACCACGGGGTTTCAGCCGATTAACGCCGTTAACTGCCAGTTAACGGCGTCTGCCACGTGTCAGTTTGCATGACATCAGCAGTCAACGGGCTCCCGGAAACACTTCTGCAATGGTCCGATTTTCCGTGGCGGAAGGGCGCCCAAGCGCGACGGACCGAAAAAATCGTCGTAGGACTTTGCCTGACGCAGTTTCGACAACAGAACCCATATCGTCGGGTTAGGCCCATAGGCGACGAAAAATACCCCTTAGCGGACGATTTTGGGACGTTGTCTATCAGAACTTTTCTTCTAGTGACAAGGTAAGCAGAAGAAAGAATAGGTATAGTTCATCCTGTTCTTGCTCAAGAACATCACAACCCAACACATAACCCAACCAACCACCAGAAATTATGGTGACCTGAGAAGATCAACCAAGAACCGGAGGTGCAGGTCTGTGACAAACAAACCAGAAGTATGCATCAACAAAAGGTTTCACTCTAGGAGCTGGAACAAGGTATACCTAGTTCCTGGAAGGGATCCAGTGGATCGAATCCATAAATTATGCATGACATATGTCATGGGATTGAGCAGATGCTCAATGGGTAGCTCATCACTTGGTTTTCACCAAGGATCACTGGCAGTCTAGAAAGCCACTAAAATAGAAACCATCTAGATACAAGTCTTGTGCACAGAAGCTAGAGTTCATGCACAGATGGACACACCAGCAAGAACACATGCATAGAAAGCACCAGAAGATGAATTGCAAGTAATAGCAGCTACGAAAGACTACACAGCAAGATCCTAAGCATGTAACCATCAGGAAAACCGTAGATATCTTCATAAGCAAGTATATTGGCATTCATATTGATTATGATTCCAAAATATGCAAACCAAGATGAGGAACCAACAGATCTAGCCAACTATGTGAGCAACCAGTCAGTAGCAAGGCTACTGAGGTCACAACAAACATAGAACCATCCAAAGTAAAGCCAAACAATAAAGCATCACTATCCAGTAATGGATTCAGACTCCATTTGCTTTCCAATTAATCATGAAAAGTCAAATCATACACAGCAAGTCATTTAATCATTGCTACATAAGCAGTTCATCATTAATTAATCCATCCAGGCATGAATATATAACAAATCCATGCAATACTTTTACAGTAGCACACTGTTAGGCAACACAACCACATGTCACTGCATCTTAGCTACTGGATCAAGTCCAGAAGGCTATGGAGGGAAGCAGCACATACACACAGTAGCATAAGCATGCTTGAGTAGCAGCATCAGTAAGCAAACCATCCACTTAGCCAAAGAACCCATCAGCAACCAAGCCACTGACATTTAATTGATCAAATGGATCAATTGAATCAAGTCAAGCAACACAGAGAGTCTAGCCAACAGAAATTATTGATCCAATGGATCATTGGATCATACAGAAGGCACAGAAGCACCTCACAAACATCACAGGCATCACAAGTGTCACAGATGCATAGCAGTACACCTAGACAAGCAAGCATAGGATGCCAGTAAGCACAAGCAAGCTCATAATCATGTACAGCATGGCATAGCAATTCATAGCATGATAGGAGCAGTAAGCAAGCAACACAAGACATGAACAGCAAGCATCACACACTGGCCAGTAACCAGAGCTTGGTGAATTGGCCAGGGCTTGCAAAGAAAAAGCATAGTAGGATTAGGCAGCTGTAACAAGGCCTGTATGATCATAGGATCATCAGGAGGCCGAAGAGCTAGAGGTAGAAGAAGCACAGAGGCATGGGAGGCGCACAAACATGGCGTTGAGAAGGAGGAGGAGCAGAAGAACCTTAGCCGCGCCTGGAGGCAGAAGCTATGGCATGGCGAGGCAGTGCCCGCGCGGCCATAACAGCCGCAAAGCCAGGGAAGCCGCCGGCGTTACGTCGACGAACACCACGAGCAGCACAGCACCCCGAGAGGACGGCACAGGCGCTGCAAGCACAGCACCTGCACCAGGACCGTCCCAGACACGCGCTCACGTCAACGACGAGGATGCCAGCTCGTCGGGGATTGCCAATCGCCGGAGGCGATTCTCCACAAGATCCAGAGAGGAGGCGATCTGCCAGAGGAGGAAGAGAACGACGGAACCACGCAGACGGATCGATAGATCGTCGCGCGGCGGTTCAGATGGTATAGGTGGCGAGGTCAGGGGAGCACAGAGGTGGCCGAAGCACGGCGGCGGCCATGGCGGCGACGCCATCGCCACGCGCGTCGCCAGAGCTAGGGTTAGGTCACGAGAGAGAGAGGAGAGTGTGCGAGTGAGTGAGGTGGGCCGAAATGGTTCCACCGAACCGTTTTGTACAAGCCGTGGTGGGATGTCCAAATGGGCCTAGTTAGGTGGGCTGGCCCAATAGGGGCCAGAGGGGTATTTTAGTCTTTTCCATTTTGGAAAATAGCCTAGAATTTCATCAAATTTTAAGTAAATAAAATATACTTCTAAAAATCCATGAAAAATTGGATTAGCAAATGAAAAATTATTCTTAACAAGAATAAAATAAGAAATGGAATTTAGGAAACAAATTCAAATTTTGGAATTTTCTAAATTTAAATTAAAAATTGGAATTTTAAACTATTATTTCCTTGTATTTAAAAATCAAGGAAAAATTTCAAATGAGTTTAAATATTTGTTTTCAAATAGTTCAAAGTGAAATTTTATTATTCCAAGTCATTTCTTTAAAAAAAAGTATTTTCCAAAGGAAAATATTCTATTATTCTTATTCCAAAAATATAGAGGTAACTCTATTATTTCAAATTATTTTGAAATGAATCACAAAAGTAAAGTGGTATTACTATGAACCATTTTTCCTTTATGAGAACAAAGTTTTTTTACAAATAAAAGCAACTGCAAATTACTGCCAAAGGCATAAATCTTAATTCAACCCTAAATTTTAATAAATAATTGGGGTCAGGGATTCAACATAAAATAATACATCCATACATGCATTATTTGGGTTTTTATAACATTGTCCTTACTGGACAATGATGCTTCTTTATAGAACCCGAGGTCCAGGTTCCATTCAACGCATCGAACTGCATTACCTCGCAGTTCACAGGAAAGTTCACCCTTGCTCATACCAACTTGAGTATTTTATATTACTTTACTGCAAAGCTATATACTTACCATTCCTGCATAGCAAATAAAATGTTACTTTTCCAATTATGAATATGACTATGTGGCTGGCAATGGAACCATGGTATGTGTTGATATGGTGGAGGTTCCATTGCATGGGTTGTATTAACCTAGGAGTAATTACCAATGCCGTCCAGTGATTCTAGCGCCGTACATACCGCGTTAACCATAAGATCTATAATGGCTCTAGGGAAGCCAGCTGTATCTTTTCCCTCCTGCACGCCAACAGACTGGTTAGAGCTGCGGGTGGTGGAGGCACTGCCGTAGGTTGGGATGGCCTTTTAAATCCCCATCCGTGTGGATGACTGGCTCTACCGTCTATGATGGATTGTCCAAAGTACACCGTGGGTAAAGCCGTATGATCGGGAGATGTCCACCGGGGGTGTACGGGTGGACAAAAGGGTGGGTTTGCAGGGTCGCGGAGAAGGCGGTGTGGGCTTGGATTTTCATACCTGGCCTCACCCCAAAGGAAGTGTGAACGGGGGCAAGGCCCTGCGGATGGCAAAAAGGATGGGATCTCTTATGGGAAAAGTAACGCACCTCTGCAGAGTGTATCAAATTGTGGCTGTCACTCCTTGTTCCAAGAAGGGAACTGCAAACGCGGCAGGAAAGGAACTCCACGAAGTTCTGGTCAACCTGTGAAGACTGACGGGCATAGTTTTCATAATAAAAGCAACCTTTTGAAGAAATAATTTCAAAACATGCATTGACCTGAGATTTCCTGATCAATGGTCGTAGCTAGTGTATCAACACCTTTTACTCTTTTGAACTTGCTGCGTACCTCTGTACTCACTTTATTTCGACACCCTTGCTAAACTGTGATCTGGAAGTGGAGGCCATCGCCGATGGAGCACCAGAAGGAAGCTATGAGCTGGTCTATGAGGAACCTGATCTTACCGGAGGGGTTGAAGGAGTAGACTATGGGATAGTCTACGAACCCGACGAGACTGAGGCGGAGGAGTAGTGATATACCTTAGTATCATAGAGCCGAGCAGCGTAGAACTTACCTAAATAAGTTGCTGAGCTCTCTTTCTTATATAGATGTGAGTTGTAATCGTACTTAAGTAGTATCTTAGGGTGTTCTCAACGGACCTGTGAGAATACCAACTTGTTAAGGCAATGTTTGTAATAATAGTTGGAGTGTTATGATCTGCAATGTTTCTGTTGTACCACTCTGAGGGATATGGCAATCGTGAAGAAGTCCCTTCACAAAGATCATATCAACGACTTGTATACTACAACATGCAGTGGTATGCTGGGTCACCGCAGCTGGTATCAGAGCAAATGTTGCAACCTTAGGTTGGAAAAACCTAGTATAGGGAAGAAACCTGTAGGAGTCGAGTAGAAATAGTAAAGGATTCTCTAGAAATATGGTGATTATGTAGGGATTTGTTGCATAGAAAACAAAAAATTTCCTACCGCGAGAACGCAATCCAAGCCAAGATGCAATCAAGAAAACGGGAGCAACGAGGAGATGATCGAGGCTCACCCTTGAAGATTTCCAAAGCCTACAAGATTAGGCTCTTGTTGCTGCAGTAGACGATCACTTGCCGCTTGCAAAAGCGCGTAGAAGATCTTGATCACGGTGCCACGATCGGGCAGCACCTCCGTACTCGGTCACACATTCGGTGTTGATGAAGACGACATCCTTCTCCCCGTTCCAGCGGGCAGCGGAAGTAGTAGCTCCTCCTTGACTCCGGTAGCACGACGGCGTGGTGGCGGTGGCGATGGAGAACTCCGGCGGAGCTTCGCTAAGCGTGCGGGAGAGGTGGAGGAGAGAGGGGGGCGGCTAGGGTTTGGGAGAGGGGGTGGCCGGCCTCAAGGGGTGCGGCCAGCTTGTGGCTTTGTGGTGGCCGGCCCCCTCCCCTATGCCCCTCATTATATAGGTGGAACCCCAAGTGTTGGACTATAAGTCTTCGAATAAGACCCCAACCAAAAACCTTCCATGTAGTAGGGAAACCTACCCAAGGTGGGACTCCCACCCAAGTGGGATTCCCACCCTTCCATGAAGGGGTGTGGCCAGCCCCCTTGGTGGAGTCCACCTTGGACTCCCCCCTCTAGGGTTGGCCGGCCATGGGGAGGTGGAGTCCCTCCGGGACTCTTCCTTCCTTAGTGATTTCTTCCGGACTTTTCTAGAACCTTCTAGAACCTTCCATAAATACACCGAATCATTTCCAAACTTGGAATATGACTTCCTATATATGAATCTTATTCTCCGGACCATTCCGGAACTCCTCGTGATGTCCGGGATCCCATCCGAGACTTTGAACAATACTTCGAACTCCATTCCATATTCAAGTTCTATTATTACAACATCAAAACTTAAGTGTGTCACCCTACGGTTCGTGAACTATATAGACAAGGTTGAGATCTCTCTCCGACCAATAACCAATAGCGGGATCTGGAGATCCATAATGGCTCCCACATATTCAACGATGACTTAGTGATCGAATGAACCATTCACATACGATACCAATTCCCTTTGTCACGCGATATTTTACTTGTCCGAGGTTTGATCATCGGTATTACTCCATACCTTGTTCAACCTCGTCTCCTGACAAGTACTCTTTACTCGTACCATGGTATGTCGTATCTTTATGAACTTATTCATATGCTTGCAAGACATTAGACGACATTCCACCGAGAGGGCCCAGAGTATATCTATATGTCATCGGGATGGACAAATCCCACTGTTGATCCATATGCCTCAACTCATACTTTCCGGATACTTAATCCCACCTTTATAACCACCCATTTACGCAGTGGCATTTGATGTAATCAAAGTACCTTTCCAGTATAAGTGATTTATATGAGCTCATGGCCATAAGGACTAGGTAACTATGTATTGAAAGCTTATAGCAAATAACTTAATGACGTGATCTTATGCTACGCTTAATTGGGTGTGTCCATTACATCATTCATATAATGATATAACCTTGTTATTAAGAACATCCAATGTTCATGATTATGAAACTAATCATCTATTAATCAACAAGCTAGTTAAGAGGCTTTACTAGGGACTCATTGTTGTTTACATAACACACATGTATCAATGTTTCAGTTAATACAATTATAGCATGGTATATAAACATTTATCATAAACATAAAGATATATAAAAACCACTTTTATTATTGCCTCTTGGGCATATCTCCAACAGTCTCCCACTTGCACTAGAGTCAATAATCTAGATTACATTGTAAGGTACCTAACACCCATGGCATTCTGGTGTTGGTCATGCTTTGCCCTAGGGAGAGCTTTAGTCAACGGATCTGCTACATTCAGATCAGTATGTACTTTGCAAATCTTTACTTCTCCATCTTCGATGTACTCGCGAATCGAATGATAACGCAGCTTGATGTGCTTCAGCCTCTTGTGTGACCTTGGTTCTTGTGCATTGGCGATGGCACCCATGTTGTCACAGTAGATGACTAGTGGGTCCAATGCACTAGGAACCACACAGAGCTCTACAATGAACCTCTTCATCCATACCGCTTCTGATGAAGCCGCTGAAGCCGCTACGTACTCCGATTCTGTTGAAGACTTCGCCACCGTGCACTGCTTCGAGCTTGCCCAGCTTACTGCAGCACCATTCAATATAAACACGTACCCGTGCACCGTGACTTAGAGTCATCAGGATCAGTGTTCCAACTTGCATCGGTGTAACTTGTTACAACGAGCTCTTGGTCACCTCCATAACAAAGAAACATATCCTTAGTTCTTTTCAAGTACTTCAGGATATTCTTGACCGCTGTCCAGTGTTCCATTCCTGGATCACTTTGATATCTGCTAGTCAAACTAACAGCATGTGCTATATCCGGTCTAATACATAGCATGGCATACATGATAGAGCCTACAAATAGCTTGATGTCTACGGGTGCTTCTATTCTTGTAGACAGTGTTGGGCCTCCAAGAGCAGAGGTTTGTAGAACAGCAGCAAGTTTCCCTTAAGTGGATCACCCAAGGTTTATCGAACTCAGGGAGGAAGAGGTCAAAGATATCCCTCTCATGCAACCCTGCAACCACAAAGCAAGAAGTCTCTTGTGTCCCCAACACACCTAATAGGTGCACTAGTTCGGCGAAGAGATAGTGAAATACAAGTGGTATGAATGAATATGAGCAGTAGTAACGGCGCCAGAAAAGTGCTTGCTGGCGTGCAGTTGATGGTAGTAATATTGCAGGAAGTAAACAAGCAGTAAAACAGTAAACAAGCAATACCAGTATTTAGGAACAAGGCCTAGGGATCATACTTTCACTAGTGGACACTCTCAACATTGATCACATAACATAATAAATAGATAGATGCTAGACTCTACACCCTCTTGTTGGATGATGAACACCACTAACTGTGTAGGATTACACGAACCCTCAATGCCGGAGTTAACAAGCTCCACAATATTCAATGTTCATATTTAAATAACCTTAGAGTGCATGACAGATCAACATAACCAAACCAAGTACTAACATAGCATGCACACTGTCACCTTCTACGAAAGGAGGAATAGATCACATCAATACTATCATAGCAATAGTTAACTTCATAATCTACAAGAGATCACAATCATAGCCTACGCCAAGTACTACACGATGCACACACTGTCACCATTACACCGTGCAGGAGGAATAAACTACTTTAATAACATCACTAGAGTAGCACACAGATAAATTGTGATACAAAACACATTGCAATCATAAAGGGATATAAATAAGCACTTCACTACGCCATTCATAACAGTGAATAAGTATTCTGTGAAATATAGCCTAAGAGACCCACACGGTGCACACACTGTCACCTTTACACACGTGGGACAAGGAGTCTCCGGAGATCACATAAGTAAAATCCACTTGACTAGCATAATGACATCTAGATTACAAGCATCATCATATGAATCTCAATCATGTAAGGCAGCTCATGAGATTATTGTATTGAAGTACATAGGAGAGAGATGAACCACATAGCTACCGGTTCAGCCCCGAGCCTCGATGGAGAACTACTCCCTCCTCATGGGAGACAGCAGTGTTGATGAAGATGGCGGTGGTGTCGATGGAGGAGCCTTCCGGGGGCACTTCCCCGTCCCGGCGGCGTGCCGGAACAGAGACTCCTGTCCCCCAGATATTGGCTTCGCGATGGCGGCGGCTCTGGAAGGTTTTCCGTATCGTGGCTCTCCCGTCTCGAGGTTTTAGGTCAGGGACCTTTAAATAGGCGAAGAGGCGGAGTCGGAAGGTCGACGAGGTGGTGACACAACAGGGGGGCGCGGCCCAGGCCCTGGCCGCGCTGCCCTATCATCTGGGCCCACCAGGGCTCCCCTCTGTTGGCTCTCCGGTGTTCTGGAAGCTTCGTGGAAAAATAGGATGCTGGGCATTGATTTCGTCCGATTCCGAGAATATTTCCTTACTAGGATTTCTGGAACCAAAAACAGCAGAAAACAGGAACTGGCCCTTCGGCATCTCGTCAATAGGTTAGTTCCGGAAAACGCATAATAATGACATAAAGTATGCATAAAACATGTAGATATCATCAATAATGTGGCATGGAACATAAGAAATTATCGATACGTCGGAGATGTATCAGCATCCCCAAGCTTAGTTCCTGCTCGTCCCGAGCAAGTAAACGATAACAAAGATAATTTCTGGAGTGACATGCCATCATAACCTTGATCATACTATTGTAAGCATATGTAATGAATGCAGCGATCAAAACAATGGTAATGACATGAGTAAACAACTGAATCATAAAGCAAAGACTTTTCATGAATAGTACTTCAAAACAAGCATCAATAAGTCTTGCATAAGAGTTAACTCATAAAGCAATAAATCAAAGTAAAGGTATTGAAGCAACACAAAGGAAGATTAAGTTTCAGCGGTTGCTTTCAACTTATAACATGTATATCTCATGGATAGTTGTCAATGCAAAGTAATATAACAAGTGCAATATGCAAGTATGTAGGAATCAATGCACAGTTCACACAAGTGTTTGCTTCTTGAGGTGGAGAGAAATAGATGAACTGACTCAACATAAAAGTAAAAGAAAGGCCCTTCGCAGAGGGAAGCATTGATTGCTATATTTGTGCTAGAGCTTTGGTTTTGAAAACAAGAAACAATTTTGTCAACGGTAGTAATAAAGCATATGTGTTATGTAAATTATATCTTACAAGTTGCAAGCCTCATGCATAGTATACTAATAGTGCCCGCACCTTGTCCTAATTAGCTTGGATTACCGGGATTGTTATCGCAATACACATGTTTTAACCAAGTGTCACAAATGGGTACCTCTATGCCGCCTATACAAAGGTCTAAGGAGAAAGCTCGCATTTGGATTTCTCGCTTTTGATTATTCTCAACTTAGACATCCATACCGGGACAACATAGACAACAGATAATGGACTCCTCTTTAATGCATAAGCATTTAGCAACAATTAATGTTCTCATATGAGATTGAGGATATATGTCCAAAACTGAAACTTCCACCATGATTCATGGCTTTAGTTAGCGGCCCAACGTTCTTCTCTAACAGTATGCATGCTCCAACCATTAAATGAGTGGTAAATCTCCCTTACTTCAGACAAGACGGACATGCATAGCAACTCACATGATATTCAACAAAGAGTAGTTGATGGCGTCCCCAGGAACATGGTTATCGCACAACAAACAACTTAATAAGAGATAAAGTGCATAAGTACATATTCAATACCACAATAGTTTTTAAGCTATTTGTCCCATGAGCTATATATTGCAAAGGCGAATGATGGAAATTTAAAGGTAGCACTCAAGCAATTTACTTTGGAATGGCGGAGAAATACCATGTAGTAGGTAGGTATGGTGGACACAAATGGCATAGTGGTTGGCTCAAGGATTTTGGATGCATGAGAAGTATTCCCTCTCGATACAAGGTTTAGGCTAGCAAGGTTATTTGAAACAAACACAAGGATGAACCGGTGCAGCAAAACTCACATAAAAGACATATTGTAAACATTATAAGACTCTACACCGTCTTCCTTGTTGTTCAAATTCTTTACTAGAAATTATCTAGACCTTAGAGAGACCAATTATGCAAACCAAATTTTAGCAAGATCTATGTATTTCTTCATTAATGGGTGCAAAGTATATGATGCAAGAGCTTAAACATGAGCATAACAATTGCCAAGTATCAAATTATCCAAGACATTTTATCAATTACTACATGTAGCATTTCCCGTTTCCAACCATGTAACAATTAACGAAGCAGTTTCAACCTTCGCCATGAACATTAAGATAGAACTAAGAACACATGTGTTCATATGCAACAGCGGAGCGTGTCTCTCTCCCACACAAGATTTTATTCAAACAAAAACACAAACAAAAGCACACAGACGCTCCAAGTAAAGTACATAAGATGTGACCGAATAAAAATATAGTTTCAAGAGAAGAAACCTGATAAGTTGTCGATGAAGAAGGGGATGCCTTGGGCATCCCCAAGCTTAGATGCTTGAGTCTTCTTGAAATATGTAGGGATGAACCACCGGGGCATCCCCAAGCTTAGACTCTTCACTCTTCTTGATCATAGTATATCATCCTCCTCTCTTGACCCTTGAAAACTTCCTCCACACCAAACTCGAAACAAACTCATTAGAGGGTTAGTGCATAATAAAAAATTCACATGTTCAGAGGTGACACAATCATTCTTAACACTTCTGGACATTGCCCAAAGCTACTGGAAGTCAATGGAACAAAGAAATCCATCCAACACAGCAAAAGAGGCAATGCGAAATAAAAGGCAGAATCTGTCAAAACAGAACAGTCCGTAAAGACGAATTTTAAAGTGGCACCATACTTGCTCAGATGAAAATGCCCAAATTGAATGAAAGTTGCGTACATATCTGAGGATCACGCACGTAAATTGGCAGATTTTTCTGAGTTACCTACAGAGAATTAGGCCCAGATTCGTGACAGACAGAAATCTGTTTCTGCGCAGTAATCCAAATCTAGTATGAACCTTGCTATCAAAGACTTTACATGGCACAACAATGCAATAAAATAAGATAAGGAGAGGTTGCTACAGTAGTAACAACTTCCAAGACACAAATACAAAATAAAAGTACTGTAACAAAATAAACACATGGGTTATCTCCCAAGAAGTTCTTTCTTTATAGTCATTAAGATGGGCTCAGTAATTTCAATGATGCACTCCCAAGAAATAAGAGTTGAAGCAAAAGAGAGCATCAAGAAGCAAATTCAAAACACATTTAAGTCTAACATGCTTCCTATGCATATGAATCTTGTAAATAAACAAGTTCATGAAGAGCAAAGTAACAAGCATAGGAAGATAAAACCAGTGTAACTTCAAAAATTTCAGCACATAGAGAGGTGTTTTAGTAACATGAAAATTTCTACAACCATATTTTCCTCTCTCATAATAACTTTCAGTAGCAACATGAGCAAACTCAACAACATAACTATCACATAAAGCATTCTTATCATGAGTCTCATGCATAAAATTATTACTCTCCACATAGGCATAATCAATTTTATTAGTTTTAGTGGGAGCAAATTCAACAAAGTAGCTATCATTATTATTCTCATCAACAAATATAGGAGGCATATTGTAATCATAATCAAATTTATCCTCCATAACAGGCGGTACTAAAAGACCAATATCATTATAATCATCATAAATAGGAGGCAAAGTATCATCAAAGTAAATTTTCTCCTCAATGCTTGGGGGACTAAAAATATCATGCTCATCAAAGCCAGCTTCCCCAAGCTTAGAATTCTCCATATCATTAGCAACAATGGTGTTCAAAGCGTTCATACTAATATGTTCCATAGGTTTTTTAATTTTCGCATCAAACCATCCATGTCTTAAATCAGGAAATAGAATAAGAAGCTCATTGTTGTCCATTATGCCTAACTAGTGTAAACAAGAAACAAAAAGATGCAATTGCAGGATCTAAAGGAAATAGCTTCGAGCATACACACAACGGCAACAGAAAAGTACTTTACCTGAGACCGGAGTATGAGAGCCTTTTACCTTTCCTCCCCGGCAACGGCGCCAGAAAATAGCTTAGTTGCCGGGGTCCGGGGTGTGAGTGCCGTTTACCTTTCCTCCCCGGCAACGGCGCCAGAAAATAGCTTGATGTCTACGGATGCTTCTATTCTTGTAGACAGTGTTGGGCCTCCAAGAGCAGAGGTTTGTAGAACAGTAGCAAGCTTCCCTTAAGTGGATCACCCAAGGTTTATCGAACTCAGGGAGGAAGAGGTCAAAGATATCCCTCTCATGCAACCCTGCAACCACAAAGCAAGAAGTCTCTTGTGTCCCCAACACACCTAATAGGTGCACTAGTTCGGCGAAGAGATAGTGAAATACAAGTGGTATGAATGAATATGAGCAGTAGTAACGGCGCCAGAAAAGTGCTTGCTGGCGTGCAGTTGATGGTAGTAATATTGCAGGAAGTAAACAAGCAGTAAAACAGTAAACAAGCAATACCAGTATTTAGGAACAAGGCCTAGGGATCATACTTTCACTAGTGGACACTCTCAACATTGATCACATAACAGAATAAATAGATAGATGCTAGACTCTACACCCTCTTGTTGGATGATGAACACCACTAACTGTGTAGGATTACACGAACCCTCAATGCCGGAGTTAACAAGCTCCACAATATTCAATGTTCATATTTAAATAACCTTAGAGTGCATGACAGATCAACATAACCAAACCAAGTACTAACATAGCATGCACACTGTCACCTTCACACTACGAAAGGAGGAATAGATCACATCAATACTATGATAGCAATAGTTAACTTCATAATCTACAAGAGATCACAATCATAGCCTACGCCAAGTACTACACGATGCACACACTGTCACCATTACACCGTGCAGGAGGAATAAACTACTTTAATAACATCACTAGAGTAGCACACAGATAAATTGTGATACAAAACACATTGCAATCATAAAGGGATATAAATAAGCACTTCACTACGCCATTCATAACAGTGAATAAGTATTCTGTGAAATATAGCCTAAGAGATCCACACGGTGCACACACTGTCACCTTTACACACGTGGGACAAGGAGTCTCCGGAGATCACATAAGTAAAATCCACTTGACTAGCATAATGACATCTAGATTACAAGCATCATCATATGAATCTCAATCATGTAAGGCAGCTCATGAGATTATTGTATTGAAGTACATAGGAGAGAGATGAACCACATAGCTACCGGTACAGCCCCGAGCCTCGATGGAGAACTACTCCCTCCTCATGGGAGACAGCAGCGTTGATGAAGATGGCGGTGGTGTCGATGGAGGAGCCTTCCGGGGGCACTTCCCCGTCCCGGCGGCGTGCCGGAACAGAGACTCCTGTCCCCCAGATATTGGCTTCGCAATGGCGGCGGCTCTGGAAGGTTTTCCGTATCGTGGCTCTCCCGTCTCGAGGTTTTAGGTCAGGGACCTTTAAATAGGCGAAGAGGCGGAGTCGGAAGGTCGACGAGGTGGTGACACAACAGGGGGGCGCGGCCCAGGCCCTGGCCGCGCCGCCCTATCATCTGGGCCCACCAGGGCTCCCCTCTGGTGGCTCTCGGGTGTTCTGGAAGCTTCATGGAAAAATAGGATGCTGGGCATTGATTTCGTCCGATTCCGAGAATATTTCCTTACTAGGATTTCTGGAACCAAAAACAGCAGAAAACAGGAACTGGCCCTTCGGCATCTCGTCAATAGGTTAGTTCCAGAAAATGCATAATAATGACATAAAGTCTGCATAAAACATGTAGATATCATCAATAATGTGGCATGGAACATAAGAAATTATCGATACGTCGGAGACGTATCACCTACTGCCTAAGCATAGGGGATCTGACTCATCCTTTCTCTTTCTTCTGCCGTAGCCGGACCTTGAGTCTTACTCAAGACCTTGCCTGGTAACATAGGTAAGAATCCTTTCTTACTTTCGTCCATTCTAAACTTCTTTAGAATCTTGTCCAGGTATGTACTTTGTGATAGCCCTATTAGACGTCTTGATCTATCTCTATAAATCTTGATGCCTAATATATACGATGCTTCACCAAGGTCTTTCATTTAAAAACTATTATTCAAATAACCTTTTACACTGCTTAATAGTTCTATATCATTCCCAATTAATAATATGTCATCTACATATAATATCAGGAATGCTACAGAGCTCCCACTCACTTTCTTGTAAATACAGGCCTCTCCATGACACTGTATAAACCCGAAGTCTTTGATCACCTTATCAAAGCGTCGGTTCCAACTTCTCGATGCTTGCTTCAGTCCATAAATTGAACGCTAAAGTTTGCATACTTTGTCAGCATTTTTAGGATCGACAAAACCTTTGGGTTGTACCATATACAACTCTTCCTCAATGTCTCCATTAAGGAACATCATTTTGACATCCATCTGCCAAATCTCATAATCGAAAAATGCAGCTATTGCTAATAAAATCCTCACAGATTTTAGCTTCGCTATAGGTGAGAAAGTCTCATCGTAGTCAACACCTTGAATTTGTCGGAAACCCTTTGCGACAAGTCGAGCTTTATAGACAGTAATATTACCATCAGAATCTGTTTTTCTCTTGAAGATCCATTTATTCTCGACAGCCTTGCGGCTATCAGGTAAGTCTACCAAAGACCACACTTTGTTATCATACATGGATCCCATTTCGGATTTCATGGCTTCTTGCCATTTGTTGGAATCTGGGCTCATCATCGCTTCTTCATACGTCGCAGGGTCTTCATCATTGTTGTCCACAATCATGACATTTAGACAAGGATCATACCAATCAGGAGTGGCACGTTCCCTTGTCGATCTGCGAGGTTCAGTAGCTATCTCCTTTGAAGTTTCATGATCATTATCATTAGCTTCCTCTGTTGATGGTGTAGGCGGCACAGGAACATCTTCCGGTACTGCGCTACTCTGATCAATGAGTGAAGATTCATCCATCTCATCGAGTTCTACTTTTCTTCCAGTCACTTCTTTAGTGAGAAATTCTTTCTCAAGAAAGGTTCCGTTCTTAGCAACAAAGATCTTGCCTTTGGCTCTGTGATAGAAAGTGTACCCTATAGTTTCCTTAGGGTATCATATGAAGACGCATTTCTCCGCTTTGGGTTCTAGCTTGTCCAGTTGTAACTTTTTTACATAGGCTTCGCAACCCCAAACTTTTAGGAACGACAGCTTAGGTTTCTTATTAAACCATAATTCATACGGCGTCGTTTCAACGGATTTTGATGGTGCTCTATTTAAAGTGAATGCGGCTGTCTCTAATGCATAACTCCAAAATGATAACGGTAAATCAGTAAGAGACATCATAGAATGAACCATATCTAAGAGAGCTCGATTACGACGTTCGGACACACCGTTTCGTTGTGGTGTTCCCGGCGGTGTCAATTGTGAAAGTATTCCGCATTTCTTTAAATGTATGCGAAACTCATAACTCAGATATTCACCTCCGCGATCAGATTGTAGAAATTTAATCTTCTTGTTACGTTGATTTTCTACTTCACTTTGGAATTCCTTAAACTTCTCGAAAGTTTCGGATTTATGTTTCATGAAATAGATATACCCATATCTACTCAGATCATCTGTGAAGGTTAGAATATAATGATAACCACCGCGCGATTCTACACTCATTGGCCCGCACACATCGGTATGTATGATTTCCAATAAGTCAGTAGTTCGCACCATAATACCAGAGAATGGAGTTTTAGTCATTTTTCCCATTAGACATGCTTCGCATCTATCAAGTGACTCAAAGTCAAGTGATTCAAGTAATCCATCGGTATGTACTTTCTTCATGCGTTTCACTCCAATATGACCAAGACGACAGTGCCACATATAAGTTGAATTATCATTCAATTTAATTCGCTTAGCATCAATGTTATGAATATGTGTATCACTACTATCGAGATCTAACAGAAATAAACCATTCTTTTTAGTTGCTCGACCATAAAAGATATTATTCATAAAAATAGAACAACCATTATTCTCAGACTTGAATGAATAACCGTCTTGCATTAAACAAGATCCAGATATAATGTTCATGCTCAACGCGGGTACAAGATAACAATTATTGAGGTTTAAAACTAATCCCGAAGGTAGATGTAGAGGAAGTGTGCCGACAGCGATCACATCGACTTTGGATCCATTTCCAACGCGCATCGTCACTTCATCCTTTAATAGTCTTCGTTTATTCTTTAGTTCCTGTTTCGAGTTACAAATATGAGCAACCGAACCAGTATCAAATACCCAGTTACTAGTACGAGAACCAGTAAGATAAACATCTATAACATGTATATCAGATATACCTTCTTTCTTCTTCTTGACAAGGCCGCTCTTCAGATCCGCCAAATACTTGGAGCAATTATGCTTCCAGTGTCCCTTCTCCTTGCAGTAATAGCACTCAGCATCAGGCTTAGGGCCAGTCTTAGGTTTCACAGGAGGCGTGGCAGCTTTCTTGCCACCCTTCTTGAATTTTCCCTTAGACTTGCCCTGTTTCTTGAAACTGGTGGTCTTGTTGACCATCAACACTTGGTGCTCTTTCTTGATCTCAATCTCAGCAGATTTCAGCATGGAGAAGAGTTCAGGTAACTCTTTGTTCATGTTCTGCATATTGTAGTTCATCACAAAGTTCTTGTAACTAGGTGGCAGTGATTGAAGGACACGATTAATCCCCAGTCGGTTAGGAATCACTATTCCCAAATCACTGAGTTTCTTCGCATGCCCGGTCATGGCGAGCATGTGCTCACTAATGGAGCTGCCTTCTTCCATCATGCAACTGAAGAAGTGTTTCGATGCTTCATAGCATTCCACGGCCGCATGAGTTTCAAAGATAGTTTTCAACTCATTGACCAACTCATGAGGATCGTGGTGCTCAAAATGTTTTTGAAGATCGGCTTCCAGACTGCATAGGATGGCACACTGAACTTGAGAGTACCGAGTTTTCCGAGTCGCGTAAACATTCTTTACTTCATCGGTTTCAGTTTCTGCAGGAGGGTCACCTAGCGGTGCATCAAGCACATATTGCAGGTTTCCACCATTGAGGAAGATCCTCACATGACGGAACCAGTCGGTGAAGTTGCTACCGTTGCTCTTAAGCTTTTCTTTCTCTAGGAACTGATTAAAATTGATTGGGGACACCATATCTACAACATATATTTGCAATAGTTTAGACTAATGTTTATGCAAATTGAGTTCAAATTTTAATTTAACAAAATTAAAAACTAGGTGAACTCCCACTCAAAACAATATCCCTCGCATTGTCTTAGTGATCACACGAACCAAATCCACCACACCAAGTCCGATCATCACGAGACAAGATGTAATTTCAATGGCGAACACTCAAAGTGTTCATCATATCAATCATATGATTCATGCTCTACCTTTCGGTATCATGTGTTCCGAGACCATGTCTGTACATGCTAGGCTCGTCAAGGCCACCTTAGTATCCGCATGTGCAAAACTGGCTTGCACCTGTTGTATGCACTTGTTGAGTCTATCACACCCGATCATCACGAGATGCTTCGAAACGACAAGTCTTGGCAACGGTGCTACTAAGGATGAACACTTTATTATCTTGATATTTTAGTGAGAGGGATCATCTTATAATGCTACCGTCGCGATCTAAGCAAAATAAGATGCATAAAGGATTAACATCACATGCAGTTCATATGTGATATGATATGGCCCTTTTGTATTTGCGCCTTTGATCTTCATCTCCAAAGCACGGACATGATCTCCATCATCAACGGGCATGATCTCCATCATCGTCGGCGTAGCGTCAAGGTCAATGGCGCCGTCTTCATGATTGTTCTCCCATGTAGCAACTATTACAACTTCTTTGAAATACTACTCAACATGAAATTTAAAGACAACCATAAGGCTCCTGCCGGTTGCCACAATACAATAATGATCATCTCATACATATTCATCATCACATTATGGCCATATCACATCACCAAACCCTGCAAAAACAAGTTAGACGTCTCTAATTTGGTTTGCATATTTTACGTGGTTTAGGGTTTTCGAGTAAGATCTAATCTACCTACGAACATGAACCACAACGGTGATACTAGTGTTGTCAATAGAAGAGTAAATTGAATCTTCACTATAGTAGGAGAGACAGACACCCGCAAAGCCACTTATGCAATACAAGTTGCATGTCGAGCGTGGAGCAAATCTCATGAACGCGGTCATGTAAAGTTAGCCCGAGCCGCTTCATCCCACTATGCCACAAAGATGCAAAGTACTCAAACTAAAGACAACAAAAGCATCAACGCCCACAAAACCATTGTGTTCTACTCGTGCAACCATCTATGCATAGACACGGCTCTGATACCACTGTAGGGATTCGTTGCATAGAAAACAAAAAATTTCCTACCGCGAGAACGCAATCCAAGCCAAGATGCAATCTAGAAAACGGGAGCAACGAGGAGATGATCGAGACTCACCCTTGAAGATTTCCAAAGCCTACAAGATGAGGCTCTTGTTGCTGCGGTAGACGATCACTTGCCGCTTGCAAAAGCGCGTAGAAGATCTTGATCACGGTGCCACGATCGGGCAGCACCTCCGTACTCGGTCACACGTTCGGTGTTGATGAAGACGACGTCCTTCTCCCTGTTCCAGCGGGCAGCGGAAGTAGTAGCTCCTCCTTGACTCCGGCAGCTCGACGGCGTGGTGGCGGTGGCGATGGAGAACTCCGGTGGAGCTTCACTAAGCGTGCGGGAGAGGTGGAGGAGAAAGGGGGGTGGCTAGGGTTTGGGAGAGGGGGTGGCCGGCCTCAAGGGGTGCGGCCAGCATGTGGCTTTGTGGTGGCCGGCCCCCTCCCCTATGCCCCTCATTATATAGGTGGAACCCCAAGTGTTGGACTACAAGTCTTCGAATAAGACCCCAACCCAAAACCTTCCATGTAGTAGGGAAACCTACCCAAGGTGGGACTCCCACCCAAGTGGGATTCCCACCCTTCCATGAAGGGGGGTGGCCGGCCCCCTTGGTGGAGTCCACCTTGGACTCCCCCCTCTAGGGTTGGCCGGCAATGGGGAGGTGGAGTCCCTCCGGGACTCTTCCTTCCTTAGTGATTTCTTCTGGACTTTTCTAGAACCTTCTAGAACCTTCCATAAATACACCAGATCATTTCCAAACTTGGAATATAACTTCCTATATATGAATCTTATTCTCCGGACCATTCCGGAACTCCTCGTGATGTCCGGGATCCCATCCGAGACTTCGAACAATACTTCGAACTCCATTCCATATTCAAGTTCTATTATTACAACATCAAAACTTAAGTGTGTCACCCTACGGTTCGTGAACTATGTAGACATGGTTGAGATCTCTCTCCGACCAATAACCAATAGCGGGATCTGGAGATCCATAATGGCTCCCACATATTCAACGATGACTTAGTGATCGAATGAACCATTCACATACGATACCAATTCCCTTTGTCACACGATATTTTACTTGTCCGAGGTTTGATCATCGGTATTACTCCATACCTTGTTCAACCTCGTCTCCTGACAAGTACTCTTTACTCGTACCGTGGTATGTGGTCTCTTTATGAACTTATTCATACGCTTGCAAGATATTAGACGACATTCCACCGAGAGGGCCCAGAGTATATCTATCCGTCATCGGGATGGACAAATCCCACTGTTGATCCATATGCCTCAACTCATACTTTCCGGATACTTAATCCCACCTTTATAACCACCCATTTACGCAGTGGCATTTGATGTAATAAAAGTACCTTTCCAGTATAAGTGATTTATATGATCTCATGGTCATAAGGACTAGGTAACTATGTATTGAAAGCTTATAGCAAATAACTTAATGACGTGATCTTATGCTATGCTTAATTGGGTGTGTCCATTACATCATTCATATAATGATATAACCTTGTTATTAATAACATCCAATGTTCATGATTATGAAACTAATCATCTATTAATCAACAAGCTAGTTAAGAGGCTTTACTATGGACTCATTGTTGTTTACATAACACACATGTATCAATGTTTCAGTTAATACAATTATAGCATGGTATATAAACATTTATCATAAACATAAAGATATATAAAAACCACTTTTATTATTGCCTCTTGGGAAAATCTCCAACAGATTATTCACATGAGAATAGCAAAACCATATCTTTTAGTGCAATAATTCTTTATTATAGCTATTATGATACACCATCACTACTAATATTCTGCTTTTGTATACAACCATAATGGCGTACACGTTTCCTAAGAGGACTTTGGGGAAGGTTGAGGGTTGGCTCGGTGATTATGATGGACCAATTACATATCTCCTGCGTGGGATGCTGAAGGAACTCCATTGTGAAACTCGAATACCTGTTCTCAAGTACACCTATTATGATGGAGAGATCCTAGCCAAGTGTAGAGTTTCGGTCCAACTACCAATGCAACTGATGATGAGTCGTATAATGCCGTACGGAGAGGCCAAAGCCATCACCACAGCCTATCACATGGCCCTATTCAAGGCAATCCTTGAGATAAGGCAACACAAGTCAGTAGAACTGCTATGTTCAGAGTATTCTCATATACCTCATGCCGAGGAAGATGAGGATCCCACTCTGAATCATCTGGTGTTGGCACACAGAAGTCCTGAAGCTGCAGCACAGCACATGGACAGCTGTAAGTCTTTATTGACCACGATGTACCTTTTACACATGAAGATGGTGGGTGACATTGACCACATGCTAGCAGAGTTCACAGACCCTGATAAAGTCCAAGCTCGGATGCATGATCTGAGGGCACAACCCCAATATACAACACCCTTCTTTAGCCTAAACAGCCCTGTAGATTTGAGTGACCAGTTGCCCAAGAGAGACCCACTTACACCCAACTTTGTCCCACACTATCCACACGTGTCCGCATCATATGATACTGGATATGGGGGAGATGATTCCAGAAACTTAAACTGCTCGGAGTCACCGATCAAGAACTCGACTAGTTGGCGTTTCGGGGAACCTTTCGGAGATGAGGAGGAGCCTATTCCATGTGATACAGGAGATGAAAGTGGTGGGGTTAACCAGTATGTTAACCAACACTACGGGTAGGAAGAGAAAGGTACTGATTCCATTTCTTTAGACTTGGAGATGGGGTTATCAAAACCATCTCAGTACAAGGAAGGTGAGAGCTCTGGAGTAAAGAAGAAGAAGAAGAAGAAGAAGAAGAAGAAGATGAGGGGGCAGGTGAATAGAAACCTTCATGGATGGCGGAAGAAGGAGGTATGTATCCTACTGGGGATACATACGAGTCATTGTCTAGTTACTTAGGCATGACTGATCTCTGTCTCGGCACTTCGTCCGATTCAGATTACATACCTACTGGAAGGACCTTTGTTCCGGACGGTGTCCGGAAGACAAGTCGCTGTACCAGATGGACCCCAGGAATGTACGCGGAGGCGAGTTATGATGATGAGGAGTAGAGCTCCAAGGAAGAATAAAGTAGTATAGGTGGTATTGTAATAGAACGTATTTTAAATTCCGTTGGCTTGGGCTTGAAGCCAAATAAGTGGTTATATATGTACCACATGTAATATATGTGTGTATGTTATGTAATATACGGTGTATATACATAATAAATGTTTGTTTTGGATTTGCTTCTTGATTTCATTGTGTGACTAGTTCTGGGCAATGAGTTGAGCTCAGAAAACATTCGCATGGTGTAATTATGAGTAATCGCTCTTTGTTACAGGACTAGGGGGAAATGGCGTTAGTTGAAACTGAAGATGCTCGGAGAGAGCGAGGGCGAGAGAAAAAGAGGAAGCAGATGCAGCAGCTAGAGCGGAGAATGCACCACCACCACCACATCCAATGATGCATCCAAACTTCCAACAATACATGAGAGCAATGGAAGAAGATAGGCGGAGGTACCAGGAGAGTCAAAACAAGAACATGCAAGATTTCTTTACCCACGTCATCAATGATAGGGGCAATGAGGGCAAGGGAGTAACCTTATCAGACTTCCAAAATGCAAGACCACTACCTTTTGCATCAGCTCCTGAACCAATGGATGCAGAGGACTGGCTCATGGATACGGAAAGGAAGTTGAAGACCGTTGGATGCAACGATGAGGAGAAGATTCGGTATGCCACTTATCTATTGTCAGGACCAGCAGCATCATGGTGGGAGAATCTTGTAGCAGTACATCCTCCAGAAAAGGTGTTCACCTGGGAGGAATTCAAGAAGAAGTTCCGGGATGCCCATGTTCCGGAGAGCGTGGTGGAGTTGAAGAAGAGAGAGTTTGACGAACTACATCAGAACACTGCACCTGTTATGCAGTATGTTCGTGATTTCAACAGGTTGTCAAGGTATGCACCTGAGGAAGTTGACACTGAAGACAAAAGAAAGAAGCGATTCATGAAAGGCATGAATCCATACATGAAGATGCAACTAAGGTTGGCACGGACTGCTAAATTCCAGGAACTGATTGATTCGGCAATCACTTTCGAGGATGACTACAGGCAGGTCCAAGAAGATAGGAAGAAGAGAGCTCGTATTGAGCCAAGGAAGTACCCAGTCCATAGACCCACACCAGATCGGAGTTTCAAACCCCGATTGCGACCTACTGGTAACCAGTACAACCGGGGAGGTCAGACTCAGAACCCAAATAACCAGATCATCTGTCACAGTTGTGGACAGAAAGGTCATGTGCAGAAGGATTGTCAGAAACCCAGGATCATATGTTATGGTTGTGGGAAGGAGGGACACATCAAGCCAGAGTGTCCAAACAAGGTGTCGTGGAGTGGACAAAGCTCAGGAGGACGAGGTGGAAGTGACAACAACAACCGCAACAACAACCACAACAACAACAACAACAACAACAACAACCGCAACTACAACAACAACAAGAGGGGCAAGCCGTATGGAAAGCTGAATTGCACAACTTTGGAGCAAGCGGGAGAGTCGGATCAAGCAGTTTTAGGTACGCTCAGTATTCTTACTCATCCTGGCAAAGTCTTATTTGATACTGGAGCAACCACATCATTTCTTGCATGGGAATTTGTGGAAAAATTCGGGCTTAGATGTTCTAAGTTAGAAACCCCTATAACTGTCCTATCTGCGGGGGAACGATCTTAGTAACCCACGTGAAAGAAGCACAGGTCATCACCATATGTGACTGTGTGTATTTCGCGGACCTATTCATCATTCCCATGAAGGACATATCAGTCATCCTAGGGATGGACTGGTTGACGGAGAATGGAGTAGTGCTCAACTGTGGTGACAAGACAGTGTCACTTCGCAACTCTATTGGAGGTCAAATAGTATTCCAAGGGGACAAATACACTCAGTTGGAGATAGGACTTGAGCTGAATAGCTTGAAGGAGGTGAAGATTGAAGATATCCATGTAGTAAATGAGTTTCAAGATGTATTTCCCAAGGAACTACCGGGAATGCCACCCGATAGGGAGATCGAGTTTACAATAGATCTGATTCCAGGCACATCACCAATAGCTCAACCACTATATAAGATGGGACCAAAGGAGTTAGTGGAACTCAAAGCTCAAATCGATGAATTGGAACGGAAGGGATTTATCCAAGAAAGTGTGTCACCATGGGGTACACCAGTTATTTATGTGGATAAAAGAGATGGAGGAAAGAGAATGTGTGGAGATTACAGGAATCTAAACAATGTAACAATCAAGAACAAGTACCCTTTACCTAGGATACAAGATATTTTTGATCAAGTTCAAGGAGCTGGAGTCTTCTCGAAGATAGATTTAAGGTCAGGATACCATCAAATCCAGATCAAGAAGGAGGATGTGCCAAAAACAGCGTTTGTATCAAGATATGGACACCATGAATACTTGGTTGTACCATTTGGATTAACAAATGCACTAGCTATTTTCATGAATTTGATGAACAAGATATTCATGAAGTATTTGGACAAGTTCGTGATAGTGTTCATAGATGATATTCTAATCTATTCCAAAGATAAAGAAGAACATGCAAAGCATTTGAAGATAGTTTTGCAAATTTTGAGAGAACATCAGCTATATGCAAAGTTCAGCAAGTGCAAGATTTGGTTAGATAGTGTTGAATTTCTTGGACATGTCATAACTAAAGAAGGAATAGCGGTGAATCCAAGCAAGGTTCAGTCAGTATTGGAATGGAAGTCACCTAAAAATGCTAAGGAAATAAGAGGATTCCTTGGTATGGCAGGCTATTATCGGAGGTTCATTGAAGGATTTTTGAAGATTGCAGGACCAATGACTAAGTTACTCAAGAAAAATACCCCATTTGTGTGGACTGATGAGTGTGAAACCAGTTTCCGAACACTCAAGGAGAAGTTAACCACATCACCGGTATTAGCAGTTCCGGAACCCGGAAAGGATTATACGGTATATTGTGATGCATCCAAGAATGGACTTGGATGTGTTCTAATGCAAGATCGGAAAGTAATAGCTTATGGATCAAGACAGTTAAAACCACATGATCATAACTACCCAGTACATGATCTAGAGTTAGCATCAGTTATTTATGCTCTGAAGAGTTGGAGACAATTTCTGTATGGATCCAAATATGAGTTATACACAGATCATAAGAGTTTGAAATATTTCTTCACTCATAAGGAATTAAACATGAGACAGAATAGATGGTTAGAGTTGATTAAGGATTATGAACTTACCATCAACTATACACCAGGTAAGGACAATGTAGTAGCAGATGCCTTGAGTAGAAAGAGTACTGAAAATCAACCTACGGAATGGGAGATTCCAAAAGAACTTCGGAAAGAGCTAGAGGAAGCCCAGATCTTATCTATTCAAGGTGATACCATGGGAAGTATAGCAACCATGAGGATCATAGATGAGATGTATTCAGACTTAAAGTATGAAATCATTCGAAAGCAAGCGGATGATTCATTCATCCAAGAAGAAACCAAAAGGATTGGAGAAGGTAAACCATCGGAATTCAATCTTGGGTAGTTTGATTCCCTATACTTTCAGAAAAGAATATGTGTACCGGATGATCCAGAAGTTAAGTAAATCATATTAAAGGAAGCACATGAAACCCCTTATTCAATACATCCGGGAAGTACTAAGATGTATATGGATTTGAAAGAAATGTTCTGGTGGAACAACATGAAAAGAGAGATAGCTCAATATGTCTCTGAATGCCATACATGTCAGCGAGTGAAGGCAGAACATCAGAGTCCTGCTGGATTACTTAAACCACTAGAGATACCAGAGTGTAAATGGGATGAAATCCGAATGGATTTTGTTACTGGTCTACCAATGACTAGTAAAAGGAAGGATATGATATGGGTAATAGTGGATAGACTTACCAGGAGTGCTCATTTCATAGCTGTAAATCAAAAGGATACTTCGGAAAAGCTTGTGGATATATATGTTAAAGAAATAGCTAGCAAGCATGGAGTACCAAAGAAGATAGTTTCAGATCGAGGTTCGATTTTCACATCAGCATTTTGGAAACAACTCCAAGAAGCTTTGGGATCCAAGTTGGATTTCAGTACAACATATCATCCACAAACCGGAGGACAAACCGAAAGAAACCAATCAGATACTTGAAGACATGCTTAGAGCTTGTGCTCTAAACTTTGGAGGCTCATGGGAAGATCATCTACCATTAACAGAATTCTCATATAACAATAGTTATCAGAGTAGCATCCAGATGGCACCGTATGAAGCATTGTACGGGAGGAAGTGTAGATCCCCAATTTGTTGGTTTGAAACCGGAGAGAACAAGGAGTTTACACCAGACTACATCAAGGAGAGACAAGGAGTCATCGAGGTGATCCGGGATAGACTCAAAATAGCTCAAAGTCGCCAAAAGAGTTATGCCGACCAAAGGAGAAGAGTTTGGGAGCCAAAAGTAGGAGACATGGTATATTTGAAAGTTAGCCCAATGAAAGGATTCAAGAGATTCGGAGTAAAAGGAAAGTTAAGTCCTCGATATATAGGACCATTTAAGGTACTCAGTCAGAATTGAGGAACAACTTTTGAGTTAGAATTACCCAAGCAACTAAGTCTGGTTCACAATGTATTTCATGTATCACAGCTCAGAAAGTGTTTGAAGGCACCAGATGACCCCATCACACATGAAGAAATAAAGTTGCAATCAGACCTAACTTACGTGGAGAAGCCTCAAAAGATCTTGGAGGTACAGTGGAAGAAGTTAAGGAACAGAGCAATAAAATACTGTAAGATTCAATGGCAACATCACCCTGAACGAGAAGCAACCTGGGAGACAGAAGAAGAGCTCAGGAAGTCTTACCCCGAGCTATTCAGGTACCAATCTTAACTTCGGGACGAAGTTTCTGTTAAGGGGGAGAGGCTGTAATAACCCAGAACATAGGAACAACGAAGGGTAGATTTAGGAATGGCATGTGCATTTCATCGCAAAACGAGGGAAATTTTCGTGCCTTATTGCAACTAAAAATAAGAGGGATCGAGGTTCTCTCTCATTTTGCAATTAGGGTTAGGCAAGGTGAGTTAGTAAATTTCGACATGATCTCTTTTGTATCTTGTTGATTTTGGGAGTTTATTTCATTTGACAAGTAATAATGAATTAATAAATGAAGATTAAACAATAAGCAATAAGGATTATAGAAAATGAATTCACAATTTAAATACAACTTATAAATTCAAATTACTTTGAATTTCAAATTGAATTTTAAATACAACAATTATTCAGAAATATAAACATTACATAAACCAAAAAGCTCATAAGCAAAACTTGAGCTTTATTGATACACCAACACATTTACATTGTCTTTACAATATTCTTGATACAAGAATTAAAAGAATATGCAGAAATAAAAAGGAACATTACAATATTTGATCCTAAACTAAAAACCTAGACTAATGACTTAGAAGTATTCTTCTATGGTCATATTCAGCTTCAAAACCTGCAAAACAACACAACAAACACTAGCCAGGGGTTAAGAGTTAGCCAATATTCAGTTTGGACAGAAACAAGTGTCATGCACACTTGTGCTTGTCCAAAGACTTGGACAGCACATGATAAGAGCAATAGCAGTCCAAACCTGAGCACACACCAGGGGCTCAAGTTTCAGCATATGAGAGCACACAGCTCATGTGTGCTGAGCAAGCAACAGCAAGGCCATGCACTGGCCTAGTCACCAAACCAAGCCAGGCTTGTGTGGCATGGCAAGGAGAGAAGTAGAGATGGTATAAAAGAGCACAAACCCTAGAAACAGTGCATAGTCGACCAGATAAAGATTCACAAGGTAAGCAGAAGAAAGAATAGGTATAGTTCATCCTGTTCTTGCTCAAGAACATCACAACCCAACACATAACCCAACCAACCACCAGAAATCATGCTGACCTGAGAAGATCAACCAAGAACTGGAGGTGCAGGGCTGTGACAAACAAACCAGAAGTCTGCATCAACAAAAGGTTTCACTCTAGGAGCTGGAACAAGGTATACCTAGTTCCTGGAAGGGATCCAGTGGATCCAATCCATAAATTATGCATGACATATGTCATGGGACTGAGCAGATGCTCAGTGGGTAGCTCATCACTTTGTTTTCACCAAGGATCACTGGCAGTCTAGAAAGCCACTAAAACAGAAACCATCTAGATACAAGTTTTGTGCACAGAAGCTAGAGTTCATGCACAGATGCACACACCAGCAAGAACACATGCACAGACAGCACCAGTAGATGAATTGCAAGGAATAGCAGCTACCAAAGACTACACAGCAAGATCCTAAGCATGTAACCATAAGGAAAACCCTAGATATCTTCATAAGCAAGCATATTGGCATTCATATTGATTATGATTCCCAAATATGCAAACCAAGATGAGGAACCAACAGATCTAGCCAACTATGTGAGCAACCAGTCAGTAGCAAGGCTACTGAGGTCACAACAAACATAGAACCATCCAAAGTAAAGCCAAACAATAAAGCATCACTATCCAGTAATGGATTCAGACTCCATTTGCTTTCCAATTAATCATGAAAAGTCAAATCATACACAGCAAGTCATTTAATCATTACTGCATAAGCAGTTCATCATTAGGTAATCCATCCAGGCATGAATATATAACAAATCCATGCAATACTTTTACAGTAGCACACTGTGAGGCAACACAACCACATGTCACTACATCTTAGCTACTGGATCAAGTCCAGAAGGCTATGGAGGGCAGCAGCACATACACACAGTAGCATAAGCATGCTTGAGTAGCAGCATCAGTAAGCAAACCATCCACTTAGCCAAAGAACCCATCAGCAACCAAGCCACTGACATATAATTGATCAAATGGATCAATTGAATCAAGTCAAGCAACACAGAGAGTCTAGCCAACAGAAATTATTGATCCAATGGATCATTGGATCATACAGAAGGCACAGAAGCACCTCACAAACATCACAGACATCACAAGTGTCACAGATGCATAGCAGTACACCTAGACAAGCAAGCATAGGATGCCAGTAAGCACAAGCAAGCTCATAATCATGTACAGCATGGCATAGCAATTCATAGCATGATAGGAGCAGTAAGCAAGCAACACAAGACATGAACAGCAGGAATCACACACTGGCCAGTAACCAGAGCTTGGTGAATTGGCCAGGGCTTGCAGAGCAAAAGCATAGTAGGATTAGGCAGCTGTAACAAGGCATGTATGATCATAGGATCATCAGGAGGCCGAAGAGCTCGAGGTAGAAGAAGCACAGAGGCATGGGAGGTGCATAGACATGGTGTTGAGAAGGAGGAGGAGCAGAAGAACCTTACCCACGCCTGGAGGCAGAAGCTATGGCATGGCGAGGCAGTGCCCGCGCGGCCATAACAGCTGCAAAGCCAGGGAAGACGCCGGCGTTACGCCAATGAACACCACGAGCAGCACAACACCCCGAGACGACGGCACAGGCGCTGCGAGCACAGCACCCGCACCAGGTCCGTCCCAGACACGCGCTCACGTCAACGACGAGGACGCCAGCTCGTCGGAGATAGCCAATCGCCAGAGGCGATTCTCCACAAGATCCAGAGAGGAGTGATGCGTGTGGTTGACACGTCCGTTGGGAACCCCAAGAGGAAGGTGTGATGCGCACAGCGGCAAGTTTCCCTCAGTAAGAAACCAAGGTTTAATCGAACCAGTAGGAGTCAAGAAGCACGTTGAAGGTTGATGGCGGCGGGATGTAGTGCGGCGCAACACCAGAGATTCCGGCGCCAACGTGGAACCTGCACAACACAACCAAAGTACTTTGCCCCAACGAAACAGTGAGGTTGTCAATCTCACCGGCTTGTTGTAACAAAGGATTAGATGTATAGTGTGGATGATGATTGTTTGCAGAAAAAGAGAACAAAGATTGCAGTAGATTGTATTTCAGTATAGAGAATTGGACCGGGGTCCACAGTTCACTAGAGGTGTCTCTCCCATAAGATAAACGGCATGTTGGGTGAACAAATTACAGTTGGGCAATTGACAAATAAAGAGTGCATGACCATGCACATACATATTATGATGAGTATAGTGAGATTTAATTGGGCATTACGACAAAGTACATAGACCGCTATCCAGCATGCATCTATGCCTAAAAAGTCCACCTTCAGGTTATCATCCGAACCCCCTCCAGTATTAAGTTGCTAACAACAGACAATTGCATTAAGTATTGCGCGTAATGTAATCAGTGACTACATCCTCGAACATAGCACCAATGTTTTATCCCTAGTGGCAACAGCACATCCATAACCTTAGAGGTTCTTGTCACCCCTCCAGATTCACGGAGACATGAACCCACTATCGAGCATAAACAACACATAGACATAACTTTGATAATCAACATAACAAGTATTCTCTATTCATCGGATCCCAACAAACGCAACATATAGAATTACATATAGATGATCTTGATCATGTTAGGCAGCTCACAAGATCCAACAATGAAGCACAATGGGGAGAAGACAACCATCTAGCTACTGCTATGGACCCATAGTCCAGGGGTAGACTACTCACACATCACTCCGGAGGCGACCATGGCGGCGTAGAGTCCTCCGGGAGATGATTCCCCTCTCCGGCAGGGTGCCGGAGGCGATCTCCTGAATCCCCCGAGATGGGATTGGCGGCGGTGGCGTCTCAGTAAGGTTTTCCGTATCGTGGCTCTCGGTACTGGGGGTTTCGCGACGGAGGCTTTAAGTAGGCGGAAGGGCAGGTCAGGAGGCGGCATGAGGGGCCCACACCATAGGGCCGCGCGGCCAGGGGCCAGGCCGTGCCGCCCTAGGGTTTGGCCGCCTCGTGGCCCCACTTCGTCTCCTCTTCGGTCTTCTGGAAGCTTCGTGGCAAAATAGGACCCTGGGCGTTGATTTCGTCCAATTCTGAGAATATTTCTTTACTAGGATTTCTGAAACCAAAAACAGCAGAAAACAAAGAATCGGCACTTCGGCATCTTGTTAATAGGTTAGTTCCAGAAAATGCACGAATATGACATAAAGTGTGCATAAAACATGTAGATAACATCAATAATGTGGCATGGAACACAAGAAATTATCGATACGTCGGAGACGTATCAGCATCCCCAAGCTTAGTTCTGCTCGTCCCGAGCAGGTAAAACGATAACAAAGATAATTTCTGGAGTGACATGCCATCATAGCCTTGATCATACTATTTGTAAAGCATATGTAGTGAATGCAGCGATCAAAACAATGTATATGACATGAGTAAACAAGTGAATCATAAAGCAAAGACTTTTCATGAATAGTACTTCAAGACAAGCATCAATAAGTCTTGCATAAGAGTTAACTCATAAAGCAATAATTCAAAGTAAAAGCATTGAAGCAACACAAAGGAAGATTAAGTTTCAGCGGTTGCTTTCAACTTGTAACATGTATATCTCATGGATATTGTCAACATAGAGTAATATAATAAGTGCAATATGCAAGTATGTAGGAATCAATGCACAGTTCACACAAGTGTTTGCTTCTTGAGGTGGAGAGAAATAGGTGAACTGACTCAACAATGAAAGTAAAAGAATGGTCCTCCATAGAGGAAAAGCATCGATTGCTATATTTGTGCTAGATCTTTGATTTTGAAAACATGAAACAATTTTGTCAACGGTAGTAATAAAGCATATGTATCATGTAAATTATATCTTACAAGTTGCAAGCCTCATGCATAGTATACTAATAGTGCCCGCACCTTGTCCTAATTAGCTTGGACTACCGGATCATCGCAATGCACATGTTTTAACCAAGTGTCACAAAGGGGTACCTCTATGCACGCTGTACAAAGGTCTAAGGAGAAAGCTCGCATTGGATTTCTCGCTATTGATTATTCTCAACTTAGACATCCATACCGGGACAACATAGACAACAGATAATGGACTCCTCTTTTATGCATAAGCATGTAACAATAATTAATAATTTTCTCATATGAGATTGAGGATATTGTCCAAAACTGAAACTTCCACCATGGATCATGGCTTTAGTTAGCGGCCCAATGTTCTTCTCTAACAATATGCATGCTTAACCATAAGGTGGTAGATCTCTCTTACTTCAGACAAGACGAACATGCATAGCAACTCACATGATATTCAACAAAGAGTAGTTGATGGCGTCCCCAGTGAACATGGTTATCGCACAACGAGCAACTTAATAAGAGATAAAGTGCATAAGTACATATTCAATACCACAATAGTTTTTAAGCTATTTGTCCCATGAGCTATATATTGCAAAGGTGAATGATGGAATTTTAAAGGTAGCACTCAAGCAATTTACTTTGGAATGGCGGAGAAATACCATGTAGTAGGTAGGTATGGTGGACACAAATGGCATAGTAGTTGGCTCAAGGATTTTGGATGCATGAGAAGTATTCCCTCTCGATACAAGGTTTAGGCTAGCAAGGCTATTTGAAACAAACACAAGGATGAACGGCGCAGCAAAGCTCACATAAAAGACATATTGTAAACATTATAAGACTCTACACCGTCTTCCTTGTTGTTCAAACTCAATACTAGAAATTATCTAGACCTTAGAGAGACCAAATATGCAAACCAAATTTTAGCATGCTCTATATATTTCTTCATTAATGGGTGCAAAGCATATGATGCAAGAGCTTAAACATGAGCACAACAATTGCCAAGTATCACATTATCCAAGACATTTTAGCAATTTACTACATGTATCATTTTCCAATTCCAACCATATAACAATTTAACGAAGGAGAAACTTCGCCATGAATACTATGAGTAGAAACTAAGGACATACCTGTCCATATGCTACAGCGGAGCGTATCTCTCTCCCATAAAGTGAATGCTAGGATCCATTTTATTCAAACAAAACAAAAACAAACCGACGCTCCAAGAAAAGCACATAAGATGTGATGGAATAAAAATATAGTTTCAGGGGAGGAACCTGATAATGTTGTCGATGAAGAAGGGGATGCCTTGGGCATCCCCAAGCTTAGACGCTTGAGTCTTCTTAGAATATGCAGGGGTGAACCACCGGGGCATCCCCAAGCTTAGAGCTTTCACTCTCCTTGATCATGTTGTATCATCTCCCTCTCTTGATCCTTGAAAACTTCCTCCACACCAAACTTAGAACAACTCATTAGAGGGTTAGTGGACAATAAAAATTAACATGTTCAGAGGTGACACAATCATTCTTAACACTTCTGGACATTGCATAAAGCTACTGGACATTAATGGATCAAAGAAATTCATCCAACATAGCAAAAGAGGCAATGCGAAATAAAAGGCAGAATCTGTCAAAACAGAACAGTTCGTATTGACGAATTTTATCGAGGCACCAGACTTGCTCAAATGAAAATTCTCAAATTGAATGAAAGTTGCGTACATATCTGAGAATCACTCACGTAAATTTGCATAATTTTCTGAGTTACCTACAGAGAATTTTGCCCAGATTGGTGACAGCAAAGAAATCTGTTTCTGCGCAGTAATCCAAATCTAGTATGAACTTTACTATCAACGACTTTACTTGGCACAATAAAACACTAAACTAAGATAATTAGAGGTTGCTACAGTAGTAAACAACTTCCAAGACACAAAATAAAAACAAAGTACTGTAGTAAAAACCATGGGTTGTCTCCCATAAGCGCTTTTCTTTAACGCCTTTCAGCTAGGCGCAGAAAGTGTGTATCAAGTATTATCAAGAGACGAAGTGTCAACATCATAATTTGTTCTAATTATAGAATCAAAAGGTAACTTCATTCTCTTTCTAGGGAAGTGTTCCATACCTTTCTTGAGAGGAAATTGATATTTTATATTACCTTCCTTCATATCAATGATAGCACCAACAGTTCGAAGAAAAGGTCTTCCCAATATAATGGGACAAGATGCATTGCATTCAATATCCAAGACAAAAAATCAACGGGGACAAGGTTATTGTTAACGGTAATGCGAACATTATCAACTTTCCCCAAACGTTTCTTTGTAGAATGATCAGCAAGATTAACATCCAAATAACAATTTTTCAGCGGTGGCAAGTCAAGCATATTATAAATTTTCTTAGGCATAACGGAAATACTTGCACCAAGATCACATAAAGCATTACAATCAAAATCTTTAACCTTCATCTTAATGATGGGCTCCCAACCATCCTCTAGCTTTCTAGGAATAGAGGCTTCGCGCTCTAGTTTCTCTTCTCTAGCTTTTATGAGAGCATTTGTAATATGTTGCGTGAAAGCCAAATTTATAGCACTAGCATTAGGACTTTTAGCAACTTTTTGCAAGAACTTTATAACTTCAGAGATGTGGCAATCATCAAAATTCAAACCATTATAATCTAAAGCAATGGGATCATCATCCCCAATGTTGGAAAAAATTTCAGCAGCTTTATCACAGGCAGTTTAATGATTTTAGCGATTTAGGGCAGCTTCTCGCGCTTTGCATTAGAAGTGGAAACATTGCTAACACCAATTCTTTTATTATTAATAGTAGGAGGTGCAGCAACATGTGAAGAATCAACATTACTTGTGGTGGTAATAGTCCAAACTTTAGCTACATTCCTCTCTTTAGCTAGTTTTTCATTTTCTTCTCTATCCCACCTAGCACGCAGTTCAGCCATTAATCTTATATTCTCATTAATTCTAACTTGGATGGCATTTGCTGTAGTAACAATTTTATTTTCAATATCCCTATTAGGCATAACTTTCGATTTCAAAAGATCAACATCAGCAGCAAGACTATCGACTTTAGAAGCAAGTATATCAATTTTTTCGAGCTTTTCTTCAACAG
Organism: Lolium perenne; assembly: GCF_019359855.2. Lineage (NCBI taxonomy): Eukaryota > Viridiplantae > Streptophyta > Magnoliopsida > Poales > Poaceae > Lolium > Lolium perenne. The sequence continues at coordinate 194,163,509 of NC_067246.2, read as the reverse complement.
ATTTGTTAAAAGCAGTTTGTGTACTAATAAATTCTTTAAGCATGGCTTCAAGTCCAGGGGGTGTGTTCCTATTATTATTGTAAGGATTCCCATAAGAATTACCATAGCCGTTGCCATTATTATAAGGATATGGCCTATAGTTGTTACTAGAATTGTTCCGGTAAGCATTGTTGTTGTAATTATTATTTTTAATGAAGTTTACATCAACATGTTCTTCTTGGGCAACCAATGAAGCTAACGGAACATTATTAGGATCGACATTAGTCCTATCATTCACAAGCATAGACATAATAGCATCAATCTTATCACTCAAGGAAGAGGTTTCTTCGACAGAATTTACCTTCTTACCTTGTGGAGCTCTTTCCGTGTGCCATTCAGAGTAATTGATCATCATATTATCAAGAAGCTTTGTTGCTTCACCAAGAGTGATGGACATAAAGGTACCTCCAGCAGCTGAATCCAATAAATTCCGTGAAGAAAAATTTAGTCCTGCATAAAAGGTTTGGATGATCATCCAAGTAGTCAGTCCATGGGTTGGGCAATTTTTAACCAAAGATTTCATTCTTTCCCATGCTTGTGCAACATGTTCAGTATCTAATTGTTTAAAATTCATTATGCTACTCCTCAAAGATATAATTTTAGCAGGGGGATAATATCTACCAATAAAAGCATCCTTGCATTTAGTCCATGAATCAATACTATTCTTAGGCAGAGATAGCAACCAATCTTTAGCTCTTCCTCTTAATGAGAAAGGGAACAATTTTAATTTTATAATGTCACCATCTACATCTTTATACTTTTGCATTTCACATAGTTCAACAAAATTATTAAGATGGGCAGCAGCATCATCAGAACTAACACCAGAAAATTGCTCTCGCATAACAAGATTCAATAAAGCAGGTTTAATTTCAAAGAATTCTGCTGTAGTAGCAGGTGGAGCAATAGGTGTGCATAAGAAATCATTATTATTTGTGGTTGTGAAGTCACACAACTTAGTATTTTCAGGAGTACCCATTTTAGCAACAGTAAATAAAGCAAACTAGATAAAGTAAATGCGAGTAACTAATTTTTTGTGTTTTTGATATAGTAAACAAGATAGCAAATAAAGTAAAACTAGCAACGAATTTTTTTGTATTTTGATTTAGTGCAGCAAACAAAGTAGTAAATAAAATAAAGCAAGACAAAAACAAAGTAAAGAGATTGGCAAGTGGAGACTCCCCTTGCAGCGTGTCTTGATCTCCCCGGCAACGGCGCCAGAAATTTGCTTGATGCGTGTGGTTGACACGTCCGTTGGGAACCCCAAGAGGAAGGTGTGATGCGCACAGCGGCAAGTTTCCCTCAGTAAGAAACCAAGGTTTAATCGAACCAGTAGGAGTCAAGAAGCACGTTGAAGGATGATGGCGGCGGGATGTAGTGCGGCGCAACACCAGAGATTCCGGCACCAACGTGGAACCTGCACAACACAACCAAAGTACTTTGCCCCAACGAAATAGTGAGGTTGTCAATCTCACCGGCTTGCTGTAACAAAGGATTAGATGTATAGTGTGGATGATGATTGTTTGCAGAAAATAGTAGAACAGTATTGCAGTAGATTGTATTTCAGTATAGAGAATTGGACCGGGGTCCACAGTTCACTAGAGGTGTCTCTCCCATAAGATAAACAGCATGTTGGGTGAACAAATTACAGTTGGGCAATTGACAAATAAAGAGGGCATGACCATGCACATACATATTATGATGAGTATAGTGAGATTTAATTGGGCATTACGACAAAGTACATAGACCGCTATCCAAAGATGCATCTATGCCTAAAAAGTCCACCTTCAGGTTATCATCCGAACCCCCTCCAAAGATTAAGTTGCTAACAACAGACAATTGCATTAAGTATTGCGCGTAATGTAATCAGTGACTACATCCTCGAACATAGCACCAATGTTTTATCCCTAGTGGCAACAGCACATCCATAACCTTAGAGGTTCTTGTCACCCCTCCATATTCACGGAGACATGAACCCACTATCGAGCATAAATACTCCCTCTTGGAGTTACTAGCATCAACTTGGCCAGAGCATCTACTAATAACGGAGAGCATGCAAGATCATAAACAACACATAGACATAACTTTGATAATCAACATAACAAGTATTCTCTATTCATCGGATCCCAACAAACGCAACATATAGAATTACATATAGATGATCTTGATCATGTTAGGCAGCTCACAAGATCCAACAATGAAGCACAATGGGGAGAAGACAACCATCTAGCTACTGCTATGGACCCATAGTCCAGGGGTAGACTACTCACACATCACTCCGGAGGCGACCATGGCGGCGTAGAGTCCTCCGGGAGATGATTCCCCTCTCCGGCAGGGTGCCGGAGGCGATCTCCTGAATCCCCCGAGATGGGATTGGCGGCGGCGGCGTCTCAGTAAGGTTTTCCGTATCGTGGCTCTCGGTACTGGGGGTTTCGCGACGGAGGCTTTAAGTAGGCGGAAGGGCAGGTCAGGAGGCGGCACGAGGGGCCCACACCATAGGGCCGCGCGGCCATGGGCCAGGCCGCGCCGCCCTAGGGTTTAGCCGCCTCGTGGCCCCACTTCGTCTCCTCTTCGGTCTTCTGGAAGCTTCGTGGCAAAATAGGACCCTGGGCGTTGATTTCGTCCAATTCCGAGAATATTTCTTTACTAGGGTTTCTGAAACCAAAAACAGCAGAAAACAACAACTGGCACTTCGGCATCTTGTTAATAGGTTAGTTCCATAAAATGCACGAATATGACATAAAGTGTGCATAAAACACGTAGATAACATCAATAATGTGGCATGGAACACAAGAAATTATCGATACGTCGGAGACGTATCAAGGAGGCGATCTTCCAGAGGAGGAAGAGAACGACGGAACCACGCTGACGGATCGATAGATCGTCGCGCGGCGGTTCAGATGGTATAGGTGGCGAGGTCAGGGGAGCACAGAGGTGGCCGGAGCACGGCGGCGGCCATGGCGGCGACGCCATCGCCACGCGCGTCGCCAGAGCTAGGGTTAGGTCACGAGAGAGAGAGGAGAGCGTGTGAGTATTTTAGTCTTTTCCATTTTGGAAAATAGCCTAGAATTTCATCAAATTTTAAGTAAATAAAATATACTTCTAAAAATCCATGAAAATTTGGATTAGCAAATGAAAAATTATTCTTAACAAGAATAAAATAAGAAATGGAATTTAGGAAACAAATTCAAATTTTGGAATTTTCTGAATTTAAAATAAAACTTGGAATTTTAAACTATTATTTCCTTGTATTTAAAAATAAAGGAAAAATTTCAAATGAGTTTAAATATTTTATTTCAAATAGTTCAAAGTGAAATTCTATTATTCCAAGTCATTTCTTTTAAAAAGAAAGTATTTTCCAAAGGAAAATATTCTATTATTCTTATTCCAAAAATATAGAGGTAACTCTATTATTTCAAATTATTTTGAAATGAATCACAAAAGTAAAGTGGTATTACTATGAACTATTTTTCCTTTATGAGAACAAAGTGTTTTTACAAATAAAAGCAACTGCAAATTACTGCCAAAGTGGTATTACTATGAACTATCTTAATTCAACCCTAAATTTTAATAAATAATTGGGTCAGGGATTCAACATAAAATAATAATCCATACATGCATTATTTGGGTTTTATAACATTGTCCTTACCAGACAATGATGCTTCTTTACAGAACCCGAGGTCCAGGTTCCATTCAACGCATCGAACTGCATTACCTCGCAGTTCACAGGCAAGTTCACCCTTGCTCATACCAACTTGAGTATTTTCTATTACTTTACTGCAAAGCTATATATACTTACCATTCCTGCATGGCAAATAAAATGTTACTTTTCCAATTATGAATATGACTATGTGGCTGGCAATGGAACCATGGTATGTGTTGATATGGTGGAGGTTCCATTGCATGGGTTGTATTAACCTAGGAGTAATTACCAATGCCGTCCAGTGATTCTAGCTCCGTACATACCACGTTAACCATAATATCTATAATGGCTCTAGGGAAGCCAGCTGTATCTTTTCCCTCCTGCACACCAACGGACTGGTTAGAGCTTCGGGGTGCTGGAGGCACTGCCGTAGGTTGGGATGGCCTTTTAAATCCCCATCCGTGTGGATGACTGGCTCTACCGTCTATGATGGATAGTCCAAAGTACACCGTGGGTAAAGCCGTAAGATCGGGAGATGTCTACCGGGGCTGTACGGGTGGACAAAAGGGTGGGTTTGCAGGGTCGCGGAGAAGGCGGTGTGGGCTTGGATTTTCATACCTGGCCTCACACCAAAGGAAGTGTGAGCGGGGGCAAGTCCCTGCGGATGGCAAAAAGGATGGGATCTCTTATGGGAAAAGTAACGCACCTCTGCAGAGTGTATCAAATTGTGGCTGAGAACGCGGCAGGAAAGGAACTCCACGAAGTTCTGGTCAACCTGTGAAGACTGACGGGCATAGTTTTCATAATAAAAGCAACCTTTTGAAGAAATGATTTCAAAACATGCATTGACATGAGATTTCCTGATCAATGGTCGTAGCTAGTGCATCAAACACCTTTTACTCTTTTGAACTTGCTGCGTACCTCTGTACTCACTTTCTTTCGACACCCTTGCTAGACTGTGATCCGGAAGTGGAGGCCATCGCCGATGGAGCACCAGAAGGAAGCTATGAGCTGGTCTACGAGGAACCTGATCTTACCGGAGGGGTTGAAGGAGTAGACTACGGGATAGTCTACGGACCCGACGAGACTGAGGCGGAGGAGTAGTGATATACCTTAGTATCATAGAGCCGAGCAGCATAGAACTTACCTAAATAAGTTGCTGAGCTCTCTTTCTTATATAGATGTGAGTTGTAATCGTACTTAAGTAGTATCTTAGGGTGTTCTCATTGGACCTGTGAGAATACCAACTTGTTAAGGCAATGTTTGTAATAATAGTTGGAGTGTTATGACCTGCAATGTTTCTGTTGTACCACTCTGAGGGATATGGCAATTGTGAAGAAGTCCCTTCACAAAGATCATATCAACGACTTGTATACTACAACATGCAGTGGTATGCTGGGTCACCGCACCATGTCTCCCACTACTCGTGTCACGCGCGCATGTGGGTTACGGATGGATGGGCTGGGGAAGCCGGACAAAAAACATGACAACCAGGGGAAAAATTAATAAAAATAATACAAACACTACAAGAAAAGTTCTGATAGACAACGTCTCAAAATCGTCCGCTAAGGGGTATTTTTCGTTGCCTATGGGCCTAACCCGACGATATGGGTTCTGTTGTCGAAACTGCGTCAGGCAAAGTCCTCCGACGATTTTTTCGGTCCGTCGCGCTTGGGCGCCCTTCCGCCACGGAAAATCGGACCGTTGCCCAAGTGTTTCCGGGAGCCCGTTGACTGCTGACGTCATGCAAACTGACACGTGGCAGACACCGTTAACTGGCAGTTAACGGTGTTAACCGGCTGAAACCCCATGGTAGATGGTAGGCCCACACGAGGCCTGCCACGTCTTAAGCGGGCCGACCCATTAAGTTTGCGGGCCGGGCCAACTGACTTAGTTTGCCCGGTCAACTATATAGCTGGGCTGGTCCATTAGTTACGTGGGTCGGGCCTAACCTCTAAGGTTGACTAGTCAAAACATTAATGTGTCGGCCCACTAAGCATGTGGGCCGGGCCGAATGCACTCGTTTGACCGGTCAACAGGCAAAAGGGCCGGCCCACAAGACATGTGGGACCCACTTTCCTGTTATCGGGTCGGCCCATTTACCAAGTGGGGTCCACCTTAAAACAAGTGGGCCGGCCCAAGAAGTTATTGGGCCGGCCCAATTAGCATGTGGGTCCCACTTTCCTGCTATCGGGTCGGCCCATTTAGTACGTGGGGTACACATTAGATAAAATGGGCCGGCCCAACAAGCCAGTGGTCCGGGCCAAAAGCACAGGTGGGTCCCACTTTCCTGCTAAAGGGCCAGCCCATTTAGTATGTGGGGTCCACCATATAGCAAGTGGGCCGGCCCAGCAAGATATTGGGCCGGGCCAAAAACACAGGTGGGTCCCACACTCCTGTTAAAGGGCCGACCCATTTAGTATGTGGGGTCCATCATATAGCAAGTGGGCCGGCCCAACAAGATAGTGGGCCGGGCCAAAAGCACAGGTGGGTCCCACTTTCCTGTTAAAGGGCCGGCCCATTTACTTCGTGGGGTCCACCGTATAGCAAGTGGGCCGGCCCAACAAGCTAGTGGGCTGGGCCAAAAACACAGGTGGGTCCCACTTTCCTCATAAAGGGCCGGCCCATTTAGTATGTGGGGTCACCATATATCAAGTGGGCCGGCCCAACAAGATAGTGGGCCGGGCCAAAAGCACAGGTGGGTCCCACTTTCCTGTTAAAGGGCCGGCCCATTTAGTATGTAGGGTCCACCATATAGCAAGTGGGCCGGCCCAACAAGATAGTGGGCCTGGCCAAAAACACAGGTGGGTCCCACTTTCCTCTTAAAGGGCCGGCCCATTTAGTATGTGGGGTCCACCACAAAAGCAATTGGGCTGGCCCAACTAGTTAGTGGGCTGGCCCATTAGTGGGTGGGGTCCACATTAAAGCAAGTGGGCCGGCCCAATTAGAGTGTGGGGTCCACCGTAAATCAAGTGGGGTGGCCCAATAAGTAAGTGGGCCAGCCCGTTTAGTTGCTGTTTATATGCCGGCATAATAGGCGCTTTAGGATTTTGCGGGCCGGCACATATGTGATTTCGCTTAATTGGGCCGTTTAAGGGATGGGAATTCGTGATTTAGATACTGAGAATATTAACGCAGCATTGATTTCTGTCGGATAGCCTCACTTACCACAAGCACCAAAGAAAAAATGCGCGAAAGAACTATAAGAACTAACTAAATATTACATCAGCAGCAAGGCTTTGAAAAAATATTACAGAACCCAGAGAAATTGAATGGTAATTAAACCTAGCAATACAATGAAGCGATCCGGCAATCTTTTAAGTTGTCCATGCAGCACCTATATCTGAAACAAAGACATTACAAGTTAAGACAGCAACAATGGAAAGGCAAAGACACTACAATATTGTTTGCCAAAGAATTTGGAACTCATCATTTCGTCGTTATAAGAAGATCATTGTAATGCGCACAATAAGCAAACAAAGAGTGCATGCCGCATACCAACAGCCAATATAACAGAGCATGTTAGAATGAAATAGCAGACTTACTACTGTCGAGTCCCATGCAAAACAAAATGTTCAGGGAGTACAAAATTGGCATGAACACCATAGTAGCAGGCTATAAATTTTGTAACAACGACTGAGCAAGATGAAGTTATGATGGCTACATCTACAGAGCAGGGAATGTAAACCAAAAATAGAAGTTACGATGGCAAAAGCTAAAGAGGAGGGAATGTGAACCAACATGTGCCAAGTGCAATTACTTCATTTTGGCCGTGAACTAAATAATACTCCTGAACTTATAGTGAAGGGGATGCAAATCAAGATGTTTCGGGATATAAACTTGTAATGAGCAACACATAGAGGATAGTTAATGCTGTAGCTTAGGATGTACCAGATACAGAATATAGTGGGATCACCTGTGAACTTGTATAAGAGGGAATGCAAACCAATATGTTCAGCATTCCATATTTGAGCGTCATGCCAAGTCAGAGAAACAAGTCAATAATGCAGCTTTTGAAGAACAAGATGGCACGCAAAATTATTATCTAGTAGTATGACAAGTTTATTTGTACTACAGGCTAGATAGCAGAGTGATAGCATGCCAAACTAAGTCCTTACTTTGTTAGCTTACAATGAACTAGATACAAAACAATGGCATCACCTGTAGTACAGGGAATGCAAGCCAACATGTTCATGGAGTAAAAAATTGGCACAAACAACATAGTAGCAGGCCATAATTTTTGTAACAACGACTGAGCAAGATAAAGTTATGATGGCTAGATCTACAGAGCAGGCAATGTAAACCAAATATAGAAGTTACGATGCCAAAAGCTATAGAGCAGGGAATGCAAACCAACATGTGCAATTACTTAAAATTGGCCATGAACTAAATAATAGCAGGATGTTACTATAATACCTATAATTTTTGTAACAACGACTGGGCAAGATAGAAGTTATGATGGCTACATCTACAGAGCAGGGAATGCAAACCAAAATGTTCAATCGCTTAAAGTTAGCAATGAACTAGAAAATAGCAAGGTGTTACGGTCATAGCTAGGAATGAACTAAAAGAGCTTCAGACAAACAAGCATCTGAACCCAGAACATGGCGCTAAAACAAGGGACTTACATTAGGAGAAGCACTCTGTGGGAGTCACAACAGATCTTCCTGGGGTTGATAGATCCGGTGATGAAGTACGCTACATGTGCTACTTGGGGTTGGAGAGACGGCCATTACACTTCATGGTTACTCATCTAATCTGAAAAAACGTAACGGCGCTTCTTTAGAAAAAACTGGTTCCCCAAAGATTAAACAAGAACTTGCAGGCAAGCAATAGAAAAGCGACAGTAGAAGAGTTTAGATCATGCACGGCGCCGGTGAAGCAGATCCGGTTCATGCACAGCGGTGTCGGTGAGCAAGATCCGATGCGGTGGACGACGGATCCGGCGAAGCGGCTCAGCTGAAGCGACTGCGGTAGACTGCTGGATGAGCATATGGTTTCGAGGTACGGCGGGGATGATCCGGTCCGGTTGATGACGGCGTCGATGAAGCGGCTCCGGCAGGCAGCCGGATGACGAGGATCGCGAGGGCTCGGGTAGGCCAGGGAAGTCCGGCGGGGATGTTCCGGTGCGGTGGTCGTGGAGGTGGGAGAGAGGGACTTGGGAAGTTCCGGTGGGTGGTCTGAGGGAAATGAATTTTTTTGGGAGGGTTTCCGGGCTAGGGAGGTGGTGATCCAAAAAATGACGGGCATACCCCCCCACCAACCGACTTTGCTGTTATCTCCACAGGGGTAGAATAGGAATTTGGAAGCGTGTGAAATTTTTGTATTTTGTGGGCGGGAAGTTTTGCCGCTATGAGATTTTGAATTTGGCTACCGTCCAAGTATAATGATAAAAAATTGTGACACCGTACTAGTACCTCTGTTCAAGGCCGAGTGCAAAATCAAATCATCATCACATTAAATACCGGTCACTACCATGATCATGATCTATCTCTGAAATTAGCGTATCCGCTAGATCTTGCAAAGTATAATGATAAAAAGAATTGTGAGACCATACTAGTACTTCTCTTCTAGGCCGAGTGCAACAGCAAATCATCATCACGTTGAAAATTTGTTACAATGATCATGATCTATCTCTGAAATTGGTGCATCCGCTATATCTTGCAAAGTATAATGATAAAGAATTTGTGAGACGGTACTTCTGTTCAAGCCCGAGTGCAACATCAAATCATCATCACGTTGAAAATTTGTTACTATGATCATGATCTATCTCTAAATTTGGCGCATCCGCTAAATCTTGCAAAGTATAATGATAAAGAAATTGTGAGACAGTAGTAGTACTTCTGTTCAAGGTCGAGTGCAACATCAAATTATCATCACGTTGAAAATTTGTTACCATGATCATGATCTACCTCTGAAAATGGGTGCACCCGCTAAAACTTGCAAAGTATAATGATACAAAATTGTGAGACCGTACTAGTACTTATGTTCAAGGTCGAGTGCAACATCAAATCATCATTACATTGAATATTGTGTTACCATGATCATGATCTATCTCTGAATTTGGCGCATCCACTAAATCTCGCAAAGTATAATGATAAAAAAATTGTGAGACTGTACTAGTACTTATGTTCAAGGCCGAGTGCAGGATCAAATCATCATCACGTTGAAATTTGTTACAACGATCATGCCATATCTCTAAAATTGGCACATCCGCTAAATCTTGCACGTGGCGCATCTCGGTGCGGAGCAACAGGACGGTGATATCAAGGTTGAGGCGTCGATAGCGTCATCGGGCTCTCTTCTCTTGATAGATCTTCTACATGGCGCGGCGCACCGCCTGCCGAGAAGAAGTCACATTTGAGACCGAGGTGGATACGTCGCCGGCATCCTCGAGGCGTGGCCGCCCTTCTACGAGCCAGCCTCGACTCAAGGTATGAATCCATGCGTTGTCGCGCCCTTCTGCCAATGAAGGGTGGTGCCTTAAATTTATTGTTTTTCTCTTACAATTATTTCGAGCCGAACATGTGTGCTCTTTCTCTGAATATATTGCTTGAAAAGCTAACGAAGTTACTTAAATTCACTTTGTTCTTAATCTTGCGTGCTAATTTTGTTATTTTTGCTGATGGTGGTGCGCACAATGAGATTTATTTGTGGGTGTGTTGAGCTGTTTGGCCTAAGTCGAAATCCTCAGCTAAACGAGGCCTCAGCTTAACACATAAAAAAAGTGTTCAATCTCGCCCACAATGTCCTCTTCTTTCCTCTTACTTTATTGGAACTTGTTTTGCAGACAAGGAAAGTGACACGTGTAATGTGAGTAAAACCCTCTTAGCCAAAATTAGCTACGAGCAATATTTTCTGTATTGTAGATGCCCCAATTGACTCTCATCCCTAGTGTAGTCTTTTTTATGTCAGTATAGTCTTCTTTACTAGATGTATACTATCGTACATGGCATGCATTTGCCTAATGAGCAGCATTGTATTGCTATTCTAGCCAACCTGATCGATCTGTCAAGCTTCATGCACGAGATGCCATGTTTAATTATTTACTCCCTCGCTCCGAACTTTAAACAGGACCAGGAGCATGAGGGCCACATTAACCCACGATCCTGAAAAACTGTTGGTCTATCCCGTGAAACGAGGAGGTTTAAGGAAACGAGGAGTCCAGCGCGTGCGGAAGGTGCTTTAATCGTGCGAGCATGCAGGGGCAAAATGAGGAAACTAGTGATTACTTTCTCTCCTGCCAGTCTTATACCTTAATAAATGGCAAACTGAGCACGTTGTAGCTAATCCTTTTATTAATTAAGCAGCTATATTAGTCAATAAGATTGCCTTATGTTTTTCCTCAGTTTTCCCCAAGCCCTTATGTGTAACCCGCAGAAGGAGCTCAGACGGGAGGATTCCCGTTTAGTTGACCGTTCCGTGCTGACGTGTGGGGCTAGTAGAAAGGGACCGCGTGGGACAGGACGAGACCGCATTTGGTTGTACATGAGCAGGAGCTGGGTTCTGTCTCTCTCGGCGCGAATTGGCATTTTTAAGAGCACCTTTTCCCCCTCTGTCTCTTTGTCTTTTTTAACCAAATTAGTATCAAATCTAGAGAAGCTTGCATTTCTGTCTTTCTTCAATTATTTGTGCCTTTTGGCCCTCGTTGTTTGCCCAATATGGCAGCAAATCTAGTACTCCCTCTGGTACATATGTATGTAGTTAAATCTAGAAGCAAATCTCCAGAGTAATGTACGACAAATTCACAGTCACAGTAATTCGAGAAAACAAAGTAGGGCCAACAAAATATAGTAGAATAGGGATAGATAATAGGGATCCCTCCCTAGATAATAAGTTGCATACACAGCTGACAAGGTATTAACTTGTCAATGCCTACGGATTATAGACTAGGGTTTAGTTGGATGTAGAGGGCAAGTAGATCTCGAAGGTTTGAGCCGAAAAGTACTCGACAAATATGAAAACTAGGGTTTTAGAAACAATGATTCCATCCTTTTTGCGTCCCTCGACTCCCCCTTATATAGGAGGCAGAGCCGAGGGATTCGTATTGTACAAGTTACAGAGTCCGGGAAGGTTTCTAACTCCTCCCGTAAGATTACAAATAATGCTTCCTATTACAACTCTAGCTTTCCTTAACAATATCTTGGGCTTCCGAATCTTCTTATTCTTCGGGTAGTGGGCCTTCAGTAAACCCCGGGTACCATCATCGGCAGGCCCATTGGGGATGCCTATGTTAGTAGCCCCCGAGATTTTGCTTGAATCGTAGAATCAGGGAAAATCTCCGCTGTTTATTTTTACTCGACAACTTAAAACCTTTCTATATTTCTTCACATAAATTTCTATATTGTACAGGGATAATGGTAGTTGGGGCTAGTTCATCTGACGGATCAGGTACTAGTTAACTGCTCTAGTGGCAAGCCGCAAAAACCTACTTCAAAATCACGTCCCTGGACATGATCTCGGGATGCTGGTGTAAACTTCGACAGGTGCCGCTTAAGGTCTTATCATTCTGTCGAGTCCCAGTTAAATTTATCGGGTACCTAACGCGTCTGTTAGGATTTTTCTTCGTATCTGTTGATACGGATAAAAGTAGCAAACCGACGTCAGAGACGGCGCCACGCCTCGCAGAACGGATCTGGGGTCTTACCTTCACAAAGTTTTGTGGCATTCAGAAATTGATCGCAACTTTGGCGTTCTGAGAATATATTGTCGAGTGCTTATTCGGCTGTTGGAATGGCACATTTTATTGAGTCAAAAATGACTTATATTGCTCTCCCGATGGGAGTATATGCAGAGTTATTTATAACTCGAAATATATTCTTTGACTGTTCTATCTTTCTTTTTTATAATTTCATCGGGCACACGAACAGCGTTCCCGATGGGAGTAGCCCCCGAGGCTACAGCCAAGGACTTGTGCTTGGTTGTAGGCTCCACGCCTTATGCCGCTATATTTTCTTTCTCTCCCGAAGTTTTATAATTTCTCGGGTGCGCGGACAGCGCTCCCGATGGGAGTAGTCCCCGAGGCTATGAACAAATATTTGTATTTGATCATAGGCTCATGCCATTTCTATTTTGTCTTTCTTGATCTTTTCATTTTTTCCAGAGTAGCCCCCGAGCATTTGATCAAAAACTTGTATTTGATCAAAGGCTCTCCGATATTTTTTTTCATGTCGCCTTTTTATGCCGCTGTTGAGTCGAATTTTTCTCTCTGACAAGGTGACGTTATTGCTGACGATAGCCACGATTGCGAATCCAAAAATGGCGAGAAGTTTTCTCCCACTACCTTGCGGGCCCAAATTATCCATTATCTTGACACGTCGTGTAGGTGGGGGACACACGTCCTCCACTTTTCCTAGCGCACGTACCGTAACTTCTCCAGTGTTAAAATACTTTTTTACCCTTGTTTCCACGTGGTTATCATCTGTCACACATTTTTTCCATCCAACGGTCCGCCGCTTCGCCGCACCTCTATATAAGATCTCCTTCTTCTTCCTCGAGCACTTCCGCTCGCGCCGCTCTTCCTGCTCTTCTTTGCAAAACCTCCGCCTGCACCCCACAACTTCCTAAGCTCATCTTCTCCAAGCTGCATTCCTGCGCCATTGTTGATGCCACCGCGTCGGTTGATCAAGCACAACAAGCCTGAATCGTCAATGGCTGCCATAGATCTGGGAAGCGCGGAGTGGGAAAGGTCCAAAATTTCCTCTCAGGACATCAATCTCTTGAAGAAGCTAGGGATTAACAAGAAGCCCAAAGCGTTGTGCTTCCCTAGTGAAGAAAGCTACCCAACCCCTCCAATGGGGTATCGGGTAAGTTTCGTCGACCACCTCATCCGCGGTCTTTCCGCCCCCATTCATCCTTTTCTCCGTGGATTGCTTTTTGTTTATGGTCTTCAACTTCACCACCTCACGCCCAACTCAATCCTCCATATCTCCATTTTCATCACCCTCTGTGAGGCCTTCCTTGGCGTCCAGCCTAACTGGGCGTTATGGAAGCGCATTTTCTTTTGTCGCTGCAATGGTTCTCCCAATGTCACCTATAATATAGGCGGCGTTGTTATTTCTGTTCGCCCCACAGTCGATTACTTCGACGTCAAACTCCCTGATTCAGTTCAAGGGTGGCGCAAGAAGTGGTTGTACATCCAGGAGGAGAACCATGGATGCGCTGAAGACAACATCCCTCCTTTCGATGGTGCCGAAAAAATCCTTCACCGCCGCTCCTGGGATGCGGAGGCTTCCGAGGAAGAAAAAACATCGATAGAGGCCTTGATGTCTCGCATCCATGAGTTGCAAAATACTCGCGGCAAAGAATTGTCAGGCATCCAAATCACAGCGTATTTTCTTAGAACCAGAGTGCAGCCTCTTCAGGCTCGCAAAAACCCTCTCTGGAAGTATGCTGGCGACGAGGACGCAGATCGGTTGTCAGTGGATTTGGAGGTCAAGGATTTAGAAAAGCTTGTCCGAAAAATCTCCTCTCTCAGCAAAAAAGATTCTGTCCCTTCTTCTTGTTGTGTAAAACCGTACAGCGCCACCAATGCGCTTCCCAAGGTAAACTTTGTCGATTGATTTGTTATTACCTTGCTATCTTTTTTATAACTCCTTTTTTTTAACATCTTCCCCTGTTTTTATATAGAACCATCCAAATCTTGTCTCACTTCCTCCCCTTCCTGAGGGTGGAGAAGTCGAAGAAAGGGCCGTTGTCACCGACGACAACCAAGATGCCCCCTCTTTTGTGAATGAACCCGCAGATTCTCGAAAATCTGCGGGATCTGTTGAAAAGGAGGCTGCCTCTGAAGGTACTGCATCAGCACAATCTCCTCCTCCTGCTGTTTCTCCAAAGAACAAAAGGAAAAGGAGTGATGTCGAAGATTCCGGCACCTCCAAAGCTGAAGAAGCTGTTCCTTCACATCAGAAGGCAGCTTATGATCCATACCTTGAGGCCCTCATCAGTTCGTAAGTCACCTCTTTTTTTTATTTTTATTTTTGTACTCGAAGATTTTTGTCTATCTTGCTTTTTATGCTGCCAACATTTAATCGCAGTGATGATGAGGAAGAAGTACCAGCTTTTGATGTGGCTGCTCGAACGAGTACGTCACATACTCTAGTTGTTTCGGAGACGCCAGTTGATGGAGAGGAATCCTCGCCTCCTCAACAAAACGTCGGCGCTTCTACTCCTCCTTCAAGCCCCCTTGTCCCTTCACCAAAAAGGGCGAGGATTGAAACAATCCCGGAACCTACTCTCCAATTGAGTAGCTCCTCTAACCCTCTCTTGGATGATGTAAGTTCTTAATTTTCTTGTCACTGTCTATATTTCTTCTGTTTGCTTCTTTGTGCCATCATATTTTCCCATATCGACATTTTTTCTTTGTCCTTCTTTGACAGCCTGTGATCAAAGAGCTTATTCGCATCGGTGCCCAATTCATTGGGTACCGTGAGTATGCCAATAAGACTGAAGGTAATGCCTTGCTGCTTATTTTTGCCCTTGCCTTCTTACTCCTTCGTTGTCGATGTTTTGAACTAAATTTAATTTTTCCTTGGCAGAAAAACTGGCGGAGGCCAACGAGCGTGCCAACGCACTTGCTCAAAAATTAGAGCAAAGTGAAGAGGCTCGTAAGAAGGCCGAATCAGATTCTATTCAAGCTAGAGCAGGGGCTGACAGGGCCAAGGCCGATGCTGCTGGTGTCGAAGATCTTAGGAAGAGACTTCACGATGCCGAGACTTCGCTGAGCGAGCATATAGCCGCGCAATCTGCTCGCGAGGAAACGATCATTAAGCGCGTAAGGTCGCAAAACCGTCGCTTTGTCAGTAAGTATCTGAACCACTTCACATCCTTTGGACTTTCTTTCCTTCACTTGTTTGTTGATCAATAAGTTTTGATCTTGACAGGTAAAACATCTCAAGAATTTGAACTTGAAGATCCCGACAATGATCCTCTTCTTGACGCCATTTCATTCCTTGAGTTTCATGGAACAGAAGCACGTGAGGGCATTGATCAAGCTAAAGCAGGGCTGTCGCGACTCTTCCCCTATTTCTTCCCGAAAAAAGAGGAACCCGCCACTTTCCTTGCTCTTGCCAAGTGCTTTAATCCGCCTGAAGATCTTGGGTTGAAGATGCGCCAGGAAAATATGAAGGTCGCTGTTGAAAGCACTGTTGCCTTGGTTGCTGATAGCCAACAAACTATCGACTGGGCGAAAGTAGGCGACACAGAACAGATAGAGCAGACAAAATGGCGATCGTTGATCAAGGCGGCAAAGCCCAACACGAAGAAAATCTTGTCCTATCTTGGGATCAAGCCATCTTCAACTCCTAGCTCATCAAAGCCGGAGGTCTAGTTGAATGCCCCTTCTTTTTATTTTTCCTGTTTCTTTAGCTATTGTCGCCATATTAGCTTTGGCGACAATTACCTTAGTACTTTTGAAGAACTCCTTCTGTAATATCCATGTAAATTTCTTGAAGATCAATGGAATTCTGTCTTGTGCAATCCTTTGATATTGGAATTTTCTTTTCCAGTTGATATTTGATAACTACTCTGCCGATCCTCATTCTGCCAGTACTTCTCCTGCTTCCTCCTTCTCGAAGAAAACACTAGACAATGATAACTTTGTCGACGGTTCTTCAGGACAACATCTGTCGCAAGATTTGCAAGAACTGCGCCAACAACTCCAATCCATGAAAAAACAAACTCTTGCGATGATGGAACAATCTCGACAAGCATCCGAGAGAGAAAAAATTGCCCTTCAACAAGAAAAAGAAGCCATTGCTGCAAAGGATGCTGCTGTTGCTGAGGCTACCGAAGCTTTCTCTCGAGAAAATTATATGCTTCGGCTAATGACTGACGCCAGCCTGGACATGATAGGTATGTTTCTTGTTCATAATCATGCTAAATGTTATATTTGCTATTTTCCCTTCCTTATTAATTTATTTGCTGTACCAGGCTCATTTTTGGATACTGCTGCCGAAGATCAACGTGTTGAAGCTCGAGCCAATGTTCTGCTTTCAGGTACATGACATGGTTCTAACTTTTGGGTTACTCCTGAGCGTACCCGCTAAATTGTCAGATTCCAAGATCGCGCGGCTCAGGTCCGTGACTTCCTTGACTTATTTACGAAGACTTTATTTTTAGTTTATGGATCCATGTTCCCTTGCAACAAGATGCCAGAAACTCTTCCTGCATTAATGGAAAAATTTCGAGATGCTCCTCGAATCCATGGCTTTGTGCGGGCTCAACTCTCTGCTGGCGCAAGATTTGCTATGATGATGATAAAGATTTGCTATCCAAAATTGCCCATGGATCAAATTGTTCCCACGTGCTTAGCTAAAATGGCGAAGAAAAAGAGAAACATGGGCAAGATTGATGATCTGGTGACTCCTGTAGCCGAAGATATGATGGACGAACTTCTTCGGATGGATGCCGAGTTCTTTGTGAAGGGTAGCTATGCCGAGCATAGTACTCGTCCTTCCACTGAACGAATAACCATAGACCATGTGCTAGGTATCCGTTGAGGGTTTTTTCCTTTTTCTTGCTGTAGTTTCACCATTGATACGTCTTTGTAAACATGATCTATATTGTAAAGCTGTCAACTCTGTAAGTATGTATTGTTTCTATTTTTGATCGTCTAGCCCCCGAGCCTTTGGCTGGAGCTTATGCTATTTTGTTATTCCGAAGATTTTTCTCTTATTGCGAGAAGGTATATACATTTCGCTATCAATGGGCATGAGCCCCCGAATGTCTTGGTGGTGACGTTCTATATTTTTGTGGCGAGGTTTTGAGACCAAAGCGATAACATTTTGACGAGTAGACTATATTTAAAGTTGTTAGCTTCCGATGTTCTATTTGGCGAGGTATTTTTGTACCAAGGCGAAATAATTCGGTAAGTCTAGTTTATCTATATTGTATATATTTTGTAACTTGAAGACTTTGAGCTCCCGAGCGTGTCGAAGAATAAGAAGTATATCTCCACTATCTTTATTATATTGCAGCACCGCGAGCCCGCCTCATTAAAAACCTTTCCGGCCCCACTCGGTGCCCCGAAAAAGAAAAGAGTGCGTCTGAAAACTCGCGAGCATTTCAGTACATTGTATTTTTACAGAGGAGGACTATATTTCGACTCTAAGCGTAGAATCGCCTGAGCTGTGCCACGTTCCTGGGGTTTTTCTCGGGAACCCCTGTCTTCTTGTCTTTTATCCTGTATGCTCCTCCTTCGATTACTTCCGTAATGACGTAGGGGCCAAGCCATGGCGACTCGAGTTTTTAAGTACGCTCTTGGTTGAGTCGCAAAACTAAGTCTCCAACTTGAAAAGATCTTGGTCACAAATGTCAACTGTGGTAGTTTTTCAGGTCCTGCTGATATTTGGTTACCCTTGATAATACTTCGTCTCGAGCTTCGTCGAGTGCATCGACGTCGTCTTCCAATGCTTTCCTGGAAACTTTTTCATTATACTCTGTGACTCTGGGGGAGTCGTGCTCTATTTCTATCGGCAGTACTGCCTCTGCTCCATGGACAAGGAAAAACGGGGTCTCCTGTGTTGCTGTATTTGGTGTTGTTCGGATGCTCCATAACACACTTGGTAATTCTTCTGGCCAGGTATGTCGAGCTTTTTCCAGTGGTCCTAACAAGCGTTTCTTGATACCATTGCAGATGATGCCATTGGCTTTCTCGACTTGACCATTGGTTTGAGGATGTGCAACTAACGCGAAGTGAAATTTGATGCCTACCTCTGCACAGTACGCCTTGAACTCCTTTGACGTAAAGTTGCTGCCATTGTCTGTGACGATGCTGTGAGGTACTCCAAATCGAAAAACGATGCCCTTCACGAACTTTATTGCTGATGCTGCATCTGGTGAATTTATCGGCTTTGCTTCTATCCACTTGGTGAATTTATCAACAGCAACCAACATATACTCGTATCCTCCTGGCGAAGCTTTGTGTAATTTTCCCACCATATCGAGACCCCATTGAGCAAAAGGCCAAGATAAGGGTATTGGCATTAATTCTGCTGCCAGAGAGTGAGGTTTTGCGGCAAATTTCTGACATGCGTCACAAGTTCGCACTATCTCCTTTGCGTCCTCAATTGCTGTCAACCAGTAGAATCCTGCTCGAAAAACTTTGGCTGCAATAGCTCGACTGCTCGCGTGGTGGCCACATACTCCTTCGTGTATGTCCTTCAGAATTATCCTTCCTTCTTCGGGTGTGACGCACCGTTGTAACACACCCGAGATACTGCGTTTGTACAACTCTCTTTTGACCACCGTGAAAGCTTTGGATCGCCTAATAACTCGCCTTGCTTCAACTGGATCATCGGGTATTGTCTTTCTTAGGATGTATGATATGTACGCTTGCATCCATGGGGTTTGTACCATCAGTACTAGATCCTGTTCCTCATCTTCTTCTTCCAATGCTTCTTTCACAGCCCCCGAGGGTTTCTCGCTTTTCTCTTTCTTTGTTGGTTTCTTCGGCTTCGTGGACCTCTCTGTTATTTCTTCCCAGAACACACCTGGGGGAATTGCGAGGCACTGCGACCCGATGTTTGCAAGAACATCGGCTTCATCATTGCTCAACCTACTGATATGGTTTACTTCGCATCCGTCAAATAGCTTCTCCATCTCATTATACATCTCTTTGTACGCCACCATGCTATCATTGACCGCATCACATTGGTTCATGACTTGCTGAGCTACCAATTGTGAGTCGCCAAATATTTTTAGTCGAGTTGCGCCACAGGCTTTCGCCATCTTCATCCCATGTATAAGGGCTTCATATTCTGCCTCATTATTAGATGCGTTTGGGAACGTCATCCGCAGGACGTATTTCAATTTGTCGCCTTCAGGTGATATGAGTATTACCCCTGCTCCAGCTCCTTCTAACCTTTTGGACTCGTCGAAGTTCATAGTCCAGGTTCTCGATAAATCCGGAGGTCCTGTGTTTTGCAACTCCATCCACTCTGCGATGAAGTCTGGTAGAATTTGTGACTTTATTGCCTTTCTTTTTTCATACGTGATGTCCCGAGGAGAAAATTCTATTCCCCAAAGGGAGACACGGCCTGTAGCTTCTGGATTATTGAGTATGTTGGATAAAGGCGCCTCATTGACCACTATTATCGGATGCGCCGAAAAATAGTGACGCAATTTTCTTGCGGTTGTGAATACTCCATATGCTAACTTTTGGTACTGCGGGTACCTCTGTTTTGAAGGCGATAATACTTCGCTGATGAAATATACTGGCCTCTGCACTCCATGGAGTTTTCCTTCTTCTTCTCTTTCGACAACTAGTGTCGTGCTGACCACCTGAGGTGTAGCCGCAATATATAACAGGAGTGGTTCTTTCTCTTTTGGCGCCACTAGAATTGGTGGTGTCGAAATTTTCCGTTTGAGGTCCTCGAAGGCTCTATCTGCCTCTTCGTTCCACTGAAATTTCTCTCCTTGTTTGATTAGGGTGTAGAATGGTAGCGCCTTTTCTCCCAGCCTGCCGATGAATCTGCTTAAAGCTGCGACTCGCCCAGTTAACTGCTGTATTTCCTTCAACTTTGTTGGCTTCCTCATTGTTACGATAGCTTGGATTTTTTCGGGATTTGCTTCAATCCCTCTTGCTGAAACTAGGAACCCGAGAAGTTCTCCTGCAGGGACGCCGAAAGAACATTTCGTCGGATTTAACTTGAGACAAAATTTGTCGAGGTTGTCGAAAGTTTCTTTCAAGTCCTCGATTAATGTTGCTCCCTTTTTTGATGTGATGACGACGTCGTCGATGTACACTTGTACATTTTTCCCAATCTGTGTTGCTAGGCACTTCTGCATCATCCGTTGATATGTTGCTCCCGCGTTTTTCAACCCGAAGGGCATTGTTTTGTAACAAAATACGCCGTACGGTGTGATGAACGATGTTTTAGCTTCGTCATCTTCTTTTAATCTGATCTGATTGTAACCAGAATATGCGTCCAAGAAGGAAAGACGTTCACATCCTGCCGTGGAGTCAATAATCTGATCGATCCTTGGGAGGGGAAAGTGATCCTTTGGACAATGTTTATTGAGGCACGTAAAGTCGACACACATGCGAAGGACTTTCGTGTTTTTCTTCGGCACCATCACTGGGTTAGCTACCCAAGTGGCCTCGATGAATATCTCTTTGATGAAACCAGCTTCTCTAAGTCGATCAATTTACGACGGCATGGCTTTGCGGTTTGGTTCCGAAAAACGCCGCAAAGGTTGCTTGATTGGTCTCGCAATAGGATCCAAGTTTAGGTG
This sequence comes from Lolium perenne, assembly GCF_019359855.2. Classification (NCBI taxonomy): domain Eukaryota; kingdom Viridiplantae; phylum Streptophyta; class Magnoliopsida; order Poales; family Poaceae; genus Lolium; species Lolium perenne. Next base: position 194,142,595 of record NC_067246.2, on the reverse strand, counting down.
GTGCTCGGCAAGTTCCCTGGGTACTCCTGGCATGTCAGCTGGACACCATGCGAAGATTTTCCAGTGCTCACGGAGGAACTCGACGAGCACGCTTTCCTATGCGAGGTCCATGTTTGTTGCGATGGACGTCTTTTTCTTCGGATCTGTCGGGTGAATCTGCACTTCCTTAGAATCTTTTGATGTATTGAAAGTTGATTCCTTGTTGGGCCTCCCTACGTCTAGCAGCACATCATAATCAGTCATGAGCCTTGACGCTGCGTACTCTGCCTGCATCCCGAAAGTTTCTGATAGTCGATGAAAATCTTTGTCGCATTTATCGGCTAGCGCGAAGCTTCCTTTGACTGTGATTGGTCCCTTAGGTCCAGGTAACCTCCAAAGCAAGTACGTGTAATGTGGTACCGCCATAAACCTGGCATATGCTGGTCGCCCCAACAAAGCATGATACTGCGACGGGAAATCCACAACTTCGAATTCCAACCTCTCTATCCTGTAGTTTTCTCGGGTCCCAAACTGAATGTCGAGATTGATCTTCCCCAGTGGGTAACTTGGCTTCTCTGGTGTGATGCCGTGGAAACGTGTGTCGGTTGGATTCAAATTTGCGAGGGAAATATTCATCTTCCTTAGCGTATCTGCGTACATAAGGTTTAGACTGCTGCCGCCATCTATGAATACTCGAGATACATCGAATCTCGCAATTACTGCTGTTAAGATCAGTGCTGACGGCCCTGGTCGAGGAACTTGCTGTGGATGATCAGCTATTGTGAAGCCAATATCTTGCCCTGACCAGTTAAGGTACTCGACTGTTGGTGGTGGCATCTTCTCTGCCATAAACACCTGTCGCGAGATTACTTTCTGAGCTCTATTGGATGGCCTGCCTTTCTGAATCATCGAGACCGCTCCGTTAGAGTTAGGATCAACGTAGGGCGGTGGAGCAGGTGCTGCCACTATTCTGAGCTGATGTCGATTTTCGTCTGTGACCGCGGGAGGAGGTGGCAAGTGAATTTCACTCCTAGGCCCTTGAAGATTTCTGTGAGCTGCCTGAGCATTTGCATGTCCTGCCCATCTTAACATTGCCTGGAAATTTCGGCAATCCTTTTGCAAGTGTCCTGACTGTCTTTTTCCATTGCTATCGAGAAAGAAATGCATCTGACACGGCCCGTTCATCATCTCCTCGGGAGACAAAAAAGGTCTCTGGAACCTTGGCCCGCTATTTTGCCTGTTATCTCTATTGTCGCCTTGCTGTGCATTATTTCTCTGGTAGTCATCCCTACTGTTTCCTCCATTGTTTCCCCGAAAGCCAGCCGATATTTGGCCAGGTGCATCGTAACTTGAAAATTGACGGGGGAATCGACGTCTATTTTGGAAATTTCGACTGCGATCTTCCTCTGGGGACCTATGTCGTTTGTTATGTGCCGCATCTTCGCCATCTGCCCATCTGTTTGCTATCTCCATTAAAGCTGATACTATTCTTGGGTTTGTCCTCCCCAAGTCCTCTACGAAATCTCCTCGTCGAACTCCTGCAACAAATGCATCTCCTCGTCAAATATATTTTCTGCCGAGTTTTTGATGATGTTCCACCTTTGGATGTACTTCCTCATTGATTCATCATGCTTTTGTCGACATGACCTCAACTCTTCTAGTGTCGCAGGTTTTTTGCAGGTTGACCGGAAATTCTTGATACACACGTCCTCGAAACTTTCCCTGCTGTCGATGGAACCTGGGGGAAGCTTTTTTATCCATGATCTGGCGGCTCCGCTCAGATGTATCTGGATGCTCTGCATGGCTGTCGCTCTGGTCCCGCCTATTAATTTTACTGTCTCGAGGTAATCCACAAGCCAATCCTCGGGGTCTTGCAGGCCATCGAATTTCTTGAAACTATCGGGTAGCTTGAATCCTGATGGAACTCGAGTTTTTCGGACCCGTCGTGTGAAACATGGGAGTCCACAGATATCCTCTTCAGCAAGTTCTGGTGAATGCCGACGTTCCCTTCTTTCTTGTCGCGCTCTATCAACTCGGGCCTGAGTTGTTGTGTCCCTGGCTCCACTTGCTCTTGGTGGATCTTGCGCTGCTGCGGTAGGTCTCGGACTATTTTGCCTTGCAGTTCCTTCGGGAGGTGTGGCTGTGAACGCTGCTCCCATGGCTCCACACCCTGCCATGGCCATGTTGTACAACGCTTCTCTTGGATCTCCGGGAGGTGGCTTGGACGCTAAGATGAAAGCTTGTGTCGCCATGTACCCTGCTTCCGGTGTTTTTGGGATAATATTCCCCCTCGTGTCGATTGACATAAAGGACATGTCGAGGTTTTGAATTAGAGTTTCTCTTTCAGCTTCCGGTATATTTTGCAGCCGAGATCTTGCTCTCCTCCGAGCTTCTCTGTGACTATCTCCCGAAGTTTCTGAGTGTCGAATTAATTCCGCTCGTCGCCTGCTTGATGCGGAAGCTGCCTCCCTTCTTCTGTTCAAAGCAGCTGTCTGTTTTTCCAACTCTCTTCCAGCTCGGGCGAGTCTATATTGATAAGCTTGCAGTTCTTCGACTGTAGCAGTTGTTGATGACCCACAAGTATAGGGGATCGCAACAGTCTTCGAGGGAAGTAAAACCCAATTTATTGATTCGACACAAGGGGAGACAAAGAACACTTGAAAGCCTTAACAGCGGAGTTGTCAATTCAGCTGCACCTGGAAACAGACTTGCTCGCAAGGGTTTATCAGTAGTAACAGTTTTATAGCAGTAGCAGTAGTGAAATAACAGCAGCAAAGTAACAGAGACAGCAGTAGTGATTTTAGTAAACAGCAGGATTAAAATACTGTAGGCACGGGAACGGATGAACGGGCATTGCATGGATGAGAGAAACTCATGTAACAATCATAGCAGGGCATTTGCAGATAATAATAAAACGGTGTCCAAGTACAAAGCAATCAATAGGCATGTGTTCCATATATAGTCGTGCGTGCTCGCAATGAGAAACTTGCACAACATCTTTTGTCCTACCAGCCGGTGGCAGCCGGGCCTCAAGGGAAACTACTGGATATTAAGGTACTCCTTTTAATAGAGTACCGGAGCAAAGCATTAACACTCCGTGAACACATGTGATCCTCACATCGCTACCATTCCCTCCGGTTGTCCCAATTCTTGTCACTTCGGGGCCATTGGTTCCGGACAGCGACATGTGTATACAACTTATAGGTAAGACCATAAACAATGAATATCTTGATGAAACAATAACATGTTCAGATCTGAGATCATGGCACTCGGGCCCTAGTGACAAGCATTAAGCATAACAAGTTGCAACAATATCATCAAAGTACCAATTACGGACACTAGGCACTATGCCCTAACAATCTTATGCTATTACATGACCAATCTCATCCAATCCCTACCATCCCCTTCGGCCTACAGCGGGGGAATTACTCACACATGGATGGGGAAACATGGCTGGTTGATGTAGAGGCGTTGGCGGTGATGGCGGCGATGATCTCCTCCAATTCCCCGTCCGTCGGAGTGCCGGAACGGAAACTTCGGCTCCGCGACGGAGTTTCGCGATGTGGCGGCGTTACGGAGGGTTTCGGCGACTTCAACTTCTCCCCGTGCGTTTTTAGGTCGAGGCCGATAAATAGTCCGAAGGAGGGCGTCGGAGGCCGGCCGAGGGGGCCACACCACATGGCGCGCGGGCCCCCTTGGGCGCGCCGCCCTATGGTGTGGGGCCCTCGGGCCTCCACCTTAATTGTCCTTACGGCTCCGTCGATGCAGGAAAATAGGGCCTTCTGCATAAATTCCGAGGATTTTCCGAAAGTTGGATTTCTGCACAAAAACGAGACACGGAACAGTTCTGCTGAAAACAGCGTTAGTCCGTGTTAGTTGTATCCAAAATACACAAATTAGAGGCAAAACAATAGCAAAAGTGTTCGGGAAAGTAGATACGTTTTGGACGTATCAACTCCCCCCAAGCTTAGCTTATTGCTTGTCCTCAAGCAATTCAGTTAACAAGCGAGCGATAAAAGAACTTTCACGAACACATTTGCTCATATGATGTATATATTCTCATGCTATGGCTAATACTTAAGCAGTTCATAATGAGGTACATGCAAATAAGATCATCTAACAGCTATGTCAATCATGGAGAGGTACCAACAATTAATAATAAGCATCATGAATCATGTATATAAGCAAGATTTCAATGTTCATAAGAGAGTATGATAAAGTGGTATCTCGCTTTTTGTATTTGATTGGCAAAACATAAATGCCCGAGCACCTCTGGAGTTCATAGAAAGACTAGAAGTAGTGATTGTCAAAGATAAAAGCATCAAAGTTATACCACAATCAATCATATTTTGAGACAAGCATATTATACTAAGAATGACAGTTGTGCTCTCAAGATAGTGCTCAAAGAAATAATGGAGACACAACATAGAAGTAAAAGATCGACCCTTCGCAGAGGAAAGCAGGGATTAACATGCGCTAGAGCTTTTCATTTTTGAAATCAGGAGTAAAATTATTTTGAGAGGTGTTTGTTGTTGTCAACGAATGGTAATGGGTACACTAACTACCTCGCCAACCGGACTTCCAAGAGCGGCTCCCATGAATTATTTGCATATTTATGTGGCACTCCTTCCAACCTTTCTTACACAAACCATGGCTAACCGAATCCTCGGGTGCCTACCAACAATCTCATACCATGAAGGAGTGCCTTTTTATTTTAGTTTTATTATGATGATGACACTCCCCCCAACCTTTGCTTACACAAGCCATGGCTAACCGAATCCTTCGGGTGCCGTCCAACAATCACAAACCATGGAGGAGTGTCTATTTAAGTTAATTAATTCGGGACTGGGAATCCCATTGCCAGCTCTTTTTGCAAAATTATTGGATAAGCGGATGTGCCACTAGTCCATATGAGAGTCCGTCAGAAGTAAATGACAAGGTTGAAAGCTAAACACCACATACTTCCTCATGAGCTATGAAACATAAACACAAATTGAGAAGCATTTTGAAGGTTTTAAAGGTAGCGCATGAGAATTTACTTGGAATGGTTTGAAATGCCATGCATAGGTATTTATGGTGGACACTCTGGAATAACTTGGTTTTCATGTGTTTGGAAGCACGAGCAGAGTTCCCGCTCAGTACAAGTGAAGGCTAGCAATAGACTAGGGAGCGACAAATCAAGAGAGCAGTAACTGTCATAATCATGCTTGCGGCAAAATAAATTAACCGAGGCATAAAAGTGATACAAGAACTCTGAAGCAATATAGATCATTGAGGCTTAATTGACTTTTTGTTTAGTCATATGCATGCGTGAGCATGTGCCAAGTCGATATAAATGAATTATTCAGAGGAGGATACCACAATGCCATACTTACTTATGAATAAAACAATGCAAGCAAACATCCATGACATGCTACTCATATTAATAAATTGGAGCTAAACATGAGAGATCATGAACTACTAGACTTTCTCAAATAACATATACCTCACATGAACCAACTAAGCATGCTCACATGGATGAGTATATGTACAAAAATGAAAACAAATAGAGTCCATACCAGCCTCTCACCACAATCCAATTGTCGTAGATCGTCATTATTGCCTTTTCACTTGTGCAACTTGGATAATATGAAATGAAAACCACGCTCCAGCCACCGAAGACCGTTGAACTCATAAAGAACTTTACAAAATCAAAGAAGAACAGCAAATATTTTTGGTGTTTTCGAATTTGAGAACAAGAACAAGAGGAAACAAACAAACAAAGCAAAATCTTTTTGGGTTTTCTTATAGCAAACTAGCAATAGCAAATAAAGCGAAACAAATGCAAGAAACCAAAGCAAACAAATGGTGAAGAGAAAAAACAGAAATATTTTTGGTCTTTTTATGTTTTGGGAAAGAAACAAAGCAAGAACAAGAAATAGCAAACTAAAAGAAACACAGAAAAGCGAGATGGCAGAAATCTGCCAAAACCTGACAGCAGTACAGAAATCGATTTTTACAAAAATCTTACGTTGCTCAGCTCGAAAAGTGTTCAACTAATGAAAGTTAGATAACAACCTGGGGAACCTGCACAAAAATTGGCAGCTCAAAATAACGTCCTGGCTGTGCGCACGAATTTTTCTAGTAACAATCCAGAATCTGTTTTCAGGCAGCACTTCCCCAAATATCATCTTCCTCTCATTAGAAAACCACTCAAACGAACAAAACAAATATGTACAAGTATCCAGAAATCATAATATGCAAAGAATGAGTGATGCTGGTATACCTCCCCCCAAGCTTAGGCTTTTGGCCTAAGTGGAGTTCAATCCCATCGAGACCATGAGGTAGTATCTCCGTAGTATGACGAAGATGGATCGTATTCCGGGCATGTGCTAGAAGAAGCACCTGGATACGTGAAGGTGTAGTCGTGGGAGGCCTCGGCATCCTCGGAGTCATGCTGCTGGTGGAAGTCTTATATCTTCATATGTTCATCCACCTCCTCCTTAGTGCACGACCATGATTGCCTGTCAATACTGAACAAACCTGGTTGGGGAAGAGGGATTTCCTTCTCATCCCCGTCAGCAAACAACATTCTATAGACCATATTATCTAAAGTAGAATCAGTGGTAACAAAATGATGACTCTTCATAGCAGCAATATCGAGTCTCCTAGGGGCCAATGGCACATCATTAGGATCAAGAGGAAGCCTTAGATATGTTAAAACGCGCAGTGCAATAGTTCCTCCAAAAATAGGCCCTCTATTAGACAGGCGGCGAGCAATAAGAGAACCAAGATGATAAGATGTCCTACCAGTAAGTGCAATATTCAAGAAAGCAAGATGGTAACTAGAAATATTGCTAGTGTTCTCCCTACCAAGAATGCTAGTAGCAATGTAATATGCAAAATACTTAATGGCGGGGAGTTGAATGTTCCTTATCTTGCCACGCTGAATGGTGCGACAATCATCATCGGTAATCCCTCGATAGAGCTCCAACAAGTCCCGGGGGTTGTCATCAATCCTACTTGCTGTACCTACAGGGGCAATATCCAATGCACGAAAAAAATCTTCCAATTCCATAGTAACATGATTACCATAGATCTTAAATGCAACTGTCGGCTCATATTGCTTGTTGTGGAACTTGAAGCTCTCGACGAAGATTTTGGTGAGCATGTAGTATTGCTCCCTTTCATCTCCCACATAGGTGGCTAAGCCTGCCCTGTTGACAAGGGTGAAGAAATCCTCCAATATCCCTGCATTCCTCAGAAAATCAAAGCATGGAAAAGACGAAGCATTAGGAGCCCCGTTGTCCTCTTCGGGCGCGAAGCTAGGTGCGATGATATCCTTGTTGTATGATCGCCTAAGCCGGGTGGCGGCCCTAGAAGGTCTCCCGGTGCTGGTTGTTCCTTTCTTGAACAACTCTCCAAAGTTGAACTTCTTCATCTCTTCTCTGAAATTTTCAACAAGTGATATAAAATTTGATTTGGTGACATATAATTGAGGGAAACTACCATAGGAACTTGCTAGAGTACTAATCATGCATCAAAACTAGTTTCTACCACTTAGAACAAGCATGCAAGCTCACTAAACATGTTACCTACAGCAGCAAAATATTCAAGATATACTCAACCAAACAAAATTCTACTTGGATAGGCGGAGGAGTCACATACCGAAGAGCAAATGTGCCAAATTTCAGACAGAAATCTGGGCTGAGCAAAGAGATCGAGAAATCTGGAGTTCTTGAACAAAAACGCGAGTGAGAGGAAGCTGGTTCTAGTTTTTTCGGGAGAGAGAAGATGCTGGGAGAAAGAGATGAGATAGTGGGGCAAGGAGGGGGCCACACCACAGGGTGGCGCGCCCCCCCTCCTTGGCCGCGCCGGCCTGTGGTGTGGCACCCTGTGGTGCCCCACAGGTCATCCTCTGGTGCTCCCAGTGCCTCGTCGAAAAATAGGACCAACGGTATAATTTTTGTGAATTTTTGAAAACTTTGAAAAATGCACATTTACGGGTATTAAGTTTATTATTACGGCCAGAAATTTTTATGAATCTCCAATTAACTAAGGAACTTTGCAAATTAAAAATGCTACAGCAACTAGAGCAAGTGGAGGAAGAAAGAGATGTTGTTTACCTCCTCTATGCATATAAAAGGTATTTGTTAACAAGGTTGATCAAGTCTTGCCACCAAATAAATTTTACATAGCATAAGAAGAAATAAACCTCAAATCAATCATGTTACCTTGAATTGTATTGATATGGATCCAATCACGAGAGTTTGATATTCTTCCTTAGGCTCATATATAGGACAATCAATAGTTCCCACTTTGATAGTTCTCACATTAGAAATAGTATTAACCCCACACGCTTTCTCAATCCTCTTGGGAAAATAAACGGTATGCTCCCTATCATCAACATTGAAAGTAACCTTTCCTTTATTGCAATCAATAACAGCCCCTGCGGTGTTAAGAAAAGGTCTCCCAAGAATAATAGACATATTATCATCTTCAGGCATTTCCAACACAACAAAATCAGTTAATATCAAGCAGTTAGTAGTAACTTGAACAGGAACATCCTCACATATACCAACAGGAATAGCAGGAGATTTATCAGCCATTTGCAAAGATATATCAGTAGGTATCAACTTATCTAAGTAAAGTCTCTTATAAAGAGAAAAAGGCATAACACTAACACCGGCTCCCAAGTCACATAGAGCAGTTTTAACATAATTATTCTTAATAGAACAAGGAATAGTAGGTATACCTGGGTCGCCCAACTTCTTTGGAACTTTGCCATTGAAAGAGTAATTAGCAAGCATAGTGGAAATTTCCTCATTGGGGATTTTCCTTTTGTTAGTAACAATATCTTTCATATACTTTGAATAAGGAGGCAATTTAATAGCATCAGTCAAAGGGATTTGCAAGAATAAAGGTTTCATCCAATCACAAAATTTATTATAGTGTTCTTCTTCCTTTGATTTTAGTTTCTTAGCAGGAAAAGGCATTTGGTTTTGCACCCAAGGTTCTCTTTCATTAGCATGTTTCTCAGCAATAAAATCTTTTTTAGTGTACTTTTTATTTTTAGCATGCTTTTCAGGTTCATCTTCTACCTCTTCTTTATCAGAAGCATCATTCTTATCATTATCTTTATCATGTTCATTACCACTTTCAGTTTCAGCATCAGAAATAGAAATACTATTAGGATCATTAGCAGGTTCAGAGGATTCTACAACATTTTTATGTTTCTTCTTCTTTTTCTTCTTAGAAGGAGCACTAGGTTCAATGCGTTGAGAATCTTGTTCAATTCTTTTGGGATGCCCTTCAGGATATAGAGGATCCTGGGTAGAAACACCACCTCTAGTTGTTACTTCATAAGCATGTTTTTCTTTAGAATTATTTCCTAACAAGTCATTTTGCACTTTAGTGAGTTGATCAATTTGAGTTTGAACCATATGAAAATGTTTAACAAGCATCTTAACATCATTGGAGGTTCTCTCTACAATATCATGCAATTCACTAATAGCTCGAGAATTTTCCATTAAATGATTCTCTACTCTCATATTAAAATTTTCTTGTTTAACAATATAATTATCAAACTCATCTAAGCATTGTGCAGGAGGTTTTGAATACGGAATATCTTCCCTAGTAAAACGTTGAAGGGAGTTTACCTCAATCATGGATGAAGGGGGAATTATCTCACATATATCTTCTATGGGAGGAAGATTCTTCACATCTTCAGATTTAATACCTTTCTCCCTGAGAGACTTCTTGGCTTCCCTCATATCTTCATCATTCAATTTAATTAAACCCCTCTTCTTTAATATTGGCGTTGGAGTTGGTTCAGGCGTAGTCCAATCATCATGATTCCGGCCTATTTTAGCCAATAATTCTTCAGCGTCATCCGGAGTTCTTTTCCTGAAAACACAACCAGCACAACTATCCAGGTATGCCCTAGACTCAATGGTTAGTCCACTATAAAATATATCAAGTAAATCATGCTTTTCCAAATCATGGTCAGGCCGAGCTCTAATAAGAGAGCAAAATCTCGCCCAAGCCTCAGGCAATTTCTCTCCATCTTCCTGGTCAAAATTATAAATTCTCTGCAAAGCAATATGTTGAGCACTAGCAGGAAAGTATTTACGGAAGAAAACATCAAGCAATTCTTTTGGACTTTTAATAGAATCAGGTGGCAAACTATTATACCAAGTTTTAGCGTCATCCTTTAATGAGAATGGAAAGATTTTAGCAACAAAGTAAGTACGCATCTTGACATCATCAGAAAACAAGCTACTTAGAGTAGATAACTCAATCATGTGTTCAACAGCACTTTCTTTTTCAGTACCACAAAAGGGTGTTTTCTCAACAATAGCTATATGAGATAGATCAAGAGAAAAATCATAATCTTTATCCTTAATATTTATAGGAGATGTGGCAAATTTAGGATCAGGAGACAGTTTATATCTAACAGCATGTTCTGCAAGCAACTTTTTAATTTTTCTTGCATCAGTAGTATCATTGCATTTTTCAATAAAATCATCATTAAGCTCCACATAATCTTCATCAGGATCATCACTAGAATAATAAAGTTCAGGTGAATTAACAGGTGTAGTAGCATTAGGAGTTTCAGTATTTTCAATTTGTCTAGACCTAGCAATCGTAGCATCTAGAAAGGATCCCAATGAACCACTATCATCAAGCACAACGAAATATTATCAATATTATGAGAGTTTTCAGATTCAGCAGAAGTACCCGCATGTGAAGCATGTGGCGGTGAAACAAGTTTATCAATCACAGATGGTGAATCAAGTGTAGCGGAGGTACTCAAAATTGTACCTTTTCTTGTAGTGGATGGTAATATGGCGATTTTAGAATCGCGAGGTTTACCCATGATGGAGAATTTGCAGTGAACAATATCAATCCAAGTGAACTTCCAAATAAAGCTATGCTCCCCGGCAACGGCGCCAGAAAATAGTCTTGATGACCCACAAGTATAGGGGATCGCAACAGTCTTCGAGGGAAGTAAAACCCAATTTATTGATTCGACACAAGGGGAGACAAAGAACACTTGAAAGCCTTAACAGCGGAGTTGTCAATTCAGCTGCACCTGGAAACAGACTTGCTCGCAAGGGTTTATCGATAATGAGTTTTATAGCGATAGCAGTGGTGAAATAACGACGACAAAAGTAACAGAGACAGCAGTAGTGATTTTAGTAAACAGCAGGATTAAAATACTGTAGGCACGGGGACGGATGAACGGGCGTTGCATGGATGAGAGAAACTCATGTAACAATCATAGCAGGGCATTTGCAGATAATAATAAAACGGTGTCCAAGTACAAAACAATCAATAGGCATGTGTTCCATATATAGTCGTGCGTGCTCGCAATGAGAAACTTGCACAACATCTTTTGTCCTACCAGCCGGTGGCAGCCGGGCCTCAAGGGAAACTACTGGATATTAAGGTACTCCTTTTAATAGAGTACCGGAGCAAAGCATTAACACTCCGTGAACACATGTAATCCTCACATCGCTACCATTCCCTCCGGTTGTCCCAATTCTTGTCACTTCGGGGCCATTGGTTCCGGACAGCGACATGTGTATACAACTTATAGATAAGACCATAAACAATGAATATCTTGATGAAACAATAAAATGTTCAGATCTGAGATCATGGCACTCGGGCCCTAGTGACAAGCATTAAGCATAACAAGTTGCAACAATATCATCAAAGTACCAATTACGGACACCAGGCACTATGCCCTAACAATCTTATGCTATTACATGACCAATCTCATCCAATCCCTACCATCCCCTTCGGCCTACAGCGGGGGAATTACTCACACATGGATGGGGGAAACATGGCTGGTTGATGTAGAGGCGTTGGCGGTGATGGCGGCGATGATCTCCTCCAATTCCCCGTCCCGGCGGAGTGCCAGAACGGAGACTTCTGGCTCCCGCGACGGAGTTTCGCGATGTGGCGGCGTTCTGGAGGGTTTCTGGCGACTTCAACTTCTCCCCGTGCGTTTTTAGGTCGAGGCCGATAAATAGTCCGAAGGAGGGCATCGGAGGCCGGCCGAGGGGGCCACACCACATGGCCGCGCGGGCCCCCCTTGGGCCGCGCCGCCCTATGGTGTGGGGCCCTCGGGCCTCCACCTTAATTGTCCTTCTGGCTCCATCAGTATTCTGGGAAAATAGGGCCTTCTGCATAAATTCTGAGGTTTTTCCCGAAAGTTGGATTTCTGCACAAAAACGAGACACCAGAACAGTTCTGCTGAAAACAGCGTTAGTCCGTGTTAGTTGTATCCAAAATACACAAATTAGAGGCAAAACAATAGCAAAAGTGTTCGGGAAAGTAGATACGTTTTGGACGTATCAGTTGTCTCCATTGGTTCGGAGCCATCTAAAGCTTTCGCAGCTCTATCCCAGGCTGCTTGTGGAAGTTGAACTCTGGCATGTGGTTTGGGCCCGACATATTTAGTGCCCAAACCTCTCCTTAGTTCTGAGGGATCGACATAGGGGTTTCCCAAATCGTCGAAAGCCTCTAATGTTTCCTCTTGATCGCGACTTGCTTCTCCAATGGCATAAACTTGATGATATTTTGGAGTTTTCGCTTTGCTTGGTTCGGTGACACCATCATATAGATTGGTGAAGACCTTCCCAATAGATCTGGATTTGTCGATGAAGTCAAAGCTATCGGTGTCGCTCGAATCATCGCTTATATAGGAGTCCGCTGATGACTTGAAGGACATGTCGCTGAAGATTTTGGCGAGTTTTTCACTTGCCCTGCTGCCAATGAAGCGTGGCGACGAAATCTCCTTGTCGCTTGACTCAACGGATGATACTGAGTTTGAGAAATCAAGACCAACCACTGGTAATCCCGACGTAATCGGAACTTCGAGACGATACGATCCTTCTTTCTCGATGTGGAAGTGGAATTTTCCGAACGTCATCTTCATGGGCTCCTCCAGATACACATATGCATCCAAACGGGAGGGCGGGTGAGGAATAAAATCAACAAGGCCAGTTTCGATCTGTTTACCTCTGTCCATGATGTTGCTTGCTACTGATGAAGTCGACGATCTTAAACGTGCCATCGAGATCAGCTCCTTGTCGCCTCTAGATCCCACAGACGGCGCCAATTGACAAGGTATTAACTTGTCAATGCCTACGGATTGTAGACTAGGGTTTAGTTGGATGTAGAGGGCAAGTAGATCTCGAAGGTTTCAGCCGAAAAGTACTCGACGAATATGAAAACTAGGGTTTTAGAAACAATGATTCCATCCTTTTTGCGTCCCTCGACTCCCCCTTATATAGGAGGCGGAGCCGAGGGATTCGTATTGTGCAAGTTACAGAGTCCGGGAAGGTTTCTAACTCCTCCCGCAAGATTACAAATAATGCTTCCTATTACAACTCTAGCTTTCCTTAACAATATCTTGGGCTTCCGAATCTTCTTATTCTTCGGGTAGTGGGCCTTCAGTAAACCCCGGGTACCATCATCGGCAGGCCCATTGGGGATGCCTATGTCAACAGCAGCCAACATAGTAACAGGTTCGAGGTTCTTCACAACACCATCATACTAACAACATAACAAGGTATCCCTAGCTAACAACAAAATAGAAGCTGCTTTGCAGCAGCATCACACGTCGAGGACTCCGCCTACCCCATCTGCCTCTTCCTCCACTTGTTGCTCCCCTTGGGAGCCTTGGGCTTGAGCGGAGGCATGCGCCCGGCGGAGATCTCCACCCGCTGGAAGCTGCGGAGGTGCATGCCGAGCGCCATGTGCTTGGCGCGGAAGGAGTGGGGGTTCACCGTCGCGCCGACCTTGGGGAAGGTGTTGCCGATGTTCTCGGCATGCGTGAGTAGGCAGTTGAAGTCAGTGCCGCCGAGCCTCCGAGTGCAGAAGGGGCACGTGTAGACACCCTTGGCGAAGTAGGAGACGTACTGGCCGACCTGCAGCCTCCGCAGCACCTGGTGAGTCTTGATGTCATGGTGCTCGTCGTCGCTGCCGACGTCGCTGCCAGACAGCTGATCCATATCAAACGGGAACTATTAGTGAATGAGTTGCAACGATGACTAACGTGCATGATAACAAAGTAAGGAAAAACAGAGCCAGCCTCAGTTAGAGTGGACACGATTATATGTCTACAGGGATGGAGTAAGTGAACCAAAGCTCATGCACAACAGATTTGTACACAGCAATGGTTCGCTGAACCCACCCTGTAAAAATTTGTGCCCGACGATTCATCATAGGCAAAGAAACAGATTCCAGATCTGAATTTGAACACATTCCAGAATATTTGCAAAATTAAACGGTTGATATCTTTTGATTCGTGCATAAAATAACTGACTGAGATCCCATAAATTAACTGATTGAGATTCCATTATTACTTGCATAAATTAACCGAACGGCCGAACTCCAAATCTTAAACGAAATCAAGAAGGGATCAAAGCAAAATAGAATAAAATCGGCGCAAATATTAACTTAATACTCATCCATCTACAGATCGGCGCTAATAGTTACTAGGGAACCAGCAAAAATAGGGTTCAAAGAGGAATGGGGAACAAAAAAGGGAGCAAACCATAGTTACCTCGTTCCATGGGTCGCCCATGTAGGTGTCGTAGGGGTTCGGAGGCGAGATGTACGGCACCTCCTCATAGGGGTCCCATCCCGGCGGGATCCGACCGCCACCGGCGGCGCCGACGGCCATTGAGGGGACGACGTCGAAGAGGGAGGCGTCGCGCTTGGAGCCGACGGCGTCATTGACGATGGGATTCGCATTCTCCTTGCACATCTCGCCGGCAGAGAGGGAGAGGATTTTTTTGCTTTGGAGAAGATGATGGGACGTGAGAGGAGGCGTTGCATGAGCTAGTGTGAGTGACAGAGAGAGTGCGAGGAGGCGTCTATAAAGGCGAGGGCTGGTTAATACAACCCGCGTCCTACGCGTCCACCATTGATCGTCCGCACGTCTTGGGCTTCTGCAACGCGACACGCGTCCACGATTGCACGTCTTCGACTTCTGCACCGCGACCCGCGTCTACGCGTCAACAATTGCACGTCTTCCACTCCTGCACCGCAACACGCGTACTCGAGTCTAAACCTGGAAATTTAGCATTTTTTGTGTGCTCAGTTTTCCCCTTGAGTACTAATACTGCCTAGTGCAATATACTCCGTACTCAGTTTTACCTCAAGTGGATGGTCAACAGAGAGTCAACAAATGGGATTAACTAGTTAAATGAGTCAACAAATGGGATTATCAAGCTTACTTATTCGTTTTCATGTGTTAAACTTGTCTAAATCTTGGTCAAACCTAGGATTTGACCAAGATTCAAATGGGCAGAAAATTCAAAAAAAAACAGAAAAATGTAAAACCAAAGCACATAGTCTTGTTATGTCATATAGTAAGCATTACAGTTGATAAACAAGGTCTAGACAAATTCAAACCATACAAATCATGTATCTACCCTCTAACCCCTAAACTATGTCTTATGAAGTCAAGCATGAAGAGAAGTGGTTTTGGGTTTCAAACATGGAAATTTCAAAAACCTCCCAAAAACTTCATTTTAGAGTGACTAAGAAGGATACATGCTTCCCTTTTCATCTTCATGTTTTAATATTGTTTAAATCTTGGTCGATCCTAGTATTTGACCAAGATTCAAATGGGCATCAAATTTTAAAAAAATCAAAAAAATGAAAAACCAATGCACATAGTTTTCTTATGTCATATAGTAAGCATTCAAGTTGATAAACAAGGTCTATACATATTCAAACCAGACAAATCATGTATCTATACCCCTAACCCCTAAACTTTGTCTTATGAAGTCAAGCATGAAAGTGGTTTTGGGTTTCAAACATGGAAATTCAAAAACCTCCCAAAAGCTTCATTTTAGAGTGACTAAGAAGGATCCATGCTTACCTTTGCATTTTCATATTTTAAACTTGTTTAAATCATTGTCAAACCTAGTATTTGACCAAGATACAAATGGGCACAAAATTAAAAAAATCAGAAAAATGGAAAACAAAAGCACATAGTCTTCTTGTGTCATATCGTAAGCATTCAAGTTGATAAACAAGGTCTAGATATACCCAAACCAGACAAATATGTATTTACCCCCTGTCGATCTTATGAAGTCTAGCATGAAGAGAAGTCGTTTTGGGTTTCAAACATGGAAATTTCATGAACTTCCCAAAAGCTTCATTTTAGAGTGACTAAGAAGGATCAAGGCTTACCTTTTCATTTTCATGTTTTAAACTTGTTTAAATCCTGGTCAAATCTAGGATTTGACCAAGATTCATATGGGCATAAAATAAAAAAAATAAAAAAATGAAAAACCAAAGCACATAGTCTAGCTTCTTATGTCATATAGTAAACATTAACGTTGATAAACAAGGTCTGGATATATTCAAACTAGACAAATCATGTATCTACCCCTACCCCTAAACTCTGTCTTATGTAGTTAAGCATGAAGAGAAGTGGTTTTGGGTTTCAAACATGGAAATTTCAAAAACCTCCCAAAAGCTTCATTTTAGAGTCACTAAGAAGGATCCATGCTTACCTTTTCATTTTCATATTTTAAACTTATTTAAATCATTGTCAAACATAGGATTTGACCAAGATTCAAATGGGCATAAATTTAAAAAAGATCAGAAAATGAAAAACAAAAACACATAGTCTTCTTATGTCATATATATAGTAAGCATTCAAAAGTTGATAAACAAGGTATAGACATATTCAAATAATACAAATCATGTATCTACCCCTAACCCTAAACTCTGTCTTATGAAGTCAAGCATGAAGACAAGTGGTTTTTGGTTTCTAACACGGAAATTTCAAAAACCTCCCAAAAGCTTCATTTTAGAGTGACTAAGAAGGATCCAGGCTTACCTTTTCATTTTCATGTTTTAAACTTGTTTAAATCTTGGTCAAACCTAGGATTTGACCAATATTCAAATGGGCATAAAATAAAAAATAAAAAACCAAACCACATAGTCTTCTTATGTCATATAGTAACCATTCAAGTTCATAAACAAGGTCTAGACATATTCAAACCAGACAAATCATGTACTCCCTAACCCTAAACTCTATCTCATATATGAAGTCAAGCATGAAGAGAAGTGTGGTTTTGGGTTTCAAACATGTAAATTTCAAAAACCTCCCGAAAGCTTCATTTTAATTAGACTTACTTATTAATTAAGAAGGATCCAGGATTAATTACCTTTTCATTGTCACTTTTAAACTTGTTTAAATCTTGGTCAAACCTGGGATTTGACCAAGATTCAAATGGGCATAAAAATTCAGAAAAAAACGAAAGAATGAAAATCCAAAGCACATAGCCTTCATATGTCATATAGTAAGCATTCAAATTGATAAACAAGGTCTAGACATATTCAAACCAGAAAAATCATGTATCTACCCCTAAGCCCTAACCCTAAACTCTGTCTTATGAAGTCAAGCATGAAGAGAAGTGGTTTTGGGTTTCAAACATAGAAATTTCAAAAACCTCCCAAAAGCTTCATTTTAGAGCAACTAAGAAGGATCGATGCTTACCTTTTCATTGTCATGTTTTTAACTTATTTGAATCTTGGTCAAATCCTAGGTTGGAAGTCTGTATCCTTCTTAGTCACTCTAAAATGAAGCTTTTGGGATGTTCTTGAAATTTCCATGGTTGACTTCATAAGACGGAGTTTAGGGTTAGGGTAGACATATATATGATTTGTCTGGTTTGATTATGTCTAGACCTTGTTTATCAACTTTAATGCTTACTATATGACATAAGAAAACTATTTGCTTTTGTTTTTCATTTTTCTATTTTTTTTATTTTGATGACCATTTGAATATTGTCAAATCCTAGGTTTGACCAAGATAATTTAAATAAGTTTAAAACATGAAATGAAAAGGGAAGCATGTATCCTTCTTAATCACTCTAAAATGAAGTTTTTGGGAGGTTTTGAAATTTCCATGTTTGAAACCCAAAACCACTTCTGTTCATGCTTGACTTCATAAGACAAGAGTATGTGATTTGGTTTTTCATTTTTCTGTTTTTTTCCTGCCCTTTTGAATCTTGGTCAAATCCTAGGTTTGACCAAGATTTAGACAAGTTTAACACGTGAAAACGAATAAGTAAGCCTGAATCCTTCTTAGTCACTACAAAATGTACCAATTGATAGATGTGTTAACTTTGCTTCATGAAAAAGTAATTTCATGTAAATGAGTTAACTTGGATTTCCTACCCTTGAATCCATAGGAAACTTTTTTCTAATGCACTATAATAATCAATCGAGTTTTTACACCAACAGGTCTGTCACTTACGTGTGGTGCCCACTTATGAGGTCCCACACTTTAGTGAGCACAAGTCACGTGCAATAGGTACGCAAACTCCCAGCCATCTTCTTTGTCAAGAGAAGACGCATCAGGATGCGTAATGGTTGTCCCTCTCACAAAAAAAAATCCTATTAACAGAGGTTCGAGTGACGCCAAACATCCAAATCCAGATGCAACCCAACTTGCTACTATCTCCTTCCCTAATTACGATACATATATTTTTTCAGCCAAGTCAAAATTCAAAAGATTGAGGAACTCTACATAAAAAATATCAACATCTACAATTTTAGAAGCACATACTACGAAAGTATTATTCAGAGGGGGTACTGAATAATACATTTTTAGCGAGTACAAATAATGTCAGTTGGAACTAGACTTGTAAGGCACATGGCCACAAATCTTTCGTCAGAAGAGTCGAATCTGCAAATGAGTAGTTACAAAAGCGACCCAGCTTAAGGATGGATAATAAGACTTAGGCAATATAAACGTTGAAATATATGTATCTTGACATATTTCAGTTGTAGATACATCCATTTTAACATCAAGTAAAATGGATCGGAGGGCTAGCTAAAGAACAATGAGAGTCAGTGCTTCTCTCCCCCAGCCTACCTAGCGGAGCGGCCCTCCTTCAGGTCAGGTGGAGATTCCGCTTCTCTCGCTGGAATTCCTTATCCCCCAGCCTACTCGGCGACGTGCGCTCCTCAGCAACCTGCGCGAGGGCGCCTCGGCGACCTACGCAAAGGTGGCTGGACTCAGAGCACATCGACTTCCTTCTGCGGTGCCTGGATTGGATCGACCATCTCGCGCGTGTCCTCCACCATATTGTTTTTCTTCAAGATGCTGTCATCCATCATCTTCTTCACCGCATCATGTTGGGTGTTGAGGCTCCCGTTGAGAGCTTGAACGCACCTGTTTGATAGCTTGACATTTTCTTCGCGAAGAAAGCCGCACTCGATCTTAAGCATCAAATTCTCGCCCTTGAGCTTCTTGATGACAGAGTTTGTTTCCTCACTTGATGGAACGCTCACATCATGTAGCTTGCCCCGGCCGGTGACCTCGTCCTTCAAAGTATCGAGATCATGGAGAAAGTTGGAGGTGAGTTCCACGAGAGTTTTAAGCTCATCTCTGAAACACGCCGACGCTTCCTGCATGGCAATATCATCAGTACCAAACAAAGTGTGATGAGAGGAAGACGAAAATGTCCAATCAGTGGTAACCTCTAAGCGCAGGAGATAGGGGTTGAAGTCGTCATGAGAAGATGGCAGGGTGCGTCGTGGGGCACTAAGATATGTATAAAAAGGATTAATACGGAATAAAGAGTTGGGACCTCCGGGCCAGGAAGAATCAAGAAACATGGCGATGGAAACCAACCAGGAATCTTCGACCGCACGACGGACGCCGTTCCGAGACGAGCGCGAAGCAGGGCCTTCGTTTTCTGGCGGGTCCTTTCTCGCGGCCAGCATCTGGATAGACCGCCGGCGGGAACTCTCCGCGTCCCTGGTCAACACTAGATGGTGCTTCTTCAAGTGAGATGGTGGCCTTGACTTCGGAGGTATCGCTGGAAGTGGAAGGAGA
This sequence comes from Lolium perenne, assembly GCF_019359855.2. Classification (NCBI taxonomy): domain Eukaryota; kingdom Viridiplantae; phylum Streptophyta; class Magnoliopsida; order Poales; family Poaceae; genus Lolium; species Lolium perenne. The sequence goes on along the minus strand of NC_067246.2, from coordinate 194,122,752 downwards.
CTGGAAGTGAAGCAAGAAGGGAATGGAAGAAGTACTCCCCCCTATTAAAACAAGACAACCGTCTCCTGCCCTCGCTTTGAGCAACCTGGTCCGCCCATCCTAAATCAACGGCCGAGAGGGGGCTCCCTTGCGAACTCAGATCCAGTGACTTGACCCAACAGAAGTTACCATGAACTTTACCTATACGAGCCATCAGATTAAGATCCAACGCACATGGTTGATCTAAAATTTGAAAATAACATTTATGTTGCTCAGAAAAAAAAGAAAAACCCTTTATCGAAAAAAAAAGTTTACATTAAGACGTATATATTCCCTTGAGTATTCTCGGAAAGTTCTAGTCCATTTAAAAATTTAGTTTAGTTTAAGTTTGAAATTTGGATCAACCGCGAGCGTTGGATCTTGATCGAATGGCTCACGTGTGTAAAGTCGCATGGTGACTTCTCTTACTGAAGTCACTGGATCTCAGTCCCTGGTCAGGACTCGGGAGCAGAAGAAAATGAATCGAGAGCGGTCCAGAGTAGTACATATGCTTCAACACAGAGACGTTCTATCCTGTCCGTCCACCGTAAATCAACGGGACAGAGCGGCTACCTTCTCTTCGAAGGCTCTGGCGCGCAACCCGAGGAATGGACATCTGTCGGCTAGTATAGAATTTTATAGCACGCCATTAATCGAGCTAGCAGTACTGTACTACTGACTACTGTACTACTACTCTGATGGACGTCCAAAGCTCTGAATAGTCAGGGGAAACAATGAATGCGCGCCAGGGTAGTACTGTAGTAGTGATGCAATGGGGATTATCTGGAGCAAGTACGGAGTACCGAGTACATTACTACAAAAGTGTTGTTCGTTGTTTTCGCAGTTCATTTTAGCGTAACGTCCAGGTACAAAAATGTGGGTTTTTTGGAGCAAGTACTGCTGCGCATTGATATAGTGCGCACGTGATGTCTGGTGCCCAGCTGCATATAAAATCACCATGGTACATATTTGATGGATTAAATTTAACTACTCCTACCTTATCACTTCTAAAATGATTGATATGGATTATCAAGATTTGCATATGTCATATAGTAAGCATTCAAGTTGATAAACAAGGTATAGACATATTCAAACCAGAAAAATCATGTATCTAGCCCTAACCCCTAAACTATGTCTTATGGAGTCAAATATGAAGAGAAGTGGTTTTGGGTTTCAAACATGGAAATTTCAAAAACCTCCCAAAAGCTTCATTTTAGAGTGATTAAGAAGGATCCAGACTTACCTTTTCATTTTCATGTTTTAAACTTGTTTAAATCTTGGTCAAACCTAGGATTTGACCAAGATTCAAATGGGCATAAAAAAACATGAAAAAACAGAAAAAACGAAAACCCAAAGAACATAACCTTCTTATGTAATATATAGTAAGCATTCAAGTTCATAAACAAGGTCTAGACATATTCAAACCAAAAGAATCATGTATCTACACCTAACCATAAACTCTGTCTTAAGTGGTTTTGGGTTTCAAACATGGAAATTTCACAAACCTCCCAAAAGCTTCATTAAACAGTGACTAAGGAGGATCCAGGCTTACCTTTTAATTTTCATGTTTTAAACTTGTTTAAATCTTGGTCAATCCTAGGATTTGACCAAGATTCAAATGGGCATAAAAAATCAGAAAAAATGAAAAACCAAAGAACATAGCCTTCTTATGTCATATATATAGTAAGCATTCAAGTTTATAAACTAGGTCTAGACATATTCAAACCAGAAAAAAAGCATGTATCTACCCCTAACCCTAATCTCTATCTTATGAAGCCAAGCATGAAGAGAAGTGATTTTGGGTTTCAAACATGGAAATTTCAAAAACCTCCCAAAAGCTTCATTTTAGAGTGACTAAGAAGGATCCATGCTTACATTTTCATAGCCATGTTTTAAACTTGTTTTAACCTTGGTCGAACCTAGGATTTGACCAAGATTCAAATGGGCATACAAAATTCAAAAAATTCAAAAAAAATTGAAAAACCAAAGAACATAGTCTTCTTATATATGTCATATAGTAGACATTCTAGTTGATAAACAAGGTCTAGCCATATTCAAACCAGAAAAAGCATGTATCTACCCCTAACCCTAAACTCTGTCTTATGAAGCCAAGCATGAAGAGAAGTGGTTTTGGGTTAATTTCAAGCATGGAAATTTCAAAAACCTCCCAAAAGATTCATTTTAGAGTGAGTAAGAAGGATCCATGCTTACCTTTTCATTTTCATGTTTTAAACTTGTTTAAACCTTGGTCAAACCTAGGATTTGACCAAGATTCAAATGGGCGTAAAAATTCAGAAAAAAATGAAAAAATAAAAAACCAAAGCACATATATAGCCTTCTTATGTCATATAGTAAGCATTCAAGTTGATAAACAAGGTCTAGACATATTCAAACTAGAAATATCATGTATATATCATATCTACCCCTAACCCTAAACTCTGTCTTATGAAGTCAAACATATGAAGAGAACTGGGGTTTTGGGTTTCAAACATAAAAATTTCAAGTACCTTCATTTTAGAGTGACTAAGAAAGGATTCATGCTTACCTTTTCATTTTCATGTTTTAAACTTGTTTTAACCTGAGTCAAACCCAGGATTTGACCAAGATTTAAATGGGCATAAAAAATTCGAAAAAATCAAAAAATGTAAACCCAAAGCACATATATAGACTTCTTATGTCATATAGTAAGCATTCAAGTTGATAAACAAGGTCTAGACATATTCAAACAAGAAAAATTATGTATCTACACCTAACCATAAACTCTATCTTAAGTGGTTTTGGGTTTCAAACATGGAAATTTCACATACCTCCCAAAAGCTTCATTTTACAGTGACTACTTAATTAAGCAGGATCCAGGCTTACCTTTTCATTTTCTTGTTTTAAACTTGTTTAAATCTTGGTCAAACCTAGGATTTGACCAAGATTCAAATGGGCATAAAAATTTAGAAACAAATAGAAAAAATGAAAAACCAAATAACATAGCCTTCTTATGTAATATAGTAGGCATTAGTTGATAAACAAGGTCTAGACGACATATTCAAACCCAAAAAAATGTATCTACCCCTAACCCTAAACTTTGTCTTATAGTAAGCATTCAAGTTGATAAACAAGGTCTAGACATATTCAAACTAGAAAAATCATCTATCTACCCTTAACCATAAACTTTGTCTTATGAAGTCAAACATGAAGAGAAGTGGTTTTTGGTTTCAAACATAAAATTTCAAGTACCTCCCAAAAGCTTCATTTTAGAGTGAATAATTAAGAATGGTTCATGCTTACCTTTCTATTTTGATGTTTTAAACTTGTTTCAATCTTGGTCAAACCTAGGATTTGACCAAGATTCAAATGGGTTTAACAATTAAAAAATTAGAAAAATGAAAAAGCAAAGCACATAGTATTCTTATGTCATATAGTAAGCATTCAAGTTGATAAACAAGGTCTAGACATATTCAAACTAGAAAAATCATCTATATACCCTTAACCATAAACTCTGTCTTATGAAGTCAAACATGAAGAGAAGTGGTTTTGGGTTTCAAACATAAAATTTCAAGTACCTCCCAAAAGCTTCATTTTAGAGTGAGTAATTAAGAATGATTCATGCTTACCTTTCTATTTTGATGTTTTAAACTTGTTTCAATCTTGGTCAAACCTAGGATTTGACCAACAAGATTCAAATGGGTTTAACAATTAAAAAAATTAGAAAAATTAAAAAGCAAAGCACACATAGTATTCTTATGTCATATAGTAAGCATTCAAGTTGATAAACAAGGTCTATACATTTTCAAACCAGAAAAAAAGCATGTATCTACCCATGCATATATAACCCTATACTTTGTCTTGTGAAGTCAAGCATGAAGAGAAGTGGATTTGGGTTTCAAAATGGAAATTTCAAAAACCTCCCAAAAGCTTCAGTTTAGAGTGATTAAGAAGGATCCAGGCTTACCTTCTCATTTTCATGTTTTAAACTTGTTTAAATCTTGGTCAAACCTAGGATTTGACCAAGATTCAAATGGGCATAAAAAATAGAAAAAAATAGAAAAAATGAAAAAATGAAAAACCAAAGAACATAGCCTTCTTATGTCATAAAGTAAGAATTCAAGTTGATAAACAAGGTCTAGACATATTCAAACTAGACAAATCATGTATCTACCCCTAACACTAAACTCTGTCTTATGAAGTCAATCATGAAGTGAAGTGGTTTTGGGTTTCAAACATGGAAATTTGAAGAACCTCCCGAAAGCTTCATTTTAGAGTGACTAAGAAGGATCCATGGTTACCTTTTCATTTCATGTTTTAAACTTGTTTAAATCTTTGTCAAACCTAGGATTTGACCAAGATTCAAATGGGCATAAAAATTCAGGAAAAACAAAAAGAATGATAAACCAAAGCACATAACATTCTTTATGTCATATAGTAAGGCATTAAAGTTGATAAACAAGGTCTAGACATATTCAAACCAGAAAATTATGTATATATCTGCCCCTAACCTTAAACTCTGTCATAATTATGAAATCAATCATGAAGAGAAGTGGTTTTGGGTTTCAAACATTGAGATTTCAAGAACCCCCCAAAAGCTTCATTTTAGAATGACTAAGAAGGATCCAGGCTTACCTTTTCATTTTATGTTTTAAACTTGTTTAAATCTTGGTCAAACCTAGGATTTGACCAAGATTCAAATGGGCATAAACATTCAGAAAAAAACAAAAAATGAAAAACCAACACACATATAGTCTTCTTATGTCATATAGTAAGCATTCAAGTTGATGAACAAGGTTTATACATATTCAAAACAGAAAAAGCATGTATCTACCCCCTAACCCTTAACTTTGTCTTATGAAGTCAAGCATGAAGAGAGAAGTGGTTTTGGGTTTCAAACATGGAAATTTCAAAAACTTCCCAAAAGCTTAATTTTAGAGTGTAGGAAGGATCCATGCTTACCTTTTCATTTTCATGTTTTAAGTTTGTTTAAATCTTGGTCAAACCTAGGATTTGACCAACAAGATTCAAATGAGCATAAAAAGTGAGAAAAAATCAATAAAAAAGAAAAGAAAAACCAAAGCACATAGTTTTCTTACGTCATATATATAGTAAGCATTCAAGTTGATAAACAAGGTCTAGACATATTCAAACCTGGCAAATCATGTATCTACCCCTAACCCTAAACTCTGTCTTATGAAGTCAACCATGAAGAGAAGTGGTTTTGGGTTTCAAACATTGAGATTTCAAGAACCCCGCAAAAGCTTCATTTTAGAATGACTAAGAAGGATCCATGCTTACCTTTTCATTTTCATGTGTTTTAAAGTTGCTTAAATCTTGGTCAAATTAACCTAGGATTTGACCAAGATTCAAATGGGCATAAACATTCAGAAAAAATCAAAAAATGAAAACCAAAGCACATAGCCTAGCTTCTTATGTCATATATATATAGTAAGCATTCAAGTTGATGAACAAGGTCTAGACATATTCAAAACATAAAAGCATGTATCTACCCCCTAACCCTTAACTATGTATTATGAAGTCAAGCATGAAGAGGAAGTGGTTTTGGGTTTCAAACATGGAAATTTCAAGACCCCCCCTCCCAAATTAATATTCATTTTAGAGTGACTAAGAAGGATCGAGGCTTACCTTTTCATTTTCGTGTTTTAAACTTGAAATCTTGGTCAAACCTAGGATTTGACCAAGACTCAAATGGGCATAGAAATTCAAAAAAATGAAAAAAATGAAAAACCAAAGCACATAGCCTTCTAATGTCATATATAGTAAGCAGCATTCAACTTGATGAACATGGTCGGTCTAGACATATTCATAACATAAAATGCATGTATCTACCCCCTAACGCTTAACTATGTCTTAATTATGAAGGCAAGCATGAAGAGAAGTGGTTTTGGGTTTCAGACATGGAAATTTCAAAAAATTCCCAAAAGCTTAATTTTAGAGGGACTAAGAAGGATCCAAGCTTACCTTTTCATTTTCATGTTTTAAGCTTGTTTAAATATTGGTCAAACATAGGATTTGACCTAGATTCAAATGGGCATAAAAATTCAGGAAAAATAAAAGAATAAAAAACCAAAACACATAGTCTTCTTACGTCATATATATATATATATATAGTAAGCATATTCAAGTAGATAAAAAAGGTCTAGATATATAGTAAGTACTCCCTCCGGTCCTAAATATAAGCCATATAATTTCTGGCATGGAAATTAAGAAACGCATATTTAGGAAAAATTACACCATGTTTGGCTAGGATTAACCGTAAGTAATTGCCGTGAGCTAACAGAGGACTTTGCATAAGATAAGTAAACCTAATCAAATCTCCAAAAATATTGTCCATACAAGTAGGGCAACACAATAAACCTTATATTCTGAAATTTTTGTCAAAAAACTATATGGCTTATATATAGGAACGGAGGGACACTACAAGAAAAGTTGCCATGGCCGACGAAGTTGAAGTCGCGCCGTGGTTGCTGGTGTACCATGGCCGACGATTTTGGGTCTGTCCGTTGTGCATGTCAAAACGTTTTTTTCTCGTTTTTGAGGCCACCTAGCCCGACGAAAACGGCCAAAGTTGCGTATGGTGGCCTGGGACGTGGTGCATCTCGAATTCTCGGGTTCGCCGGCCGAGTCAACGCAAATCTGCACCGCCGAGGGATGTAGGGCCCAGATGGCAGCCTCTCTGGCATTGTTTTTTTCTCGATCGCGCCATCTCGTTCAACGCTCTCCGATCGAGCCGTTTACGATGCAGGATCATGGGTCCCGCATGTCATCCTCTATGAACCAAAATTCTTTCTATTCTTGGATTTTTTATGACACCCTGATTTCTGGCTACTTCCTTTTTCTTTTGATCCCTTGCCGCCTTCGAAACGTTGAGACCGCTGCTGCTAATTGGGACCCGCATGTCATCCTCTATGAGCAATCAACTTTCTTTTCTTGGAGTTTTTTTTGGCACCTCAAATTTGGTCACTTGCCTTTTTCTTTCGATCCCCTGCCGCCTCTCAGACGGTGATACCGCTGCTGCTAAATGGGACCCGCATGTCATCCTCTATGTACTATAAAACTTTCTTTTTTCTTGGATTTTTTTTGGCACCTCATATTTGGTCACTTACCTTTTTCTTTCGATCCCCTGCCGCCTCTCAAACGGTGAGACCGCTGTTGCTAAATGGGACCCGCATGTCATCCTCTATGTACTATAAAACTTTCTTTTCTTGGATTTTTTTTGGAACCTCATATTTGGTCACTTGCATTTTTCTTTCGATCCCGTGCAGCCTCTCAAACGGTGATACCGCTGCTGCTAAATGGGGCCCGCATGTCATCCTCTATGTACAATCAAGTTTCTTTTCTTGAATTATTTTTGGCTCCTGATATTTGGTCACTTGCATTTTTCTTCCGATCTCATGCCACGTTGAGGACCCTGCAGGCTCATGGGACCCGCATGTCATCCTCTATGTACTATAAAACTTTCTTTTCTTGGATTCTTTTTGGAACCTCATATTTGGTCACTTTCCTTTTTCTTTCGATCCCCTGCCGCTTCTCAAACGGTGATACCGCTGCTGCTAATTGGGACCCGCATGTCATCCTCTATGTACAATCAAGTTTCTTTTCTTGAATTATTTTTGGCTCCTGATATTTGGTCACTTGCATTTTTCTTTCGATCTCATGCCACGTTGAGGACCCTGCAGGCTCATGGGACCCGCATGTCATCCTCTATGTACTATAAAACTTTCTTTTCTTGGATTCTTTTTGGCACCTCATATTTGGTCACTTGCCTTTTTCTTTCGATCCCCTGCCGCTTCTCAAACGGTGATACCGCTGCTGCTAATTGGGACCCGCATGTCATCCTCTATGTACAATCAAGTTTCTTTTCTTGAATTATTTTTGGCTCCTGATATTTGGTCACTTGCATTTTTCTTTCGATCTCATGCCACGTTGAGGACCCTGCAGGCTCATGGGACCCGCATGTCATCCTCTATGTACTATAAAACTTTCTTTTCTTGGATTCTTTTTGGCACCTCATATTTGGTCACTTGCCTTTTTCTTTCGATCCCCTGCCGCTTCTCAAACGGTGATACCGCTGCTGCTAAATGGGACCCGCATGTCATCCTCTATGTACACTCAAGTTTCTTTTCTTGAATTATTTTTGGCTCCTGATATTTGGTCACTTGCCTTTTTCTTTCGATCTCATGTCACGTTTGAAACTTTGAGGAACCTGCTGGCTCATCGGACCCGCATGTCATCCTCTATGTGCTATAAAAGTTTATTTTCTTGGGTTTTTTTTCACCCTCTGATTTTTGGCTATTTCCTTTTCCTTTTGATCCCCTGCCGCCTTGGAAACATTGAGTAAGCTGCTGACTCATGGGACCCGCATGTCATCCTCTATGTACAATCAACTTTCTTTTTCTTTTGATCTCAAGCCGCATTCGAAACGTTGAGACCGCTGCTGCTAATTGGGACCCGCATGTCATCCTCTATGTACAATAAAGTTTCTTTTCTTGGATTATCTTTGGCTCCTGATATTTTGCCACTTGCCTTTTTCTTTCGATCTCATGCCGCCTTTGAAATGTTGAGTAAGCTGCTGGCTCATGGGTCCCGCATGTCATCCTCTACGAACAATAAAAGTTTCCTTTCTTAGAGTTATTTTTGACCCCTAATTTCTGGCTATTTGCCTTTTTCTTTTGATCCTGCCCCCTTTGAAACGATGAGGACGCTGTTGGCAGGTCGGTCCCACATGTCATCCTCTGTGAACAATAAAAGTTTCCTTTGATGGATTTATTTTGAACCCCTAATTAATTTCTGGATATTTCCTTTTTTTCCTTTGATCCCCTGCCGCCTTCGAATCGTTGAGGATGCTGCTGCCTCATGGGTCCCGCATGTCATCCTCTCAGAACGGTAAATGTTTCTTTTATTGGATTTTGTTTACCAAATGATTTTTGGCTTATATTTTATTTCGATCTCCTGCCGCCTTTAAAACGTTGAGGACGCCTGGCGGCTCACGGGTCCCACATGTCGGCCTCTATGAACAATAAACGGCGAGGATCTTTCGCCTCATGGGTCCTGCATGTCATCCTCTTTGAACGAAATGTTTCTTTTCTTGAATTTTTTACCAACATATTTTTGGTTTATTTTTTCTTTCCATCCCCTGCCGCCTTTAAAACATTGACAACGCTGCTGGCTCATGGGTCCCCGATGTCAGTCTCCCCGTACAAGAAACATGTGATATCTTGATTATTTTGCAGACAATAAACAGTGTATTGCGCTCTGAGCTATTTCAAACGGATAAATTAAATCTTTATTTTTACATAAACAAACTTATATGTTGAATCTCCTTGTTTTTTTGTTTTTGCGAAGCATAGGACTTTCCTGTTTTCTTAGAAAATTCCGAACTTTCCTGTTTTGGAGTGGGCTGAAATTGTTCGAGTCAAAAGGCCAAGCAGGATAGTTCGAAGGCCCAGATGTCCAGATGCAGCCCAATTGAAATCTTTCTTCTTCGATTTTTTTCACCCCCTGATTTCTGGCTACTTCATTTTTCTTTTGGTCCTGTGCCGCCTTGGAAACGTTAAGACCGCTGCTGCAAAATGGGACCCGCATGTCATCCTCTATGTACAATAAAATTTCTTTTCTTGGATTATTTTTGGCTCCTGATATTTGGTCACTTGCCTTTTTCTTTCGATCCCGTGCAGCCTCTCAAACGGTGATACAGTTGCTGCTAAATGGGACCCGCATGTCATCCTCTATGTACACACAAGTTTCTTTTCTTGAATTATTTTTGGCTCCTGATATTTGGTCACTTGCCTTTTTCTTTCGATCTCATGCCACGTTTGAAACGTTGAGGAACCTGCTGGCTCATGGGACCCGCATGTCATCCTCTATGTGCTATAAAAGTTTATTTTCTTTGTTTTTTTCACCCTCTTATTTTTGGCTATTTCCTTTTCCTTTTGATCCCCTGCCGCCTTGGAAACGTTGAGTAAGCTGCTGACTCATGGGACCCGCATGTCATCCTCTATGTACAATCAACTTTCTTTTTCTTTTGATCTCAAGCCGCATTTGAAACGTTGAGACCGCTGCTGCTAATTGGGACCCGCGTGTCATCCTCTATGTATAATAAAGTTTCTTTTCTTGGATTATCTTTGGCTCCTGATATTTTGCCACTTGCCTTTTTCTTTCGATCTCATGCCGCCTTTGAAATGTTGAGTAAGCTGCTGGCTCATGGGTCCCGCATGTCATCCTCTATGAACAATTAAAGTTTCCTTTCTTGGAGTTATTTTTGACCGCTAATTTCTAGCTATTTGCCTTTTTCTTTTGATCTCCCGCCCCCTTTGAAACGATGAGGACGCTGTTGGCAGGTCGGTCCCACATGTCATCCTCTGTGAACAATAAAAGTTTCCTTTGATGGATTTATTTTGAACCCCTAATTAATTTCTGGATATTTCCTTTTTTTCCTTTGATCCCCTGCCGCCTTGGAATCGTTGAGGATGCTACTGCCTCATGGGTCCCGCATGTCATCCTCTCAGAATGGTAAATGTTTCTTTTATTGGATTTTGTTTACCAAATGATTTTTGGCTTATATTTTATTTCGATCTCCTGCCGCCTTTAAAACGTTGAGGACGCTGCTGGCACACGGGTCCCACATGTCAGCCTCTATGAACAATAAACGCTGAGGATGCTGCTGCCTCATGGGTCCCGCAGGTCATCCTCTTAGAACGAAATGTTTCTTTTCTTGGATTTTTTACCAACATATTTTTGGTTTATTTTTTCTTTCCATCCCCTGCCGCCTTTAAAACGCTGACAACGCTGCCGACTCATGGGTCCCCGATGTCAGTCTCCCCGTATAAGAAACATGTGATATCTTGATTATTTTGCAGACAATAAACAGTGTATTGCGCTCTGAGCTATTTCAAACGGATAAATTAAATCTTTATTTTTACATAAACAAACTTATATGTTGAATCTCCTTGTTTTTTTGTTTTTGCGAAGCATAGGTCTTTCCTGCTTTTTTAGAAAATTCCGAACTTTCCTGTTTTGCAGTGGGCTGAAATTGTACGAGTCAAAAGGCCAAGCAGGATAGTTCGAAGGCCCAGATGTCCAGATGCAGCCCAATTGAGATCTTTCTTCTTCGATTTTTTTCACCCCCTGATTTCTGGCTACTTCATTTTTCTTTTGGTCCTGTGCCGCCTTGGAAACGTTGAGACCGCTGCTGCAAAATGGGACCCGCATGTCATCCTCTATGTACAATAAAATTTCGTTTCTTGGATTATTTTTGGCTCCTGATATTTGGTCACTTGCCTTTTTCTTTCGATCCTGTGCAGCATCTCAAACGGTGATACCGCTGCTGCAAAATGGGACCCGCATGTCATCCTCTATGTACAATCAAGTTTCTTTTCTTGAATATTTTTGGCTCCTGATATTTGGTCACTTGCCTTTTTCTTGCGATCTCATGCCACGTTTGAAACGTTGAGGAACCTGCAGGCTCATGGGACCCGCATGTCATCCTCTATGTACTATAAAAATTTCTTTTCTTGGATTATTTTTGGCTCCTGATATTTGGTCACTTGTCTTTTTCTTTCGATCCCCTGCCGCCTCTCAAACGGTGATACCGCTGCTGCTAAATGGGACCCGCATGTCATCCTCTATGTACAATCAAGTTTCTTTTCTTGAATTATTTTTGGATCCTGATATTTGGTCACTTGCCTTTTTCTTTCGATCTCATGCCACGTTTGAAACGTTGAGGAAGTTGCGGACTCATGGGACCCGCATGCCATCCTAATTTCTGGAGTTTTTTTTACCCCCTAATTTCTGGCTACTCTTTTTCTTTTGATCTCAAGCCGCATTTGAAACGTTGACACCGCTGCTGCAAAATGGGACCCGCATGTCATCTTTTATGTACAATAAAGTTTCTTTTCTTGGATTTTTTTGGCTCCTGATATTTGGTCTCTTGTCTTTTTCTTTCGATCTCATGCCGCCTTTGAAACGCTGAGGAAGCTGCTAGCGCATGGGTCCCGCATGTCATCCTCTATGAACAATAAAAGTTTCCTTTCTTGGAGTTATTTTTGACCGCTAATTTCTGGCTACTTCCTTTTTCTTTTGATCCCCGACCGCCTTGGAAATGTTGAGTAAGCTGCTGACACAAGGGGCCCGCATGTCATCCTCTATGTACAATCAACTTGCAAGATCTTGGAGCGAAAGAGCTTGTATAAGTGGGACCCATATGCCATCCTCTATGTAAAATAAAAGTTTCTTTTCTTGGATTATTTTTTGCTCCTGATATTTGGTCACTTTCCTTTTTATTTCGATCTCATGCCTTCTCTGAAAAGTTGAGTAAGGTGCTAGCTCATGGGACCCGCATGTCATCCTCTATGTACAATAAAGTTTCTTTTCTTAGATTTTTTTTACCCCCTGATTTTTGGTCACTTGCCTTTTTCTTTCGATCATATGCCGCCTTTGAAATTGAGGTCGCAGGTGGCTCAAGGGTCCCACATGTCAGCATCTATGAACAATAAACCATTCCTTTATTGGATTTATTTTTTACCCCTAATTTCTGGCTATTTGCCTTTTTTGTTTTGATCCCCTGCCCCCTTTGAAACGCTACTGGCAGGTCGGTCCCACATGTCATCCTCTATGAAGAATAAAAGTTTCCTTTTTTGGATTTATTTTTGACCCCTAATTTCTGGCTATTAGCCTTTTTCATCTGATCCCTGCCGACTTCGAAATGATGAGGATGCTGCTGGCAGATCAGTCCCACATGTCAGCCTCTATGAACTATAAATGTTTCCTTTCTAGGATTTATTTTTTACCCCTATTTTCGGGCTACTTGTCTTTTTCTTTGAAACGTTGAGGACGCTACTGTCTCATGGGTCCCACATGGCATCCTCTCTGAACGATAAACCTTCATTTCTTGTTAACGACAGGTTTATCAGTATTATTTTTGCAGACTAATACAAGCTCTTTCGCTCCAAGATCTTGCAAGTTGATAGATTAAATCATGGAATTATCAGGATATGTTTTAAATTTCAAATCCACTTTATGAATTTTTAAAAATACCGTTATCCATGTGGTTATGGAGCGATCAAGGATTTTCATATTGTGCATGAGCAGTTTCAAAAATTGGAACCCAATAATTCAAAATAAATAAAAACAACTTTTATGTTGAATCTCCGTGTTTTTTTTGCCAATCATAGGATCTGTGTTTCATTAGAAAAGGGCCGAAATTGCATGAGCAGCAAGGCCCATTTGTGGTTATTGGGCTTCGACAGCCGGAGCAAGTAGACCGATAACAATTACCATGTAGATGTTCGTTGGCAACCCAAAAGTGAAATATTGGGCCCAACAGGGGAAGGTTGAACAGTACTTTTTCTATTGGGAAGGTGGTACATTAGGTTATCCTGACAAAAAAATGGAACATGGGTTACTGAAGGTTGCCCATTTGTGCCCAATATGTTTATCAGCAGGAGCTTTACCTTCCGCCGCCGCCGCCATGGTCGAGCTAGCGGTACGGCGGCGTCTCGAGCTCGGGGTAGCGCAGCGTCCGCGCGCGCCCCAAATTAAGGTACCTATTAAGCGGAGATACGTACCGGCGACGAGCACATCGGCCTCGCGACGGCACCTACGATAGGCTCGGCTGGCCTTGGGGCATTTACCCCTAGCCTCTTCCATGCTCAAGTTTTAGAAATGTTTCTGGCTCTGTTCAACACTGGATCAAATTTATCAACATGACCATTTTTATGGAGTAGCAACGAGTTGAATCTCTCAAAACTCTTTAAGTTCTGCAATATAACGACTAATTGGGACTACCTTATACAAAATGATTACATATCCTTATTTTGGAAGCAAGCAATCACACACTTATAGTTTGCTAGTCAGCTGCACGTAACGTTAAAAATCGGCAATTATAATGAATAAACCTGTAATCTTCACTTAAAATGCTTTAAGGAGCATCAAATTTGACAAATCAAACCATGTCTTACTGAAAATTGACATGTCTTTCTCATGCAGAAATTAAAATTATCCATGCATGTGCGTTTATACAGGTTAAGTTTTGCACGTATTATTTTTTGTACTAACTTTTCTGACTACCTTCAAAGCTCCAATCCTTCTTCATCATCTTTGTTGTACCGCACTGATGCAAGTGAATGCGAGCTGCTCACCAGACGCGACTTCGTGTCCGATATGTGTACTATGCCTTCTCCATCTAGTGCTAGTTACGCCTCTGTGCTAATTAATTCTATCCCAGTGCCTACATCCAGCACAAACTTCTGTCATTGCAGCTGTGACTCACCTCGACCATTGGAGCCCAATCACAACAGCGAGCTCGATCAGTCGTCTCAACCAGAGAGGCATGTGTCTCATGGTTAGCTATCTACAACTTCTTTGTCTTACTAAAACCGTGCCTATCATAGAGATCACCTCGCTGGTGTAGCAATGGCTGCAAGTAGCTGCTATGGGGATAAGGAAGAAAAGATTTAAAAAATGGGGTGGGGCCAACAAGCAGGAAAGCTATCTATAGCTTTATGGATGTTTCTGGAATTGGGTAGAAAATAGTAGATGACACTGTAGCAGCGAATCCCAGAGACCAAGGCCGTTGGATGATGTCTAATGAACGGCAGAACTGTGTTCAAGAAAAAAACGGCAGAACAAAATAGGCGAAATTAGCTTGAATTTTGATAGTAAATCTTGGGCATTTTCCCTCGAACATGATGTACTACTACTACTGTACTCAACTTTGGGTAGTCTCTGGACTAGTCTCCCTCGTCCACCAATTATTATTATTATATTATACTACTGCGGAAAGTTGAGGGGAGTCCCTAGTCCCGAGCACTTCGCCCACTTCCCCTGGCCTCATCCCAGAGATCTCACACCAACCACCTCACCGTCGACTAGCCGCCAGTCTACACCCCTCCGAAGAATCCCCAATGGCGGCGACGCCCCTACTAGAGCGCTCCTCACGCGAGCGCATCATCGAGTCTGGCCCACATGTCTTCCGTGCCTGCCGTGTGTCGGCAAGCACGACCGACTTCTCCGTCGGCGAGCCGCCGGCCGTGGGCGAGGGCGTGGCGTCCCCGTACACTATGACAGTGCACATCTTCTTCTCGAGGACGTACGAGCTCAGGAGGATGGCCGGCCCCCTCCCTGCCCCACTAGATGAGGACAATATTGCCACTACACCCTGCGAAGAGGTGGTGCTGGATCTTGGCTTGCCTCCGAGGGAGCTGCGTAGTGGGGGCTATGTCGTGCGAACTATGCGCGAGATTCTTGCCCGTGTATGGCTGCTCAAGAACCTGGACCTCACGGAGGAGGAGTGGGACATCATCATGCCTTACGATGTTATGCACCTGATGTGGCAGCAGGTGTGTCGTCGGGTCGGTGGCCTCCACTTCGACCTCACCCTTAGGGTGGACCACCGGCTCATCGTCAACTTGCCGGCGCTGCAAGACAGTTGGGTCCTAGTTGCGCCGGAGGACGGCCACTGCAGCATATGCATGCAGGGGCTGTCGCGGCGCACAACGGTGCGTCTCCGGGGATGCAAACACCCGTTCCATAGGAAGTGCATCTTCTCCTGGTTTGTAACGAACGCCAGCTGCCCTATCTGCCACGATAAAGTGCTGACCCATCTTATTTTTGATTTGTAGCATAGTATGAATAAAAACCCTGTATGATAGGGATGCCATGCCAACTTGAATCCTATGTCAAGAGAAATTCTATTTGATTGTGGTTATAAGATATTTTGCATTAGTTTGATCTATTATCATTCTATTTTCCTATGGGATATGACCCTATGAATCAAACAGCCTGGGATTACTTCCACACAATTAAGTTTGACCAACTTTTAGTAGGACAACAAACATAAATAATTAGTCATCAGGGATTACAATCCAACAGATAATTGTCTTCAGGACTCATACATTTTCCAAATAGAAAAATCAAAACAAATCATGGTTCTTCATCTCACAGCATGATACAGAGACAAGAGTCTAATCATCATCATCATCATCATCATCATCATCATCATCATCATCATCATTATCATCATCATCATCATCATCATCACCTCCGTCTTCATTCTGATATTCGTGCATGGTCTCATCCTGCTCGTCGTGTCCATTCTCCTCCTGAGGTTCACCAGGTAGCTTCAGTTTATGCATCTCTTTGTCGACTATACTAACCTCAACAGTGAAATCTACTTCTCCATCCATGTGCAGGGATACCTGTATCCAACGAGGTTTCATCAATGTCAGCAACTTTAGTTTGCCTAGAACCAGCGAAATCATCTTACTGGGCACCAATTATTGGATCCGCATTCTCATCCAAATCATATATGTTCCTTGCCACAAACTTTTGCACATACTGCCATCCTTTTCTAGATCTGTCTTCCAAGAAAAGTACCTTGGCCGCTTGAGGTACCAAAATATAAGGATCATCCTTGTACCACTGAGCAGTAGTATTGACTGATATGAAATACCCATCATTTCTGGCACCTTTGCCCTTGTTTGGATCTTGGTTGTACCAGTAACACTTAAATAGAACCACAGATCGGACAGTAACCTTATCACTATAGAACAACTGAATAACCTCTTCTATGTGACCATAATGGTCAAATGACTATGATCTCTTCTTTCTGGTTGTCAAGTGATCTCCACTGGTTGTGATGCCACTATTTCGTGTCTTCAAATGTTGTTCACGCTCATAGGAGCTGTAATGGACACCATTGGCATTGCAAGCTGCAGCTGCCAAC
Organism: Lolium perenne; assembly: GCF_019359855.2. Classification (NCBI taxonomy): domain Eukaryota; kingdom Viridiplantae; phylum Streptophyta; class Magnoliopsida; order Poales; family Poaceae; genus Lolium; species Lolium perenne. The sequence goes on along the minus strand of NC_067246.2, from coordinate 194,106,011 downwards.
ACCCTCTTATCTGGACCACGTGATAGGACAAGGAGATCAGCACTAACAGCGCCTGGATTCTCCGCATGGAGTTTCGAGATCTACGATTACAAAATAGACAAGAGGTCATCTCATGTGAAAACACATAGACAAGTCAGAGTGCAATTGAACATCTTACATGTTTCTCAAACCAGTCCTGAAACCCACTCCCACGTGCCGATAGCTTTCCATTCGTTTCCATGTACAACCTGCAAAACATAGCCAAGTCACCTGAATATATTTCATTTTGATACAAGTTCATAGTATATGCGAGGAACTGAGGATTTCGTGTGCATAGTACTCACTTAACATATTCATCACCTCTGCGGCATTATTCAAAGACATACCAAGACAGCTGTTCAAATTCGATCGCTCTAATGTTTTTTCGGTCCTCTTTCCTATTATCTCAACACCATGATTAAAAACAGATCCTCCAACTTCCAAAATTCTGCGACCCCGGTTGAATCTGGTCTCAATATCAGGAATATATCTTGATGCAAATGTATATGCTTCAGCAGCAATATACGCCACTGCAATGCAAGCCTCCGGTCTAGCTTTGTTCCTAACTGTATTCTTGAAAGTGCACAGTCGACGTTCTATAGGGTACATCCATCCATACTGTATCGGACCTCTTAAAAGTGCCTCATCAGGTAGATGAATAGCCAAATGCACCATCACATCAAAGAACGCTGGAGGATATATCAGCTCCAGCTTGCACAGGATTACTGCTATGTCCACCTTAAGACGTTTTACAACATCTCTGCTTAGAGTTTTACTACATATTTCCCTAAAGAACCTTCCCAACTCTGCAATCACGTTGTACATATTTGGCTTCACTAAATCTTTAATACCAATAGCTAAAAGCCTTTGCAGCAGGATGTGACAATCGTGAGTTTTCAACCCTTGGAGCTTGTTTCCTTCAGCATTGAGACAATTTGCAATGTTGGAAGCAAATCCGAACGGGAACATCACACCTCGGAGGTACTCACAAAATAATCTCCTTTTAGGCATCGGCAATGTGAATTCCGCGCCTTGAAACTTATAATGTTTTTCCTTGCCTTTGTTCACTTTGTCATTACGATCCAGTTGCAAGTGCCTGTTAACATTCAATGTTGCACAATCAATCCTAGCACTTGAGCTATCTTTTGTCTTGGATGGAATGTTGAGTAATGTGCCGAGCAATCTTTGTCACATATATTTTTCTCCATGTGCATGATATCAATATTATGCCGAAGCTTCTTACCAGCCCAATACGGCAAGTCCCAAAGAGTGGCCCTGCGCTTATAAAATATTCTCGGTCTATCATTTTCCATTTCCTTCCTCTTGGTACATGCTGCTATTTCACCTCCCATCTTCCTTTTGGTAGCTGCTAGACTCAGTTCATCTCCTCTCTTCTTCCTTTTTGAACCTGCTACTATTCTTCTTGCATCTTCGTATTCTTCTCTGCTGTACTGCTTTGTAGCGGCTGGTGGTTTTCCTGGTTTAACATTTCTGACCGCTTCTAGGTGCGCCTCCAACTCGTGACTCGTAAAGTGCTGCGGTTCGGTCTTTGAACAGGCACGATCACCAATAAATTGCAATTTTTATTATTTTTTCGGAAGCGTGACCTATTGGAAGGAAACGGCGATGGCCCATATAGCATATCTTGTTTATTATCCTCACTGCCACTGATCTGTATCACGGTGAACACATGCATTATAACCTGATGTTACTCGCACGACATAGTGCCCAAAGCTGGATAATCATGGGTGCAATACGATGCTGACGACACGTAATAGAAAATTTTGTTCTTTAGGTTGACACACATCCCGTGTAGGACACCCTTCCATAATGTTTGCAAGTCTCTAATAAGAGGCTGCATGAACACATCAAAATCCTTCCTGTGAGATTTGGGACCTAGGATGAGTAAGGCCATCATACGATTCGGTGATCGGTGCATGTCCAGGGAGCCCGGTTGTATGGTGTAACTAGTACTGGCCACATGCTATACGAGTTGCTCATGTTGCCAAATGGGTTGAATCCATCTGTAGCAAGGCCAAGTCTCAGGTTCCTTGGATCTGCAGCAAAATCTGGATGATCCAGGTCGAATTGCTTCCATTCATCGCCATCGGCGGGATGCCTCAAGAATCGTGGTCCGCGTGAGAATCTCTTTGTGCCATCTTGTTTCCGAGATGTTTGTTCTGAAGCAAACAACCTCTGCAATCTTTGTACAAGTGGAAAGTATCTCAGAACCTTCCAAGGAATCTTTTTCTTACCACCAGCTCCATCATGTTTCCATCTTGATTCCTTACATACTGGACATTCATCTTGGTCATTATACTCCATCCAAAACAGTGCACAGTTTTTTTTGCAAAAATCAATCTTCTCATATCCAAGTCCCAGTACCTTGATGTACTGCTTCACCTCATAAAAGGATTTTGGCAGTCCAGCCCCAGGGAGTGCATCGTTGTATGTCTTCGCAACTGCATTGAAGGCTTTATTGGTTATCCCCTGGTATGACTTGTCATGAAGTAATTTCACAATTAATTCGAATCTTGACACAACAGAACCAGGGACCACTAAGCGCTTAGCATCTTCTATCAGGTCATGGAAAAGAGGCTTTTTGTGATAACCATGGGGTTGTTGGCTTGCATATGGATACAGATCCCGTAACAAATTAGCAGTAGCCTCATCCTGGACGAGATCTTCAGGCTGATAACCATCAGAATAAAGAGGATCAATAATCTCAGGCTGATCATAGTGTTCACCATGGTTAATCCACCTGATATATGTCTGGTCCATCCCATAAACGAATAAATGATCTGAGACTACATGTTGAGGCTTGGACCCAATATTCAAACATACGCGGCATGGACAAATCACTTCCTTTGTTGTGTCGCCGTGAGTGATACGTCTCCGACGTATCGATAATTTCTTATGTTCCATGCCACATTATTGATGATATCTACATGTTTTATGCAAACTTTATGTCATATTTATGCATTTTACGGCACTAACCTATTAACGAGATGCCGAAGAGCCGATTCTTGTTTTTCTGCTGTTTTTGGTTTCGTAAATCCTACAAAGGAAATATTCTCGGAATTGGACGAAATCAACGCCCGGGGTCCTATTTTTGCACGAAGCTTCCGAGAAGACCGAGGGGGAAAGGAAGTGGGGCCACGAGGCGCCACCACAACGAGCGGCGCGGCCCGGGTCTGGCCGCGCGGCCCCGGTGTGTGTGGCCTCGTGTGGCCCCGCGTTGCCCTTCCGCCTACTTAAAGCCTTCGTCGCGAAACCCCCGATCTGAGAGCCACGATACGGAAAACCTTCGAGACGCCGCCGCCGCCAATCCCATCTCGGGGGATTCTGGAGATCGCCTCCGGCACCCTGCCGGAGAGGGGAATCATCTCCCGGAGGACTCTTCACCGCCATGGTCGCCTCCGGAGTGATGAGTGAGTAGTTCACCCCTGGACTATGGGTCCATAGCAGTAGCTAGATGGTCGTCTTCTCCTCATGTGCTTCATTTTCGGATCTTGTGAGCTTCCTAACATGATCAAGATCATCTATCTGTAATTCTATATGTTGTGTTTGTCGGGATCCGATGGATAGAGAATACTATGTTATGTTGATTATCAATCTATTACCTATGTGTTGTTTATGATCTTGCATGCTCTCCGTTATTAGTAGAGGCACTGGCCAAGTTTTTACTCTTAACTCCAAGAGGGAGTATTTATGCTCGATAGTGGGTTCATGCCTCCATTAAATCTGGGACAGTGACAGCAAGTTCTAAGGTTGTGGATGTGCTGTTGCCACTAGGGATAAAACATTGATGCTATGTCTGAGGATGTAGTTATTGATTACATTACTCACCATACTTAATGCAATTGTCTGTTGTTTGCAACTTAATACTGAAAGGGGTGTAACATCCCAAGAGTAATACATAGACCCCTTTTTACCTTTCTTGCATTGTTGTCATACCATCATGTTGCATTCATGCATATCACCACCTTTGGTTTTACTAAATTGCATTTGCCTTTGGTTTTTCTTTGTTGGTTTTCTTCCTTCCTCCTTCTTCTTCTTGGTTCATCCCCTTACTCTTGTGATGTTCCAAGAAAAGCACACACCTTTCTTTTTCCCCATCTCTTAAACCCCTAATACACAAAGGTCATGCCAAATTTTCTGAAAATTGATAACTCCTTAATCTCCCTCTTCTATCTTTCAACCTTGCTTAACCATCTTGGTTTGATTTGGAGATACTCCTCAAATGGTTGGTTTGTTTCTAAGCTCCACCAAACTATTTTGCACATAAAATCATGGGGCAATTCTTCCTTTTAAAGCTCTATGCAATATCTTCCTATTTTTATTTCTACTTCTTCTCAAGGTTATCTCATGTGACATAATCTTGAGGGCATCTTGTATTCTCTTCTATTTCAAATAATTCAAATTCCTTCTCTCAAGTTCTCAAACTTTCTTGGTTTTGGAATAAATAAAAAACTAAAAACAGAAAAATAAACAAAGGAGAAAAGCCTAAAACTAACCCACCTAATCTAACCCAACCCCTCTTCCTCACCGTGGCCAGCAAGCCCACCTGCTGGCCCAAGTGTCTCTCTCCCGAAACGGTACGAGGTCCCCATCGTCGCCTCCCTTTCCACGTCGACAGAAGGTCACGTATCGGGCATGGCGAGAACGCCCGAGCTCCACGTCGCTCTGCCCTCTCATCCACCGTCCCCTGCCTCCCTTTTAAGCACAGCAGCGCCTCCAGAAACCCTAGCTAGCTCTCCTCCCTCTCCAAGCGCCGCCAACCTTCTCCATCTCCTCCCAAAAACCCTTCTGTGAGAAAACAGCGCTGCCGTCAACCCGCTCGCCGCCGACGCCATGGGTCACCTCGAGCTCACCTGAGCGCGGGAACGGAACCGCGCCGCTCTCCTCTTCGTCCTGGTCTACTTCACGGAAGTGGAGACGCCAAGGACTGCCCGGGAGCATCCACTTCTGCATCATCTACCCCGGCCAACCTTCTTCCTCTTCGCCGGCGAGCTCCTCCGCCGCTTCCTCCTCTTCAACGGCGACCCCAGGGTGAGCACGACCTTCTCCTCCCATCCCTACATGCATCTACGATGCTGGATCACCACAGAGAAGAGAGATCCGAGGCAGAATCGAAAACGAGAAAACCAAAACGAGTAGAAAAACGCCCAGTCTTGTTTCTGCTCGCTGACACCATCTTTCGATGCATCTCACCGCCAGCACAGGCCAGTCCAGCTTGCGTTTTTCACACCGTTGGAAAGCTGGAACATAGATCTACAACTTTCGTTTTGGAGTCACTAGTTTTCGAGGCCTGTACACGACGCCATCATCGACCAAACTTTGGATCAGGATGCAGATCTGTTTCCTTTTTCAGTTTTTGCAGTGACGTTGTCACGTCTTCCAACGATCGTCGCCGTCGACACAGGTCACCCCAGCACGCATATCTGATACCATTAGAAGCACGGTTTCACCCTCTTTCCAGAGAACTTTGAATCATCCCAAACGGTGCTGTGACGACGTCGCCATCGTCTCCCGTAGTCAGGTCCAGAAAAACAGTTTCTGTTTCAAAATTCAGTTCACTGTTTCTCCGACTCGTCTTCCGACGAGCTTCACCTGCGTTCCTGACCACCCCAGGACGCGTCGTCTGATCCTCTCGATGCGTGGCAGTACCCTCTCTCTCCACAACTTTGATTCGCCCAAAACAGTACAGTAACGCCCTCGCCATCTTCGTTCAAAGTTTGGACCAGAAAACAGAGTTTCAGTTTCGCTGTTCGTCATCTATTCGCGAGCTCATTTTTCCGTTGACCATCGTCGTCGCCTCGATGCACCAAATTCAACTCAGCTTGTACCATTCGAAACTTGATTTGTCATACTTACACAACTACTTCAGATACCATCCTAAACCTGCCCAGATCTCTTGTTCTCTTCACTTTAAAAATCGTGCAAGAAACGCCTGCAGCTGTCACGTTCCAGTTCTGCACTGTCACTTTTTCAGTTATCCAGCGCATATACTTTACCTTTGCTGAACCCTGTATTCATACAAAACTCGAGCAGCAGCACACTGGCTACCACCCTGCTCCCTCACGCGCGCGCCCTGGGTTCGACTTCCCTTGGGCGCAAAACCCCTTTTTGTTTTCTTTTGTTTGTTTCTGAAAATTTTGAAATCTGGATACTTTTCAAAGTACATAAAACTGCACTTTTACAAATCCGAATTGGACAAACCATATGTCCATTTCGATCAGCATTTCATGATCTACTCAAATATGAACTTTGTTTTGGTTTTTGGATAAATAAAATTTGGACATAATTAAAATCTGAAGTTAATTGGAGTAATATGGCATAATTCATATCTTCTTTTCTACAACTCCAATTTCTACAAACTTTATATCCATTTTCATCAGAAAAGTGAGAGGAATTCAAATTTAAACATTATCATGCATCATTGGCATCATCTCTGAATTGTCCAAATTAAAACTTGCAAATTCAATTAAGATCTATGTGAGAGTGTTTATCATTTCATGTGAATTATGAGCACCCCACTTAATTTTGACTTGCACAAATCATCTTGCCATGTCATCATGCATCATATTGCGCATTGCATTTACTTGTATTGATTTGAGCTATACTTTCTTGTATGTGATATTTGGTTCTTCTCGAGTAGACGCCGACGCAGAGCAGTACGAGCAGGAGTACGAGTTCCCCCTGGAGGATCGTGTCGGTGCTTCTACCTCTGATCTGACAGGCGAGCCCACCCCTTCACCTATTTTACTTTTACATGCTCTTTTGATCTATTGCTATCCTTATGTTGCGATTATGTTGTGTCACGTGTCCTATCCACCTGTTACCTATATGTCCGAGATACACCTCCTTGCCCTACCTTTTGTTTGTTGTTTGCCAGCTTTGCGAGTCGTAGGCGAGTTTAGGGTTTTTGTTGATATCTCGAAATGTTCGGGATATCTTGTTGGGATGTTGACTCATGTACTACCTTTTCGAAAATGAAGTGGATAACTTTTGCTACAACTTAAAATTGCTAAGGGATATAATATGCAGAGGCATCTGTGAGCCCCTTTGCGAAAGCATCGGAACTTTGACTTGCTAATGTCCCCTAGGACCCGAGTTCTTGTTATCTGTTTCTAAGACTGAGCGCGCTAACCACTCGTGGGAGGTTTTATCGGGACCCCCCATCACCCATTACCATTTCTCAAGTCTGTTGAAAAGGGGGCCACAACCTTGGTTTTATTTGCCTATGTCATGTATGCCATGCTTTATTACTGTTGCCTTCGGGTGTTTACTTACTGTTGCCTTCGGGTGTTTACTTCCTGTTGCCTTCGGGTGTTTATTTCTGTACTGTACCCCGCGGGACGTTTAGCGAAAGCGTGTGGTTCGCACGCCTAGCCGCCGTCGCAAACCCTGAGTCCGCATCGGAGTACGGCCGAACTTCGTTTCGGGTAGCTTAGTCGGGTGCCCCCCCCTAGGCATTCTTGTTGATCTGGGAACGGTCTTGTTGTGAGACTCCGCACTTGCTATGCGGGTTCGAGCATGCGTGTATGGTAACATTGGTGCACCCTGTGGTTAAATCTTTTCGGAAAGCCGTGTCCGCGGTTATGGACGACTTGGAGCTGTTTAACTCGATCATAGAACAACTTACACCTAATGTTGTTGCTAATAACTTGCTAATTACTTGCGTAGTAAGTTAGCCCTATTATAATGGAATGGATATAAAATTGTCAACTGTGTGAGTGCCTTGTTAGTACCTCTTGGCTAAGGGGGATCGCACTAGCTGGGTTGTTGTTTGCAGAGTATAGAACTGCTAGATTAAGCGCTCTCTCACCTTCTCTATTAGACGGATGTTGTAGCGTGTCTCTATTGGTTAGTGCTTTGCTGCCGCTAAACTCCACATATAGCCGGGCGAAGTTTACACCGCCCACCAGCAAGCATAGCTGGTCTTGTCTCGCAAGTACGTGCCAACGGTACTTACCCTCGTTTTTCTTCCTCTTTTTCCGGAACCCGCTTTTCGACAAACGAGTACGACGGATGATGAGCGGTACACGGTGGCTACTTTGTCGAGTTCACGGACGACGACTTCGTTGCGTAGCAGGATCGTTCCTAAGGCGACACTTTGTGGCTTGTTGGTTATGGAAACACCGCTTGATTATCTTCAGGACTCTTAGTCCCATTTGGTTCTTGTCTGTACCCAGACTATTTGGCTATCTTATGTATGATGTACTGATGGGATATGTTTCCCTATTGAGTGTCATTTGGATCTTGCTCATTAGAGCGTTGCTATATATATGAACCTTATTTCCATCTTTTGTGTCTTACATAGTCATGTTGTGATATTCAAGCTGTATTCTACCCTTGTATCCTGTGCACAGTGTGTGTATGTGTGAAGTGCACAGGAAGGTGAAGCACTCAGGCCTGGAAAGCCTACCGTGAGCCTTTGAGGTGGGTGTTGTGTGCATGGGCGTGTCGAGCTGTTGCTTGGCCTACCCATATGCTTGGGAATGCGAGGCGACCTCACGGTCCCTTGTAGTGACCTCATGCACATAAACCCCTCTTACTGCGCGCTCACGGGTTTTCCTACTCACGGGCTTCTGAGACTTGGTATCGAGCAGGATCGCCTTTAGGAGCCCCTTGCAGCGGACGAAGTTGAGTCTAGAAACTAATATTTTAGTAGCTACATAGGAAAAATTGTGCGCGAGAGTAGGAATTCTTCTTTCATTTCTTACCCCACCCACCCTCCCTCTGGTAAGGACGTGCAACGGTTTTACTCTATTCTTATCTTGTTTCACCTAGGCTTGGACGCGTTTGTGGGAAACCATAGTGCCATAGGGAAAAGTATTTTGAAAATTTTTCTGTACTATGATTGCTTCATTATCATCCTTTGTCAATCTCCACATATAATCTATTCCTTTGCAATTGTTAGTATTTTCATGCTAACATGTTCTTTCGTTGTTCCGTTGCTATCTTGGTTCATCTGTTGTTCCGGCGCAACCCACCTACGTGCCTCGTCCGAAGGTTTTGTTTCCCGCCCTCCCACCCCTCTTTCTGTGCCACGGAGATCTCAAGTTCAGCTAAAGTTCTGTTTCAGCTCTACAAGACAAATGGTTCCTCATCCTTCCAATCAACCCTTTTTCAACTACAGTTCTGTTTGATACCGGAGCGTCACATTCTTTCATCTCTCAAGTTTCGCACATGCACGAGTTTGTTGTGTTTTTCTTGCCGTCTAATCTCGTGGTTCACTCTCCCGGAGGACAAATGATATCTTCAAAGATAAGCCATGGTAACCAAATTCAAATTGGAAACCATATCTTTCTCGCCTCCTTGATACTCCTTCGAAACTCTGGCATTAATGTCATCCTTGGCATGGATTGGTTGGAGGCCAACAAAGTTGTCATTGATTGCGCCAAGCATTCAGTTTCTTTTCCTACTTCATCAGGAACCTTGACTTATACACCTTCTCAAACACCTTTCGTTAAGCTCTTTGCTTTGAATCCTAGTTCTCTTCCGGAGCTTGAGTCTATACCGGTGGTTTGCGACTTTCCTGATGTCTTTCCTGAAGAACTTCCAGGTATGCCACCTGATAGGGCTGTTGAGTTCGTCATTGAACTAGAGCCTGGAACAGCTCCTATCTCAAATAGGCCATACAAAATGGGTCCCAATGAGTTGGCTGAACTCAAGAAGCAGCTTGATGAGTTGCAAAAACTTGGTTTCATTCAGCCTAGCACTTCTCCATGGGGATGTCCTACCATCTTCGTGAAGAAAAAGGATAAAACTGATCGATTGGTGGTTGATTACCGCCCTCTCAATGAGAAAACGATCAAGAATACATATCCTCTTCCTCGCATCAATGAGCTCTTTGATCAGCTTGCGGGTGCAACTGTGTTCTCTAAGATGGATTTGAGAATTGGTTATCACCAAATCAAAATCCGCAAGGAGGATGTACCCAAGACAGCCTTCAAAACTCGTTATGGTCTCTACGAATACACCGTCATGTCCTTTGGCCTCACTAATGCTCCTGCCACTTTCTCTCGGTTGATGAACTACATTTTCATGGAGTACCTCGACAAGTTTGTGGTAGTCTATCTCGATGATATCCTTGTCTACTCCAAGTCCAATGAGGAGCATGAAGAGCATCTTCGCCTCATCCTCATGAAGCTTCGTGAACACCGTCTCTATGCCAAGTTCTCCAAGTGTGAATTTTGGCTTCCTCAAGTCGTCTATCTTGGTCATGTCATTTCGGGAAAAGGCATTGCTGTCAATCCTGAAACCGTCAAGGCGATCGTTGAATGGCTTCCTCCGAAGAATGTCAAGCAAGTGAGAAGTTTCCTCGGTTTGGCAAGTTACTGCCGCCGCTTTGTTGAGAATTTCTCCAAGATCGCCAAGCCTCTTACCGATCTCCTGAAGAAAGACAAGAAGTTCCTTTGGTCTCCTCAATGCCAAGAAAGCTTTGATCTCCTCAAGCAGAAGCTCACTTCCACACCTGTCCTTGTTCTTCCAGATACTTCTAAACCTTTCCAGATATTCTGTGATGCCTCTCTTCATGGTCTAGGTGTTGTCCTCATGCAAGAACGTCAAGTTGTGGCGTATGCTTCTCGTCAGTTGAAAAAGCATGAACTCAACTATCCCACACATGATCTTGAGCTTGCAGCCGTGTTACATGCTTTAATAACATGGCGCCAATACTTGTTGGGCAACAAATGTGAGATCTTCACCGACCACAAGAGTCTCAAATACATCTTCACACAACCCAACTTGAACCTCCGTCAAACGAGATGGATGGAAACCATCAAGGACTTTGATCTCTCTATCAGCTACACTCCAGGCAAAGCTAATGTCATGGCTGACGCCCTTAGTCGCAAGTCCTATTGCAACAACCTCATGATTCAAGAAAGTCAACCTGCTCTTTATGAAGAATTCAGGAAATTGAATCTTGAGCTCGTTCCCCAAGGCTACCTTGCAAACTTGGTGATCACGCAAACTCTTGAAGATAAGATCCGAAAAGGACAGTTGCGAGATATTTGCAGCAAGAATATCAAAGAGAATATGCACAAGCCCAAGTACAAGTCTTTCTCTCTCGACGATCAAGGAACTCTCTTCTTCCAAGGTCGTTTTGTTGTTCCGAATGATCCAGACCTGAGAAACCTCATTCTCAAAGAAGCTCACGACACTCCTCTTTCTATCCACCCTGGCAGCACAAAGATGTATCTCGATATCAAGTCTACCTATTGGTGGACTAGGATGAAAAGGGATGTTGCTCGCTATGTCTCAGAATGTGATGTCTGTCGCCGTGTCAAAGCAGAACATCAGAGACCTGCCGGTGTCCTCCAACCCCTGAAAATTCCTGAGTGGAAATGGGATAAGATTGAGATGGACTTTGTGACTGGTCTTCCAAAGTCTCGGAAAGGCAATGATGCTATCTTTGTGGTGATCGACCGTCTTTCCAAGGTTGCTCACTTCCTTCCTGTCAAAGAAACAATATCTGCTAGTCAGTTGGCTGAGCTCTACACTGCAAAGATTGTTTCTCTTCATGGTGTTCCCTTGGAAATAAGCTCTGATCGCGGAAGTATCTCCACTTCCAAGTTTTGGGCAAGCTTTCAGAAAGCTATGGGAACTAATCTGCTCTTCAGCACAGCTTACCATCCGCAAACAAGTGGGCAAGTCGAAAGAGTCAATCAGATTCTCGAGGACATGCTCCGTGCCTGTGTTATCTCCTTCGGCATGAAATGGGAAGAATGCCTTCCATTCGCTGAGTTCTCTTACAACAACAGCTATCAAGCCAGTTTGGGCATGGCACCCTTCGAAGCTCTCTATGGTCGCAAATGCAGAACACCTCTGAATCAGTGCAGAAAGCGGTGAAAGGAAAATCTTTGGCCCCGATGTCATCAACGAGGAATTTGAAGAAAAGGTGCGAATCATTCGTGACAATCTGAAGATAGCACAATCTCGGCAGAAAAGCTATTATGATAGCAAGCACCGTGATATGTTATATCAGCCTGGTGATCAAGCCTACCTTCGTGTTACTCCTATGAGGGGCACTCATCGCTTCGGTATCAAAGGCAAGTTGGCGCCAAGATACATTGGTCCCTTCAAGGTTCTAGCAAAGCGTGGTGAAGTCGCTTACCTCCTTGAACTCCCTGAGAAGCTCTCCAAAGTGCACGATGTCTTCCACGTGTCACAGCTCAAGAAGTGCTTCAAAGATCCGGGCCGTGCAGTTGATCACGAGTTCATCGACCTCCAAGAAGACCTCTCCTACAAAGAGCATCCCGTTCGGATTCTTGATGAAGCTGAACGTCGAACTCGCAACAACTCTGTCAAGTTCCTCAAGGTGCAGTGGTCGCACCATTCCGATAAAGAAGCAACTTGGGAGCGGGAAGATCAACTCCGTTCCGAGTACCCGGCCTTTTTCTCTTCTTCCTGAGAATCTCGGGGCGCGATTCCTTCAAGGGGGGCGTTTGTAACATCCCAAGAGTAATACATAGACCCCTTTTTACCTTTCTTGCATTGTTGTCATACCATCATGTTGCATTCATGCATATCACCACCTTTGGTTTTACTAAATTGCATTTGCCTTTGGTTTTTCTTTGTTGGTTTTCTTCCTTCCTCCTTCTTCTTCTTGGTTCATCCCCTTACTCTTGTGATGTTCCAAGAAAAGCACACACCTTTCTTTTTCCCCATCTCTTAAACCCCTAATACACAAAGGTCATGCCAAATTTTCTGAAAATTGATAACTCCTTAATCTCCCTCTTCTATCTTTCAACCTTGCTTAACCATCTTGGTTTGATTTGGAGATACTCCTCAAATGGTTGGTTTGTTTCTAAGCTCCACCAAACTATTTTGCACATAAAATCATGGGGCAATTCTTCCTTTTAAAGCTCTATGCAATATCTTCCTATTTTTATTTCTACTTCTTCTCAAGGTTATCTCATGTGACATAATCTTGAGGGCATCTTGTATTCTCTTCTATTTCAAATAATTCAAATTCCTTCTCTCAAGTTCTCAAACTTTCTTGGTTTTGGAATAAATAAAAAACTAAAAACAGAAAAATAAACAAAGGAGAAAAGCCTAAAACTAACCCACCTAATCTAACCCAACCCCTCTTCCTCACCGTGGCCAGCAAGCCCACCTGCTGGCCCAAGTGTCTCTCTCCCGAAACGGTACGAGGTCCCCATCGTCGCCTCCCTTTCCACGTCGACAGAAGGTCACGTATCGGGCATGGCGAGAACGCCCGAGCTCCACGTCGCTCTGCCCTCTCATCCACCGTCCCCTGCCTCCCTTTTAAGCACAGCAGCGCCTCCAGAAACCCTAGCTAGCTCTCCTCCCTCTCCAAGCGCCGCCAACCTTCTCCATCTCCTCCCAAAAACCCTTCTGTGAGAAAACAGCGCTGCCGTCAACCCGCTCGCCGCCGACGCCATGGGTCACCTCGAGCTCACCTGAGCGCGGGAACGGAACCGCGCCGCTCTCCTCTTCGTCCTGGTCTACTTCACGGAAGTGGAGACGCCAAGGACTGCCCGGGAGCATCCACTTCTGCATCATCTACCCCGGCCAACCTTCTTCCTCTTCGCCGGCGAGCTCCTCCGCCGCTTCCTCCTCTTCAACGGCGACCCCAGGGTGAGCACGACCTTCTCCTCCCATCCCTACATGCATCTACGATGCTGGATCACCACAGAGAAGAGAGATCCGAGGCAGAATCGAAAACGAGAAAACCAAAACGAGTAGAAAAACGCCCAGTCTTGTTTCTGCTCGCTGACACCATCTTTCGATGCATCTCACCGCCAGCACAGGCCAGTCCAGCTTGCGTTTTTCACACCGTTGGAAATCTGGAACGTAGATCTACAACTTTCGTTTTGGAGTCACTAGTTTTCGAGGCCTGTACACGACGCCATCATCGACCAAACTTTGGATCAGGATGCAGATCTGTTTCCTTTTTCAGTTTTTGCAGTGACGTTGTCACGTCTTCCAACGATCGTCGCCGTCGACACAGGTCACCCCAGCACGCATATCTGATACCATTAGAAGCACGGTTTCACCCTCTTTCCAGAGAACTTTGAATCATCCCAAACGGTGCTGTGCGGACGTCGCCATCGTCTCCCGTAGTCAGGTCCAGAAAAACAGTTTCTGTTTCAAAATTCAGTTCACTGTTTCTCCGACTCGTCTTCCGACGAGCTTCACCTGCGTTCCTGACCACCCCAGGACGCGTCGTCTGATCCTCTCGATGCGTGGCAGTACCCTCTCTCTCCACAACTTTGATTCGCCCAAAACAGTACAGTAACGCCCTCGCCATCTTCGTTCAAAGTTTGGACCAGAAAACAGAGTTTCAGTTTCGCTGTTCGTCATCTATTCGCGAGCTCATTTTTCCGTTGACCATCGTCGTCGCCTCGATGCACCAAATTCAACTCAGCTTGTACCATTCGAAACTTGATTTGTCATACTTACACAACTACTTCAGATACCATCCTAAACCTGCCCAGATCTCTTGTTCTCTTCACTTTAAAAATCGTGCAAGAAACGCCTGCAGCTGTCACGTTTCAGATCTGCACTGTCACTTTTTCAGTTATCCAGCGCATATACTTTACCTTTGCTGAACCCTGTATTCATACAAAACTCGAGCAGCAGCACACTGGCTACCACCCTGCTCCCTCACGCGCGCGCCCTGGGTTCGACTTCCCTTGGGCGCAAAACCCCTTTTTGTTTTCTTTTGTTTGTTTCTGAAAATTTTGAAATCTGGATACTTTTCAAAGTACATAAAACTGCACTTTTACAAATCCGAATTGGACAAACCATATGTCCATTTCGATCAGCATTTCATGATCTACTCAAATATGAACTTTGTTTTGGTTTTTGGATAAATAAAATTTGGACATAATTAAAATCTGAAGTTAATTGGAGTAATATGGCATAATTCATATCTTCTTTTCTACAACTCCAATTTCTACAAACTTTATATCCATTTTCATCAGAAAAGTGAGAGGAATTCAAATTTAAACATTATCATGCATTATTGGCATCATCTCTGAATTGTCCAAATTAAAACTTGCAAATTCAATTAAGATCTATGTGAGAGTGTTTATCATTTCATGTGAATTATGAGCACCCCATTTAATTTTGACTTGCACAAATCATCTTGCCATGTCATCATGCATCATATTGCGCATTGCATTTACTTGTATTGATTTGAGCTATACTTTCTTGTATGTGATATTTGGTTCTTCTCGAGTAGACGCCGACGCAGAAGCGATGCGAGCGAGAGTACGAGTTCCCCCTGGAGGATCGTGTCGGTGCTTCTACCTCTGATCTGACAGGCGAGCCCACCCCTTCACGTATTTTACTTTTACATGCTCTTTTGATCTATTGCTATCCTTATGTTGCGATTATGTTGTGTCACGTGTCCTATCCACCTGTTACCTATATGGCCGAGATACACCTCCTCGCCCTACCTTTTGTTTGTTGTTTGCCAGCTTTGCGAGTCGTAGGCGAGTTTAGGGTTTTTGTTGATATCTCGAAATGTTCGGGATATCTTGTTGAGATGTTGACTCATGTACTACCTTTTCGAAAATGAAGTGGATAACTTTTGCTACAACTTAAAATTGCTAAGGGATATAATATGCAGAGGCATCTGTGAGCCCCTTTGCGAAAGCATCGGAACTTTGACTTGCTAATGT
The DNA here is from genome assembly GCF_019359855.2 of Lolium perenne. Lineage (NCBI taxonomy): Eukaryota > Viridiplantae > Streptophyta > Magnoliopsida > Poales > Poaceae > Lolium > Lolium perenne. The sequence continues at coordinate 194,090,331 of NC_067246.2, read as the reverse complement.
CCCCTAGGACCCGAGTTCTTGTTATCTGTTTCTAAGACTGAGCGCGCTAACCACTCGTGGGAGGTTTTATCGGGACCCCCCATCACCCATTACCATTTCTCAAGTCTGTTGAAAAGGGGGCCACAACCTTGGTTTTATTTGCCTATGTCATGTATGCCATGCTTTATTACTGTTGCCTTCGGGTGTTTACTTACTGTTGCCTTCGGGTGTTTACTTCCTGTTGCCTTCGGGTGTTTATTTCTGTACTGTACCCCGCGGGACGTTTAGCGAAAGCGTGTGGTTCGCACGCCTAGCCGCCGTCGCAAACCCTGAGTCCGCATCGGAGTACGGCCGAACTTCGTTTCGGGTAGCTTAGTCGGGTGCCCCCCCTAGGCATTCTTGTTGATCTGGGAACGGTCTTGTTGTGAGACTCCGCACTTGCTATGCGGGTTCGAGCATGCGTGTATGGTAACATTGGTGCACCCCTGCAGGGTTAAATCTTTTCGGAAAGCCGTGTCCGCGGTTATGGACGACTTGGAGCTGTTTAACTCGATCATAGAACAACTTACACCTAATGTTGTTGCTAATAACTTGCTAATTACTTGCGTAGTAAGTTAGCCCTATTATAATGGAATGGATATAAAATTGTCAACTGTGTGAGTGCCTTGTTAGTACCTCTTGGCTAAGGGGGATCGCACTAGCTGGGTTGTTGTTTGCAGAGTATAGAACTGCTAGATTAAGCGCTCTCTCACCTTCTCTATTAGACGGATGTTGTAGCGTGTCTCTATTGGTTAGTGCTTTGCTGCCGCTAAACTCCACATATAGCCGGGCGAAGTTTACACCGCCCACCAGCAAGCATAGCTGGTCTTGTCTCGCAAGTACGTGCCAACGGTACTTACCCTCGTTTTTCTTCCTCTTTTCCGGAACCCGCTTTTCGACAAACAGTACGACAGATGATGATGAGCGGTACACGGTGGCTACTTTGTCGAGTTCACGGACGACGACTTCGTTGCGTAGCAGGATCGTTCCTAAGGCGACGACTTTGTGGCTTGTTGGTTATGGAAACACCGCTTGATTATCTTCAGGACTCTTAGTCCCATTTGGTTCTTGTCTGTACCCAGACTATTTGGCTATCTTATGTATGATGTACTGATGGGATATGTTTCCCTATTGAGTGTCATTTGGATCTTGCTCATTAGAGCGTTGCTATATATATGAACCTTATTTCCATCTTTTGTGTCTTACATAGTCATGTTGTGATATTCAAGCTGTATTCTACCCTTGTATCCTGTGCACAGTGTGTGTATGTGTGAAGTGCACAGGAAGGTGAAGCACTCAGGCCTGGAAAGCCTACCGTGAGCCTTTGAGGTGGGTGTTGTGTGCGTGGGCGTGTCGAGCTGTTGCTTGGCCTACCCATATGCTTGGGAATGCGAGGCGACCTCACGGTCCCTTGTAGTGACCTCATGCACATAAACCCCTCTTACCTGCGCGCTCTGGGTTTTCCTACTCCTGGGGCTTACAGACTTGGTATCAGAGCAGGACTGCCTTTAGGAGCCCCTTGCAGCGGACGAAGTTGAGTCTAGAAACTAATATTTTAGTAGCTACATAGGAAAAATTGTGCGCGAGAGTAGGATTCTTCTTTCATTTCTTACCCCACCCACCCTCCCTCTGGTAAGGACGTGCAACGGTTTTACTCTATTCTTATCTTGTTTCACCTAGGCTTGGACGCGTTTGTGGGAAACCATAGTGCCATAGGGAAAAGTATTTTGAAAATTTTTCTGTACTATGATTGCTTCATTATCATCCTTTGTCAATCTCCACATATAATCTATTCCTTTGCAATTGTTAGTATTTTCATGCTAACATGTTCTTTCGTTGTTCCGTTGCTATCTTGGTTCATCTGTTGTTCCGGCGCAACCCACCTACGTGCCTCGTCCGAAGGTTTTGTTTCCTGCCCTCCCACCCCTCTTTCTGTGCCACGGAGATCTCAAGTTCAGCTAAAGTTCTGTTTCAGCTCTATAAGACAAATGGTTCCTCATCCTTCCAATCAACCCTTTTTCAACTACAGTTCTGTTTGATACCGGAGCGTCACATTCTTTCATCTCTCAAGTTTCGCACATGCACGAGTTTGTTGTGTTTTTCTTGCCGTCTAATCTCGTGGTTCACTCTCCCGGAGGACAAATGATATCTTCAAAGATAAGCCATGGTAACCAAATTCAAATTGGAAACCATATCTTTCTCGCCTCCTTGATACTCCTTCGAAACTCTGGCATTAATGTCATCCTTGGCATGGATTGGTTGAAGGCCAACAAAGTTGTCATTGATTGCGCCAAGCATTCAGTTTCTTTTCCTACTTCATCAGGAACCTTGACTTATACACCTTCTCAAACACCTTTCGTTAAGCTCTTTGCTTTGAATCCTAGTTCTCTTCCGGAGCTTGAGTCTATACCGGTGGTTTGCGACTTTCCTGATGTCTTTCCTGAAGAACTTCCAGGTATGCCACCTGATAGGGCTGTTGAGTTCGTCATTGAACTAGAGCCTGGAACAGCTCCTATCTCAAATAGGCCATACAAAATGGGTCCCAATGAGTTGGCTGAACTCAAGAAGCAGCTTGATGAGTTGCAAAAACTTGGTTTCATTCAGCCTAGCACTTCTCCATGGGGATGTCCTACCATCTTCGTGAAGAAAAAGGATAAAACTAATCGATTGGTGGTTGATTACCGCCCTCTCAATGAGAAAACGATCAAGAATACATATCCTCTTCCTCGCATCAATGAGCTCTTTGATCAGCTTGCGGGTGCAACTGTGTTCTCTAAGATGGATTTGAGAAGTGGTTATCACCAAATCAAAATCCGCAAGGAGGATGTACCCAAGACAGCCTTCAAAACTCGTTATGGTCTCTACGAATACACCGTCATGTCCTTTGGCCTCACTAATGCTCCTGCCACTTTCTCTCGGTTGATGAACTACATTTTCATGGAGTACCTCGACAAGTTTGTGGTAGTCTATCTCGATGATATCCTTGTCTACTCCAAGTCCAATGAGGAGCATGAAGAGCATCTTCGCCTCATCCTCATGAAGCTTCGTGAACACCGTCTCTATGCCAAGTTCTCCAAGTGTGAATTTTGGCTTCCTCAAGTCGTCTATCTTGGTCATGTCATTTCGGGAAAAGGCATTGCTGTCAATCCTGAAACCGTCAAGGCGATCGTTGAATGGCTTCCTCCGAAGAATGTCAAGCAAGTGAGAAGTTTCCTCGGTTTGGCAAGTTACTGCAGCCGCTTTGTTGAGAATTTCTCCAAGATCGCCAAGCCTCTTACCGATCTCCTGAAGAAAGACAAGAAGTTCCTTTGGTCTCCTCAATGCCAAGAAAGCTTTGATCTCCTCAAGCAGAAGCTCACTTCCACACCTGTCCTTGTTCTTCCAGATACTTCTAAACCTTTCCAGATATTCTGTGATGCCTCTCTTCATGGTCTAGGTGTTGTCCTCATGCAAGAACGTCAAGTTGTGGCGTATGCTTCTCGTCAGTTGAAAAAGCATGAACTCAACTATCCCACACATGATCTTGAGCTTGCAGCCGTGTTACATGCTTTAATAACATGGCGCCAATACTTGTTGGGCAACAAATGTGAGATCTTCACCGACCACAAGAGTCTCAAATACATCTTCACACAACCCAACTTGAACCTCCGTCAAACGAGATGGATGGAAACCATCAAGGACTTTGATCTCTCTATCAGCTACACTCCAGGCAAAGCTAATGTCATGGCTGACGCCCTTAGTCGCAAGTCCTATTGCAACAACCTCATGATTCAAGAAAGTCAACCTGCTCTTTATGAAGAATTCAGGAAATTGAATCTTGAGCTCGTTCCCCAAGGCTACCTTGCAAACTTGGTGATCACGCAAACTCTTGAAGATAAGATCCGAAAAGGACAGTTGCGAGATATTTGTAGCAAGAATATCAAAGAGAATATGCACAAGCCCAAGTACAAGTCTTTCTCTCTCGACGATCAAGGAACTCTCTTCTTCCAAGGTCGTTTTGTTGTTAGAATGATCCAGGACACGAGAAACCTCATTCTCAAAGAAGCTCACGACACTCCTCTTTCTATCCACCCTGGCAGCACAAAGATGTATCTCGATATCAAGTCTACCTATTGGTGGACTAGGATGAAAAGGGATGTTGCTCGCTATGTCTCAGAATGTGATGTCTGTCGCCGTGTCAAAGCAGAACATCAGAGACCTGCCGGTGTCCTCCAACCCCTGAAAATTCCTGAGTGGAAATGGGATAAGATTGAGATGGACTTTGTGACTGGTCTTCCAAAGTCTCGGAAAGGCAATGATGCTATCTTCGTGGTGATCGACCGTCTTTCCAAGGTTGCTCACTTCCTTCCTGTCAAAGAAACAATATCTGCTAGTCAGTTGGCTGAGCTCTACACTGCAAAGATTGTTTCTCTTCATGGTGTTCCCTTGGAAATAAGCTCTGATCGCGGAAGTATCTCCACTTCCAAGTTTTGGGCAAGCTTTCAGAAAGCTATGGGAACTAATCTGCTCTTCAGCACAGCTTACCATCCGCAAACAAGTGGGCAAGTCGAAAGAGTCAATCAGATTCTCGAGGACATGCTCCATGCCTGTGTTATCTCCTTCGGCATGAAATGGGAAGAATGCCTTCCATTCGCTGAGTTCTCTTACAACAACAGCTATCAAGCCAGTTTGGGCATGGCACCCTTCGAAGCTCTCTATGGTCGCAAATGCAGAACACCTCTGAACTGATGCGAAAGCGGTGAAAGGAAAATCTTTGGCCCCGATGTCATCAACGAGGCTGAAGAAAAGGTGCGAATCATTCGTGACAATCTGAAGATAGCACAATCTCGGCAGAAAAGCTATTATGATAGCAAGCACCGTGATATGTTATATCAGCCTGGTGATCAAGCCTACCTTCGTGTTACTCCTATGAGGGGCACTCATCGCTTCGGTATCAAAGGCAAGTTGGCGCCAAGATACATTGGTCCCTTCAAGGTTCTAGCAAAGCGTGGTGAAGTCGCTTACCTCCTTGAACTCCCTGAGAAGCTCTCCAAAGTGCACGATGTCTTCCACGTGTCACAGCTCAAGAAGTGCTTCAAAGATCCGGGCCGTGCAGTTGATCACGAGTTCATCGACCTCCAAGAAGACCTCTCCTACAAAGAGCATCCCGTTCGGATTCTTGATGAAGCTGAACGTCGAACTCGCAACAACTCTGTCAAGTTCCTCAAGGTGCAGTGGTCGCACCATTCCGATAAAGAAGCAACTTGGGAGCGGGAAGATCAACTCCGTTCCGAGTGCACCTTTTCTCTTCTTCCTGAGAATCTCGGGGCGCGATTCCTTCAAGGGGGGCGTTTGTAACATCCCAAGAGTAATACATAGACCCCTTTTTACCTTTCTTGCATTGTTGTCATACCATCATGTTGCATTCATGCATATCACCACCTTTGGTTTTACTAAATTGCATTTGCCTTTGGTTTTTCTTTGTTGGTTTTCTTCCTTCCTCCTTCTTCTTCTTGGTTCATCCCCTTACTCTTGTGATGTTCCAAGAAAAGCACACACCTTTCTTTTTCCCCATCTCTTAAACCCCTAATACACAAAGGTCATGCCAAATTTTCTGAAAATTGATAACTCCTTAATCTCCCTCTTCTATCTTTCAACCTTGCTTAACCATCTTGGTTTGATTTGGAGATACTCCTCAAATGGTTGGTTTGTTTCTAAGCTCCACCAAACTATTTTGCACATAAAATCATGGGGCAATTCTTCCTTTTAAAGCTCTATGCAATATCTTCCTATTTTTATTTCTACTTCTTCTCAAGGTTATCTCATGTGACATAATCTTGAGGGCATCTTGTATTCTCTTCTATTTCAAATAATTCAAATTCCTTCTCTCAAGTTCTCAAACTTTCTTGGTTTTGGAATAAATAAAAAACTAAAAACAGAAAAATAAACAAAGGAGAAAAGCCTAAAACTAACCCACCTAATCTAACCCAACCCCTCTTCCTCACCGTGGCCAGCAAGCCCACCTGCTGGCCCAAGTGTCTCTCTCCCGAAACGGTACGAGGTCCCCATCGTCGCCTCCCTTTCCACGTCGACAGAAGGTCACGTATCGGGCATGGCGAGAACGCCCGAGCTCCACGTCGCTCTGCCCTCTCATCCACCGTCCCCTGCCTCCCTTTTAAGCACAGCAGCGCCTCCAGAAACCCTAGCTAGCTCTCCTCCCTCTCCAAGCGCCGCCAACCTTCTCCATCTCCTCCCAAAAACCCTTCTGTGAGAAAACAGCGCTGCCGTCAACCCGCTCGCCGCCGACGCCATGGGTCACCTCGAGCTCACCTGAGCGCGGGAACGGAACCGCGCCGCTCTCCTCTTCGTCCTGGTCTACTTCACGGAAGTGGAGACGCCAAGGACTGCCCGGGAGCATCCACTTCTGCATCATCTACCCCGGCCAACCTTCTTCCTCTTCGCCGGCGAGCTCCTCCGCCGCTTCCTCCTCTTCAACGGCGACCCCAGGGTGAGCACGACCTTCTCCTCCCATCCCTACATGCATCTACGATGCTGGATCACCACAGAGAAGAGAGATCCGAGGCAGAATCGAAAACGAGAAAACCAAAACGAGTAGAAAAACGCCCAGTCTTGTTTCTGCTCGCTGACACCATCTTTCGATGCATCTCACCGCCAGCACAGGCCAGTCCAGCTTGCGTTTTTCACACCGTTGGAAATCTGGAACGTAGATCTACAACTTTCGTTTTGGAGTCACTAGTTTTCGAGGCCTGTACACGACGCCATCATCGACCAAACTTTGGATCAGGATGCAGATCTGTTTCCTTTTTCAGTTTTTGCAGTGACGTTGTCACGTCTTCCAACGATCGTCGCCGTCGACACAGGTCACCCCAGCACGCATATCTGATACCATTAGAAGCACGGTTTCACCCTCTTTCCAGAGAACTTTGAATCATCCCAAACGGTGCTGTGCGGACGTCGCCATCGTCTCCCGTAGTCAGGTCCAGAAAAACAGTTTCTGTTTCAAAATTCAGTTCACTGTTTCTCCGACTCGTCTTCCGACGAGCTTCACCTGCGTTCCTGACCACCCCAGGACGCGTCGTCTGATCCTCTCGATGCGTGGCAGTACCCTCTCTCTCCACAACTTTGATTCGCCCAAAACCGTACAGTAACGCCCTCGCCATCTTCGTTCAAAGTTTGGACCAGAAAACAGAGTTTCAGTTTCGCTGTTCGTCATCTATTCGCGAGCTCATTTTTCCGTTGACCATCGTCGTCGCCTCGATGCACCAAATTCAACTCAGCTTGTACCATTCGAAACTTGATTTGTCATACTTACACAACTACTTCAGATACCATCCTAAACCTGCCCAGATCTCTTGTTCTCTTCACTTTAAAAATCGTGCAAGAAACGCCTGCAGCTGTCACGTTACAGATCTGCACTCACTTTTTCAGTTATCCAGCGCATATACTTTACCTTTGCTGAACCCTGTATTCATACAAAACTCGAGCAGCAGCACACTGGCTACAACCCTGCTCCCTTACGCGCGCGGCTTGGGTTCGACTTCCCTTGGGCGCAAAACCCCTTTTTGTTTTCTTTTGTTTGTTTCTGAAAATTTTGAAATCTGGATACTTTTCAAAGTACTTAAAACTGCACTTTTACAGATCCGAATTGGACAAACCATATGTCCATTTCGATCAGCATTTCATGGTCTACTCAAATATGAACTTTGTTTTGGTTTTTGGATAAATAAAATTTGGACATAATTAAAATCTGAAGTTAATTGGAGTAATATGGCATAATTCATATCTTCTTTTCTACAACTCCAATTTCTACAAACTTTATATCCATTTTCATCAGAAAAGTGAGAGGAATTCAAATTTAAACATTGTCATGCATCATTGGCATCATCTCTGAATTGTCCAAATTAAAACTTGCAAATTCAATTAAGATCTATGTGAGAGTGTTTATCATTTCATGTGAATTATGAGCACCCCACTTAATTTTGACTTGCACAAATCATCTTGCCATGTCATCATGCATCATATTGCGCATTGCATTTACTTGTATTGATTTGAGCTATACTTGCTTGTATGTGCTATTTGGTTCTTCTCGAGTAGATGCCGACGCAGAGCGATCTGACGAGAGTACGAGTTCCCCCTGGAGGATCGTGTCGGTGCTTCTACCTCTGATCTGACAGGCGAGCCCACCCCTTCACCTATTTTACTTTTACATGCTCTTTTGATCTATTGCTATCCTTATGTTGCGATTATGTTGTGTCACGTGTCCTATCCACCTGTTACCTATATGTCCGAGATACACCTCCTCGCCCTACCTTTTGTTTGTTGTTTGCCAGTTTTGCGAGTCGTAGGCGAGTTTAGGGTTTTTGTTGATATCTCGAAATGTTCGGGATATCTTGTTGGGATGTTGACTCATGTACTACCTTTTCGAAAATGAAGTGGATAACTTTTGCTACAACTTAAAATTGCTAAGGGATATAATATGCAGAGGCATCTGTGAGCCCCTTTGCGAAAGCATCGGAACTTTGACTTGCTAATGTCCCCTAGGACCCGAGTTCTTGTTATCTGTTTCTAAGGCGAGCGCTAACCACTCGTGGGAGGTTTTATCGGGACCCCCCATTACCCATTACCATTTCTCAAGTCTGTTGAAAAGGGGCCCACAACCTTGGTTTTATTTGCCTATGCCATGTATGCCATGCTTTATTACTGTTGCCTTCGGGTGTTTACTTACTGTTGCCTTCGGGTGTTTACTTCCTGTTGCCTTCGGGTGTTTATTTCTGTACTGTACCCCGCGGGACGTTTAGCGAAAGCGTGTGGTTCGCACGCCTAGCCGCCGTCGCAAACCCTGAGTCCGCATCGGAGTACGGCCGAACTTCGTTTCGGGTAGCTTAGTCGGGTGCCCCCCCTAGGCATTCTTGTTGATCTGGGAACGGTCTTGTTGTGAGACTCCGCACTTGCTATGCGGGTTCGAGCATGCGTGTATGGTAACATTGGTGCACCCCTGCAGGGTTAAATCTTTTCGGAAAGCCGTGTCCGCGGTTATGGACGACTTGGAGCTGTTTAACTCGATCATAGAACAACTTACACCTAATGTTGTTGCTAATAACTTGCTAATTACTTGCGTAGTAAGTTAGCCCTATTATAATGGAATGGATATAAAATTGTCAACTGTGTGAGTGCCTTGTTAGTACCTCTTGGCTAAGGGGGATCGCACTGGCTGGGTTGTTGTTTGCAGAGTATAGAACTGCTAGATTAAGCGCTCTCTCACCTTCTCTATTAGACGGATGTTGTAGCGTGTCTCTATTGGTTAGTGCTTTGCTGCCGCTAAACTCCACATATAGCCGGGCGAAGTTTACACCGCCCACCAGCAAGCATAGCTGGTCTTGTCTCGCAAGTACGTGCCAACGGTACTTACCCTCGTTTTTCTTCCTCTTTTTCCGGAACCCGCTTTTCGACAAACAGGTACGACAGATGATGAGCAGTACACAGGTGGCTACTTTGTCGAGTTCACGGACGACGACTTCGTTGCGTAGCAGGATCGTTCCTAAGGCAGCAGCCTGTGGCTTGTTGGTTATGGAAACACCGCTTGATTATCTTCAGGACTCTTAGTCCCATTTGGTTCTTGTCTGTACCCAGACTATTTGGCTATCTTATGTATGATGTACTGATGGGATATGTTTCCCTATTGAGTGTCATTTGGATCTTGCTCATTAGAGCGTTGCTATATATATGAACCTTATTTCCATCTTTTGTGTCTTACATAGTCATGTTGTGATATTCAAGCTGTATTCTACCCTTGTATCCTGTGCACAGTGTGTGTATGTGTGAAGTGCACAGGAAGGTGAAGCACTCAGGCCTGGAAAGCCTACCGTGAGCCTTTGAGGTGGGTGTTGTGTGCATGGGCGTGTCGAGCTGTTGCTTGGCCTACCCATATGCTTGGGAATGCGAGGCGACCTCACGGTCCCTTGTAGTGACCTCATGCACATAAACCCCTCTTACCTGCGCGCTCTGGGTTTTCCTACTCCTGGGGCTTACAAGGGGTTCGGATGATAACCTGAAGGTGGACTTTTTAGGCATAGATGCATGCTGGATAGCGGTCTATGTACTTTGTCGTAATGCCCAATTAAATCTCACAATACTCATCGTATCATGTATGTGCATTGTCATGCCCTCTCTATTTGTCAATTGCCCGACTGTAATTTGTTCACCCAACATGCTATTTATCTTATGGGAGAGACACCTCTAGTGAACTGTGGACCCCGGTCCATTCTTTTACATCGAATACAATTTACTGCAATACTTGCTTTACTGTTTTCTGCAAACAATCATCATCCACACTATACATCTAATCCTTTGTTACAGCAAGCCGGTGAGATTGACAACCTCACTGTTTCGTTGGGGCAAAGTACTTTGGATTGTGTTGTGCAGGTTCCACGTTGGCGCCGGAATCCCTGGTGTTGCGCCGCACTACATCCCGCCACCAACAACCTTCAACGTGCTTCTTGGCTCCTCCTGGTTCGATAAACCTTGGTTTCTTTCTGAGGGAAAACTTGCTACTGTGCGCATCATACCTTCCTCTTGGGGTTCCCAACGGACGTGTGCTGTACACGCCATCAAGCATTTTTTCTAGCGCCGTTGCCGGGGAGATCAAGACACGCTGCAAGGGGAGTCTCCACAATCCAATCTCTTTACTTTGTTTTTGTCTTGCTTTATTTTATTTACTACTTTGTTTGCTGCATTATATCAAAATACAAAAAAAAATTAGTTGCTAGCTTTACTTTATTTACTGTCTTGCACTCTATATCGAAAACACACAAAAAAATTAGTTACTTGCATTTTACTTTTGCTACCATGTCTAGTTCTGCACCTGTTACTTCTTCACCTGAGGAATTAGTCTTCACTTTTAAACAAGGGGATGAGGAGAGTTTTAAAGATGCTTGGTCCAGAATTTTTACTTCTTATCGTAAAGCTGAACCTCAAATGACTCTAAGTTTGCTCCTTAGTAATTTTTATTTTGGTCTTATGATTCGCTATAGATATGCCTTGGATGCTGTAGTGGGAGGAGATTTCCTTCATTGCAATGGGGATCAAGCTTTTAATGCCATAAAAAAGTTGGTTGCATCACATGATTCAGCTAATAACTTTGATTCAGCCCTTATTAGCATTTATAATAGATTAAACACTCTTGAGACAAGTGCATCTCGCTTGAATGAAAATTATAGATATGTTCGTAACCATCTTGATCAAGTTTTAGTGAACTCTGAACCTTCATTATGGGATCCTACTATTAAAATTGTTATCGGTGACCAAACTCTTCATGCCAATTGTGATATTATGTCTGAATTTTGCCTAATGCCTAAGAGTGTTCATGAATCTTTGCAACTTTGGGGATTCGTTGAAGGGGGAGAAGGAATAACTCTTATTGATAACTCTGTTATAATTCCTAAAGGAATAGCTGCGGGTGTGCATACAACCATTCTTGGGAGAACAATATCCATTGATTATCTCGTTATTGAATGTGCAGGAACAGGACAAATCACACTCGGAAGATCCCTGCTGAAACTATTGGGAGCAGTCATAGATATGGGAGAAGGCACCCTAAAATTCACCTCTACACCCGGGGGTAGTCACATATTCCCTAAATCAAAGAGTAAGAAAAAGAACAAGAAAGGTAAAGGTAAAGCCCAAGGTAATGTCGATGCTTCATCTCTTGATAACACTTGATTCACACTTTCTGCGCCTAGCTGAAAGGCGTTAAAGAAAAGCGCTTATGGGAGACAACCCATATTTTTACTACAGTACTTTGTTTTATATTTGAGTCTTGGAAGTTGTTTAATACTGTAGCAACCTCTCCTTATCATGTTTTTGTGCCAAGTAAAGTCTCTATGGTAAAGTTGATGCTAGATTTGGATTGCTGCACAGAAACAGCATTGCTGTCTCTCACGAATTCGTGCAGAAGTCTCTGTAAAAAAATCAAAAAAATCTGCAAATTTACGTGCGTGATCCTCAGATATGTACGCAACTTTCATTAGTTTTTAGTTTTTCCGTTTGAGCAAGTTAAGTGCCCCTTCCAGGTTTGTCTTTACGGACTGTTCTGTTTTTGACAGATTCTGCCTTTTATTTCGCATTGCCTCTTTTGCTATGTTGGATGAATTTCTTTGATCCATTAATGTCCAGTAGCTTTGTGCAATGTCCAGAAGTGTTAAGAATGATTGTGTCACCTCTGAACATGTGAATTTTTGATTGTGCACTAACCCTCTAATGAGTTTGCTTGAAGTTTGGTGTGAAGGAAGTTTTCAAGGGTCAAGAGAGGAGTATGATATACTATGATCAAGAGGAGTGAAAGCTCTAAGCTTGGGGATGCCCCGGTGGTTCACCCCTGCATATTTTAAGAATACTCAAGCATCTAAGCTTGGGGATGCCCAAGGCATCCCCTTCTTCATCGACAACATCATCAGGTTCCTCCCCTGAAACTATATTTTTATTCAGTCACATCTTATGTGCTTTGCTTGGAGCGTCGGTTTGTTTTTGTTTTTGTTTTTGTTTGAATAAAATGGATCCTAGCATTCATTGTGTGGGAGAGAGACACGCTCCGCTGTTGCATCTGGACAAATATGTCCTTAGGCTTTACTCATAGTATTCATGGCGAAGGTTGAATCTTCTTCGTTAAATTGTTATATGGTTGGAATCGGGAAATGCTACATGTAGTAATTCTAAAATGTCTTGAATAATTTGATACTTGGCAATTGTTGTGCTCATGTTTAAGCTCTTGCATCATATACTTTGCACCCATTAATGAAGAAATACATAAAGCTTGCTAAAATTTGGTTTGCATATTTGGTCTCTCTAAAGTCTAGATAATTTCCAGTATTGAGTTTTGAACAACAAGGAAGACGGTGTAGAGTCTTATAATGTTTACAATATGTCTTTTATGTGAGTTTTGCTGCACCGGTTCATCCTTGTGTTTGTTTCAAATAAACCTTGCTAGCCTAAACTTTGTATCGAGAGGGAATACTTCTCATGCATCCAAAATCCTTGAGCCAACCACTATGCCATTTGTGTCCACCATACCTACCTACTACATGGTATTTCTCCGCCATTCCAAAGTAAATTGCTTGAGTGCTACCTTTAAATTTCCATCATTCGCCTTTGCAATATATAGCTCATGGGACAAAATGGCCTTAAAAACTATTGTGGTATTGAATATGTACTTATGCACTTTATCTCTTATTAAGTTGCTTGTTGAGCGATAACCATGTTCCTGGGGACGCCATCAACTACTCTTTGTTGAATATCATGTGAGTTGCTATGCATGTTTGTCTTGTCTGAAGTAAGGGCGGTTTTCACAATCAAATGGTTTGAGTATGCATACTGTTAGAGAAGAACATTGGGCCGCTAACTAAAGCCATGAATCATGGTGGAAGTTTCAGTTTGGACATAAAACCTCAATCTCTTATGAGAATATTAACTGTTGTTGAATGCTTATGCATTAAAAGAGGAGTCCATTATCTGTTGTCTATGTTGTCCCGGTATGGGTGTCTAAGTTGAAGAATGATCAAAAGCGAGAAATCCAAATGCGAACTTTCTCCTTAGACCCTTGTACAGGCGGCATAGAGGTACCCCTTTGTGACACTTGGTTGAAACATATGTTATGCAATGATAATCAGTGTTAACCCAAGCTAACTAGGACAAGGTGCGGGCACTATTAGTACACTATGCATGAGGCTTGCAACTTGTAAGATATAATTTACATGATACATATGCTTTATTACTACCGTTGACAAAATTGTTCCATGTTTTCAAAACCAAAGCTCTAGCACAAATATAGCAATCGATGCTTTCCTCTTTGAAGGACCTTTCTTTTACTTTTATGTTGAGTCAGTTCACCTATCTCTCTCCACCTCAAGAAGCAAACACTTGTGTGAACTGTGCATTGATTCCTACATACTTGCATATTGCACTTGTTATATTACTTTACATTGACAATATCCATGAGATATACATGTTATAAGTTGAAAGCAACCGCTGAAACTTAATCTTCCTTTGTGTTGCTTCAATACCTTTACTTTGATTTATTGCTTTATGAGTTAACTCTTATGCAAGACTTATTGATGCTTGTCTTGAAGTACTATTCATGAAAAGTCTTTGCTTTATGATTCATTTGTTTACTCATGTCATTACCATTGTTTTGATCGCTGCATTCATTACATATGCTTACAATAGTATGATCAAGGTTATGATGGCATGTCACTCCAGAAATTATCTTTGTTATCGTTTACCTGCTCGCTAAGCTTGGGGATGCTGATACGTCTCCGACGTATCGATAATTTCTTATGTTACATGCCACATTATTGATGATATCTACATGTTTTATGCATACTTTATGTCATATTTATGCATTTTCCGGCACTAACCTATTAACGAGATGCCGAAGAGCCGATTCTTGTTTCTGCTGTTTTTGGTTTCAGAAATCCTACAAAGGAAATATTCTCAGAATTGGACGAAATCAACGCCCAGGGTCCTATTTTTGCACGAAGCTTCCAGAAGACCGAGGGGGAAAGGAAGTGGGGCCACGAGGCGCCGCCACAACAGGGCGGCGCGGCCTAGGTCCTGGCCGCGCGGCCCTGGTGTGTGGGGCCCTCGTGTGGCCCCCCGCATTGCCCTTCCGCCTACTTAAAGCCTTCGTCGCGAAACCCCCAGTACCGAGAGCCACGATACGGAAAACCTTACTGAGATGCCGCCGCCACCAATCCCATCTCGGGGGATTCTGGAGATCGCCTCCGGCACCCTGCCGGAGAGGGGAATCATCTCCCGGAGGACTCTTCACCGCCATGGTCGCCTCCGGAGTGATGAGTGAGTAGTTCACCCCTGGACTATGGGTCCATAGCAGTAGCTAGATGGTCGTCTTCTCCTCATGTGCTTCATTGTCGGATCTTGTGAGCTGCCTAACATGATCAAGATCATCTATCTGTAATTCTATATGTTGTGTTTGTCGGGATCCGATGGATAGAGAATACTATGTTATGTTGATTATCAATCTATTACCTATGTGTTGTTTATGATCTTGCATGCTCTCCGTTATTAGTAGAGGCTCTGGCCAAGTTTTTACTCTTAACTCCAAGAGGGAGTATTTATGCTCGATAGTGGGTTCATGCCTCCATTAAATGCAGGACGTGTGAGAAAGTTCTAAGGTTGTGGATGTGCTGTTGCCACTAGGGATAAAACATTGATGCTATGTCCGAGGATGTAGTTATTGATTACATTACGCACCATACTTAATGCAATTGTCTGTTGTTTGCAACTTAATACTGGAAGGGGTTTAGATGATAACCTGAAGGTGGACTTTTTAGGCATAGATGCATGCTGGATAGCGGTCTATGTACTTTGTCGTAATGCCCAATTAAATCTCACAATACTCATCGTATCATGTATGTGCATTGTCATGCCCTCTCTATTTGTCAATTGCCCGACTGTAATTTGTTCACCCAACATGCTATTTATCGTATGGGAGAGACACCTCTAGTGAACTGTGGACCCTGGTCCATTCTTTTACATCGAATACAATCTACTGCAATACTTGCTTTACTGTTTTCTGCAAACAATCATCATCCACACTATACATCTAATCCTTTGTTACAGCAAGCCAGTGAGATTGACAACCTCACTGTTTCGTTGGGGCAAAGTACTTTGGATTGTGTTATGCAGGTTCCACGTTGGCGCCGGAATCCCTGGTGTTGCGCCGCACTACATCCCGCCACCAACAACCTTCAACGTGCTTCTTGGCTCCTCCTGGTTCGATAAACCTTGGTTTCTTTCTGAGGGAAAACTTGCTACTGTGCTCATCATACCTTCCTCTTGGGGTTCCCAACGGACGTGTGCTGTACACGCCATCAGTGAGTAAAATCACTAACTTGCTTCATGAAGTCTTCAATACCACTCAAATATGTTGGTGTGTTTAATGAGTGAAATAATATCCAAGTTCTGTCCATCTGTTGAGGGAATAGATGGTCAAAGAAGCGATAAGCTATTTCAACAAACAGGTCACCTACGAATGTAAGCAAACATACCTGAGCAAACAGGTCGAATATAAAACTATAAATGCTACATTATTTGAGCCGATTTCAGCAAACGAACTGAGTGCAAAACTACGGCTACCTAGCGAACAAATTTTATTTTAGGCTGACCAGTGGGTTTCCCCACTTTGTATTTTTTTCTTTTTATTAATAAAAAGAGGGAAATATGTACAAAAATTGCTGGAGTGCAGCAACTAAAAGGATCATAGATCCCAAACAGCAAAATATATATAAAATGTTCTACCCATGATATGATTTCCTCTTTGCCTTATGAACAAGGAGAGCAATTTCATCCTTGAATCTCTTGTGCCATCTGTAAATGCTTGGGGGGGGGACAGATATATCGAAAGCAATACAATACCAACACATTCTTTCTTCTTTTTTGCCGTAATTCCGCCGATCTATTAGCAGTGCAAAGAAGTCAAAAGTAATAAGATTACAAACAGGTCCATAGACCACCAAGGCCGTACCTGAGAATACGGAGGGCCTGAGCAAAACAAGAATAGAGGACCTCAACATGATCATTGGCAACTAAAATGATTTTATATATACTACTCACTCCATTTCAATAAACAATGCACCCTTGTTTTTCGTTTTTTATCTTCGAAAAAATATTAATCTATATCTCTCTATTTAAAAATGATGTTTCAATTTTATGTAGATATACATGTATTTAGATGAGTTTAGTTTGCAGATACATGCAAGTTTTGATGAAGTTGAAACTTATTTTTCAGGATGAAGTATATAAAAAAATTGATATAAAACTGGTATCATTAGAAAGTATTTTCCATCACGGTTCTAACAATGCTGCTTATGTATTATATGATCGTGATATTGTTGTCCTATTTATTTGGTCAAGGTTCACATTGAAATGTGGTAAAATAAATTAAAAGAAGTGCATCGTGTGAAAAAGCAATCTAAGAATTCAAAAGTGCTAATTGTTAAACATGACATCTTTCAAAAATGAATCTTCAATTAGTACTTCATAAAAATCACTGAGACAAAATATTAATATTCATTGGAAGACTAACTGAATTAGCTGCACTCGCGATGAAAGAGAAAGAGAAGATACGGGTAAGAGCAAGTACAATAAGGTACAGTCTTTTGTTTGTTTGTTTGTTTGTTTGTTTGGGTTGCTCATCAAGCTTATCGCTCGATACAATAAGTTACAGTCAGTGGGAGTGGTGTTTTGGAACATGGGTGCATAGTGGGTGGTATCATGGAGTACTATCATAGGTATGCTATATCTATACTCCTATATAGTGTAGCAATTTTGATAGTTTGAATGCAAGCATCATAATGCAATCTCTACTGTTGATTGTGCACCATCGGACGGTCTAAAACATTGGGATTCGCAGCTACAGTAGCACCCATCATTCTCTACGTCATTCTAGAAACATCTATATATTTGTTCTAGCCAATTCATGCTTCCTCCATACACGACGGTGCTGGTCACGGCCCGACAACAAAACTCACGGACGCCTATGCTCTCCATAGATCAGTCAGAGTTGAATGCGATGCATGCGAATGGTAGTCACGCTCAAACTTCAGTCAGAACCGAAAGTGTGGCGAGTAGGTCGGTAGCACTGCACGGACATGCAGTTGCATAAGTGCTGGTACGTTCCCTATAGGTGGCACTGGGCATGGATGGGAGGATAAATTATTGAAGATCTGAATTTTGGCAGCTAAAAAGAAATAAGTACAAAACCTAAGACGTGCAAAATTCAATAGTATATTCAAGAGCACATACATGGCAGAAAATTGCAATTCTGCATGAGAAATACAATTCAATGTTAGTAATACATAGTTTTCCCACATTTTACGCTATGCAAGCTATTTTGAGTTGAAATTGTAACGACTGATTTTTAACGTGCAAAGCACATGAAGCTGACTAGTTTATTATAGTGGAGTATTGAAAATGGCATAGAAGGGGATATTGCGAATTGAGAGTGGCATAAACACAACTTCAGTTTTTGTAATGGCATAAACACAACTTGTGAATTGAGGAGTGGCATAGAACCAATTAACCGTTGTTTCAATAACAGCCATCAAAAGCCGATCGAACGCACGAGGATGGATCCAAAATTTACCCATTTTTAGTTTCACAGGAAAATTTTAAACTTAAAATTAAATCTTGCCTAGAAGTATTTGAAACAAAAATCCAGTAAATCTTATATGTTGGGTTATGCATTCTGGGGGAGTTTCATCAGATTCAGCCATATTGTTTATCAATAAACCTCATTTTATGTTTTACAACCAACTTTAAACTTAAAATTCGAACTGTCCAGAAAAAAGAACAACATTCCAGTAAATCTTATACTATATTTCTTCTGCATTCTGGGAAAGATTGGTCGGATTCAAAAAATAGTTTGGGAATAAACATTGTTTTAGTCTGGACACGACTTATTGTAGAGTGATTTTTGGTTGGATACATTCATGTGCGTTCGAATGGCTTTGGATGGTTATAATTGAACCAAAGTCAACGCTGGACTTCTGACCTGAACGTCACTGGAGCTGCGTCAAAAGTCCATCCATGACTTTGTCTCAATAACAGCCATCAAAAGCCGATCGAACGCACAGGAATGGATCCAACCAAAAATCACTCAACCGCTGGAATTTTGACCTGAAAGTCACTGAAGCTGTGTCCATACTTGCCCAACAGGTTGCGTATGAATGTAAACCAACATATCTGAGCAAACAGGTCGAATATAAAACTATATAACTAAATGCCACGTTATTCTTTATCGAAAAAAATGCCACGTTATTTGAGCCGATTTCAGCAAACCAACTGAGGTCTATTTTTTTAGGCTGGACAGTGGTTTCCTCGCTGTGTATTTTTCACTGTAATAAAAAAGAGGGAAAAGGTTACTGGAGAGCAGCAACTAAAAGGATCATAGATCCCAAACAGCAAAATCTAGCTAAAAAAGTTCTACCCATGATGATAAGCCATGATATGATTTCCTCTTTGCCTTACAAACAAGGAGAGCCATTTCATCCTTGAATCTCTTGCGTCTTCTGTAAATGCTTGGGGGCGAACAGATCAATCGAATGCAATATAATACCAACAAATTTTTTCTTCTTTTTGGCCGTAAATCCACCGATGTATTAGCAGTGCAAAGAACCCAGAAGTAATAAGATTACAAACAGGTCCATAGAGGACTGGCACCAAGCGACGACTACAGACATTGGGCAATGGTGAGCAGTACAGTGTACAGTACGAATGAATTCGAGCAAATAGGTAAAGCGGAAAACAATGTCAAACAAACACATCGAGAGGAAAACAATATCAACCGATCGATTCGAACGAACTAACGAACTTATAAGGGCTGGGTGACGGCGACTGACTTCGATTGAGCTATAATGAATCGTACTTGCCCAGGCCTGAAGATAGCATGCATACCGTGAGGATCTACCAGCTGACCGCGCCAGCCGGTGCGGCTGGAGAAGAACGGCGCCACCAGCAGTCGCCGGCTGACGCGGCTGATAGACAGCGTGGGGAAGTTTTGGTGCGCGGCCTGGTTCACCGAGGGTGTGTCTAGAGAAGAACAGGGCGCCGAAGGAGGTGTCTAGAGAAGAACAAGGTGGACTGGGTGCTGGGTTAAAGGCGAGCGTTCGAAATATTGGGCGCACGTTCGAAAGTTTAGGTGCGCGAGGGAGGTGTCTGCTGGTGAAAATTTCCCCGTCCTCTACTTCTTCTTTTTTTTCTTTTGAGAACACAGTACAACGCAAACACTCACAAACACGCACGTACAAACACCCCTATGAACGCACGCACGCACACCCTATCCCTATGAGCACCTCCGAGGGACTGAGCCGGCATATCTTGAGGTTGACGAAGTCACCACTGGCGCCTCCTCTTCTTTTTTGGGCTAATCTATTTATCTATAATATCTATCTATACCTCTATCTATCTACATGTTTTTTAATTTTTTTCTATTCTATACATGAGTTTTTGAATTTGAATTTTTTCACTTTGTCAGCCTTCCCAGCCAATGCTCATTTGAAGTAATTGAAGCCGTTGATTTGTAGCTTAAAGGTGCTATCTACCGCTCATCATACAAGGACTCTTCAGATCTAACGGCTGTGAATGCACGGATTCGTCACCCATGCTTCCCCTTGGACTGGCGATGCTGAAAGAAAGCCTGAAACACTGGAACCCTGTAGATACTTCGGGGTACCTCACTGCTCCACATTATTAAACAGGCCTTTTCCGACATGGGAAGTCAAAAGTTGGGGGCTCCATCCAGTACATATGAATGCTCGCTAGCTGCATGGTCTAGAAGCAGACAAGAGTAAATCATCAATTCATCAAATCAATTGGTGTATATTTTTTTAGGAGCTAAGACGCCGGCATGAACCATTTTCAAGCGTTTAAATTCCTCCTACCTGAAAAATGATTCTTTAGATTGACATCAACAAGAGAACTCTTTTAGAAAGAGTGAGAGAAAGGGAGATATGATTGCATACACTATTCTTAGAAGGGAAATCATGTACTTGTTCATGGAGAGATACAAGTATATCGACTATCTACACTACAATTTTGAAATAAAAGAAATAAAATTGCAAATGTCTATTCTAACTAGATATGTTGATATTTCTAAATAGTACCAAAGCAATACTTATTCTAAGCTGGGCACTCAACTTCTGAAATGCGCGAGTATTCGTAGGTCGATTTTTTTTCGTTTTTATTATTATTACTAGGCACCACATGTGTTTGCCCGTCCAGTGAAACTCTTTCATTTCATTTTCTTTTCCGCAAGGTCGGGAGTCGGAGGAAGAGGGATCACACGGGAGGAGACGAAGGGAGAGCAGTCATGGGGCCCCACTTATTTATGGTGTCTAGATTTTTTCGGGTGATCTTGTTGTTGTGCGGGGGTTGTCGGTGCGCTAGGTGCGAGCGAGCGAGGCCGAGAATGAGAGAGAGATTTTTTTTAGAGGGACAACCGAACGATCCTGAAGGACCCAGATTTTCCAATACGCATCAGAGCACAGTTTACAGCAGGACACAAAATAAACAGGAAATTACGTCTAAATCCCTAAGATTTACATGGTAGACCCCAGGCTGAAGGCAAGAAATGCGATCGGGTCCTTAACAGCCACCGTCCGGATTGATCCTCATCGGAGCCGGGCACGAACAACTTGGCGCGACCAAATCGGCATGGCTACAGAGCCTGCACACCATGGCCTCCGAGCTGAGCTAGAAACGCCCTGCCAAAACCGGCAGCCAACGAAGGTGGATAATTGGAGAGATGGAGAGAGAGAGAGTCTTGATGCCTCTCTCTTGACAAAGAAGATGGCTGGGAGTTTGCCTACCTAGCGTACGTGACTTGTGCTCACTGAAGTGTGGGACCTCACGCATGGGAACCACACGTAAGTGACAGACTTGTTGCTCTAATAACTCGGGTGATTATTATATTGTATTAGTACATAGTTTCCTATGGATCCTTCTTAGTCACTCCAAAATGAAGCTTTTGGGAGGTTTTTGAAATTTCCATGTTTGAAACCAAAAACGACTTCTCTTCATGCATGCTTGACTTCATAAGACAAATTTATAGCTAGGGGTATGGGGTAGATACATGATTTTCCTGGTTTGAATATGTCTAGACCTTGTTTATCAACTTAATTGAATGCTTACTATATGACATAAGAAGACTATGTGCCTTGTTTTTTCATTTTTTAAATTTTTTTCTAAAATTTGTATACCCATTTGAATCTTGGTCAAATTCTAGGTTTCACCAAGATTTGAATAAGTTTAAAACATGAATATGAAAATGTAAGCATGTATGCTTCTTAGTCACTTCAAAATTAAGCTATTGGGAGGGTTTTTGAAATTTCCATGTTCGAAACCAAAAACCACATATCGTCATGCTTGACTTCGTGAAAAAGAGGTTAGGGTTAGGGGGTAGATACATGATTTTTCTTGTTTGGATATGTCTAGACCTTGTTTATCAACTTAATTGAATGCTTACTATATGACATAATTACGAAGACTATGTGCCTTGGTTTTTCATGTATTTAAACAAGTTTAAAACACGAATATGAAAAATTAAGCATATATACTTCTTAGTCACTCCCAAATGTAGCTCTTGGGAGGGTTTTTGAAATTTCCATGCTTGAAACCAAAAACCACTTCTCTTCATGCTTGACTTTTTTTGAAAGGAATACGGTAGGGGAAACCCCTACAGTGTTTTTTTTTTAAAAATAATAAGAACCCAAATTTTCGCATCCTTGAAGATTTGAACCTGGGTGGCTGCATGGGTTGTACATCCACTTCCCTAACCAAGTGAGCTAGGCTCACTTCTTTTCATGCTTGACTTCATAAGACAATATTTATGGTTAGGGGGTAGATACATGATTTTTCTAGTTTGAATATGTCTAGACCTTGTTTATCAACTTAATTGAATGCTTACTATATGACATAAGAAGACTATGTGCATTGGTTTTTCATTTTATTGTTTTTTTTTTATTTTATGCCCATTTGAATCTTGGTCAAATCCTAGGTTTGACCATGATTTAAACAAGTTTAAAACGTGAATATGAAAAATTAAGCATATATCCTTCTTATTCACTCCAAAATGAAGCTCTTGGGAGGGTTTTTGAAATTTCCATGTTTGAAACCAAAAACCACTTCTCTTCATGCATGCTTGACTTCATAAGACAAAGTTTAGGGTTAGGGGTAGATATATACATGATTTTCTGGTTTGAACATGTCTAGACCTTGTTTATCAACTTGAATGCTCTTACTGTATATATGACATAAGAATGCTATGTCCTTTGTTTTTTCATTCTTTTTATTTTTTTCTGAAATTTTATGCCCATTTGAATCTTTTGGTCAAATCCTAGGTTTGACCAAGATTTAAACAAGTTTAAAACATGAAAATGAAAAGGGAAACCTCCATCCTTCTTAGTCACTCTAAAATCAACTTAATTGAATGCTTACAATATGACATAAAAAGACTATGTGCCTTGTTTTTCATTCATTTTGATTTATTTTGAATTTTTTTGCCTATTTGAATCTTGGTAAAATCCTAGGTTTGACCAGTTTAAATCATGAATATGAAAAATTAAGCATCTACCCTTCTTAGTCACTCCAAAATGTAGCTCTTGGTGGGGTTTTAAAATTTCCATGTTTGAAACCAAAAACCACTTCTCTTCATGTGCATGCTTGACTTCATCATAAGACAGAGTTTAGGGTTAGGGGTAGATATATACATGATTTTTTCTGGTTTGAATAAGTCTAGACCTTGTTTATCAACTTGAATGCTTACTATATATAAGACATAAGAATGTTATGTCCTTTGTTTTTTCATTCTTTTGATTTTTTTCTGAAATTTTATGCCCATTTGAATCTTTTGGTCAAATCCTAGGTTTGACCAAGTTTTAAATAAGTTTAAAACATGAAAATGAAAAGGGAAGCCTGCATCCTTCTTAGTCACTCTAAAATCAACTTAATTGAGAATGCTTACTATATGACATAAGAAGACTATGTGCCTAAGTTTTTTATTTATTTTATTTTTAATGCCTATTTGTATCTTGGTCAAATCCTAGGTTTGACCATGATTTAAACAAGTTTAAAACATGAATATGAAAAATTAAGCATATATCCTTCTTAGTCACTCCAAAATGAAGCTTTTGGGAGGTTTTTGAAATTTCCATGTTTGAAACCAAAACGACTTCTCTTCATGCATGCTTGACTTCATAAGACAGAGTTTAGCTAGGGGTATGGGGTAGATACATGATTTTCCTGGTTTGAATATGTCTAGACCTTGTTTATCAACTTAATTGAATGCTTACTATATGACATAAGAAGACTATGTGCCTTGTTTTTTCATTTTTTAAATTTTTTTCTAAAATTTGTATACCCATTTGAATCTTGGTCAAATTCTAGGTTTCACCAAGATTTGAATAAGTTTAAAACATGAATATGAAAATGTAAGCATGTATGCTTCTTAGTCACTCCAAAATGAAGCTCTTGGGAGGGTTTTTGAAATTTCCATGTTCGAAACCAAAAACCACATATCTTCATGCTTGACTTCGTGAAACAGAGTTTAGGGTTAGGGGGAAGATACATGATTTTTCTTGTTTGAATATGTCTAGACCTTTTTTATCATCTTAATTGAATGCTTACTATATGACATAAGAAGACCTTGGTTTTTCATTTATTTTTTTTGAATTTTTATGCCCATTTGAATCTTGGTCAAATCCTAGGTTTAACCAAGATTTAAACAAGTTTAAGAGATGAAAATGAAAAGGGAAGCCTGCACCCTTCTTAGTCACTCTAAAATGAATTTTTTAAGAGGTTTTTGAAATTTCCATGTTTAATTTGAAACCCAAAACCTCTTCTCTTCATGATTGACTTCATAAGACAGAGTTTAGGGTTAGGGGTAGATACGTACATACATGATTTTTTCTGGTTTGAATATGTCTAGACATTTTGTTTATCAACTTTAATGCTTTACTATATGATCGACATAAGAATGCTATGTGCTTTGGTTTTTCATTCTTTTGATTTTTTATGAACTTTTATGCCCATTTGAATCCTGGTCAAATCCTAGGTTTGACAATGAGTTAAACAAGTTTAAAACATGAATATGAAAATTAAGCATCTATCCTTCTTAAGTCACTCCAAAATGTAACACTCTTGGGAGGGTTTTTGAAATTTCCATGTTTGAAACCAAAAACCACTTCTCTTCATGCATGCTTGACTTCATAAGACAGATTTTAGGGTTAGGGGTAGATATATACATGATTTTCTAGTTTGAATATGTCTAGACCTTGTTTATCAACTTGAATGCTTACTATATATATGACATAAGAATGCTATGTCCTTTGTTTTTTCATTCTTTTGATTTTTTCCTGAAATTTTATGCCCATTTGAATCTTTTGGTCAAATCCTAGGTTTGACCAAGATTTAAACAAGTTTAAAACATGAAAATGAAAAGGGAAGCCTGCATCCTTCTTAGTCACTCTAAAATCAACTCAATTGAGAATGCTTACTATATGACATAAGAAGATGTACTATATGTGCCTTGGTTTTTCATTTTTTGGTTTTTTTAAATTCTTATGCCATTTGAATCTTGGCCAAATCCTAGGTTTGACCATGGTTTAAACAAATTTAAATCACGAATATAAAAATTAAGCATCTATCCTTCTTAGTCACTCCAAAATGTAAATCTTGGGAGGGTTCATGAAATTTGCATGTTTGAAACCAAAAACCACTTCTCTTCATGCATGCTTGACTTCATAAGACAGAGTTTAGGGTTAGGGGTAGATATATACATGATTTTCTGGTTTGAATATGTGCTTTGGTTTTTCATTTTTCTGATTTTTTTAATTTTTCGCCCATTCGAATCTCTGTCAAATCCTAGGTTTGACCAAGATTTAGACAAGTTTAACACGTGAAAACGAATAAGTAAGCATGGATCCTTCTTAGTCACTCCAAAATGTACCAATTGATAGATGTGTTAACTTTGCTTCATGGAAAAATTAATGTCATGTAAATGAGTTAACTTGGATTTCCTACCCTTGAATCCATAGGAAACTTTGTTCTAATGCACTATAATAATCAACCGAGTTTTTACACCAACAGGTCTGTCACTTACGTGTGGTGCCCATGCATGAGGTCCCGCACTTCAGTGACCACAAGTCACGTGCAATAGGTCCGCAAACTCCCAGCCATTTTCTTTGTCAAGAGAAGACGCATCAGGATGCGTATTGGAAGTCTCTGGGTCCTTCAGGATCCTTCGGTTGTCCCTCTCACAAAAAGAACAAATCTTTCTCATTCTCGGCCTCGCTCGACTCGCTCGCTCGCTCGCACCTCCTGCTCACTGACAAACCCTGCACAACAGTCAACATCATCACCCGAAAAAGGGGAGACACCATAATGCTCTCCCTTCTTCTCTCCTTCCGAGTGATCCCTCTTCCTCCGAGTTTCACTCGACGGGCAAACACATATGTGCTGCATAGTAATAATAAAAAGGTAGAAAAATCGACCTACGAATCTATAATTAAATAGGTTAAACTAGGGTTTTGCCCAGTACTACAGATCAAGGTTCAAAAAAATCCAACTACGGGGTTCGAACAACCCCATTTCTAATCAAAGATTTTTTTCGACGTCATCCAAATGGCCTCAAACTATAGCATGGGCGGATCCAGACTATAGCCAAGGGGGGCAGCTACCCCCACTCAATTTTCTGAAATCTTGTAATATGTTAAGCTAAAGGCTGGTTTGCCCGCACTTAGAAATGATATTTGCATCACTTATCATATGTTTGCCCATTTGAATCTTGTCGAATCCTAGATTTGACCAAGATAATTTAAACAAGTTTAAAACATGAAAATGAAAAGGGAAGCTTGTATCCTTCTTAGTCACTCTACAATGAAGTTTTGGGAGGTTTTTGAAATTTCCATGTTTGAAACCCAAAACCACTTCTCTTCATGCTTGACTTCATAAACATGAAAATGAAGACTTTTGCTAACGGAGGGAGTAAGCACTCTTGCTATCAAAAGTACCAAACGATGCAAACCAAAATGATTTTTTAGAGGAATACTAGTTTGGATTATATAATTTTATATTAGCAGGCCAAATCGAACGCCGTAGTTGGATTTTCAAAAATTGATCCGTAGTACTGGGCAAAACCCTAGTTTAGCTTATTTAATAATAGATTCGTAGGTCGATTTTTTTTCGTTTTTATTATTATTACTAGGCAGCACATGTGTTTGCCCGTCCAGTGAAACTCTTTCATTTCATTTTTCTTTTCCGTAAGGTCGGGAGTCGGAGGAAGAGGGATCACACGGGAGGAGATGAAGGGAGAGCAGTCACGGGGCCCCACTTATTTATGGTGTCTAGATTTTTTCGGGTGATGCTGACTGTTGTGCAGGGTTGTCAGTGCGTAGGGGGTGCGAGCGAGCGAGGCCGAGAATGAGAGAGAGATTTTTTTTAGAGGGACAACCGAACGATCCTGAAGGACCCAGATTTTCCAATAAGCATCAGAGCACGCTTACGACGGGACACAAAATAAACAGGAAATTACGTCTAAATCCCTAAGATTTACATGGTAGACCCCAGGCTGAAGGCAAGAAATGCGATCGGGTCCTTAACAGCCACCGTCCGGATTGATCCTCATCGGAGCCGGGCACGAACAACTTGGCGCGACCAAATCGGCATGGCTACAGAGCCTGCACACCATGGCCTCCGAGCTGAGCTAGAAACGCCCTGCCAAAACCGGCAGCCAACGGAGGTGGATAATTGGAGAGATGGAGAGAGAGAGAGTCTTGATGCCTCTCTCTTGACAAAGAAGATGGCTGGGAGTTTGCCTACCTAGCGTACGTGACTTGTGCTCACTGAAGTGTGGGATCTCACGCATGGGAACCACACGTAAGTGACAGACTTGTTGCTCTAATGACTCGGGTGATTATTATATTGTATTAGTACATAGTTTCCTATGGATCCTTCTTAGTCACCTAAAAATGAAGCTTTTGGGAGGTTTTTGAAATTTCCATGTTTGAAACCAAAAACGACTTCTCTTCATGCATGCTTGACTTCATAAGACAAATTTATAGCTAGGGGTATGGGGTAGATACATGATTTTCCTGGTTTGAATATGTCTAGACCTTGTTTATCAACTTAATTGAATGCTTACTATATGACATAAGAAGACTATGTGCCTTGTTTTTTTCATTTTTTAATTTTTTTTCTAAAATTTGTATACCCATTTGAATCTTGGTCAAATTCTAGGTTTCACCAAGATTTGAATAAGTTTAAAACATGAATATGAAAATGTAAGCATGTATGCTTCTTAGTCACTTCAAAATGAAGCTATTGGGAGGGTTTTTGAAATTTCCATGTTCGAAACCAAAAACCACATATCTTCATGCTTGACTTCGTGAAACAGAGTTTAGGGTTAGGGGGTAGATACATGATTTTTCTTGTTTGGATATGTCTAGACCTTGTTTATCAACTTAATTGAATGCTTACTATATGACATAATTACGAAGACTATGTGCCTTGGTTTTTCATGTATTTAAACAAGTTTAAAACATGAATATGAAAAATTAAGCATATATACTTCTTAGTCACTCCCAAATGTAGCTCTTGGGAGGGTTTTTGAAATTTCCATGCTTGAAACCAAAAACCACTTCTCTTCATGCTTGACTTTTTTTGAAAGGAATACGGTAGGGGAAACCCCTACAGTGATTTTTTTAAAAAATAATAAGAACCCAAATTTTCGCATCCCTGAAGATTTGAACCTGGGTGGCTGCATGGGTTGTACATCCACTTCCCTAACCAAGTGAGCTAGGCTCACTTCTTTTCATGCTTGACTTCATAAGACAATATTTATGCTTAGGGGGTAGATACATGATTTTTCTAGTTTGAATATGTCTAGACCTTGTTTATCAACTTAATTGAATGCTTACTATATGACATAAGAAGACTATGTGCATTGGTTTTTCATTTTATTGTTTTTTTTAATTTTATGCCCATTTGAATCTTGGTCAAATCCTAGGTTTGACCATGATTTAAACAAGTTTAAAACGTGAATATGAAAAATTAAGCATATATCCTTCTTATTCACTCCAAAATGAAGCTCTTGGGAGGGTTTTTGAAATTTCCATGTTTGAAACCAAAAACCACTTCTCTTCATGCATGCTTGACTTCATAAGACAAAGTTTAGGGTTAGGGGTAGATATATACATGATTTTCTGGTTTGAATATGTCTAGACCTTGTTTATCAACTTGAATGCTCTTACTGTATATATGACATAAGAATGCTATGTCCTTTGTTTTTTCATTCTTTTGATTTTTTTCTGAAATTTTATGCCCATTCGAATCTTTTGGTCAAATCCTAGGTTTGACCAAGATTTAAAAAAGTTTAAAACATGAAAATGAAAAGGGAAACCTCCATCCTTCTTAGTCACTCTAAAATCAACTTAATTGAATGCTTACTATATGACATAAAAAGACTATGTGCCTTGTTTTTCATTCATTTTGATTTATTTTGAATTTTTATGCCTATTTGAATCTTGGTAAAATCCTAGGTTTGACCAGTTTAAATCATGAATATGAAAAATTAAGCATCTACCCTTCTTAGTCACTCCAAAATGTAGCTCTTGGTGGGGTTTTAAAATTTCCATGTTTGAAACCAAAAACCACTTCTCTTCATGTGCATGCTTGACTTCATCATATGACATAGTTTAGGGTTAGGGGTAGATATATACATGATTTTTTCTGGTTTGAATAAGTCTAGACCTTGTTTATCAACTTGAATGCTTACTATATATATGACATAAGAATGTTATGTCCTTTGTTTTTTCATTCTTTTGATTTTTTTCTGAAATTTTATGCCCATTTGAATCTTTTGGTCAAATCCTAGGTTTGACCAAGTTTTAAATAAGTTTAAAACATGAAAATGAAAAGGGAAGCCTGCATCCTTCTTAGTCACTCTAAAATCAACTTAATTGAGAATGCTTACTATATGACATAAGAAGACTATGTGCCTAGGTTTTTGATTTATTTTATTTTTAATGCCTATTTGTATCTTGGTCAAATCCTAGGTTTGACCATGATTTAAACAAGTTTAAAACATGAATATGAAAAATTAAGCATATATCCTTCTTAGTCACTCCAAAATGAAGCTTTTGGGAGGTTTTTGAAATTTCCATGTTTGAAA
Source organism: Lolium perenne (assembly GCF_019359855.2). Taxonomy (NCBI): domain Eukaryota; kingdom Viridiplantae; phylum Streptophyta; class Magnoliopsida; order Poales; family Poaceae; genus Lolium; species Lolium perenne. Next base: position 194,060,576 of record NC_067246.2, on the reverse strand, counting down.
CCAAAACGACTTCTCTTCATGCATGCTTGACTTCATAAGACAGAGTTTAGCTAGTGGTATGGGGTAGATACATGATTTTCCTGGTTTGAATATGTCTAGACCTTGTTTATCAACTTAATTGAATGCTTACTATACGACATAAGAAGACTATGTGCCTTGTTTTTTCATTTTTTTAATTTTTTTCTAAAATTTGTATACCCATTTGAATCTTGGTCAAATTCCAGGTTTCACCAAGATTTGAATAAGTTTAAAACATGAATATTAAAATGTAAGCATGTATGCTTCTTAGTCACTCCAAAATGAAGCTCTTGGGAGGGTTTTTGAAATTTCCATGTTCGAAACCAAAAACCACATATCTTCATGCTTGACTTCGTGAAACAGAGTTTAGGGTTAGGGGGAAGATACATGATTTTTCTTGTTTAAATATGTCTAGACCTTGTTTATCATCTTAATTGAATGCTTACTATATGACATAAGAAGACCTTGGTTTTTCATTTATTTTTTTTGAATTTTTATGCCCATTTGAATCTTGGTCAAATCCTAGGTTTAACAAAGATTTAAACAAGTTTAAGACATGAAAATGAAAAGGGAAGCCTGCATCCTTCTTAGTCACTCTAAAATGAATTTTTTAAGAGGTTTTTGAAATTTCCATGTTTAATTTGAAACCCAAAACCACTTCTCTTCATGATTGACTTCATAAGACAGAGTTTAGGGTTAGGGGTAGATACGTACATACATGATTTTTTCTGGTTTGAATATGTCTAGAAATTTTCTTTATCAACTTTAATGCTTTACTATATGATCGACATAAGAATGCTATGTGCTTTGGTTTTTCATTCTTTTGATTTTTTATGAACTTTTATGCCCATTTGAATCTTGGTCAAATCCTAGGTTTGACAATGAGTTAAACAAGTTTAAAACATGAATATGAAAATTAAGCATCTATCCTTCTTAAGTCACTCCAAAATGCAACTCTTGGGAGGGTTTTTGAAATTTCCATGTTTGAAACCAAAAACCACTTCTGTTCATGCATGCTTGACTTCATAAGACAGAGTTTAGGGTTAGGGGTAGATATATACATGATTTTCTAGTCTGAATATGTCTAGACCTTGTTTATCAACTTGAATACTTACTATATATATAACATAAGAATGCTATGTCCTTTGTTTTTTCATTCTTTTGATTTTTTCCTGAAATTTTATGCCCATTTGAATCTTTTGGTCAAATCCTAGGTTTGACCAAGATTTAAACAAGTTTAAAACATGAAAATGAAAAGGGAAGCATGCATCCTTCTTAGTAACTCTAAAATTAACTTAATTGAGAATGCTTACTATATGACATAAGAAGACTATGTGTGCCTTGGTTTTTCATTTTTTGATTTTTTTTAAATTCTTATGCCCATTTGAATCTTGGCCAAATCCTAGGTTTGACCATGGTTTAAACAAATTTAAATCACGAATATAAAAATTAAGCATCTATCCTTCTTAGTCACTCCAAAATGTAAATCTTGGGAGGGTTCTTGAAATTTGCATGTTTGATACCAAAAACCACTTCTCTTCATGCATGCTTGACTTCATAAGACAGAGTTTAGGGTTAGGGGTAGATATATACATGATTTTCTAGTCTGAATATGTCTAGACCTTGTTTATCAACTTGAATGCTTACTATATATATGACATAAGAATGATATGTCCTTTGTTTTTTCATTCTTTTGATTTTTTCTTGAAATTTTATGCCCATTTGAATCTTTTGGTCAAATCCTAGGTTTGACCAAGATTTAAACAAGTTTAAAACATGAAAATGAAAAGGGAAGCCTGCATCCTTCTTAGTCACTCTAAAATCAACTTAATTAAGAATGCTTACTATATGACATAAGAAGACTATGTGTGCCTTGGTTTTTCATTTTTTGATTTTTTTAAATTCTTATGCCCATTTGAATCTTGGTCAAAACCTAGGTTTGACCAAACAAATTTAAATCACGAATATAAAAATTAAGCATCTATCCTTCTTAGTCACTCCAAAATGTAAATCTTGGGAGGGTTCTTGAAATTTGCATGTTTGAAACCAAAAACCACTTCTCTTCATGCATGCTTGACTTCATAAGACAGAGTTTAGGGTTAGGGGTAGATATATACATGATTTTCTAGTTTGAATATGTCTAGACCTTGTTTATCAACTTGAATGCTTACTATATATATGACATAAGAATGCTATGTCCTTTGTTTTTTCATTCTTTTGATTTTTTTCCTGAAATTTTATGCCCGTTAGAATCTTTTGGTGAAATCCTAGGTTTGACCAAGATTAAAACAAGTTGAAAACATGAAAATGAAAAGGGAAGCCTGCATCCTTCTTAGTCACTCTAAAATCAACTTAATTGAGAATGCTTACTATATGACATAAGAAGACTATGCGTGCATTGCTTTTTCATTTTTTGATTTTTTTTAAATTCTTATGCCCATTTGAATCTTGGTCAAATCCTAGGTTTGACCATGGTTTTAACTAATTTAAATCATGAATATAAAAATTAAGCATCTATCCTTCTTAATTAGTCACTCCAAAATGTAACTCTTGGGAGGGTTTTTGAAATTTCCATGTTTGAAACCAAAAACCACTTCTCTTCATGCATGCTTGACTTCATAAGACAGAGTTTAGGGTTAGGGGTAGCTAGATACATGATTTTTTGGTTTGATAATGTATAGACCTTGTTTATCAACTTCATTGAATGCTTACTATATGACATAAGAATAATATGTGCACTGGTTTTTCATTTTATCGATTACTTTTTGAATTTTTATCCCCATTTGTTGAATCTTGGTCAAATCCTAGGTTTGACCAAGATTTAAACAAGTTTAAAACATGAATATGAAAAAGTAAGCCTGTATCGATCCTTCTTAGTCACTCCAAAATGAAGCTCGTGGGAGGTTTTTGAAATTTCCATTATTTTTCTTGTTTGAATATGTCTAGACCTTGTTTATCAACTTGAATGCTTACTATATGACATACAAAGACTATGTGCTTTGGTTTATGATTTTATTGTTGAATTTTTATGCCCATTTAAATCTTGGTCAAATCCTAGGTTTGACCATGACTTAAACAAGTTTAAAACATGAATATGAAAAAGTAAGCATGTATCCTTCTTAGTCACTCCAAAATGAAGCTCTTAATTAGTAGGGTTTTTGAAATTTCCATGTTTGAAACCAAAAACCACTTATCTTCACCATGCATGCTTGACTTCATAAGACGGAGTTTAGGGTTAGGGGTAGATACATGATTTTTCAGGTTTAATATGTCTAGACCTTGTTTACCAACTTAATTGAATGCTTATTATATGACATATATAAGATGACCTAGGTTTTTCATTTTTTTTGAATTTTTATGCCCATTTGAATCTTGGTCAAATCCTAGGTTTGACCAAGATTTGAACAAGTTTTAAACATGAATATGAAAAGGTAAGCATGTATGCTTCTTAGTCACTCCAAAATGAAGCTCTTGGGAGGGTTTTTGAAATTTCCATGTTTGAAACCAAAAACCACATCTCTTCATGCTTGACTTCATAAGACAGAGTTTAGGGTTAGGGGTAGCCACATACATGATTTTTCTGGTTTGAATATGTCTAGACCTTGTTTATCAACTTAATTGTATGCTTATTATTTTACATAAGAAGGCTATGTGCATTGGTTTTTCATTTTATTGCTTTTTTTGAATTTTATCCCCATTTGTTGAATCTTGGTCAAATCCTAGGTTTGACCAAGATTTAAACAAGTTTAAAACATGAATATGAAAAGTAACATGCATCGATCCTTCTTAGTCACTCTAAAATGAAGCTCGCAGGAGGTTTTTGAAATTTCCATGATTTTTCTGGTTTGAGTATGTCTAGACATTGTTTATCAACTTGAATGCTTACTATATGACATACACAGACTATGTGCTTTGGTTTTTGATTTTTTTTTGAATTTTTATGCCCATTTGAATCTTGGTCAAATCCTAGGTTTGACCATGACTTAAACAAGTTTAAAACATGAATATGACAAAGTAAGCATGTATCCTTCTTAGTCACTCCAAAATGAAGCTCTTGGGAGGTTTTTTGAAATTTCCATGTTTGAAACCAAAAACCACTTCTCTTCACCATTCATGCTTGACTTCATAAGACAGAGTTTAGGGTTAGGGGGTAGATACATGAATTTTCAGGTTTAATATGTCTAGACCTTGTTTATCAACTTAATTAAATGCTTACTATATGACATAATAAGACCTTGGTTTTTCATTGTTCTTTTTTGAATTTTTATGCCCATTTGAATCTTGGTCAAATCCTAGGGTTGACCAAGATTTGAACAAGTTTAAAACATGAATATGAAAAAGTAAGGATGTATGCTTCTTAGTCACTCCAAAATGAAGCTCTTGGGAGGGTTTTCGAAATTTCCATGTTTGAAACAAAAAACCACATCTCTTCATGCTTGACTTCATATGATAGAGTTCAGGGTTACCGGGAGATACATGATTTTTCTGGTTTGAATATGTCTAGACCTTGTTTATCAACTTAATTGAATGCTTACTATATGCCATAAGAAGACTATGTGCCTTGGTTTTTCATTTATTTCGATTTATTTTGAATTTTATGCCCATTTTTATGCCCATTTAAACAAGTTTAAATCATGAATATGAATAATTAGTCACTCCAAAATGTAGCTCTTGGGAGGGTTTTTGAAATTTCCATGTTTGAAACCAAAAACCACTTCTCTTCATGCATGCTTGACTTCATAAGATAGAGTTTAGGGTTTGGGGTAGACAGCACGCGCCGACGCGTGGACGCAATTTATTCTCTGTCCCCCTGACATGCACTTGCCACTGTCTTCAATAGTCTGACACGAGCAGTGAAGCTTTTATTGGAGCCCAGCGGAGAGGGCCTCCATTTCTTGAGCGGTAGCGAGGTGACATGCACCCCGTGTGACATGCGGCCTAAATCCAAATTGAAACATTGCGAAAAAATCTGAAATAAATCATGCACGTTCACAGCACATATTAAGATAACCCCTAAAAATTTCAGATCAAAATTCGAAATATACATCGAGAAACAAAAAAGAGAAACTCAGATGTGAATAGTCTACATAGAAACTCAGATTTGAATTCGAGAACTACTCATGACATATTTCTCTTTTTTTTTCTCGATGTATGTTTCGAATTTTGATCTGAAATTTTTAGGGGTTATTTTAATATGTGCTGTGAACATGCATGATTTTTTCCAGATTTGTTCGCAATGTTTAAATTTGAATTTAAACTGCATGTCACACGGTGACATGCAATAGGTGCATGTCACCTGATCTGCGGTGACGCTGGGGCTAAAAAGAAGATTTTTTTTCTCTCCATCAAGTCAATGAAAAAATACCCCTTTTTTCACCTTGCGCAACATGAGGAGCAGTTCTACCAGGGGGAGTACTGTTATCGGGTCTGGTCGTCGCCCTCCTCCTCCCCACCTCATTTCCTCCACTGTTTCACATATTTTAGCTTCTATTTATGCGGTGCCGTGGAGGTGGGGGTCTGGTCGTCACCCTCCTCCTCCCCACCTCATTTCCTCCACTGTCTCGCAACTCCTTGATCTACTACTCCTATCCATATACATGCCACTCAAATGGATGTATTTGTAGATACATCCATTTTAGTGGCAGTTAATATGGACCGGAGGAAGTACAAATAATATGAGGCATGTTTTGGAGTTGGCCCTGTTTAGTAGAGTTTACATTGAAGAGTTTACATCTTTCTACCACCATTATTTTTGATTTAGCTTGTCTTTTGTGCCCACCATTTTATCGAGCAGGGTTAATGCAAGATCCATAGCAAACTAGCTTGTCACATTTTTTTGGCGGAGTGCATCGTCTCATGGCGAGCTAGCGACTTTGCCTACTAGAGTTTTTTTTTGTTGAACTACATTTTTTGGATTTTCCCATTTTATTTGTGCACAAGCTATGAGCCGCCCACAATTCAGCACCATATATTGGCGGGATTTTCTAGTTCAATTGTTTTGTACTAGGATATTAGCAGGATGCTATCTTCTAGGGCTTTCATTTCGCCTATATCCAGCCACACCCATGGACAAGCAAGGGCCTCTCTCCCTACCTCGCTCCTAGTCCGTCTCGCTCCCTCTCAGTCCTCCATCCGTAGCCGACATCCACCGCGCCGGAGCCAGCTCAGCGACGCCGTCAACCACACTCCGTCCGCTTCGTCAGATCTGCTTCCCCGACTCACTGGTTCATCGTACCGGCCGGCGAGATCGGTACACAAAGCGCCACCATGATCCACCGAACCAAACCGAACGGCCAACATGCCACCTCCCCAGTTGACCAAGGTTGAACACTTTGTCCGGCAGCTTTTGTTATGTATTTGATTTCCGAGACTAGTTTATTGCTTGCTTCCACTGCTTGTTATTAGCATCTGTTTTTTTTGGTAATGCCTGCTAGATATTCCACTCGAGAATGCCTACGAAGAATCTCGGAGGCAAAATATCTTGCAGAATAAGATAATTGCAGCCTCGATCGGCATACTGTGGAATGGGACAAAATCACCGCACCCCAAGTCGTTGCTGAGATTTTTCACCCGTGTGATGTGCCACCAAAAGGACGATCCCGTGGGGCTGCTGCTGAAGAAGGTATTTAGCCGCACTGCTCAAATTTCATATGTGTTGTTTGCTGATTGATTTGATGAACTTTGATTTGCAGCAGCTAGCCACTGCTCATGTTCCTAACAAAGACAGTGAGCGCGCCAGTGATGCAGACATTGGTAGAAAGGAGGCGGGATTTGGTCCTATTGTTCTAGCAAGCAATCATTTGAGGGGCCACCTAGGATCAGCACATCTGGATTCTCCTGAGCTCAACATTAAGGAGGTAATTTTATAATAGTGTTTTAAACATGACATAATCTAATGTACTGAAAGAGATCAAACTGTCAACAGGAGTGGAGTGGTATAGATGGTAGAGATATAGATATAGATTTCAGATTTCCTAATTTTTTCTTCAAAATAGGGTCGCCCCTTCCTCAGCATCCAAATGATGCACCCACCCTTTTATTGCAATGTTTTAGACTCCATTTAAGGTTTAGAAACTCATGGGTTGCTCAAAGTGATGACATGAATCAACCAATATATTTCCTTTTAATTTGCTGATTGATTTAATGCATGGCAAATCGCAGAAGCAAGTGAATGCTCATGTCCCTGCCAAGTAGCATTGTAGCACAGATGTCCAGAGTTCCGGTGATGCAAACGTTTGTAGGAACAAAACAGAAGGATGTGGCACTGGGGAAGCTAAGATTAGGCGTCTTCAAAAGGACTTGGATGTGGCCACTTGGCGGAACAAAGAAATGAACCGAGGATGGAATTCTACAATTCAAGATGGCCTACATGCTGTTGCTGATCTGCAGAAGCTAGTGGCTGGCAACTTGGTTACCGCTTTGGCTGATGCAGATGTCCATGAGATCAACTCGACGATCTTGGAACAGGTGAAAGCACGAGCAGAAACTCTGCACTCATCTTTGCAGGTAGATGATTTTCAAAGGTTGATGCAAGAGCCGCTATATGAATAGATTGTTGTTTCAGTTGATGATGTCCCTGGTTCCTTTGTTTACTTATGTGCTGGTAGTACTTAGGGGAACTAGCTTATACAAGTAATTATTTTTCGATAAAGTTGTACAAGTAAATGGCACATGCTTCGCATGTTTGACCAATTAAGTTAAAAAGCTTCACAAAATCCTGCTATCATGTAGGCGGGCTTGCATTGGCTTTCAACCCAAGTGATTGTTGACTGCAATCTGTAATATGTACCCCTCTGTTGCACTTAATGGTATCCAAGCCCTTGGGCCCCCCTCCTTTGTTAAAAAAAGATCGAATTCTTATTGCATCGAAATTGTTTCACTAAAAAAAAGAGCTCTCACGTGCAAGGCACGTGCAATTTACTAGTTTATACTACTACTAGTAGAGATGTTACACCTAGACATTAGAGATTTGTTTGTTTTAAAGATATTTTTAATTTTGTACAAGATGGAAAATATAACTTTAGCAAATTCCTAGTATTTTTCATGGTCGATGTAAAAAAAGTATTTTTCATGGTTGATGTAAAAAAACAAGTTTTTTTCATGGTCGATGTAAAAAAAGAGAGAAAACATGTCTCATAAAAAGCCTTATGGTTAGCACAATTTTTTTACGGAGTAACTCTTTTTTACATAGCCCAAATTACTATTCGATTTTCCATTGAAATATTTTATGTGTATATAGAAAGCGAAGAAGTACACATGCATTTTTCATTTTATTCTTTCTTGACATTTCAAAATGTATAGAAGATGAATTTCGAAATAAAGAGATCATATGCACCCAAGAACCAACAAGCATATCCCCTTGACCCCGAACCTACTCAGGGCCCTTTTGTTGTGGCTTTTTTTTGGCTTTTTGGCTTTTGGATTTTGGAAGCCAAAAACAAAGATCCTATTCTTTTGGCTTCTAAATAGGTGTTTTTTTGGCTTTTGGCAAAGCCAAAAAGCCAAAAAAGCCACAACAAAAGGGCCCTCAACTTCGCACAGGATTTCGTAGGCTAGGGTTCCACAGTTTTCCACCAACCAGTAATAATTTCAACTCTGCCCCAAAATTCCCGCCGAAATCCCCCCGCTTCCAAAATTCAAAGCCATGTGAAATAAGTACAGTGCCGATCTTATCCCCCCGGACCGCTCAATTCAGACCTATCACCGGCGGCGCCGAATCCCGCATCTCTCTCTCACGCTTCCACCTTGCATGACCCACCGGATCATCTCACACGCTGGCGCCGGCCCACTGTCCCATTCCCACACCAGCACTACTGCCTTCTCATCGGCCACCGTAGTGACCGACAACGTTCCACCGTCTCCCTTGCTTTTTAGCAAGCCGGAGTAGCTTCCACCTCCCCCCACCCCCACCGACGACCACTGTACCATACGAGCTCCTCCGTAGCCGACTTCCACCGCCGCCTTGTCAGCGACATTCACCATCGCCGGGTTCTCGTATCTTAATCCCCGACTCCTTCCATCCACCGGACTGGAGAGATGGGTACACAAAGCGCCTCCATTGTCCACGGCAGGAAACCAAAGCTACATGCGCACACTCCCAAGAAGGTTGATATGGCCGCTTTCCTTATGCAGGTGATTTCGAAAAGTATTTTTTTGCTTACTTGCACCGCCATCTCATTAGCATTTTTTTGTAATGCATGCTAGATATTATTGCACTACAGAATGAATTAAAAGAGAAACGGAGATGGAAGATATGTAGCAGATTTGCAAGCCGTGTGGGCACAAACATCTGTAACGCTATTGCCTCTAGTGCAAACCTGAACAAAATCGGAGAAGAACCCTTTCCCCTCCCAAAAGATAAAGAACAATGTTATGATTCACAATTTGATCCTTCTGAGCCTCTTGGAGAGCTGACTCAGGAAGATGCCTTGCCTGACCATTCTCCTCAACCCCACCAGGTGATTTCTGTTTTTTTACTTGGAGATATCTGTTGCAACTTCCATGTGTTGTATACTTGTATCCTGAATCCCACCAAACATGTTCACATGCCACCTCTAGGTCTCCTTAACGCATCATATATATGTTTCAGCATGCACGTCATCCTTTACTGTTCTTCATTCTATTCCATTTGCATATCATCATATATGGGACTTCTATAGACTGAAATATCGTTTATGTGTGCTAGGAATCTGCAGCTTCAAGTAAGAATTTCGCAGGAACCACCAATGAGAGGAAGACCTTTCAACAGGTGCCTGAATCGGTGATAGAACAGCTGCAACCAAAAAAGAAATCTGCTTCTGCTACTAGACAGTCTCAGCGATTCATGGCACTAGCTGATGAAAATAACGCAAATGCTAAGAGTACTGAAATAAAAAAACGTGGTGAACACCCCAAGCGGTTAAATCAGCCACCTGTTACCAATCCAGTCAACCAGCGACAATCGGCAGCAGAACCAGTTTCCACAGCAACTTCTCAGCCACAATTGGCAGCAGAACCAGTTTCCACAGCAACTTCTCAGCCACAATTGGCAGCAGAACCAGTTTCCAGAGCAACTTCTCAACCACAATTGGCAGCAGAACCAGTTTCCACGGCAACTTCTCAGCCACAATTGGGATCAGCAGTAGCTGTGGTAGGAAATACTGCCCAAGGACACATGTACCAGTCGGTGACACAACCACAAGCGGCCAAACATCGCTAGCACATCAACAAACTGTTGATGATCTCCCACTGACCCATATTAGTCCTGCCATAGACAACTCCCCTGAGGATGAGCCCCACACCGAAGAAGGTACATTTTCCAATGCTTATAGTTTCATTCTCCGTTATAAAGTTATACTTTATGATAGCTTGATGTAATGCTTAACTTTGTAGTTGCACCACGATCAAGAAAAACGAGGGGCCCAATAGTAGGGAAAATGTTCGTAGCTAAGCTTGCTGGGAAGGAATCAAGATTTCGCCTTTCATCTATCGTAGGTGGTAGAAGGCCACTGGACCCAGAAGAATCTTGTAAATTAGCATCGGATGTAGGAATTTCGTCAGGAATGAAATTCCTATCTTCCCAACATGGAAAGAGCACGTAGACACCTCTGCGCATTTTGAAAAATTAGTGCACAGGTTACACGTAAGTCATCTTTCTCTTGGTAATGTTACTCATACTAGTATACCACATTGGCACGTCCCATTCCTTCTAGCTTGTTGTTGGCTCTATGTATATCGCACCAACGGTTTATATTGTTGTGAACAGTTAAAGTTCGAGTTCGATGAGGACCAAGAGGAAGTAAAGCATGTTCTCAACAGTCTATTCTCAGACTGTCTGCGCCAGTATCGCAGCAGGCTAAAGAAGAAATACTTCACTGGAAAGATTACTGGGAGTGTTCCAACTAGATCTCCTCTTAAGCAAATGACTGACAAACAGTGGGGAGATCTTGTGAAGCACTGGTCTGATCCAAACAATATGGTATGATTTGTAAGACTGAGACCAGATCACATCTTGGATTCTTATTTATAGCAGTGTCTCACTAGTATCCTTTTTGCAGAATTTGGCTAAACAGAATTAGAAAAACCGCGGTAAACTACTTTTACCTAGCCGTACGGGAGCTCGTAACCTTATAGTGCACATTCGGCAAAAAGTAAGGACATGTTGTTTTATACTGCTATTTAGAAATATTTTAGTAAAAGATCATGCAGAGTATATACACTAGTGTGCAGCTTATATTATGATCCTCCATTTCAACCACGTTATTCGATTTATAAATGGTAGTACTAAAATGCAGATGTTACATAATGCAAGTAAAAGGGAACCAAACAAAGAGATGACTCTGCCAGAGATTTTTGAAGCATGCCAGAAGAACAAACTTGAAGTGATTGGAGAAGTCGCACAGAGTGTTCTTGTAAGTCTTCTCTAAGATTGAAATTTTGTGACGACTCACATCCCAACTTGTATGAGTAGTAAAGTACATGTCAATATGATATTATAGATGTTTATTAAAATTCATGTGATGTGAATCAGACATGCCAAACTGTAGGAATAAAAGTAGGTCATACACATGATAAATCTACTATCAGCAAGTTTCTCTGTAGTAACTATCATGTTTACACATGTGTACGAACTGAATTTTTTGCAGGACGATATGAAATTAGAGATGGCAAAACCCGGTAAAAACGGTCTGGAAAAAACCGATGAAGAATGTGTGAAGGCATTTTCCATGGCAATAAAAAAGAAAGGCATTGCCAAAAACACTTTATTACGGAATGCTGGACTGGTGAAGTGCAAGTCCATGTCCAAGTCAAAGTATTTGCATGCTCAAGTTCTAGAGGAGCAACTCCAAGTAGAACGAGCTGCATCAGCTGCGCTAAGACTAGAAGTCGACAATTTTAGAACGATAGCAGCACAGAAGGAGGCCCTCTTTGGAGCAGGTTAGGAATGCTAGTAAGTAGTAAGAAGAGTATCTGCTAGATAATTGGAGATGAACGGGGACAGCGTGGCAGGTCAGTATCTTGGTCTTGTAAAATGGTTCCTTAGTCTGAGCATATTTCGTAGGTGCATTTATCTGCAATTGCTATGATCTTGGTGGTCGTTTCCTTGTTGTGATGTGGATTTTTTTTGAACCGGAACCCTGCTGATTGTTAATATTATAAGTGGATTACCTAGCCCTTTCTATCAGTTCTGACTTGTGGTTCCGTTGGCTTGTGGATGAAGCTTTGACATGGTATCAGAGCCCATAGTCTCAAGTTCGAGTCATCGCTTTCGCAAACCTTCTCTTCTCTTCTCCCGGTCTAGCCCTTTCTACCAGTTTGGACTTTTTGTTGCGTTGGCTATGTTGAGATGTATAAAGTGGATTGCCTAGCCCTTTCCATCAGTTCGTACTTTTGGTCGCGTTGGCTAGTGCATTAAAGCTTGACACTGATGAATTTCTGTGATCCATTGATTTCCAGCTTTCTACATATAGCCCAGGTATAGAAGCTTGTCAACTGGTCTAGTTCATTCATCGCTGTATTGAGTGCAATGAACGGAACAGTGGCTTCTCCTTTGTGTTGTGCTGCAACTCAACAGCTGTTCCTGCTTCTGTAGAGGCGAGTTGTGAACAGAGATACTTATGTATGCTACAGTACCAAATTTCGACTCCATATAATCAATAGCTTAACAACCGTCTAATTCACAATCTTGAAACTGTAGCATTTAGTACCTCCTGCCTGTCGAATACAATTATTTCACACACTGAAATATTTTGTACGCGTTTTGAATTGGAGAACATGGGAACCGACTTTGGTTCTGATTATGACTTGATGTGACCCTAGACTCATTTTGGCGCGCGCAGTTCACGAGCGAATCAAATGAATTTTGACCGTTCTATTAAAAAAGGGAACTTTGACCGTTGGATCAAGCGTTGGAGAACTGATGTGCCAACGGCCAATAATTGCTTGTGCATCATGGTGATGGCTTATCTGATTTTAAAAACTGAGATTTTTTCTATATATAGTGGATAGGTGGACAGATATAGATATAGACGGACAGATACAGATATAGCTTCGACTGTAGCCACACTCAAACTCAAAATCAGTTGAGCTGCAAAACCACTAGCCAATTAAGTCCGAAATATTTTAGAGGCATTTTTTAATTGCAGTTCGGAGGACATGGGAGTAACTGATTTTGTATGTGATAATGGCTTGATATGACCGCTGGGAATAAATGCCTGAGCAGAGCTACTTTGCATGGTCTACCATTTTTATATTAGACTAGTCATAGTGGTAAGTACTACCTCCGTCCCAAGGAATAAGGCCCACGCGTATTCCAAGACGAACTTTGACAATAAAAATTGAGCAACACACTCTTGATTATATTACATGTAATTAATATCGTTGGATTCGTATTGAAAAGCACTTTCTAATGATGCTAATTTCATACAAACAATCTTTATATATTTAAAGTAATTCTTTGTCAAACAAAAATCACGTAAAAGACACATATGATACTACTACATGATACTATTCCTATAGTGGGTAGTATCATGGAGTAGTATCATAGTCATGCTATATTTATTATTTTTTAGAATCTCAATGCCAATTCGTGTACAAGATTTGTTTAGCATTAACTTTTCTCGTTGTTTGCGCTATGATACAGTATCTACCTATGTTACTCTAATCTCCTCTCTCCTACTTAATTAGCTGCCACATGAGCATTTTTGTGAGACCAATGCGCATGATACTAGCACTATGGCTAGCCTTAGTATTACTACTCCTGGAGTAGTATATTTCTCTCGTGTACTTGGCTATTTTCGGGAATAAATAACAAACAGTGGGGTTTTCCCCTCCGTCCACCTCCAAAAATAATATTAGTATTATATTACTTGGACCATAGTCATAATCAAAATCAAATTTCAGTTCATCGGCAAAATTTCCCGCCAATCCTGAAATATTTCAGACGCGTTTTCAATGGGATTTTGAAGATAGATAGTGATCATTGTAACCGATATTCAAGGTGATGATGATTTGATGTGTAACTCGGCCTTCAACATAGTACTAGTACGGTCTTACAATTTATTGTTATTATATTTGGTCCTTAGCCAAATTCAATATCTCAATACTGCTGTAAAACTTCCTGCCCACTAAATACAAATGTTTCAGACGCTTCCAAATTCCCATTCTACCCTCGTAAAATGACATCAATGTCCATGTATAAGTCGGTTGGTGGGGGGTCTGCCCGTCATTTTTCCGATCACCGCATCCCTTGCCAAGGAAACTCCTCGAAAATCCAAAGTTGAAAATCTCTGTCAAGCGCTACAATCTCTCACCAATAAATTCCAAAATATTCGCTAAGCGTTTTCAAATTTAAGTTTTTTTAGGAGATAGTACATGGGAACTGATTTCGGTTGTGATTATGACTTGATGTGACCGTAGGCCTTGGATTCTTGAACAGAGGCACTACGCCGGTCTACCATTTTTCTAGTACTAATATTGCTTCTACTGTAGCAAAGTTCAAAGTTCAAAATCTCAGTCGAGAGGCAAAACCCCCCCGCAAAATGAATCCGGAATATTTCAGACGCGTTTTTGGATTGAACTTTGAAAGAACTTGGGTGTAAATGATTTTATGATGATGGCTTGATGTGACCCCTGGCCTTTTTTTTGCTGAACAGGGCTACAAAGTAGCATGGTCTACCCCTGGCCTTATATATTACAATCACGAGTGTATTACTTGCACCATAGCCGTATTCAAAATCAATTTTCAGTCAAGCTGCAAAATCTCCAACCAATCCTGAAATATTTCGGAAGGGCTTTTCAAAATGGATTTTCAAGATACATCATGATTATGATCGTGGTAACCGATTTTCAACGTGATGATGACTTGATGTGACATTTGGCTGTACTAGTGCAGTCTCATATTTTTGTATTACTTGGACTGTAGCCAAATTCGAAATCTCATTCCAGCGGCAAAACTTCCCGCCCGAAAAATACAAATATTTCACACGCTTCTAACTTCCCATTCTACCCTCGTAAAGATGACAACAATGTCCATGTATAAGTCGGTTGGTGGGGGGTCTACCCGTCATTTTTTTCGATCACCACCTCCCTAGCCCCGGAAACTAACCAAAAAAATTCATTTCCCTCAGTCTCTCCTCTGAGACCACACCCACCGGAACTTCCCAAGTTCCTCTCTCTCCCACCTCCACGACCACCGCACCGGAACATCCCCGCCGGACTTCCCTGGCCTACCCGAGGCCTCGCGATCCTCGTCATCCGGCTGCCTGCCGGAGCTGCTTCATCGACGCCGTCATCAACCGGACCAGATCATCCCCGCCGAACCTCGAAACCATATGCTCATCCAGCAGTCTACCGCAGTCGCTTCAGCTGCGGTATCGTCCACCCCACCGGAGCCGCTTCGCCGGATCCGTCGTCCACCGCATCGGATCTTGCTCACCGACACCGCTGTGCATGGACCGGATCTGCTTCACCGGCGCCGTGTAAGATCTAAACTCTTCTACTGTCGCTTTTCTATTGCTTGCCTGCAAGTTCTTGTTTAATCTTGCGGGAACCTGTTTGTGCTAACGACGCGCCGTTACGTTTTTGCAGATGAGAGGAGTAACCATGAAGTGTAATGGCCGTCTCTCCAACCCCAAGTAGCACATGTAGCGTACTTCATCACCGGATCTATCAACCCCAGGAAGATCTGCTGTGACTCCCACAGAGTGCTTCTCCTAATGTAAGTCCCTTGTTTTAGCGCCATGTTCTGGGTTCAGATGCTTGTTTGTCTGAAGCTCTTTTAGTTCATTCCTAGATATGACCGTAACACCTTGCTATTTTCTAGTTCATTGCTAACTTTAAGTGATTGAACATTTTGGTTTGCATTCCCTACTCTGTAGATGTAGCCATCATAACTTCTATCTTGCTCAGTCGTTGTTACAAAAATTATAGGTATTATAGTAACATCCTGCTATTATTTAGTTCATGGCCAATTTTAAGTAATTGCACATGTTGGTTCGCATTCCCTGCTCTATAGCTTTTGGCATCGTAACTTCTATATTTGGTTTACATTGCCTGCTCTGTAGATCTAGTCATCATAACTTTATCTTGCTCAGTCGTTGTTACAAAAAATATGGCCTGCTACTATGTTGTTTGTGCCAATTTTTTACCTCATGAACATGTTGGCTTGCATTCCCTGTACTACAGGTGATGCCATTGTTTTGTATCTAGTTCATTGTAAGCTAACAAAGTAAGGACTTAGTTTGGCATGCTATCACTCTGCTATCTAGCCTGTAGTACAAATAAACTTGTCATACTACTAGATAATAATTTTGCATGCCATCTTGTTCTTCAAAAGCTGCATTATTGACTTGCTTCTCTGACTTGGCATGACACTCACATATGGAATGCTGAACATATTGGTTTGCATTCCCTCTTATACAAGTTCACAGGTGATCCCACTATATTCTGTATCTGGTCCATCCTAAGCTCCAGCATTAACTATCCTCTATGTGTTGCTCATTACAAGTTTATATCCCGAAACATCTTGATTTGCATCCCCTTCACTATAAGTTCAGGAGTATTATTTAGTTCACGTCCAAAATGAAGTAATTGCACTTGGCACATGTTGGTTCACATTTCCTCCTCTTTAGCTTTTGCCATCGTAACTTCTATTTTTGGTTTACATTCCCTGCTCTGTAGATGTAGCCATCATAACTTCATCTTGCTCAGTCGTTGTTACAAAATTTATAGCCTGCTACTATGTTGTTCATGCCAATTTTGTACTCCCTGAACATGTTGGTTTGCATGGGACTCGACAGTAGTAAGTATGCTGTTTCATTCTAACGTGCTCTGTTATATTGGCTGTTGGTATGCGGCATGCACTCTTTGTTTGCTTATTGTGCGCATTACAATGATCTTGTTATAACGACGAAATGATGAGTTCCAAATTCTTTGGCAAACAATATTGTAGTGTCTTTGCCTTTCCATTGTTGCTGTCTTAACTTGTAATGTCTTTGTTTCAGATATAGGTGCTGCATGGACAACTTAAAAGATTGCCGGATCGCTTCATTGTATTGCTAGGTTTAATTACCATTCAATTTCTCTGGGTTCTGTAATATTTTTTCAAAGCCGTGCAGCTGATGTAATATTTAGTTAGTTTTTATAGTTCTTTCGCGCATTTTTTCTTTGTTGCTTATGGTAAGTGAGGCTATCCGACAGAAATCATTGCTGCGTAAATATTCTCAGTATCTAAAACACGAATTCCCATCCCTTAAACGGCTCAATTAAACGAAATCACATATGTGCCGGCCCGCAAAATCCTAAAGCGCCTATTATGCCGGCATATAAACAGCAACTAAACGGCTGGCCCACTTACTTATTGGGCCAGCCCACTTGATTTACGGTGGACCCCACACTCTAATTGGGCCGGCCCACTTGCTTTAAGGTGGACCCCACCCACTACTGGGCCGGCCCACTAACTAGTTGGGCCAGCCAATTGCTTTTGTGGTGGATCCCACATACTAAATGGGCCGGCCCTTTAAGAGGAAAGTGGGACCCACCTGTGTTTTTGGCCCGGCCCACTATCTTGTGTTGGAGATATGCCCAAGAGGCAATAATAAAAGTGGTTATTATATATCTTTATGTTTATGATAAATGTTTATATACCATGCTATAATTGTATTAACCGAAACATTGATACATGTGTGTTATGTAAACAAACAAATGAGTCCCTAGTAAGCCTCTTAACTAGTTGTTGATTAATAGATGATTAGTTTCATAATCATGAACATTGGATGTTATTAATGACAAGGTTATATCATTATATGAATGATGTAATGGACACACCCAATTAAGCGTAGCATAAGATCACGTCATTAAGTTATTTGCTATAAGCTTTCGATACATAGTTACCTAGTCCTTATGACCATGAGATCATATAAATCACTTATACCAGAAAGGTACTTTGATTACATCAAACGCCACTGCGTAAATGGGTGGTTATAAAGGTGGGATTAAGTATCCGAAAAGTATGAGTTGAGGCATATGAATCAACAGTGGGATTTGTCCATCCCGATGACGGATAGATATACTCTGGGCCCTCTCGGTGGAATGTCGTCTAATGTCTTGCAAGCATATGAATAAGTTCATAAGAGACCACATACCACAGTACGAGTAAAGAGTACTTGTCAGGAGACGAGGTTGAACAAGGTATAGAGTGATACCGATGATCAAACCTCGGACAAGTAAAATATCGCGTGACAAAGGGAATTGGTATCGTATGTGAATGGTTCATTCGATCACTAAGTCATCGTTGAATATGTGGGAGCCATTATGGATCTCCAGATCCCGCTATTGGTTATTGGTCGGAGTAAGTACTCAACCATGTCCGCATAGTTCGCGAACCGTAGGGTGACACACTTAAAGTTGGATATTGAAATGGTAGAACTTGAATATGGAATGGAGTTCGAATATTTGTTCGGAGTCCCGGATGAGATCCCGGACATCACGAGGAGTTTCGGACTGGTCTGGAGAATAAGATTCATATATAGGAAGTCATTTTATGTGATTTAAAATGATCCGGAAGGTTATATGGAAGGTTCTAGAAGGTTCTAGAAAAGTCCGGAAGAAACCACTAAGGAAGGCGGAGTCCCGGAGGGACTCCACCTCCCATGGCCGGCCAACCCTAAGGGGGAGGAGTCCCAAGTGGACTCCCCTATGGGGGCCGGCCACCCCCCCACATGGAAGGGGGAATCCCACCTCAAGTGGGATTCCCACCTTGGGTAGGTTTCCCTATCACATGGAAGGTTTTGGGTTCGGGTCTTATTCGGAGACTTGTAGTCCAACACTTGGGGCTTCCACCTATATAATGAGGGGCCAAGGGGAGGGGGCCGGCCACCCAAAGACCACAAGGTGGCCGCACCCCTAGATGGCCGGCGCCCCCCTCTCCCCAAACCCTAGCCGCCCCACTCCTCCTTCTTCCCCGCACGCTTAGCGAAGCTCCATCGGGATTCTCCACCGCCACCGACACCACGCCGTCGTGCTGTCGGATTCAAGAGGAGCTACTACTTCCGCTTCCCGCTGGAACGGGGAGGTGGATGTCGTCTTCATCAACAACCGAACGTGTGACCGAGTACGGAGGTGCTGCCCGTTCGTGGCGCCGTGATCAAGATATTCTACGCGCTTTTGCAAGCGGCAAGTGAACATCTACCGCAGCAACAAGAGCCTCATCTTGTAGGCTTTGGAATCTCTTCAAGGGTGAGACTCGACAATCCCCTCGTTGCTACCGTCTTCTAGATTGCATCTTGGCTTGGATTTCGTGTTCGCGGTAGGAAATTTTTTGTTTTCTATACTACGTTATCCTACAGTGGTATCAGAGCCGTGTCTATGCATAGATGGTTGCACGAGTAGAACACAATGGTTTTGTGGGCGTTGATGCTTTTGTTATCTTTAGTTTGAGTACTTTGCATCTTTGTGGCATAGTGGGATGAAGCGGCTCGGGCTAACTTTACATGACCGCGTTCATGAGATTTCCTCCACGCTCGACATGCAACTTGTATTGCATAAGTGGCTTTGCGGGTGTCTGTCTCTCCTACTATAGTGAAGATTCAATTTACTCTTCTATTGACAACACAAGTATCACCGTTGTGGTTCATGTTCGTAGGTAGATTGGATCTTACTCAAAAACCCTAAACCACGTAAAATATGCAAACCAAATTAGAGAACGTCTAACTTGTTTTTGCAGGGTTTGGTGATGTGATATGGCCATAATGTGATGATGACTATGTATGAGATGATCATTATTGTATTGTGGCAACCGGCAGGAGCCTTATGGTTGTCTTTACATTTCATGTTGAGTAGTATTTCAAAGTAGTTGTAATAGTTGCTACATGGAGGACAATCATGAAGACGGCGCCATTGACCTTGGTGCTTCGCCGACGATGATGGAGATCATGCCCGTTGATGATGGAGATCATGTCCGTGCTTTGGAGATGAAGATCAAAGGCGCAAAGACAAAAGGGCCATATCATATCACATATGAACTGCATGTGATGTTAATCCTTTTATGCATCTTATTTTGCTTAGATCGCGACGGTAGCATTATAAGATGATCCCTCTCACTAAAATATCAAGATAATAAAGTGTTCATCCTTAGTAGCACCATTGCCAAGACTTGTCGTTTCGAAGCATCTCGTGATGATCGGGTGTGATAGAATCAACAAGTGCATACAACGGGTGCAAGCCAGTTTTGCACATGCGGATACTAAGGTGGCCTTGACGAGCCTAGCATGTACAGACATGGTCTCGGAACACGTGATACCGAAAGGTAGAGCATGAATCATATGATTGATATGATGAACACTTTGAGTGTTCGCCATTGAAGTTACATCTTGTCTCGTGATGATCGGACTTGGTGTGGTGGATTTGGTTTGTGTGATCACTAAGACAATTCGAGGGATATTGTTTTGAGTGGGAGTTCACCTAGTTTTTAATTTTGTTAAATTAAAATTTGAACTCAATTTGTCATAAACTTAGTCTAAACTATTGCAAATATGTTGTAGATATGGCGTCCCCAAATCAATTTTAACCAGTTCCTAGAGAAAGAAAAGCTTAAGAGCAACGGTAGCAACTTCACCGACTGGTTCCGTCATGTGAGGATCTTCCTCAATGGCGGAAATCTGCAATATGTGCTTGATGCACCGCTAGGTGACCCTCCTGCAGAAACTGAAACCGATGAAGTAAAGAATGTTTATGCGACTCGGAAAACTCGGTACTCTCAAGTTCAGTGTGCCATCCTGTGCAGTCTGGAAGCCGATCTTCAAAAACGTTTTGAGCACCACGATCCACATGAGTTAGTCAATGAGTTGAAAACTATCTTTGAGACTCATGCGGTCGTGGAATGCTATGAAGCATCGAAACACTTCTTCAGCTGCATGATGGAAGAAGGCAGCTCCGTTAGTGAGCACATGCTCGCCATGACCGGGCATGCGAAGAAACTCAGTGATTTGGGAATAGTGATTCCTAACCGACTGGGGATTAATCGTGTCCTTCAATCACTGCCACCTAGTTACAAGAACTTTGTGATGAACTACAATATGCAGAATATGAACAAAGAGTTACCTGAACTCTTCTCCATGCTAAAATCTGCTGAGATTGAGATCAAGAAAGAGCACCAAGTGTTGATGGTCAACAAGACCACCAGTTTCAAGAAATAGGGCAAGTCTAAGGGAAAATTCAAGAAGGGTGGCAAGAAAGCTGCCACGCCTCCTGTGAAACCTAAGACTGGCCCTAAGCCTGATGCTGAGTGCTATTACTGCAAGGAGAAGGGACACCGGGAAGCGTAATTGCTCCAAGTATTTGGCGGATCCGAAGAAGCGGCCTTGTCAAGAAGAAGAAAGAAGGTATATCTGATATACATGTTATAGATGTTTATCTTACCTGGTTCTCGCACTAGTACCTGGGTATTTGATACTGGTTCGGTTGCTCATATTTGTAACTCGAAACAGGAACTAAAGAATAAACGAAGACTACTAAAGGATGAAGTGACCATGCGCGTTGGAAATGGATCCAAAGTCGATGTGATCGTTGTCGGCACACTTCCTCTACATCTACCTTCGGGATTAGTTTTAAGCCTCAATAATTGTTATTTTGTACCCGCGTTGAGCATGAACATTATATCTGGATCTTGTTTAATGCAAGACGGTTATTCATTCAAGTCTGAGAATAATGGTTGTTCTATTTTTATGAATAATATCTTTTATGGTCGAGCACCTGAAAAGAATGGCTTATTTCTGTTAGATCTCGATAGTAGTGATACACATATACATAACATTGATGCTAAGCGAATTAAATTGAATGATAATTCTACTTATATGTGGCACTGTCGTCTTGGTCATATTGGAGTGAAACGCATGAAGAAACTCCATACCGATGGATTACTTGAATCACTTGACTTTGAGTCACTTGATAGATGCGAAGCATGTCTAATGGGAAAAATGACTAAGACTCCATTCTCTGGTATTATGGAGCGAGCTACTGACTTATTGGAAATCATACATACCGATGTGTGCAGACCAATGAGTGTAGCATCGCGCGGTGGATATCGTTATGTTCTAACCTACACAGATGATCTGAGTAGATATGGGTATATCTATTTCATGAAACATAAATCCGAAACTTTCGAGAAGTTTAAGGAATTCCAAAGTGAAGTAAAAAATCAACGTAACAAGAAGATTAAATTTCTACGATCTGATCGTGGAGGTGAATATCTGAGTTATGAGTTTGGCATGCATTTAAAGAAATGCGGAATACTTTCACAATTGACACCGCCGGGAACACCACAACGAAACGGTGTGTCCGAATGTCGTAATCGAACTCTCTTAGATATGGTTCGTTCTATGATGTCTCTTACTGATTTGCCGTTATCATTTTGGAGTTATGCATTAGAGACAGCCGCATTCACTTTAAATAGAGCACCATCAAAATCCGTTGAAACGACGCCGTATGAATTATGGTTTAATAAGAAACCTAAGCTGTCGTTCCTTAAAGTTTGGGGTTGCGAAGCCTATGTAAAAAAGTTACAACCGGACAAGCTAGAACCCAAAGCGGAGAAATGCGTCTTCATAGGATACCCTAAGGAAACTATAGGGTACACTTTCTATCACAGATCCGAAGGCAAGATCTTTGTTGCTAAAAATGGAACCTTTCTTGAGAAAGAATTTCTCACTAAAGAAGTGACTGGAAGAAAAGTAGAACTCGATGAGATTGAAGAATCTCTGCTCGTTGATCAGAGTAGCGCAGTACCGGAAGATGTTCCTGTGCCGCCTACACCGGCAACTGAGGAAGCTAATGATAATGATCATGAAACTTCAAATGAGATAGCTACTGAACCTCGCAGATCGACAAGGGAACGTGCCACTCCAAATTGGTATGATCCTTGTCTAAATGTCATGATTGTGGACAACAATGATGAAGACCCTGCGACGTATGAAGAAGCGATGATGAGCCCAGATTCCAACAAATGGCAAGAAGCCATGAAATCCGAAATGGGATCCATGTATGATAACAAAGTATGGACTTTGGTAGACTTACCTGATAGCCGCAAGGCTGTCGAGAATAAATGGATCTTCAAGAGAAAAACAGATGCTGATGGTAATATTACTGTCTATAAAGCTCGACTTGTCGCAAAGGGTTTCCGACAAATTCAAGGTGTTGACTACGATGAGACTTTCACACCTGTAGCGAAGCTAAAATCTGTAAGGATTTTGTTAGCAATAGCTGCATTTTTCGATTATGAGATTTGGCAGATGGATGTCAAAACGGCATTCCTTAATGGAGACATTGAGGAAGAGTTGTATATGGTACAACCCAAAGGTTTTGTTGATCCTAAAAATGCTAACAAAGTATGCAAACTTCAGCGTTCAATTTATGGACTGAAGCAAGCATCAAGAAGTTGGAACCGACGCTTTGATAAGGTGATCAAAGACTTCGGGTTTATACAGTGTCATGGAGAGGTCTGTATTTACAAGAAAGTGAGTGGGAGCTCTGTAGCATTCCTGATATTATATGTAGATGACATATTATTGATTGGGAATGATATAGAACTATTAAGCAGTGTAAAGGGTTATTTGAATAATAGTTTTTCAATGAAAGAACTTGGTGAAGCATCGTATATATTAGGCATCAAGATTTATAGAGATAGATCAAGACGTCTAATAGGGCTATCACAGAGTACATACCTGGACAAGATTCTAAAGAAGTTTAGAATGGACGAACGTAAGAAAGGATTCTTACCTATGTTACCAGGCAAGGTCTTGAGTAAGACTCAAGGTCCGGCTACGGCAGAAGAAAGAGAAAGGATGAGTCAGATCCCCTATGCCTCGGCAGTAGGCTCTATCATGTATGCTGATACGTCTCTGACGTATCGATAATTTCTTATGTTCCATGCCACATTATTGATGTTATCTACATGTTTTATGCACACTTTATGTCATATTCGTGCATTTTCTGGAACTAACCTATTAACAAGATGCCGAAGTGCCAGTTCCTGTTTTCTGCTGTTTTTGGTTTCAGAAATCCTAGTAACGAAATATTCTCGGAATCGGACGAAATCAACGCCCAAGTTCCTATTTTCACCGGAAGCATCCAGAACACCCGGGAAGGACCAGAGGGGGCACTGGCCCCCAGACCATAGGCCGGCGCAGCCCAGGCCCTGGCCGCGCCGCCCTATGGTGTCGTCGCCCCTTCGACCCTCCTGCGCCGCCTCTTCGCCTATATAAAGCCCCTGGATCGAAAACCCTGAGACGTTCGACGAAAACCACAGAAACCTTCCAGAGCCGCCGCCATCGCGACGCCAAGATCTGGGGGACAGGATCTCTGTTCCGGCACGCTGCCGGAGCGGGGAAGTGCCCCCGGAAGGCTCCTCCATCGACACCGCTGCCATCTCCACCGCCATCTTCATCACTGCTGCTGCTCCCATGAGGGGGGAGTAGTTCTCCATCGAGGCTCGGGGCTGTACCGGTAGCTATGTGGTTAATCTCTCTCCATGTACTTCAATACAATGATCTCATGAGCTGCTTTACATGATTGAGATTCATATGAGTTTTGTATCACTACTATCTATGTGCTACTCTAGCAAAGTTATTAAAGTAGTTCTATTCCTCCTGCACGTGTGTAAAGGTGACAGTGTGTGCACCGTGTTAGTACTTGGTTTATGCTATGATCATGATCTCTTATAGATTGCGAAGTTAACTATTGCTATGATAATATTGATGTGTTCTATTCCTCCTACATATGCATGAAGGTGACAGTGTGCATGCTATGCTAGTACTTGGTTTAGTCTGTTGATCTATCTTACACTATAAGGTTACTAAAACATGAGCATTATTGTGGAGCTTGTTAACTCCGGCATTGAGGGTTCGTGTAATCCTACGCAATGTGTTCATCATCCAACAAAAGTGTAGAGTATGCATTTATCTATTCTGTTATGTGATCAATGTTGAGAATGTCCACTAGTGAAAGTGTAATCCCTAGGCCTTGTTCCTAAATACTGCTGCGTTACTACTGCTTGTTTACTGTTTCACTGTGTTACTACTGCTGCAATACTACCACCATCATCTACACGCCGGCAAGCTATTTTCTGGCACCGTTGCTACTGCTCATATATATTCATACCACCTGTATTTCACTATCTCTTCGCCGAACTAGTGCACCTATTAGGTGTGTTGGGGACACAAGAGACTTCTTGCTTTGTGGTTGCAGGGTTGCATGAGAGGGATATCTTTGACCTCTTCCTCCCTGAGTTCGATAAACCTTGGGTATCCACTTAAGGGAAAACTTGCTTCTGTTCTACAAACCTCTGCTCTTGGAGGCCCAACACTGTCTACAGGAAAGGAGGGGGAACGTAGACATCATATGCCATGCTATGTACAAGACCGGATATAGCACATGCTGTTAGTTTGACTAGCAGATATCAAAGTGATCCAGGAATGGAACACTGGACAGCGGTCAAGAATATCCTGAAGTACTTGAAAAGAACTAAGGATATGTTTCTTTGTTATGGAGGTGACCAAGAGCTCGTTGTAACAAGTTACACCGATGCAAGTTGGAACACTGATCCTGATGACTCTAAGTCACAGTCTGTGTACGTGTTTATATTGAATGGTGCTGCGATGTCGGGCAAGCTCGAAGCAGTGCACGGTGGCGAAATCCTCAACAGAATCGGAGTACATAGCGGCTTCAGAGGCTTCATCAGAAGCGGTATGGATGAAGAGGTTCATTGTAGAGCTCGGTGTGGTTCCTAGTGCATTGGACCCACTAGTCATCTACTGTGACAACATGGGTGCCATCGCCAATGCACAAGAACCAAGGTCACACAAGAGGCTGAAGCATATCAAGCTGCGTTATCATTCGATTCGTGAGTACATCGAAGATGGAGAAGTAAAGATTTGCAAAGTACACACTGATCTGAATGTAGCAGATCCGTTGACTAAAGCTCTCCCTAGGGCAAAGCATGACCAACACCAGAATGCCATGGGTGTTAGGTACCTTACAATGTAATCTAGATTATTGACTCTAGTGCAAGTGGGAGACTGTTGGAGATATGCCCAATAGGCAATAATAAAAGTGGTTATTATATATCTTTATGTTTATGATAAATGTTTATATACCATGCTATAATTGTATTAACCGAAACATTGATACATGTGTGTTACGTAAACAAACAAATGAGTCCCTAGTAAGCCTCTTAACTAGCTTGTTGATTAATAGATGATTAGTTTCATAATCATGAACATTGGATGTTATTAATGACAAGGTTATATCATTATATGAATGATGTAATGGACACACCCAATTAAGCGTAGCATAAGATCACGTCATTAAGTTATTTGCTATAAGCTTTCGATACATAGTTACCTAGTCCTTATGACCATGAGATCATATAAATCACTTATACCGGAAAGGTACTTTGATTACATCAAACGCCACTGCGTAAATGGGTGGTTATAAAGGTGGGATTAAGTATCCGGAAAGTATGAGTTGAGGCATATGAATCAACAGTGGGATTTGTCCATCCCGATGACGGATAGATATACTCTGGGCCCTCTCGGTGGAATGTCGTCTAATGTCTTGCAAGCATATGAATAAGTTCATAAGAGACCACATACCACAGTACGAGTAAAGAGTACTTGTCAGGAGACGAGGTTGAACAAGGTATAGAGTGATACCGATGATCAAACCTCGGACAACTAAAATATCGCGTGACAAAGGGAATTGGTATCGTATGTGAATGGTTCATTCGATCACTAAGTCATCGTTGAATATGTGGGAGCCATTATGGATCTCCAGATCCCGCTATTGGTTATTGGTCGGAGTAAGTACTCAACCATGTCCGCATAGTTCGCGAACCGTAGGGTGACACACTTAAAGTTGGATGTTGAAATGGTAGAACTTGAATATGGAATGGAGTTTGAATATTTGTTTGGAGTCCCGGATGAGATCCCGGACATCACGAGGAGTTCCGGAATGGTCTGGAGAATAAGATTCATATATAGGAAGTCATTTTATGTGATTTAAAATGATCCGGAAGGTTATATGGAAGGTTCTAGAAGGTTCTAGAAAAGTCCGGAAGAAACCACTAAGGAAGGCGGAGTCCCAGAGGGAGTCCACCTCCCATGGCCGGCCAACCCTAAGGGGGAGGAGTCCCAAGTGGACTCCCCTATGGGGGCCGGCCACCCCTCCACATGGAAGGGGGGAATCCCACCTCAAGTGGGATTCCCACCTTGGGTAGGTTTCCCTATCACATGGAAGGTTTTGGGTTCGGGTCTTATTCGGAGACTTGTAGTCCAACACTTGGGGCTTCCACCTATATAATGAGGGGCAAAGGGGAGGGGGCCGGCCACCCAAAGACCACAAGGTGGCCGCACCCCTAGATGGCCGGCGCCCCCTTCTCCCCAAACCCTAGCCGCCCCACTCCTCCTTCTTCCCCGCACGCTTAGCGAAGCTCCGCCGGGATTCTCCACCGCCACCGACACCACGCCGTCGTGCTGTCGGATTCAAGAGGAGCTACTACTTCCTCTTCCCGCTGGAACGGGGAGGTGGACGTCGTCTTCATCAACAACCGAACGTGTGACCGAGTACGGAGGTGCTGCCCGTTCGTGGCGCCGTGATCAAGATCTTCTACGCGCTTTTGCAAGCGGCAAGTGAACGTCTACCGCAGCAACAAGAGCCTCATCTTGTAGGCTTTGGAATCTCTTCAAGGGTGAGACTCGACAATCCCCTCGTTGCTACCGTCTTCTAGATTGCATCTTGGCTTGGATTTCGTGTTCGTGGTAGGAAATTTTTTGTTTTCTATGCTACGTTATCCTACATCTTGTTGGGCCGGCCCACTTGCTATAAGGTGGACCCTACATACTAAATGGGCCAGCCCTTTAACAGGAAAGTGGGACCCACCTGTGCTTTCGGCCCGGCCCACTATCTTGTTGGGCCGGCCCACTTGCTACATGGTGGACCCCACATACTAAATGGGCCGGCCCTTTAAGAGGAAAGAGGGACCCACCTGTGTTTTTGGCCCGGCCCACTAGCGTGTTGGGCCGGCCCACTTGCTATATGGTGGACCCCACATACTAAATGGGTCGGCCCTTTAACTGGAAAGTGGGACCCACCTGTGTTTTTGGCCCGGCCCACTATCTTGTTGGGCCGGCCCACTTGCTATATGGTGGACCCCATATACTAAATGGGCTGGCCCATTAACAGGAAAGTGGGACCCACCTGTGTTTTTGGCCCGGCCCACTGGCTTGGTGGGCCGGCCCATTTGATCTAATGTGGACCCCACGTACAAAATGGGCCGGCCCGATAGCAGGAAAGTGGGACCCACATGCTAATTGGGCTGGCCCAATAACTTCTTGGGCCGGCCCACTTGCTTTAAGGTGGACCCCACCACTTGGTAAATGGGCCGGCCCGATAACAGGTAAGTGGGTCCCACATGTTTTGTGGGCCGGCCCTTTTGCCTGTTGACCGGTCAAACGAGTGCATTCGGCCCGGCCCATATGCTTAGTGGGCCGGCCCATTAATCTTTAGACCAGTCAACCTTAGAGGTTAGGCCCGGCCCACGTAACTAATGGACCAGCCCAGCTATATAGTTGACCGATCAAACTAAGTCAGCTGGCCCGGCCCGCAAACTTAATGGGCCGGCCCGCTTAAGACGTGGCAGGCCTCGTGTGGGCCTACCATCTACCACGGGGTTTCAGCGGTTAACGCCGTTAACTGCCAGTTAACGGCGTCTGCCACGTGTCAGTTTGCATGACGTCAGCAGTCAACGGGCTCCCGGAAACACTTCTGCAACGGTCCGATTTTCCGTGGCGGACGGGCGCCCAAGCGCGACGGACCGAAAAAATTGTCGTAGGACTTTGCCTGACGCAGTTTCCACAACAGAACCCATATCGTCGGGTTAGGCCCATAGGCGACGAAAAATACCCCTTAGCGGACGATTTTGAGACGTTGTCTATCAGAACTTTTCTTGTAGTGGGAGTAATATGTATCAAAAAATGATTTTTTGGATTTATAGGACGAAGTTATAACACACCTACATTTCAAATTGGAATTACTTTCAATAAATCAGCATAAAGTCATTTAAATGTGTGAAACTAGCTAGAAAGCACTAAAAACGTAAAGAGTTGGGAATTTTCACTAATATGTGGCCTAATTTATCTTTAAAATGTAGAGGCGCCATTTTGAGCTGTATCTTATGTACCCCATTCACAAAATAAACCTATTTTGACATCTAGAAAATGAAAAATGAGTTTTTATATACCGAAAAGTTGAAAAGTCTAGTCGGCAACATTGTTGGGAATGGCAAGATGCACCACCATGCCCAATTTGGGCACATTATAACAAACTATGCCACAAATATGGTCATAACTACGCCATTTGTTGGCTTGAAACCCATGAATCTTCATACACGATAGTCCGTTTTGTGAAGACATTTTATTTTTTACTACCCTATCACAGGTTTCTTATTTTCCCTGTCAACTAGTACACCTATAAGCACTCAATGCGGAAGGGTTTCGTTTTTGAGGTTTTCTTCATTTTCATTTATTTATTAGAAAACCAGGTAAAAATGGTCGACATGATTATCCATGCAAAGGGGTCGAATATTTCTAGGCAGCACATGTGTTTGCCGGTCCAGTGAAACTTGGAGAAAGAGGGATCACACGGAAGGAGACGAAGGGAGAGAAGTGAGGGGGGCCTCTTATTTATGGTGTCTGACATTTTTCAGGGTTTTTCAGTGCGCAGGAGGTGCGAGCGAGCGAGGCCGATAATGAGAGAGTTTTTTTTTGAGAGAGGGACAACCGAAGGATCCTGAAGGACTCAGACTTCCAATACGCACCAGAGCACAGTTTACAACAAGACACAGAATAAACAGGAAATTTCATCTAAATCCCTAACTTTTACAAAGAAGATGGGAGTTTGCCTACCGACCGCACATGACTTGTGCTCACTGAAGTGTGGGGCCTCACGCATGGGAACCACATGTAAGTGACAGACCTGTTGGTGTAATAACTCGGGTGATCATTATACTGTATTAGTACAAAGTTTCCTATGGATTCAAGGGTAGGAAAGCCAAGTTAACTCATTTACATGACCTTATTTTTTCCATGAAGACAAGTTAACTCATCTATCAATTGGTACATTCTGGTTATGTTCAAAATTTTACTTGAAACTTGTTGTTCATGCCATTTTACTACTCACCTAACACTTTTTCCGCGCATGAAGGGAGGGGGGTGGGCATGATGCTACCCTGAATTTGTGTGACCCCCCAAAACTAGCAAATACGAGGGATGCATCCAAAGAAACACACTCGTCCCCTACCCCCCTCCCTAAATTTCAAATCCAGCCAAAGCAGGTGGATCAAAAAAAGCAATCGAAAAGCATGGCCGGATTGTTCATATTTTTCTATATAGTTAGGGTTAGGGTTTATGGTTTATAGAGATGCACATATTTTCATTTCACATTTGTGATGTACAATAATACATAGGTAAGATTCCAAGCATGACCTTTGTTAGAATAACCTTTAACGTATTCTCTCACCTTTAGATTCAAATGTGCATAAACATTCAGAAAAAATCAAAAAATGAAAAACCAAAGCACATTGTCTTCTTATGTCATATAGTAAGAATTGAAGTTGATAAACAAGGTCTAGACATATTCAAACCAAAAAAAATCATGTATCTCTACCCCTAACCCTAAACTCCCTGTCTTATGAAGTCAAGCATCAAAAGAAGTGGTTTTGGGTTTCAAACATGGAAATTTCAAAAACCTCCCAAAAGCTTCATTCTAGAGTGTGACTAAGAAAGATCCATGATTACCTTTTCATTTTCATGTTCTAAACTTGTTTAAATCTTGGTCAAACATAGGATTTGACCAAGATTTTAATGGGCATAAAAAGTTCGAAAAAAATCAAAAAATGAAAAACCAAAGCACATATATAGCCTTCTTATGTCATATAGTAAGCATTCAAGTTGATAAACAAGGTCTATACATATTCAAACCAGAAAAAGCATGTATCTACCCCTAACCCTAAACTCTGTCTTACGAAGTCAAGCATGAAGAGAAGTGGTTTTGGGTTTCAAACATGGAAATTTCAAGAACCTCCCGAAAGCTTCATTTTAGAGTGATTAAGAAGGATCCATGGTTACCTTTTCATTTTCATGTTTTAAACTTGTTTAAATCTTTGTCAAACCTAGGATTTGACCAAGATTCAAATGGGCATAAAAATTCAGGAAAAACAAAAAGAATGATAAACCAAAGCACATAACATTCTTTATGTCATATAGTAAGGCATTAAAGTTGATAAACAAGGTCTAGACATATTCAAACCAGAAAATTATGTATATATCTGCCCCTAACCTTAAACTCTGTCTTAATTATGAAGTCAATCATGAAGAGAAGTGGTTTTGGGTTTCAAACATGAAAATTTCAAGAACATCCCAAAAGCTGCTTCATTTTAGAGTGATTAAGAAGGATCCAGGCTTACGTTTTTGTTTTCATATTTTATACTTGTTTAAATCGTGGTAAAAAACCTAGGATTTGACCAAGATTCAAATGGGCATAAAATTCAAAAAAATTAGAAGAATGAAAAATAAAATCACATAGTCTTCTTATGTCATATAGTAAGCATTCAAGTTGATAAACAAGGTTTAAAAATGTGTTCAAACCAGACAAATCATGTATCTACCCCTAACCATAAACTCGGTCGATCTTATGAAGTCTAGAATGAAGAGAAGTCGTATGGGTTTCAAACATGGAAATTTCAAGAACATCCCAAAAGCTTCATTTTAGAGTGACTAGAAAAGATCCAGGCTTGCCTTTTCGTTTTCATGTTTTAAAATTGTTTAAATCTTGGTCAAATCTAGCTAGTATTTCATCAAGATTCAAATGGGCATAAAATTCAAAAAAATAAAAAAATAAAGCACATAGCCTTCTTATGTCATATATATATAGTAAGCCTTCAAGTTGATGAACAAGGTCTAGACATATATATTCAAAACAGAAAAAGTATGTATCTACCCGGCCCCTAACCCTTAACTATGTCTTATGAAGTCAAGCATGAAGAGAAGTGGTTTTGGTTTCAAACATGGAAATTTCAAAAACTTCGCAAAAGCTTAATTTTAGAGTGAGTAAGAAGGATCCAAGCTTACCTTTTCATTTTCAGGATTTATGCTTGTTTAAATCTTGGTCAAACATAGGATTTGACCAACACACATATAGTCTTCTTATGTCATATAGTAAGCATTCAAGTTGATAAACAAGCATGCATGACATATTCAAACCCGACAAATCATGTATCTACCCCAAACCCTAAACTCTGTCTTATGAAGTCAACCATGAAGAGAAGTGGTTTTGGGTTTCAAACATTGAGATTTCAAGAACCCCCCAAAAGCTTCCTTTTAGAATGACTAAGAAGGATCCAGGCTTACCTTTTCATTTTATGTTTTAAACTTGTTTAAATCTTGGTCAAACCTAGGATTTGACCAAGATTCAAATGGGCATAAACATTCAGAAAAAAACAAAAAATGAAAAACCAACGCACATATAGTCTGCTTCTTATGTCATATAGTAAGCATTCAAGTTGATGAACAAGGTCTAGACATATTCAAAACAGAAAAAGCATGTATCTACCCCCTAACCCTTAACTTTGTCTTATGAAGTCAGGCATGAAGATAAGTGGTTTTGGGTTTCAAACATGGAAATTTAAAAAACATCCCAAAAGCTTAATTTTAGAGTGACTAAGAAGGACCCAAGCTTACCTTTTCATTTTCATGTTTATGCTTGTTTAAATCTTGGTCAAACATAGGATTTGATCAAGATTCAAATGGGCATAAACATTCAGAAAAAATTAAAAAATAAAATGCAACGCACATTAGTAGCCCAAAATCGAACCAGTAGTTGGATATTTTTGAACTTGACATGTAGTAGTGGGCAAAACCCTAGATTAACCTTTTAATGGAGTACTTTTTTATTATTACTATGCAGCACATGTGTGTTTGCCCGTCGAGTGAAACTCGGAGGAAGAGGGATCACTCGGAAGGAGAGAAGAAGGGAGTGCATTCTGGTGTCTCCCCTTTTTCGGGTGATGATGTTGACTGTTGTGCAGGTTTTGTCAGTGAGCAGGAGGTGCGAGCGAGTCGAGCGAGGCCGAGAATGAGATTCTTTTTTTTGTGAGAGGGACAACCGAAGGATCCTGAAGGACCGAGAGACTTCCAATACGCATCCTGATGCGTCTTCTCTTGACAAAGAAGATGGCTGGGAGTTTGCGTACCTACTGCAGGTGACTTGTGCTCACTGAAGTGTGGGACCTCACGCATGGGCACCACACATAAGTGACAGACCTGTTGGTGTAAAAACTCAGTTGATTATTATAGTGCATTAGAACAAAGTTTCCTATGGATTCAAGGGTAGGAAATCCAAGTTAACTCATTTACATGACATTAATTTTTTCCATGAAGCAAAGTTAACACATCTACAATTGGTACATTTTGGAGTGACTAAGAAGGATCCAGGCTTACTTATTCATCTTCATGTGTTAAACTTGTTTAAATCTTGATCAAACCTAGGATTTGACCAAGATTCAAATGGGCATGAAAATAAAAAATGAAAAATGAAATACCAATCCACATAGTCTTTTTATGTCATATAGTAAGCATTCAAGATGATAAACAAGGTCTAGACATATTCAAACTAGGCAAATCATGTATCTACTCCCTAATGACCCTAAACTCCGTCTTATGAAGTAAGGCATGAAGAGAAGTGGTTTTGGGTTTCAAACATGGAAATTTCCAAAACCTCCCAAAAGCTTCATGTTAGAGTGACTAAGAAGGATCGAGCCTTACCTTTTCATTTTCATGATTTAAACTTGTTTGAATCATGGTCAAACCTAGCTAGTATTTGACCAAGATTCAAATGGGCATAAAATTCAAAAAAATAGAAAAATGAAAAACAAAAGCACATAGTCTTCTTATGTCATATAGTAAGCATTCAAGTTGATAAACAATGTTTAAAAATGTGTTAAAACTAGACAAATCATGTATCTACCCCCTAACCATAAACTCGGTCGATCTTATGAAGTCTAGCATGAAGAGAAGTCGTATGGGTTTCAAACATGGAAATTTCAAGAACATCCCAAAAGCTTCATTTTAGAGTGACTAGAAAAGATCCAGGCTTGCCTTTTCATTTTCATGTTTTAAAATTGTTTAAATCTTGGTCAAATCTAGCTAGTATTTCATCAAGATTCAAATGGGCATAAAATTCAAAAAAATAAAAAAATAAAGCACATAGCCTTCTTATGTCATATATATATAGTAAGCCTTCAAGTTGATGAACAAGGTCTAGACATATATATTCAAAACAGAAAAAACATGTATCTACCCGGCCCCTAACCCTTAACTATGTCTTATGAAGTCAAGCATGAAGAGAAGTGGTTTTTGTTTCAAACATGGAAATTTCAAAAACTTCCCAAAAGCTTAATTTTAGAGTGAGTAATAAGAAGGATCCAAGCTTACCTTTTCATTATCAGGATTTATGCTTGTTTAAATCTTGGTCAAACATAGGATTTGACCAACACACATATAGTCTTCTTATGTCATATAGTAAGCATTCAAGTTGATAAACAAGCATGCATGTCTAGACATATTCAAACCCGACAAATCATGTATCTACCCCAAACCCTAAACTCTGTCTTATGAAGTCAACCATGAAGAGAAGTGGTTTTGGGTTTCAAACATTGAGATTTCAAGAACCCCCCAAAAGCTTCATTTTAGAATGACTAAGAAGGATCCAGGCTTACCTTTTCATTTTATGTTTTAAACTTGTTTAAATGTTGGTCAAACCTAGGATTTAACCAAGATTCAAATGGGCATAAAATTCAGAAAAAAACAAAAAATGAAAAACGAACGCACATATAGTCTGCTTCTTATGTCATATAGTAAGCATTAAAGTTGATGAACAAGGTTTACACATATTCAAAACAGAAAAAGCATGTATCTACCCCCTAACCCTTAACTTTGTCTTATGAAGTCAAGCATGAAGAGAAGTGGTTTTGGGTTTCAAACATGGAAATTTCAAAAACTTCCCAAAAGCTTAATTTTAGAGTGTAGGAAGGATCCATGCTTACCTTTTCATTTTCATGTTTTAAGTTTGTTTAAATCTTGGTCAAACCTAGGATTTTACCAACAAGATTCAAATGAGCATAAAAAGTTAGAAAAAATCAAAAAAAAAGAAAAGAAAAACCAAAGAACATAGTATTCTTACGTCATATATATAGTAAGCATTCAAGTTGATAAACAAGGTCGATCTAGACATATTCAAACCTGGCAAATCATGTATCTACCCCTAACCCTAAACTCTGTCTTATGAAGTCAACCATGAAGAGAAGTGGTTTTGGGTTTCAAACATTGAGATTTCAAGAACCCCCCAAAAGCTTCATTTTAGAATGACTAAGAAGGATCCATGCTTACCCTTTTCATTTCATGTGTTTTGAACTTGCTTAAATCTTGGTCAAATTAACCTAGGATTTGACCAAGATTCAAATGGGCATAAACACATTCAGAAAAAATCAAAAAATGAAAACCAAAGCACATAGCCTAGCTTCTTATGTCATATATATATAGTAAGCATTCAAGTTGATGAACAAGGTCTAGACATATTCAAAACATAAAAGCATGTATCTACCCCCTAACCCTTAACTATGTATTATGAAGTCAAGCATGAAGAGGAAGTGGTTTTGGGTTTCAAACATGGAAATTTGAAAAACTTCCCAAAAGCTTAATTTTAGAGTGAATAATAGGAAGGATCCAAGCTAGCTTACCTTTTCATTTTCAGGATTTATGCTTGTTTAAATCTTGGTCAAACATAGGATTTGACCAACACACATATATAGTAAGCTAGCATTCAAGTTGATAAACAAGCATGTGATATAGACATATTCAAACCTGACAAATCATGTATCTACCCCTAACCCTAAACTCTGTCTTATGAAGTCAACCATGAAGAGAAGTGGTTTAATTTGAGTTTCAACCATTGAGATTTCAAGAACCCCCCAAAACCTTCATTTTAGAATGACTAAGAAGGATCCAGGCTTACCTTTTCATTTTCATGTTTTAAAATTGTTTAAATCTTGGTCAAACCTAGGATTTGACTAAGATTCAAATGGATATAAAAAATTCAAAAACATTGTCTTCTTATGTCATACGGTAAACATTCAAGTTGATAAACAAAGTCTAAACATATTCAAACAAGAAAAATCATGTATCTACCCCTAACCCTAAACTTTGTCTTAATTATGAAGTCAAACATGAAGATACGTGGTTTTGGGTTTACAACATGGAAATTTCAAAATCCCCCCAAAAGCTTTATTTTGGAGTGACTAAGAAAGGATCCATGCTTACTTTTTCATTTTCATGTTTTAAACTTGTTTAAAGCTTGGTCAAACCTAGGATTTGACCAAGATTCAAGTGTGCATAAAAAATTCGAAAAAACCCCAAAAAATGAAAAACCAAAGGACATATATAGTCTTCTTACGTCACATATCATGTATCTCTACCCCTAACCATAAACTCTCTGTCTTATGAAGTCAAGCATGAAAAGAAGTGGTTTTGGGTTTCAAACATGGAAATTGCAAAAACCTCCCAAAAGCTCCATTCTAGAGTGTGACTAAGAAAGATCCATGATTACATTTTCATTTTCATGTTCTAAACTTGTTTAAATATTGGTCAAACATAGGATTTGACCAAGATTTTAATGGGCATAAAAAATTCAAAAAAAATCAAAAAATGAAAAACCAAAGCACATATATAGCCTTCTTATGTCATATAGTAAGCATTCAAGTTGATAAACAAGGTCTATACATATTCAAACCAGAAAAAGCATGTATCTACCCCTAACCCTAAACTCTGTCTTACAAAGTCAAGCATGATGAGAAGTGGTTTTGGGTTTCAAACATGGAAATTTCAAAAACCTCCCGAAAGCTTCATTTTAGAGTGACTAAGAAGGATCCATGCTTACCTATTCATTTTCATGTTTTAAACTTGTTTAAACCTTGGTCAAACCCAGGATTTGACCTATTTAATCATAGATTCATAGGTCAATTTTTTACTTTTTTATTATTACTATGCAGCACATGTGTGTTTGCCCGTCCAGTGAAACTCGGAGGAAGAGGGATCACTCGGAAGGAGAAGAAGGGAGAGCAGTCACGGGGCAGGAGGTGCAGGGCTGCGAGGGAGGCTATCCTTTTTCTAGTTGTGCAGGGTTTGTCAGTGCGCAGGAGGTGCGAGGCTGCGAGCGAGCGAGGCCTAGAAGAGAATGAGAGTTTTTTTTGCGTGAGAGGAGGGACAACCGAAGGACTCAGAGACTTCCAGTACGCATCCTGGTGCGTCTTCTCTTGACAAAGAAGATGGCTGGGAGTTTGCGTACCTACTGCACGTGACTTGTGCTCACTGATGTGTGGGACCTCATGCATGGTCACGTAAGTGACATACCCGTTGGTGTAAAAACTCGGGTGATTATTATACAGTATTAGTACAAAGTTTCCTATGGATTCAAGGTAGGAAAGCCAAGTTAACTCAATTACATGACATTATTTTTTCCCATGAAGCCAAGTTAACACATCTATCAATTGGTACATTTTGGAGTGACTAAGAAGGATCCAGGCTTACTTATTCGTTTTCACGTGTTAAACTTGTTTAAATCTTGGTCAAACCTAGGATTTGACCAAGATTCAAATGGGCATAAAAATCCAGAACAAAATCAAAAAAAATGAAAAACCAAAGCACATAGTCTTCTTATGTCATATAGTAAGCATTCTAGTTGATAAACAATGTCTAGCTAGCCATATTCAAACCAGAAAAATCATGTATACCCCCTAACCCTAAACTCTGTCTTATGAAGTCAAGCATGAAGAGAAGTGGTTTGGGTTTTCAAACATGGAAATTTCAAAAACCTCCCAAAAGCTTCATTTCGGAGTGACTAATTAAGAAGGATTCATGCTTACCTTTTCATTTTCATGTTTTAAACTTGTTTAAATCTTGTTCAAACCTAGGATTTGACCAAGATTCAAATGGGCATAAAAAAATTCGAAAAAATCAAGAAATGAAAAACCAAAGCACATAGTCTTCTTATGTCACATAGTAAGCCATTCAACTTGATAAACAAGTTGTAGACCTATTCAAACCAGAAACATCATGTATCTACACCCCCTAACCCTAAACTCATCTGTCTTATGAAGTCAAGCATGAAGAGAAGTGGTTTTGGGTTTCAAACATGGACATTTGAAAAGCCTCCCAAAAGCTTCATTTTCGAGTGACTAAGAAGGATCCATGCTTAATTTTTCATTTTCAAGTTTTAAACTTGTTTAAATCTTGGTTAAACCTATGATTTGACCAAAATTTGAATGGGCATAAAATTCAAAACAAATCAAAAAATGAAAAACCAATGCACATAGTACATATTCTTATGTCATATACTAAGCATTCAAGTTGATAAAAGCAAAGGTCTAGACATATTCAAACTAGAAAAATCATGTATCTACCGCTAACCCTAAACTCGATTTGTCTTATATATGAAGTCAATCATGAAGAGGGTGTTTTG
This sequence comes from Lolium perenne, assembly GCF_019359855.2. NCBI lineage: Eukaryota > Viridiplantae > Streptophyta > Magnoliopsida > Poales > Poaceae > Lolium > Lolium perenne. The sequence goes on along the minus strand of NC_067246.2, from coordinate 194,021,960 downwards.
GGTTTCAAACATGGAAATTTCAAAAACCTTCCTAAAGCTTCATTTTGAATTAGTTACTAATTAAGAAGGATCCAGACTTACTTTTTCATTTTCATGTTTTAAATCTTAGTCAAACCTAGGATTTCACCAAGATACGTACAAATGGGCATAAAAAATTCAAAAATTAAAATAATGACAAACCAAAGCACATAGTCTTCTTATGTCATATAGTAAGCATTCAGGTTGATTAACAAGGTCCACACATATATATTCATAGCAGAAAAGCATGTATCTACGTACCCCTAACAACCCTAAACTCTGTCTTAGGAAGTCAAGGATGAAGAGAAGTGGTTTTGGGTTTCAAACATGGAAATTTCAGAAAAAAAACTCCCAAAAGCTTCATTTTGGAGTGACTAAAAAGGACCCATGCTTACTTTTTCATTTCCATGTTTTAAACTTGTTTAAATCTTTGTCAAATCTCGGATTTGACCAAGATACAAATGGGCATAAAAAATTGAAAAAATCAAGAAAATGAAAAACCAAAGCACATAGTCTTCTTATGTCATATAAGTATTCAAGTTGATAAATTATACAAGTTCTAGACATATTCAAACTAGAAAAATCATGTATCTACGTACCCTAACCCTAAACTCTATCTTATGAAGTCAAGCATGAAGAGAAGTGGTTTTGGGTTTCAAACATGGAAATTTAAAAAACCTTCCAAAAGATTCATTTTGGAGTGACTAAGAAGGATCCAGGATTACTTTTTCGTTTTCATGTATGTTTGGGTGGAATTAAGCTGGACGGTGTCCAGCATGGTGCCAAACTACTTGAAGGGCTCTTCTCTAAAACACTAATATATATGACATTCTGGTATACACCAAGATTCAATTAGGCATTAAAAATTCAAAAAATTAAAACCAAAGCACATAGTCTTCTTATGTCATACAATAAGCATTGAAGATGATAAACAAAGTGTAGACATATTCAAACAAAAAAATCATGTTTGGGTGGAATTAAGCTTGACGGTGTCCAACATGGTGCCAAACTACTTGAAGGGCTCTTCTCTAAATCACTAATATGACATTCTGGTATTTTCCCTAGCTATGTACAAACTGATGAACAATCCATGTTTTTCGATTGCCTTTTTGAACCACTTGTAGTTTGATTTCATATCTAGGACAAATCACTGGGGGAGGGGGACGTATGTGTTTCTTTTTGTTGCATCGCTCGTATCCTTCCCGCGTAGAAAAAGTGTTAGGCGAGTAGTAGAATGGCATGACCTACAAGTTTCAAGTAAAATTTTGAATATAACCAAAATATACCAATTGATTTTTTTCGAAATGGGGGAAAAATCGCCCCAGCTTCTGCATCCAAAGGATGCACACGACTTTTTTTATTAGATTATTCACGAACCTTACAAGAAACAATACAAAAGATCAAACTCGAAGCAACCTTACTATACCTACAGTCGGATGAAGAGGGTGACAATTGATAGATGAGTTAACTTGGCTTCATGGGTGTGTGACCTGAGATTGAGCCATGGTACATTTTGCCAACAAAGTAGCAACTGAGTTGGCTTTCTACCTTAGCTAGCATATACGTTGGGTACGTAGGCGTGCATTGGAAGGATGCATTATGCCGGCAAAGTTTTCAAACGTTCAAACTTTTCCGGATTCTCATACAAGTATTTGGCTCCTTGAGAAGCATTGATGTGATCATATAAGGTTATGCAAAACTTCCCCTTTCCCGTACTTGCCCGAGCACTCGACACCCCTCGTCCCATGGCGACTCCTCCAGCCTTAGCCCCGTGCACCCAGGCTCCACGACTCAGCCTCGGAGGGGTGTGCGCTAAAAGCTCGCAAATATCTGTGTGCCATTGGTGTGCGATGAAGCAGGCGGCTCTGTGTCTTGCTGTGGCTAGACTCCTGGCGCCCTTTGATCTAGGAGAGGAAGAGGAGGGAGGGGGGTCCCATGAAGCGGCGGTGGCCCAGGTATCGGCGACAGCCCAGGCAGCAGCCGCAAAGTGGGCTGGTCGGAGCAGAGGCATGCGCCGGGGGCGAACCTCGCTGGGTGAGGATGCTTCCATTGTGAAGAAGCACTTGCCATCCAGGGCTTCGGGTTCGCCAACAAACTCATCGCCTTGTTCCATGGCGATGCCATCGTGGGGACGTCGGGGGCGGCGGCGACGTGCTGCAGCCGCAGCCTTTAGTGGGGACCAAAGTGCGACCGACCACATCACGGCGTCGGCAGCATTGGGGATGCCGATGGGCATCCACTGCCACACAAAGATTTGGGAGGTTTTGGCCGGGCCGAGTTCCAAACTTCCACCATCGGAGCCGAGGGCTTGGTACTTCAAATTCCGAATCAGGCAATCCTTCGACCCCAATCAGCTTCTGCCTGTGGTCCAAATCCGAGATATCTTGGCGGCAGCTATGCTGGTTAAGCTTAGCCGGACAGCGGCAATCGACGATCTGCAAGACCTAGATGCCTTTCAAGGATTTGCAGCAGCCGTCAATGCACTCGTGGAGGCATCGCATGCTGGTAGCAGCGGCGAATGCGGGTATGTTGGTTTTACTCGCTTTGTATGCTTTTGTCATAGAAATCAATTTGCTAATTCTCATTCGATTGAAAATTAGACCCATTCACCATCAACTCTCAAACAGTGGACACTAGTAATGTGTAGAACTAGAAATTGCACAAGATTTCTGTACTCCTAGTACTACTACTTCGACGCTACATGTTGTTTACGTGAGGAAATTGCACAAACTACCGCTTATTGCTGCCTTTGTTGCGTAAACACTTATTTAAACTGTTATTTTTTTCGCACAAACCACCAACTATCGTGTTCTGTTGCAGGGAGGTTCAAATTTAGGATTGAGCTGTTTAAGAGCAAATCAGATGATCGGGGATCACCAACTACTAGTTTTAATTGCAAATAGAATCGATTTTCCAAAATTATGAAACGCACTTAACGGTCGAATTACTACAATTATTTTGAAGGTTTGATATTTTTCATCATTTTTGTGTGAATCTCACACCAAGTGACACAACTTTCAGACGGAATACAAAATATTTTCAAACTTCATAGATTTGTTAGCTCAAATATTTTTAATTACTAGCTTTTTCAGTATTTTAGAAACTCGAAACACTATATTTTGGCTGAATGTTAGAAAATATATTTCATGATTATCCCATATTAATTAAGAAGTACATAAACTAGTAGTAGTAACAAAGAACAGAGGGAGTTTATGGAGATACATCCATTAAGGGCATGTTAGTGTGTGTTGGTGTATTACTTATGCCTTCTTTGGTTAATACACTTCTCAAGTGATCCCCGCAAACCCTCTATTCTTGCGTAGAATAAAAAAAACTCCCCATCAAAGTATTAGTGCATTTTTTGACGAGTATTCGAGAGGATTGGGTGAACACCAAGGATTTGCATAGGAAATTGGTAGAATTGAATCCTTGGCTGTTTGATTTGTAGGATTGTTTCCGATAGGAATTTTCCTAAGGATTCCTTTGCACATATTCCATAGGAAATTAAACATCTACTCATGCCTCTTTTTAAGAATCCTTTACTTTTCCTATGGTGGAATCAAACAAAGTTTGGTTTCTATGAATTCCTATAGGATTGGAGTGGACATGACATTGCAATCCTACATTTTTCCTATTCCTACATCTTTCGGTAGGCATTTGCCTAGAATAAATAACCATGTGTATTAGCAATGAAATAGAGGTTTATTTCTCTAAACACTACAAGAAAAGTTGCCATGGCCGTCGAAGTTGAAGTCGCGCCGTGGTTGCTGGTGTACCATGGCCGACGATTTTTGGTCCCTCCGTGGTGCATGTCAAAACTTTTTTTTTCTCGTTTTTGAGGCCACCTAGCCCGACGAAAGCGGCCAAAACGTCGCGTATGGTGGCCCGGGACGTGGTGCATCTCGAAATCTCGGGTTCGCCGGCCGAGTCAACGCAAATCCGCACCGCCGAGGGATGTAGGGCCCAGATGGCAGCCTCTCTGGCATTGTTTTTTTTCTCGATCGCGCCATCTCGTTCAACGTTCTCCGATCGAGCCGTTTACGATGCAGGATCATGGGTCCCGCATGTCATCCTCTATGAACCAAAATTCTTTCTATTCTTGGATTTTTGACCCCACGATTTACGGCTACTTCCTTTTTCTTTTGATCCCTTGCCGCCTTGGAAACGTTGAGACCGCTGCTGCTAAATGGGACCCGCATGTCATCCTCTATGTGCAATCAACTTTCTTTTCTTGGAGTTGTTTTTGGCACCTCAAATTTGGTCACTTGCCTTTTTCTTTTGATCCCCTGCCGCCTCTCAAACGGTGATACCGCTGCTGCTAACTGGGACCCGCATGTCATCCTCTATGTACTATAAAACTTTCTTTTCCTGAATTATTTTTGGCACCTCATATTTGGTCACTTACCTTTTTCTTTCGATCCCCTGCCGCCTCTCAAACGGTGATACCGCTGCTGCTAAATGGGACCCGCATGTCATCCTCTATGTACTATAAAACTTTCTTTTCTTGAATTATTTTTGGCTCCTCATATTTTTTCACTTGCCTTTTTCTTTCGATCCCCTGCCGCCTCTCAAACGGTGATACCGCTGCTGCTAAATGGGACCCGCATGTCATCCTCTATGTACTATAAAAGTTTCTTTTCTTGTATTATTTTTGGGGCGTGATATTTTTACACATGCCTTTTTCGTTAGAACTCATGCCACGTTTGAAAAGTTGAGGAACCTGCAGTCTCATGGGACCCGCATGTCATCCTCTATGTACTATAAAAGTTCATTTTCTTGGTTTTTTTTCACCCTCTGATTTTTGGCAATTTCTTTTTTCTTTTGATCCCCTGCCGCCTCTCAAACGGTGATACCGCTGTTGCTAAATGGGACCCGCATGTCATCCTCTATGTACTATAAAACTTTCTTTTCTTGAATTATTTTTGGCTCCTCATATTTGGTCACTTGCCTTTTTCTTTCGATCTCATGCCACGTTTGAAACGTTGAGGAACCTGCTGGCTCATGGGACCCGCATGTCATCCTCTATGTGCTATAAAAGTTTATTTTCTTTATTTTTTTCACCCTCTGATTTTTGGCTATTTCCTTTTTCTTTTGATCCCCTGCCGCCTTGGAAACGTTGGGTAAGCTGCTGACTCATGGGACCCGCATGTCATCCTCTATGTACAATCAACTTTCTTTTTCTTTTGATCTAAAGCCGCATTTGAAACGTTGAGACCGCTGCTGCTAAATGGGACCCGCATGTCATCCTCTACGTACAATAAAGTTTCTTTTCTTGGATTATCTTTGGCTCCTGATATTTTATCACTTGCCTTTTTCTTTCGATCTCATGCCGCCTTTGAAACGTTGAGTAAGCTGCTGGCTCATGGGTCCCGCATGTCATCCTCTACGAACAATAAAAGTTTCCTTTCTTGGAGTTATTTTTTACCCCTAATTTCTGGCTATTTGCCTTTTTCTTTTGATCTCCTGCCCCCTCTGAAACGATGAGGACGCTGTTGGCAGGTCGGTCCCACATGTCATCCTCTATGAACAATAAAAGTTTCCTTTGATGGATTTATTTTGAACCCCTAATTAATTTCTGGATATTTCCCCTGCCGCCTTGGAATCGTTGAGGATGCTGCTGCCTCATGGGTCCCGCATGTCATCCTCTCAGAACGGTAAATGTTTATTTTCTTGGATTTTGTTGACCAAACGATTTTTGGCTTATTTTTTTCTTTCGATCACGTGCAGCCTTTAAAACGTTGAGGACGCTGCTGGCTCACGGGTCCCACATGTCAACCTCTATGAACAATAAACGCTGAGGATGCTGCTGCCTCATGGGTCCCGCATGTCATCCTCTCAGAACAAAAATGTTTCTTTTCTTGGATTTTTTACCAACAAATTTATGGTTTATTTTTTCTTTCCATCCCCTGCCGCCTTTAAAACGTTGACGATGCTGTTGGCTCATGGGTCCCCGATGTCAGCCTCCCCGTACAAGAAACATATGATATCTTGATTATTTTGCAGACAATAAACAATGTATTGCGCTCTGAGCTATTTCAAACGGATAATTAAATCTTTATTTTTACATAAACAAACTTATATGTTGAATCTCCTTGTTTTTTTGTCTTTGCGAAGCATAGGACTTTCCTGTTTTTTTAGAAAATTCGGAACTTTCCTGTTTTGGAGTGGGCTGAAATTGTACGAGTCAAAAGTCCAAGCAGGATAGTTCGAAGGCCCAGATGTCCAGATGCAGCCCAATTGAAATCTTTCTTCTTGGATTTTTTTCACCCCCTGATTTCTGGCTACTTCATTTTTCTTTTGGTTCTGTGCCGCCTTGGAAACGTTGAGACCGCTGCTGCAAAATGGGACCCGCATGTCATCCTCTATGTACAATCAAGTTTCTTTTCTTGAATTATTTTTGGCTCCTGATATTTGGTCACTTGCCTTTTTCTTTCGATCTCATGCCACGTTTGAAACGTTGAGGAACCTGCTGGCTCATGGGACCCGCATGTCATCCTCTATGTACTATAAAAGTTCATTTTCTTTGTTTTTTTTCACCCTCTGATTTTTGGCTATTTCCTTTTTCTTTTGATCCCCTGCCGCCTTGGAAACTTTGAGTAAGATGCTAGCTCATGGGACCCGCATGTCATCCTCTATGTCCATCAACTTTATTTTCTTTGATTTTTTTTGACCCCCTAATTTCTGGCTACTTTCTTTTTCTTTTGATCTCAAGCCGCATTTGAAACGTTGGGACCGCTGCTGCAAAATGGGACCCGCATGTCATCCTCTATGTAAATAAAGTTTCTTTTCTTGGATTATCTTGGGCTCCTGATATTTTGTCACTTGCCTTTTTCTTTCGATCTCATGCCGCCTTTGAAACGTTAAGTAAGCTGCTGGCTCATGGGTCCCGCATGTCATCCTCTACGAACAATAAAAGTTTCCTTTCTTGGAGTTATTTTTTACCCCTAATTTCTGGCTATTTGCCTTTTTCTTTTGATCTCCTGCCCCCTTTGAAACGATGAGGACGCTGTTGGCAGGTCGGTCCCACATGTCATCCTCTATGAACAATAAAACTTTCCTTTGATGGATTTATTTTGAACGCCTAATTAATTTCTGGCTATTTCCTTTTTTTCTTTGATCCCCTGCCACCTTGGAAACGTTGAGGATGCTGCTGCCTCATCGGTCCCGCATGTCATCCTCTCAGAACGATAAATGTTTTCTTTTCTTGGATTTTTTTACCAACTGATATTTGGTTTTTTTTTTATTTTCGATCCCCTGCCGCCTTTGAAACATTGACGACGCTGCTGGCTCATGGGTCCCTGATGTCAGCCTCCCCGTACAAGAAACATGTGATATCTTGATTATTTTGCAGACAATAAACGGTGTATTTCGCTCCGAGCTATTGCAAACGGATAAATTAAATCTTTATTTTTACAACTTATATCTTGAATCTCCTTGTTTTTTGTTTTGGCGAAGCATAGGACTTTCCTGTTTTTTTGAGAAAAATCCGAACTTTCATGTTCGGAGTGGGCTGAAATTGTACGAGTCAAAAGGCCCCGGAAGGATAGTTCGAAGGCCCAGATGTCCTGATGCAGCCCAATTGAAATCTTTCTTTTCTTGGATTGTTTTCACCCCCTGATTTCTGGCTACTTCATTTTTCTTTTGGTCCTGTGCCGCCTTGGAAACGTTGAGACCGCTGCTGCAAAATGGGACCCGCATGTCATCCTCTATGTACAATAAAGTTTCTTTTCTTGGATTATTTTTGGCTCCTGATATTTGGTCACTTGCCTTTTTCTTTCGATCTCATGCCACGTTTGAAACGTTGAGGAATCTGCTGACTCATGGGACCCGCATGTCATCCTCTATGTACAATAAAAGTTTGATTTCTTGGATTTTTTTCACCCTCTGATTTTTGGCTATTTCCTTTTTCTTTTGATCCTCTGCCGCCTTTGAAACGTTTAGTAAGCTGCTGGCTCATAGGTCCCACATGTCAGCCTGTATGAACGATAAAGCTTTCCTTTCTTGGAGTTTTTTTTTTGACCCCCTAATTTCTGGCTACTTTCATTTTCTTTTGATCTCAAGCCCCATTTGAAACGTTGGGACCACTGCCGCACAATGGGACCTGCATGTCATCCTCTATGTACAATCAAGTTTCTTTTCTTGGATTAATTTTGGCTCCTGATATTTGGTCACTTGCCTTTTTCTTTCGATCTCATGCCACGTTTGAAACGTTGAGGAACCTGCTGGCTCATGGGACCCGCATGTCATCCTCTATGTACTACAAAAGTTTATTTTCTAGGGGTTTTTTTCACTCTCTGATTTTTGGCTATTTCCTTTTTCTTTTGATCCCCTGCCGCCTTGGAAACGTTGAGTAAGCTGCTAACTCGTGGGACCCGCATGTCATCCTCTATGTACAATCAATTTTCTTTTCTTGGATTTTTTTTACCCCCTAATTTCTGGCTACTTTCTTTTTCTTTTGATCTCAAGCCGCATTTGAAACGTGGGACAGCATGTCATCCTCTATGTACAATAAAAGTTTCTTTTCTTGGATTATTTTTCACCCTCTGATTTTTGGTCACTTTCCTTTTTCTTTCGATCTCATGCCGCCCTTGAAAACGTTGAGGAACCTGCTGGCCCATGGGACCTGCATGTCATCCTCTATGTACTACAAAAGTTTCTTTTCTTGGATTTTTTCACCCTCTGATCTTTGGCTATTTCCTTTTTCTTTTCATCCCCTGCCGCCTTGGAAACGTTAGTAAGCTGCTGACTGGTGGGACCCGCATGTCATCCTCTATGTACAATCAAGTCTCTTTTCTTGGATTTTTTTACCCCCTTATTTTTGTCACTTGCCTTTTTCTTTCGATCTCATGCAGCCTCTGAAACGTTGAGGAAGCTGCTGGCTCATGGGACCCACATGTCATCCTCGATACTATAAAAGTTTCTTTTCTTGGATTTTTTTTCACCCTCTTATTTTTGGCTGTTTCCTTTTTCTTTTGATCCCCTGCCGCCTTGGAAACGTTGATTAAGCTGCTGACACAAGGGGCCCGCATGTCATCCTCTATGTACAATCAACTTGCAAGATCTTGGGGCGGAAGAGCTTGTATAAGTGGGACCCATATGTCATCCTCTATGTACAATAAAAGTTTCTTTTTCTTGGATTATTTTTTGCTCCTGGTATTTGGTCTCTTTCCTTTTTCTTTCGATCTCATGCCGCCTCTGAAACGTTGAGTAAGGTGCTGGGTCATGGGACCCGCATGCCATCCTCTATGTACAATCAACTTTCTTTTCTGGGAGTTTTTTTTACCCCTAATTTCTGGCTACTCTTTTTCTTTTGATCTCAAGCCGCATTTGAAACATTGACACCGCTGCTGCAAAATGGGACCCGCATGTCATCTTTTATGTACAATAAAGTTTCTTTTCTTGGATTATTTTTGGCTCCTGATATTTGGTCACTTGTCTTTTTCTTTCGATCTCATGCCCCCTTTGAAACGTTGAGGAAGCTGCTAGCGCATGGGTCCCGCATGTCATACTCTATGAACAATAAAAGTTTCCTTCCTTGGAGTTATTTTGACCGCTAATTTCTGGCTACTTCCTTTTTCTTTTGATCCCCTGCCGCCTTGGAAACGTTGAGTAAGCTGCTGACACAAGGGGCCCGCATGTCATCCTCTATGTACAATCAACTTGCAAGATCTTGGAGCGAAAGAGCTTGTATAAGTGGGACCCATATGTCATCCTCTATGTACAATAAAAGTTTCTTTTCTTGGATTATTTTTTGCTCCTGATATTTGGTCACTTGCCTTTTTCTTTCGATCTTATGCCACGTTTGAAACGTTGAGGAACCTGCTGGCTCATGGGACCCGCATGTCATCCTCTATGTACTATAAAAGTTCATTTTCTTTGTTTTTTTTCACCCTCTGATTTTTGGCTATTTCCTTTTTCTTTTGATCCCCTGCCGCCTTGGAAACTTTGAGTAAGATGCTAGCTCATGGGACCCGCATGTCATCCTCTATGTCCATCAACTTTATTTTCTTTGATTTTTTTTGACCCCCTAATTTCTGGCTACTTTCTTTTTCTTTTGATCTCAAGCCGCATTTGAAACGTTGGGACCGCTGCTGCAAAATGGGACCCGCATGTCATCCTCTATGTAAATAAAGTTTCTTTTCTTGGATTATCTTGGGCTCCTGATATTTTGTCACTTGCCTTTTTCTTTCGATCTCATGCCGCCTTTGAAACGTTAAGTAAGCTGCTGGCTCATGGGTCCCGCATGTCATCCTCTACGAACAATAAAAGTTTCCTTTCTTGGAGTTATTTTTTACCCCTAATTTCTGGCTATTTGCCTTTTTCTTTTGATCTCCTGCCCCCTTTGAAACGATGAGGACGCTGTTGGCAGGTCGGTCCCACATGTCATCCTCTATGAACAATAAAACTTTCCTTTGATGGATTTATTTTGAACGCCTAATTAATTTCTGGCTATTTCCTTTTTTTCTTTGATCCCCTGCCACCTTGGAAACGTTGAGGATGCTGCTGCCTCATCGGTCCCGCATGTCATCCTCTCAGAACGATAAATGTTTTCTTTTCTTGGATTTTTTTACCAACTGATATTTGGTTTTTTTTTATTTTCGATCCCCTGCCGCCTTTGAAACGTTGACGACGCTGCTGGCTCATGGGTCCCTGATGTCAGCCTCCCCGTACAAGAAACATGTGATATCTTGATTATTTTGCAGACAATAAACAGTGTATTTCGCTCTGAGCTATTGCAAACGGATAAATTAAATCTTTATTTTTACAACTTATATCTTGAATCTCCTTGTTTTTTGTTTTGGCGAAGCATAGGACTTTCCTGTTTTTTTTTGAGAAAAATCCGAACTTTCATGTTCTGGAGTGGGCTGAAATTGTACGAGTCAAAAGGCCCAGAAGGATAGTTCGAAGGCCCAGATGTCCAGATGCAGCCCAATTGAAATCTTTCTTTTCTTGGATTGTTTTCACCCCCTGATTTCTGGCTACTTCATTTTTCTTTTGGTCCTGTGCCGCCTTGGAAACGTTGAGACCGCTGCTGCAAAATGGGACCCGCATGTCATCCTCTATGTACAATAAAGTTTCTTTTCTTGGATTATTTTTGGCTCCTGATATTTGGTCACTTGCCTTTTTCTTTCGATCTCATGCCACGTTTGAAACGTTGAGGAATCTGCTGACTCATGGGACCCGCATGTCATCCTCTATGTACAATAAAAGTTTGATTTCTTGGATTTTTTCACCCTCTGATTTTTGGCTATTTCCTTTTTCTTTTGATCCTCTGCCGCCTTTGAAACGTTTAGTAAGCTGCTGGCTCATAGGTCCCACATGTCGGCTGTATGAACGATAAATCTTTCTTTTCTTGGATTTTTTTCACCCCCTAATTTCTGGCTACTTTCATTTTCTTTTGATCTCAAGCCGCATTTGAAACGTTGGGACCACTGCCGCACAATGGGACCCGCATGTCATCCTCTATGTACAATCAAGTTTCTTTTCTTGGATTATTTTTGGCTCCTGATATTTGGTCACTTGCCTTTTTCTTTCGATCTCATGCCACGTTTGAAACGTTGAGGAACCTGCTGGCTCATGGGACCCGCATGTCATCCTCTATGTACTACAAAAGTTTATTTTCTAGGGGTTTTTTTTCACTCTCTGATTTTTGGCTATTTCCTTTTTCTTTTGATCCCCTGCCGCCTTGGAAACGTTGAGTAAGCTGCTAACTCGTGGGACCCGCATGTCATCCTCTATGTACAATCAATTTTCTTTTCTTGGAGTTTTTTTTACCCCCTAATTTCTGGCTACTTTCTTTTTCTTTTGATCTCAAGCCGCATTTGAAACGTGGGACAGCATGTCATCCTCTATGTACAATAAAAGTTTCTTTTCTTGGATTATTTTTCACCCTCTGATTTTTGGTCACTTGCCTTTTTCTTTCGATCTCATGCCGCCCTTGAAAACGTTGAGGAACCTGCTGGCCCATGGGACCCGCATGTCATCCTCTATGTACTACAAAAGTTTCTTTTCTTGGATTTTTTTCACCCTCTGATCTTTGGCTATTTCCTTTTTCTTTTTCATCCCCTACCGCCTTGGAATCATTAGTAAGTCTTGACTGGTGGGACCCGCATGTCATCCTCTATGTACAATCAAGTCTCTTTTCTTGGATTTTTTTTACCCCCTTATTTTTGTCACTTGCCTTTTTCTTTCGATCTCATGCAGCCTCTGAAACGTTGAGGAAGCTGCTGGCTCATGGGACCCACATGTCATCCTCGATACTATAAAAGTTTCTTTTCTTGGATTTTTTTTCACCCTCTTATTTTTGGCTGTTTCCTTTTTCTTTTGATCCCCTGTCGCCTTGGAAACGTTGATTAAGCTGCTGACACAAGGGGCCCGCATGTCATCCTCTATGTACAATCAACTTGCAAGATCTTGGGGCGGAAGAGCTTGTATAAGTGGGACCCATATGTCATCCTCTATGTACAATAAAAGTTTCTTTTTCTTGGATTATTTTTTGCTCCTGGTATTTGGTCTCTTTCCTTTTTCTTTCGATCTCATGCCGCCTCTGAAACGTTGAGTAAGGTGCTGGGTCATGGGACCCGCATGCCATCCTCTATGTACAATCAACTTTCTTTTCTGGGAGTTTTTTTTACCCCTAATTTCTGGCTACTCTTTTTCTTTTGATCTCAAGCCGCATTTGAAACATTGACACCGCTGCTGCAAAATGGGACCCGCATGTCATCTTTTATGTACAATAAAGTTTCTTTTCTTGGATTATTTTTGGCTCCTGATATTTGGTCACTTGTCTTTTTCTTTCGATCTCATGCCCCCTTTGAAACGTTGAGGAAGCTGCTAGCGCATGGGTCCCGCATGTCATACTCTATGAACAATAAAAGTTTCCTTCCTTGGAGTTATTTTGACCGCTAATTTCTGGCTACTTCCTTTTTCTTTTGATCCCCTGCCGCCTTGGAAACGTTGAGTAAGGCTGCGACACAAGGGGCCCGCATGTCATCCTCTATGTACAATCAACTTGCAAGATCTTGGAGCGAAAGAGCTTGTATAAGTGGGACCCATATGTCATCCTCTATGTACAATAAAAGTTTCTTTTCTTGGATTATTTTTTGCTCCTGATATTTGGTCACTTTCCTTTTTCTTTCTATCTCATGCCGCCACTGAAACGTTGAGTAAGGTGCTGGCTCATGGGACTGTACAATAAAGTTTCTTTTCTTAGATTTTTTTTACCCACTGATTTTTGCTAACTTGCCTTTTTCTTTTCGATCATATGCCGCCTTTGAAATTGAGGTCGCCGCTGGCTCATGGGTCCCACATGTCAGCCTCTATGAACAATAAACCTTTCCTTTGTTGGATTTATTTTTTACCCCTAATTTCTGGCTATTTGCCTTTTTCTTTTGATCCCCTGCGGCCTTTGAAACGATGAGGACGCTGCTGGCAGGTCGGTCCCACATGTCATCCTCTATTAAGAATAAAAGTTTCCTTTTTGGATTTATTTTTTACCCCTAATTTCTGGCTATTTGCCTTTTTCTTCTGATCCCTGCCGACTTCGAAATGATGAGGATGCAGCTGGTAGATCGGTCCCACATGTCAGCCTCTATGAACTATAAATGTTTCCTTTGTAGGATTTATTTTTTACCCCTATTTTCGGGCTACTTGCCTTTTTCTTTGAAACGTTGAGGACGCTACTGTCTCATGGGTCCCACATGGCATCCTCTCTGAACGATAAACCTTCATTTCTTGTTAACGACAGGTTTATCAGTATTATTTTCGCAGACTAATACAAGCTCTTTGGCTCCAAGATCTTGCAAGTTGATAGATTAAATCAAGGAATTATTAGGATATGTTTTAAATTTCAAATCCACTTTATGAATTTTTAAAAATACCGTTATCCATGTGGGTATGGAGCGATCAAGGATTTTCATATTGGGCATGAGCAGTTTCAAAAATTGGAACCCTATCATTCAAAATAAATAAAAACAACTTTTATGTAGAATCTCCGTGTATTTTTATTTGCCAATCATAGGATCTGTGTTTCATTAGAAAAGGGCCGAAATTGCATGAGCAGAAAGGCCCATTTGTAGTTATTGGGCTTCGATAGTCGGATCAAGTAGACCGATAACAATTACCATGTAGATGTTCCTTGGCAACCCAAAAGTGAAATATTGGGCCCAACAGGGGAAGGTTGAACAGTACTTTTTCTATTGGGAAGGTGGTACATGGGGTTATCCTGACAAAAAAAAAATGGAACATGGGTTACTGAAGGTTGCCCATTTGTGCCTAATATGTTTGTCAGCAGGAGCTTTACCTTCCGCCGCCGCCGCTCCGCTTCCGCCGCCATGCCTCGTCGCGGGTCGAGCTACCGGTACGGCGGCGTCTCGAGCTCGGGGTACCGCAGCGTCCGCGCGCGCCCCAAATTAAGGTACTTCCTCCTCGGGACGGCACCTACGATAGGCTCGGCTGGCCTTGGGGCATTTACCCCTAGCCTCTTCCATGCTCAAGTTTTTGAAATGTTTCTGGCTCTGTTCAACACTGGATCAAATTTGTCAACATGACCATTCTTATGGAGTAGCAACGAGTTGAATCTCTCAAAACTCTTTAAGTTCTGCAATATAACGACTAATTGGTACTACCTTATACAAAATGATTACATATCCTTATTTTGGAAGCAAGCAATCACACACTTATAGTTTGCTAGTCAGCTGCACGTAACGTTAAAAATCGGCAATTATAATGAATAAACCTGTAATTTTCACTTAAAATGCATTAAGGAGCATCAAATTTGACAAATCAAACCATGTCGTACTGAAAATTGACATGTCTTTCTCATGCAGAAATGTAAAATTACCCATGCATGTGCGTTTATACAGGTTAAGTTTTGCACGTATTATTTTTTGTAACTTTTCTGACTACCTTCAAAGCTCCAATCCTTCTTCATCATCTTTGTTGTACCGCACTGATGCAAGTGAATGCGAGCTACTCGCCAGACGCGACTTCGTGTCCGATATGTGTACTATGCCTTCTCCATCTAGTGCTAGTTACGCCTCTGTGCTAATTAATTCAGCACAAACCTCTGTCATTGCAGCTGTGACTCACCTCGACCATTGGAGCCCAATCACAAGAGCGAGCTCAGTCTCAACCAGAGAGGCATGTTTCTCATGGTTAGCTATCTACAACTTGCTGTCTTACTAAAACCGTGCCTATCATAGAGATCACCTCACTGGTGTAGCAATGGCTGCAAGTAGCTGCTAGCATGAGCGAAGGGGATAAGGAAAAAAAATGATTAAAAAAATGGGTTGGGGCCAACAAGCAGGAAAGCTATCTACTAGCTTTATGGATGTTTCTGGAATTGGGTAGAAAATAGTAAATGACACTGTAGCAGCGAATCCCAGAGACCAAGGCCGTTGGATGATGTCTAATGAACGGCAGAACAAAATCGGCGAAATTAGCTTGAATTTTGATAATAAATCTTGGGCATTTTCCCTCGAACATGATTTATCAACTTTGGGTAGTCTCTGTTCTAGTCTCCCTCATCCACCAATTATTATCATACTACTGCGGAAAGTTGAGGGCAGTCCCTAGTCCCGAGCACTTCGCCCACTTCCCCTGGCCTCATCCCAGAGATCTCACACCAACCACCTCACCGTCGACTAGCCGCCAGTCTACAGCCCTCCGAAGAATCCCCAATGGCGGGGACGCCCCTACTAGAGCGCTCCTCACGCGAGCGCATCATCGAGTCTGGCCCACATGTCTTCCGTGCCTGCCGTGTGTCGGCAAGCACGACCGACTTCTCCGTCGGCGAGCCGCCGGCCGTGGGCGAGGGCGAGGCATCCCCGTACACTATGACAGTGCACATCTTCTTCTCGAGGACGTACGAGCTCAGGAGGATGGCCGGCCCCCTCCCTGCCCCACTGGATGAGGACGATATCACCACTACACCCTGCGAAGAGGTGGTGCTGGATCTTGGCTTGCCTCCGAGGGAGCTGCGTAGTGGGGGCAATGTCATGCGAACTATGCGCGAGATTCTTGCCCGTGTATGGCTGCTCAAGAACCTGAACCTCACGGAGGAGGAGTGGGACATCATCATGCCTTACGATGTTATGCTCCTGATGTGGCAGCAGGCGTGTCGTCGGCTCGGTGGCCTCCACTTCGACCTCACCCTTAGGGTGGACCACCGGCTCATCGTCAACTTGCCGGCGCTGCAGGACAGTTGGGTCCTAGTTGCGCCGGAGGACGGCCACTGCAGCATATGCATGCTGGGGCTGTCGCAGCGCACAACGGTGCGTCTCCGGGGATGCAAACACCCGTTCCATAGGAAGTGCATCTTCTCCTGGTTTGTAACGAATGCCAGCTGCCCTATCTGCCGCGATAAAGTGCTGACCCATCTTATTTTCGATTTGTAGCATAGTATGAATAAAACCCCTGTATGATAGGGATGCCATGCCAACTTGAATCCTATGTCAAGAGAAATTCTATTTGATTGTGGTTATAAGATATTCTGCATTAGTTTGATCAAGTATTATCATTCTATTTTCCTATGGGATATGACCCTATGAATCAAACAGCATGGGATTACTTCCACACAATTAAGTTTGACCAACTTTTAGTAGGACAACAAACATAAATAATTAGTCATCATGGGATTACAATCCAACAGATAATTGTCTTCAGGACTCATACATTTTCCAAATAGAAAAATCAAAACAAATCCTGGTTCTTCATCTCACAGCATGATACAGAGACAAGAGTCTAATCATCATCATCATCATCATCATCATCATCATCATCACCTCCGTCTTCATTCTGATATTCGTGCATGGTCTCATCCTGCTCGTCGTGTCCATTCTCCTCCTGAGATTCACTAGGTAGCTTCAGTTTATCCATCTCTTTGTCGACTATGCTAACCTCAACAGTGAAATCTACTTCTCCATCATGTGCAGGGATACCTGTATCCAACGAGGTTTCATCAATGTCAACAACTTTAGTTTGCATACAACCAGCGAAATCATCTTGTTGGGCACCAATTATTGGATCCGCATTCTCATCCAAATCATATATGTTCCTTGCCACAAACTTTTGCACATACTGCCATCCTTTTCTAGATCTGTCTTCCAAGAAAAGTACCTTGGCCGCTTGAGGTACCAAAATATAAGGATCATCCTTGTACCACTGAGCAGTAGTATTAACTGATATGAAATACCCATCATTTCTGGCACCTTTGCCCTTGTTTGGATCTTGGTTGTACCAATAACACTTAAATAGAACCACAGATCGGACAGTAACCTTATCACTATAGAACAACTGAATAACCTCTTCTATGTGACCATAATGGTCAAATGACTCTGATCTCTTCTTTCTGGTTGTCAAGTGATCTCCACTGGTTGTGATGCCACTATTTCGTGTCTTCAAATGTTGTTCACGCTCATAGGAGCTGTAATGGACACCATTGGCATTGCAAGCTGCAGCTACCAACACCCTCTTATCTGGACCACGTGATAGGACAAGGAGATCAGCACTAACAGCGCCTGGATTCTCCGCATGGAGTTTCGAGATCTACGATTACAAAATAGACAAGAGGTCATCTCATGTGAAAACACATAGACAAGTCAGAGTGCAATTGAACATCTTACATATTTCTCAAACCAGTCCTGAAACCCACTCCCACGTGCCGATAGCTTTCCATTCGTTTCCATGTACAACCTGCAAAACATAGCCAAGTCAGCTGAATATATTTCATTTTGATACAAGTTCATAGTATATGCGAGGAACTGAGTATTTCGTGTGCATAGTACTCACTTAACATATTCATCAGCCTCTGTAGCATTATTCAGCACATACCAAGACAGCTGTTCAAATTCAGACTGCTCTAATGTTTTTTCGGTCCTCTTTCCTATTAGCTCAACACCATGATTAAAAACAGATCCTCCAACTTCCAAAATTCTGCGACCCCGGTTGAATCTGGTCTCAATATCAGGAATATATCTTGAGGCAAATGTATATGCTTCAGCAGCAATATACGCCACTGCAATGCAAGCCTCCGGTCTAGCTTTGTTCCTAATCGTATTCTTGAAAGTGCACGATCGACGTTCTATAGGGTACATCCATCCATCTTGTACCGGACCTCTTAAAAGTGCCTCATCGGGTAGATGAACAGCCAAATGCACCATCACATCAAAGAAGGTGGAGGATATATCAGCTCCAGCTTGCACACAGGATTCTTGCTATGTCCACCTTAAGACGTTCTACAACAGCTCTGCTTAGAGTTTTACTACATATTTCCCTAAAGAACCTTCCCAACTCTGCAATCACGTTGTACATATTTGGCTTCACTAAATCTTTAATGCCAATAGCTAAAAGCCTTTGCAGCAGGATATGACAATCGTGAGTTTTCAACCCTTGGAGCTTGTTTCCTTCAGCATTGAGACAATTTGCAATGTTGGAAGTAAATCCGAACGGGAACATCACACCTTGGAGGTACTCACAAAATAATCTCCTTTTAGGCATCGGCAATGTGAATTCCGCGCCTCGAAATTTATAATGTTTTTCCTTGCCTTTGTTCACTTTGTCATTACGATCCAGTTGCAAGTGCCTGTTAACATTCAATGTTGCATAATCAATCCTAGCATTTGAGCTATCTTTTGTCTTGGATGGAATGTTGAGTAATGTGCCGACAATGCTGTCACATATATTCTTCTCCATGTGCATGATATCAATATTATGCCGAAGCTTCTTACCAGCCCAATACGGCAAGTCCCAAAGAGTGGTCCTGCGCTTATAAAATATTCTCGGTCTATCATTTTCCATTTCCTTCCTCTTGGTACATGCTGCTATTTCACCTCCCATCTTCCTTTTGGTAGCTGCTAGACTCAGTTCATCTCCTCTCTTCTTCCTTTTTCTATCTGCTACTACTGCTGCTGCATCTTCTGTATCCTTCTCTGCTGTACCTGCTGTGGCGGCTGGTGGTTTTCCTGGTTTAACATTTCTGACCACTTCTAGGTGCGCCTCCAACTCGTGACTCTTAAAGTGCTGCGGTTTAGTCTTTTTACAGGCCTGATCACCAATAAATTGCAATTTTTTTCTATTTTTCGGAAACTGTGATCTAATGGAAGGAAACGGCGATGGCCCATATAGCATATCTTGTTTATTATCCTCACTGCCAGCTGATCAGTATCACAGTGAACACATGCATTATAACCTGATGTTACTCTGCCTGACATAGTGTCCAAAGCTGGATAATCATGGGTGCAATACGATACAAAGACGTAATAGAAAATTTTGTTCTTTAGGTTGACACACATCCCTTGTAGGGACACCCTCCCATAATGTTTGCAAGTCTCTAATAAGAGGCTGCATGAACACATCAAAATCCTTCCCAGGAGATTTGGGACCTGGGATGAGTAAGGCCATCATACAGTTCGACTGATCGGTGCATGTCTAGGGAGCCTGGATGTAAGGTGTAACTAGTACTGGCCACATGCTATACGAGTTGCTCATGTTGCCAAATGGGTTGAATCCATCTGTAGCAAGGCCAAGTCTCAGGTTCCTTGGATCTGCAGCAAAATCTGGATGATCCAGGTCGAATTGCTTCCATTCATCGCCATCAGCAGGATGCCTCAGTAAATCAGGGTCGGGCGTGAGGATCTCTTTGTGCCATCTTGTTTCCCGAGATGTTTGTTCTGAAGCAAACAACCTCTGCAATCTTTGTACAAGTGGAAAGTATCTCAGAACCTTCCAAGGAATCTTTTTCTTACCACCAGCTCCATCATGTTTCCACTGGACATTCATCGAGGTCATTATACTCCATCCAAAACAGTGCACAGTTATTTTTGCAAAAATCAATCTTCTCATATCCAAGTCCCAGTACCTTGATGTACTGCTTCACCTCATAAAAGGATTTTGGCAGTCCAGCCCCAGGGAGTGCATCGCTGTATGTCTTCGCAACTGCATTGAACGCTTTATTGGTAATCCCCTGGTATGACTTGTCATGAAGTAATTTCACAATTAATTCGAATCTTGACATAACAGAACCAGGGGCCACTAAGCGCTTAGCATCTTCTATCAGGTCATGGAAAAGAGGCTTTTTGTGATAACCATGGGGCTGTTGGCTTGCATATGGATACAGATCCCGTAACAAATTAGCAGTAGCCTCATCCTGGACGAGATCTTCAGGCTGATAACCATCAGAATAAAGAGGATCAATAATGTCAGGCTGATCATAGTGTTCACCATGGTTAATCCACCTGATATATGTCTGGTCCATCCCATAAACGAATAAATGATCTGAGACTACATGTTGAGGCTTGGACCCAATATTCAAACATACGCGGCATGGACAAATCACTTCCTTTGTCTTGTCGCCGTCAGTAAAATCACTAACGTGCTTCATGAAGTCTTCAATACCACTCAAATATGTTGGTGTGTTTAATGAGTGAAATAATATCCAAGTTCTGTCCATCTGTTGAGGAGATAGATGGTCAGAGAAGCGATAAGCTATTTCAACAAACAGGTCACCTACGAATGTAAGCAAACATACCTAAGCAAACAGGTCGAATATAAAACTATAAATGCTACATTATTTGAGCTGATTTCAGCAAACGAACTGAGTGCAAAACTACGGCTACCTAGCGAACAGATTTTTTTTAGGCTGACCACTGGGTTTCCCCACTTTGTATTTTTTTATTAATAAAAAGAGGGAAATATGTACAAAAGTTCTTTGGAGAGCAGCAACTAAAAGGATCATAGATCCCAAACAGCAAAATATATATAAAATGTTCTACCCATGATATGATTTCCTCTTTGCCTTATGAACAAGGAGAGCAATTTCATCCTTGAATCTCTTGTGCCATCTGTAAATGCTTGGGGGGGAGGGGCGAATAGATCTATCGAAAGCAATACAATACCAACACATTCTTTCTTCTTTTTTGCCGTAATTCCGCCGATCTATTAGCAGTGCAAAGAAGCCAAAAGTAATAAGATTACATATAGGTTCATAGACCACCAGGGCCGTACCTGAGAATACGGAGGGCCTGAGCAAAACAAGAAATAGAGGCCCTCAACATGATCATTGGCAACTAAAATGATTTTATATATACTACTCACTCCATTTCAATAAACAATGCACCCTTGTTTTTCGTATTTTATCTTCGAAAAAATATTAATCTATATCTCTCTATTTAAAAATGATGTTTCAATTTTATGTAGATATACATGTATTTAGATGAGTTTAGTTTGCAGATACATGCAAGTTTTGATGAAGTTGAAACATATTTTTCAGGATGAAGTATATAAAAAAATTGATATAAAACTGGTATCATTAGAAAGTATTTCCAACACGATTCTAACAATGCTGCTTATGTATTATATGATCGTGATATTGTTGTCCTATTTATTTGGTCAAGGTTCACATTGAAATGTGGTAAAATAAATTAAAAGAAGTGCATCGTGTGAAAAAGCAATCTAAGAATTCAAAAGTGCTAATTGTTAGTCGAAACATGACATCATTGAGACAAAATATTAATATTCATTGGAAGACTAACTGAATTAGCTGCACTCGCGATGAAAGAGAAAGAGAAGATATGGGTAAGAGCAAGTACAATAAGGTACAGTCTTTTGTTTGTTTGTTTGGGTTGCTCATCAAGCTTATCGCTCGATACAATAAGGTACAGTCAGCGGGAGTGGATTTTGGAACATGGGTGCATAGTGGGTGGTATCATAGAGTACTATCATAGATATGCTATATTTATTATAGTGGAGTATTGAAAATGGCATATATAGAAGGGGATATTGAGAATTGAGAGTGGCATAAACACAACTTCAGTTTTTGTAATGGCATAAACACAACTTGTGAATTGAGGAGTGGCATAGAACCAATTAACACTTGTTTCAATAACAGCCATCAAAAGCCAATCGAACGCACGAGAATGGATCCAAAATTTACCATTTTAAGTTTCACGAGAAAATTTTAAACTTAAAATTCGTACTGCCTAGAAGTTTTTGAAACAAAAATCCAGTAAATCTTATATGTCGGGTTATGCATTCTGGGGGAGTTTCATCAGATTCAGCCATATTGTTTATCAATAAACCTCATTTTATGTTTTACAACCAACTTTAAACTTAAAATTCAAACTGTCCAGTAAAAAGAACAACATTCCAGTAAATCTTATATATTTCTTCTGCATTCCGGGAAAGATTGGTCGGATTCAAAAAAAATAGTTTGGGAATAAACATTGTTTTAGTCTGGAAACGACTTATTGTAGATTGATTTTTTGTTGGATACATTCATGTGTGTTCGATTGGCTTTGGATGGCTGATATTGAGCCAAAGTCAACGCTGGGCTTTTGACCTGAACGTCACTGGAGCTGCGTCAAAAGTCCAGCCATGACTTTGTCTCAATAACAGCCATCAAAAGCCGATCGAACGCACAGGAATGGATCCAACCAAAAATCACTCAACCGCTGGAATTTTGACCTGAAAGTCACTGAAGCTGTGTCCATACTTGCCCAACAGGTTGCGTATGAATGTAAACCAACATATCTGAGCAAACAGGTCGAATATAAAACTATATAACTAAATGCCACGTTATTTGAGCCGATTTCAGCAAACCAACTGAGGTCTATTTTTTTAGGCTGGACAGTGGTTTCCTCGCTGTGTATTTTTCACTGTAATAAAAAAGAGGGAAAATGTTACTGGAGAGCAGCAACTAAAAGGATCATAGATCCCAAATAGCAAAATCTAGCTAAAAAGGTTATACCCATGATGATAATCCATGATATGATTTCCTCTTTGCCTTACAAACAAACGATTATACGATTTAACGAATTCGAGCAAATAGGTAAAGCGGAAAACAATGTCAAACAAACACATCGAGAGGAAAACAATATCAACCGATCGATTCGAACGAACTAACGAACTTATAAGGGCTGGGCGACGGCGACTGACTTCGATTGAGCTATAATGAATCGTACTTGCCCAGGCCTGAAGATAGCATGCATACCGTGAGGATCTACCAGCTGACCGCGCCTGCCGGTGCGGCTGGAGAAGAACGGCGCCACCAGCGATCGCCGGCGACGCGGTGATAGACGGCGTGGGGAAGTTTTGGTGCGCGGCCTGGTTCACCGAGGGTGTGTCTAGAGAAGAACAGGCGCGCGAAGGAGGTGTCTAGAGAAGAACAAGGTGGGCTGGGTGCTGAGTTAAAGGCGAGCGTTCGAAATATTGGGCGCGCGTTCGAAAGTTTAGGTGCGCGAGGGAGGTGTCTGCTGAGTTAAAGGCGAGCGTTCGAAATTTCCCCGTCCTCTTCTTTTTTGGGCTAATCTATCTATACCTCTATTCTATCTACATGTTTTTTATTTTATTTTTCTATTCTATACATGAGTTTTTGAATTTGAATTTTTTCACTCTGTCAGCCTTCCGGCCAATGCTCATTTGAAGTAATTGAAGCTGTTGATTTGCAGCTTAGAGGTGCTATCTACCTCTCATCATACAAGGACTCTTCAGATCTAACGGCTGTGAATGCACGGATTCGTCACCCATCCTTCCCTTGGGTGGCGATGCTGAAAGCACAGGCTCTTTGGAACCCTCTAGATACTTCGGGATACCTCACTGCCCCACATTATTAAACAGGCCTTTTCCAACACGGGAAGTCAAAAGTTGGGGGCTCCATGCAGTACATATGAATAGTCGCTAGCTGCATGGTCTAGAAGCAGACTAGAGTAAATCATCAATTCGTCAAATCAATTGGTGTATAATTTTTTTTAGGAGCTAAGACGCCGGCATGAACCATTTTATCAACTTGAATGCTTACTACATGACATAAGAAGACTATGTACTTTGGTTTTTCATTTTTCTGATTTTTAAAATTTTGTGCCCATTTGAATCTTGGTCAAATCCTAGGTTTGACCAAGATTAAACAAGTTTAAAACATGAAAATGAAAAGGTAATCATGGATCCTTCTTAGTCACTCTAAAATGAAGCTTTTGGGATGTTCTTGAAATTTCCATGTTTGAAACCCAAAACGACTTCTCTTCATGCTTGACTTCATAAGACAGAGTTTAGGGGTTAGGGGGTAGATACATGATTTGTCTAGTTTGCTTATGTCTAGACCTTGTTTATCAACTTTAATGCTTACTATATGACATAAGAAGACTATGTGCTTTTGTTTTTCATTTTTCTATTTTTTTGAATTTTATGCCCATATATTTGAATCTTTGTCAAATCCTAGGTTTGACCAGGATTTAAACAAGTTTAAAACATGAAAATGAAAAGGTAAGCCTGTATCCTTCTTAGTCACTCTAAAATGAAGCTTTTGGGAGGTTCTTGAAATTTCCATGTTTGAAACCCAAAACCACTTCTCTTCATGATTGACTTCATAAGACAGAGTTTAGGGTTAGGGGTAGATATATACATGATTTTCTGGTTTGAATATGTCTAGACCTTGTTTATCAACTTGAATGCTTACTATATGACATAAGAAAACTATGTGCTTTGGTTTTCATTTTTCTGATTTTTTATGCCCGTTTGAATCTTTTGGTCAAATCTTAGGTTTGACCAAGAATTAAACAAGTTTAAGACATGAAAATGAAAAGGGGACCATGCATCCTTCTTAATTAGTCACTCTAAAATGAATTTTGTAAGAGGTTTTTGAAATTTCCATGTTTGAAACCCAAAACCACTTCTCTTCATGCTGGACTTCATAAGACATAGTTTAGGGGTTAGGGGGTAGATACATGATTTGTCTAGGTTGAATATGTCTAAACCTTGTTTATCAACTTTAATGCTTGGTATATGACATAAGAAGACTATGTGCTTTGGTTTTTCATTTTTCTATTTTTTTGAATTTTATACCCATATATTTGAATCTTTGTGAAATCCTAGTTTTGACCAGGATTTAAACAAGTTTAGAACATGAAAATGAAAAGGTAAGCCTGGATCATCCTTCTTAGTCACACTCTAAAATGAAGCTTTTGGGAGGTTCTTGGAATTCCAATGTTTGAAACCCAAAACCACTTCTCTTCATGATTAACTTCATAAGACAGAGTTTAGGGTTAGGGGTAGATATATACATGCTTTTTCTGGTTTGAATATGTCTAGACCTTGTTTATCAACTTGAATGCTTACTATGTGACATAAGTAGACTATGTGCTTTGGTTTTCATTTTTCTATTTTTTATATTTTATACACATATATTTGAATCTTTGTGAAATCCTGGGTTTGACCAGGATTTAAACAAGTTTAGTACATGAAAATGAAAAAGGTAAGCCTGGATCCTTCTTAGTCACACTCTAAAATGAAGCTTTTGGGAGGTTCTTGAAATATCCATGTTTGAAACCCAAAACCACTTCTCTTCATGATTGACTTCATAAGACAGAGTTTAGGGTTATGGGTAGATATATACATGATTTTCTGGTTTGAATATGTCTAGACCTTGTTTATCAACTTGAATGCTTACTATATGACACAAGAAGACTATATGCTTTTGTTTTTCATTTTTCTGATTTTGTTTTTGAATTTTATGCCCGTTTGAATCTTTTGGTCAAATCTTAGGTTTGACCAAGATTTAAACATGTTTAAGACATGAAAATGAAAAGGGAAGCTTGCATCATTCTTAGTCACTCTAAAATGAATTTTTAAGAGGTTTTTGAAATTTCCATGTTGGAAACCCAAAACCACTTCTCTTCATGCTTGACTTCATAATACAGAGTTTAGGGGTTAAGGGGGAGATACATGATTTGTCTAGTTTGAATATGTCTAGACCTTGTTTATCAACTTTAATGCTTACTATATGACATAAGAAGACTATGTGCTTTCGTTTTTCATTTTTCTATTTTTTTTGTATTTTATACCCATATATTTGAATCTTTGTGAAATCCTAGGTTTGACTAGGATTTAAACAAGTTTAGAACATGAAAGTGAAAAGGTAAGCCTGGATCCTTCTTAGTCACACTCTAAAATGAAGCTTTTGGGAGGTTCTTGAAATTTCCATGTTTGAAACCCAAAACCACTTCTCTTCATAAGACAGAGTTTAGGGTTAGGGGTAGATATATACATGATTTTTCTTGTTTGAATATGTCTAGACCTTGTTTATCAACTTGAATGCTTACTATATGACATAAGAAGACTATATGCTTTTGTTTTTCATTTTTCTGATTTTTTTGAATTTTATGCCCGTTTGAATCTTTTGTTCAAATCTTAGGTTTGACCAAGATTTAAACAAGTTTAAGACAAGAAAATTAAAAGGGAAGCCTGCATCATATCCTTCTTAGTCACTCTAAAATGAATTTTTAAGAGGTTTTTGAAATTTCCATGTTTGAAACCCAAAACCACTTCTCTTCATGCTTGACTTCATAAGACAGAGTTTAGGGGTTAGGGGGTAGATACATGATTTATAAGACAGAGTTTAGGGTTAGGGGGTAGATACATGACTATGTACTTTGGTTTTTCATTTTTATGATTTTTTTTAATTTTCTGCCCATTTGAATCTTGGTCAAATCCTAGGTTTGACCAAGATTTAAACAAGTTTAAAACATGAAAATGAAAAGGTAAGCTTGGATCCTTCTTACTCACTCTAAAATGAAGCTTTTTGGGATGTTCTTGAAATTTCCATGTTTGAAACCCAAAACGACTTCTCTGTACTACAGTTTGTACATACTCTGAGATAATCTGGACCGTATTTTGCACCTATGTTTAATGGATCATATGTGCCTAGAAATGGCTCATATTAGAATAGTAGACTCATATTAGTGTTCTTGACATTCTGTAAAATTATCAGATTTTTCGAAGTTTATTTTTTTGGACAAAATTTTACCAATTTCTAGACAGAACAGAAAATGTCAGTCTTTTTATGCAAATCTGCATATAAATGGCTCAAATTAAAACAATATACTCGTTTCAGTGTTTTTGATTTCCTATAAAAAATAGATTTTCCTGAGAAGTTCTAATTTTTGCCAGAATTTGAAAATTTTGGATTTCTTGTGTGCCCGAAACACCCAAAAGTCGCTCCAAATCTGAACACAGGATTATTTTGGTCAATACGAAAGTATAAACTGAAATACGACTATTTATTGAACCGTTTTCATGTTGTATTGTTGAAAATGGCATAGAAGGGGGTATTGAGAATTGAGAGTGGCATAAACACAACTTCAGTTTTTGGAATGGCATAAACACAACTTGTGAACTGAGGAGTGGCATAGAACCAATTAATCCTAAAACCAATTAACCCCACCAAAAATGGGTGATGCATGTCTCCTTCACCAAAACAGCAATACCTGTCTGAAACAAGTACATGAACACAAGTACACCACCATAATAATAATACTAGGTGACTCAACGACTCAACATTGACTCGACTCAGACACAACTACTACATTGACACAAGTACTAATAAAATAAAGTAAGAGTACTAGTTTGTTTACATTTCCACAGGCCAATTTTACGAACAAAATTTCGAAAATTAACCTTCAGAAACTTGGAAGCTAGGTGACACAGCAGTCATCAAGGATTGCAGCTAGTGGTACACAGTGACCTGGTCAAGATCTACCTTGAGCCTGCTTGACGCTTCAGCTCGGAGTTGAGAGCCTTCTCCTGTGACAGCTCGGCCTCTAGTTTGTCCGTCCTAACCGTGAGGTTCAGGATCAGTCCGGCGAGTTTGTCCATGGTCTCCGCCTGGCCGAGGCTCCGCCGCTGGATCTCATTACTCGCAGTGAACGATTTCATGGCGATATCGTCGAGAATGCGAATCCGGATCTTCTCAGTGGCGAGCTCAGAATAAAGTCTCATGCACTCATCGGCGAGGGCGCTTCTGTCCGCCGTCTCGACGCAGAAATCGCCCATAACCATTTCTAAAATGGGCCCGATCTCGTAGCGGGGCTTCTATCAGATGGGGATGGAGCACAAAAATCAGAAGTGTACCCAGAGAAGTACCAAGAAAGAGAAAATGGGAATCCCAATTTGCACGAATGTCTATACCTCGCTGCTTTGAGAACTTGGCTCCGTGGAAGATGTTTCCGCAGGCAGGAGGGCTGCGGGAAAACTAAGGCCGCCCGACCTGAATATACGATTGAGAGAAGGTAAGAAAAGGAGGGGATGATAAGTTGTGAAAGACATAGAAAGATGCGCAAGAACGGAGGATCGCCTGAAGGTGGCAGTCGCGGGCTGCGACGCCCTTGAAGACTCTTGCGCAGAAGGCACTTCGACAGCAGCACAGGGACAGCATTGCTGGGATTCCCTCAGCTTCGCCGCAGCCGCACGAGCCCTTCTGTGGTGAGACTTGCTCCCGGTCATGGTGGCGAAGTAGTATTCCAAGAGGTAAACAAAGTGGTGAACTAAGGAAGACGGCAAGAGCAAAGGTTAGTCCTTAAATTTGGCCTCCCCGTCTCCTCGGCACCTCGCGAGTAGTAATACTTATCTGGTCAAAGAGCAAACTTCGAGGCAGAGACTTGGTGGGCCATTCATCTCCAACTATACTTCC
This sequence comes from Lolium perenne, assembly GCF_019359855.2. Taxonomy (NCBI): domain Eukaryota; kingdom Viridiplantae; phylum Streptophyta; class Magnoliopsida; order Poales; family Poaceae; genus Lolium; species Lolium perenne. Next base: position 193,993,486 of record NC_067246.2, on the reverse strand, counting down.
TCCGATCCGAATGATACCAAATTTTTGAATGACAAATCACCCAAAACAGTATTCCAAGAGTATATGTAAGCTTTCATTTTGGAGTGACTACGAAGGATGCAGGCTTACCTTTTCATTTTCATGTTATAAACTTGTTTAAATATTGGTTAAACCTATGATTTGACCAAGATCAAATGGGCATAAAAATTTAGAAAAAATCAAAAAAATGAAAATCAAAGCACATAGTATTATTATGTCATATAGTAAGCATTCAAGTTGATAAACAAGGTCTAAACAACAAACCAGACAAATCATGTATCTACCCCCAACCCTAAACTCTGTCTTATGAAGTCAAGCATGAAGATAAGTGGTTTTGGGTTTCAAACATGGAAATTTCAAAAAACTCCCAAAAGCTTCTCATTTTAGAGTGACTAAGAAGGATTCATGCTCACCTTTTCATTTTCATGTTTTAAACTTGTTCAAATCTTGGTCAAACTTAGGATTTGACCAAGATTCAAATGGGCATAAAAATTGGGAGGAAGGGTATGAATTACAATTCAAAAAAAACAAGGTAACTTAAATACTTGGATGACTCATATTAGTGTTCTTGACATTCTGTAAAATTATCAGATTTTTCGAAGAAGTTTGATTTTTTGGACAAAATTTTACCAATTTCTAGACGTAACGAGAAAATTTCAGCCTTTTTATGCAAATCTGCACATAAATGGCTCAAATTAAAATAGTATACTCGTTTCAGTGTTTTTGATTTCCTATAAAAAAATTAGATTTTTCTGAGAAGTTCTAATTTTTGCCAGAATTTGAAAATTTTGGATTTCTTGTGTGCAGAAACACCCAAAAGTCGCTCCAAATCTGAACACAGGTTTATTTTGGTCAATACGAAAGTATAAACTGAAATACGACTATTTATTGAACCGTTTTCATGTTGTATTGTTGAAAATGGCATAGAAGGGGGTATTGAGAATTGAGAGTGGCATAAACACAACTTCAGTTTTTGGAATGGCATAAACACAACTTGTGAATTGAGGAGTGGCATAGAACCAATTAACCCTAGAACCAATTAACCCCACCAAAAATGGATGATGCATGTCTCCTTCACCAAAACAACAATACCTGTCTGAAACAAGTACATGAACACAAGTACACCACCATAATAATAATACTAGGTGACTCAACGACTCAACATTGACTCGACTCAGACACAACTTGATATAGTAAGCACTCAAGTTGATAAACAAAGTCTAGACATATTCAAACCAGAAAAATCATGTATCTACCCCTAACCCTAAACTTTGTCTTAATTATGAAGTCAAGCACGAAGAGAAGTCGTTTTGGGTTTCAAACATGGACATTTAAAAAACCCTCCCAAAAGCTTCATTGTGGTGTGACGTACTAAGAAGGATACATGCTTACATTTTCAACAACCCCTAAAAGCTTCATTATAGAGTGACTAAGAAGGATCCAGTCTGGCGGGCTTACCTTTTATTTTCTTGTTTTAATCGTGTTCAATTCTCGGTCAAACCTTGGATTTGACCATGATTCATTATGTGCTTCAAAATTCAAAAAATTATTTAAATATTAAAAACCAAATTAAAGCACATAGTGTTCTTATGTCATATAGTAAGCATTAAAGTTGATAAACAAGGTCTAGACACATATTCAAACAAGACAAATCATGTATCTATACCCCTAACCCCTAAACTCTATATTATGAAGTCAACAACATGAAGAGAAGTGGTTTTGGGTTTCAAACATGGAAATTTCAAAAACCTCCCAAAAGCTTCATTTTAGAGTGACTAATATATATAAGAAGGATCCATGCCTGCTTACCACCTTTTCATTTTCATATTTTAAACTTGTTTAAATCCGTGTCAAGTTAAACCAAGGATTTGACCAAAAGATTCAAATGGGCATAAAATTTAAAAAAAAATCAGAAAAATGAAAAACAAAAGCATATAGTCTTCTTATGTCATATACTAAGCATTCAAGTTGACAAACAAGGTTTGGACATGCATATTCAAACCTAGGCAAATCATGTATCTATCCCCTAGCCCCTAAACTATATCTTATGAAGTCAAGCATGAAGAGAAGTGGTTTTGGGTTTCAAACATGAAAATTTCAAGAACATCCCAAAAACTTCATTTTAGAGTGACTAAGAAGGATACAGGCTTCCCCTTTTCATTTTCATGTTTTATACTTGTTTAAATCTTGGTCAAACCTAGGATTTGACAAAGATTCAAATGTGCATCAAAATAAAAAATAAAAAAAATTAAAAACCAAAGCACATAGTTTTCTTATGTCATATAGTTAGCATTAAAGTTGATATAAACAAGGTCTAGATATATTCAAACAAGAAAAATCATGTATCTACCCCTAACCCTAAACTCTGTCTTATGTAGTCAAGCATGAAGAGAAGTGGTTTTGGGTTTCAAACTTGGAAATTTCAAGAACCCCCCAAAAGCTTCATTTTAGAGTGACTAAAGGATCCAGGTCGGGCTTACCTTTTATTTTCATGTTTTAAAATTGTTCAAATCTTGGTCAAACCGTACCTAGGATTTGATCAAGATTCAAAAATGGGCATAAAATTTCAAAAAAAATTGAAAAACCAAAGCATATAGCCTTCTTATGTCATATAGTACGTAAGCACTCAAGTTCATAAACAAGGTGTAGACATATTCAAACCAGAAAAATCATGTTTTTACCCCTAGCCCTAAACTTTGTCTTATGAAGTCAAGCACGAAGAGAAGTCGTTTTGGATTTCAAACATGGAAATTTCAAAAACCTTCCCAAAAGCTTCATTTTGGAGTGACTAATTAAGAAGGATACAGGCTTACCTTTTCATTTTCATGTTTTAAACTTGTTTAAATATTGGTTAAGCCTAGGATTTGACCAAGATCAAATGGGCATAAAAATTCAGAAAAAATCAAAAAAAATGAAAACCAAAGCACATAGTATTATTATGTCATATAGTAAGCATTCAAGTTGATAAACAAGGTCTGAACAACAAACTAGACAAATCATGTATCTACCCCCTAACCCTAAATTAACTCTGTCTTATGAAGTCAAGCATGAAGAGAAGTGGTTTTGGGTTTCAAACATGGAAATTTCAAAAAACTCCCAAAAGCTTCTCATTTTAGAGTGACTAAGAAGGATTCAGGCTTACCTTTTCATTTTCATGTTTTAAACTTGTTCAAATCTTGGTCAAACTTAGGATTTGACCAAGATTCAAATGGGCATAAAAATTGGGAGGAAGGGTATGAATTACAATTCAAAAAAACAAGGTAACTTAAATACTTGGATGCCCCAAAGATGTGTGGAAGCCCAAAACAATGGCAAAACATGTGCGCACGCTGCATCCAATTCAAGTAGAACACATAGTAGGCATCGATAGTTTGACCTAAATTTGAAATCAAAGAGAAGGTGGTTAGAAAAAATCAAAATTGGCAAAGCAAAGCATGAAATCATAAATTTGTGATGCACTATAGCTATGAAAAGTATCAAACAATGCATACCAAAATGATTTTTTAGAGGAATACTAGTTCAACTTATTTTAATTTTATATTAGTAGCCCAAAATCGAAGTAGTAGTTGGATATTTTTGAACTTGATCTGTAGTAGTGGGCAAAACCCTAGTTTAACCTATTTAATCATACATTCGTAGGTCGATTTTTCTACTTTTTTATTATTACTATGCAGCACATGTGTGTTTGCCCGTCGAGTGAAACTCGGAGGAAGAGGGATCACTCGGAAGGAGAGAAGAAGGGAGAGAATTATGGTGTCTCCCCTTTTTCGTGTGATGATGTTGACTTTTGTGCAGGGTTTGTCAGTGAGCAGGAGCGAGCGAGCGAGCGAGTCGAGCGAGGCCGAGAATGAGAGAGATTTGTTTTTTTTTGTGAGAGGGACAACCGAAGGATCCAGAAGGACCCACATACTTCCGATACGCATCCTGATGCGTCTTCTCTTGACAAAGAAAATGGCTGGGAGTTTGCGTACCTATTGCACGTGACTTGTGCTCACTGAAGTGTGGGACCTCACGCATGGACACCACACATAAGTGACAGACCTGTTGATGTAAAAACTCGGTTGATTATTATACTACTACATTTATACAAAGTTTCCTATGGATTCAAGGGTACGAAAGCCAAGTTAAATCATTTACATGACATTATTTTTTCCATGAAGCCAAGTTAACTCATTTATCAATTGGTACATTTTGGAGTGACTAAGAAGGATCCAGGCTTACTTTTTCATTTTCATGTGTTAAACATGTTTAAATCTTGGTCAAACCTATGACTTGACCAAGATTCAAATGGGCATAAAAATTCAAAAAAAATCATAAAAAAAGAAAAAACAAAAGCACGCCGTCTTCCTATGTCATATAGTAAGCATTCAAGGTGATAAACAAGGTCTGGCATATTCAAACCACAAAAATCATGTATCTACCCCTAACCCTAAACAAGGATCCAGGCTTACCCTTTTCATTTTCATGTTTTAAACTTGTTCAAATCTTGGTCAAACTTAGGATTTGACGAAGATTCAAATGGGCGTAAAAATACTTAGAAAAATCATGTACGTATCTACCCCAAACCCTAAACTCTATCTTACGAAGCCAAGCATGAAGAGAAGTGGTTTTGGGTTTCAAACATGGAAATTTCAAAAACCTCCCAAAAGCTTCATTTTAGAGTGACTAAGAAGGATCCATGCTTACCTTTTATTTTCATGTTTTAAACATGTTCAAATCTTGGTCAAACCGTACGTACCTAGGATTTGACCAAGATTCAAATGGGCATAAAAATTCAAAAAAAAATGAAAAACCAAAGCACATAGCCTAGCTTCTTATATATGCCATATAGTAAGCACTCAAGTTGATAAACAAAGTCTAGACATATTCAAACCAGAAAAATCATGTATCTACCCCTAACCCTAAACTTTGTCTTAATTATGAAGTCAAGCACGAAGAGAAGTCGTTTTGGGTTTCAAACATGGACATTTAAAAAACCCTCCCAAAAGCTTCATTGTGGTGTGACGTACTAAGAAGGATACATGCTTACATTTTCAACAACCCCCCTAAAATCTTCATTATAGAGTGACTAAGAAGGATCCAGTCTGGCGGCCTTACCTTTTATTTTCTTGTTTTAAACTTGTTCAAATCTCGGTCAAACCTAGGATTTGACCAAGATTCAAAATGTGCATCAAAATTCAAAAAAAAATTATAAAAATTAAAAACCAAATTAAAGCACATAGTGTTCTTATGTCATATAGTAAGCATTAAAGTTGATAAACAAGGTCTAGACACATATTCAAACAAGACAAATCATGTATCTATACCCCTAACCCCTAAACTCTATCTTATGAAGTCAACAACATGAAGAGAAGTGGTTTTGGGTTTCAAACATGGAAATTTCAAAAACCTCCCAAAAGCTTCATTTTAGAGTGACTAATATATATAAGAAGGATCCATGCCTGCTTACCACCTTTTCATTTTCATATTTTAAACTTGTTTAAATCCGTGTCAAATTAAACCAAGGATTTGACCAAAAGATTCAAATGGGCATAAAATTTTAAAAAAAAATCAGAAAAATGAAAAACAAAAGCATATAGTCTTCTTATGTCATATACTAAGCATTCAAGTTGATAAACAAGGTTTGGACATGCATATTCAAACCTAGGCAAATCATGTATCTATCCCCTAGCCCCTAAACTATATCTTATGAAGTCAAGCATGAAGAGAAGTGGTTTTGGGTTTCAAACATGAAAATTTCAAGAACATCCCAAAAACTTCATTTTAGAGTGACTAAGAAGGATACAGGCTTCCCCTTTTCATTTTCATGTTTTATACTTGTTTAAATCTTGGTCAAACCTAGGATTTGACAAAGATTCAAATGTGCATCAAAATAAAAAATCAGAAAAATTAAAAACCAAAGCACATAGTTTTCTTATGTCATATAGTTAGCATTAAAGTTGATATAAACAAGGTCAAGATATATTCAAACAAGAAAAATCATGTATCTACCCCTAACCCTAAACTCTGTCTTATGTAGTCAAGCATGAAGAGAAGTGGTTTTGGGTTTCAAACTTGGAAATTTCAAGAACCCCCCAAAAGCTTCATTTTAGAGTGACTAAAGGATCCAGGTCGGGCTTACCTTTTATTTTCATGTTTTTAAAATTGTTCAAATCTTGGTCAAACCGTACCTAGGATTTGATCAAGATTCAAAAATGGGCATAAAATTTCAAAAAAAAAAATGAAAAACCAAAGCATATAGCCTTCTTATGTCATATAGTACGTAAGCACTCAAGTTTATAAACAAGGTCTAGACATATTCAAACCAGAAAAATCATGTTTCTACCCCTAGCCCTAAACTTTGTCTTATGAAGTCAAGCACGAAGAGAAGTCGTTTTGGATTTCAAACATGGAAATTTCAAAAACCTTCCCAAAAGCTTCATTTTGGAGTGACTAATTAAGAAGGATACAGGCTTACCTTTTCATTTTCATGTTTTAAACTTGTTTAAATATTGGTTCAGCCTAGGATTTGACCAAGATCAAATGGGCATAAAAATTCAGAAAAAATCAAAAAAAAAAATGAAAACCAAAGCACATAGTATTATTATGTCATATAGTAAGCATTCAAGTTGATAAACAAGGTCTAAACAACAAACTAGACAAATCATGTATCTACCCCCTAACCCTAAATTAACTCTGTCTTATGAAGTCAAGCATGAAGAGAAGTGGTTTTGGGTTTCAAACATGGAAATTTCAAAAAACTCCCAAAAGCTTCTCATTTTAGAGTGACTAAGAAGGATTCAGGCTTACCTTTTCATTTTCATGTTTTAAACTTGTTCAAATCTTGGTCAAACTTAGGATTTGACCAAGATTCAAATGGGCATAAAAATTGGGAGGAAGGGTATGAATTACAATTCAAAAAAACAAGGTAACTTAAATACTTGGATGCCCCAAAGATGTGTGGAAGCCCAAAACAATGGCAAAACATGTGCGCACGCTGCATCCAATTCAAGTAGAACACACAGTAGGCATCGATAGTTTGACCTAAATTTGAAATCAAAGAGAAGGTGGTTAGAAAAAATCGAAATTGGCAAAGCAAAGCATGAAATCATAAATTTGTGATGCACTATAGCTATGAAAAGTATCAAACAATGCATACCAAAATGATTTTTTAGAGGAATACTAGTTCAACTTATTTTAATTTTATATTAGTAGCCCAAAATCGAAGTAGTAGTTGGATATTTTTGAACTTGATCTGTAGTAGTGGGCAAAACCCTAGTTTAACCTATTTAATCATAGATTCGTAGGTCGATTTTTCTACTTTTTTATTATTACTATGCAGCACATGTGTGTTTGCCCGTCGAGTGAAACTCGGAGGACGAGGGATCACTCGGAAGGAGAGAAGAAGGGAGAGAATTATGGTGTCTCCCCTTTTTCGTGTGATGATGTTGACTTTTGTGCAGGGTTTGTCAGTGAGCAGGAGCGAGCGAGCGAGCGAGTCGAGCGAGGCCGAGAATGAGAGAGATTTGTTTTTTTTTTGTGAGAGAGACAACCGAAGGATCCAGAAGGACCCACATACTTCCGATACGCATCCTGATGCGTCTTCTCTTGACAAAGAAAATGGCTGGGAGTTTGCGTACCTATTGCACGTGACTTGTGCTCACTGAAGTGTGGGACCTCACGCATGGGCACCACACGTAAGTGACAGACCTGTTGATGTAAAAACTCGGTTGATTATTATACTACTACATTTAAACAAAGTTTCCTATGGATTCAAGGGTACGAAAGCCAAGTTAAATCATTTACATGACATTATTTTTTCCATGAAGCCAAGTTAACTCATTTATCAATTGGTACATTTTGGAGTGACTAAGAAGGATCCAGGCTTACTTTTTCATTTTCATGTTTTAAACATGTTTAAATCTTGGTCAAACCTATGACTTGACCAAGATTCAAATGGGCATAAAAAATCAAAAAAAAAATCAAAAAAAAAGAAAAAACAAAAGCGCGCCGTCTTCCTATGTCATATAGTAAGCATTCAAGGTGATAAACAAGATCTGGCATATTCAAACCACAAAAATCATGTATCTACCCCCTAACCCTAAACAAGGATCCAGGCTTACCCTTTTCATTTTCATGTTTTAAACTTGTTCAAATCTTGATCAAACTTAGGATTTGACGAAGATTCAAATGGGCGTAAAAATACTTAGAAAAATCATGTACGTATCTACCCCAAACCCTAAACTCTATCTTACGAAGCCAAGCATGAAGAGAAGTGGTTTTGGGTTTCAAACATGGAAATTTCAAAAACCTCCCAAAAGCTTCATTTTAGAGTGACTAAGAAGGATCCATGCTTACCTTTTTCTTTCATGTTTTAAACATGTTCAAATCTTGGTCAAACCGTACGTACCTAGGATTTGACCAAGATTCAAATGGGCATAAAAATTCAAAAAAAAAGAAAACCAAAGCACATAGCCTAGCTTCTTATATATGCCATATAGTAAGCACTCAAGTTGATAAACAAAGTCTAGACATATTCAAACCAGAAAATCATGTATCTACCCCTAACCCTAAACTTCTTATATTTACTAATTGGAGGCACCATAAAAGGCGCCACGTTAATCCACATCATTCGAATAATTAAGACAGTTAGATCTAAAAATTTTGGTTATGATTAATCTAGAAAGTTGTGATTTATAGTGTATCATAAACGTTAACGTTGACACGTTACGATTGATAGTTATGATTTATAATGTACCACGGAAAAATCACGCTAACACGTTCGGTTGATTTCGGTTGCACCATACAAGCTTCCATGTTAATTGTGGGAGTAATCAACCCGATTCTGTCGGTAGCATATATCCTAATTCTTTCCGTTCAATGGCATTATAGTAGTCCATATCTCTCACGTCTCTCTTCTTTCCTTTGGCCTCATGTTTCTTCATGTTTACATCTAATTGATCAGACTCCAGATTCGTATATCTCTTGCTCCAGTAACTCCGGCGATGGAGCATGCCTGATCAAAAAAAGATGAAGCGTTGGGGTGGAGGTTAGTGAATTAAACATTCGTCATTTTTACAGGCTATGTGCTGAAGGTCAGATTATCCATGTAGTTGGCTTTTAAAACAGCGATCATGTTGAAACTCAAGATACAGGCACGGGTGTGTCGGCGTGGTCTATCCATCGGAACATAGTTGTGGAGGACATCGCCAACACACAACAATATAGCGACGGGTTTATCATCCGTTCATGGCAGCAGACCTTGGCACTGCTTGACCAGGATTTTGTCACAACTAATCTATCAAGAGACGCCAAGCCGTCAACGACGTACAAAGCTCAATGCTGCAGGGAGTCTAGCAATCCAGATTTGCAAAGCCACCAGCGATGTCTGAAGCTCGATGATGTGTGGCGTCTAGCCAACCAGGGATCAGGCGCTGAGACTAACGTCCGAAGCTTGATGCGGCAGGGCGTCTGGCCACCATGAGGGCCGCGTTTGAATTTCGAGTTCAGAATTCCATCTGATGCGTTGTTTATCAACATCAAGCATGGTTGCTACGTATTATCTACTCCCAAGTCTATAACGTATGCGTGCGAATATCATTATTTTCATAACGAGCCATACCTAACATCATCTTTATTTCGATGAATCAAGCCTATATACACAGGAACTTCCAAAGCATACATGTGGCTGTGTTGTACAAGGACTGCAACCTCGACTACGAGCAATTAATTCAGTGTTTACAGGAAATCAATGCCTGCTGCAAGAAGCATAATTTGGGAGGGGTGACGGAAGAGTTCGGTACAGAAAAGAAGATCGCTACATCTGCGTCGTTGTACAGTACATGCATCTCCTCTACATTATTTTTAACTAAGCTTCCATATGCATCATATCCGCCTCCGATCTCAATGTTTTTTCTAGGTAAATGCAGTATAGCATCATATCTGCCTCTGATGATCTCATCTCCATATTTTTTCTAGGTAAATGAAGTATATATTATTAAACCACACGTGTAGCATAAATTTGCTAAAGCGCTGAAGTATATCATCGCTTCCGTATGGAGCTGCGGCTACTTTTACCTATAGTACATCGGCACTTGGTCCAGAAATAGCGACATGTAGTCTCTGGTATGATAGCCTATACTGCATGCAGCTAACATATTTCAACGTAATTTGGCTCATTTCCTGATGTCCCTTGCATGCGCGCGTTATATCTACAAGCCGCCTATACGAATATTATTATATGGTTTTTTATTTAAGAAAATAGTGTTAATTAATTCAGGAACTCTTATTGATAAAAGTTACAACATTCCGTAGATATAGTATACAAGCGTCAGTTGAAACCAAAAAATATTTACGGGTATCACAATTATATAAAATTTAGTTAAATATTTAGATAAAAATTAATATTCGAAGTTGTATACAGGAGAACATTTCTGTGCAAGAAAAGTCACCTATATGAGAAGTTTGGACTATGCCATATTAATTTGCTCAGATTTATGTCAACATGTTGCAAAATAAACATTCACCATATTCTATGTGCTTATAATTTGTCTTTGTGGAAAATAAATGAAAGCACCACATTTTTTATAAAATAGGAGAAAATTACATAATTTTCTATTATAATTTTCATATTTATACTATTAATGTGCATCTAAAAAATACCTAGCACGTGCGGGTGCACGGGTTGAAGACTAGTTGTCTTAATTATGAAGTCAAGCACGAAGAGAAGTCGTTTTGGGTTTCAAACATGGACATTTAAAAAACCCTCCCAAAAGCTTCATTGTTGTGTGACGTACTAAGAAGGATACATGCTTACATTTTCAACAACCCCCCTAAAAGCTTCATTATAGAGTGACTAAGAAGGATCCAGTCTGGCGGGCTTACCTTTTATTTTCTTGTTTTAAACTTGTTCAAATCTCGGTCAAACCTAGGATTTGACCAAGATTCAAAATGTGCATCAAAATTCAAAAAAAAAAAAAAAAATTAAAAACCAAATTAAAGCACGAGAGTGGATTTTGTACACCCACGCATGGGTGTGGGTGTTTCCGTCACCGTTCATTGTGCTTTAAGATTTGGATAAAAAGAGGAGAGAGAAAGGAATCTTTCTATCTACCATGATGGGCACGAATCTCGAGGAATAAATGAACGGTGATAGAAACACCCACACCCATGCGTGGGTGTACAAAAGTATTTCCGTTAAAGCACATAGTGTTCTTATGTCATATAGTAATCATTAAAGTTGATAAACAAGGTCTAGACACATATTCAAACAAGACAAATCATGTATCTATACCCCTAACCCCTAAACTCTATCTTATGAAGTTAACAACATGAAGAGAAGTGGTTTTGGGTTTCAAACATGGAAATTTCAAAAACCTCCCAAAAGCTTCATTTTAGAGTGACTAATATATATAAGAAGGATCCATGCCTGCTTACCACATTTTCATTTTCATATTTTAAACTTGTTTAAATCCGTGTCAAATTAAACCAAGGATTTGACCAAAAGATTCAAATGGGCATAAAATTAAAAAAAAAACAGAAAAATGAAAAACAAAAGCATATAGTCTTCTTATGTCATATACTAAGCATTCAAGTTGATAAACAAGGTTTGGACATGCATATTCAAACCTAGGCAAATCATGTATCTATCCCCTAGCCCCTAAACTATATCTTATGAAGTCAAGCATGAAGAGAAGTGGTTTTGGGTTTCAAACATGAAAATTTCAAGAACATCCCAAAAACTTCATTTTAGAGTGACTAAGAAGGATACAGGCTTACCCTTTTCATTTTCATGTTTTATACTTGTTTAAATCTTGGTCAAACCTAGGATTTGACAAAGATTCAAATGTGCATCAAAATAAAAAATCAGAAAAATTAAAAACCAAAGCACATAGTTTTCTTATGTCATATAGTTAGCATTAAAGTTGATATAAACAAGGTCTAGATATATTCAAACAAGAAAAATCATGTATCTACCCCTAACCCTAAACTCTGTCTTATGTAGTCAAGCATGAAGAGAAGTGGTTTTGGGTTTCAAACTTGGAAATTTCAAGAACCCCCCAAAAGCTTCATTTTAGAGTGACTAAAGGATCCAGGTTGGGCTTACCTTTTATTTTCATGTTTTAAAATTGTTCAAATCTTGGTCAAACCGTACCTACGATTTGATCAAGATTCAAAAATGGGCATAAAATTTCAAAAAAAATGAAAAACCAAAGCATATAGCCTTCTTATGTCATATAGTACGTAAGCACTCAAGTTCATAAACAAGGTGTAGACATATTCAAACCAGAAAAATCATGTTTCTACCCCTAGCCCTAAACTTTGTCTTATGAAGTCAAGCACGAAGAGAAGTCGTTTTGGATTTCAAACATGGAAATTTCAAAAACCTTCCCAAAAGCTTCATTTTGGAGTGACTAATTAAGAAGGTTACAGGCTTACCTTTTCATTTTCATGTTTTAAACTTGTTTAAATATTGGTTAAGCCTAGGATATGACCAAGATCAAATGGGCATAAAAATTCAGAAAAAATCAAAAAAAAATGAAAACCAAAGCACATAGTATTATTATGTCATATAGTAAGCATTCAAGTTGATAAACAAGGTCTAAACAACAAACTAGACAAATCATGTATCTACCCCCTAACCCTAAATTAACTCTGTCTTATGAAGTCAAGCATGAAGAGAAGTGGTTTTGGGTTTCAAACATGGAAATTTCAAAAAACTCCCAAAAGCTTCTCATTTTAGAGTGACTAAGAAGGATTCAGGCTTACCTTTTCATTTTCATGTTTTAAACTTGTTCAAATCTTGGTCAAACTTAGGATTTGACCAAGATTCAAATGGGCATAAAAATTGGGAGGAAGGGTATGAATTACAATTCAAAAAAACAAGGTAACTTAAATACTTGGATGCCCCAAAGATGTGTGGAAGCCCAAAACAATGGCAAAACATGTGCGCACGCTGCATCCAATTCAAGTAGAACACATAGTAGGCATCGATAGTTTGACCTAAATTTGAAATCAAAGAGAAGGTGGTTAGAAAAAATCGAAATTGGCAAGGCAAAGCATGAAATCATAAATTTGTGATGCACTATAGCTATGAAAAGTATCAAACAATGCATACCAAAAATGATTTTTTAGAGGAATACTAGTTCAACTTATTTTAATTTTATATTAGTAGCCCAAAATCGAAGTAGTAGTTGGATATTTTTGAACTTGATCTGTAGTAGTGGGCAAAACCCTAGTTTAACATATTTAATCATAGATTCGTAGGTCGATTTTTCTATTTTTTTATTATTACTATGCAGCACATGTGTGTTTGCCCGTCGAGTGAAACTCGGAGGAAGAGGGATCACTCGGAAGGAGAGAAGAAGGGAGAGAATTATGGTGTCTCCCCTTTTTCGTGTGATGATGTTGACTTTTGTGCAGGGTTTGTCAGTGAGCAGGAGCGAGCGAGCGAGCGAGCGAGTCGAGCGAGGCCGAGAATGAGAGAGATTAGTTTTTTTTTTGTGAGAGGGACAACCGAAGAATTCAGAAGGACCCACATACTTCCGATACGCATCCTGATGCGTCTTCTCTTGACAAAGAAAATGGCTGGGAGTTTGCGTACCTATTGCACGTGACTTGTGCTCACTGAAGTGTGGGACCTCACGCATGGGCACCACACGTAAGTGACAGACCTGTTGATGTAAAAACTCGGTTGATTATTATACTACTACATTTATACAAAGTTTCCTATGGATTCAAGGGTACGAAAGCCAAGTTAAATCATTTACATGACATTATTTTTTCCATGAAGCCAAGTTAACTCATTTATCAATTGGTACATTTTGGAGTGACTAAGAAGGATCCATGCTTACTTTTTCATTTTCATGTTTTAAACATGTTTAAATCTTGGTCAAACCTATGACTTGACCAAGATTCAAATGGGCATAAAAATTCAAAAAAAATCAAAAAAAAAGAAAAAACAAAAGCACGCCGTCTTCCTATGTCATATAGTAAGCATTCAAGGTGATAAACAAGGTCTGGCATATTCAAACCACAAAAATCATGTATCTACCCCTAACCCTAAACAAGGATCCAGGCTTACCCTTTTCATTTTCATGTTTTAAACTTGTTCAAATCTTGGTCAAACTTAGGATTTGACGAAGATTCAAATGGGCGTAAAAATACTTAGAAAATCATGTACGTATCTACCCCAAACCCTAAACTCTATCTTACGAAGCCAAGCATGAAGAGAAGTGGTTTTGGGTTTCAAACATGGAAATTTCAAAAACCTCCCAAAAGCTTCATTTTAGAGTGACTAAGAAGGATCCATGCTTACCTTTTATTTTCATGTTTTAAACATGTTCAAATCTTGGTCAAACCGTACGTACCTAGGATTTGACCAAGATTCAAATGGGCATAAAAATTCAAAAAAAAAAATGAAAAACCAAAGCACATAGCCTAGCTTCTTATATATGCCATATAGTAAGCACTCAAGTTGATAAACAAAGTCTAGACATATTCAAACCAGAAAAATCATGTATCTACCCCTAACCCTAAACTTTGTCTTAATTATGAAGTCAAGCACGAAGAGAAGTCGTTTTGGGTTTCAAACATGGACATTTAAAAAACCCTCCCAAAAGCTTCATTGTGGTGTGACGTACTAAGAAGGATACATGCTTACATTTTCAACAACCACACTAAAAGCTTATTTATAGAGTTAGTAAGAAGGTTCCAGTCAAGCGGCCTTACCTTTTATTTTCTTGTTTTAAACTTGTTCAAATCTCGGTCAAACCTAGGATTTGACCAAGATTCAAAATGTGCATCAAAATTCAAAACAAATTATAAAAATTAAAAACCAAATTAAAGCACATAGTGTTCTTATGTCATATAGTAAGCATTAAAGTTGATAAACAAGGTCTAGACACATATTCAAACAAGACAAATCATGTATCTATACCCCTAACCCCTAAACTCTATCTTATGAAGTCAACAACATGAAGAGAAGTGGTTTTGGGTTTCAAACATGGAAATTTCAAAAACCTCCCAAAAGTTTCATTTTAGAGTGACTAATATATATAAGAAGGATCCATGCCTGCTTACCACCTTTTCATTTTCATATTTTAAACTTGTTTAAATCCGTGTCAAATTAAACCAAGGATTTGACCAAAAGATTCAAATAGGCATAAAATTTAAAAAAAATCAGAAAAATGAAAAACAAAAGCATATAGTCTTCTTATGTCATATACTAAGCATTCAAGTTGATAAACAAGGTTTGGACATGCATATTCAAACCTAGGCAAATCATGTATCTATCCCCTAGCCCCTAAACTATATCTTATGAAGTCAAGCATGAAGAGAAGTGGTTTTGGGTTTCAAACATGAAAATTTCAAGAACATCCCAAAAACTTCATTTTAGAGTGACTAAGAAGGATACAGGCTTCCACTTTTCATTTTCATGTTTTATACTTGTTTAAATCTTGGTCAAACCTAGGATTTGACAAAGATTCAAATGTGCATCAAAATAAAAAATCAGAAAAATTAAAAACCAAAGCACATAGTTTTCTTATGTCATATAGTTAGCATTAAAGTTGATATAAACAAGGTCTAGATATATTCAAACAAGAAAAATCATGTATATACCCCTAACCCTAAACTCTGTCTTATGTAGTCAAGCATGAAGAGAAGTGGTTTTGGGTTTCAAACTTGGAAATTTCAAGAACCCCCCAAAAGCTTCATTTTAGAGTGACTAAAGGATCCAGGTCGGGCTTACCTTTTATTTTCATGTTTTAAAATTGTTCAAATCTTGGTCAAACCGTACCTAGGATTTGATCAAGATTCAAATGGGCATAAAATTTCAAAAAAAATGAAAAACCAAAGCATATAGCCTTCTTATGTCTTATAGTAAGCACTCAAGTTGATAAACAAGGTCTAGACATATTCAAACCAGAAAAATCATGTTTCTACCCCTAGCCCTAAACTTTGTCTTATGAAGTCAAGCACGAAGAGAAGTCGTTTTGGATTTCAAACATGGAAATTTCAAAAACCTTCCCAAAAGCTTCATTTTGAAGTGACTAATTAAGAAGGATACAGGCTTACCTTTTCATTTTCATGTTTTAAACTTGTTTAAATATTGGTTAAGCCTAGGATTTGACCAAGATCAAATGGGCATAAAAATTCAGAAAAAATCAAAAAAAATGAAAACCAAAGCACATAGTATTATTATGTCATATAGTAAGCATTCAAGTTGATAAACAAGGTCTAAACAACAAACTAGACAAATCATGTATCTACCCCCTAACCCTAAATTAACTCTGTCTTATGAAGTCAAGCATGAAGAGAAGTGGTTTTGGGTTTCAAACATGGAAATTTCAAAAAACTCCCAAAAGCTTCTCATTTTAGAGTGACTAAGAAGGATTCAGGCTTACCTTTTCATTTTCATGTTTTAAACTTGTTCAAATCTTGGTCAAACTTAGGATTTGACAAAGATTCAAATGGGCATAAAAATTGGGAGGAAGGGTATGAATTACAATTCAAAAAAACAAGGTAACTTAAATACTTGGATGCCCCAAAGATGTGTGGAAGCCCAAAACAATGGCAAAACATGTGCGCACGCTGCATCCAATTCAAGTAGAACACATAGTAGGCATCGATAGTTTGACCTAAATTTGAAATCAAAGAGAAGGTGGTTAGAAAAAATCGAAATTGGCAAAGCAAAGCATGAAATCATAAATTTGTGATGCACTATAGCTATGAAAAGTATCAAACAATGCATACCAAAATGATTTTTTAGAGGAATACTAGTTCAACTTATTTTAATTTTATATTAGTAGCCCAAAATCGAAGTAGTAGTTGGATATTTTTGAACTTGATCTGTAGTAGTGGGCAAAACCCTAGTTTAACCTATTTAATCATAGATTCGTAGGTCGATTTTTCTACTTTTTTATTATTACTACGCAACACATGTGTGTTTGCCCGTCGAGTGAAACTCGGAGGAAGAGGGATCACTCGGAAGGAGAGAAGAAGGGAGAGAATTATGGTGTCTCCCCTTTTTCGTGTGATGATGTTGACTTTTGTGCAGGGTTTGTCAGTGAGCAGGAGCGAGCGAGCGAGCGAGTCGAGCGAGGCCGAGAATGAGAGAGATTTTTTTTGTGAGAGGGACAACCGAAGGATCCAGAAGGACCCACATACTTCCGATACGCATCCTGATGCGTCTTCTCTTGACAAAGAAAATGGCTGGGAGTTTGCGTACCTATTGCACGTGACTTGTGCTCACTGAAGTGTGGGACCTCACGCATGGGCACCACACGTAAGTGACAGACCTGTTGATGTAAAAACTCGGTTGATTATTATACTACTACATTTATACAAAGTTTCCTATGGATTCAAGGGTACGAAAGCCAAGTTAAATCATTTACATGACATTATTTTTTCCATGAAGCCAAGTTAACTCATTTATCAATTGGTACATTTTGGAGTGACTAAGAAGGATCCATGCTTACTTTTTCATTTTCATGTTTTAAACATGTTTAAATCTTGGTCAAACCTATGACTTGACCAAGATTCAAATGGGCATACAAATTCAAAAAAAAATCAAAAAAAAAGAAAAAACAAAAGCACGCCGTCTTCCTATGTCATATAGTAAGCATTCAAGGTGATAAACAAGGTCTGGCATATTCAAACCACAAAAATCATGTATCTACCCCCTAACCCTAAACAAGGATCCAGGCTTACCCTTTTCATTTTCATGTTTTAAACTTGTTCAAATCTTGGTGAAACTTAGGATTTGACGAAGATTCAAATGGGCGTAAAAATACTTAGAAAAATTATGTACGTATCTACCCCAAACCCTAAACTCTATCTTACGAAGCCAAGCATGAAGAGAAGTGGTTTTGGGTTTCAAACATGGAAATTTCAAAAACCTCCCAAAAGCTTCATTTTAGAGTGACTAAGAAGGATCCATGCTTACCTTTTATTTTCATGTTTTAAACATGTTCAAATCTTGGTCAAACCATACGTACCTAGGATTTGACCAAGATTCAAATGGGCATAAAAATTCAAAAAAAAAATGAAAAACCAAAGCACATAGCCTAGCTTCTTATATATGCCATATAGTAAGCACTCAAGTTGATAAACAAAGTCTAGACATATTCAAACCAGAAAAATCATGTATCTACCCCTAACCCTAAACTTTGTCTTAATTATGAAGTCAAGCACGAATAGAAGTCGTTTTGGGTTTCAAACATGGACATTTAAAAAACCCTCCCAAAAGCTTCATTGTGGTGTGACGTACTAAGAAGGATACATGCTTACATTTTCAACAACCCCCCTAAAAGCTTCATTATAGAGTGACTAAGAAGGATCCAGTCTAGCGGGCTTACCTTTTATTTTCTTGTTTTAAACTTGTTCAAATCTCGGTCAAACCTAGGATTTGACCAAGATTCAAAATGTGCATCAAAATTCAAAAAAATTTATAAAAATTAAAAACCAAATTAAAGCACATAGTGTTCTTATGTCATATAGTAAGCATTAAAGTTGATAAAAAAGGTCTAGACACATATTCAAACAAGAAAAATCATGTATCTATACCCCTAACCCCTAAACTCTATCTTATGAAGTCAACAACATGAAGAGAAGTGGTTTTGGGTTTCAAACATGGAAATTTCAAAAACCTCCCAAAAGCTTCATTTTAGAGTGACTAATATATATAAGAAGGATCCATGCCTACTTACCACCTTTTCATTTTCATATTTTAAACTTGTTTAAATCCGTGTCAAATTAAACCAAGGATTTGACCAAAAGATTCAAATGGGCATAAAATTTAAAAAAAATCAGAAAAATGAAAAACAAAAGCATATAGTCTTCTTATGTCATATATTAAGCATTCAAGTTGATAAACAAGGTTTGGACATGCATATTCAAACCTAGGCAAATCATGTATCTATCCCCTAGCCCCTAAACTATATCTTATGAAGTCAAGCATGAAGAGAAGTGGTTTTGGGTTTCAAACATGAAAATTTCAAGAACATCCCAAAAACTTCATTTTAGAGTGACTAAGGAGGATAGAGGCTTCCCCTTTTCATTTTCATGTTTTATACTTGTTTAAATCTTGGTCAAACCTAGGATTTGACAAAGATTCAAATGTGCATCAAAATAAAAAATCAGAAAAATTAAAAACCAAAGCACATAGTTTTCTTATGTCATATAGTTAGCATTAAAGTTGATATAAACAAGGTCTAGATATATTCAAACAAGAAAAATCATGTATCTACCCCTAACCCTAAACTCTATCTTATGTAGTCAAGCATGAAGAGAAGTGGTTTTGGGTTTCAAACTTGGAAATTTCAAGAACCCCCCAAAAGCTTCATTTTAGAGTGACTAAAGGATCCAGGTCGGGCTTACCTTTTATTTTCATGTTTTAAAATTGTTCAAATCTTGGTCAAACTGTACCTAGGATTTGATCAAGATTCAAAAATGGGCATAAAATTTCAAAAAAAATGAAAAACCAAAGCATATAGCATTCTTATTATCATATAGTACGTAAGCACTCAAGTTCATAAACAAGGTCTAGACATATTCAAACCAGAAAAATCATGTTTCTACCCCTAGCCCTAAACTTTGTCTTATGAAGTCAAGCACGAAGAGAAGTCGTTTTGGATTTCAAACATGGAAATTTCAAAAACCTTCCCAAAAGCTTCATTTTGGAGTGACTAATTAAGAAGGATACAGGCTTACCTTTTCATTTTCATGTTTTAAACTTGTTTAAATATTGGTTAAGCCTAGGATTTGACCAAGATCAAATGGGCATAAAAATTCAGAAAAAATCAAAAAAAATGAAAACCAAAGCACATAGTATTATTATGTCATATAGTAA
This sequence comes from Lolium perenne, assembly GCF_019359855.2. Classification (NCBI taxonomy): domain Eukaryota; kingdom Viridiplantae; phylum Streptophyta; class Magnoliopsida; order Poales; family Poaceae; genus Lolium; species Lolium perenne. The sequence goes on along the minus strand of NC_067246.2, from coordinate 193,973,637 downwards.
GCATTCAAGTTGATAAACAAGGTCTAAACAACAAACTAGACAAATCATGTATCTACCCCCTAACCCTAAATTAACTCTGTCTTATGAAGTCAAGCATGAAGAGAAGTGGTTTTGGGTTTCAAACATGGAAATTTCAAAAAACTCCCAAAAGCTTCTCATTTTAGAGTGACTAAGAAGGATTCAGGCTTACCTTTTCATTTTCATGTTTTAAACTTGTTCAAATCTTGGTCAAACTTAGGATTTGACCAAGATTCAAATGGGCATAAAAATTGGGAGGAAGGGTATGAATTACAATTCAAAAAAACAAGGTAACTTAAATACTTGGATGCCCCAAAGATGTGTGGAAGCCCAAAACAATGGCAAAACATGTGCGCACGCTGCATCCAATTCAAGTAGAACACATAGTAGGCATCGATAGTTTGACCTAAATTTGAAATCAAAGAGAAGGTGGTTAGAAAAAATTGAAATTGGCAAAGCAAAGCATGAAATCATAAATTTGTGATGCACTATAGCTATGAAAAGTATCAAACAATGCATACCAAAATGATTTTTTAGAGGAATACTAGTTCAACTTATTTTAATTTTATATTAGTAGCCCAAAATCGAAGTAGTAGTTGGATATTTTTGAACTTGATCTGTAGTAGTGGGCAAAACCCTAGTTTAACATATTTAATCATAGATTCGTAGGTCGATTTTTCTACTTTTTTATTATTACTATGCAGCACATGTGTGTTTGCCCGTCGAGTGAAACTCGGAGGACGAGGGATCACTCGGAAGGAGAGAAGAAGGGAGAGAATTATGGTGTCTCCCCTTTTTCGTGTGATGATGTTGATTTTTGTGCAGGGTTTGTCAGTGAGCAGGAGCGAGCGAGCGAGCGAGTCGAGCGAGGCCGAGAATGAGAGAGATTTGTTTTGTTTTTGTGAGAGGGACAACCGAAGGATCCAGAAGGACCCACATACTTCCGATACGCATCCTGATGCGTCTTCTCTTGACAAAGAAAATGGCTGGGAGTTTGCGTACCTATTGCACGTGACTTGTGCTCACTGAAGTGTGGGACCTCACGCATGGGCACCACACGTAAGTGACAGACCTGTTGATGTAAAAACTCGGTTGATTATTATACTACTACATTTATACAAAGTTTCCTATGGATTCAAGGGTACGAAAGCCAAGTTAAATCATTTACATGACATTATTTTTTCCATGAAGCCAAGTTAACTCATTTATCAATTGGTACATTTTGGAGTGACTAAGAAGGATCCAGGCTTACTTTTTCATTTTCATGTTTTAAACATGTTTAAACATTGGTCAAACTTAGGATTTGACCAAGATTCAAATGGGCATAAAAATTCAAAAAAAATCAAAAAAAAAGAAAAAACAAAAGCACGCCGTCTTCCTATGTCATATAGTAAGCATTCAAGGTGATAAACAAGGTCCTGCATATTCAAACCACAAAAATCATGTATCTACCCCCTAACCCTAAACAAGGATCCAGGCTTACCCTTTTCATTTTCATGTTTTAAACTTGTTCAAATCTTGGTCAAACTTAGGATTTGACAAAGATTCAAATGGGCGTAAAAAAACTTAGAAAAATCATGTACGTATCTACCCCAAACCCTAAACTCTATCTTACGAAGCCAAGCATGCATGAAGAGAAGTGGTTTTGGGTTTCAAACATGGAAATTTCAAAAACCTCCCAAAAGCTTCATTTTAGAGTGACTAAGAAGGATCCATGCTTACCTTTTATTTTCATGTTTTAAACATGTTCAAATCTTGGTCAAACCGTACGTACCTATGATTTGACCAAGATTCAAATGGGCATAAAAATTCAAAAAAAAATGAAAAACCAAAGCACATAGCCTAGCTTCTTATACATGCCATATAGTAAGCACTCAAGTTGATAAACAAAGTCTAGACATATTCAAACCAGAAAAATCATGTATCTACCCCTAACCCTAAACTTTGTCTTAATTATGAAGTCAAGCACGAAGAGAAGTCGTTTTGGGTTTCAAACATGGACATTTAAAAAACCCTCCCAAAAGCTTCATTGTGGTGTGACGTACTAAGAAGGATACATGCTTACATTTTCAACAACCCCCCTAAAAGCTTCATTATAGAGTGACTAAGAAGGATCCGATCAAGGGCTTACCTTTTATTTTCTTGTTTTAAACTTGTTCAAATCTCGGTCAAACCTAGGATTTGACCAAGATTCAAAATGTGCATCAAAATTCAAAAAAAATTATAAAAATTATAAACCAAATTAAAGCACATAGTGTTCTTATGTCATATAGTAAGCGTTAAAGTTGATAAACAAGGTCTAGACACATATTCAAACAAGACAAATCATGTATCTATACCCCTAACCCCTAAACTCTATCTTATGAAGTCAACAACATGAAGAGAAGTGGTTTTGGGTTTCAAACATGGAAATTTCAAAAACCTCCCAAAAGCTTCATTTTAGAGTGACTAATATATATAAGAAGGATCCATGCCTACTTACCACCTTTTCATTTTCATATTTTAAACTTGTTTAAATCCGTGTCAAATTAAACCAAGGATTTGACCAAAAGATTCAAATGGGCATAAAATTTAAAAAAAATCAGAAAAATGAAAAACAAAAGCATATAGTCTTCTTATGTCATATATTAAGCATTCAAGTTGATAAACAAGGTTTGGACATGCATATTCAAACCTAGGCAAATCATGTATCTATCCCCTAGCCCCTAAACTATATCTTATGAAGTCAAGCATGAAGAGAAGTGGTTTTGGGTTTCAAACATGAAAATTTCAAGAACATCCCAAAAACTTCATTTTAGAGTGACTAAGGAGGATAGAGGCTTCCCCTTTTCATTTTCATGTTTTATACTTGTTTAAATCTTGGTCAAACCTAGGATTTGACAAAGATTCAAATGTGCATCAAAATAAAAAATCAGAAAAATTAAAAACCAAAGCACATAGTTTTCTTATGTCATATAGTTAGCATTAAAGTTGATATAAACAAGGTCTAGATATATTCAAACAAGAAAAATTATGTATCTACCCCTAACCCTAAACTCTATCTTATGTAGTCAAGCATGAAGAGAAGTGGTTTTGGGTTTCAAACTTGGAAATTTCAAGAACCCCCCAAAAGCTTCATTTTAGAGTGACTAAAGGATCCAGGTCGGGCTTACCTTTTATTTTCATGTTTTAAAATTGTTCAAATCTTGGTCAAACTGTACCTAGGATTTGATCAAGATTCAAAAATGGGCATAAAATTTCAAAAAAAATGAAAAACCAAAGCATATAGCATTCTTATTATCATATAGTACGTAAGCACTCAAGTTCATAAACAAGGTCTAGACATATTCAAACCAGAAAAATCATGTTTCTACCCCTAGCCCTAAACTTTGTCTTATGAAGTCAAGCACGAAGAGAAGTCGTTTTGGATTTCAAACATGGAAATTTCAAAAACCTTCCCAAAAGCTTCATTTTGGAGTGACTAATTAAGAAGGATACAGGCTTACCTTTTCATTTTCATGTTTTAAACTTGTTTAAATATTGGTTAAGCCTAGGATTTGACCAAGATCAAATGGGCATAAAAATTCAGAAAAAATCAAAAAAAAATGAAAACCAAAGCACATAGTATTATTATGTCATATAGTAAGCATTCAAGTTGATAAACAAGGTCTAAACAACAAACTAGACAAATCATGTATCTACCCCCTAACCCTAAATTAACTCTGTCTTATGAAGTCAAGCATGAAGAGAAGTGGTTTTGGGTTTCAAACATGGAAATTTCAAAAAACTCCCAAAAGCTTCTCATTTTAGAGTGACTAAGAAGGATTCAGGCTTACCTTTTCATTTTCATGTTTTAAACTTGTTCAAATCTTGGTCAAACTTAGGATTTGACCAAGATTCAAATGGGCATAAAAATTGGGAGGAAGGGTATGAATTACAATTCAAAAAAACAAGGTAACTTAAATACTTGGATGCCCCAAAGATGTGTGGAAGCCCAAAACAATGGCAAAACATGTGCGCACGCTGCATCCAATTCAAGTAGAACACATAGTAGGCATCGATAGTTTGACCTAAATTTGAAATCAAAGAGAAGGTGGTTAGAAAAAATTGAAATTGGCAAAGCAAAGCATGAAATCATAAATTTGTGATGCACTATAGCTATGAAAAGTATCAAACAATGCATACCAAAATGATTTTTTAGAGGAATACTAGTTCAACTTATTTTAATTTTATATTAGTAGCCCAAAATCGAAGTAGTAGTTGGATATTTTTGAACTTGATCTGTAGTAGTGGGCAAAACCCTAGTTTAACATATTTAATCATAGATTCGTAGGTCGATTTTTCTACTTTTTTATTATTACTATGCAGCACATGTGTGTTTGCCCGTCGAGTGAAACTCGGAGGAAGAGGGATCACTCGGAAGGAGAGAAGAAGGGAGAGAATTATGGTGTCTCCCCTTTTTCGTGTGATGATGTTGATTTTTGTGCAGGGTTTGTCAGTGAGCAGGAGTGAGCGAGCGAGCGAGTCGAGCGAGGCCAAGAATGAGAGAGATTTGTTTTGTTTTTGTGAGAGGGACAACCGAAGGATCCAGAAGGACCCACATACTTCCGATACGCATCCTGATGCGTCTTCTCTTGACAAAGAAAATGGCTGGGAGTTTGCGTACCTATTGCACGTGACTTGTGCTCACTGAAGTGTGGGACCTCACGCATGGGCACCACACGTAAGTGACAGACCTGTTGATGTAAAAACTCGGTTGATTATTATACTACTACATTTATACAAAGTTTCCTATGGATTCAAGGGTACGAAAGCCAAGTTAAATCATTTACATGACATTATTTTTTCCATGAAGCCAAGTTAACTCATTTATCAATTGGTACATTTTGGAGTGACTAAGAAGGATCCAGGCTTACTTTTTCATTTTCATGTTTTAAACATGTTTAAACATTGGTCAAACTTAGGATTTGACCAAGATTCAAATGGGCATAAAAATTCAAAAAAAATCAAAAAAAAAGAAAAAACAAAAGCACGCCGTCTTCCTATGTCATATAGTAAGCATTCAAGGTGATAAACAAGGTCTGGCATATTCAAACCACAAAAATCATGTATCTACCCCCTAACCCTAAACAAGGATCCAGGCTTACCCTTTTCATTTTCATGTTTTAAACTTGTTCAAATCTTGGTCAAACTTAGGATTTGACAAAGATTCAAATGGGCGTAAAAAAACTTAGAAAAATCATGTACGTATCTACCCCAAACCCTAAACTCTATCTTACGAAGCCAAGCATGCATGAAGAGAAGTGGTTTTGGGTTTCAAACATGGAAATTTCAAAAACCTCCCAAAAGCTTCATTTTAGAGTGACTAAGAAGGATCCATGCTTACCTTTTATTTTCATGTTTTAAACATGTTCAAATCTTGGTCAAACTGTACGTACCTATGATTTGACCAAGATTCAAATGGGCATAAAAATTCAAAAAAAAATGAAAAACCAAAGCACATAGCCTAGCTTCTTATACATGCCATATAGTAAGCACTCAAGTTGATAAACAAAGTCTAGACATATTCAAACTAGAAAAATCATGTATCTACCCCTAACCCTAAACTTTGTCTTAATTATGAAGTCAAGCACGAAGAGAAGTCGTTTTGGGTTTCAAACATGGACATTTAAAAAACCCTCCCAAAAGCTTCATTGTGGTGTGACGTACTAAGAAGGATACATGCTTACATTTTCAACAACCCCCCTAAAAGCTTCATTATAGAGTGACTAAGAAGGATCCAGTCTGGCGGGCTTACCTTTTATTTTCTTTTTTTAAACTTGTTCAAATCTCGGTCAAACCTAGGATTTGACCAAGATTCAAAATGTGCATCAAAATTCAAAAAAAATTATAAAAATTATAAACCAAATTAAAGCACATAGTGTTCTTATGTCATATAGTAAGCATTAAAGTTGATAAACAAGGTCTAGACACATATTCAAACAAGACAAATCATGTATCTATACCCCTAACCCCTAAACTCTATCTTATGAAGTCAACAACATGAAGAGAAGTGGTTTTGGGTTTCAAACATGGAAATTTCAAAAACCTCCCAAAAGCTTCATTTTAGAGTGACTAATATATATAAGAAGGATCCATGCCTGCTTACCACCTTTTCATTTTCATATTTTAAACTTGTTTAAATCCGTGTCAAATTAAACCAAGGATTTGACCAAAAGATTCAAATGGGCATAAAATTTAAAAAAAATCAGAAAAATGAAAAACAAAAGCATATAGTCTTCTTATGTCATATACTAAGCATTCAAGTTGATAAATAAGGTTTGGACATGCATATTCAAACCTAGGCAAATCATGTATCTATCCCCTAGCCCCTAAACTATATCTTATGAAGTCAAGCATGAAGAGAAGTGGTTTTGGGTTTCAAACATGAAAATTTCAAGAACATCCCAAAAACTTCATTTTAGAGTGACTAAGAAGGATACATGCTTCCCCTTTTCATTTTCATGTTTTATACTTGTTTAAATCTTGGTCAAACCTAGGATTTGACAAAGATTCAAATGTGCATCAAAATAAAAAAATTTAGAAAAATTAAAAACCAAAGCTCATAGTTTTCTTATGTCATATAGTTAGCATTAAAGTTGACAAACAAGGTCTAGATATATTCAAACAAGAAAAATCATGTATCTACCCCTAACCCTAAACTCTGTCTTATGTAGTCAAGCATGAAGAGAAGTGGTTTTGGGTTTCAAACTTGGAAATTTCAAGAACCCGCCAAAAGCTTCATTTTAGAGTGACTAAGAAGGATCCATGCTTACCTTTTCATTTTCATGTTTTAAACTTGTTTACATCTTGGTCATAGCTAGTGTATTTGACCAAGATTCAAATGGGCATAAAATTAAAAAAACAAAAAAATGAAAAACCAAAGTACATAGTCTTCTTATGTCATATAGTAAGCATTCAAGCTGATAAACAAGGTCTAGACATATTCAAACCAAACAAATCATGTATCTACCCCCTAACCCCTAAACTTTATCTTATGAAGCCAAGCATGAAGAGAAGTGGTTCTTGGTTTCAAACATGGAAATATCAAAAACCTCCCAAAAGCTTCATTTTAGAGTGACTAAGAAGTATCCATGCTTACCTTTTCATTTTCATATTTTAAACTTGTTTAAATCATTGTCAAACCTAGGATTTAACCAAGATACAAGTATGGGCACAAAACCCTCTTAGCCAAAATCAACTACGAGCAAGATTTTCTGTATTGTAGATGCCCCAATTGACTCTCATCCCCAATGTAGTCTTTTTTTTATGTCAGTATAGACTTCTTTACTGGATGTATACTATCGTACATGGCATGCATTTGCCTAATGAGCAGCATTGTTTAGCCGTTCTAGCCAACCCGATCAATCTGTCAAGCTTCACGCACGAGATGCCAATTTACTCCCTCGCTCCGATCCATATTTCTTGGTGCTAAAAAGAATGTGAATCGGAGGGAGTACTTTTCTTAGATAGTACTATATCAGTTCAAAAAAAAGTATAGTACTACTACATCACAAATGCATCAAAAGAGTACTAGTACTGTACATCACAAGACCACGACAGTTGTATAGTAGAGTTTAATGCTGAACTTTAAACAGAACCAGGAGCATCAGGGCCAGCAGCAGGGGCGTTGACCGGCAACAAACCAGTCAAAAGACGTAAGGAAGAGGCCATATGCTGCGTGCTTGGCCTTGATTGCAGGGTGGTGATTCTTCACCGCTCGCCATGTATTCACGCCGTACCAGTTCCGCGTCGCCCGCGAGCGGATCGAAGCGATCCCGCGCGCCGGACACGCTCGAGGAGGCGTGGCGGCTCCAGTGCAAGCAGTCCGCCGCCGGGAGTCGGTGCGCGGTGTGCAGGCTGAGAGGCTCCTGTACATGCGTGCCGTCGCTCCGCGAGTTCGCCCCGGGCAGGCTCTGGTACAAGGCGGATCCGCCGCTCAAACCGATGAGCGGCCCCGTCTTCAACAAATGGCGCGCCGACCGGGAGAGGAACCGCCGGTCGAAGGCGGCGTGGGAGGCGAGCACCAGCGGCGGATTCGCGCCGCCAGCCGGCGAGGAGGCGGAGGAGGCGGAGGAAGGGGAAGACCCCCTCTTCTTGAAGGCGCTGGTCGCGTCCCTCAAGGACGATGCCGACAAGAAGAGGGCGGAGGAAGAAGACAAGGCGGCTGCCATCGCCGCCGTGAAGGAGAAGGAGGCGCGGGATGCGGAGGAGAACGCGACCATCATCTTCCTCGACGACTTGATAGGTTAGAAGTCGCGATAAGGATCGCGCAATTCTGTATGTATGATCCGTATGTATGATCAACTATGAATTATGAACAATGAACTATCAAACCAAACCACATAGTTTTTTTTATGTCATATAGTAAGAATTCAAGTTGATAAAACAAGGTCTAGACATATTCAAACTAGACAAATCACGTATATCTACCCCTAACCCTAAACTCTGTCTTATGAAGTAAAGCATGAAGAGAAGTGGTTTTGGGTTTCAAACATGGAAATTTCAAAAACCTTCCCAAAAGCTTCATTTTGGAGTGACTAAGAAGGATGCAGGCTTACCTTTTCATTTTCATGTCTTAAACTTGTTTAAATCTTGGTTAAACCTAGGATTTGACCAAGATCAAATGGGCAAAAAAATTCAGAAAAAATCAAAAAAATGAAAACTAAAGCACATAGTATTCTTATGTCATATAGTAAGCATTCAATTTGATAAACAAGGTCTAAACATATTCAAACCAGACAAATCATGTATCTACCCACTAACCCAAAATTCTGTCTTATGAAGTCGATCAAGCATGAAGAGAAGTGGTTTTAGGTTTCAAACATGGAAATTTCAAAAACCTCCCAAAAGCTTCATTTTAGAGTTACTAAGAAGGATCCATGCTTACCTTTTATTTTCATGTTTTAAACATGTTCAAATCTTGGTCAAACCGTACCTAGGATTTGACCAAAATTCAAATGGGTATAAAAATTCAAAAAAACTGAAAAACCAAAGCACATAGCCTTCTTATGTCATATATAGTAAGCACTCAAGTTGGTAAACAAGGTCTAGAGATATTCAAACCAGAAAAATCTTGTATCTACCCCTACCCCTAAACTTTGTCTTATGAAGTCAAGCACGAAGAGAAGTCGTTTTGGGTTTCAAACATGGAAATTACAAAAACCTTCCCAAAAGCCTCATTTTGGAGTGACTAAGAAGGATGCAGGCTTACCTTTTCATTTTCATGTTTTAAACTTGTTTAAACCTTGGTTAAACCTAGGATTTGACCAAGATCAAATGGGCATAAAAATTCAGAAAAAATCAAAAAATGAAAACCAAAGCACATAGTATTTTTATGTCATATATTAAGCATTCAAGTTGATAAACAAGGTCAAGACATATTCAAACCATAGAAATCATGTATCTACCCTAACCCTAAACTCTGTCTTATGAAGTCAAGCATGAAGAGACGTGGTTTTGGGTTTCAAACATGGAAATTTCAAGAACCCCCCAAAAGCTTCATTTTAGAGTGACTAAGAAGGATCCAGGTCGAGCTTACCTTTTATTTTTATGTTTTAAACTTGTTCAAATCTTGGTCAAACCTAGGATTTGACCAAGATTCAAATGGGTATAAAAAAATGAAAAACCAAAGCACATAGCCTTTTTATGTCATATAATAAGCACTCAAGTTGATAAACAAGGTCTAGACATATTCAAACCAGAAAAATCATGTATCTACCCCTAACCCTAAACTTTGTCTTATGAAGTCAAGCACGAAGAGAAGTCGTTTTTGGGTTTCAAACATGGAAATTTCAAAAACCTTCCCAAAAACTTCATTTTGGAGTGACTAAGAAGGATGCAGGCTTACCTTTTCATTTTCATATTTTAAACATGTTTAAATCTTGGTCAAACCTATGATTTGACCAAGATTCAAATGGGCATAAAAATAGTTAGAAAAATCATGTACGTATCTACCCCTAACCCTAAACTCTATCTTACGAAGTCAAGCATGAAGAGAAGTGGTTTTGGGTTTCAAACATGAAATTTCAAAAACCTCCCAAAAGCTTCATTTCAGAGTGACTAAGAAGGATCCAGACCGGGCTTACATTTTATTTTCATATTTTAAACTTGTTCAAATCTTGGTCAAACCGTACCTAGGATTTGACCAAGATTCAAATGGGCATAAAATTTCAAAAAAAAAAAAAACCAAAGCACATAGCCTTCTTATGTCATATAGTAAGAACTCAAGTTGATAAACAAGGTCTAGTCATATTCAAACCAGAAAAATCATGTATCTACCCCTAAGCCTGAACTTTGTCTTATGAAGTCAATCACGAAGAGAAGTCGTTTTGGGTTTCAAACATGGAAATTTCAAATACCTTCTGAAAAGCTTCATTTTGGAGTGACTAAGAAGGATGCAGGCTTACCTTTTCATTTTCATGTTTTAAACATGTTTAAACAAGGATGCGTGGTTCTGAAACCTCATACACATTGTTGCAAAAGTAATTACATCACCTAAACAATACTACCAGTTCATAATTCTAAACTTATGTACAATCTTGGAAACATATAACGCCAGCCTAGTTCACCAATTATCATCATCCCTCTTGATGCGCTTGCCGGCAAGCTTGTACCTGCCTCCCATGGGTTGGCAGTCCAAGTTCTGCACTCGTTCGCACTTCGTGTGTCGGGAATCCTTGTTGGAGCTTCCCAACCAGATACAGGCCCTGCCCTTGCTAGCTCACCACATCCAGCCGTTGCCCTAGCTTGCTCACCATGTGAACCGCCATCCCACGGAGACCCCGAAGTAGGCTCGCACGGGTCCTTTATCCATGGTGGCATATTCTTCGGATCAAATGGTATGTTGTGCCTAAAGCAATAAGATACAAATTCCCGCAGGTTGTCCCGACACACCGCTTCTTCTCGTCGCGCGCCGTGGGGGAAGAGCGGCCAACCTAGCCGCTTCCTTGCAATCCGGGCAAACCACTTCCCTTGGAATTGGTTGTGCTTGACGCTGCCCATCATTGATTTTTTTGAGTCGCTTTGTACAACTCAAAACCGACATACCCATCAATCGCAGCATACCTCAAGTTTACTTGTGCAATGGCATGCACTCCCATTGATCGTGGCTGCTAGTAGGGAACTTGGTCTTCATGTCTTTGTAAGATGGGTCAATGATGGCGGCTGCCAAATCACCCATGCCAGTCCTATTGCCAGGACCATTGAAATTGATCATATCCTGAATGTCAATCCAATTATGTTTAGGAATTTTAATGCCATCTCTAGCAAACCTGCTAGAGTCACCCCTGATGTCAACAGTTGTGAAACAAATTCCTTTATGTTGAAGGAATTCTTGCAGTGCCAGATTATCAGGACTCCTGCATGTTAACACAAATAAATCTTGTAAGATCGTATATGCTGAAATAGTACACATATTTTTCTTCCAAGAACCGTATACTTGTTGCGGTGAAACAATGATTTTGCATCGGTGATACACATCAAAATAACATGAATTATTGTTGCGACTATATGATCTAATTATTTAAGTGTCAAGTTAAGATTCAGTTACTATATGTTAATATCTTGACATCCATGCCGATTATCGGTGAGTATGAGTACATGAAATTTGTGCAAATTTTGAGTACCAAAATCATGAAACTAGATATCGTGGTCAATCCAAAAAAATTATACAAGTATGTTGGATATTACGTTCCAGACCACATTTTTCATACAAGTTAGTTTGTTCGTGTTTTCATACAAGTTAGAACCTAGTCTATTTCGAAATAAAAAAGCAGATCCAAGATAAAGGAAGAGTTTCTATATTAAAAAACAAAAGGATAAAGGAAGGCATGTGAAGAACATACCTATAGAAATGGTACACCAGGACGTGGTCGTCCATGGCCAACTAAACAACGGCGGTACTTACTTGGTCCGCAGTGTATTCTAGGTCGAGGCCGACGAACCTGGGCCTGTCCTCTAGTAGCTTTTGTTCGTACATCTTGAGGGTGTGCTCGAGAACGGAAGGGTCATTCGTGTAGACCACGTTCACCTTGGTCGTCCCATGGGGAACGACGCTCCTCTTCAGCGTAAACAGGCCGCCGTCGGCCATGGCAGCGCTGAAGTACGTCGAACTGATCGGAGGGATTGAGGGGGAGGGAGGGAGAGCAACTGCAAACAATGGGGTTTTTTGGAACTTGCCGAAATGCAGGGGAGAACGAACCACCAGGGGTTGTTTAGTGGGGACAGATGGGAATAATACTGCGATGAGGTTGAGGAATTAACTCCAACCGCCATTTAAATCTAGTACTCCCTATAGTCAGGTGATAGGAAATGGACGGGCAAGATTGATTATAGGGAGGCGAATCCCAGTATTTTCCCAATTTATTTGAGTTGTAATATAACCATCGTTAATACTTGAATTGAAAAATATTTACAAAATAAATTTATTATATACTACATGATGAGATAATCCAACAAACCATGGAAATGCATGGCCATCCAACCATGTCACCCGCTTGTGAAAATTGTATAGGTGGTAGTGTGCGCAATACACGCGGTAGCCACTTCACAAATACATCCTTTTAATTTTGCCCCCCTTAATTCGGCCAATAAAAATGAAAAGACTTTATGTGGAAAACCAAAAAAACTGTATTTGGCAAAGTATAGTCGAAAATAAGAAGTTTTTCATTGATCTCTTAAAAAAGGGGTCATGATTCGAAAGTTCGCCATGCACGGTTCTTGCGGTAACCAAGCTAGCTCACCCATGTGGCAAGAAGAGAATCAATGTCCAACATGCATGGTTCCAAAAAAATATATTTGAGAATGATTCTCGCTTCTCAAGAATATTTGCATGCCATCATGTTTGTTATTTTTCCTAGATAAAAGTAGTAATTGGTGACTTCGTGATTGCCTTGCTTGCTGATTTCAATAAGTTTGAACCTCATTTTTGGCTTTTTTCAAATTTAGGCAAAAACTTCTTGGCAATCGACTTTGTGAGTTACTATACTTGGATGCAACCCACATTTTCGTTGGCTAATTAATGTTTTCTGATTCCACAACAATAGGGCACATCCCTATATCATCCCAAATTTTGAATTCTTATTAGTTTGGTTGATGACCACCATTCATATCCGAACTTAATTAATTGGAGTACAAATGATGGTTTCATGGTAAGCTAGTTTGACAAATTAGCCTTCGAAATGGCGATTCGCCTACCATGCATGCATGTTTGGCCTACCCGTGAAATTTTGATTTGTGGTATTGTGCACACACTGCACATGATAGCGAATAAACAAAACACATATTTGGACCCCTTTGGCCAGCAAGGGCATGTTTGGTTCCTAGCCACAATTTGTCAAGAAGCCAAAATTTGGCAGCCATGCATATAGTTTATTTGGCATGTGTTTGGTTTTTGCCACAATTTGGCTTATCAAACTTCATTGCATGTATATATGGTCCATTTGTCATAGACTCAACTTTTTTTTACAAAGTTTTGACAAAGTTTGGCTTTAATATTTTAAGCCACAATTTGGTGGCTAGCCATACTAGCTTTTTTTTTGTTGCTCACCACACTTTGGCTTTGGAAAAATGTGGCTACCAAACATGGGTCCTAATAAAAAGAAAACAACACACTAATGTGTGGTAAACCAAAAATCCCTACTTTGCAAAGTTGCATATGTGCAAAAGGGGGGCAATGCATGCATTATTCAGAAGTTGACTGTGGTTTTCGTAGTGTAACCAATTAATTAAGCTTACATATGGGAAGAGGCTAGCGAGGCGAACTCAAGCAGCTATGGTTCCAATGTTGTCAAGTTTGAAGTGGACACTGCATGAAGCTTGCTCAAATTAATGGGTAGAAAGCCAAAAGTAGTCCATATTTATTCTATATGTGTGTGAATAATAACTCTTCACCCCAAACCTCTATGTATGATAGGGTTTTATATTTTTTACTTGTTAGTAGTAAGTACATGTCATGTGATGGCTCCATGCACATGTTTCACAACTTTTTTTTGATTTGTTTCTACCTCATTTGGTTGGTTTCAAATTTGCTCAAACTTCCTATATATGCGCGCAATGTTGTACTATTGGGACCCATGTTTGGGCTTTGTTTGTGGTACCACACTTGCAGGGTACCTCCAAGTATTTTATTCCCAAAAATTATGAATCTAATTAAATGGTGAACTATAAACTGATCATCTAAAGTTGGAAAATAAAATCCATATATAGCTACACATCGAGATATGTGTATAAGGTAGACAAACTGCATTGCTACACATGCCTTATATAAGTTTGTTTTTTTCTAGCGGAGTGGATTCCCTAATCACCCCACGGTTGTGACATTGTCAATGTTGTCATGATAAATAACATTGCGAGACTTTCCATCTTATTCTTTTTTGTAGAAATGATTGTCCCATTATGGCAAACGTCCCCATTCGTTTTTCAAATTAAGTAAACGTTATAGGATGAAAATTCATTGAAGTGACAAATTTTCTAGATTTCTAACTATTTTAGCTCATTCAAACAAGTTTGCAATAGGCCGACCTGTTGTCCAGTGACAGTTTTAGAGTACAATTTGATCAACATCACAAAAAAGTGCTTTTAAGGCTCGTAAGTAGTATCATACATGCCATGTTGGCAAAAATCTAATGTGTCACATCAATTATCAGGTGAGAGATGAGAGTAGTATTATAACACATAAACCTAGAAAACTTAGAAAACTTCATGACAAATACATCATGTACACACATTTGCATTGAGATTCTACAAAACTTTAAATATGACATAAGTATGAACCATATTATGATACTATGCATTGTGGAGGTAGTATCACAAACTAGTAGTGTATGATACTACGTACTACGTACTTCCCATTGTGACTAGTCTTAATCACTCTGACCTCGCCGTCTCGCCGTCTTACTATAGTACATACTACACCCCCACTCCGTCTCTCATACATCGCCCCACTCGTTTCCCACTCCGTCTCTCATACAGCGGCTGCGCCTGTAGATATCTTCGAGGATCTGGGCGATTTTGACCCGCTTTTCGGCGCTCACCGTTTCAAGGTGAAGACCCCAATCTTAGCATGCATGTTGGACCAATTAGGAGTACAAAATTATGTTCTAAATGTTGCTCAAACTTTCCATACAACTAATATATAACTTATACTACGCAGGTTACACCATCGAAAAAGGTATGACCAGTTGAGAAATGGGAACAATAACTTGGAACCTTTCTTACTATCGAGTGGGACGTGTGATATTGGTGTGACCCTGCTTTTTTCTTCTTCTACATAATGGCTACATGATGGTTCTAGAAAGAAGTGTATGCTGTTGTGGTATCTCTTGACGCGAATCCCTCTAATCACAAGCGTTAGATTTTGGAAACCAACGGTTAGTACTTTGTTACATGTCTAGTTCAAAACTGGTGCATTTTGTATGTTGTTGTAGTAGTCTAGTAGATAGATTCGGATGCATGGTCGAGTGCAAACATTTCGCAACTAGTTGATCCCTCATCTTATTGTCGGATGTCACATTTCGAGTTTGTAAAAAAATGTAAATTCAAATCATAGTCACGGGTTATGTTTTATCTTGCGCACATCTAAACATTTGTTTCAAAAAGTGACCATATGTGAGATGTGGAAAAAGAAAAGACCAAAGTGAATAATATTCCTTAACTATTCACATATCATTTGTCTTTTTTGTGCAAGCTAGAATTTTTTACATACTCATCTCGTGACTGTGGAGCAATACACAACATAATATGTGTCCCGATTTGTTTTTCTTCATATTTTTTAAAAGTGCAGAAGTGTGATATCCGATAATAGGATGCGAGTGCAACTAGTTGCAAATGAGATGCTAATGCATGCTGATATGATACTACCCCTGTCCATAAATAGATGTATGTCTTTTGTCGTGGCCCCATCCTACTTCTGCATTTTCTTTACGGCCATTTTTGAGTAGTTGGGACCTGGACGTGATCGGACTAGTCGATACTCGATAGTAGTCGTAGTACTGTACAACTTCTGCATGTGGCGTCAGCCTCTAGAGTAGTAGTACTAGCTAACGGATAGATTATATCTGGAGAAACTGACATGGCCATTGATATGACAAGACTATACCAGGATTCGGACGCATTGTAGTGACTCCATCAATGTTCCGCTATGATGGTGTATTTTACTGCTACACCAGATTATCGACGCAGAGGATTCCTTGGCTTCCGCGCAAGACCCTTCCCAAAGAAGGCATCTGCTCTGGCCCGTTGATTCTATGTGGACGGTTCCAGATTGCTTTATGTGTTTTTGTACAGTATCAGATACTAGGTTTTCCTTCCCTCCATATTAGGGGTTGTTTGGTTTAGGAGATAGGTTTATGGGGTGAGAGTATCCCCAACCACCTGGCTAGGGATAGCCAATTTTTGTTGTTTGGTTGTGTAGGAATTGAGTGTAGGACGAGAGGTGGGTAGTGGTATAGATTTTTTTTGTTTGCTCGAAATGTTAGGGGTGGCTATAAGATGGTGAGATTATCTCTACACACATCAAATATACCACACCTCCTATTTTTATAGCCCAAAAAAATACATAACCGGTGGTATGTCAATTGATCTGGGTAGAAATATTACACAACCGTACAAATATTCAAATCCTATAGTCAAATCCTACATAACTCCTATAGTCAAATCCTACATAACTCCTATACAAATTGTACGAATCAAAGGATATGATTTTCCCCCTATATAGCTTGTTTGATTTGAAGAATTGAATCCTCCAAAATTTCTATGTATTGTTTTCTTATACTAGTACAACCCTATGGGATTTCTAATAAGAGGTTAGACCTCTTGGAAAAATTCATATGCATCTGTGACAACTATGCTATGCACTCTCAATCTATATACGGAGTAGAAATTTCCTTTGTCTTTCCTATGATACCATCACGCACCTAGCTCTACCAATTCCCGTAGATTTCTTTCCCGTAGGATTCAAGGAGGCATATGTCATAGCGATTCTCCATTATTCTATCATATGAATCTAACATGCACTCTCAGTTTGAGTGATGCAAAGTGGCCACTATAAGATTTATTTAGTAAGATTAATTGGTCATGCATAGACTAGTTGTTTTCTATCTTTCCTACACATGTCAATTAGCGAAATTTATAAGTAAAATCCTAAAATTCAAATAAATTGCTGAAAATTGGAAATAATATTACAGTTGTAGCAAATTACTAAATCGATCCAGAAAATATGTACATGGCTTCAAGAATCTTTTTGCCGAACTGAGTAGTCCGTAAATGATGTCCTTGGAGTAGTTTGTGAGTTAAAGAACGTCCATTTCGTCAAACTGACATGGCCTTTGATTTGACAAGAGAACACTAATATTTTGGACCTGAATCAGAGTGGTAAAGGCGTACAGCTCGATCAATGCAATGGTATGATGGCTATGCAGCTATACCTATATAGGAGTAGACTACTAGTAGACTTTGGGACACAGAGATTTGGCTTCCGCGGCCGACCCCGAACAAGATTCTTTTACATTGCCCATCTTTTCACTGACATTGAATCGCTGAAACTTGGGGTCCGCCTGTGGCAGGACCAGCCTGTCAATGGCCCAAAGTCTTATGTGCTCCCGCCCTTTGATTTTGGATGGACGGACAAGATTGCCCAGTCCCATCCCTGTCATGTTCGTTCCAGTTTTCATCCTCCTCCCCGGGGAACCCTCCCCGGAGAGCTCTACACCGACCCCTTCTATCCCCACCTGCTTGTCCCTTCCTTCTTCCTCCAGCGATTCATCCATCGTTCAACAAGTTGTCTAAGAAGAACATGAAGAAGTGTAAGAAGAGGAAGGAGGCGTTGTTGTCTGAGACTAAATCCGCGGTGAAATCCATCCCGCTGAAAGTCCTGCAAACTCCGACTTTGAAAGTGTACCAGCGGCGCCGGCGGACAGGCATGTCTGCGCTTCCATCGCAAGCTCAGTCTGCGCTTCCATCGCAAGCTCAGTCTGCGCTTCCATCGCAAGCTCAGTCTGCGCTTCCATCGCAAGCTCAGTCTGCTTCGGGCTTGTTGGGTCAGGGCAGAGTAATCCAGCAAGAGTCCTGGTAGGTTTTTATCACCATGTGCTTTCTTTGCCCCCATGAACGCAGATTACAGCAAGGCAAACAGATCCAACTATTTTTTTTACCCGGGAGAACCAGCTATTTGACCGTCTTTCTTCCAGGGCCGCCCGTTCAAGTGTCGCCCTTCCTACCGATGCCGAGAAATCGACCGTGTTTCGCCAAGATGGTGGGTACGTAGCTCCTCGGTATGTTTCCATCGCCATGCCGAAGTTTCTCTGCCTTCTAGCTGGCTAGCGGATCAAACAATTTAACCATCTTTCTTCCATGGCGGCTGGTTTCAGCGCCATTCCTACCCAAGTTGAGAAATCGCTCGTTTCTCGCCAACCTGGTGGGTATGAAGCTCCTGGGTATGTTTCCATCGCCATTCCGGATTTTCGTTGAGTCCTTGCTGGCAGGCGGTGCCAACTAAACCGGCTATCATCTTCCAGGGCCGACGGTTCCAGGCTCGTGCTTTCTACCGCAGGATCCACTTCGTACTTAGCTATCGAGGACCCGTTGTTTGATGAGCACTTGTTAGCTCTCAAGAGCATTAATAATGTATGCACTATAATATACGAAGTATATCCATTGCTTTTTTTTTCTTCCTCTTCATCTCTGTACTGCATGAGGGCTTCTTTAATTCGTAGGACTTCTATAAGAATTGTGTAGCATTTAGATCCTATGGGTTCTTCCCTACATTAGTTGTTTGATTTATAGAAATATATCCTATGTTTGTTCCTTTTTTCGAAATGGGGGACATATCACAGCCTCTGCATCAAAATGATGTATATGGCTGCTTTATTGCTTTCTTCAGTTCATACACAAATTATGACAACTTCTCACGGATCAGCTAGAGTCGACACAAAGATCCACCAACGAAACATAGAAAACAGCAGGTGCCAAAAAGGCAAAAACACATCAGTAAGTAATTCTATGAGGAAACTGCCAGCCACCCTGGCTGTAAAAATCCCGTGCGGCTGTCTCTAGTCAGTTGCACCCAGACTCCATGATATCCTGCTGATCCTCGGGCTGGAGATAAGAAACATACGGATCTAGTGAATAATCATAGGGATAACCTGCAAGAAGGGATGAGATTTGGGTTTATTAAACACGACTTCATTTTGTACATTCCAAAATAGCCCATAAAATAGCGCATACACCCTCTCTAGTGTATACAAAATCCTATGCTTTTCCTAATCTTATGATTTTCATATCCTGTGAATGAAAAAGGATCCCTGATTCGTTACTGGTGAATTTTTCCATGCAGAAGGGATTATGAGATTAAAGGGCCACAACACCACCCTTCGTAACAGAAACCTCAAACTCTTGCATAGGTTTGGTATCCTGAATGCGAGAATCGAGAGACGAATGCTCGATCTCCGGAGAGGAGCAGCCAGTGCACGTGTGTGCATCTTCGGCCGTGTATGTTTCCATTGCCGTGCCGCAGTTTCATCGCCTCCTTGCTGGCTGCCAGATCCAACTACTTAACTGTCTTTCTTCCAGGGATGGCGGTTCCATAGTTGAAGAGGTTCCTATGGACAAGGACTTTGCAGCTCTCAGGCATATTGAAGAGGTTGGCACTCCATTTGTTTATTTCTCCCCCTCATCTGCACTCTGCATACTTCATTGCTGTTGAATTTGCAATGCAGGATGTGATAACACGATTCTCCGCGAAACTGGACCAGATCAAGGGCCACAACACCATCCTTCATAAGAAAATCCGCCACCTCGTGGGCAGGGGCATTTTAAATCGTGCCATATCGGCGGAGAATGCCCGTTCTGAGCAATCTTCTTTTGATAAACGGTACTCAGACATTCTCGCGGAGTGTAAGAAGTTGAAGAAGGAAGTCGAGGAACTACGCGCCCAGCCACCGATGAGTGTGGTCACTGACAAGGCTGGTCAGTGTGATTGCAACTGTGACTGTGAAAGTTTTCAACAGGAAGTGGAGTTGCATGCTGAACATGCGCAATATTTCAAGACGAAGTACTTGAAAGTTTGCACAGAGTGCGATAAGTTGAAGAAGGAAGTCGAGTGTCTCCACTCCCAGCAGCCAACTATTGCGACATCAGGAGACCAGGGTGTGCTAATTGCAGCCAGAATTTTGGAATCGATGAAAAGTTGAATTTGGATTTGTTGTGCAATATAGCAAGACCTGTTCCTCCTCTGCCTTCGTCTTTTGGCATAATTGCTTTGTCTTCAGTATTGACTCCTGAATGATTCGTATATTTCTGACGGTTTCTGAATTATGTACAACTTTTGTAATATTGGTCAAACTAGTTTTGACCAGGGTTTGTGTAGGGTGGTTGAATTTTTTTGGTTGGTCCAAATTGTGTTGTGTGGTCCAAATGTGATGTATCATCACACCACCATGTGCCCCGCCACCCCCAGGTTTTGGTAATGCCATTCTGATACATGCTTCATAGAAGGAACATACATTTTTTCCGTTAGGGCATGACAATTTTGAAAAATTCAAACAAAAATGGGAAGAGAGAATGGTAACATCATTTTCCATGTGATGCCCCTGTGCCAAATTTTGGTTCATTTTAAGAATGTAAGGTGACAAATTACTCGAGGAAGCTAGTTGGAGTAGACGGGCATGACCGGATTGGCATAGGGGATTTATTTTTTGAAGGATGTTATTTTTCATGGACAATATCTGACACAAACAATAAAATGTTAAGGTCTCATATTATTCTGAATGATTGTGAATTACTTATGACGTTTGGAAGTATTGGTATACGTGAGAATCGAGTACATGCACGACTTCACGCGTCCACAACTAATCGGCCTCATCGTCTGTCGCGTCCACAACTAATGCCATTCTGATACAGAGAGTCAGAGGCTATAAAATAATCGGCCTCATCATCTCTCGCGAGCTCGTCCTCTCCCCTCCCATCAACTCACCGCACCTCCGAGGCATCGACTTCCTCATTTCCAACCGCAGCATCATGAAGACAGGTCTTGCGTATGAGGCGGAGCAATCGGCGGCCGCTCGCGCAGAGGATGCCTCTGCGGTAGTGGCCGTCGCGGCAGGTGAGGCTTCACCGGGCACCCAGGCCGCTCGTCTCCTCTGCTTGTCTGATTCTTCGACCTCGGTCGAAACGGGCATCCTGGCCGTCGAGGAGAAGGTGGATAGCAACGCCGTTGCTCCCGCCGAAGATCCGCAAGGCGTTGCAGGCCACCACGGCGAGGTCTTCCTAGACCCGGTGCTGGACGCGGACCTCGACCCCTTCGACGATTTCGGCCCAAACGTTCAGTTCCAGGAGGATGTCGAGGGTGACGACGAGGAGGTACTGCTCTTTTACCGAAACTGTCCCGATCCTTTTTGTGTCATATTACTGTTCGCGTGGTTTGTACGAACCTGGTTCTTGATTGATTTGATCCCCTACCTTGTTCTTGTAGACGTACTTGATTTTACGGTTCGTACGGTCAGATTCTAGTTTAAGTTCGACTAATCTGCCATGTAGTTGGCTTGATTTGTCATATAATTAATTTATGTGTTCATACTTAGTGGACTTGCAATTGTTGTGGCTTATGTTCATTGCTGTTCATAGGGTTTTCTCGTGATTTAGTATGATTTCTTCTGCCATTTACTTGTTCTACACATTTAATTTTAGGGTTTCTAAGGTTTGCTTATGATAGTGCAGTATTTATTCGATCTTTCATTAAGCACCTGATTATTATGTACTTTATAATTCACAGGAATATTCTGATGACATGGACGACAACAAGGAGCGCAGGGACCAGAAGAGCCGCTACGTTACGAAGCGGTGAAGGGTGGTGAAATTCGTTTCCGCATGCGCGAGGAGCTATTTTGCCCATTCTGTGGCAAAATCCTCCGGAAGGACATCCATGTACCTGATCCAAAGATGCTGCGGACGGGTGTAGGCCTAAGTACATCGGGGAAGCACCGCCCTGCAACCAAGGCCAAGCACGCAGCATATGGCCTCTTCCTCCAGAATTACGTCTTGCCTGGCTTGTTCCCAGTCAACGCCCCTGCTGCTGGCCCTCATGCTCCTGGTCCTATTTAAAGTTCATATGTGTAATCTTATTCCCTTTGGATGTTCAGTATTAAACTCTACTAGTACAACCGTGGTGGTCTTGTGATGGTAGTACTCTTTTGATGCATTTGTGATGTAGTAGTACGAAGTACTAGTATTTTTTTTTGAAATGGTATAGTACTATCTAAGAAAAGTACTCCCTTCGATTCACATTCATTTTACACCAAGAAATATGGATCGGAGTGAGGGAGTAAATTAAACATGGCATCTCGTGCATGAAGCTTGACATATCGATCAAGTTGGCTAGAATGGCAATACAATGCTGCTCATTAGGCAAATGAATGCCATGTAAAGAAGTCTATACTGACATAAAAAAAAGACTAAATTGGGGATTAGAGTCAATTGGGGCATCTACAATACAGAAAATCTTGCTTGTAGCTGATTTTGGCTAAGAGGGTTTTACTCACATTACACGTGCCACTTTCCTTGTCTGCAAAACAAGTTCCAATAAAGGAAGAGGAAAGAAAAGGACATTGTGGGCGAGATTGAACACCTTTTTTATGTGTTAAGCTGAGGCCTCGTTTAGCTGAGGATTTCGACTTAGGCCTAACAGCTCAGCACACCCACAAATAAATCTCCTTGCGCGCACCACTGTCAGCAAAAATAACAAAATTAGCACGCAAGATTAAGAACGAAGTGAATTTAATTAACTTGGTTAGCTTTTCAAGCAATATATTCAGAGAAAGAGCACACATGTTCGGCTCGAAATAATCGTAAGAGAAGAACAATAAATCTAAGGCACCCCACTTCATCGGAAGAAGGGGCGCGACAACGCATGGATTCATACCTTGAGTCGACGCTGGCTCGTAGAAGGGCGGCCGCGCCTCGAGGATGCCGGTGATGTCTCCACCTCGGTATCATATGTGACTGCTTCTCGACGGGCGGTGCACCGCGCCATGTAGAAGATCTATCAAAAGAGGAGAGCCCGATGACGCTACTGACGCCTCAACCTTGATAGCACCGGCCTGTTGCTCCGCACAGAGATGCGCCACATGCAAGATTTAGCGGATGCGCCAATTTCAGAGATATGTCATGATCGTTGTAACAAATTTCACCGTGATGATGATTTGATCCTGCACTCGGCCTTGAACACAAGTACTAGTACAGTCTCACAATTTTTTTATCATTATACTTTGCGAGATTTAGCGGATGCGCCAATTTTAGAGATATGTCATGATCGTTGTAACGAATTTCAACGTGATGATGATTTGATCCTGCACTCGGCCTTGAACATAAGTACTAGTACATTCTCACAAATTTTTTATCATTATACTTTGCGAGATTTAGCGGATGCGCCAAATTCAGAGATAGATCATGATCATGGTAACACACTTTTCAATGTAATGATGATTTGATGTTGCACTCGACCTTGAACATAAGTCCTAGTACGGTCTCACAATTTTTTTATCATTATACTTTGCAAGTTTTAGCGGATGCGCCCATTTTCAGAGGTAGATCATGATCATGGTAACAAATTTTAAACGTGATGATGATTTGATGTTGCACTCGACCTTGAACAGAAGTACTACTACTGTCTCACAATTTCTTTATCATTATACTTTGCCAGATTTAGCGGAAGCGCCAAATTTAGAGATAGATCATGATCATGGTAACAAATTTTCAACGTGATGATGATTTGATGTTGCACTCGGGCTTGAACATAAGTACTAGTACGGTCACTCAAAATTTTAGCATTATACTTTGCAACGGATGCACCAATTTTAGGTGCATGTCACTAGATCTGTGTCCGATGATGATCATGGTAGTAACCGATGTTCAACTTGATGATGATTTGATTTTACAGTCGGCATTGAACAGAGGTACTAGTACGGTCTCACAATTTTTTATCATTATACTTGGACCTTAGCGAAATTCAAAATCTCATAGCGGCAAAACTTCCCGCCCACAAAATACAAAAATTTCACACACTTCCAAATTCCGATTCTACCCCTGTGGAGATGACAGCAAAGTCGGTTGGTGGGGGGGTCTGGTCGTCATTTTTTGGATCACCACCTCCCTAGCCCCGGATACCCTCCCAAAAAAATTCATTTCCCTCAGTCTCTCATCTGAGACCACCCACCGGAACTTCTCAAGTCCCTCTCTCTACCACCTCCACGACCACCACACCGGAACATCCCGGCCGGACTTCCCTGGCCTACCCGAGCCCTCGCGATCCTCGTCATCCGGCTGCCTGCCGGAGCTGCTTCATCGACGCCGTCATCAACCGGACCGGATCATCCCCGCCGAACCTCGAAACCATATGCTCATCCAGCAGTCTACCGCAGTCGCTTCAGCTGCGGTATCGTTGATGTCTACGTTCCCCCTCCTTTCCTGTAGACAGTGTTGGGCCTCCAAGAGCAGAGGTTTGTAGAACAGCAGCAAGTTTTCCCTTAAGTGGATACCCAAGGTTTATCGAACTCAGGGAGGAAGAGGTCAAAGATATCCCTCTCATGCAACCCTGCAACCACAAAGCAAGAAGTCTCTTGTGTCCCCAACACACCCAATAGGTGCACTAGTTCGGCGAAGAGATAGTGAAATACAGGTGGTATGAATATATATATGAGCAGTAGCAACGGTGCCAGAAAATAGCTTGCTGGCGTGTAGTTGATGGTGGTAGTATTGCAGCAGTAGTAACACAGTAAAACAGTAAACAAGCAGTGATAGCAGTATTTAGGAACAAGGCCTAGGGATTACACTTTCACTAGTGGACACTCTCAACATTGATCACATAACAGAATAGATAAATGCATACTCTACACTTTTGTTGGATGATGAACGCATTGCGTAGGATTACACGAACCCTCAATGCCGGAGTTAACAAGCTCCACAATTTGTTCATATTTAAGTAACCTTATAGTGTAAGATAGATCAACATAACCAAATAGATCACATCAATACCATCATAGCAATAGTTAACTTCACAATCCACAAGAGATCATGATCATAGCCTACGACAAGAACCACATGGTGCACACACTAGTCACCTTTACACCAATGCAGGAGGAATAGAATACTTTAATAACATCACTAGAGTAGCACATAGATGAATTGTGATACAAAAGTCATATGAATCTCAATCATGTAAAGCAGCTCATGAGATTATTGTATTGAGGTACATGGGAGAGAGATGAACCACATAGCTGCGACGAAGCCCTCAGCCTCGGGGATGGATTACTCCCTCCTCATCATGGAGGCAGCGATGGCGGTGAAGATGGCGGTGAAGACGGCGGTGGAGATGGCTCCGGGGGCAATTCCCCGTCCCGGCAGGGTGCCGAAACAGAGTTCTGTCCCCCGAATTGGAGTTTCGCGATGGCGGCGGCGCCCCTGGAGTCTTTCTGGAGTTTCGTCAATTGGTGTCGAAGTTTTAGGTCACGACGGCTTAAATAGGTGAAGAATCGGAGTCGGAGGGGCCACGGGCTGCCCAAACCATAGGGGGGCGCGCCCCCCCCTTGGGCCGCGCCGCCCTAGGGTGTGGGGTCCCCCTGGCACCCCTCTGACCTTTCTCCGGTGCTCTGGAAGCTTCGCGTATTTCTAAGACTTTCGGCGTTGATTTCGTCCGATTCCGAAAATATTTCCTTACTAGGATTTCTGAAACCAAAAACAGCAGAAAACAGCAACTGGCCTCTCGGCATCTCGTCAATAGGTTAGTTCCGGAAAACGCATAAAAATGATATAAAGTGTGAACAAAACATGTTGGTATTGTCATAAATCAAGCATGGAACATCGGAAATTATAGATACGTTGGAGACGTATCAGCATCCCCAAGCTTAGTTCCTACTCGTCCTCGAGTAGGTAAACGATAAAAGATAATTTCTGAGGTGACATGCTACCAACATAATCTTAATCATATCATTGTAAAGCATATGAGATGAATGCAGCGATTCGAAACAATGTAAATGCAATGAGTAAACAATTGAATCATATAGCAAAGACTTTTCATGAATAGTACTTTCAAGACAAGCATCAATAAGTCTTGCATAAGAGTTACTCATAAAGCAATAAATTCATAGTAGAGACATTGAAGCAACACAATGGAAGATTAAGTTTCAGCGGTTGCTTTCAACTTGGAACATGTATATCTCATTGACAAGGTATCAACTTGTCAATGCCTATGGATTGTAGGCTAGGGTTTAGTTAGAAGTAGAGGGCAAGTAGATCTCGAAGGTTTCAGCCGAAAAGTACTCGACGATTATGAAAACTAGGGTTTGTAGACAATGATTCGATTCTTTCTTCGTCCCTCGGCTCCCCCTTTATATAGGAGGTGGAGCCGAGGGATTCGTGCTATACAAGTTACAGAGTCCGGGACGGTTTCTAACTCCTCCCGCCAGATTACAAATAACATTTCCTATTACAACTCTTAACTTTCCTTAATACATCTTGGACTCCCGAATCTTCTTATTCTTCGGGTAGTGGGCCTTCAGTAAACCCCGGGTACTATCTTTGGCAGGCCCATTTGGGATGCCTATGTCAGTAGCCCCCGAGATTTTGCTTGAATCGTAGAATCAGGGAAAATCTCCACTGTTTATTTTTATCCGAAAACTTTAACCTTTTTATACTTCTTCACATAAAATTCTATATTGTACAGGGATAATGGTAGTTGGGGCTAGTTCATCTGACGGATCAGGTACTAGTTAACTGCTCTAGTGGCAATCCGCAAAAACCTACTTCAAAATCACGTCCCTGGACATGATCTCGGGATACTGGTGTAAACTTCGACAGGTGCCGCTTAAGGTCTTACCATTCTGTCGAGTCCCAGTCAAATTTATCGGGTACCTAACGCGTCCGTTAGGATTTTTCTTCGTATCTGTTGATACGGATAAAAGTAGCAGAGCGCAGTCTTCGGCGATGCCACGCCCAGCAGAACGGATCTGGGGTCTTACCTTCGCAAATCTGCGGCATTCAGAAATTGATCGCAACTTTGGCGTTCTGAGAATATATTGTCGAGTGCTTTTCCGGCTGTTGGAATGGCACATTTTATCGAGTCTCATATGACTTATATTGTTCTCCCGATGGGAGTATATGTAGAGTTAATTATAACTCGAAATATACTCTCTTGCTTTTCTATCTTTCCTTTGTTAATTTCATCGGGCACGCGAACAGCGTTCCCGATGGGAGTAGCCCCCGAGGCTAAAACCAAGAACTTGTGCGTGGTTGTAGGCTCGACATTTTAGTCCACCTTGCCGCTATATTGTCATTATTTCCCAATATGATCTCTCTCTTCTTTTTTTTATCTCTCGGGTGCGCGAAAGCGCTCCCGATGGGAGTAGCCCCCGAGGCTACAGCCAAGAACTTGTGCTTGGTTGTAGGCTCCCGCAATTTCTATATTGCCATACTCGAAATTTTACTTTTTATCGAAGTAGCCCCCGAGCGTTTGGGCAAAAACTTGTATTTGATCAAAGGCTCCCGAAGTATTTAATAATTCCTCCTGTCGCCAATCTTCTTTTATTTTTCTTGTCGACATGCTTCCCTTAATCAAATTTACTTCATCCCTGTTTAATAGTCGTGATTTTTCTGCCCTGTGGGTCCATTGCTTCCACCACGTTGACACGTCGTGCAAGTGGGGGACACATGTCCTCCGCTTTTCCTGGCGCACGTACGGTAACGCTTATCTCAGTAAAAATACCTTTTTACCCTTTCATCTAGAAGATTTGTTGTCACCACACGATTTCTTCATCCAACGGTGCATTGCTTCACCCGATTCTTATATAAACCTTTCTTCAACCTCCGTTCACTCCGTCGCTTGCGCCGCACATCTGTTCCTCTTCGCAAAAGCTTCCCCTGCGCCCAACTCTCTCTGATCTTCCGCACTCACGAACATTGCTTTGCCCATTGCCGTTGATGCCACCGTGCACGCGACACACTCGCCACAGCACTCCAGAATCCATGATGGCCGCCGAAGATCTTGAGTGGGAGAGATCTAAAATCTCCAACCAGGACGTCAACATACTGAAGAAGCTTGGCCTCATGAAGAAGGAAGACGCCATCCGCTTTCCCAGCGAAGAGAGCTATCCCAAACCTCCAATGGAGTACCGGGTTAGTTTCGTTGATCACCTCATCCGCGGCCTTTCGGCCCCAATTCACGATTTCCTCCGCGGCCTTCTTTTTGTTTACGGGATTCAACTGCACCAGTTGACCCCCAATTCCATCCTTCACATTTCCATTTTCATCACACTCTGCGAATGCTTCCTCGGAATCCCTCCTAATTGGGCTCTGTGGAAACGCATTTTCTGCCTCCGCCGCAATGGCTCCCACAACGTCACCTATAACATAGGCGGCGTTGTTATCTGTGTCCGAACTGACATTGAATATTTCGACGTCAAGCTTCCTGATTCTGTCCAAGGATGGCGCAAAAGATGGCTCTACATTCACGAAGAAAGTGCCAACTCTGTGGAACACAACATAATCCCTTTCGACGGAAGTGCCAGAATTCAGCGCCACCGTTCCTGGGACGCTGAAGCTTCCGAAGAAGAGAAAAAGGCGACAGAAGCACTTATGTCTCGTATTCATCAGCTTCAAAATACTCGAGGCAAAGAACTATCCGGTGTTCAAATCACTGCCTACTTCCTTAGGATTAGAGTGCAGCCTCTTCAGGCTCGCAAAAATCCCCTTTGGACGTATTCTGGTGAAAACGATGCCAACAGAATCTCCAGTGATCTTTCTGCAAAAGACTTGGAGAAGTTGATTCGAAGAGTTTCTCGCCTGGGCAAGAAGGATCCTATTCCCTCCTCTTGCCGCGTGGAGCCATACAGCTCCGCCAATCCTCTCCCCGAGGTATTTTTGTCTTCTCGAGTTTCTGTCTTGTTCCGAACTTTCCCTACATCTCATTGTATTGATATCTCTCTAATTTTTCTTTTGTCGATATTTTCTTGCAGAACCATCCTACTATGACTTCCCTTCCTCCTCTTCCTGAGGATGGAGAAGTCGAAGAACAAGCTGTCGTTGCCGAAGACACCCAAGGTTCTTCTATTCCTGAAAGTGAAGTCGCAGGTTCTCACAAATCTGCGGCTTCCCATGAAAAAGAAGTTGAATCTTCAGCCAGCGAGTCGACGCAATCCCTTCCTCCTGCTGTTTCCCCAAGGAACAAAAGGAAAAGGAATGATGCCGAAGATTCTGGCACTTCTAAGGCTGAAAAAGTTGTTCCTTCTTATCCGAAGGCAGCTTATGATCCTTATATTGAATCCCTCGTCAGCTCGTAAGTTATCTTTATTTCTCCCTATTCTTGTACTCGAGATGTTTATCTTGTCTTGCTTTTTTATGCTGCCGATTTTTTATCAACAGTGATGACGAGGAAGAAGTACCAACTACTGACGTGGCTCCTCGGACAAGCACGTCACGTACTGTACTTGCCTCAGACACGCTAGTTGAAGGAGAAGAAACCTCGCCTCCTCAACAAAACGTCGTCACCACAACTCCACCAGCAAGCCCCCTTGCTCCTTCACCAAAAAGGTCAAGGGTTGAAAAGATTGTTGAACCTGCCCCTCAGTTGGGCGGTTAAATGGACTCTGCTCTTAGATGATGTAAGTTTGTCGATATCTATATTTTCTTTATTTTGTTTTTTCACGCCTTCACTCTCTTTTTCATGCCGATGTTTCTCTTGCTGTGTTCGTCTTGAACAGCCCATGATCAAAGAGCTTCTCCGCATCGGATCCCAATTTATTGGGTACCGTGAATATGCTAACAGAGCCGAAGGTAACGACTTTTATACTTGCCGTTTTTCCTTGACTTTTTGCTCCTGTTGCTTGTCGCGATTTTTGATCTTTCTTCTCTCTCTTTTTCATATCTCGACAGAGAAACTTGCAGAGGCCAACGAACGTGCCGACGCACTTGCTCAAAAACTTGAGCAAAGTGAGGCGGCTCGCAAGAAAGCCGAACTTGTTGCTAGCGAAGCCAAGGCCGAAGCTGATGAAGCCAAGGCAAAAGCTGCTGGTGTCGAGGAACTCCAGAAAAAACTTGAGGATGCTACATCTGCCTTAAACGAGCACAAAGCTGCGCAAGCTTCTCGTGAACAAGGGATCCTCAAGCGCCTGAAAACCCAAAGTCGCCGCACTTTCAGTAATATTGCTGATCCCTTCTATTTTTATGAGAATCGTTGTTTCTTGTTGTTTGACCAACGCTTTGTTTCCTTGACAGCCCAAACAAACCAAGATTTTGATCTGACGAATCCTGTCGATGACCCTCTCCTTGACGCACTTTCCTATCTGGAGCTGCATGGGTCCGAAATTCGTGAAGGCGTGTCGAATGCTAATGCAGGATTGTCGGCGTTGTTCCCCTACTTCTTCCCGAAGAAAGAGGAGCCCTCGACTTTCCTTAACCTTGCCAAGATGTTCAGTTCACCCGAAGACCTTGGATTGAAGATGCGCCAAGAGAATATGAAGATTGCCGTCGAAAACACTGTCGCTTTGGTTGCTGACAGTCAACAGGTTGTTGATTGGTCGAAAGTTGGCGACACCGAGCAGATAGAGCAATCAAGATGGAGGTCGCTGATTAAGGCAGCCAAGCCCAACACGAAGAAGATCTTGGCCTATCTCGGGATCAAACCAGCGTCGACTCCTAGCTCATCAAGGCCGGAGGTCTAGTTGCATGCCTCTTTATTTTTCTTTCTATGTTTCTTTTGCTCTTGTCGCCAAAGTATTCATTTGGCGACACGTACTTCCTTATCTCCACTGTAATGCCCTTGTAATTATTCCAAGAGATTAATGAAAACTCTATCTTTGCTTGTTGTTTGATGTTGTCTTGTTTAAATTTCAGTTGATATTTGATAACTATACTCCATCTTCCGCTCCTTCCAATGTTTCGCCTTCTTCTTCTCGCTCGAGGAGAGCTTTTGCTGATCTTTGCACTGTCGAGGATACCTTGTCGCAAGAACTGGATGAACTTCGGCAGCAACTTCAGTATGCGAAGAAGCAAACACTTGTGATGATGGAAAAGTCTCATAAGTCATCTGAAGCCGAAAAAATTGCACTTCAACAAGCTCGCGAGGCCGTGGCTGCGAAGGAAATTGCTGCTTCCGAGGCTGAAAAGGCGACTACTCGAGAAAATTTCATGCTCGAATTAATGAATGAAGCCAGTGCAGATATGTCGGGTATGCTTGTTTCATCCTCCGATATCTTTCATCTTCATGCTATGTCTCTTAAAGGTTTCCACTTCGTTGTTTTGATAGGTTCCTTTACTGATGCTGCTGCCGAGGAAGAGAGGGTAAATACTAGGACGAACCTCCTTGTTAACCTTTCCCTGGACCATGGTTCTTTGTTTTAGGCTACCCCAGAGAGGACCCGCCAAATTGTCAGATTTCAGGATCGCACCTCTCAAACTCGCGATTTCCTTGACTTCTGTACCAAGACCTTGTCCATGGTTTACAACTCCATGTTTCCTCGGAACGTCCAACCAAAAACTCTTCCTGAGTTAATGGAGAAATTCAAAGATGCTCACAGGATCCATGACTTCGTCAGAGCTCAATTGGTGGCTGGCGCCAGATTTGCTCTTATCATGCTTCAGATCTGCCACTCAAATCTTGACCTTACCCAAGTTGTCGCGAAAGTTCATCAGAAGGTAAAACGTCGAAGAGTTGGTGTTGACCGAATTAACACGAAGGTTTCGCCTGTAGCCGAAGAAATGATTGAAGACCTTCTTCGGATGGACGCCGACTTTTTTGCCGATGGTCACTATGCTGATTTTCTTGGCGCTGCTCCTGAAGAAAACAGAGTTACCCTTGATGACATATTGAATCAGGACTAGTTATTTTCCTCCTGTAAATAATTCTTCTTTGCAACCCATGAGTGTGATTATATTGTGAAGCAATCATTATATTTCTATGTTTGTCTAGCCCCCGAGTGTTTCGGTGACTCTTTACTGTATTTGTATATTGCGAGGTTTTGAACCAAGGCATTTATGTATGTATAGCGAATATGAGACTCCGAGCTTCTTTATTGAGTACTATTTTGTATTTTTATTGACTCACGAGGTATTTTAATACCAAGGCAAGGTTTTTCTTTTTCGATGAACTATATTGAAATTCGTCGGAGCAGAGACTTTGAGCATGTCGATAAAGAAAAAGGTTATCTTGACACTATCTTTATTATATTGCAGCACCGCGAGCCCGCCTCATTAAAAACCTTTCCCGGCCCCACTCGGTGCCCCGAAAAAGGAAAAGAGTGCGTCTGAAAACTCGCGGGCGTTTCAGTACATTGAAGTTTTACAAGGACTATATTTCGACTCTAGGCGTAGAACACTTTGAGTTGCGCCACGTTCCAGGGGTTTGGCTCCTCCACCCCTGTCTTCTTGTCCTTTATCCTGTATGCTCCTCCTCCGATTACTTCCGTGACAATGTAAGGGCCAAGCCATGGTGACTCGAGTTTTTCATGACTTTTTTGCGTGAGCCGAAGAACTAAGTCTCCCACCTGAAAAGATCTTGGCCGTAAACATCGACTGTGGTAATTCTTCAAGTCCTGTTGGTATTTGGTTACCCGAGACAGTACTTCATCTCGAGCTTCATCAAGTGCGTCGACGTCATCTTCCAGCGCCTTTCTCGATATTTCTTCGTCATATTCGACGACGCGTGGAGAGTTGTGCTCTATCTCGATTGGTAATACTGCTTCTGCTCCATGAACAGGAAAAACGGAGTTTCCTGTGTTGCTGTGTTTGGTGTTGTTCGGATGCTCCACAACACGCTTGGTAGTTCTTCTGGCCAGGTATGTCGAGCTTTTTCCAGTGGTCCTAACAAGCGTTTCTTGATGCCATTGCAGATGATGCCATTGGCTTTCTCGACTTGCCCATTGGTTTGAGGATGTGCAACTGACGCAAAGTGCAACTTGATACCCACTTCTTCGCAATAATCTTTGAATTCGTGGGATGTGAAGTTACTGCCGTTGTCTGTGACGATGCTGTGGGGCACCCCAAATCTGAAGACGAGGCCTTTTATGAATTTTACTGCGGATGCTCCGTCTGGTGAATTTATCGGCTTCGCTTCTATCCACTTTGTAAATTTGTCGACAGCTACTAGCATGTACTCCTTTCCACCTGGCCAGGATTTGTGTAGCTTGCCCACCATATCAAGTCCCCATTGGGCAAAGGGCCATGACAATGGTATTGGTGCTAGCTCTGCTGCTGGAGAATGAGGTTTTGCGGCAAACCTTTGACATGCGTCGCAAGTTCTTACTATGTCCTTGGCGTCCTCGATTGCTGTCAACCAGTAGAATCCTGCCCGAAAAACCTTGGCTGCAATAGCTCGACTACTTGCGTGGTGGCCACATATTCCTTCGGGTACATCCTTCAGAATTATTCTTCCCTCTTCAGGTGTGACACATCTCTGCAGGACGCCTGAAATACTCCGCTTGTATAATTCCCCTTTGACTACCGTGAAAGCTTTGGAGCGTCGAATTACTCGCCTTGCCTCAACCGGATCATCGGGTATTTCTTTCCTGAGGATGTACGATATATACGTCTGCATCCATGGTATCTGTATCACCATGACCAGGTCCTGATCTTCTTCTTCTTCCTCTTTCTTTTCCTTGGTAGCCCCCGAGGGTTTCTTCTCCTTCTTTTTTGATTTTGTCGATTTGGTGGATCTCTCTGTTATCTCTTCCCAGAATACACCTGGCGGGACTGCAAGGCATTGCGACCCGATGTTTGCAAGAACGTCGGCTTCGTCGTTGCTCAATCTACTAATATGATTTACTTCGCATCCATCGAACAACTTCTCGAGCTCGTTGTACACCTCCTTGTATGCCATCATGCTATCATTGACTGCGTCACATTGGTTCATAACTTGCTGAGCCACCAACTGTGAGTCGCCAAAGATTTTTAGTCGAGTTGCACCGCAGGCTTTCACCATCTTCATCCCGTGTATGAGAGCCTCATATTCTGCTTCATTGTTAGATGCGTTAGGGAACGTCATCCGAAGGATGTACTTCAACTTGTCGCCTTCAGGTGATATGAGTACTACTCCTGCGCCAGCTCCTTCTAGTCTTTTGGACCCGTCAAAGTTCATGGTCCAGGTTCTCGACAAGTCTGGAGGTCCTGTATTTTGCAACTCCATCCATTCTGCGATGAAGTCCGGCAGTATTTGCGACTTGATTGCTTTTCTTTTTTCATACGTGATGTCCCGAGGGGAAAGTTCTATTCCCCAAAGGGAGACACGACCCGTAGCTTCTGGATTGTTCAATATATTTGACAAGGGAGCTTCATTGACCACTATGATCGGGTGTGCCGAAAAATAGTGGCGCAATTTTCGTGCTGTTGTGAACACTCCATATGCTATCTTTTGGTACTGAGGGTACCTTTGTTTTGAGGGTGATAGAACTTCGCTGACGAAGTATACTGGCCTCTGCACGCCGTGGAGTTTTCCTTCTTCTTCCCTTTCGACAACTAGCACCGTGCTTACCACTTGGGGCGTGGCTGCAATATACAGCAGTAGAGGTTCCCTTTCCTTTGGCGCCACCAGAATTGGTGGTGTCGAGATTGTGCGCTTCAAATCCTCGAAAGCTCTGTCGGCTTCTTCGTTCCACTGGAATTTATCTCCTTGCTTTATCAGAGCGTAGAATGGTAACGCTTTTTCTCCCAGCCTAGCGACGAATCTGCTCAAAGCTGCGACTCGCCCCGTTAACTGTTGTATTTCTTTTAACTTTGTTGGCTTCCTCATTGTTACGATAGCTTGTATTTTATCGGGATTTGCTTCAATCCCTCTTGCTGAGACTAGAAACCCCAGAAGTTCTCCTGCTGGGACGCCAAAGGAACACTTCGTCGGGTTCAGCTTCAGGCAGAATTTGTCGAGGTTGTCAAAAGTTTCTTTGAGATCCTCGATCAGTGTTGTCCCCTTTTTTGACGTTATGACGACATCGTTGATGTATACTTGCACGTTTTTTCCGATCTGTGTCGCCAAACACTTCTGCATCATTCTCTGATATGTTGCTCCCGCATTTTTTAGACCGAAGGGCATTGTTCTGTAGCAAAACACGCCGTAAGGTGTAATAAACGCGGTCTTTACTTCGTCTTCTTCTTTCAATCTGATCTGGTTATAACCAGAATATGCATCCAGGAAGGAAAGACGTTCACATCCAGCCGTGGAGTCGATAATTTGATCGATCCTCGGGAGGGGAAAGTGATCCTTTGGACAATGTTTATTGAGACACGTAAAGTCGACGCACATGCGAAGGACCTTAGTGTTTTTCTTCGGCACCAGCACTGGGTTTGCTACCCATGTGGCTTCTGTGAATATCTCTTTGATAAAACCAGCTTCTCGTAGTCGATTAATTTCTGACAGCATGGCTTTGCGGTTTGGTTCCGAGAAACGCCGCAAAGGTTGTTTGATTGGTCTCGCTACTGGATCCAAGTTTAGGTGGTGCTCGGCAAGTTCCCTGGGTACTCCTGGCATGTCAGCTGGACACCATGCGAAGATTTTCCAGTTCTCACGGAGGAACTCGACGAGCGCGCTTTCCTATGCGATATCCATGTCGTTTGCGATAGATGTCGTCTTTTTCGGGTCTGTCGGGTGAATCTGCACTTCTTTTGAATTTTTCTCGGTACTGAAAGTTGATTCTTTGTTTGGCCTTCCAACGTCTGGCAGTACGTCGTAATCAGTCATGTTTTTTGACGCCAAGTACTCAGCTTGCATCCCGAAAGTTTCTGACAGCCGGTGAAAATCCTTGTCGCACTTATCGGCTAAGGCAAAGCTTCCTTTGACTGTGATTGGTCCCTTTGGTCCAGGCAACCTCCACAACAGGTATGTATAGTGTGGCACCGCCATAAATCTAGCATATGCTGGTCGTCCCAACAGAGTGTGGTATTGCGACGGAAAATCCACGACTTCAAATTCGAGCCTCTCAATTCTATAATTTTCTCGGGTCCCAAACTGAACATCGAGATTGATCTTCCCCAATGGATAACTTGGTTTCTCCGGTGTGATGCCGTGGAACCTCGTGTCTATTGGTTTCAAGTTTGCTAAGGATATGTTCATCTTCCTCAATGTATCTGCATACATAAGGTTTAGGCTGCTGCCGCCGTCTATGAACACTCGAGAGACATCAAATCCCGCGATAACTGCTGGCAGAATAAGTGCTGATTGCCCTGGTCGAGGAACTTGCTGCGGATGATCTGCTATGGTGAAGCCAATATCTTGTCCTGACCAATTAAGATACTCAACTGTTGGTGGAGGCATTTTTTCTGCCATAAACACCTGTCGTGAGATTACTTTCTGAGCTCTATTGGACGGCCTTCCCTTCTGAATCATCGACACCGCTCCGTTGGAGTTAGGATCAACATAAGGTGGTGGTGCAGGTGCTGCCGCTATTCTGAGCTGATGCCGATTGTCGTCTGTAATCGCGGGAGGAGGCGGCAAGTGAATCTCGCTTCTGGGTTCTCGAGGATTTCTCTGTGCTGCCCGCGCGTTAGCGTTCTCTGCGTATCGCAACATTGCCTGAAAATTTCGACAGTCTTTCTGCAAGTGCCCTGACTGTCTTTTACCGTTGCTGTCGAGGAAAAAGTGCATCTGACACGAAAGGCCTTGGGAACCTAGGCCCGCTATTTTGCCTATTGTTGCGAGAGTCGTCCCTGTTATCGCCTCGCTGCTCACTGCTTCTCTGATAGTCATCTCTGTTGTTTCCTCCTGTATTTGTTCGAAAACCTGCCGAAATTTGTCCTGGAGCGTCATAGTTCTGGTACTGCTGAGGAAATCTTCGCCTCGGTTGATAGTTTCGACCACGGTCCTCCTCTGGCGACCTGTGCCGTTTGTTGTGGACAGCGTCTTCTTCATCTGCCCATTTATTTGCTATCTCCATTAACGCGGATACTGTCTTTGGATTGGTCCTTCCCAAGTCCTCGACAAAATCTCCATGCCTGACTCCTGCGACAAACGCATCTATTGCTCTCTCGTCAGATATATTTTCTGCCGAGTTTTTGATGATATTCCACCTTTGGATGTACTTTCTCATTGGCTCATCTGGCTTTTGTCGACATGCTCTCAACTCTTCTAACGACGCGGGTTTTTTGCACGTGGATCTGAAGTTCTTGACGAACACGTCCTCGAAACTTTCCCAGCTGTCGATGGATCCTGGAGTGAGTTTCTTTATCCAAGATCGTGCGGCTCCACTCAAATGCACCTGGATGCTTTGCATAGCTGTTGCCCTGGTTCCTCCTGTCAGCTTCACCGTCTCCAGATAGTCGACTAGCCAATCCTCTGGATCTTGGAGGCCGTCGAACTTCTTGAAATTATCGGGTAACTTGAATCCTGAGGGGACTCGAGTTTTTCGGACTCTCCT
Source organism: Lolium perenne (assembly GCF_019359855.2). Lineage (NCBI taxonomy): Eukaryota > Viridiplantae > Streptophyta > Magnoliopsida > Poales > Poaceae > Lolium > Lolium perenne. The sequence goes on along the minus strand of NC_067246.2, from coordinate 193,936,222 downwards.
CGTGAAGCATGGTAAGCCGCACATATCCTCGTCGTTAAGTTCTAGAGATTGCCGATGATCCCTTCTGCTTTGCCGTGCTCTGTCGACCCTTGCTTGTGCTGCTGTGTCTCTTGCTCCACTTGGTCCTTCAGGTGCTGCCGCTGTTGCTGCTGCAGGTCGTGGACTATTTTGCCTTGCCGCTCCTTCGGGAGGCGTTGATACAAACGCTGTCCCCATAGCTCCAACTCCTGCTACCGCCATATTGTACAGTGTTTCCCTTGGATCACACGGAGGTGGTTTAGATGCAAGGATAAAAGCATGTGTCGCCATATACCCAGCTCGGTGTCTTAGGGATGATATTTCCTCTTGTATCTATCGACATGAAGGACATGTCGAGGTTTTGGACCAAGTGTTCTCTTTCTGCTTCGGGTATGTGTTTCAGCCTTGATCTTGCTCTATTCCGCACCTCCCTGTGGCTATCACCCGAAGTTCTAGATTGTCGACTTAGATCTGCCCTTCTCCTGCTGGATGCAGAAGCTGCCTCCTTTCTCCTGTTCAACTCAGCTGTCTGTTTTTCCAATTCCCTGGCAGCTCGTGCGAGCCTATATTGATATGCTTGTAATTCCTCTGGTGTGGCCGTGGTAGCCATTGGTTCTGTACCGTTCATAGCTCTCGTGGCTCTATCCCACGCTGCTTGCGAAAGCGAAACTCTGTCTCGCGGCTCTGGCCCGACGTATTTGTTGCCCAGGCCTTGTCGCAGATTGGAGGGATCGACGTATGGATTTCCCAGATCGTCGAAAGCCTCAGATGTTTCCTCTTGATCTTCAATGGCATAAATCTGATGATACTTTGTACTCAGATCTATGTTGGGTTTGGTGACATCATCGTTGAGATTGATGAAGACCTTGCCCACTGTGATAGATTTGTCGATGAAGTCATAACTGTCGACATCGCTTGAGCCATCGCTTATATATGTGTCCGCAGATGACTCAAACGACATGTCGTTGAAGATCTTGGCGAGTTTCTCTCTTGCTCTGGTGCTGACGTAGCGTGTCGCCGAAGTTTCTTCTTCTCCTGACTCGGTTGACGATGCATAGCTTGAAAAATCAGAATCGACCGCCGACGATCCCGACGAAATCGGAATTTCGACACGATACGATCCCTCCTTCTCGACGCGAAAGTGAAACCTTCCGAACGTCATCTCCATGGGCTCCGCCAGATACGCATATGCATCCAAACGGGAGGGTGGGTGAGGAACAAAATCGACAAGACCAGCAGCGATCTGTTTACCTCGATCCATTGTGTTGCTTGCGTTTGACGATGTCGAAGATCTTGAACGTGCCATCGAGATCAGATCCTTACGCCTCTAGTTCCCACAGACGGCGCCAATTGACAAGGTATCAACTTGTCAATGCCTATGGATTGTAGGCTAGGGTTTAGTTAGAAGTAGAGGGCAAGTAGATCTCGAAGGTTTCAGCCGAAAAGTACTCGACGATTATGAAAACTAGGGTTTGTAGACAATGATTCGATTCTTTCTTCGTCCCTCGGCTCCCCCTTTATATAGGAGGTGGAGCCGAGGGATTCGTGCTATACAAGTTACAGAGTCCGGGACGGTTTCTAACTCCTCCCACCAGATTACAAATAACACTTCCTATTACAACTCTTAACTTTCCTTAATACATCTTGGACTCCCGAATCTTCTTATTCTTCGGGTAGTGGGCCTTCAGTAAACCCCGGGTACTATCTTCGGCAGGCCCATTTGGGATGCCTATGTCACTCATGGATAGTTGTCAATGCAGAGCAATATAACAAATGCAATAAGCAAGTATGTAAGAATCAATGCACAGTTCACACAAATGTTTGCTACTTGAGGTAGAGAGAGATAGGTGAACTGACTCAACAATAAAAGTAAAAGAATGGTCCTTCAAAGAGGAAAGCATCGATTGCTATATTTGTGCTAGAGCTTTTATTTTGAAAACATGAAACAATTTTGTCAACGGTAGTAATAAAGCATATGTATCATGTAAATTATATCTTACAAGTTGCAAGCCTCATGCATAGTATACTAATAGTGCCCGCACCTTGTCCTAATTAGCTTGGACTACCGGATCATCACAATGCACATGTTTTAACCAAGTGTCACAAAGGGGTACCTCTATGCCACCTGTACAAAGGTCTAAGGAGAAAGCTCGCATTGGATTTCTCGCTATTGATTATTCTCAACTTAGACATCCATACCGGGACAACATAGACAACAGATAATGGACTCCTCTTTTATGCATAAGCATGTAACAACAATTAATAATTTTCTCATATGAGATTGAGGATATGTGTCCAAAACTGAAACTTCCACCATGGATCATGGCTTTAGTTAGCGGCCCAATGTTCTTCTCTAACAATATGCATGCTTAACCATAGAGTGGTAGATCGCTCTTACTTCAGACAAGACGAACATGCATAGCAACTCACATGAAATTCAACAAAGAGTAGTTGATGGCGTCCCCAGTGAACATGGTTATCGCACAACAAGCAACTTAATAAGAGATAAAATACATAATTACATATTCAATACCACAATAGTTTTTAAGCTATTTGTCCCATGAGCTATATATTGCAAAGGTGAATCATGGAATTTTAAAGGTAGCACTCAAGCAATTTACTTTGGAATGGCGGAGAAATACCATGTAGTAGGTAGGTATGGTGGACACAAATGGCATAGTGTTGTTTGGCTCAAGGATTTGGATGCATGAGAAGTATTCCCTCTCGATACAAGGTTTAGGCTAGCAAGGTTGTTTGAAGCAAACACAAGCACGAACTAGTACAGCAAAACTCACATAAAAGACATATTACAAGCATTATAAAATTATACATCGTCTTCCTTGTTGTTCGAACATCTTACTAGAAAATATCTAGACTCTAGAGAAATCACTCATGCAAACCAAATTTTAACAAGCTCTATGTATTTCTTCACTAATAGGTGCAAGGTATATGATGCAAGAGCTTAAACAAGAGCACAACAATTGCCAAATATCAAGTTATTCAAGACATCATACCAATTACTACATGTAGCATTTTCCGTTTCCAACCATATAATAATTAACGAAGCAGTTTCAACCTTCGCCATGAAAATTAAAAGCTAAGAACACATGTGTTCATACGAACCAGCGGAGCGTGTCTCTCTCCCACACAAGCATTTATTCAAACAAAAACAAAAACAAGAAACATACAGACGCTCCAAGTAAAGTGCATAAGATGTGACGGAATAAAAATATAGTTTCAGGGGAGGAACCTGATAATGTTGTCGATGAAGAAGGGGGTGCCTTGGGCATCCCCAAGCTTAGACGCTTGAGTCTTCTTAGAATATGCAGGGGTGAACCACCGGGGCATCCCCAAGCTTAGAGCTTTCACTCTTCTTGATCATAGTATATCATCCTCCTCTCTTGACCCTTGAAAACTTCCTTCACACCAAACTTCTCATAAACTTCATTAGAGGGGTTAGTACATAATCAAAAACTCACATGTTCAGAGATGACACAATCATTCTTAACACTTCTGAACATTGCTCAAAGCTACTGGAAGGTAATGGAACAAAGAAATCGACCCAACACAGCGAAAGAAGCAATGCGAAATAAAAGGCAGAATCTGTCAAAACAGAACAGTCCGTAAAGACAAATTTCTAATAAATACTTCCGTTACTCAAATCAGAAAACTCAAAACTAATGAAAGTTGCGTAAATATCTGAGGAACACGCACGTAAAGTGGCATATTTTTCTGATTTTTCTACAGGGAAAACAGCCAGGATTCGTGACAGATAGAAATCTGTTTCTGCGCAGAAATCCAAATCTAGTATCAACCTTCGATTAGAAGCTTCACTTGGCACAACAAAACACAAAACTAAGATAAGGAGAGGTTGCTACAGTAGTAAACAACTTCCAAGACACAAAATAAAAACAAATTACTGTAGCAAAATAACACATGGGTTATCTCCCAAGAAGTTCTTTCTTTATAGCCATTAAGATGGGCTCAGCAGTTTTAATAATCCATTCGCGGGAAATAGTATTTGAAGCAAAAGAGAACTTCAAGAGGCAAATTCAAAACAAATTTAAATCTAACATGCTTCCTATGAAGAGGAATCTTGTACACAAATGAATTCATGAAGAACAAAGTGACAAGCATAAGAGGATAAAACACGAGTAACTTCAAGATTCTCAACATAAAGAGGGGAAACTTAATATTATTAAGATGCATATAACCATATTTCCCTCTCTCATAATAACTTTCAGTAGCATCATTGATGAAATCCACAATATACCCATCACTTAAAACATTCTTATCATGGTTCATATGCATAGAAGTATCATTAATTTTGGCATAAGAAGAGTTATTCTCATTAATAGTAATTGGAGCAAGATTATTATCAAGAATTTGAACATGGTAAATAAGTTGCATATTAAAAGAATTGTTTTTGGTAATCCAATCATGACTATGACAAGTTTCATAAGGATAATTATAACCTATATCATAGCATTCTTTATAATAATCATCAAAGATCGGAGGCACAGTGTCATCATAAGAAATAGAATAGTTATCTTTCACAGTCGGTTTATCTATGACCATACCATCATTGTTATTAGAAGGAGATGTATCAAACACATAATGATCAGTGGCAAAAGGATTTTCAAACACATCTTCCCCAAGCTTACAGCTTTCTATATTATTATGGGAGGAAGCATGGATAGCACAGACACTATGGCAATTATTATCATCATTTTCAGAATTAGTTTCCCAGAGATTTGCAATATCAAAAGTAGTGTGCTCATTCAAATCATGATCGCTAATGTATGTAAAGGGCATAGGAAGATCATCATATTTAGATTCATTATCACAATAATCATTAGGAGCAACATACTTACGGTTACTTAGCGTTATCTCATTCACGCGGGGATACGCCGTTACCTCTTTCTTTTTATTCTTCTTCTTCTTCTTCTTCTTCGTTCCCTTCTTCTTCTTCTTCTCTTCCTTCTCCTCATTTCCTTCTTTAGGAGGAAGAGGCTTGAAGGGTAGCTTGTCCGCATAACCTGATTTACTTCCAGAAACAATAGAAGAAACTTGGAAGGATTCCTCCTTTTCATTAATTAGTTCAAAACACATGGCGGTCCTATCATATTTTGGCAAGGTGTCGTCTTCTAAAATATTTTGTATGTAAGTATTTGTATGGCTATTATCAATGCAATAAGAAAAACACCCATGCAGGACATCATCAATATCAAGATCACTCATATGTAACAAAGAGATTTTTCTCGACAGTTCTTCACACCCCAAAAATAAAGTAAGTTCATCATGCTGATTAGGAGTAATTTCATCATCACAATACAAATTTGCAGCGCTCATTGGGTTCAAATTATCATTGGAGGAGCATTGAAAATTAAAATGACCCACTTCATGGCAAACTTCACAAATAAAAGGATAGAGGGCACAAACTTTTTTACCAAGATCATCTAGAGCCCTAAACCACTTTCTAGTTTTTTCATTAATATGATGGATGCAATATTCATCTTTGATTTGATTAATTCCACAAGGTCTATGCATTCCACAAAAATTAACATGCTTATAAGAAATAGCATTTTTAGGAGTTTGAGCATGCTTATTGCAATAATTAACAACAATTTCATTCTTCATGCAAGCCTCTTTAAAAGGTTCATGATACTTATCAAAATTATTTTTAGGCAATTCAAAATGAGAAGCAAAGGCTTTATAAAGATTTGCAGCAACTTGAGAGTCAAGACCATAGGTAGCACTCATATTTCGAAATTTATCGGTATCCATAAAAGCTTCAATGCATTCATAATCATAATTTATACCTGACTCTTTACCTTTGTCGTTCTCCCATCCTTCAGCGTTGTCCTCAATCCGATCAAGAAGATCCCACCTAGCTTCAACCTCCTTGCTTGTGAAAGATCCCTCCGAACAGGCATCCAGATAGTCCTTGTGTTGTCCTGAAAGCCTCGCATAAAAATTGTTAACAATAACATTACGGGGGAGCTCATGAATGGGACATTTGAGCATTAGAGATTTCAATCTCCCCCACGCTTGAGAAATACTCTCTCCATCACGAGGATAAAAGTTATAAATATAATTCCTATCAATATGCACTTCATGCGGAGGATAAAATTTAGAATAAAAGAGAGATGCAATTTCCTCCCAACCAAGAGAATGCCTATTCTCCAACAATTTATACCAATGCGCCGCTTTACCGGGCAATAAACGGAGAATAGCTTCTTCTTCACTTCATCCATAGAGATACCTGCACACTTGAATAACCCACATAATTCGTGCAAAAACAGTAAATGATCTCTAGGATGGACAGTTCCATCCCCTTTATAGTGATTGTCCATAACACGTTCAATAATTTTCATAGGTATTTTATACGGAATACTTTCAGCAGGTGGATTCAAAATATCAGAAGCATCATTAGAGTTATCGCATATGGGAGATAAAGCATTATCAGAACAAATTTTCTCCCCTAAAGATGGGAAGCTAAAATGATCACAAAAACTAGCTTCCCCAAGCTTAGACTTCTTCATAGCATTAGCAGTAATTGCGTTCATACTAATAACATCGCTACTAGCATGCAAATAAGGTTCCATAGGTTTTTTAATTTTCGCATCAAACAATTCTAAATCAGGAAAAAGACTAAAAAGCTCACCAATTTTTTTGTTGTTTTCCATTATGCCTAACTAGTGTAAACAAGAAACAAAAAGTTGCAATTGCAGGATCTAAAGGAAATAGCTCCGAGTACTTACAATGGCGGAAAATAGCTTGGTAGCCAAGGTCCGGAGTGTGAGTACCTTTTACCTTTCCTCCCCGGCAACGGCGCCAGAAAATAGCTTGATGTCTACGTTCCCCCTCCTTTCACAGAGATGATGTTGGGCATCCAAGAGCAGAGGTTTGTAGAACAGCAGCAAGTTTTCCCTTAAGTGGATACCCAAGGTTTATCGAACTCAGGGAGGAAGAGGTCAAAGATATCCCTCTCATGCAACTCTGCAACCACAAAGCAAGAAGTCTCTTGTGTCCCCAACACACCCAATAGGTGCACTAGTTCGGCGAAGAGATAGTGAAATACAGGTGGTATGAATATATATATGAGCAGTAGCAACGGTGCCAGAAAATAGCTTGCTGGCGTGTAGTTGATGGTGGTAGTATTGCAGCAGTAGTAACACAGTAAAACAGTAAACAAGGAGTGATAGCAGTATTTAGGAACAAGGCCTAGGGATTACACTTTCACTAGTGGACACTCTCAACATTGATCACATAACAGAATAGATAAATGCATACTCTACACTTTTGTTGGATGATGAACGCATTGCGTAGGATTACACGAACCCTCAATGCCGGAGTTAACAAGCTCCACAATTTGTTCATATTTAAGTAACCTTATAGTGTAAGATAGATCAACATAACCAAATAGATCACATCAATACCATCATAGCAATAGTTAACTTCACAATCCACAAGAGATCATGATCATAGCCTACGACAAGAACCACATGGTGCACACACTAGTCACCTTTACACCAATGCAGGAGGAATAGAATACTTTAATAACATCACTAGAGTAGCACATAGATGAATTGTGATACAAAACTCATATGAATCTCAATCATGTAAAGCAGCTCATGAGATTATTGTATTGAGGTACATGGGAGAGAGATGAACCACATAGCTACGGCGAAGCCCTCAGCCTCGGGGATGGATTACTCCCTCCTCATCATGGAGGCAGCGATGGCGGTGAAGATGGCGGTGAAGACGGCGGTGGAGATGGCTCCGGGGGCAATTCCCCGTCCCGGCAGGGTGCCGAAACAGAGTTCTGTCCCCCGAATTGGAGTTTCGCGATGGCGGCGGCGCCCCTGGAGTCTTTCTGGAGTTTCGTCAATTGGTGTCGAAGTTTTAGGTCATGACGGCTTAAATAGGCGAAGAATCGGAGTCGGAGGGGCCACGGGCTGCCCAAACCATAGGGGGGCGCGCCCCCCCCTTGGGCCGCGCCGCCCTAGGGTGTGGGGCCCCCCTGGCACCCCTCTGACCTTTCTTCGGTGCTCTGGAAGCTTCACGTATTTCTAAGACTTTTGGCGTTGATTTCGTCCGATTCCGAAAATATTTCCTTACTAGGATTTCTGAAACCAAAAACAGCAGAAAACAGCAACTGGCCTCTCGGCATCTCGTCAATAGGTTAGTTCCGGAAAACGTATAAAAATGATATAAAGTGTGAACAAAACATGTTGGTATTGTCATAAAACAAGCATGGAACATCGGAAATTATAGATACGTTGGAGACGTATCAATCGTCCACCCCACCGGAGCCGCTTCACTGGATCCGTCGTCCACCGCATCGGATCTTGCTCACCGACACCGCTGTGCATGAACCGGATCTGCTTCACCCGCGCCGTGCATGATCTAAACTCTTCTACTGTCGCTTTTCTATTGCTTGCCTGCAAGTTCTTGTTTAATCTTGGGGGAACCTGTTTGTGCTAACGACGCGCCGTTATGTTTTTGCAGATGAGATGAGTAATCATGAAGTGTAATGGCCGTCTCTCCAACCCCAAGTAGCACATGTAGCGTACTTCATCACCGGATCTATCAACCCCAGGAAGATCTGCTGTGACTCCCACAGAGTGCTTCTCCTAATGTAAGTCCCTTGTTTTAGCGCCATGTTCTGGGTTCAGATGCTTGTTTGTCTGAAGCTCTTTTAGTTCATTCCTAGCTATGACCGTAACACGTTTCTATTTTCTACTTCATTGCTAACTTTAAGCGATTGAACATTTTGGTTTGCATTCCCTGCTCTGTAGATGTAGCCATCATAACTTCTATCTTGCTCAGTCGTTGTTACAAAAATTATAGGTATTATAGTAACATCCTGCTATTATTTAGTTCACGGCCAATTTTAAGTAATTGCACATGTTGGTTCGCATTCCCTGCTCTATAGCTTTTGGCATCGTAACTTCTATATTTGGTTTACATTCCCTGCTCTGTAGATCTAGCCATCATAACTTTATCTTACTCAGTCGTTGTCACAAAAATTATGGCCTGCTACTATGTTGTTTGTGCCAATTTTTTACTCCATGAACATGTTGGCTTGCATTCCCTGTACTACAGGTGATGCCATTGTTTTGTATCTAGTTCATTGTAAGCTAACAAAGTAAGGACTTAGTTTGGCATGCTATCACTCTGCTATCTAGCCCGTAGTACAAATAAACTTGTCATACTACTAGATAATAATTTTGCGTGCCATCTTGTTCTTCAAAAGCTGCATTATTGACTTGTTTCTCTGACTTGGCATGACGATCACATATGGAAAGCTGAACATATTGGTTTGCATTCCCTCTTATACAAGTTCACAGGTGATCCCACTATATTCATGTCGGGTCCATCCTAAGCTCCAGCATTAACTATCCTCTATGTGTTGCTCATTACAAGTTTATATCCCGAAACATCTTGATTTGCATCCCCTTCACTATAAGTTCAGGAGTATTATTTAGTTCACGGCCAAAATGAAGTAATTGCACTTGGCACATGTTGGTTCACATTCCCTCCTCTTTAGCTTTTGCCATCGTAACTTCTATTTTTGGTTTACATTCCTGCTCTGTAGATGTAGCCATCATAACTTCATCTTGCTCGGTCGTTGTTACAAAATTTATAGCTTTGCTACTATGTTGTTCATGCCAATTTTGTACTCCCGAACATGTTGGTTTGCATGGGTCTCGACGATGTAAGTCTGTTGTTTCATTCTAACATGCTCTGTTATATTGGTACATTTGTATGCGGCATGCACTCTTTGCTTGCTTATTGTGCGCATTACAATGATCTTGTTATAACGACGAAATGATGAGTTCCAAATTCTTTGGCAAACAATATTGCAGTGTCTTTGCGTTTCCATTGTTGCTGTCTTAACTTGTAATGTCTTTGTTTCAGATATAGGTGCTGCATGGACAACTTAAAAGATTCTTTGGATCGCTTCATTGTATTATAGGTTTAATTACCATTCAATTTCTGTGGGTTACGTAATATTTTTTCAAAGCCTTGCAGGTGATGTAATATTTAGTTAGTTTTTATAGTTCTTTCGCGCATTTTTCTTTGGTGCTTGTGGTAAGTGAGGCTATCCAAGGAAATCAATGCTGCGTAAATATTCTCGATATCTAAATCACGAATTCCCATCCCTTAAACGGCCCAATTAAGCGAAATCACATATGTGCGGCTCGCAAAATCCTAAAGCGCCTATTACGCCGGCATATAAACGACAACTAAACGGGCTGGCCCACTTACTTATTGGGCCAGCCCACTTGATTCTTGTGGACCCCACACTCTAAGTGGGCGGCCTACTTGCTTTAAGGTGGACCCCACCCTCTTTGGGCGGCCCACTAAGCAGTTGGGCCAGCCCAAGTGCTTTTGTGGTGGACCCCACATACTAAATGGGCCGGCCCTTTAAGGCGAAAGTGGGACCCACCGGTGTTTTTGGCACTGGCCACTCTCTTGTTGGGCTGGCCCACTTGCTATATGGTGGACCCCACATACCAAACGGGCCGGCCTTTTAAGAGGAAAGTGGGACCCACCTGTGTTTTTGGCCCGGCCCACTAGCGTGTTGGGCCGGCCCACTTGCTATATGGTGGACCCCACCTAATAAATGGGTGGCCCTTTAACGAGGAAAGTGGGACCCACATGTATTTGGCCCGGCCCACTATCTTGTTGGGCGGCCCACTTGCTATATGGTGGACCCCACATACTAAATGGGCCAGCCCTTTAAGCTGGAAAGTGTGACCCACTGTGTTTTTAGCCGGCCCATTATCTTGTTGGGCGGCCCACTTGCTATATGGTGGACCCCACATACTAAATGGGCGACCCTTTAACTGGAAAGTGGGACCCACCTGTGTTTTTGGCCCGGCCCACTATCTTGTTGGGTCGGCCCACTTGCTATATGGTGGACCCCACATACTAAATGGGCTAGCCCTTTAACAGGAAAGTGGGACCCACCTGTGCTTTTGGCCGGCCCACTGGCTTGTTGGGCCAGCCCAGTTGATCTAATGTGGACCCCACGTACTAAATGGGCCGGCCAGATAGCAGGAAAGTGGGACCCACATGCTAATTGGGCCGGCCCAATAATTTTTTGGGCCAGCCCACTTGCTTTAAGGTGGACCCCACTTGTTAAATGGGCCGGCCCGATAACAGGAAAGTGGGTCCCACATGTCTTGTGGGCCGGCCCTTTTGCCTGTTGACCGGTCAAACGAGTGCATTCGGCTCGGCCCACATGCTTAGTGGGCCGGCCCATTAAAGTTTTGACCAGTCAACTTTAGAGGTTAGGCCCGGCCCACGTAACTAATGGACCAGCCCAGCTATGTTGACCGGTTAAACTAAGTCAGCTGGCCCGGCCCGTAAACTTAATGGGCCGGCCCGCTTAAGACGTGGCTGGCCTCGTGTGGGCCTACCATCTACCACGGGGTTTCAGCCGGTTAACACCGTTAACTGCCAGTTAACGGCGTCTGCCACGTGTCAGTTTGCATGACGTCAGCAGTCAACGGGCTCCCGGAAACACTTGGGCAACGGTCCGATTTTCCGTGGCAGAAGGGCGCCCAAGCGCGACGGACCGTAAAAATCGTCGTAGGACTTTGCCTGACGCAGTTTCCACAACAGAACCCATATCGTCGGGTTAGGCCCATAGGCGACGAGAAATACCCCTTAGCGGACGATTTTGAGACGTTGTCTATCAGAACTTTTCTTGTAGTGAAAGCATCTTGCACTGTAATACATGGCTTAAGAGACAATATTATTACGATGGTTACTACATTTTATTGGATGATGAAGTGATAGCCCTCATCAATGCATTGTGAATTATTAGGGCATGGGTCGCACATGATTTACTAGTGCACCGCACGATCGAGAGCCGCCGTTCCTCTTTGCTTTCTACCGATGCGGCGGAGCTCCTCCCCACACCCACGAACAACTGAAAGCCACATCTGCTGGGGAAAAGTCTTGAGCCGAGAAAATCTACAACCGTGGTTGAGTACATGTGTTTCTTAAGATACGAGTGCTCCAATGCATTTTTTCTTTCCTTTTACTAATTTACCTTGAAAATCCCGCACGTCCACTTATTTGTGGACGGAGGGAGTATCACGCCAAGAGGAAGTAGGACAATAGTGGGCGCTTGAGCATCCACAATGTATAGTATAGCCCACCTACGTGGCACTTTTGCCAGCTGTTGGCTCTTCTATTGTTCTTGCTCTGCCTTCCACAATGTAGCAGGTGCCCAATTGCTGAGAAAGCTAACACGTCACCACCGATCCCAAATAAAAGTTTTGAGGCACCGAGCTCACAACGTAGAGCATCGCTTGTCAGAAAGGTGTACCTGTGGACAGAGAAAGGAGCTGAATAGAGGAAGGTTTGCTGCGGGTGAGCAGGAAAATAATACGTAGTATTCTATCCACAGCTGAGTAGATGATTCGATTCCCTGAAAATAAATCGGGGCACCGGTTGTGCAGCGTAGGGCGCAAAGCCTGAAAAGTTGTTTGGGCACCGAAAATGTGCAACGTTGTGGAGGGCCTAAGAAACCCCGATCGTGAAAGGCCAAGGCGTACTTCTTTTGGTCACGCAAAATTCAAAATACTGCCATGGACATTGAATTGACATGACAACACAGATCTTGGGATGTCCAAATTTGCATGTTAGACCAGTGACTTGTTCTTCACCTTTTCAGAGGGAACAGTGACTTTTTATTATGGGTCTATACACTTTCCAAGAAACAGGAGGAGATGCTGTAGAGTGTAGAGGAGCGAAGTCAAGCGCCCCGCCCCCACCTGCCCTATTTCGGTTCACCTCCATCGTCTACCTCTGCCCCCGCCCCCGCCCGCACCCACTCTCCAATCGACCACCTTCCATAGCACGCGCCAGTGTCGCCGCCATGCAGCTTTAGAATCAATTCCACCGCCCAGTTTGAGAGCCTCCATTCTTCATCTTCCCCCCCCCCTCACCTGCTGCCATCGAACCCAAATTAAACTCCAATCAGTTGAACCCAAACCTCATAGACCCACCCCCAGCCCTGCGATGGCGGCATCGAACAAGGAAAATGATGACTCTGAACAGTTTCAGAAGGTCTTTTCCGAAGGTCCCCTTGAAGAACTCGTAACAAGATGCGACGTCATCACCGCCGCGAGCCTCGTCGGTTCGTCCAAACTATTTTTCGACTCTGCAAATGATAGTGCAACTCTATCTGTTTCTCTCCCGTTTGGGCTCCCATGTGTTCTTCATTCTCACCCGACGAAGGTAGCACGGGATTGCAAGCTGACGCCGCTCGACAGGTTCTCTGCGTATTTGTGATGCCAGACGGTACGGGTAAGCAGTGGGTAGGTGCCAATGGAGATTGGGTTGCCATGGTTGACACTGGCTTTCCTGCTTGCAAATGGAAACTTGTCAACGTCTACACTCGCCGTGAAATTCCTCTCCCTGTGCCGTTTGAAACCACCCACGTTCCAAATATATACCACCACAACCTTCGTGCTATTATATTTCACAAGATATATATTTGCCAAGTTCCCACAGCTGCTGGGGGGTACAAAAATTTCTCTCTTGTTGCTGTTTTTGACATCAGAGTTGCCCTCCTTTACGGCGCTGATTCTGAATGGACAGTTCTTACAGAGCCCAAGTCCCACATCTTTTACAATTACAGCGATGCAATTCTCCACAATGGGCTTGTGTTTGCCACAACTCATACGCACATTCACGCATGGAAACCTCAGCAAAGTGGTAATTTTCCTCCGGACATAGTGTATGATGAGCTTCATTATTCATGGCTGTAAAGATAATTTTAATGCACAAACTTATTAATTTTCGAACTGTTGATCGACTTGGGGCATATTTGCTTCGGATGAAATTTCATTGGTATTTAGACTTTTTATTCGAGATGATTACCATAGAAAAATTTGAGGATTGTATAATTAGGAGTTTTATTCTCAGATTGAATTATGTTGGATTTTGACCTCTACTTGAACTTCTTGAAATGAATCCTTTGGTTTCCCATGTGATGTACTCAAATACACCAATATGATGTATTATTCAATGGAAATGACATTATATCATCCCATCTGAATCCTAATGCGTTTTCCCAATTCTTATGTTTTTAGATTTGTGCAAACCAAACATGCCCTTCTTAACAGTAATTTTGTTTTCAAGCAGGTCCTCCGCTAATCGTAGAGCCACCATCCATTGTGCTTGAATGGAGGTGTGCACTTGATGATGCTCTTGGCCTTGATCACGAGGTCGATTATGGTGTGTGGTGGTTAGCAAGATCTATAGATGGTTCTAGACTTCTTCTGATCCATACACTGGGCATTGCTGATGAAAGGGAATATTCATGTAAAGTTTGCCATACTGCTTCTGATCGTCATGTTCATCACGGTCGCACTGTTGGCAACTATGCTTCTGGGTTTGGTTGCCTGGTGTTCACGAAGGACAATAGTAAGTTAAATGAAGGTATTCCATGGGAAAAGATTGATGACCTTGGAGAATATTCTCTTTTCCTTGGAGTGAACTATCCGATTATGCTGCCATTAGGCGGTGCAGATGTTGTCCCAGGATGTCTGACGAGAAGAAATTGTGTGTACACCTTGCCGAATGAAGCATGGCTTCGCAATTCGCAGCTGCCTGAAATATGCCGATTCAGTCTGAATCGTGAAGATTGCGCCGTTGGTTTCCAAATCAACGCCTTGGAGAAAACATGCAAAACAAAAAAGATAGGTACCTGGTAAAGACACCGCTTTGGTTCATCCCAAACTTCGCCAAAGCCCCGGATTGGAACAAGTGTGATGTTTAATTATGAAACAGGCCCTGCAGCCATTGTAGCTACTGATAGTATGTAATTTCATAGCTAATGAACGATGCACTTGTGGTCTACTAATTACAACTGTTTTGTAAAGAGGTGGTCTATAAGTATACCCCTCTCTTCATTGATACATTTGTGGTCTACATGATGGTACTCTTAAATATATGGGTGTGGCTCCTCAACACATAATGTGGGGGCATTATTGTGTTAAAGTTGAAGGCTTGATCAACTCTAGGTTCACTTCTCTAGTTACACTACTAGGTACTCCGGTTGGCTATGTTGTGATGAACACATTGTGTTCTGTTGTTTGGTGAAGACAAAAGTAGAACTATGGTATGCTTATGTTTAAGACCAAGCGAGGGTTTAGTTGAGATGTTAAAATTCAGATTTGAACTATTTTTTGATATGGAAATTTGAAATATATATGGTACTGCATATGATTATGTATAGCAACAAGCGACGAAAGGGCTGATGCTCCTATTCCTTGTCGGCGGGAGGGCTATGTGTGCGGCGACTTGAGCCAAATTAGAAGGCCATAGCTATGTCGATTGGTCCTTGAAGTTGGAGGGGCTAGGATTTCGGACGAGCGGAGTGGGGGAAGTTGTTGCTCATGGAACAAAAGTCCTTAAAATAATAATATTGGTATATACAAGGTATATACTTGTACTATTTTAGTACTATAATAAGTATATTGGGTTCATCAAAAAGAAAATTATCTCGGGTCACAACCACATGGGGTCAAGGTGAGGGAAAGTTGGTGAATACCTCGGAATCTGTTACCACTATATCCCCGCCCCAAGTTCTAATGAGCATGTGCGGTTATTTTTTTTACTCCGTAAAAGGGAAATAGTGGTTCCTATCCCCTGGAAACATATGCCCCGCATCTCCACCTCCTAGTATCGTACTACTACTGCATCTTCTCCAAAAAACCCTCTTCTGTCTCTTTCTCCCATTCACCCCTCTCTCCCTTGCATTAGATTACCGACTCCAATGAAGCAGAAGCGTAAGGTTGAGGAGATTCCTGATTGCTACCACCAGTCCATGGGGTGGGGCAACCTCCACTACCCACTGGTGGAGAACATAGCCGAGCGGGCGGATATCCTCAGCACTGGTCGCCTCGCTCGAGGCATGATCGGCATGCGGCATGCCATCCGCGGAGCGCATAAGGTTCCGTTCGGTGTACCGAGCCTGCTCCACTGCGACCCCGAGACATGGCCAGATGACCGCGACAATACTGTAAGAGTATTTATTTATTTACTCATCTCGTTTCAGCTTGTGTTTTTTCAATCAACTTTTCTTACTGCCAAACATCATGCATATATTTAGACTCAACATCATCACCTAATTTGGGAGTACTGTAAGGTTTGCTGCCTTCACTATGCACATGTACTCTTCGGAATTGCTTTATTTATCCATTGCATCTATGCTTCACTTCTGCACAATCCGCTCTTCATTCTGTCGAATACCTTGCATGCATAGACAATATTGAAACAAATCCTATTTGCAGGGCATTCACGCGTTGCTGATGCCATTAGACAAGCCGACAGTTCCAGCATTTATCCATACCAAGGAGGAACTGGATGGACATGGACCCATGCACTGGGTGGGTTGTAACGGCGACTGGGTGGCATTTGTCCAGCAGGACGGGCACTTGATGATCCGCAATATATACATATCAGATACTATTATACCTCTTCCATCTCTGCAAGATGCAGGAATTTCTTTGGGCCCTACTCGTGAATGGTGGCATGCTAGCCCACCATTCCTCTTCAAATACAAAATAGATAAAAGTTTGGAACTGCTCAAAGTACGGATCGTCAAGAGGCCGTACAAAGATGATCTAGCAGGGCCATGGCATTACGAGGTAATCGTTGTATTTGACTACTTGATCGCTATCCTACAAGCGCCCCTAGAAAAGGAGTGGAATATCCTGGGAAACCCCAAATTCTTTGAAGGAACCGGCTATGTCGATGCCATGGGCATTCCTGGATATGGTACAAGTTCACACCTGCATCGTGTATACGCAGTTACATATCCATATGGAGATGTTCTGGTTTGGGAACCATATACCTGGGGTGAGTCTTTGTTTTATGTCTTAACTAGTAAATGGCATGCTGCACATGTTGGACCAATTAGAATTCGCAATACTGATGTAAGTTGCGTTCTAAATGTTGTTCAAACTTTCAATACAACTAATAATTTGGTTATACCATCAAAATAAGTGTGAGCATACAGTTTATAAATATGAACAAAAAATTGGAACCTTTCTTAATCACTATCAAGTGGGACGTGTGATATCGGTGTGAGACTGCTCTGATTTTTCTTCATAATGGAAACATGACGGTTCTAGAAACACGTGGACACTGGTGTGGTATTTTTTTCACGTGAATACCTCGAATCCCAACCGTTACATTTTGGACACCAACAGTTGGAATTGCTGCTACATGTCTTGTTCAAAACTGGTGCCTTATAGTAGTAGAAGATAGAAGATAGAATATAGAAGAGAAGAAATAATTTACAGTATAGTTCCTCCTACTTGCTGCATTGTGGTTGATCTTTGTCCATTGCAGGGACACATGCAGCCCCGCGTCTCATTGACGCCCCTGTCATTGAAGATGAAGAAGCAGAAGCGGCTGCAATTTTGGCTCAAATCGAGGGAGATGCTGTCATGAAAGATGATGAAGCAAATGTGGCTCAAGGCGATGGAGGTGCCGATGAAGATAATGATGCTGATGTAGAAGAATTAGAAGAAGAAGAATTAGAAGAAGAAGAATTAGAAGAAGACGAATTAGATGATGAAGAATTAGAAGATGAAGAATTAGATGATCAAGAATTAGATGATGAAGAACTAGATGATGATGGTGATAATCATAATGATGAAGATGAAGATGTATTTCTTGGATTTTCTGACCAACGCACTTGGTTCCTGGCACCAATGAGAGCAGAGTCCATTACTGGTAAATCTGATCTCGCGTGGATTCAGGTTAAGGGTTATCGGCCCATCCTCGGTCCTCCAATATTACATATGGGTAACAAGCTGAGGTCTTATCCTTTGGTACGGTGCTACGTTTTCTTGAGATCTGCCCATACCTTGGACCCTGTAGAAGAGGCAAGGTGGGAAAGATTGAACAATTTGAAGGGGCATTCTTTATTTTTTGGACTCAATCACCCAATTTTCATGCT
Source organism: Lolium perenne (assembly GCF_019359855.2). Classification (NCBI taxonomy): domain Eukaryota; kingdom Viridiplantae; phylum Streptophyta; class Magnoliopsida; order Poales; family Poaceae; genus Lolium; species Lolium perenne. Next base: position 193,918,200 of record NC_067246.2, on the reverse strand, counting down.
ACCCCCGCCAATCGACGCAGAGGCTGCAGAACCAGATTTCCAATTGTTCAAACCTCACTATGTCTTTGCTACCCACAATCGCGCCCGTGATACATGGATACGTCCAAGGCCAAATTGGTGCAGAATGCATGTCAAAGGAGGTCCTGCCATAGGCTCAAGATTGCAGTACAAAAAAGAGAAGATTGAACATAGAGCTGAAGCACCCATGTGGTTCGTCCCAACACTTCCACCTATTTTTCCTTGAGAAATAAGAGACGGACGGTGACCTTATTTTATAGAGAAAACATAGTGTTCGTGAACTTAACCTCATGAACATTCGCTGTTCGGTTTTTGGTGAAAACAAAATTTTGCAGAGATGAAGATCTTTGTTTGAATCCCGTGCTGAACATATTTTTCACAAATTAGCTACCCGTATTGTGATGAATACATGCTAGTCTGTTGTTTGGTGGAGTAGCAGACATGAAGATCTTTGTCCTGAATACCACAATGGACATCTTTTTTTCTTCAAAAATTAGCTAAGCTCGCGCTATTAGGCGCAAATGCCTAAGAGATTTGGTGCTCTTGGGCACCAGTGCTCCTGCTATTTTAGAAAAAATAAAAAACATATTTATGTGTTTAAAAAAAATAGAAAAAAATCATGGTGTAGCTAATGAATTGTCCCATAAGCGTGTAAAATTTTAGTTTCAAATACAAAACATTCTGGGCTACACAAAATTAACAAACGTGTGGATCTGGGTATGCATATTTCAGATCTCCAAATTTCAACAGATTTTTTCTTTTTGTGTAGTGGGACCTATCTTGCAGCCGCGGCCACAACATTTATCATTCAGAGAGGATGACATGTGGGACCCACGAACCAGCATCGTTCTCGATGTTTCTCAAAGGGGGCAGGAGATCGAAAGAAAAAGGCAAGTAGCTCGAAATCAAGTGTCCAAAAAAATCCAAGAAAGGAAAGGTTTATCGCACATAGATGCTGACATATTGGACCCGATTTGCAGCAGCGTCATCAACGTTTCAAAGGCGGTGGAGCTCGAAAGAAAAAGGCAAATAGCCAGAAATTAGGGGTCAAAAATAAATCCAGCAAAGGAAACTTTTATCGTACAAAGAGGCTGACATGTGGGACCCATGAGCCATCAGCGTCCTCAACGTTTCTAAGGCGGCAGGCGATCGAAAAAAGGCAAATAGCCAGAAATTAGGGGTCAAAAATAAATGCAACAAAGGAAACTCTTATTGTTCATAGAGGCTGACATGTTGGACCCATGAGCCAGCAGCGCCCTCAACGTTTCAAAGGCGTCACGGGATCAAAAGAAAGAACCAAGTAGTCATTAATTAGGTGTCAAAAATAAATCCAAGAAAGTAAATGTTTTATTTTTCAGGAGGCTGACATAAGGGACCCATGAGCCAGCAGCGTCCTCAACGTTTCAAAGGCGGCTGGGGATCGAAAAAAAGCGAAGTAGCCATTAATTAGGGGTCAACAATAAATCCAAGAAAAGAAAGGTTTATTGTTCATAGAGGCTGACATGTGGGACCTATGCGCGAGCAGCGTCCTCATCGTTTCAAAGGCGGCCGGGGATCCAAAGAAAAATGCAAATAGCCAGAAATCAGGGGGAAAAAAATCGAAGAAAAGAAATATTGTTGTTCATAGAGGCTGGCAGGTGGGACCCATGAGCCAGCAGCTGTTGCGGGCAAAACCCACCGGCGGGCAGCGACGGGCAACACAGTAGAGCCGGGAACAACTTAGGGCTGCGGCTGGCCCTGGTCCCTCTGAGCGACGGCCCGCAAAGCCTCTGGTACACACGTCCGATGCTGGTGCAAGGGCGTGCCACCTGACCTATACCTGGCCAGGAAGGTGATGGAGATGCCTCGCTTAGTTTCCTGCATGGCATACACGTAAACATTAAATACGAGCCTCGATTGGCTCTCAGGTTATCCTGTGAATCGGCTCAAGGAGCCGATCCACCCATGATTCGTACGAGGTGCACGAATATATGGTGGTCCTGCTTGATCAAGATAAAGCTAAAACGATCTACGACGATTTAGGGTTTTCACCGCATAATCGGATCATCCTACTCACGATTGTGCCTCGCGGCCACGCACGGTGATCGTAAGCCGATCCTAGACAAGGCCTAAAAACCAACACGAGGTTGATCCCCGGAACATCCTGTCTAGGACTAGCAAACGACACCCTACGTGCCGCTGGATCCTCCAACCCTTTGTAAGGCCTAACTATTGCAGATATTAAACTAATCCTTGAAGAACAAGGAGCAACCGTAACGGATCGGATCTACTAAATAATAATCAAGCGGGGTGCCGCCCCTACACCTAAGATAGGTGTAAGGGCGGCCAGATATGCAAGGGTTGCACTACGATAGCATGTAATACGAAGAACAATGCTAACCCTAACACATCTAAGATAACTACGTTGCTCGCCATCAAAAAGGCTTCAGTACGAGCAACGCATGAACAACGAGCATAAGCTTGTGCTGCCTAGATCGCAAGATGCGATCTAGGCAGCATGATGCTTACCGGTAGAAACCCTCGAGACGAAGGAGTTGGCGATGCGCCGAGATTGATTTGTGGTTGAACGTTGGTTGTTGTTTATTTCATAAACCCTAGATACATATTTATAGTCCAGGGGACTTTCTAACGTGGGAATAATCCCCACCGTGCACGAGACAAACTCTACCTAAATGACACGTATCCTAAAATATTACAGATACACGGGCCAACTAGCCCAAACTTTGCATAACAGGCCGATTCACGTTTTTTCTTCCATGTATATTCTTCAAGTCCATCTTGATCGCGGCCCACCTCTGACTCGGTCAAATCCTGGTGATAACACATGCCCCCCTGGTTTTGGTAATGATAATTTCAAAACCACTCTGTTTTTCCTTCGAAGGGTCATGTCGTGGCAGAGCAGAACCGTTGCAGCATCCTTCATCATGGTGCCCTGTCTTCTCAGCTTCTCTGCAAAATTCGATTGCTTTAGCATCACCTCCTCGGAAACTGCAATGGCATTAAATCTCCACCAGGCTCCTCATTATTTAACCGTGCCGATCGATTAGCCCTCTTCATCCCCTTCCTCTGTTCTAGCTATCGGCACCAAAAAACCCTCTTCCCCTGTAGCAATGTCTTCCTCTTCCTCCGTCTCCTCCGGCCTCTCCCTCCAATCTTTTTCCTCGAGCGAGCCGGAGTGGAACTCCGATCACGGACCAGACGGCGACCTGCCTCTGACCGATGGGGAAGACGACCTCAAGTTCCTCATCGAAGGGGAGCTGATAAGCGAAAGCGAAGACGACCTTCATCCCTGGGTGAACCCCACCTCCTCCGACGGGAAGGAGGAAGAAGAAGAAGTAGAGGAAGAAGAGGAAAAGGAGGAGGGCGGCCCCTCCTCCCCCGCTAAGCTTCTGCCGGCAAAGCGATTTCGCGCTTGGGCGGACAGCGAAGACGATGATGATGACGAGGAGGAGGAGGAGGAGGAGGAGGAGGATGAATCCTCCTCCTCCATCGGGTACCCGCCGACAAAGCGCTTCCGCTCGTGGGCCGACAGCGAGGATGATGATGATGACGAGGAAGATGAAGCTCCGGCCAAGGGCTGGGGCAGCAGCGATGAGGAACTTCCTGGGAGCAGCGCCGACGACATCGACGACGGCGACGATGAGGACAGCGACAACTAGTAGAGTAGGACTAGTAGTAGCAGTGCACTAGGCACCAGATCCCCCTTTTGAGAGCCATCGGCTCTTTCCTGTAAAGCCGCTCCTTTGAATTAATGAAAATTGTTCTTCCAATTTAGCTTTCAATTAATCCAATTCCAATCCTTCCGCATGCCACACCAAGACCGATAGCAACGTATCGGATTCTTTTTCCTTAGACGCCCATGAAGCCGGACTCAAATATCGCTTAGACCGTCAGTCAAGCACTTCTCAAATTCAAACTGCGATTTGATACCTGACCATAAAATTTCGCAATCCCATAGCTGATGACTATTCATCGGCTATTTTGAGAATCCAGTCTCTTTCCTTTTCTCGCAGCAACAGGACGGTCCAAACCCCGTAAAAGCCGACGGCTTCCTTTTCCGGCTCCTCTCCGTAGCTTTAGCAGTCTTCTTCTGCAACACCTCACTGCTTTCAGAGAAGATTACGATGCAGGGTCAGCCGATGTAACTCCAATCGGTTCTAGAAAACAGATCATCTACCAAGTTAGTTGCCCCCCGAGCCTTAATCAAGGCGAGAATACCGGCGAGGATGCACAGGTCAAACCAAAAGGTTTTGACCTTAGGTAATCTGGTAATCCGATTGCAGCCGAACTGAAAACCATCTTGGCGAAAATGTGAGCCCTGAGCACATAGCCGGTAGGTCTTGGTCTTGTGTAATTGTACTAGAGTCGATGACTGTGCATCGTCTTTATATCGTGATGCTGAAATTTTTTTTTTTTTTACTGCTGGCCGATTTTTCCTAATCGGCCCCCAATATTTCACTGCACACATGTTCACCCGCACATGTTCACGTGTTCACCTGCACATGTTCACCTGCACATGTTCACGTGTTCATCTGGTTTAGGTGCCCCCCGAGCCGAATCTGTCAGGTAACTGCAGATACCGGCTCTGTAGTTTAGCCAAGGCATTGTATTTGCACGTCGGCTTTGGTAGGACCAATGTTGATTTTCCCTGACCCATCAGCCGACGTAAACCGCTGCCCAGTAGATCGACGTTGCATATAAGCAGAACATGTGGTGAAGATAATTTTGGCCGACTGCTGGAATCGGCCTCCATATTGATTGAAGCGCTCAATGAAGGTTTCGTAACGTTCCTTCGTAGATAATTTGGGCCGATCCAAAGGATCGGCCTCGCCACGTTTCTCATCGGTTTGTTCTTGCTACTCGGTCAGGCCGGTGGATAAGACCAGCCCAACCTCATCCTTTATCATGTCGATGCACTCGCTGTCGTCCACCTTGAGTGCATCGTTTAATCCTGGAGCACTAACCTCCATTGGAAGGATGAGCACCATGTTTGTACCAGCCGATGTATCATCATCGGCTTTCCTTTGCTTGGGGCGCCACTCCATTTTCCGTGGTCGACCCTCTTCATCCAGGGTTCGCTGAACTTTCGCAGCAAGATCAGGTCGCGCCTTCCTTAGCGTATGCAGGTATAACCTTTCGGCTTCCTCCAAGCCGCGCAATCGTTGAACCCTGCGCTTTTGGGAACGGCTGAGCCCATCAGGGCACCACCTTGGACGGTGATACCTGTCTTCTTCTTCTTCTTGTCCCTCGTCTTCCGAATCCTCGAGATCTTTCATCCGAGGGAACTCAGCGCGTTTGCTTTGTGGTGGGAAAGGCCCTAGACGTTTGAACACGGATACGTTGGCTGCCTCCTTCTTCTCCTGGTTGCATTCTGGGCAATTGCCGATTGTAGGCAATCGGCTCATTCCTGAATCCTAGCAGTGTCTGAAGAAGGGACAGTCCCAGTGCCTGTCCTCGTCGTCTCGCTCCCTTGACTTTTCCTTGGCACGGCGCTCGTACTCCTCCTCATCGCGATCATACCGACGATGTCTTCTGGCTTCTCTAGCCAGACGATCTCTTTCATCTTCATCGCTGGATCATCGGCGTTGGTCATACTGACTCACATACTTGTTGAGGAGGTGACCAGAGAGGGGTCGCTGATATCTTATGTTCTTCACTTCTCCCTCTGTGACGTAGCGCTTGCCATCGTGACGGAGCCGATCGCGTGGAGCGGCCTCCTCTGTGTCCTTGCTACGAGAGCAGCTGCCCTCGTCTCCATCCTTGCCAGAGTGGTGCCCAGGTCCTACCATGTTGATACTGAACGAGGATCCTGGCTGGCAACCTTCAGGGTAAGTGCACTCCACCATGTTAACGGCGGGAAAGGGGTGAGTGTCGACCTTCATGGCGTACTGGTTGAAAATCAGACGTCCTTGTTCTATCGCCATTTGGATATGCTGACGCCACACCCTGCAGTCGTTGGTGGCATGGGAGAGCGAGTTATGCCATTTGCAGTATGGCTTTCCGTTCAGCTCCTGTACCGTGGGGAATTTGAGGCCTTCGGGTATCTTCAACTGCTTCTCCTTGAGTAGGAGGTCGAAGATTTGCTCAGTTTTGGTCACGTCAAAATCAAACCCCCTGGGCGGGCCTGGTGGCTTTACCCATTTGCAGGACACGGGGGTTGCCCCCCGAGTCCATTTAGCCACTGCTACCTCTTGATCTCCCGCAGAAACTTCGTCTTCCTCTGCCTCGACCAGGACTACTGCATGCTTGAATTTGTCCTGGTACAGGTCCGGGTGGCGCTGTTCATATGCTGACAGTTTCTGAACCATGTGCGCCAGTGAAGGGTAGTCTGCTTGGGAGGCCATGTCCTTGATTTGTGAGGCAAGGCCCACCACTGCCAATTCGACTGCTTCTTTTTCAGTCACACGAGCCGAATAACATCGGTTCCTTAGATTTCTGAAGCGCTGGATGTATTCTGCCACAGTTTCTCCACGCTTCTGACGTATTTGTTCTAGATCGGCAAGGCCAGACTCGGAAGCTTCTGAGTGAAACTGCATGTGGAACTGTTCTTCCAACTGCTTCCAAGTCCGGATCGAGTCTGGTGGCAACGAAGTGTACCACCCGAAAGCCGATCCCGTGAGGGACTGCGCGAAGAACCTCACGCGTAGTGGATCCGACGCTGAGGCCGTTCCTAGCTGAGCCAAATATCGGCTCACATGCTCGATGGAGCTGGAACCATCTGATCCACTGAACTTGGAGAAGTCAGGGAGCCGATACTTGGGTGGTAGCGGGACCAACTCGTATTCATCGGGGTACGGCCTGGAATTGCCGATTGTCCTCCTTTTCGGAACCATGCCGAACTGGTCCCTCAGGATCGTGCTGATCTGATCCGCGGTGCTGGCTGCAGGAGTCGAGCTCTGAAGATTCGCCGGGGTGGCGTACTTAGCCAGCCATGCTTGCTTTTCCAGCTCTGAGCCAACTGCAGGAGCTGGGCTCTGGAGGTTCGTCGGAGTGGCGTACTTAGTTAGCCACGTCTACTTCTCAAGATCTGTTGCTGACGTTCCTCCTGCTTTCCCAGAAGTCCCTGCTGTCGCGGCCTGGTTTGTGAGCGCCCAGTTACCGCAATCTGGCACGTATGTGCACATGTACCCGTGAGGGATCTCCTTAGGCGCCTCATGCAAGAACTGGCAGTCACTAGGGTCACCACCGATCTTGTAGACGACGAATGCCGGTGAATTCGGCACTTCTGGTGCTGCCAACGCAAATGGCAGCGGTGGACGGGACTGGAGTGGCATCTCTCCTTGATGTGTCCCGAGAGCTGGTCCTGACGGAGAGTACTGGTGCCTCATGATCTCCTGGATCACGCGGAGAGCGACACGCTCCAACGTGTTCACCAGGTTCTCAGAGTGACGATGCAGTGAGTGAGCCACCAAGTAGTTGATCTCCTGACGTAGGGACCTGGTGCGTTCTTCTGACGGGGCAGAGAGGTCTATCCCATCGAGTGCACCATCAGGCGAGAACCCCTTCCACCTGATGCCATGTGAACGGGTTCTGTGAAAAGAGCCGATGAGGTCGGCTTCGAGGATTGCTTTGACCTCGTCATACTTCTTCTTGAGCTCGTCGGTCAGATCCTCGTACGTGACTGGAGTGCCGTCCACCATCTCAGATGTAGATGGCGATGTGGTTGATGACGAAGCTTGTCCCACCGGGCGTGCCAGAATGTGTTGCGGTCAAAACCCACCGGCGGGCAGCGACGGGCAACACAGTAGAGCCGGGAACAACTTAGGGCTGCGGCTGGCCCTGGTCCCTCCGAGCGACGGCCCGCAAAGCCTCTGGTACACACGTCCGATGCTGGTGCAAGGGCGTGCCACCTGACCTATACCTGGTCAGGAAGGTGATGGAGATGCCTCGCTTAGTTTCCTGCATGGCATACACGTAAACATTAAATACGAGCCTCGATCGGCTCTCAGGTTATCCTGTGAATCGGCTCAAGGAGCCGATCCACCCATGATTCGTACGAGGTGCACGAATATATGGTGGTCCTGCTTGATCAAGATAAAGCTAAAACGATCTACGACGATTTAGGGTTTTCACCGCATAATCGGATCATCCTACTCACGATTGGGCCTCGCGGCCACGCACGGTGATCGTAAGCCGATCCTAGACAAGGCCTAAAAACCAACACGAGGTTGATCCCCGGAACATCCTGTCTAGGACTAGCAAACGACACCCTACGTGCCGCTGGATCCTCCAACCCTTTGTAAGGCCTAACTATTGCAGATATTAAACTAATCCTTGAAGAACAAGGAGCAACCGTAACGGATCGGATCTACTAAATAATGATCAAGCGGGGTGCCGCCCCTACACCTAAGATAGGTGTAAGGGCGGCTAGATATGCAAGGGTTGCACTACGATAGCATGTAATACGAAGAACAATGCTAACCCTAACACATCTAAGATAACTACGTTGCTCGCCATCAAAAAGGCTTCAGTACGAGCAACGCATGAACAACGAGCATAAGCTTGTGCTGCCTAGATCGCAAGATGCGATCTAGGTAGCATGATGCTTACCGGTAGAAACCCTCGAGACGAAGGAGTTGGCGATGCGCCGAGATTGATTTGTGGTTGAACGTTGGTTGTTGTTTATTTCATAAACCCTAGATACATATTTATAGTCCAGGGGACTTTCTAACGTGGGAATAATCCCCACCGTGCACGAGAAAACTCTACCTAAACGACACGTATCCTAAAATATTACAGATACACGGGCCAACTAGCCCAAACTTTGCATAACAGGCCGATTCACGTTTTTTCTTCCATGTATATTCTTGAAGTCCATCTTGATCGCGGCCCACCTCTGACTCGGTCAAATCCTGGTGATAACAGCAGCGTCCACAATTTCAAAGGCGGCACAGGATCGAAAGAAAAAGGCAAGTGACCAAAAATCAGGGGGTAAGAAATCCATGAAAAAAAACTTTATTGTACATAGAGGATGACATGCGGATCCCATGAGCCAACAACTTACTCGACGTTTCAGAGGGCCGAGGCGGCATGAGATTGAAAGAAAAAGGAAAGTGACCAAATATCAGGAGCAAAAAATAATCCATGAAAAGAAACTTTCATTATACATAGAGGATGACATATGGGTCCCATGTTGTAGCAGCGGTCTGAACGTTTCAAAGACGGCATGAGATCGAAAGAAAAAGGCAAGTGACCAAATATCAGGAGCCAAAAACAATCCAAGAAAAGATTTATTGTACATAGATAATGACATGCGGGTCCCATGAGCCAGCAGCTTACTCAACGTTTGAGAGTCGGCATGAGATTGAAAGAAATAGGCAAGTGACCAAATATCAGGAGCCAAAAATAGTCCAAGCAAAGAAACTTTTATTGTACATAGAGTATGACATGCGGGTCCCATGACGCAGCAGCATCCTCAACGTTTGAGAGTCGGCATGAGATTGAAAGAAATAGGAAATAGCCAAAAAGCAGAGGGTGAAAATAATCGAAGAAAAGAAACTTTTATTGTTCATAGTGGATGACATGTGGGACCCATGAGGCAGCAGCATCCTCAACGTTTCCAAGGCAGTAGGGGATCGAAAGAAAAAGGAAATAGCCAAAAATCAGAGCGTGAAAAATAGTCCAAGAAAAGAAACTTTTATTTTACATAGAGGATGACATGTGGGTCCCATTTTGCAGCAGCAGTCTCAACGTTTCAAATGCGGCTTGAGATCAAAAGAAAAATAAAGTAGCCAGAAATTAGGGGGAAAAAACTCCAAGAAAAGAAAGTTTACTGTACATAGAGGATGACATGCGGGTCCCAAGGCGGCAGGGGAACAAAAGAAAAAGGAAATAGCCAAAAATCAGAGGGTGAAAAAAAACCAAGAAAAGAAACTTTTATAGTTCATAGAGTATGACATGCGGGTCCCATGAGGCAGCAGCGTCCTCAACGTTTCCAAGGCGGCACAGGACCAAAAGAAAATCGATGTATCCCTGCTGGGGCTGCATGGCCCTCTGGGCTTTCTAACCTGCTGGACGCCTTTTGACTCGTACAATTTCAGCCCACTACAAAACAGGAAAGTCCTATGCTTCGCAAAAACAAAACAAAACAAGGAGATTCAATATATTAGTTTGTTTACGTAAAAATAAAGATATAATTTATCCGTTTGCAATAGCTCAGAGCGAAATACACTTTTTATTGTCTGCAAAATAATCAAGATATCACATGATTCTTGTACGGGGAGGCTGACATCAGAACCGATGAGCCAGCAGCGTCGTCAAAGTTTTAAAGGCGGCAGGGGATCGAAATAAAAAATAAATAAAAAATCAGTTGGGAAAAAAATCGAAGAAAAGAAACATTTATCGTTCTGAGGGGATGACATGCGGGACCCATGTGGCAGCAGTATCCTCAACGTTTCCAAGGCGGCACGGGATCCAAAAAAAGGCAAAATAGCCAGAAATTAGGGTCAAAATAACTCCAAGAAAAGAAAGGTTTATCGTTCATAGAGGCTGACATGTGGGACCCATTAACCAGCAGAGTCCTCAACGTTCAAAGGCGGCAGGGGATCAAAAGAAAAAGAAGTAGCCAGAAATTAGGGGTAAAAAATAACTCCAACAAAGGAAACTTTTATTGTTTATAGAGGATGACATGCGGGACCCATGAGCCAGCAGCTTCCTCAATGTTTCAGAGGCGGCATGAGATCGAAAGAAAAAGGAAAGTTACAAAATATCAGGAGCAAAAAATAATCCAAGAAAAGAAACTTTTATTGTACATAGAGGATGACATATGGGTCCCACTAATACAAGCTCTTTCACTCCAAGATCTTGCAAGTTGATTGTACATAGAGGATGACATGCGGGCCCCATGTGTCAGCAGCTTACTCAACATTTCCAAGCCGGCAGTGCATCAAAAGAAAAAAGGAAATAGCCAAAAATCAGAGGGTGAAAAATAAATCCAACAAAGGAAAGGTTTATTGTTCATAGAGGCTGACATCTGGGACCCATGAGCAGCAGCGCCCTCTATGTTTCGAAGGCGACTCGTGATCGAAAGAAAAAAAAGGCAAATAGCCAGAAATTAGGGGTAAAAAATAACTCCAAGAAAGGAAATGTTTATTGTTCATAGAGGCTGACATGTGGGACCCATGAGCCAGCAGCTTCCTCAACGTTTCAAAGGCGGCATGAGATAGAAAGAAAAAGGCAAGTGACCAAATATCAGGACCCGAAAATAATCCAAGAAAAGAAATTTTATTGTACATAGAGGATGACATGCGGGACACATTTTGCAGTAGCGGTCTCAACGTTTCCAAGGCGGCACAGGACCAAAAGAAAAATGAAGTAGCCAGAAATCAGGGGGTGAAAAAAATCCAAGAAAAGAAATATTTCAATTGGGCTGCATCTGGACATCTGGGCCTTCGAACTATCCTGCTGGGCCTTTTGACTCGTACAATTTCAACCCACTCCAAAACAGGAAAGTTCGGATTTTTCTCAAAAAAAAAAAAACAGGAAAGTCCTATGCTTCGCAAAAACAAAAAACAAGGAGATTCAACATATAAGTTTGTTTATGAAAAATAAAGATTTAATTCATCCGTTTGCAATAGCTCAGAGCGAAATACACTGTTTATTATATGCAAGATATCACATGTTTCTTGTACGGGGAGGCTGACATCGGGGACCCATGAGCCAGCAGCATCGTCAACCTTTTAAAGGCGGCAGGGGATCGAAAATAATAATAAAAAAAAATCAGTTGGTAAAAAAATCCAACAAAAGAAAACATTTATCGTTCTGAGATGATGACATGCGGGACTCATGAGGCAGCAGCATCCTCAACGTTTATTGTTTATAGAGGCTGACATGTGGGACCCGTGAGCCAGCAGTGTCGACAACGTTTTAAAGGCGGCAGGAGATCGAAAGAAAAAATTAGCCAAAAATCAGTTGGTAAAAAAATCCAAGAAAAGAAATATTTACCGTTCTGAGAGGATGACATGTGGGACCCATGAGGCAGCAGCATCCTCAATGATTCCAAGGCGGCAGGGGATCAAAAGAAAAAACAGAATTATCCAGAAATTAGGTTCAAAATAAATCCATCAAAGGAAACTTTTATTGTTCATAGAGGATGATTTGTGGGACCGACCTGCCAATAGCGTCCTCATCGTTTCAAAGGGGGCAGGAGATCAAAAGAAAAAGGCAAATAGGCAGAAATTAGGGGTCAAAAATAACTCCAAGAAAGGAAACTTGTATTGTTCGTAGTGGATGACATGCGGGACCCATGAGCCAGCAGCTTACTCAACATTTCAAAGGCGGCATGAGATCGAAAGAAAAAGGCAAGTGACAAAATATCAGGAGCCAAAGATAATCCAAGAAAAAAACGTTATTGTACATAGAGGATGACATGCGGGTCCCAATTAGCAGCAGCGGTCTCAACGTTTCAAATGCGGCTTGAGATCAATAGAAAAAAAAAGTTGATTGTACATAGAGGATGACATGCGGGTCCCATGAGTCAGCAGCTTACCCAACGTTTCCAAGGTGGCAGGGGATCAAAAGAAAAAGGAAATAGCCAAAAATCAAAGGGTGAAAAAAAATACAAGAAAATAAACTTTTATAGCACATAGAGGATGACATGTGGGTCCCATGAGCCAGCAGGTTCCTCAACGTTTCAAACGTGGCATGAGATCGAAAGAAAAAGGAAATAGCCAAAAATCAGAGGGTGAAAAAAAATACAAGAAAATAAACTATTATAGCACATAGAGGATGACATGCGGGTCCCATAATCCTGCAGGTTCCTCAACGTTTCAAACGTGGCATGAGATCGAAAGAAAAAGGCAAGTGACCAACTATGAGGAGCCAAAAATAATTCAAGAAAAGAAAGTTTTATAGTACATAGAGGATGACATGCGGGTCCCATGATCCTGCAGGTTCCTCAACGTTTCAAACCGTGGCATGAGATCGAAAGAAAAAGGCAAGTGACCAAATATGAGGAGCCAAAAATAATTCAAGAAAAGAAAGTTTTATAGTACATAGAGGATGACCTGCGGGTCCCATTTAGCAGCAGCGGTATCACCGTTTGAGAGGTTGCACGGGATCGAAAGAAAAAGGCAAGTGACCAAATATGAGGTGCCAAAAAAAATTCCAAGAAAAGAAAGTTGATTGCACATAGAGGATGACATGTGGGTCCCATTTAGCAGCAGCGGTCTCAACGTTTCCAAGGCGGCAAGGGATCAAAAGAAAAAAGGAAGTAGCCAGAAATCAGGGGGTCAAAAAAATCCAAGAATAGAAAGAATTTTGGTTCATAGAGGATGACATGCGGGACCCATGAGTGCCAAAAATAATCCAAGAAAAGAAATTTTATTGTACATAGAGGATGACATGCGGGTCCCATTTTGCAGCAGCGGTCTCAACGTTTCCAAGGCGGCACAGGACCAAAAGAAAAATGAAGTAGCCAGAAATCAGGGGGTGAAAAAAATCCAAGAAGAAAGATTTCAATTGGGCTGCATCTGGACATCTGGGCCTTCGAACTATCCTACTTGGCCTTTTGACTCATACAATTTCAGCCCACACCAAAACAGGAAAGTTCGGAATTTTCTAAAAAAAACAGGAAAGTCCTATGCTTCGCAAAAACAAAAAAACAAGGAGATTCAACATATAAGTTTGTTTATGTAAAAATAAAGATTTATTTTATCAGTTTGAAATAGCTCAGAGCGCAATACACTGTTTATTGTCTGTAAAATAATCAAGATATCACATGTTTGTTGTACGGGAAGGCTGACATCGGGGACCCATGAGCCAGCAGCGTCGTCAACGTTTTAAAGGCGGCAGGGGATGGAAAGAAAAAATAAACCAAAAATATGTTGGTAAAAAATCCAAGAAAAGAAACATTTTCGTTCTAAGAGGATGACATGCGGGACCCATGAGGCAGCAGCATCCTCAACGTTTATTGTTCATAAAGGCTGACATGTGGGACCCGTGAGCCAGCAGCGTCCTCAACGTTTTAAAGGCTGCAGGAGATCGAAAGAAAAAATAAGCCAAAAATCGTTTGGTCAACAAAATCCAAGAAAAGAAACATTTGCCGTTCTGAGAGGATGACATGCGGGACCCATGAGGCAGCAGCATCCTCAGTGATTTCAAGGCGGCAAGGGATCAAAAGAAAAAAAAGGAAATATCCAGAAATTGATTAGGGGTTCAAAATAAATCCATCAAAGAAAACTTTTATTGTTCATAGAGGATGACATGTGCGACCGACCTGTAGGGATACGTTGCATAGAAAACAAAAAATTTCCTACCACGAGAACGCAATCCAAGCCAAGATGCAATCTAGAAGACGGGAGCAACGAGGAGATGATCGAGACTCACCCTTGAAGATTTCCAAAGCCTACAAGATGAGGCTCTTGTTGCTGCGGTAGACGATCACTTGCCGCTTGCAAAAGCGCGTAGAAGATCTTGATCACGGTGCCACGATCGGGCAGCACCTCCGTACTCGGTCACACGTTCGGTGTTGATGAAGACGACGTCCTTCTCCCCGTTCCAGCGGGCAGCGGAAGTAGTAGCTCCTCCTTGACTCCGGCAGCACGACGGCGTGGTGGCGGTGGCGATGGAGAACTCCGGTGGAGCTTCGCTAAGCGTGCGGGAGAGGTGGAGGAGAGAAGGGGCGGCTAGGGTTTGGGAGAGGGGGTGACCGGCCTCAAGGGGTGCGGCCAGCTTGTGGCTTTGTGGTGGCCAGCCCCCTCCCCTATGCCCCTCATTATATAGGTGGAACCCCAAGTGTTGGACTACAAGTCTTCGAATAAGACCCCAACCCAAAACCTTCCATGTAGTAGGGAAACCTACCCAAGGTGGGACTCCCACCCAAGTGGGATTCCCAGCCTTCCATGAAGGGGGGTGGCCGGCCCCCTTGGTGGAGTCCACCTTGGACTCCCCCCTCTAGGGTTGGCCGGCCATGGAGAGGTGGAGTCCCTCCGGGACTCTTCCTTCCTTAGTGATTTCTTCTGGACTTTTCTAGAACCTTCTAGAACCTTCCATAAATGCACCAGATCATTTCCAAACTTGGAATACGACTTCCTATATATGAATCTTATTCTCCGGACCATTCCGGAACTCCTCGTGATGTTCGGGATCCCATCCGAGACTTCGAACAATACTTTGAACTCCATTCCATATTCAAATTCTACTATTACAACATCAAACCTTAAGTGTGTCACCCTACGGTTCGCGAACTATGTAGACATGGTTGAGATCTCTCTCCGACCAATAACCAATAGCGGGATCTGGAGATCCATAATGGCTCCCACATATTCAATGATGACTTAGTGATCGAATGAACCATTCACATACAATACCAATTCCCTTTGTCACGCGATATTTTACTTGTCCGAGATTTGATCATCGGTATCACTCTATACCTTGTTCAACCTCGTCTCCTGACAAGTACTCTTTACTCGTACCGTGGTATGTGGTCTCTTATGAACCATTCATATGCTTGCAAGCTATTTAGACGACATTCCACCGAGAGGGCCCAGAGTATATCTATCCATCATCGGGATGGACAAATCCCACTGTTGATCCATATGCCTCAACTCATACTTTCCGGATACTTAATCCCACCTTTATAACCACCCATTTACGCAGTGGCGTTTGATGTAATCAAAGTACCTTTCCGGTATAAGTGATTTACATGATCTCATGGTCAAAAGGACTAGGTAACTATGTATCGAAAGCTTATAGCAAATAAATTAATGATGTGATCTTATGCTACGCTTAATTGGGTGTGTCCATTACATCATTCACATAATGACATAACCTTGTTATTAATAACATCCAATGTTCATGATCATGAAACTATGATCATCTATTAATCAACAAGCTAGTTATACAAGAGGCTTACTAGGGACTCCTTGTTGTTCACATAACACACATGTATCAATGTTTCGGTTAATACAATTATAGCATGGTATGTAAACATTATCATAAACACAAAGATATATTATAATAACCATTTTATTATTGCCTCTTGGGCATATCTCCAACAGTTTCCCACTTGCA
Source organism: Lolium perenne (assembly GCF_019359855.2). Classification (NCBI taxonomy): domain Eukaryota; kingdom Viridiplantae; phylum Streptophyta; class Magnoliopsida; order Poales; family Poaceae; genus Lolium; species Lolium perenne. Next base: position 193,902,171 of record NC_067246.2, on the reverse strand, counting down.
CTAGAGTCAATAATCTAGTTTACATATGTAAAGATATAACACCATGGCCTTCCGGTGATTTATCATGTTTTGCTCACGGGAGAAGTTTTAGTCAACGGATCTGACATGCTCAGAAACGTATGTATTTTGCAATTCATTTGCGTCTCAACGCATCACTCATTTTCTAAATGAGTCGGCATTAAATATGTTTGGTCTTCTGGTGGAACCTTAATTCCGTGGTCTGAAATATGTCACTAATATTGTCATACACAATATAGTCTCAAAGTTCTGACACTATCGGAACTACACCAAGTTCTCAAAGAACCTCTTGACTTAACATCCTCAGTCATTTTCAAAACAATGACATATTCTGCCTTCGTTTGTAGAATCCGTCACAACATTTAGAACTCTTCTAAATCTAGCATTGTGTTACCTTTTAGACAATACTTAGCCTAATTGAGATTTGAATTTCATTTTTATATGTGACCAAACAAATATCGGTGCAACACCTTTCAGCGATTTGTTTGACATTACCCCATATAAAATTATATATATATCCTTGGTTCTTCTAAAGTACTCAAGGATATTCTTACTGTCGTCCAATGATCATCACATGAATCATTCTGGTATATGCTCATAACATTTTAGAGCACAGGACATCTGATTGTGTATATATTATTCGTGATCCATAATCACTCATGTGTTTTTACTCATTGAGTGTCAGATACACTCAAGTCTTGTTAATACTTCACATGAAAAGAACACCTTCTTAATATTTCTATATTGAACTACTTCAATATCCATTCTATGTACTTTGACTTAAACTTATTATGTGTTTCAATCTATCTTCATATATCTTGACACTAAATATGTTTATGTCCATATTCTTTCATTGAAGTTAATTCTCAATGAAACCTTTTATAATCAAGTATATAATTACATCATTTATAACCAACTATATGTCATCTACATAAAGTATTATAAATATGTCTCAACGCTCCCACTTAATTTCTTGCAAATGCAAGCATCTTCATCGTTTCTGATGAAATCCAAAACTCTTTGACTATTTCATCCGGTGAAGATTCCAACTCCGCGATACTCACTTCATCCAATTGAAGTTCGTATACATATCTAATATTCCACGGACTAGCAAAACAATTGGTTGTATCTTGTATACACCTTTAATACACACTTCTGTTAAGTAATGTATTTTGTCATCCTACTATCATATCTCATGAAAGAAATATGTAGTGATTACTAGAATAATCCACATAGACTATAAGCATTGCTACGGAAGATCAAATCTTATCGTAGTCAACTCTTTGAACTTTCTATTAAACAATTTTTCGACAAGCCGAGCTTATTCAAGGATATTCCATCCAAGTCCATCAATTTTATAGATCCATTTACTTTCAACAAGTATTCATCTATCTTGGATTTCATGGCGTATAGCCATTTTAACGGAGTCAGGGCCCATCATAACTTCTTTGTATGTAGTTGGTTTATCATTGTTCAAAAAACAATCCTTTGTTCACAAATCATTTATTTGATCACAAAGTAAACCATACCTACAAGGTTCAATAAGTACTTCGATCTCCATGACTATAACATTTTGTAGACATGGGAGCCATGATCGTCGTGGCCGCTTCCGGAACCAATTCCGATGCTGCGCTACTCTGATCATTATGCTCAGGTTCATAAACCTTATCAAGTTCTATTGTCCTCTCACTCAAATACTTCGCTAAAAACAATTTCTTGGAAATAAGTAAGAAACATTGACAAACACTTTTGTCTTTTTCTCCATAGTGGAAAGAATTCCCAATCAATTCTGTGGGATAACCAACAAAGACATTCATCCGATTTTGGTTGTAAACTTATTTACTTTATGCTATGCATTCCAAAATTTAAGAAAGGACTATTAGGGTTCATACCCATGCCATAACTCATATGGTGTCATTTCAACGGATCATGATGATGCTCTATTCAGTGTAAAAGCGGTAGTCTCTAAAGCATAATTCAAAAAAATATAATGGCATCAATATTTTATCTCATCATTGATCCAACAAGGTTTGGATACATCTCTCGGATACTCCATCATCATTATGATACTCCAAGAAACGTGAGTTGTAGAACAATTTCATAACTCTCTTAGATGTTCGCTAAAACTCGTAATTCAAATATTTCCCCCATGATCCATTCATAGATATTTGACTTTTCTATTACGATGATTTCCACTTCATGCTGAAATTTATTTGAATCCATTCAAATGTTTCAAACTTCTTCCTTATCGAATATATCCACATATATACTCAATTCATTGTTGGAAGTTTTCATGAAGTAGAAGAATCTCCCGCACACAACTATGCCCAGTGAACCTCATATATCATCATGTATGTTTCCACTAAGTTAGTTGTCCGTTCAACTATTGGCCTATGAACGGTATTTTAGTCATTCTCTTTAGAAAAGATTTGCAAGTGCCAAATGATTCATAAATCAAATGACTCCAAAAATCCATTTGCATGGAGTTCCTTCATGCGCTCCTTTCTAACATGACCTAAATGGCGGTTCCACAAAGAAGTGTAATTCGAATCATTTTCCTTATGGCATTTTAGCGTCAGTATTATGTGTGTGTGTTTCACCATTAAGATTTATAATAACTTATCCATCGTACATAGAGTAATGCCATAATTTGAACAACTCATTGTTTTCATTTGACCAGAGCAAAATAACAATTATTAAGTTCTTTATTATAAATTCTAAGGGCTAGATAAAATGCCAACGATGAACATAATAACACTTTATTTTTGTTCCAGACGTGCATTCCTATCATATTCCTTGTCAGTCAGTTAGGCCATTGTATTCTTGTATTGCGTTGTTTTGTATGACACTTCATACCAACCAATATGGTACAAATACCCAAGAATTTCATTGTGTGACCAAACGAGGAATACATCCATAACATGTATATCATTTATATACACCTGAGCTAGACTTTCTAGTCTTTTCTTTTCTTTCTGCCAAAATATCTTTTGTAGTTTCTCTTTTAGCTTTCCTCATTATTCGGAAAACACTTCACCTTCAATAACTTCTAGGTTTGTTGGTCAAATACCAATAATCTTGAGGTTCTTACTTTGAAGTTGACCATCATATGACAAGTGTTTCAGATTTCACTATTAGTAACTTTTTAATATGATGAACAATTTCACTCATAATTTTATCCATCATATCATGACGACTTTTCCGAGACCATGTCAGTACATGCTAGGCTCGTAAAGTTTAACCTCAGTATTCGCATGTGCAAATCTGGCTTGCACCCGTTGTATGCACACGTAGAATCTATAACACCCGATCATCACGTGATGCTTCAAAACGATGAGTCTTAGCAACGATGCATACTAAGGATGATCACTTCATGGATATGCGAATATCGTTAGTGCCCCAATAGTTGGAGGATTAGGACGCCTTGCGTCTTCAACCTTCGTACATTCCCATAAAACTTATGAGTTTATGTAGTCTCACCAAATTATATTCTATCATCTTGCAATAAGGTCTTAGATATCACATATATCTCATACCTTGATTATTTCTGAAAACTAAATTTTCAGCTCCTTACTTTTCAAACAGATTTGAACTTCAAGTTTCATGGAGACAAGATAACTTTAGGTACTAATTGAAACCATAGCTCTTTGAATCAACAATGTGAGGTTTACTAAAAGTTTGCAATAGGACTTAATCATTTCTTGATTCTTTAACAATACGGTACCAGTCTGTAAAGTTTCTTGTCAGATTTTAACAGTATTTCTATCTCAATTACAATACTAGCGCATGGTAATACGGATGCCAATACTACAAAATTAATTCAAAATACTACTCAGACTATGTTTATGATAATTAGTTCATGTTTTAATCTAATTACTAATGAACTCCCACTTAATACAACATCCCTCATAATTGTTAAGTGGTACACGATCCACATCCGTTACACCAAAACCGATCATCACGTGAGATGATGTAGCTTCAATGGTGAACATCAACATGTTGATCATATCATCCATATGACTCGTGTTCAACCTTTCGGTTTCCGTTGTCCCGAGGCCATGTCTGTACATGCTAGGCTCGTCAAGCAAACCCAAGTATTCCGCGTGTGCAACATGGCTTACACCCGTTGTATGTGAACGTTGAGTCTATCACATCCGATCATCACGAGATGCTTCGAAACGACGAACTATATCAACGGTGCATACGAGGGGAGAACACTTTATTATCTTGATATTAATGTGAGGGATCATCTTATAATGCTACCGTCGTGTTCTAAGCAAAATAAGATGCATAAAGGATTAACATCACATGCAATTCATATGTGATATGATATGGCCCTTTAGTCTTTGCGCATTCGATCTTCATCTCCAAAGCACGGACATGATCTCCATCATCAACGGGCATGATCTCTATCATCGTCGGTGTAGCGTCAAGGTCCATGGCGCCGTCTTCATGGTTGTTCACCTCATGTAGCAACTATTACAACTACTTTGAAATACTACTCAACATGAAATTTAAAGACAACCATAAGGCTCCTGCCGGTTGCCACAATACAATAATGATCATCTCATACATATTCATCATCACATTATGGCCATATCACATCACCAAACCCCTGCAAAAACAAGTTAGACGTCTCTAATTTGGTTTGCATATTTTACGTGGTTTAGGGTTTTCGAGTGAGATCTAATCTACCTACGAACATGAACCACAACGGTGATACTAGTGTTGTCAATAGAAAGATTAAATTGAATCTTCACTATGGTGGGAGAGACAGACACCCGCAAAGCCACTTATGCAATACAAGTTGCATGTCGAACGTGGAGCAAGTCTCATGAACGCGGTCATGTAAAGTTAGCCCGAGCCGCTTCATCCCACCATGCCACAAAGATGCAAAGTACTCGAACTAAAGACAACATAAGCATCAACGCCCACAAAACAATTGTGTTCTACTCGTGCAACCATCTATGCATAGACACGGCTCTGATACCACTGTAGGGATATGTTGCATAGAAAACAAAAAAATTCCTACCGCGAGAACGCAATCCAAGCCAAGATGCAATCTAGAAGACGGGAGAAACGAGGAGATGATCGAGACTCACCCTTGAAGATTTCCAAATCCTACAAGATGAGGCTCTTGTTGCTGCGGTAGACGATCACTTGCCGCTTGCAAAAGCGCGTAGAAGATCTTGATCACGGTGCCACGATCGGGCAGCACCTCCGTACTCGGTCACACGTTCGGTGTTGATGAAGATGACGTCCTTCTCCCCGTTCCAGCGGGCAGCGGAAGTAGTAGCTCCTCCTTGACTCCGGCAGCACGACGGCGTGGTGGCGGTGGCGATGGAGAACTCCGGCGGAGCTTCGCTAAGCGTGCGGGAGAGGTGGAGGAGAGAAGGAGCGGCTAGGGTTTGGGAGAGGGGGTGACCGGCCTCAAGGGGTGTGGCCAGCTTGTGGCTTTGTGGTGGCCGGCCCCCTCCCCTATGCCCCTCATTATATAGGTGGAACCCCAAGTGTTGGACTACAAGTCTTCGAATAAGACCCCAACCCAAACCCTTCCATGTAGTAGGGAAACCTACCCAAGGTGGGACTCCCACCCAAGTGGGATTCCCAGCCTTCCATGAAGGGGGGTGGCCGGCCCCCTTGGTGGAGTCCACCTTGGACTCCCCCCTCTAGGGTTGGCTGGCCATGGAGAGGTGGAGTCCCTCCGGGACTCTTCCTTCCTTAGTGATTTCTTCCGGACTTTTCTAGAACCTTCTAGAACCTTCCATAAATGCACCGGATCATTTCCAAACTTGGAATATGACTTCCTATATATGAATCTTATTCTCCGGACCATTCCAGAACTCCTCGTGATGTACGGGATCCCATCCGAGACTTCGAACAATACTTCGAACTCCATTCCATATTCAAGTTCTACTATTACAACATCAAACCTTAAGTGTGTCACCCTACGGTTCGCGAACTATGTAGACATGGTTGAGATCTCTCTCCGACCAATAACCAATAGCAGGATCTGGAGATCCATAATGGCTCCCACATATTCAACGATGACTTAGTGATCAAATGAACCATTCACATACGATACCAATTCCCTTTGTCACGCGATATTTTACTTGTCCGAGATTTGATCATCGGTATCACTCTATACCTTGTTCAACCTCGTCTCCTGACAAGTACTCTTTACTCGTACCGTGGTATGTGGCCTCTTATGAACCATTCATATGCTTGCAAGCTATTTAGACGACATTCCACCGAGA